>NC_138105.1:12374515-13624515 GCF_964146895.1 Miniopterus schreibersii
TTTTATTCAATTGATTCAATGAGCCTTTATTGAGCACCTAGTATGTACTACCTGTTGAGGTAGATACAAAAATGAACTCTGCTCTCGATTACATGTGGCCCCCATGCAAAGAGATAGGTGCTATTAACATTTCGCAGAGGATGGACCAAACAGCTTCAGAGAAGTTTAGTGACTTGCCAAGGCCTCACATTTGGTCAGGTCTTAAATCCAATTCCTCTAACACTCATGCTTTACTCTTAGAGTTTGTCTTAGGCCCTGAGAATATAATCAGCCCTCTTCCCTGACGCATTCAATTTTCATATACTCTTTAAATCAACATTTACGACATTAAATCAACACTTTTTTTAAAGTGGGCAAGTGCCTCAGGAAGTTTTATTCCATATAACTACCACCTGGATTCCTGGAGCACTATCATTCCAAACTCAAACTTCCATTTCAGCTTTCACGTTGAAATTAAAATTGTGAGATTTCCTTTGGTTTGAGAGTGACAGCTATGGTCTTGTGAAGTCCTTGAAAATCTTTGTCATTAAATTAAGACTCATCATTTATTCACCACACAAAATAGCATTGGTATTTTCCTTAACATAGGAATTTCCTTCCAAAGTAGCTAATTTTTATTAAATTGCGATAACGCCTTCTCCAGAGTCCCAGGTTTTCAGAGTCTCCTGACACCTAAGGGACGGTGGCAGAACATAAGAAATAAAGTCAGAAGATCTACATTGAACCCAAGATGTAATACTGAATAACCCATAAATCACGGGATCTCTTCCAGGATGATTTTCTGTAAAATGGGAAAGATATTAATTCCTGCCCTAATTACAGGACTATTGTGAGGGTGCAAAAGGAAAGAGCACATGAAACTCTACAGGGTTACATTAATCTTAGCAGTTACTGTGGAATAGAAAGTCCTTCTTAGACAGTAAGCAAAAGTATGGGTTCCAGAATCCTCAACCTCTTTTTTCCAGGGAAGTTGTGACTTCCTGGCCTTTTATTCCATTCTTGGGAGTCCAGACTCTCTTAGAGAATCTTCTATCCAGGAAAATGGTCAGGCAATGTGTTCCAGCCTCCTGGATATGAAGCCAGAATAGTTACCAGAGCAATGCTGAGCCATGACCAACCCATACCACCCTGGGGATTCCAAGATCACAGGGCTGAATTGTGCAGAGGGAACCAAAACCATGCCCAGGACACCTTTTGTTCTAATGACTTGTTTCATCAGCTAATACCGTAAATAATTCCTATCATTAATAATGCCTGATATACAACTCTACTGGAAAGAATACGCCCAAAATTGAAAGGAAGGAACTCCCTTACGAACTTTTAGTGCTTAGATTCTTCGTTATTTGAATAAATACATCTTATCAATATTATCTCAAGGCGACTTCCCCCTAAAGCAGTTTCTGTCCCGCTGTCTAAATGAGATTACAACAAGGTGTGCTCGAAGGTGCGGTCTATAAAATCTGCCTAACGATTCGTTTTCCCTTCCTCCTCTGGGATATACGTGGCCAAGTGTGTTTGTGAGATGAGGGGACAGTATGTTCCATCAATAAAATGAGGAGCAAATCATAAGAGTTTATATGTAATAAGAGAGCAAACGCAATACAGGGACCAGAGCAAATATTTAAACCCTCTCTTTACAGACATGTAAAGACCCAGGTAGATAGATGACTTTTCCAAGCTCATGAGAAAGAACTGAAAACCTCCTGATTTCATCCCTTGCTCTGCCTACTCTACCTGCCTTCCAGCCATTAGTGTGGAACCAGAAACAGCAGGCTTAGAGCTCCTGTTTTTCCAGTTTCCCATATCAAGAATCACTGTGTAGTTCTTTTGAGTATGGTCCCCACGTATGGTTACTTAAGATCCTCAAAGCTGGCCGAATAGTTTCCAGTTCCATTATTGCCAAAGCTGGCAGTGGAAAGCAGTAAAATAATAATGTGGGTAATAATAAATAGTTATTTATTCATTACCTATTGTTTGCTTTAATTAAATATATTTGTGAATATCAAATATAAATTTATTAAGATAGAATTCATTAAAATGATTAAAAATAAGCACTGTGCCATGGTCTGTTTCCCTAAGTTCATACTTTGGTCTGTTAGGCATCATAATAATAGTGATGATAATAATAAACACCATTAATTTTTCAACATCGTGCCAAAGGCTTAAAAGTCAGTATTTCTTGAATACTTTCAGTAACTCAGGAAGATCTTTAGTTTAGATCAGCAATTTTCAACCTTTTTCATCTCGTGGCACACATAACTAATTACTAAAATTCTGCAGCACACCAAAAAATATATTTTTTGCTGATCTGACCAAAAAACAGGTATAATTTTCATTATAATCACAGTGGACGGCCATTGTTGTGTTGGCTGTTGCCACTTTTTAATTTGACAACCTAAGGGATAAGAGGTCAGTGCCCCTGACTAAATAGTCAGGTATTCCATGTTTTAACAATTCTTGTGGCACACCAGTTGAAAATCGCTGGTTTAGATATTTATGTGATTTGCCAAAGGTCTCATATATGAAAAACATCCAAAACTGGAACTCGAGCCCATATTTATCTGGTAACAAAAACTTTCTTTTATGTAAATATTCCCAGTTTTCTTCCCCCTAAACCCAAGTTACATGTCATCTTGCTAAAAGAGAAGAGTCCTCAAGTGAAATCACCAGGGAGAATGTCAAACTCAATAATTTGTGTCAAAACATCCTTGTAGGAATTTAAATGAAAAAGTTAGCTTTTCATTTGGGAAGAACATTTAATACAATGTAAAATGCAAGAATATGGGGTTGACAGAGATGATTTCAGTCCAGTCCTGTTGCTCTCTGACCTCTTGGTGCCTGTCTCATTTTTGATTGTAGACCACGGAAAGAAAACCTGCTCTGTGAAACTGTTGTTAGGGACATTGCTCCTAAAATAACCTGTTAAGGATTCCAGTCAACATTTTAACACACTAACTACTATATGAGTCTTCTCGAATATTTCAGCAGTTACCTAGTTATCTTCACCAACCGGCCGGGGCAGCACGACAGGCCGCGGTGTACTTACAGGCGAGGGCCCGCGGCCAGGCGGCGTGTCCGGGGTGCTGCTCTCGCATGGCCCCTCGCTGCGGATGCGTGTGTTGGTCTGGCGAATTCTAGAACAGAGCAGAGTCATTGTCAAAGACAGGGAAAGAAAGCAGCAAGGGTTGATGTGGGCGAGAGCTGGGCATCAAACCAGAACTGAAATGATGGGTAGGGCCTGGGGTCTGCATCCAACTCTTTCCAAGTTGGCATCATCCACGTTTGGCCACTCTCTCCTCATTTAGCTCCAGCTTTGTGTCCCAGCCCTGGATCTGTTTGGTAACATTTCATCTGCCTACATACTCAGAATTGTCGAATGTTGGAAATACACTTGGAGATCATCTAGTCCAAAAGGCATTATTTTACAGGTGGGGAAATGGGACCCCAGAGAGAAATTAGACTTTCTTGAGTACCGATAATGTGATTTGGGGATTGTAAAATATATCTCATTTAAATATATTTGTATAAACATATAAAATATATATAGACTATAGATTCCATATATATAAGTATATTTTATAAAACATAACAAGACCCAATCAGATAGTCTGAATTTTATAATTGGAAAGACTGTTAAAAGATATGAATTTTAATGCCTCGTAAGAAATCTTATATATCAAACTTGTTTGCCTCTGGTGAACAAGTGGGAAAATTCATGGGAAATTCATGGTTTAACAAGGCAGTTCATTTTGCCTTTTGGCACTGCTCAAGTTGAAATTGCTTCCTTATAGCTTCTTCAAAGACAACAGAAACCAATACTGTTTCCTTTTGCCTGGGATTGTCTAAATTTTCTCTTCATAATATATACTCCCAGTTTCTTTATCTCTAGCTAAGCAAACCATCCCGAGGCATGCTTTTATTAATATGTTTATCATTGGGATTTCTCCCTCTGCAGTTCCCTTGCAGTAGACACTCACTGGTTGTGGGTTTATAGAATGCTTGAAGAACTCTGGATAGCGTTTACAATAAAGAGAAGTTGAAGGATTTCTGGGCTGAAGAAAAAGCATTATATAGTAACCAATTTCTGAATGGTTGTACTCATCCCTTAAACGGGGATTCCTTAATTCTTAAAATATGGATGGACTTCAAGAGATTAATGTGCCCATAGATATTATGCACGCAAATTGCTAATATCACATGACTTTCTTTTCTCTTCTGGAAAGAGGTAACTTTCTTCATGTTATCAAAGGTATCTTCGATCTCCAATTTTTTAAGCAACTGTTGGCTTGCATACAACAGTATATAACAGAGAGAAAAGAAAACTGTATTATTCCTAAGGTGACAAGGTTAAAATCCTGCCTGATCTGCTTCCTAGGTTTGTGACTGTAAACAAATTCCCTGCACTCTCTGAGCCTGGGATCCCGCCCTGCACGGTGAAGTGAGCACGACTCCACGGCAGGCAGTGAGGCTTCAGGAGGGCGAATGTGAGGTGCCCAGCATACGGGAGTGAGCATGCACGAAGCTCTCATATTCAGAACTTAGTCTAAGTATATGCCTAGAGAGTGCCTTTATTCTTTTAGGAGTTATTTGACTTAAAAGGAAATATTCAAATACTTTTCCAGGATTGGAAAGCAGGGTATCAGGCCCATCCTCCCATTGCGGGCGTTGCTTATGGTGTCCTGAGAAAGATAGAATACACGTGGATGGCCAGTGAGTCTGGGGTGGGACGGGGTGAAAACTGAGGATTTGCCACATGGTCGCATGTCAAGCTAGTTGAATGGAGGCTGGAAAAAGTGAGGGATGTGAGTGGAGGTGAGGGTAAGACAGCATTTGAGGAGAAAAGCAGCAACAAAGCTGCCACCGATGCCAGCAGTCTTAAAACCAAGCCTTTGTATTTAATTTAAAACACAATTCTTCACAACAACCCTGTGAAGCCAGCTGGCTCAGAGAACTGCCTCCACTTCTCCAGCCACGAAGCTGACTCTCGGAGTGATGAGGCGATGGGCCCGCAGATGCACAAATGGCAACGAGCCTGAGAGCAGACCCCAGGCCTGCCCTTTGCTTCGCACGCTTCCTTGGGCATGTCACCACCTCCTGCTCCGAGAAGACGCCTTAGGGAGGCTGAGAGATGGTGACCATCAGGTAGTTAGAAGGCCATTCGCAGTTATAGGCTGGGCTGACTCGGGACAGCAATGATTCTCAACTGCTTCCTCTTAGAGGAAGTGTCCAGGAGCTTATAGAGATTTTCTCTAATTGTAGTAACCCCGTCACTTTTTTTCCTTACAGATACTTCCACTCAGTAAAGTATATAACCAACTTCATTAAACGGTTAATATTAAACTTCCTCTATTTTATATAATGATGAAGATCACAACATCTGAATTTGGAACTGCTATGGCTGGTCAGCTGGCTGCAGCACATCCCAAATTGCTACCAGATCACTGCCGTGGGCAGCCAGGAGCCCCTACGCGGGAAGATCTGACGGTGCGACGTGCGTACTTACAGGTTTTCGTGGCAGAGCATGCAGGGATTGTTGTATGTCTGGCCATCATCACCACAGACAGGCTGTAAATTCTTTGGGCAAAGGTAACCCATCCTGGGCAATACTCGGTAGTGTTTGCACATCTCAGAATCCTGAACAAGCAAAACGTAAATCAGATATGCTCAACGGCACTCAAGGAATGAGCTGTGAAAAGTCCCCTGATTTCCTCCATCACATTTGAATAAATGACTAGTAAAGAAACTGTCACACAGGACAAACTCACATTATTTATTTCATACCATTATGAGGTGGATTTAACCTCCCGGATACCAGGGGAGATAAGTCACTCATCCAGGAAACAAGGGAGAACAGAGCAATAAGGAAGCCAAAACCCAACATGAGATTGGGCACAAATAGGCCAGACATGCCCATAAGAAGGGGACTAGGATGGTAATCATGAAAAAATATATCTTTTCTTAAATGAAGACACTGGATATATGCAATCTAGAAAGGAAACACTCAGAGGTAAATGCTAGTTATTACTGCATAGGCCGGGTCCCAGCTCTGCCACTAAACTGGAGGAATGATTTACCTAACTTCTCTGAGCCTTAGTTTATCAGCCGGAAAGCATGAATAATAACAGCTCTTGTCTCATATTGGTGTTTTAAGGGATGAAACCTGATAATGCCCTTAAATGCATGCATAGCAGTGTTTGGCACACACTAAAGGCTCAGAATATGTTAACTGTCAGTATGTTTCTCAAGATTAAAAACAATTTTTCATGTGGAAGAGGGAACATATTTGTTCTTTGTAGTCTTTTAGAAGTGTGATTTCAATAATAACTTTACTAACTCATGAAAAACAGGAACAAAGGAAAAAACAACAGAAACTGGAAAAAAAAATAGAATTATAGAAGACTTAAACACAACATGTCAGTAATTACATTAAATACAGAGTAAGACTAAGTACTCCAGTTAAAGAACAGAGATTATCAGACGGGAAAAACAAAACGGCTCAACTATATAATGTTTGTAAGAAGTATACTTTAAATATATCTCTCTATTTCAGCCAATAGATTGAAAGTAAAAGGACAGAAAATATATACAGGCAAACATTCATCATATAAAAGCTAGATAAATATAGATATCTATGTTAATACCACATAAAGAGGAATTTAGGGCAAAAAGTATTAGCAAAGATAAAGATGAGAATTTCTAATGATAAAATAGTAGATTCATTAATAATCCCAAGCATGCATGTATTTAAAGTATAGTTTCAAAATATATGAGGCAAAAAATTGACTGACTAAAGGTAGAAATGGGCAACTTTGCAAACATAAATGGAAATATTAACATATTTCTTTCAGCAATTGGGAGCACAGATAAAAAGCAAAGATATAGAATATTTGAAAAACAAAATTACCCAGTCTGATGTAAATGTTATTTATAGATCTCTATATCCAACAACTGCAGACTACATTCTTTTCAAGTCCACATGAAATTATTACCAAATAAACTTTATTCTAAGCCTTAGTTAAGCAAGTGTCAATAAATTTCAAAGAATTAAAGTCATAAAATGTAAGTTTTATGATCACAGCGGGATAATACTGGTAATAAATATGACAGTGATAAGGTTCCCAGGTGTTTAGAAATTAAACACACACTTCTAGATAACTCATGACTCAAAGTAATGAGAGCATTAAAATGCTTTGAACTGAATGATAGTGAAAGTGCAGACTATCAGATCATAGCAGTTGACACAGTAATCTGAGGGGCAGTTATAACTAAGTACATAATTAGAAAAGAATAAAGTTTTAAAATCAGTGGTATAAACTTCCATCTCAAGAAGCTAGCAAATAAAAAGCAAATTAAGCTCAAAGAAAACATAAAACAAAACAAATAATCAGGAAGGGTAATTTGTGAAATAGAAAACAGAACAAAGTCAAGTGTTGAAAGTCTGTAAAGATTAATAATTTAATAAACCATTTGCAAAACTGACAAAAAGGCAAGAAATATACATCACCAATAATAAATATAAAAAGGGGTGTCACTATATAAATACAGTTAATAAAAGAGTAATGTGAAAATGTTATGAATAATTACCAACAAATTTGACAACAGATGAAACTAACAAATTCCTTGAAAACCATTTTCTGAACCAGACACAGAGAAGGAATAGATGTCATAGTGCTGCACCTGTTAATGTTCGTTTCAGAGGCGTAAGAAGTATTTGTTTTTGTAAATATTTCAAGCATCTAAATGGGATGCTTGTTGGACTGCATGGAGATACCGAAGGAGAATTTAGACAAGCACCTTCTATGAGTCCCTGACAAAGGTAAGACTAAACCATACATATTTTTAGCATTTTTCACTTATCTGCTGCTACAAGGTTCAAAAGTGCTAAGTTAAAGCATCACAGAGAAGCAACAAGGACAGGGTGCTTCTCTTTTTCTTACATAGTACATCAGCTCTGAACAATTCTGGCTCCACCTTCAGAGGAGACCCAGGATCCAGCCACCCCTCCCGACCTCGCCCACCGCCGCCTCCACACATGAGAATCATCTCTTCCGTGGACTGCGGCTGCGAGTAACTAGCTGCCTAACTTTCGCTCTTGCCTCCTTGCAGTGTAATTTCAATACAGTAGACAGAGTCATTCTTTTAAAACATTAAATCACATCACTCCTCAAAGTTTTCATTCAGAATAGCCAACATATTAAAAATGCTCCGCAAAATCCAATATAACATGGCCCCCTGTTACTTGAATGACTTCCTCCCCTGCTGCTCTCTCTGAGGTCCCTCTATTTCAGCTGCACTGGACTCTTTTGCTCTCCTTGGGGCTTTGCTGTTCCTCTTTTTGGAATGCTCTCCCCTCATTTACACACATGAAATCAATCTCTTTAGGCCCTAGTGCAGATGTGCCCTTCCCAGAGAGCTCTTTCCTACAGCATACTTAAAATTATATCTCATAATTTACTATATCATTTTTCTACATTATTTCCCCTTGGCGATTATATTTAACTTATTCACATTATCTATTACCTATGTTCTTCCAAAATAAACTCCAAGAGTCCAAAGAGTTCTGTCTGTTTTACTTATGGCTATTGTTCTCATACACATAAATAATACTTGGAAAATGGTAGGTGCTCAATAAATATTTGTAGAATGAATAAATGGATGGTTAAGTAGATGAGAAAATGAATAATGAGTGTGGTTTTCTCCAAGAGAAAGTTCAGCCCAAAACCACATTATGCATTAGGAGGAAGCATGATGGGACTTCCAGGCTCCTGGTGATATCTTATTTCTTGACCTACGTGTTAATATCACAGGTGTGATAACTTATGATATGTGCACTTTTTCTATATGACTATTAGACTTCGGTAAAGTGTTTTTTTAAAGAACAGATTTTATTACTCATAATAACCCAGGTATAGAAAATACCTGTGTCTGTCAATGGGTAAAGAGATAAAGATGTGTGGATGTGTGTGTGCGTGTGTGCATGTGTGTGTGTGAAATGAAATGCTATTCATTTATGAGAAAGAAGGAAATCCTGCCATTAAGACAACTTGGGTGAACCTGCAGGGTAATATGCTAAGTGAAATAAGTTGGACAAAGAAAGACTTATATGGGGATTCAGAAAACCAAACACATAGAAGAAACAAAGAGTAGATTGGTGGTTACCCAAGGATGGAATTGGAGGAAATGGGGATATGTTGGTCAAAGGGTACAACCTTTAAGATATAAAATAAATAAGTTCTGGTGATCTAATATACAGCAGGGTGATCATAGCTAATAATACTGTATTATACCCTTGTAAGTTGTTAAGTGAGTAGATCTTAAATGTTTTACCTCAAGAAAAGAAATGGTAATTATGTGAGGTGATGAAGGTGTTACCTAATGCTATGGTGATCATCATTTTGCAAAATATAAGTGTACCAAATTAACACAGTGTACATTTAAATTTACACAATGTTGTATGTCATCACAGATTTTGTGAGTAGCTCTTCTTCATGGTTAGGGATCTGCAGTGTAGTGCCTAACGTAGTAGAAATGTGTAATTAGTATATATTTTACTAGTACAACTCATCTATTATCCTACTCGAATTGGGCAAATAATTAGGTAAAATCCATGTTTGATACCTTTCTTTTTCTTTTCTGACCAGGTGCTAAAATCTCCCCTTTAGGGCCCAATTTGAGATTCCACTTCATGCATATACTTCATGCTCTCATATCCCCTTTCCTCCTTTCTGCTCTTGACCTTGGCATAGCTCTAAAAAAGCAATCTGATTCGGTTAATTTACACTAAGATATACATTACTGATGACCATCAGGCTGTATTTTAAATAAAAGTTTTAACTACTGTGAATTATTGATTGTGGGACTTTCACAAGTGTGAGCATGCTCAGCATAGTGTCCCAGACCATTGGGAAAGGATTTGTTTTGCGGAGAGGGAGTGAGAGAAAGCTGGGTGAGGAACCTTTTCAGTCTTTGCAATTATGGAATTGAGGCTCCTAACAACTTATCTGACCGAGTGTGCGGTAAGTCACATTCATTACACATTCACTTTTTAAAATGTCAAAAATGTACTACATTGGTTTGGAGTGGGACTAATAATCTCAACAAGCAGAGACTAATGCACTGGTGAGGAACCTAGAATTCTCACCAAACATCAACTACATTTAATCCTTAAAGGACTTACTGAGGCTGTACTGAATCAGCCCTTCCTAGGCCTTTCTATGGAAATGAGATTTATAGGGAGCCAGTGGCAACAGCAAATTAAGCAAATTAAGTTAATAAGTAGCTTTTCAGAAAGAGTCATTCTTACCAGAGAAGATTTGGGGGAATCTGGGCTGTCCTCCTCTTTGGAAGCTCGAGGTTGGGATGGCTTTTCTTGAAGTCTTGCCCTTTCCAAACCTTCTTTTTGACTAAAGAAGAAAATAAAAAGTAATTTAAAGTTATATCCACAAAGACTAGCTCTGTAACTTCCAATGGGAAGTTAAGCAATTCTAATAAAATATGATGGACCATAGAACAGTCTATGTTCAAAACATAAAGCATAGAGAGTGGCCAGGTGACATGTTAAGGAAAGTACACAGCTGGGTTCTGATTTAGAGCTCTTGGCACGTAATAGACGTGTGACCTTGGACAAGTTGCTTCAATTCCTTGAGCTTAGATTTTATAGAACATAAAAAAAAAAAAAAGGGTAGTACTAGTAATTCTTTCCTCAAAAATGATTCTTCGAAGAGCTAAATGAATACTGATGCTGCTGCTGCTGATGATTGTCATCATTGTCATCATTATCTGTTATGCCCATTGGTCCCCAAGTATGGTTGTTTATCAGAATAATCCAGAAACCCTTTCTCAAAAATGAATTGTTAGCCCTGGAGATTGACTTCCTATGTTTTGGGGTGTAAAAATCTATATATTTTTTTAAATAAAAAGACTTCTCTGTTGAATATGATCTAGTTGTGGAATAATTTCTTGTAACTATGATCCTGAGAGTTGAAAAAATATTTTTTAAGTGACAGCTAGTTAGATCTGACATCTGGATTTCCTGTCTCCAAATCCAAACATTCTTCCTCCTACATCAGGAGTTGTCAAGTTAAGGGCCCTGAATCTGAAAACTTATTTTAAGTACCCCATGGTTCATGAGCCCACATTGACTTAAATGGCAATTCTACAAATGCAGTTCCCCCCACACTGAGGGGGTCACAGGATCCTTTTACTCACAAGATAGATCTGCACATGTAGCACTTGTTTTTATAGAACTTTCCATCGGCACTACGCACGGGGTCATTCTCCCGAGTGCACAGGAGCTCGCCATTCCTCAGGTACTGCCGAAAGTGAGCGCACTCATCCTGGAAGAAGACAAAGAAGTGAACATGGCTGTTTCCCTCTCTAGCTTGGTGGTTTTCTCAAACTTGATTTGAGGAGGTCCTCCCTTGGCTCTGGGCTCAGACTCACTGCACTTATGCTGGCAATGGAGGCCCCGTTATGCCCAGACTGCCCAGGCTTTCCATTCGCTGTTCCTTTCTGAACCTCTCTGCACTGGTCCTGCAAATGCAAGGAAACAGAAAACAACGCTTGATAGACCTTCTGGTCTCCTGCGCCCTTTCCTTCCATCCTTCCTATTTCCCGTTTGCCACAAGAGGTGCGCCCTGGACCAAAGGACATTCCCATAGGAATGGAGCTCTACAAATGGGATTGATTATCACTGTTAAAGGGCTGAAGGATGGTGTCTTCGTCGCAGTCTTGGAAAGCGAACAGAAAAGGCTGCAGCATGCATGCACACTATTGATTTGTTGATGCTGAGAAAATCATCTGGAGAAAACAGAAAAAAAGACATCAAGGGCAGAGGCTAAAGGGGAGGCTTGGACCTCCCTTTATATTACCTGGATTGTCAAAGCCATGTCAACAAGCGACCTGAAGCCTTTCCCATGTAGTGTCAGAGAGAAGCATGCAGGTGGGGTGGGGAAGGATTTCACCCTCTAGTTTTCAACCCACATTTCTCCCAAGACAAGACACTAAAGCAACAATTGACACACTGTAGGAGAATTCTCTACAAAATCGAGAAAAACATGAAACCTCAGAGCCAGAAAAAAAACCAATCTTGTACCCAAAGTGACAGCATGGGCAAAATCAATTTTCTTTGTAGTAAAAGATTAGCATCTTCATTATCCCAACACGGGAGGAGAATTCGATATTTGAGGGTGAAAAGCAAAAGAGTTTTCTTCATATCTTTCAAGGAATAACCTTTTTATCATTCGGAGGCTTGTCGTGCGACTTGTCTTCACCATTCCCTTTCCTTTCACTGGCTTCTCGCTCGCTGCAGAATATAAAAGGACAGGGTAGGTTTCCGGGGTTATTACCGAAATGTTTTTAACCAAGTCTTTCTCCAGCTCTAATCATGAACAAGTCGAACAGTTTTCTCATATTTAAAAAAATACCTAAAATACTTTTTTTTTACTAATGAGTCCTGCTTGTTGGAATTTTCAGTTTGTGGCCATGCTGGCCACTTTCCTCCGTTCAGCCACTGTACTGTGAGAACTGTGTGACCTCCAAGGCCGCTACTCCCTTCCCCAGCAGAATCTATTTCTGGGCTTCATACAGAGAGTCACTTCATTTCTTTTTATTTTTCTTGTTGAAGCACAACTAAACTCTTTAGTATTGATTGCTCATTATATAATTTTAGTGCTTTAAAGTTTATAAACATTTTAAAATATTACCTCCTCAAATCTCTCTACAAACTGTATTAGGAAATCATCATTCCCTTTACATGCAGGAGGAGCTGAGGCTTTGTAAAGCGAACCGGCCTTTCCCATATCACTTAGCTGATCTGCTCCCTCTCTGAAAGCCAATAATTGGGGCACAATGCAATAGCTCTCCCCCTATCCCACAGGCCCCAGGTACTCTCAACAGTGCTGCTCAACATCAAAATGAAAATTCCTTGTGAAAGTGGTCTGGAAACTTGTCCTTTATGGAAGTGAGGAGCTATTATTATATTTGTCATGTATGAGGCCAAGTGCCTAGAGTTTTAAATTGAGAGGAACTGTTCTTCGGTCAACAGTCACAACATTCAAACTGATCAATAAACCTCCTCACGTACAAGATGCTCTGACACATTGCACACTTGTTGACGTGCATCTTCCCATATGGACCTCGAACTGGGTTATTTTCTCTGGTGCAGATGAGCTTCCCATCTCTCACTAGGCTCCGGAATTCATGACACTGATCCTGCCAACAGGAGCAAAGCAAGACATTCATACCATAGTCTGATCTTAAGAACTGAAAACAGGATTGGTTGGTAAGATCTAAACTCCAAACACTTGAGGGTGGAAAATCTAGAGAAAATGAAATTTTAGAGATGGAATGTGTTTTAAAGGCACTTTAGTCACTATATGCTCAGGAAGTTAGAATCCTCTCCATAGCATCCCTCTCAAATAATTGTTTCCCCCCAATGGAATTCACTCCTAAGGCAGCCCATCCCATTTCTATATAGTTTTCTATTAAGCTGGGCCCCAAACCTGTCTCTCTACAACTGTTCCCATTACTCCACTCATACAGGAAAAACCCTGGAATGAACGAAAAGATGCTCTTTGGGCAAAACATACTAATATGTAAACTTTTAGCTTTGTTCCTAATAACAAAAACCATTTTTAAATCAAATCTGCGCCAGGCACTCTGTTGTGTGCTCTAATAGATTTCCTTTAGTTGTCATAAAAACCCCATAAGATAAACACACATTATTCCCACTTTACAGATGAGAAAAGTAAGGCTTGGGGAGATTAAGGAACTAAAGTTAATGCTAGATTTGTGACCAGAAACCAGCTCACAATCAGGCCATTCTCCTTTCTTCGTTGCTTTTACCTGGCAGAGAATGAAACTCCTCTACATTTGTGAGAAGATGGAGCTTTTTTGTTCATGGAAAAATAAGAACCTTAAAAAGAAGCCAATGAATTAAGTCCACAGGATCTGGCCTCTGTTGAAAGCTTTGGGCATCTCCAGAAGTTTGTCTTGAACTTCCGTTAAGCCCAAAGAGCCACAGTAGAGATGTGGGGAGGTTACCTTAAAAAATACTGCTGGTAACTTAGACGATACTAATCCCTCTTTCCTTATATTGTGATACATATAAACAACTCTAGACCTACTTTTTCTGAGCATTTAAAAAAATTCCCTGGAATTCAATATCTGATTAACATATTAAATGTCTCACAGCTATCATTTTTAGAAGTTACTAGAATGATTTCCTTTTCCACATGCCCAACACACCAGAACATCTATGTTTATGATAGCACCCATCTTCCTGTGTTGCAACTTTTGCTTTATGGGTGCAATCTCTGGATCTTCTATTTGTTAGCTGTCTATAGTTAACTTCTCTGAGTTTTCTGAACTGTAAAATTGGAACAATACCACCTACTGCATAGATCTGGGGGAGGTTTAAAAATGATTATGCAAATGCTTTGTAAAACTTATTTTACTTTGCATGTGTAGATAAGACCACAGCTCTCTTTTTGCCACATACACAGTATCTGGACATTTTCTATATATACATATAGAGAGAGCATTTTTTGTTTGGCATTCTTAAAGTAGATAATAAATAATGAAAAAATTTGACCAAGATTACAAATAAAATAAATGGCTAGTAGATATTGCTTGAAGTTATACAATAAAGACTTTTCACAAAACCATTCATCTACCAAAATGCATAACAGATATCCCCAATATATTTTTTAAATGATAATTATTATGAATGTTTCGTTTTGTTTAATCAGTATGGACTTAATGAAAAGTTGCCTCATTAATGGGAAAACTTCCTGGGAAAATTTTGCTAGTTTACTCTTCTAATTGGAGCTCATAGATGGGTTAGAAGAGATTGTGCTGGGTCATCTCCTATGTGTTGGTGTCATAAAGCATTGAACGTCATGTGTTAAAGCCCAAAAGTGAACACAAGATGGCACTGTAATGCCAAGTCAAGAATTTATCATCTTGCGCTCCAAGTGTTTGATTCCTGCTTTCTTATTTGTAATCGTGGTATCTATTTGCTCGGTTATTATTTTTTGTTTTTGTTTTAAAACTTCAGAACAGAAATTCACTTGATAACAACAATAATTTGACAGTTGTCACTGGCCCTACAAATGTGCAGTGATTGCATCAGAGTTGCTTTTAGGACCTTGATTAGCCTGCTATTTCTTTGCAAGATCTAGCCATGTCTTTCTCGCTTACATTACTGCATCCATAATGACTGCAACAGATTAGGCTTTTCATAAATATTTGTTCCATAAATTAACCATACAGACAAACATCCAAATTTAAGTATTAACATTTATTACCTGGTTTTCGTTGCTCTTTTCTGTTGTGTTTTGCCTGTCACCCTCCTCTTTCTTTTTCCTTTCAGCTGCTTCCCTTTCCCTGGAAAAAAAGAATATAAAGAAACATTTCAACCAAAGTGAACAACTACCTCATTAATTACTAGCTCTGTCCTAAAAAGCATGCCATTTTCTCAAACCGATGAGAAACAATCATTGTACTTTAAGACTCACAGTTAAAGACCCAGCTTTGAAAAGTACTCACAGCTTTTCCTTGCACACTGCACACTTATTGCCATGTATCTTCCCATCTGAACCATGGACAGGGTCACTCTCTCGGGTGCAGATAAGTTGTCCGTTTTTCATTTGGCCTCTAAACTCATCGCACATATCCTGAAAAGAAGGGAAGATCACCTTAGAAATGAATGTTTTCACACAGTATTCTACTGGGCTGGAGAATCTGAAGACTTTGGCTACTGTCTCTATGGAACATGCCCACACTTTTCCCCACCCCCTGCCCCCAGGTGTTTTCCTTGCCTCTCCCTTTCTCCTAAGTTCCAAAGGCCCTTCTTTGGCCTCTGTAAATGTTCCCTGAGCCCCTGCAGCTCAGCGGGCTCACTTATTCCACGATCACTTCTTCTTCAACCTCTGTGACTTTCTAAATAAACTTTTGCTTGTATTTGAAAAAAAAAAAGGAAAGGAAGGAAATCTGAAGATTTTGACTCAGACTCAGGAAGCCACCTAACCTCCCATGGGAGAAAGTATAATGGCCCATGAAGACTTCCACAGCCTAATTCCTGGAACATGTAAATAAGCTGGCTTACACAGCGAGAGGGAAATAATATCAAAGATGGAATTAAGGTTGCTAATCAGCTGACTGACCTTAAAATGGAGAGATTATTCGGCATTACCTGTGTGGACCCAATGTAATCTCTAGGGTTCTTATGAGAATCAGTGTTAGAGTTATATATACACGGCATGGAAATGATTCAACTGGCCATTGCTGATTTTTACATGGCTGCAAGCCAAAGAATACAGGCAGCCTCTAGAAGTTAGAAAGGACAAAGAAGCAGATCCTTCCCTAGGGCTTGCACACAAAAATGAAACCCTGCCCACACTTTGTTTTTAACACAATGATACCCATTTAAGACATCTGAACTCCAGATATACATGCCAATAAATTGGTGTTGTTTTAAGCCACTGGTGGTAGTAAATTGCTACAGTAGTTGAACCTCCCTTTATTCAGGCATAAAATAATTTTTTTTTTTAAAAGGTATTTTACTAGGCTGTTGAGAGAATGAAATAAACTGCTATTTATAAAAGTGCTTTGTAAAGTATAAGACTGAAAGATTTCCACTTGGCATTAAATTTCCACACTGAACAAGTTACCAGTGATATTTATGTTAATGATGGCTTCTGGTCTAAGGGCAAGATATTGGTTTGCAATGTTGACACCCCCTTTCCACACTTTTGATAGCAAAGTGTTGACTTACAGAAAGACCATTCTTGCTAAAACCTAGTTAGTGACTCACCTTTCTTGATGCTGATTCAGTCCCATTTGCTCTATAGCCAGAATAATTATTTCCATTTGCTTGTCTTTCCCTAGAAAAGAAAACAGTCAATAGTAATCTTATTAACATGTGCCCAGTTTTCAAAGGACTCTTGGAGTTTTTGTGTCCTAAACCTGTTCCTCCACAGAGGATGTCTCTGCCTAACCCTATGAGGGAGAGTCAACTCGGTTATTAAGAAGCTCCCTCATCACAGGTCGATATTTTAGGTAGATCAACTCAAGTAATTTGAGTCTCCTGTGTTTGTGTCCAAATGTATCTACCTGTCATTTCCATCCTTTAGTCTTATTTCACATTCTTGGGACAACACAGAACAAGCTTGCTGATCCATTACATCTTCCTGATACTAATACTTCAGATATTTAATGCAAGTTTCCACTCTCCAAGTCCTGCTTCCTCAGTTATTTCACCTTTTCATCATAAGTTGTAGTTTTTAATTCCCCACTAACTCACCATTCTACTTCCTTGATTTGTAGGTCAATTTATTATAATATTATTTCTTAAATTATAGAGCCCAAGGTAGACTTTGCAACATAGAAAAAAGGTCTAGAAAGGACCTTTGGATCATGTGTTTTTTAACCTCTTACGGTTCCTTAGGGGAAGCAAGAGAAAGAGATATAATCTTTGGGAATTAACAAAAACAATAGTTTTCACTGCGGGAGCCCTCAGAAAATGAGAAATCGCCCATGATTCAGCAAGACTGGCTATCTTTCAGACACGCCTGTTGAGAGCAGTACTCACAGTATCTCTTTACACATGGAACACTTATTGTTGTACGTTTTGCCGTTAGCGTCACGTACGGGATCACTCTCCCGGGTACAGCTGAGTTTTCCATTTTTCATATTTTCCCGAAACTCAGCACATTGGTCCTGAAAAGGGAGAAGAGAGCAGGCCTTCTGGATCACTAGGTCTATTGTATCATTATTAAATTTGTTAAACAATCTGAGTAAGAAAAGTTTTGTCTACCTTCTCTTACATGGAATATAACATCTAGGATTGCTATCTACAGAGAAAAGAGGGCTGGGATCACCCATATTCTAAGAGGCCCCTTGTCGCCCGGCCAGCATGGCTTAGTGGCTGAGCATTGACCTATGTTCCAGGAGATCGCAGTTCGATTCCTGGTCAGGGCACATGCAGGGTTGGGGGCTCGATCCCCAGTTGGGGGCATGCAATGAGGACTCTCTCATCATTGATGTTTCTATCTCTCTCTCCCTCTCCCTTCCTCTCTATGAAATCAATAAAGATATATTTCATAAATTAATAAATAAATAAATGGCCCATTGTCATGCCTAATAATGCTGCTTTTAATGTCCCACACAAGGAAACAATAAAGCTGGCTGAAATTTAATAGCATAGGTCAAGGGTCAGCCAACTATATAACCTACAGGACTAATCTGTCCTATTGCCTATTCTTATATATAAAGTTTTATGTATAAAATTTGAAACTCCCTCCTTCATTCATTCCAGATATTATTTATGGCTGCTTTCCCACAACAATGTCAGAGCTGAATAGTTGCAACAGAAGCCATATGACCTGCAATGCTTAAAACATTTGCTATCTGGACTTAAAAATAATTGCTGAGCTCTGTTGTAGATAGAAAGGAGAAAGAAATGCTGGGAGAGAGCACAAGTTATGCAAAAGCCAAGGAAAGTAGGCTTGGGCAAATTGAGATGATAGACAAAGGGTTTTAACTGGGTAGATTGTGGAGAAGAGAGGCAAAGGGTCTTAACAGATCTATTATTTGAGAATGAGAACCCAGCCTCCTAAGGAGAAAATATGGCCAAACAGAAAGGCCCAAGTTTATGAACGGCAAATATCGGGCCTGTGTCAGACCTGGAAGTGAAGGTCTCAACATCCCAAGGTTGTAAGAAAAACAATAGGGTGGTTGTGATCTTATGAAATTGTGTTCACACACTCAAGGCACGGGCTTACATGCACCATTGTCATGCTCTCACTTAAAAATATCTCAGGGAATGTGCTAGACACTTGTTTAAATTGTCTTATATTATCCCTATAAGAGTGCTGCTAAATCAGGGACACCCGTTCAGTGAGATGAAGCAACTTATCCAAAGCTTCACAAATCCTAAGTGAAAGGGGCGGAGTTGTACCCCAAAACCTATGCTCTTTCACCATATTATGCTGCCTTGGATCAACAGGAGATATACCTCAACAAAGCAACCCCACTCAGGGAAAGAGAGAATTATAAAAGAAAATAAAAAGCTTGTGACCCTGATGTGACACATCTTCACATTCATTGACTCTCCTGTGATCGACATTGACATGAGAGCTAGACTATAGAAAGAACAGCCAGGGGATTGGGGTAAGGCCACCATGTTGATTACTGCAGCTTTAAAAAGGTCTAGAAAGACTAAAAATTGCTGAGGTATTACCCTAGAGTTTAAGGGGACAACCCCCTGTTCTTCCAGGGACACTTTCAAGCTCGGCACTACCCACATTCGCCTTGTACCAGAGCCTTTGCCGTTGGCCTGCTATCAACGAGCGAAGCCCACCCTGGTTGTGCAAGCCTATTGCTCTCACCTGAGCTTTCCCTCCTCCGCCACCGTTGGAACCGTGCTCTGAAGCAATTCTCTGCTTTTCCTCTTCTTTCCTCTTTCTTTCTTCATCTTCTTTCTGGCTGGAAAGTAGAAATGGGAGGCAGGGAATAACTGATTACAGAGAGTGGCTGCATGCCTGTGAGCTTCTCACCGCCCGGCCAAACTAGACTGTACGGAATTCACCAGCACTTACTGAACCTCCGCTACGCTGCAGGCCCCCTTTGAAAATAAAAAGATGAATGACATGGAGGCCTCCTGCCTGGGAGAGCCCTCTTTGCAGTAGGAGACCAATACTTACACATCACAAAGACCAGGGAAGCAATTAATTAGCATTTCATAAAGGCTCCCTGTGCCTCGACAGGCATTTCTCTCCAATACCTTGTACTTAAGAGTTCTAAAAATAAGCATCTTCCTACCAAACGTGTCTTCCTGGATTCCCCACCTTTCATGAAGAACCAAACTCTGGGAGTCATCTCCCACTGCTCCCTGTCAGCTCGGATAGCTGTTGCCACATAGCCCTGATTTCCCCTTCACAGTGCCTCCACTCACCTTCTCTCCCTTGCTCTGGTGACTTTACACTGGGCCACTGCAAACCCCTACCGCCACTTGGGGCATTCTTAATTTTGGTCCCTCCCTTCTCTTATTTTCCTTCTTACTGCAGACATATGGATCTTCCTAAAGGAACCATATTTAAAGTACTTTTCCTCCTACCGAAACATTTTTAGCAGCTTTCCACTCTTTATAGGATTGACTTAAAAATCCTTGATCTGGTATTTAAAGCTGGTGAAGTTCTAACTAAATTAAAAAACTTGCACTTTACTATACATATGACAGCTTTCTTAATTTAAAATCTTTATGCTGTTCCCCTCTTTTCCTCTCATTCCTCCCAGTACTGTCCACATATTATCCAAATTACAACCCTAGTTCTATTCCTCCATAAAACAATTAAGCTTCCCTTACACATTGTCAGCATCCCTTTTCATTTAGCAATGTATTTGTTAACTAATGCCCATGTCTAATCTCCAGGGAACTGCATGATTCCTAGACAGACTCTTTCATTCATCCTTGTGCAGTCATTATATCCATTTTACACTGTAGATGTTCAGTAAATGACTCCTGAATAACAAATATTTTAGTTGTGCTTCCAAACATTGTATAAAGAGCTACTTTTCATTTCCTGAAAATGTGGTATTTTCAAAAATGCCAGTAGAGGACTTAGATTGCTATTGAAATTGGTGTGTTTTCTTCCTAGTAGGAACCACAAAATAATCTTAAGAAGAGGCCCCACTGACAGCAAAGGACTTACAATTTTATCAAGAAAGATGTTTGATCTACTGATAGGCTCTCCCCCAGAACTAATGAGAAATTTTATAATAGTCTAATATATTGTCTATTTTTAGAATTGTAAATCTTAGCCTTTATAAAGATCCACCTAAAGATGCTTTACAGATAATCATTCCTTGGAAAGGACAAACACAATATTTATTATCTTCCCAGCTCCCTGCCTCCCCAACTCTGTCGACCCACAGCAGGAGCTTCCTCTGTGCACTCACAAGACTGATTTGCACATGGCACACTTGTTGCCATGGGTCTTGCCATCTGGGCCACGCACGGGATCATTTTCTCGTGTGCAGAAGAGATTTCCATTTTGCAAAAGGCTCCGGAATTCACCACAAGTGTCCTAAAAGGAGGAGAAAAGGCAAGAGCTTGAGTATTTTCTTGGAAATTACTTTGTTGGGTTCCTACTAACTGCTTTCTGGGAGGAAAAAAAAAAATGACCTAAGAAATTTTGTTTGTTTGTTTGTTTTGCTCAATTCCACACTAAGCACACAGGACTTAAAAGGTGGTTTATCTTTCTTTCTTCTTGAGATTTAACCCCTGAATTCAGACAGAAATTGCCATCACAAATGAGCAAAAATCTTTGAACAAAGTGGGATCTCTGAGAACTGCTCGCATTTCTTACTTGGGTTTCATTGTCCGTCTCTGTTATATTATAATGAAAACAACAATACTAAACACATTATAAAATTTAAAAAATTCTATTAAATAAAAAAAAACTTCCAAGTTTATCTGGTCCAACCACCCACACTATATCTCAATCCCTTTTATATCATGCCTGTCCAGAAGTTACCTTATTTCCACAGGGACACCTGCAGTAATAAGGGGTCCATTACCCTCCATATAGTCCATTCCAAAATTTCTATTAGAGAGTTCCCACAAATGAGCTGTAGTGCTACTTTTGGGGATCTTAGAAAATAATAAATCCAGTAGAATCTCTACTCTTAGGGTTTGATTTTTCTAAGCTGTCATTGCAATTAAGATGTGTATATTCCTTCAGACCAGTGAACAAAGTCCAAGGGTTTTACTTCCTTCAGAGAAACTGAGAATATTTTCCTTCCCACATGAGAGTCCTTCGCATATTTGGAGAGAGCTCTCGTCGTTCTCCCACAACTCCCTATGTTCTCTTCAAGAGCGAAACATCCCCCGATGCCCGGCCATTCTGTTTCAATCATCTGTATAATTTCTCATTCTGAATTCTTCCCCTTTACTAAAGAACCTAACATAATATTCCAGGTATGTCTGGACACGTGCTATATCATACTGTTAATTATAGTTCCAGCCTGCCATCAAGAGACCTCAGATGGGGGGATGCCTCTCTGTGCCTCAGGTACTTCGTCCATAAGACGGAAATAATCCTAGTATATTCCACTTGATTAAAAGAATAAAAGCCAATATGCATTAAGTAAATATGCATTAAGCATTCATATAGGTCCTGGATTGTTATGAGAATAACATGAGATAGCACATGTATGCGTATCTGCAATGACTAACATCTAGGAAGTACTCAGTAAATATCAGTTCCAGAATTATATGAGAAATTGATAGGGGATTAACAAATCATTTAAGACCATATGGTTGATTGCTGGTAGCAATTAAGATTGCATTTGTGGGTTTTTGTTTGTTTGTTTGTTTGCATCTTTTAGTTTAAGTTGAAACTCAATGAAGACAACAGTGATTTTTTTCTCCTAGCTCTGCCTAAAGGTTCACTGACAGATTCCCTAACTGGTCCCAGTTAGCAAAAGAAATCTAGTGTGAGAGCATAGTTTGTTGGTAGTAATTAATGTGAAATCAGAAGTAGTCTGATTCTAAAGAATTTTCTCTTGTAGATGCTGAAAAGTGAACCATGAACTAATTATATAATTTTAAAATTCAGACTCACAATCGTGGGAAATAAAATTGTAAACAAACCAATCATGCAGAATTCCAAGTGCTATGCTTCTGTTTAGAAATTATTTTTAGTATCAATAGTTTTTGATGGGGGCAAGCAAATGACACAAACTTGAAAAGGTTTACCTGGAATCAGTCTTTCTGAAATCAAGAAAATATTATTTGGGAAAGTTGCTTTTCTATCTTCCCCAAAACTGTTGGCACCAGAAATCTTTAAAGGTAAAGCAAGAAACACATCTGGTTTGACAAAATGCGGCCATCTAAAACCGCATGGTCTGTTAGAAATAAAGCTGGATTGGTGTCAGTGAGTCTAGGTTTGAATTCCATTGTTTCCACTTTTCAAATGGGAAAACTTTGAAATCTGAAGACATGGGTTCTGACACATCAACACTCCCATTACCTTTCTAAGCAAGTTCTTCTTTCTCTCTGTTTTAAATCTTCATTTAAAAACATGGGAACAAAGTGAATCAGCAGTTTGCAAGTAAAACTATGGCCCGGGAGCAAAACTTGGTCCACCGCCTTTTTGTGTCAAGTTTATTGGAACACATCGTGCCCATTTGCTTCAGCTACAACAGCAGACGAGTATTTGTGACAGAGACTGAATAGTCACGACTTAAAATATCTACTATGTGGTCCTTTAAGAAAATTTCATCAACCCCAGGACCAACTGAACCTCGAGTTCTCTCTTCAGTAATTTCATGAACTATTTTAAAAGACAATCTACAAAACCTCATTCTTTCACGGGGCACGAACACTCCAGGACAAGTACCTTTTCAGCTTCTCTCTTCACTTTTGCTCTGGATTCAGCTTCTTTCTCTTTCGCTTCTTGCTGGCTGTGGGAGAGGCGGGGGGGTCATTCCCAGCACCCAGCGCAGGACCCTAAAGGGGAAACCTCTCCAGAGCGAAGCAGCCCGGTCCCCCCACACCTCTGCCACCTTAGCTCAGGAATGGAGGGGCAAAGGCACCTGCCCCCCCAGATTATTCTTCTTGTCTTTAGTGTTGCATAAAAATAAGACATACTGTGCCCCAGCGACAGTAAGTACATTTTCACTACAATATTTCTTTTAGAAAATAAAGACATTGCCCTTCTTCCCAGGATGCAGCAGGATGCTTGAAAATCACAACTAGGTGCTGGTAAATTTTCAGCTGGTTATGCCCAATGATTACGTCTTTGGGCTAATGCATGCCTGTGTATGCAGAGAACAGAAATCCTAGTGCTTGTATGCCATTAGTGCGGGGAGTTGCCCCTTAGCACATGGTCCTCCCTGCCTGGTGATTCCAGTTTCTTCCAGGGCACTGAGAACACGACACAGAATGCGCTAACCATGTGGCTTTACCACAGGAAATCCCCAAACTCAATGCAAAGGTAGACTCCATTTGCTGCCTCCTAGAGAAAACCTTCCATCTCCTCTGTCGCCCACCCCGGGAGATGGCTCCTCCGCTCAGCAGGAGCAGTGGCTGAAGCGCTACTCACAAGAAGGCCTCACACATGGCGCAGGTGTTGCCATGGACTCGCCCATCTGGGCCCTCGATGGGGTCATTCTCTCTGGTGCAGGGAAGCCGCCCGTTCCGCACATAGTTACGGTATTCACTGCACAGCTCCTGCCGAGGATCAGGTAACTAAGCATTAGAAACTTCCCCACATTGCCCCTTTGAAAACTATGACATGATGCCCCAAACATAACCAATAAGTGGAAAGACTGATGCAGAAGCCGGGATTAGCCAACGTGCTTCTCAGTGGCCCAGATCACACGTTATTTGGAATATAAGATTGTTGTAACATATCTTATCAGAAAACCTTCACTTAGATATAAATATTATGCTCTGCTTGGCACTATGAGAGACATGAAGAAGAATTTGCTGTTCCTTTTGTAAGGAAATTTGTGGTAAGCAGGATGATTGCTTCCAAACACCAAATCTGTAGGAGCCCTAATACCCAGGGCCTGTGAATATGTCACCTTTCAGGGCAAAAGGGACTTCAAAGATGTGATTAAAGATGGCTGAGATGGGGAGATTGTCCTGGATAAATCCAGTGTGCCCAGTGTAATCACAAAGGTCAGCTCTTAAAACTGGAAGAGTAAGACAGACGAGATAGTGAGGGGGAGACGTGAATAGAGAGAACAGTTAGACAAGTGATGTTGTTGGCTTTGCAGACGACAAAAGGGGTCCAGGAGCCAAGGAACATGAATGGCCTCTAAATGCTAGAAAAAACAAAGAGACAAATTGTCCCCTGGAGATTCTAAAAGTGAACACAGCCTTACCAACCCTTTGATTTAGCCCAGTGAGATGCATGTCAGACTTCTGACCTAAAGAACTGTAAGACAATAGGTCTGAATTATTTTTAATCTACCAAGTTTGTGGTAATTTGTTAGAGCAATCATAAAAAACCACTACAGAGTTTTTAGTTTCTTTTAAAGAAATATATAGAAGCATCTATAAGTTAGAATAAAACAAATGATATAATTGAGAAATAAAGAAAAATTAGAGAGAGCTATAAAGTATACTGTGTAAATGCAGAAAATCTCTAAAGAGCAGCTAATACTTATGCTGAACCATGAAAAGGGGCCAAAATTTTGACATTCATGACCAAGTATAAGCAAGACCATGTAGAAGGTCAAGTTCATTATATGTTCAATATTGAGGACTTTAGGTATGTGAGGGACTGTGCTGTTATACATGGATAAGTTCCTTGGGACATAATAATAATAATAATAATATCTTTATTTTATTAATGAGGAAACTCAGACACAAAAATGTTAACTGTTTGACAACTGGTAGGGAGATGGAGCGAGAACTTGAATCCTGACAGTCTGAGTCCAGAGTCAGGCTTTTATACGCAATGCTATTAAGTCCACAAGATGGGGAGTGTTGATTCAATGCTTGGCATGTCCAAGAAGCAACAAGGTGACCAATATGGCTTGTCAAGGGCAGCAATGTGTAGAACAGTAGGGAAGGAGATCCAAAGGTGGCAGAGGTCAGATTATGTATGGCGCTGTAAGCCACTAGAACTTTCTTATTCTGAGTGAGTGAGGAGGCACTTGGTCGCACAACCAGTCTTCTGTTTTTAAATAATTACTTTGGCATTAGAGCTGAGAGTAGATTGTAGGGTGCAAACATGAGAGCAGGGAGAAGACGTGAGATCTTCCAAATTATAAAAGTATAAAGGAAAAAGTAATAAAGATCTGAGGCACAGCCTGTGGGAAAATTACACATTGAAAGAGTGTGTAAAATCTAACGTACATTATGGGCATTAAAGGTAGACCTTGTGGTACAATTGCTTTCTCTCAAATTAATAATTATGTATATTTTCTAACTTCTTATCTGAGCCTTTGAGTCCTATTCTCTAAAATACAGATAATAATATATACCTTGAACAATACTACAAAGATCAGTCATAAAACTGATAGACCACAGTGCATACAGTAGCAATGAAATAATTAATAGCCATTACGTTGTCATCATCATCATCTCATTACCATCCTCATGTGAGTGTTACAGAAGCAGTCCCAAGGCTAAAAGATGCTATTAAGTAATCTCACAGAGAATTAATTGGGATGAAAACCTAGGTTTTTGGGGTGTGTTTTTTTTTAAACGAAACACCTTTATACAACAAGGTATGAGGAAAAATCTAAAATCTGCCTCTGCTGGTTTTCATTCAGACAACAAGACAATCTGCATATACTTCTTTCTTGGGATAATACAATTCACATGTTCAGTAGAGAAGGGGGTGGTTGACTTCTTCTGAAATGGACAAGCAACTAGACCAAATCTGGTGTGAATAAACTGAACTAGAAACAAGGGATCTTCTTACACATGAGGGTCCAAGCACATTTTCTCAGTTTGCAAAGTCACTACAGACACTGGGAATTGGAGGACGGAGCGAGGCCTGGCCTAGTGGGAATGGATGGCCTAAAATAACTACCTGTACTGCTTCTCTCTTAACTTTCTCAGCGTCACCTCTCTCCTTTCCTTCCTTGCCATTATTTTTCTTCTCTTCTTCTTCAAGTTTGCTGTAATAAAAAAAATAAAAATAAAAAAAAAGAAGATACAAGCTAAATAAGACTCCTCACTCTCTTTGGTTAGGTATTTCCAGAAGGAAGAGCCAAAGGTCAGATTCAGTACAAATTAATCCAGCCCAAGAGGTGCTATTACTTTGCCATTAGTGCAGATAAATTCAGTAGTTCCCAATACCTTTTAAAAATTAAAACTGGCTTTTTTTTTTATCAGTATGTGGACCTCAGGTGGTCTCTTTTCTTTCAGAGACTTCAGCCAATAATCTTAAAAAAGCCTCAATTGCCTTGATTTTTAAAAAAAACTTTCCTATTTAAATGACTACCACATCAATGATGAAAGCAAATAATGGGTCCATAATCAAACCCAACCATGTTTTACTATAAAATAAAAATTTTAAATATATCTTAATGGCATTAGTATTTAAGTTGAAATTCAAGTTTTAGGGTACAATAATGATTCCAGCCAAGGAAGATTCAACAGCTAATATTTGGAGGTTGATTGCAAACCTAAGATTCTGGCATTCTTGCTGTTTTCTACTGACACAAAGCATCCTAAAGCTGGAAAAAAATCCTTAGCATCTATCACATCTAAGCCAGTCATCACCACAGCACTACAAATCCAGTGGGTGCAAGAAGAGCCCTAATTTTTTGAATCTCAGGTCATTATTTACTGCTCTTCCCTGTTAATCTCTCCTTTAAGGCCTTAAATCTTACACTTAAGACTGGACCAAGAGGTATGAAAGCTAAGGAGCAATGTTAACTTAGCACCTCTTTCAGCAGATACTATTTAAATATTTTTCTTAACATTTATTTTAGCATGAGGCTCAGGAGGGGATCAGGAGTCTAGGAAAGAGAACTGAAGGTGATAAGATGCCATCAGCTTCTCCTGTACAGTCTCACACAATGGAGCTCTGGTCCCACTCAGCGAAACAATGGCCTATTGGGCCCTGGACTGGCTTATCAAGAAGACATTTTAATAAACATTTCTGAGATGGGCCTGCCTCTCAGAGGTTTAACTCTCTACACTAAACCACTTATCAAAGTGTTTATTTCACCTGTGTATAGTAATGTCTCTGAAAAGGCAAATATAATTCTCTCTAGTCCATTTTTGTTCAGGTTACTTTAAGTCTTTACATACTGGGCCCATAGACATCTGTCCAAATGGTTTCCCTTAACCAGTATCTGAATATGCTCACAGAATTGTAAAATGTCAGGGGTGGGAGAGAGACCAAAGAGATGGTCCCATCCAGATTATCAAAACTCTGCTCTCTCTTTGTTGTGAACAATGATTGTCAAGTGTTAATTGACACTTAATTTTGGCACTAAATTAAGACTTTTTTTTTACCATGACTTAATTAGAAGATAATTATTGAATAAATACTATTGAATAAGTAATAATATTGTCACCATGTGATTCAACATTACCCAATGTCTTGTCCGTGTGCTTTTAAAATTACCCAGCATATAACCCATGATATATATTCCACACATTCCTGAAGAAATTGAGACTCAGGGACGACCAATGGTGAAGATATCCCATGGGAGAGAGGAGGGGAGATACTCACAACACACTTGCACACATGGCGCACTTGTTTCCGTGCATTTTGCCGTCTGGGCCGCGGACGGGGTCGTTCTCCCTGGTGCATATGAGCAACCCATTCCTCACCTGGCTCCGAAACTCGCTGCAGAGTTCCTGGAAAGGGAAGAAAATTGTTTCTCAGAGCAGTTCCCTACCCTTCCTTTGTCTGTCATGAGGAACAAGTGAAGAATAAATAAGAGTAAGAAGGAAAAACAAAAGTGATTACATGTCACAGCAAATCAGTAAGTTGTTTCAAAGCTCCTGTCACAGACTCAGAACTGTCCTGGCACTAAAGTGGGTTTGCAAACACCCTCATCGTCCTCCTGGGGGTGCTCGGAATCTTGTTGCAGAAGAAGGCTGACATATGATAAAGAAATGTATGTGTGTGTGTGTGTGTGTGTGTGTGTGTGTGTGTGTGTGTGCGTGTATTGTGTTGCACATCAGTCTATCAAAGCTATGGAAGATCAAAGGTGAGACTATTCCATAGGCCCAGAAGGAGAGGAACTGAGAATATTGGTGAGCCTTCATGAGAAAGAAAGGAGAGCCTGCCATGTGAGACAACTTAGATGAAACTTGAGGGCACTATGCTAAGTAAAATAAATGAGACAGAGAGAGACAAATACTATATGATCTCACTTATATGTGGAATCTACAAAACATCGAATTCATAGAGAGTAGAATGGTGGTTACCAAGGGATTGGGGGGGCAAATAGGGAGATGTCGGTCAAAGGGACACACTTCCAGTTATAAGACAAATAAGTCTGGAGACCTACCATAAAACACGGTGATTACAGTTAACAATACTGTATTACATACTTGAAAGTTGCTAAGAATAGATCTTAAATGTTCTCATCACACACACACAAAATGTAATTCTGTGATGTGACAGAGGTGTTAGCTAAAGCTGTGTGGTAATCACTTTAGACATCAACACACTGTACGCCTTAAACATACCCAATGTTATGCTATTCCAGAGGAAAGAGCACCAAGGCGTGGCGTTAGCTTTCGGGAACATTACCTTTGCAGCTTCTCTTTTGGCCTTCGCCTTTGCTCTTTCTTCTTGTTGGCTATAAGTAACGGGGGGTGGGGGGAAGAGATGGATTTTAGTACAGTGGAGCAGATCCTTCACATTTACAAGTTAATCATTCATTGCTTTGACTGTTCTCAAGTAACCCCAAAGATCTAATCATAGTGACTTGCAATTTTATTGGATACTAAGTTAGATGAGTCCCCTCTGCTCAAGAGAGTGGGGTGCAGGAGAAAAATCCCCTAATGAGTGAATCTGTGTAGCTTCCCAGCAAATACGCTGGAATGAGTCCTTATTTTCTGATCTTTTTGCATCAGCAACAACGCTTTATAAAGTGGCAATATTTGGTTTCTGAGAGCCAATATAGCAATGGCAGTTAACAGGAAAACTCTGCAGCCAGATTGCATAGGAAACATAAAAATTCTTAACCCCTTTGTGGCTTCCTCAACTTTAAGTAGGGAGGGTACAGAAGGGCCAGAAGAGGTAATGAGAATACTTATTTCATTAGACTGTTGTGAGCGTGAAATGGGTTGATACATGTAAAGCAATTAGAATAAGTATCTGGTCCATAATAAAGTGATTGACAGAAGTGACATAAGTGAGTGGTATCATCATCATTGTAATCACCATTAAAAGCGAATTCTCCAAAAACGGGCATATGATGGAAGTGAAGTGGGAGTGACAGTTCTTAACCATTTGGGGTAACTAACAATGTTGCAAACTGTGTTCAGTGAATGGGTTTATAACATAATTGGATCTATAATACAAGTAATTCAATCATGTCATATAGACAGAAAAATATTCAATAATTTGTGAAAATGTTTCCATATGTTCCAATCAACATAAGACTTGCCCATCAATAAAACTAAAACTTTTTAAAAGTTGAAGAGAGTGTTTACACGTGATTTAAAAGTGTGCAAGAGAAGGCTACAGATGAAAGAATGATTCTCAAGAAAGTTTATACCTTTTGCTAACATATCCATAAAATATGAGGTGATAAAACTTTAATTTTTTTTGATATGGCGTTTATAGTGATGGGAAACAATTATTAAAATACCTCTGAAATTGTTAGGTTTCTCATACTTCTTTAAAAGGAAAACTGATCTAAACTTTATCATGAGTCTAATTGACTAAAAAATTCAAGAAGCATTTTCTTTCCATACAGGGAAATTATCAGCAAGTAGCAGAGCTGACCAGTAGATGGCAGGATTACTTCCTTGTCACTGGGAGATTAGTGTAGTGGTAAAGAAAAACAGACTGAAAAAAGCCTAAATACAGGTAAATACAACTACCAGAAGCTGATCATTGCTTTGCTAAACGATTATATCTTGTTTGCATAATACAGTGAGAAATATTATCATGTTCTTTGTCTTTCTGGTGTTGATTTTTCTATCATTCGCAACATCTCTGGGCCTTTATTTTTCCATCTAAAACTTGCAATAGTACAAAATCTACTTCATATGTTTGCTGTGAAGATTAAATGAGATTAGGTAGCAAAGCTCTTGGCTAGTACATGAAGATTATAGGCATTCAATAAATGTTGATTACGATGATTACATGGTCATTGTCTTGACTTCCTCCTAGTAGATTTTTAATGTTTCCATGGCCCAAACACTATGGGATCAATCTGCTGGGTTATATTGTTTTCTACCCCAAAAGACTGCATGACTAAATCCTAAATCCAGAGATTCTGGCGTAGAGAAAATAAATTGGAGTATCCCTTTGGACAAAGATCAGAAGACTTATAGAATTCCACAGGCTTGTTTCAGGGGACATGGCACACCATTTACTCTACAATTATACCTTAGTCCCTGTAAATGGACATCCAACTCCTACACAGGAAAGTCATCATTCCTGAAGCAGCCTTTCCTTTGCTAACTGCTGTGAAGTTCATCTTCCTGTTGCACTCAAACCTGTCTCCCTATAGCTCTCATCCATTTTAATTCCATTCCTTGAGGTCACACAAAATGAGTGGTAGGGTGGTGAATTGAAATAAAATCTCCTAAAATTTGCTGAGCACCACAATGGTATTTTACATGTAACCTCCTTCATTCCCTATTCCAGCTGGTAATCCTGGAGAAAACTAAAAGCAATGAGTAAGGTTACCATAGAGTATTTTCTTCTCTGAATAAAAGATGCTGAGTTCTTTCTGAAATATCCTAAAAGAAATGATTCTGTGTCACTTTACATCACAAGAATTATCATCTGAAAGCTGTCTACTTGCTCTTTTGGTTCTGTGCTTTTTTTTTTTTTTTTTTAGCTTATTAAAATGTGACACCCAAAATTGAATTCTACACAGAAGAGGAAAAGGCATTATTCGCAATTGTCTGAAAACTTCTCTTAGTTCCATCTCCCCACTCCTTCAGAAGGCCTGAGTGCTACTCACAAGAAGGCCTCACACATGGAGCAGGTGTTGCCGTGCATCTTCCCGTCGGGGCCCTGGATGGGGTCGTTCTCTCTGGTGCACAGCAGCTGCCCATTCCTCCTCGACTTGCGGAACTCGCTGCACAATTCCTGTGCGATCGGTGAGGGAAGGTTGAGGCATTGAGCACAGGCTGGATTATATTGCAAGAAAGCTGACGTTTGGACTTTTTCTTAAGTGGGAATCAGCAATTGGCTTATTTTAGAAGAGTTCTTAACTTTGAAGACATGGGTATTTTCAAGTGACTAAGTAACGGATCCTCAACCGAAAAATAGCCACCTATGCACGTGTGTCTAAGCACACATAGAAACAAACAGAAACTGTCCAAATGTTTCCCACAGTTTCAGGGAATGTATGGGTTCCCTGAATGCCCTCTACGGGCCCCAGGTCTACATGTCTCTGACTTGGAGAAGGTTCCCTCACCTCAAAGGAAGCTGTAGTCTTAGATTCTCTCTTATTTCTCAATTCAGCTTCCTTCATTCTCTTTTCTTTTTCTTCTGCTTGGCTGAAAGGGAGTGGGTAAGAAAGAAATGAGTAAGAATCATAAAATCTCCAGGTTGAAATTGATCTGAAATATCATTTAATTGCTATAGTTGATAGTTATTGAAGTCTATGCCCAACCTTGTGCTCATACTAGTAAAATCCTCACAAGTACATGTAGCAAAAGTACTATTATAGCCCCAACTTACAGATGAGAAAACTGACAGAGAGGATGCATAGCTTTCTCAAGGACACAGAACGAATAAGTGCAGACTAAGGATGTCAACCGTAGCTCAGAGGTGGTTTTTAAGCTTCCAGTACTCAGATTCCCATCTAGTTTTGCTTCAGGCTGCCAGTCCGTTCTCCACCTCCACCATCCTTGAAATCCCATGCCAGGTCATTTCATCTTGAAGTCCTCCAGCACTAGAAAGTTCCTCCTGGCCTTGGGCCAAACCTGTCTCCCAGAGCTTTCACTCACTGGCCCCACTTTCACCCACAGAGACAACCTGGAACCAGTACTGTTTGCACATTTAAAGATAAAAACTACTTGGACATTTCAAGACTGTGACTTTCCCCTGGCTAAGTGTGCCGAGCCTTCATAATCCTCAAATGCCGTGGGTTTTACCCATTTCTCCATCTCCTCTAAATATGTTTTACCTTCCTGTTGAAGTGGCCCTCTCATAACTGAACACAGAAATGAAGCAGGTTAATCTGAACTCAGCGCTTACATTTTCTAGAACCCCTTTCATAAAAAGAATGATCATCTAGTGGAAGAGAGAAATGTTAAACCAATAGTCACACGTATAGATTTACAACTACTGACTGTGATGAATATGATGAAGGAAAAGTTCTGGGTCCTATGAGGGAGAGATTTGGGGATTAGGGGCATAGAGGGGGCTTCAACTAAGCTCTTCAAGCTGAGAAGACTCATGAGCTGAGTTAACTCCACCAGATCCCAGCAATTCCTTATTCCAGTCATTCCTCCAGGTCCCGTGCCAACCCACTGTTTTGCGTATTGGTTTGTTTGCTTGGGGATCTGTGGTGTAAATTCAGATGACCTCATATCCCACTCTGCACAGGTCAGGTCCTTGTTCTGCATCTTTTTTCACTTCCTCAGGAACTCAACCAGCCAGAGATTGAGATACAGGAATTGTTCTTTGATAATTATGACATTGTGCAAAAATGTGGCCCAATAATGCCATTGACAAGAAACACACACAATTTTAAAAAATAAAATAGAATAAAATAAAGCAAAAAAATAAATAAGGAAATGTAGCAGAAAGGACAAAACCCTCCCATATTTTCCAGCTGCAGTCCTACTCACAAGAAGACCTCACACATGGAGCAGGTGTTGCCATGCATTTTCCCATCTGGGCCCTGGATGGGGTCATTCTCTCTGAAGCAAGCGAGTCTGCCATTCCTCACAAACTTGCGGTATTCACTGCACAGCTCCTGTCAAAACAGAAATAAGTGGGACATACATTTCATTCCTATTCACAGCAGCAAGTTGGAACATCTGCATTGGCAGAAACTAATGTCAGGTTTCTTCAAGCCCAGGGTTTTAGCTGTGTTTCTCTCAAATATAAAGTTCAATTCAACAAACAACACTCATCAGTTGCTAAGAGATGGGAACAAATAAGACATACTAGGATGTCGCAATATAATAAAGGAAATAGACAAGTAAACTTCATTATAAACTAAACAGAATAAAATAAGTGTAAACATGGAGGTACAATAAAATCTGAAAGCTCAAGAAGTTGGGACCATAAAATCTGATTGTGGAAAGCAGGGGAGATGTCAGGGGACAAGAATAATTTGACTGAGACCATGAAGAGTAAATACGATTTACTCTTGTTTAATGGATTGGGGAACATGCCTACCAGATTGTTAAAATAAGCTGAGAGACACAAGCAGAAAACTACATGGCATATATGGCATAGAGCAGAGCATTAATTTCTGATTGCAGGTAAGAAGGCAAATAAGAAGGGAGATGAGACAGAGATGCAACCTTGATCAGATATGTAACGAGCTGTTTGTGGATTTAAGCAGAGCAGTACTGAGACCTGATTAATATTTTGAAATTTCACTCTGGCTGTGTTAGGACAGCTGGATAAGGGATAGGCCAGAACCTAGACCAAAGATTAAGAGACTATTGTCATCTAAACAATAGGTTATAAAAACTTAGATAAGGCTATGGCAATATATATTGTGACATTTCAGAGATAAAAAAATCATGCTTCCTTTTTTTTTTTTTTTTTTTTGGTGTGTGGGATCAAGGTATTTTTATCCTAACTCAGATGTGAAATTTCAAAAGTTTTTATGTAGAAAATATACATTTAGAGTCTCTGAAAGGTGGTAAGCAAAAGCCAGCACAGTCTGTAATTGATAAAATTAGAACTCAGTTTTTCAGGCTTGGGATAAGTTATTTTTATGGCACATGGTTAGTCTCAGAAGCAGTAAGAATTGATCAAACTCCCACAGCATTCAAGAGATTGCATTCTGCGGAATGTCATCCTCAGATTGAAGGGTTAAGATTTTCTGGTTATTTTTATAGGGCAATATTCCAGCCTTTAGGCTCTTTTTTTTTTTTTAAAGGCTTTATTGATTTCAGAGAGAGGAAGGGAGAGGGAGAGAGAGAGAAACATCAATGATGAGAGTCATTGATCAATTGCCTCCTGCACACCCCTGACTGGGGACCGAGCCCACAACCCGGGCATGTGCCCTGACCGGGAATCGAACTGGAATCTGCTGGATCCTAGGTCGATGCTCAACCGCTGAGCAACACTGGCCAGGCAGCCTTTACACTCTTTGAGGGATGTTCAAATTACTGTGCTAAGTAGGACTTATTGGGTGGATTCAACTCACTGCAAATGAGGGTGCTTTTCCTGGTTCTCTCTTATTTCTTGCTTCTGCCTTTTTCTTCTCTTGCACTTCTGCTTGGCTGAGTGAGAAAAAACGAGAGGAGCCATAGAACCAAACATGTAGGTAATAATTTCCCAACATTCCTGCATTGCTAATTTGTCCTGCCTCCCTCGGAAGAAGCGATTTTGTCCTTTCATCACTACCTACCAATGAGAAGCAACAAAACAACCCCCAGTATGGTAAGATACCACAACTTCTTCATAGTTCCTGCTTAACATTGAAAGAAAGATAGTAACTGAGGGTCTGGAAAGCTCACTTTTTATAAATTACCTTTCTTGCCTGTGGTCAGAAAAGAAACATCATTAATGTCCATAAAGGAGATGACCAAAACTAGTACTGTGGTGACATTACACCTGGAGGCTGAAAGTGGCCTTAACAAAGCATATCAACCAGTCAGTCCCCTTGTTTCACAGACAGGAGGGGAGGCAGAGAGGGCTTCGGCTACACTTTTAGGATATGATTACAGCTAGTCAAGCTCTCTCCTCTCAAGTCCATGATCTACCTATCCCATCATGCACACCCTAACTTTATTAATTCAACTTAAATGTATTGCTTACTCATGGCTGTGTTATCTAAAGACAACACGTAGGGCGGGTAGAAAAGGCCATACAATGATAAACTAAATGAGCCTAATTTGCTTTGAGCAATAGAATTGCATGGTATGTATAGTTCACTGATGGTATTTCAACCATACTTGGTTATCAGTCAAAAGCTGTAGACTCTAAATGTAAGTCAATTACTTAAACTAAGTTCAATCAAAGAAACTGAGAGTAGTTCCAAATTTTGAAAGCAAAGTGTCAATTCTAACTTACTGAGAAATGTTATCTAAAGTAACGTTTACTGTAATTTATAAGGGTTCATGGTCGCTTCCTGGGCAACTTTGACTCTAGTAACCAATTTTTACACTAAGTGCTAACTTTGGGCTCTTATCCCTCTAGAAGATGAGGTGCCTATAAACTTGTGCAAGGGGTTCACATATGGAATTTCAGCAGTAGGAACAACGTGGTATTTGTATAAGCTCATGCTTGTCAGGATGTTCCAGTGCTATGGGAATGAGTGACCGGGCAACACAGACACCTTGGAATAAGTAGGTCTAGGTACTTACTCCCAGCTCTGTTACTAACAGTTTCAGTGTCACTTACTCAACTCCCTTCCCTATGTCAAGGCACCATTTCCTCATCTATGAAACAAGCTGGTTCTGCTAGGTTAGCTGTAAGGCCCCTTCACTCTGTGACAATCTAAAGCTCTATACTCACTAGAAGGCTTGACACATGGAACACAAGTTGCCGTGCATCTTCCCATCGGGACCACGAACGGGGTCATTTTCTCTGGTACAGAAAAGTATTCCATTCCTTGCATGAGCCTGGTAGTCACTGCAGAGTTTCTAAATAATGAAAATGAGACAGTTTGACGGTTTCTATATAGTTCTCTGCTCATACATTTTAAATTCTCCATCAAAAATGTTGAAAAGGAAGGAATTAAGGATAAAAAGAAAACTTTTAGGATTTAGGATCACCCTCAAATTTTGTGGGACTTGTCTCTTTGCTATAGTCATCCATTTAAGTCTTCAACAAATGTATTAAGTTAAAGGGATATAAATATAAATGGGGGTTAGCTATTCTATCACTCAAGTGCAAAGGATTCTGAATTCAACATAAAAAGCTAAGAGATGGCACAAGTCTGAATCAAGTGCATACAAGCACAAAGGAAAGAATAATTTGTGGAAGTTCAGGAAGAGCTTATCTCTGATTTGTATCTTTAGGATAATTTCCAGGAAAACACTGTGGCAAAAAAAAGTCCTCCAAGAGGAATTATGATAAGCAAAGTCATAGAGGCATCAAAGAACCTGTTAATTCAAGAAAATCTATTACAGCCACAAGTCCAATGGCTAATGTATTATTAGTGGGAAAAGAGAGAAAGGTGTGGGAACTGGCCAAAAAGGACACCTTGAAGGTAAGTCAAAACCAGGCCACTCAAGTTTGATGGGAATTTGGACTTCATTCTTAGGAAATGGGAAAATGATAAATATTTATAGCAGAGAAGAATAAAACCAAACCTTTGTTTTAGAAAGACTATGCAACCAGGTATATGGAGGATGTGAGTGACTAGAGACTGAAGTCAGGGAAACTACAGAGGAAGACAAGGGGAAGGAGGGAAGGCAGGAGGGGGAAGGAAGGAAGGAATTAGATACAAAAGACAAAAGAATGGTTGAGGAACATTTGAGAAATAAAATGAAAAGGACTCTGTAACCAAGGATTGAGGGGGAGAACACAGCTGAAAATGAGACCTCGGCAGTAAGAGAGAGCTACAGGGAGGCAGAAGGTAAACAAATGGAATGGCTATTTTATAAAACTGTGAGCCACACCTCCCAGCAGGTGGGTAACTCTGTCTGTAAGAAATAAGTTAAATAGAGGTTTTTCATGGAGTGAAATGGTCCATATATACTCCAGGATACCTTCAAATGCTGGATTCTCATAATGCCATTGACTCATGGAAATATTTCCTACTCTGCGAAAAAATGCAAGATAAGTTAAATCTCATGGACTGAGGAAGATGTTAGCTAGAAGCACAGACATCAGGTGGGATGCTAATGCATCAACTCAAAGGAAAGCTACTAGGTATCTGAGCATAGAAAGAAGGCGGGTCACTTGTTGAGATGGTTAGAAAGTGTGATGTAGAACGATTTTAAAGAGAGCATATTAAAATTCTCCATTGATACTGCTTTCAAAATAAAAACTTCCAAAACAACAACCATACATTTGAAGAAGCTGCATATCAATCTTTGAAACTCAGAGGATGCTTTGAATATACTTTACTAATATGACGTGATTCATTTCCTCCAAATAGAGCTTAAAATTGTAATGCCATAGGGATTATTTTATTATTACAAATCTTATAAAATAACGGCTATAAATTAGCTTCCAGACACCCATCAGTAGTGGAGGAAAAATGAACCAACATTAAGTAAAGTGCACTCACACACATACACAAAAGTCATAACTGGATTGATCAAACTAATCCTCACCTCGATTTCTCTTTTAACTTTAACTTTTTCTTCAGCCTTTCTCAGGTTTTCATCCGCTTTATTTTTTTCTTCCGCAAAACGCCGTTTTCTGGAGAAAGGAACAAAAGTAAATAAGTGACTACGATGCTTCAAATCTTCATGTTGCAAAACTGTGGTTTAGGTGCAAGTGGAAAAACAGCTAGGTATCCCTGAGTTCTCACACAAACACTTTCCAGCAACCCTACAGTCCCTTATCGCACTGAAATCTCCGCTGTTTCCCCGAAGGACCCCTTTCTTCCATTTTGCCTCCATGTATGCCATTTCCTTCCATTGTAATGATCTTTTATTTTTGTCAACTTCCTTTCTTTTAAATCTCCCCAGCTTAAATTCTGCCCTCTTTAAGAAGACATCTCAGATCTCAAAGTGCAAATGAGTTCTGCATCCACCACTGTATTTTCATACCTGAACATGCTCCTTTTATGGGACCTTTTCATTTGGTTTTGCACTACATACGTGTGTGTATGTGCATAGCCATGGCTTATTTCTGCTAGTTACCCTTAAACTTCCTGATAGCAGAGATCTTCATTCATACGTTCAGTTAGTAACTATTTTTTTTGGCAACCATTAGCCTGGGCCCTTTGGGTATATCATAGTAGTACACAAAACAAACGCATGCCCTGTCTTTTTGGAACTTATAGCCCAGTAGAGAAGACTGATAGTCAACAAGCTGTCATAGAAATAAATATCTAGTTACCAATTGCAATGATTGTTATGAAATAAAATCATTGAGTTACAAGGATTGAATTTCAGCTAGGGATATTAGAGGACTTAAGCAAAGAAAGATTATGTTGAAATGCAATCCACGGAAGAGAAGACATTAGCTGGCCAAGACGGAGGCAAACTGGCCTAGAAGACGCAGCATTGAGAAAGAACCTAGAGAGTTCAAGGATCTGAAAGAAAGTGTGCCTGTCACAATGGGATAATTACTGAAGGAAACAAAGTCTTGGTACCCGCTTTTACCCTCATTTTGTGTGATGATTATCTTAGAGAAAGGCTTCCAAAGTTCACGAAAGGAAGTGTTACTAAGTATTTTGTCATCCAGCCTTCCAACTGGAAAATGGAATCCATTTGTACTCAGAAATAGACATCCATCTTTAGGGTCTACTTACTAGGGGGTATTATGATTTGTAGAGAGCATAAACTGCTCAAAAATTCTGAACAACAAATCTTCACCTCAACACTGTTCTTACTCATCGCTCTAATCAATCTCCACTTCACCTCTGAATCACCCCAAAGAAACCACATCTGTACTCACAAAACATCAGCACACAGGGCACACTTGTTGCCATGCATCCTGCCATCAGGGCCACGGACCGGGTCACTCTCCCGTGTACAGTAAAGTCTTCCATTCCTCACTTGGTTTTCATATTCCTTGCAATAATCCTTTAAAAAGACAAGCGATCACATTGAACACATTTCTAGATTTTAATACAGAAAATGTATACCAGGGGTTCATAGTCAAAGAACGTCAGGTCTCGAAGGTGTTGGTAAACACATATAACATATTAATGAGGATCAATAAGAAATAGTAATTACATTGTGAAATTACACAGTACCTATATTTGCTATGTGACATATTTAATAAAAGGTAAAAGAGCCTTAGAAAGCATAAGGTCGAGAAAGTATTTTCTAAAACTAGATAGTTCTTTCAAGTCTATCTTTCAAATAATTTTATTATCTAGATTAACTTTCAAATCTATAAAAAATATAATAAAAAACAAAAGGTCTTTCATAGAGTTTCAACAAAATGCAGCAGCCAAGGGAAAAAAAAAAAAAAAATTGCTAGTGAGCAGAATATAGAATCTGTCAGAGGAGATACTCACATGCCATTTAGTATGGATCAAGTCAAGAACGATCCAAACTAGTTGGCAAGGAATGAAAATAAGATGGTATCCAACAGCATTATGTTTAGTTCAGTTGTTTTCTCCTGGACCTGAGCATCATTTTCATGTACTCAGTCTCCTTTATAGATGCTTATTTTTTTTCTTTTTTCTTTTTTTTAAATATATCTTTATTGATTTCAGAGAGAGGAAAGGAGAGGGAGAGAAAGAGAGAAACATCAATGATGAGAGTCATTGATCGGCTGCCTCCTGTCCCCCCCCCTGCTGGGGATCGAGCCTGCAACCTGGGCATGTGCCCCAAACGGGAATCGAAACCTGATCGACTGAATCCTAGGTCAATGCTCAACCTCTGAGCCACGCCCAGCTGGGTGATGCTTATTTCTAATATGATAGGTGGACACCTCAGAGACAGTGAATCTAATTTTCATTCACTCCCCACCTTAGAGAGGTAAGAACATCAAGATGAATATTTATTTAGGAAACCTTAAAAAGGTTGTGACTTCCCCACAAAACCTGAGAGGTTTGTACCCAGATTTCTTGATGCTTTGGCTCAGTACTTTCAGGTTTTTCTTTGTGTTTTGAAAATACTACTATTTGATGAAATTTATATACACACACACATATACACATACGTATCCTAAATTATTTTAGACTTGGGAATCTCTATGTCAATAAACACATTTCGTGGTGGCATATATTACTATAATACAACCTACAAAAATGCTTCCCTTTAGCCTCTCTTCAACTGGGTGAAGTTTATCATCTCACTTCAGCCAAGAAAACATGAACATAAAGAATGTGATTTGAGTCATAGACCTGCGCAGCTAGATTGTGCTTCAAACTCACTGGGAAACCATAGCAAAGTCAGTCCTGCCACCTTTGAGACCCAAATTCCACCACCTACACAATGAGGTTTTTGGAACAGATGCTCTTTAGGACCTTTTCTAGATCTTGAATTCTCTTTTTAAAATAACACATGATATTTAGGATACTTTAAAAGAGAATCCTAATTACCTCCTAATAAGAAGACATTTGTTTTTGGAGGAGCAATGGGTGTGCTCCAAACTTCCTGGTTGCAACAATCCAGTAATACAGACACAGAAGAAGTCACCTGACAATCACAACATGGCAATAAAATCAACGCTCAGTGATTCCCAGAAGAGACACAATGATAATTTCAGTTTATAAGTTGTGATTCACCCGAGGAGATTCTGAAGAAACACTTTTGTGAGCAACCACTGACAGTTTAATTAGGGACAGACATTAAGCCATCACTATAAAGGAGTCCTATTCAACATCATCACGTCCAATGACCCCACCAAAACAATGACCTGGCCACAGAGAGGACAAGGGAAAAGTAGCTGAGATGTGATGAAAGACACAGGAAAAGAACTCTTTGTGTTTACAGAATAATAAAATGCTGACTATTATAAGATGGCCCAAGGTTTTAGATTGAAGTTTAACAACCACCACTAAAGAACTGTTTTTCAGATTTCAGTGAGTGTTGAACAAACTGTTGACAACTCTGAATGCTTCATGTTTCTTTTTTTTTTTTAGTTCAAAAATTTTTATTTATTTATTTGTATTTACTTATTTTATTATTATTATAAATTTATCTTCATTGTTCAACATATTACAGATGTCTCCTTTTACCCTCATTGATCCCCTCCACCCTGCACCCACTCCCCTCCCCAGGCCTTCACCACACTATTGTCTGTGTTCATGGGTTATGCATACATGCATATAAATTCTTTGGTTAATCTCTCCCTGCCCCCTTAACTGAAACACTGAGTACCCTATGTGGGGTGGGAAATTTGCCTCATTGAACAGCAATCTGAAGTGGAAGGTCAGGCCTTGACTACCATGAACTGGACCTGTGTCTCCCTTAGGAAAACATATGTCCTACAACCCTCAAGAATTGTGTACTTGTAGTAGCACACAAAGGCATAAGATGCAGAATCCCAAACCAACAGGAAAGCAGAATTGAAATCATCTATCCAACATCCTCATTTTGCTGACAAGAAAGTCGAGGGCCAGAGAGAAGAGATTACTTGCTCAGTTTCACACACCCAGAGCATGACAGAGCTCAGGCTAAAACTCAGGAGTTCTGACTGCTCAACAAAAGGCTAGTCCTTTAGCAAAGCAGCTGCCATCAATTTTATTAAAAGAAGGCTTACTAACCTTCGTGATTTGAGAAATCCAGGCTGCATTACCTACAATGCCTATTCTATTAACAAAATGAGTAATATTTTATGCTGAATGGAAAAGTTGAATCATCTGATAATTTTTATAAAATTAATTTTAAGTGTATTTTTAGAACCACAATCTCAGTATTGGTTTGAGATTCTTATTTAACAGAAGCCAAGACCTTTATAAATGGGATTATACATAAAATACATCAGTGGATATATTGTGCACAGGACTGTAGAATTATTTTTATTTTATTATTTTTACTTAGAACCTCAATTTTAATTTGTAATAAAAGTTTACAACTTGATTTTTTTTCAGAAAAGTCAACGAACTGTAAGCACCTGTTAATAAAGGTCTTAAATAATAAAAAATATATTTTAAGTTATTCCTGTCTAATTTATATAATGTTATATTTTTATAATTTACTCAAAGCAAGATTAATTCACACTAAAGCAAGAGAGAAGTCTGGTGGAAATTAAGCAGAGTTTAATTTGCCTAAACTTTCTGACTTCCATTCTTTTGTTTTAAGCAAAGAGGAAAATTGCATATTTTGAGCTTTAGGTGGGAAATGCTGTTTTAAAAATGAATGTAATGATGAATATATTAGGAATCATCAACTTGGGGAATTGTGGAATTAAGGGAAAGAATTCAATGTGATAATGAAGGACAGTGACATTATGAAGTGTCCTCAATCGCTCAAGCATCCGTTTGTTAGAATTTACAGCCACAAGGACCAAATTGTGTTGGTGAGTATTTATTTACCTTTTCAGCACTTCGTCGAATTCTGGTTTCATCTTGTCGCTTGCGATTTTCTTCAGCTTCTTTTAAGCTGTTAAGGATGAAAAAACTGGTCAGTTTCCAGTCCGATCGTATTTTCAGTGTCCAGTTCTGTGCTAAGCACTTTCCTATCCTTGGCCCTAACTTGTTAAACTGATCCACTTATGTTAGACAAGCTTCTCTCTGTCTTGAATGTCTGAGCCAGAAAATTGCTACAGATAAGGCAGGGTGTGAAGCTGACTCACTGACAGTCAATTGGGAGCTTTGTTCCTACAGCCGGATGGGTGCGACTCCTTGATTGACAGATTGTCAGGAAAATTCCTTTAACCGGCAGAACCAAGAGCTCGAAAACAATGGTGCGACAAGGTGGAACCAAACTGAGTATTGGAAATATTGTCATCCACACCCTGTGCATAGCTTTTCATACCTTGTAAAGTATTTGTTGGCCTTCACGTAAAAGCATCATTATTAATAAAAGCTACGTGTGGCTGAGTCTCTAAGTCCTTTCAGATCTATTATCTAACTGCAGGCTCATCCTACATTATTATCTTCGTTCTACAGAGAAAGAAACCAGGAGTTAAAGAGGTCAAATTCTCCCTTTTAGGTAGTGCATGAAAAAAACAGAAAGTCACAGAATTATTGCGGGTTTGAACACTAAATGCACATGTCTCCTAGTTCAACGAAAGTGAAAATGCTGCTGATTTCCAGTCTAGAAACCAGTTACAATCACTGTTTTGTAAACCTGACAGGACATGCCCTTGAATTCTACAACAGTGCACTGTCATTTTCAAAGGCAGTGTGAGGTTTATTAATCTGTAAACCTTCCTCTCTCCAGATTTTAAAGATCCAAGGGCTATACAGAGCACTTTCAGGCTTGCTGGCATATGGATTAGAGAGTGTGTACCTTGTTGAACACCCAGAATTTTAAAGACTCACTGGGTCATACTCATACCTGGGTCTCAGTGTTTGGAGCCAGGTCAGGCACCCAAAGAAAGGTTAACCTAGCAGCTCTTCTCTTTCACAAATTCCACCTTTTATACTAACAATAAATTCAGCTACATGACACTATTATTGTTATTGTGATTATTATTTTAAGTTAGACTTTCATTTTGGTAAGAGTCCCTGTACATGCCCCAAAGAAGCCATGCACATCAAGTGCCTGATCTCAGTTATTCCACATGAAAGTGCTTTTTAAATTTTAAAACATTATGCCTCATAAAACATTGTGCATTTTCAACTCATTATCATGAAACAAAGTCTTGAACTGAATGACTAACATAACCACCTTATCTACTCCTTTTAAGAAACATTAGCAGATGATATGAATTAAAAACAGCAAAGCTACTCTGGGAGCAAGGCCTGTTTCACCCATGAAGACAAAGGGTTGAGGTTTCATCGTAAGGACTTAGCTCTCTGTGGAGTGGTGCTAAGGACAGCAGCCAAGTGCATTCTCATCAACCCTCCTGCTTGGCCTGCTTGGGGACGAAGGTACTCACAACAGCTCAGCACACATGGCACACATATTGCCATGCGTCCTTCCATCAGGACCAAGAACTGGATCATTTTCCCTCGTGCATCCAAGTCTTCCATTCCTCACATAAGGCCGAAAAGCACTACAAACATCCTAGAACAGGGAAAGAAACTTGTCAATCGTCACCTTGATTGTAATTCTTACAATACTGTTTGCAGAAATTCTATAGAACTCAGTGTCCCTCTGTCCACTGCCTACTAGCCACCTAGAGCAGTCTCAGATGTGTAGAAGCTGCTCAGTGTTGTATAACTCACCTGGTAGAGTGTGGAACTCATTTACTTATTTATTCATTTGTTAGTAAACATGGATAACCTACCGCGTGCTAGAACTAAGGTAGAATACAGTCCTTGCCCTCAACTTGCTCACAATCTACGGAGACTTAAAATGTGTCCTAAATGCCTTGGTGGAGGTAATCTCAGGTGCATACAAAAAGGCCACCAAACCTGGATTTAGAAAAATCATTCAGCGAGAAAAGGTGAAGGGTAACATAGTGAGACATTCACTTCTTTCCTGTAACTTCACAGAATTTTAGTGTAAAAGAAGCTATTTAATTCAAATCTCATTTTCAGGTATGGAAACACTGGAACAGTATGGTTAAGGAATTTGCCCAAGGTCTCCTGACGGCAAGTGACAATGCTGGGGTTTCAATTTAGGTTAAGTGACTGAAGGGTAGTGACCTTTCTTCTACACAGGCAGTTTCCATTTAACTAATTTTCCTTCCTTCCTTCCTTCCTTCCTTCCTTCCTTCCTTCCTTCCTTCCTTCCTTCCTTCCTTCCCTCCCTCCCTCCTTCTTCCCCTCCTTCCTTTTTCATAAGAAGCTGAAATAGAGTTGAAAGGTTTAACTACCGAAGTAACCTGGTCTAGTTTCAGAATCTCTCAATTGCTTTTCATCAAACCAGCAGCATCCCAGTTCAAGTACAGCAAGAATTACTTCTTTCCAACCACCCCACCAAAAGAAAGAGGAGAGCATCTCCTTTCTCTCCAAAGTCAGTGCCCAGCATTTCCCACCATGGTGACATTTGTCCTCACCTGCTCTGGATCACTGCTTTCACATTCCCCTTCATTCTTTATGCCGACTTGGGACTTGGTTTTACTGGAATTGAAAGGGAGTAGACATAGCAGTTTAGTATCACAGAACTTCTCATCAAGTATTGACTTATCTTCATTGTTTTGTGACTCTTGGCTCTTGAAAACAGGCGTCACATTACATTATGTTCTTCACTTACTCTATGGAGAGCCTATGTTTATAACTTGGAGTCAAAGGAATGAAATCACATTGATGAGCCAATAAGATTCACACCTGTAAATGTTATTTCCAGAACCTCGTTCCTACGTCCAGAGGGGACCCTAACAGAAATGCGGAGAAAAGTAAAGCTTGTGACTAGATATTAGATGCCCCCCCAAGGGACTTTGCTGCTGTTGATGTTGTTGTTGGTTTCAATAAACAAATTCAAGTTTATAGTATCTGGCATCCTATGATAGCATTCTTCATTTGGATTATGCCACCTAATATGTTGTTTTTCATGGAAACTTCATAAAGTCCTAATAATTAATCTCATTCAGTCTAATAGAGCTTTAAAGCGTATCTGAAAACATGGAGCCACAAATGAAGGCTACATTTCCTGCTTTCTATAAAGAGAAGGCAGTTTCCAGCTAAAGCACTTGTATAACAATAAAAATACAGACAAGCAGAGTAAAAACCAAGTAGTTAAAGTAATAAGAAAAGTGTCCTATCAAAAAATATCAGCTGAAGAGAACAAAAACATTAAATTCCAGTGTGATTCCAGAGTCTTCTAGTAGACAGAGCTAAGGAGAAACACAATGAGTAGTAAGACATTCACTGTACAGCACAAAAAGTCCAGGGGAAATTAGGGGAGAGAAGCTTCCACCTGACCCAGAGATTTAAAGAATCTGTCACAGGATCCCCTGCACAAGATGGAGCAGGAACTAACTGTTCAGCGTGCTCACAGTAGTGCTACAAAATACATATCTAAAAACCCTGTATGTTCTTCCCACGTCTGCTTTTGTTTCCCGTTTGTTTACGTTGACCCTTGGTAAGAGTTGAAGGTGTAATTTTAGAGTGTATTTCTGCAAACGCAGTCACGTGAGGGATTGGAGTGATTTAATTCAGTTGTGCTTTGGTTCAGATACCATTACAAGGAGGGATAAAGCTTGCAGGACCTTAAAGACTGAATATTTCTCATGTCCCTTACTAGCCTTTCCAAACATTGTTATATTGCAAAAACTGAAGAGCAGACAATTCAAGATTGAGGTCAGAAGCCAGAACCTGCAAAGCAAGTACCCTGTCTTGTCAGGTGAATACAATCAATAACCAGACCTAGTACTGAGGGTAGAGAAGGAACCAAATGGGACAAAATATAGGACCGTGAGATGCTTTAGGGATACGGCAAAGGTTGAATACATGGGAAGAAATTCAATATTAAAAGTCCCAATTATCTACTCTAATACTGTAAATTGCTGAGCACTTAATAAATTTAAGTTGATGATTAAATAATTCTCTGAAAAAAGAATATAATCAGAAATACATAGAAAACAGATAAATGTGTGTTGTATATTATATGTTTGTATATATATGCTGTGTATGTATGTGTATATATGCAAATATATATTATACGTCTTTCTGCTTCATAGAGACAGTGGTAACCGTCTGATAAATAGCACACAAAAGTGCTTTGTAAAATATGAAGTGTTCTAAATATATTTTCTTTAAGCGTAGTAAAAGAAATGATCCTAATAATTTATGGATGACTAACTCCCGCAAAATGAATCATTAAAGGCTGTAAGAAAAAATGTGTCATGTAATTACACAGAGAGCGTGCTGTAGGGGGAAATCCTGCCCCACAGAATACTCACAGGTTCGCAGCACACAGGGCACACCTGCTGCTATACCTCTTCCCGTCGGTGCCACAGACAGCTGTGTCATCGGGGGTACAGATAAAATCCCCACCTCCTTCTGCCTTCCTGAAATCAGCACAGTTCAGCTGCAAGAGACACGGCCAAAGAACATCAAAACGGTAAGAGAGAAAATGTTCCTTAGGTACTCAACTAGGTTAGTGTTTTAAACCCACAACAATATAACTCGTTGGAGAGGAAATAAATATTAAGAGGAACACAATGAGCTAATAGAATCAGGGATAATAAAACATCGCTCAAGAACACAGGTATAATTAGATTTCAGAAGGAAGAATTTCAGCCCCCTGCTGCCTGTGAGAGGCCAAATCACCTCTCTGAAACTTAGCACTGTACCATTTGCCTTCTCTACAGAGTGCTACTGCAGACAATAGATAAGAAAGGTCTCTGTAAACTATAAGCGGCAATGAAGTTTCTATTATTACAGATTAGGGTAGTGATCAAGAACCAGATTCTTAGGTTCCTAGTTCAACCTCTGCCACTGATTAGCTGTGTGACTTGGAGAAGTTGCTTAACCCCTCTGTGCTTTAGGATCTTCATTTGCAAAACGCACGTAATACTATCAACCTCTCAGGATTATGAAGAGATTTAAATATATTAATGCATGCACAGCATTTAAAACTGCTGTAAGGACATCATAGCTATTTATCGTTGCTGTTGTTCTCACCATGGCTGTTTTCTCTACTGACAAGCCAATAAAACTAAACACCTTTTAGGGCTAATGGGACAAATCCCCAAGTCACAACTCTAGTGACACACGCTTAGGGACAAACGTGGATGGTGAGAAAAACAGCTGCGCTAGGTAATAACTGAAGACTGGTGTTTAACTCGCAGGTCGGCCACCCACTCACTTCACCTCTTTGAACTTCACTTTCCTCATCTGAAAAATGGAAATTCACACCCTACCCACATTACAGAGTCATGTGGAAGACCAAATGAACACTTACCAAACATCGTTTGGCAACTCACTATTGCGACATAAGCTAACTTGGAGTTAACTTGAATTTACTTTCTAGCTAAAATCAAATAATAAAACTGGATATTTTTCTTTATGATGTCACATTGCAAAATAAAAGTTTTGATGTCACTATTGTCATAATAAAAATATTTTAATTATAGTATAAAACATTTAAAATATAGACCTACTATGTCATACAACATAAAGAATGAAAGCAGGGTGAATACAAATATATAACAAATTTGTAAAGCAGAAGATTCCATTGAGAAGCATTCCTAGAAGCCAACAAAAAGGGAAAAAAATAAATAGAAAAGAAAAGCTATAGAGCATAGCCCACTATTTATGCCATATGTTTCGAAAGAGGGAAAAACTAGAGTGTAAACAGAAGTAATGGCCATATTGTTCTGTCCATCCATTCAGCTTTTCGCTTTTTCCTTAAAAGACATCACACACTCACTAGGCTCCAGGCATTCCATAGACTGTCACCCCACAGCAAAAAAAAAAAAAAAAAAAAAAAAGGGAAAAAAATCCAAAAAAACAAAAAGAATGAAAAGAAATTAAATACATGCTCTGAGAAACTTACGTTCTAGTGGGAAGAGATAGGCAATACATACGAATGATTTTAAATTATAGTAAGAGCTATGAAAAATAAACTGAACAATATAAAGTACCTAGAAGAGTGGTATTTTAAAGACAGTGTCAGAAAGATCTCTCCACAATGCTAATATCTGAGGTGATGCTTGGGGAGTGACAAGGAGCCAGCTGCTAAAGATCTGAGGGGAGAACGTTCTAGGCACAGAGGACTACCGTGCAAAGGGCCTGTGGTAGGAACAGACTGCTCTGCTCAGTGGGCAGGCAGAAGTGTGGGTGGAGTCTGAGAAAGCAGGGGAGCTGCTGGTTTTCTCAAAAATCATTTCTGTTGAAACCATAGAAGCCTCAGCAATATGAGTGAACATTTTTAACTTCACAGTCGCTGCTATCCCCCTTCATCAGAAAAGTCAACAGCAGCATACTAGGTCACAGGTGTGAGCGTGATGACAGGGCAGGGTGGAAGCCCAGCTGCAAGGTGACAGAGCAGGTGCGAGCGTCTACTGCTCGCCGCCTCCTCCAGGCCCCAAGGGCCGGTGGAGCACAACCTACAGAGAACACCTCTTCCAGGCCGACAGCTCCCGGGAGAGGTCAGGACGGGTTCCTGTCCTGGTAGGGCGCCAGCGAGCCGCAGGGTCAGCCCCGGCTCCAGAGCCTCGGCCGTGGGCCTTACCCTTCCCTATCCTCACTTACACTGCCCAGGAGAGGAAGGACTGCAGCTTGACCTTGACTCTTATATAACTTACTTTAGTAGGAAAAAAGTAAAAAAAACTAAAGCCATTATGGAATATTACAGTAAAAATATCTATATCTGAGAAGTAAAACAACATAAAAGATATGGTAATATGAACAATATTCAGCATCAGCTGAAGCAGAATTATTGGAATGCACAGAAAAATAATTTATCAAGAGCATAACTATGCTTTAAAGAGATAAGGGAAGATACTGCAACATAAACCAAGTAAAAAGTTGTAAAGGAAGGAACAGTGGAAGCTTTAGATATGAAAAATATTTAAATGGTAATAAGTACACCAATATAAGGAATAAAAATAGGATAAGTACAAATGCATAATAAATTTGTGAACCAGAAGACCAGGGTAGGAAACTCTCGTAGAAGACATAAAGAAAAACTAATTTAAAATAGAAAAAAAAAATCTAAAAAAAACATAAAGAATAAAATTAGAAATCCCAAAAAGGAGGTAAACATATATAAGAAGACTATTGGAAGAAACAGGGACCCTCTCTAGAATTAATGAAAAGCAAAAGGTCAAGAGAAGAGAAACAGCCATAGCAACTTACAGCTAAAATCTGGTCCATAAAGAAACAGCGGAGGTGTGGGGGATTTTAACAAAACGGACTGACAGCAAACTAGCACATTAGGGGAGAAGGCAGAGATATTAACAATAAACAAGGACTTTAGCAATCGTGATAAATTATAAATCCAGGTATTTGATTAAAGGTAGTTATGATAAGAACAACAAAAAGATATGTTACATTTAAATTATCATCAAAGAAAAGCTGGAAGGAAGAAACTACTTTAAGAATAATTTATTAAAGAAAGGTCTAGCCCAGTCGGCGTGGCTCAGCGGTTGAGCATCGGCCTAGGATCCAGGAGATAGGGGTTCAATTCCCGGTCAGGGCCCATGCCCAGGTTGCAGGCTCGATCCCCAGTAGGGGGCGTGCAGGAGGCAGCCGATCAATGACTCTCATCATCGATGTTTCTCTCTCTCTCTCCCTCTCCCTTCCTCTCTCTGAAATCAGTAAAAATTTATATATTTTTTAAAGTCTAGTGACTAAAAATATGGAAAATTGGGAAAATCAACTCCTACCATAACAAATAACAAAATGTAAATTAACTGACCCCACAACTTGAAAGACAATTTGTGATTGGATTTTAAAAATAATCAAAGAGGTATTGATCACAAGAGAAAAATTAAAATAAAAAGGCACTCAAGTATTAACATAGGATAAAAAAAGATATACAAAGTAAAATGAATGAGCAGAAGCAGCAATATTAATACTCAAAATATAGAAGTGAGTCCAAAACGCACCCTAAGTAAAAAAGAGGGACATTATATAAAGTAAAAGAAGGTATAATAACCATGAGCATAAATTCACTTACTAATACAGGCTCTAAATATGTCAACAACCAACCAAATGTGACAGATAAATCAACAGCTGGAGTTAGAGATTCGGCGCACACTTCTCAGAAACTAATATATCAAGGGGAAAAAATTAAGATGCTTAAGCCTTTTTATAGAAAACTACATCCCAAAACACAGAAAATAAGTATTTTTTCCAGATCATATGAAATAATTATAAAAGTAGAATATTTATTAGCCGCAAGAAAGCCTTAGGAAACTCCAAAGGATCAATATTCTGTGGTCTATGCTCTCTGACTAAAATGCAATAAAATTAAAAGTCAATTTAAAATAGAAAAAAGTACCACTTATTTGAAAACCAAATTCTGTATTACTAGCTAATTTCGAAAGGAAGGAAAATTAAGGAATGCTCAGCAAAGAATGACAATGGAAACACTTCAAGTACAAATCTTGAGAGGGTGACCATTAATATATTCAAATACCCTGGCTGTGAAATTTAAAATATTAAAATTTGGTATTGCTCAATCCATTGTAAAATAAGTAACAGATCAAATGTAAAAAACAGGAATGAATGACGCAGATAACAAAAACAATAGAGAAGATTAACAAAAAAGATGATACGCTAGATTTCTAGCATGACATAAAACAAAGAAAGAGACAATGGAAATAAAAACACATTCAATGTTTATTGGAAATAACTATAAACACTGGGATATATATATAATAAAAACATATTATTCACTAATTTTAAAAGTACTATTCAATAATTTTAAGTAAATTTATGGAGTTGTGTAACCATTACCACAACCCAATTTTACAATATTTCCATCACTCCAAGGGTTTCCCTTGTGCCCATTTACAGTTAATTCTCACTCCCAGCTCCAGCCTTAGGCAACCACTGAACTTTCCAACTCCATAAATTCATGTTTTCTGGATATTTCATATAAATGGAATCATAAATATGTAATTGGTTCTGGCTTAAATTTTGCATAATATTTTTGAGGTTCATCCATATTTTAACAGCACCAGTGGTACATTCCTTTTTAATTGCTGAATAATATTTCCTTATAAAAATGTAGCTCATTTTGTTTATCCATTCCGTAGTGGACACTTAGGTATTTGGATTGTTTTCAATTTGGGATTATTAAAAACAATGCTGCTATGAATGTTCACATGCCTGACTTTGTATGGACATGTGTTTTCACTTCAGTGGGGTAGATTTCTAAGACTGAATGTGCTAGGTCATGTTTAACATAATAACATCCTATTAAACACAACATATATTAACATATATTAAACATAAATTTATGTTTAATTTTTTTAAAACTGCCAAAGTGTTTTCCAATATTGTTGCATCCTTGTATACTCCTCTCAGCAATCTGTAACTGGCCCAGTTTCTCCACAACCTTAACAATATTCTGTATTTTCTGTCTTTATGATTATAGTCACTCTAGTGGTTGTGTAACTGTATCTTATTGTGGTTTTAATGTGCATTTCCCTAAGTAATAACAATGTGAACATATTTTTATGTGCTTATTGGGCATTAATGTATCTTTAGTGTAATGTTTATTTTTAGTTGAGTTGCTTGCTTTCTTATAATTGAGTTATAAGAAGTCCTTCTATATTGTGGATAGAAGTCTTTTACCCAGTACATGAACTGTGAACATGTTCTCCCAGCCTATGACTTGCTTTGTAATTGTCTCAATGATCTCATTTGAAACACAAAAGTTTCTAACTTTGATAAAGTCTAAATTAATTTTATATTCATGAGTCATGCTTTTGCTTTCAAATCTAAAAACACTCATTCAAATTCATGATTTTTTTTTGTTAGGTTTTACTCCAGAAATGTTATAGTTATAACTCTTACACTTCTGACCATAATAGATTTTGAGTTAATTTTTGTGTATGATGTAAGGTAAGAATCTAAGTTTATTTTTATGATTACGGCTGTTCAATTTTTTCTAAGCTCTGGTTTATCTTGACATGTTGGTCAACTGTTAATTGACCATAAATGTAAGGTATCTCAGTTCTTTTCCATCTTTATGTCTGTCCTTACACAAATAACACACTGTTTTGATCACTGTTATTTTATAGTTAGTTTTGAAGTCATCACTAAGTGTCCCAACATTTCCATGTAGGTACTAGGATCAACTTGTCAATTTCCAGCAAAAAAAAAAGTCTGTCAGAATCTTCATAGGAAATATATTGCATTTGTAGATTAATTTGGGGAGAATTGCCATGGACTACCTCACCATTTATTCAGATCTTTCATTTCTCTTACCAATGTTTTGTAGTTTCTAATGTACAAGTCCTGCATTTGCAAATTTATTTCTACATATTTTATTGTTTTATTCTATTATGATTAAAATTAATATTTTAAATTTGGGGTTTTAAATTTTGATTGCCAGTATTAGAAATACACTTAAGTTTTGATCTTGTATACTGAAATCTTGCTAAACTTGTTTACTAGCTTTAGTAAATTTTCTTTTGGTGGATCCTTAGGATTTTCTATCTAGAGCATGATGCTCCTATAATAGACAGTTGCTTCCTTTATTTATCAGGATGTCTCTAATTAATTAAGAAATTTTGCCTTATTACATTGGCTAGACCCTAATGTTGAGTAGAAGTAATGTGTTGAACAGAAGTGGTGAAAGCAAGCATCTTTGCTTTCTTCTCAGTCTTAAGGCCAAAGTGCTCACTCTCTAACCATTAAGTATAATGTTAGCTGTAGGTTTTTCATAGATGCCCTTTATCAGCTGAGAAAATTTGTCTCTTGTTAGATTTCTTGTGTAAATTTTTATCTTGAACGAGTGTTGTATTTTGTTAAGTGCTTTTTTTCATCTATTGAACTAATTATGTAGTTTTGTCCTTCATTCTATCAATATAATGTATCAAATTCTCTGTTGTTAAACCAACCTTGCATTCCTAAAATAATTCCTACTTGGCTATGGTTTTATCCTTTCTATGTTGTAGATTCTGTTCACTAATATTTGTTTAAAATCTTTCCATCTCTGTTTATGAGGGATATTTGTCCGTGTTCTCTGCACTTATACCTTCCTTTGGATTTTGTATCAGAGTAACACTGGCTTCATAGAATGAGCTGGCAAGCATACCTACTCCTCTATTTCCTGAATGAGTCTGTAAAGGATTGGTATTATTTCTTCCTGCAATATCTGATGGAAATCACCAGTCACCTAGATCTGATATTTTATTTGATTTAATTATGGATTTAATTATTTTACTTTCTATAGGTCTATTTTGATCTCTTTTTTCTTCCTGGGTCAATTTTTAGTAATTTATTTCTTCCTAGAAATTTTTCCATTTCATCTCAGTTGTCTACTTTTTGGCATAAATGTGTTTATAATATTCCATTTAATCCTTGTGACTTCTCTAAGGTGTATATTGACCTCACACATTTCATTCCTGATTTTGGAAATTTTTGTCCTTTCTTTTTTTTCTAGGTCAATCTACCTAAAGGTTTATCAGCTTGTTAATCTTTTCAAAGAACCAACTTTTGGACTTGATTCATTAACTTTTTCTATTTTTTATGTTTTGTATTTCATTAATTTCTGCTCTAATCTTTATGTCCCTTCTGCTTGTTTAGGGTCTCATTTGCTCTTTTGTTTCTCTCTCTTTCTTTATGTGGAAGTTCAAATAATTAAATTGTGACCTTTCTTCTTTTTTGATTTAAGCTATTTAAAGCTTTATACAGTTGACCTTGTTTAGGTTTAATCTGTGGATATGGAACCCACGAACACAGAGGACTGATTAAGAGACTTGAGCATCTGTAGATTTTGGTATCTGGGAAAAATCCTGGAACCAGTCCCCCATGGATAAGGAGGGATGACTGTACACTGCTTTAGCTAAAACCTGTTAAGTCTTGAATTATGTTTTTGGTCATATTCAGTCCAAATTTTGTTTTAATTTCTCTCATGATTGTTTCTTTGATCCATCAGTTATTTGGGGATTTCCATAATTTCTTTTTGTTGGTTTTGTATTCAATTCTGTTGTGATCAGAAAACATACTTTGTATAATTTTAATTCTTTTTAATTTATTGAGATATATTGAATATCCTATTATGTAGTTTATTGGAAGAATGTTCCACTGTTACTTAAAAAAAATACGCAATCATTATATATAGGGGAGCGTTCTCTATATTTCATTTTAGGTTGAGTTAGCTGACAGTGTTGTTCAAGTATTCTATATCTTTGATGATATTTTGTTTAATTGTTTATCAACTTATGAGAGTTGAGTATTAAACCCTCTAAACATTATTGTTGAACTGTCTATTTTTCTTTGAATTACATCATATTTTGTTTAATGTATTTTGAGCTTTGGTGGTAGGTACATATACATTTATAATTGTTTTATCTCCTAGAGTACTGATACTTTTAAAATTATGCAATTATGAAATGCCCCTATTATCTCTAAAAATAGTATTTGTCTTAATATCTATTTTGTCAGATAGCAATAAAGCAAATCCTGCTCTCTTGTTGTTATATTTGGCATGGTAGCACCCTTTAATCATTTCAGACTCTTTGTGTCTTTGAATCTAAGGGGTATCTATTTGGGCCAGTTTATAGTTGCTTTTTATTTATTTCGTTTTTTTATTTACTTAGTTTTGATTGAAGTATAATTGATATAGAATATCCTATTACTTTCAGGTGTACATCTTAGTGACTTGATATTTATATACATAAAAATAATTCCCATAATAAATCTAGTTACCATCTGTTACCATATAAAGTTATTACAATAGTGGTTTAATGGCAAACTTGAACTTTGTCTTCCTTTTCATAGTTGCTTTTGAGTCATATAACAACCTCTGCTTTTTTATTGAGATGTTTAAATAGTTTACATTTAGCATAATTATTGATGTGGTTGGGTTTGTACTTGCTGTTTCTATTTGTTTTCAAAAGGACTCTTGTTCTTTTTATTTCTCTATTCTTCCACTGCTATCTTCTTTTGGGTTAAAGATAGATTGTCTTTTTTAATTTTTTGTACATTTTATATATTTATTACACATGTCATTCTTAGTAGTTACTCTAGTGATTACAGTATATATTCTAATTTATCACAATTTACTCCAGAATAATACTTAATTTTGAAAAAATACAGAAACTTTGCCCCAGTATAGCTTTACTTCCCCCTTTGCACTATAGTTATCATATGGGGTGTCCCAAAAAATATATATACACACAATGTCTGTGTATTCTATTACATTTTGAAAATGAAATGTATTTTAATAAACACTGCCTTTATAATTATTCAAAATGTGAATACATTTTGGGGGGACACACTGTATATTATAGCTATATACCAAATAAAACAGCATTTTAATCGTTGCTTTATATAATATTATATTTTCAAAAGAAGCTAGGCAAAAACAAGAAAAATATATTTATAGAGTACTTTATATTAACCCATACTTTTACCATTTCATTTACCATACTTTTACCTTCTCTTTAGTCTAAGTTACCATTTGGTAGGCATTTTCTTTCAGTTAAAGAGGTAACTTTATTACTACTTGTAGTAACAAATCGTCTCAAATTTCATTGCTATTGGGATATCTTTATATTTGCCTTGATTTTTATAGGATAATTGTGGTAGATATAGAATGTTAGTTAACATTTTTTTTCTTCCAGCACATTGAGCATGTCATTTCACTGACTTCTAGCTTTCATTATTTTAGATGAGAAGCCAGTCATGAATTGTAACTATATATAGAAGGTCAGTTTTCTTTTGCCACTTTAAATGTTCTCTCTCAATTTCAACATTTTGATCATAATGGGCATAGGTATGGATCTCCCTGTATTTATCCTATTTGGGGCTTGTTGAAATTCTTGAATGTAAATTTTTTTTCATCAAACTTGACACAATTTAGGTCATTACTTCTTCAAATAAATTTTTTTTCTGTCTGCTCTATTTCTGATATTTCTATTGTATTTCTATTTGTATTTATATTGGTAGGTTTGTTATCTCAAGGACTCCATGACTGTTCATTTTCCATTAATATTTTTTCTCCCCATTCTTCCACTGTTAGCTTTGACTGATCTTTCTACAGGTTTATTATTCTTTTTACGCAATCTCAAAGCTGCCTTTGAGCTCTCTACTGAATAACTCACTTAAGTTATTCTCGTCAACTCCAGAATTTTCGTATTGATATATATATCTGTACCCTGCTTTAGCTGAAACCTGTAAGTCTTAAATTGTTGTTAGAACCATTGTTCTAATACAAATATATATTTTGTCACTGAAAATCTCTATTTGTTGTTACACTTTTTAAAGATTCTTCTATTTGGGGTTTATTTAGTATTTGAACACTTTAAGTAACTGCTTCAAGTCCATCTGTTGACTCTAACACCTGGAGACACTCAGTTTCCATTGGCTTTTTTCCCCTCCTGAATATGGGTCATACAGCTCCATTATTTTGCATATTTCATATTTTTTGTTGAAAACTAGACATTTTGTACAACATGTTGTAGTGATTCAGGATTATGATTTTACCCTAAAGATTATGTTTGCTGTTTTGTTTTTGTTTGTATCTTTGGGCTAAATATCTGATTTCTTCCTGTCCCATATTGTGCTACTGTTGATGTGTCTTCTAAAAAATATTTATAGCTGTGTTGTGTTTTCTTAAGCATGGCTTTCTAGGTTTTTACCCCTTGTATCAGTGCAGCTTGTGGTAGGCCAATGATTGGACACAGTTTGAGCACGAACACCTCAAGCCAGTGAGGCTTCTACCCTCTGTGGATGGGCCTGTGTACACTGAGGAGGGCATTCAAGGATCAGGCCATTTTTACGTCTATGTCAGCATTGTTTTACACTGGGGGCTTTTCGTATGTGTGTTTTCTAAGCGCTTACGCACAGCCTTATGCTCAACCAGGACTATGTGTGCTTGGTGTCTCTTTGGTCTCTGCCACCAATGTGTGAAAATTTAGCCAGAAATATGTTTGCCCCAATCATGGTGCAACCTGAAGATCGTGACTTCCACTGACAACATCTCTGAGTGTGATTGTAGCCCATGACCCAAAATTAGCTGAGCCCCTTTCGACAATGGCAGTGCAGTTGCTGACACCCATAGCCTGCCCTGCTGTGATAAATTTTTCTCAACAAGGAAGCAGCAGAGATAAGATGTATTCCTTAAGCAAGAACATCACAAACTCCCACTGTTCTAATCTAAAGTTTAGCAGTTTTTAAAGCATAAATGCTGGTCAGATTGACACAGGCTGCTATTTAATCTCCAGAGTGGTGATAATGCTTATTTTGGTCAATTTGTTTAGATTTATAGTTGCATTTTGGGGGAAAAGATTTGCTGACCTCTTCATTCAGCCAGATTCTGAAATGTGAACCCACCGGGTAACTGTCTGTTGATTCCTAAACCACAATAGAATAATTAACAAAAGTATAGACTCATTTTACTTATGAAAATAGTTTTAAATTTTCTAAATAGAATATTAACTATCCAAATTCAATAATATATTAATCTACTATGATTAAGTATGATTTACCCTAAGAAAACAATAATATTTTAACATTAGCAAATTTATCAAGAAATTTATTCCATTAGTAGACTAAAAGAAAAAAATCAGAAAACTATTTCAGTCGTTTCAGAGATGACATACTTCAAAACATATTCAGAAGATTAAGAACAGAAGGGAACTTCCTGACCTTGCTACAGTTTATGGAAAAAACACCTAGAGTAAACACTATACTTAAAGGAGAAACTGTAGATCTGTTCTCGTAAAACAGGGGAGAGAGGGCCATTTGATGTTCATTGTTATCACTACTGTTTAACTACTGAAATTTTAGATCCTGGCCAATAATATAAGGAAAGAAAAATAAATGAAGAAGTGGTAAAATTAAGAGGGGAGTTATCAAACTTCTGTTACCTCCTATTATATGCAGAAAGTGTGATCAACTACCAAGAAAAAAACAATAGAATTTACAAAGAAGTTATCAGAATTAACAGAAGGTATCATAAAGTTGTTCAATATTAGAACAGTCTATAGAAATCAATAGAATTTGTCTATACCAATAATAACCAGATAGAAATACCACAACTAACAAAATACCAATCAAAATAGTATTTTCTAGGTGTTTGCAAAAATTATAAAAATCGCTGTAGAGTATACTTTATAAATTTAATAAAGGACAGAAATTATAGAAATTAATGAAAAGGTATTCTGTGCTCTTGAGTTGGGCAAGTTAATATTATAAAAAGTAAATTTTATTCAAATGAATTTATAAATTCTTTGTATCCCTAATCACATTGGGTTCCTATACTCAAAGTTGGGTGTTTTCATAAACTCAATAAATATTTTATTTCTAATAACTATATGAAAAAACAATTTATGCATAGGTAAATCAAGTTTGAAAAGGGTGAACTAAAATAGAAAACTTGACTTATTAGTTATTCAATCAATAAACTAATCTGAAAAGAACAGAGAGCTCAGAAAACACACATACACACATATGAAATTAATATGCTACAAAGATTGCAACCTAAATCAATGCAAAACACTAAGTCAATCAATCAATTAAAAAACAAATCTCTACATGGACCAAATACTTTAGAGGTTAGAAATTATGAAGAATTTGACTGGGATGGTAGAAATGGAAATGGTAAAAAGGAGTCAAATTTGGGATAAAATATTTTCGAGACTGCCAACAAGACTTATTAGAGTTGGAAGGTGAAAGAATGACAGACTAGTGAAGAAGAGATTGATGATGCACGAGGGAGCGAGGATGTCTGTAGGAGGAAAGTTCTTGAACAGGTAGAGTAAGTGTCAGGGTTAATTTTTGATGGGAGGAATCTAAGCAGAAAAAGTGGGTAGAATTTTCTCTTTTATAGTGAAGAGAAAAATAACAAAAACAGTGTAATTGCATGAATCCATTCAAACATAGGAAAATAAAATCTAGATGAAAATTACCTGAAAAGCATATGGCCAAATATTGTCTTAATTTATAAGTAAGCAGTTTCCTAGGGAACAAATCATGTAACCATACAAACTTTACCTAGAGGTAAACATTCTAACTCAGGGATAAAACGTTAAGTCTTAAAATTCTGTAAATTTATTTCTCAAAAGTTCTATTTGATTAAAAGTCAGTAAATGTGTGTCTACATATGAAAACATCTGACTAGTCATATTTTTTAAATAGCAGGTTTGTTAAAATGGGTATGTGTGTGTGTATTTTATTTTTGAGTCATTGCTTGTATTTTATATTTTTAAATACCATTGATGCATCAGTTTTTCATAACAGAAAAAGAGGAGGGGAAGGGAGAGAGTAAATCTTACAGAATGAGCCACTCTCTAAGTGTGAAAAAAAAAAAAAGAAGGCAGATTTGAACATTACTAGAAAAATTTTCTGACCACCATAGATTTTGTAAAGTGCAGAAGCAGGTCCTTTTTGCTCAGATAAAGGATTTTCAAATTGACTGAGTGGTAATTGGGCTATTGTTTTAAAAGTGAGACTGGTTGAGCCCTGGCAAGGAATGTGACTAGATTTTCTGCGGAGGCTGAGGTTCTCAGACATTCCTCAGTGACATCGACAAGGAAGATAGTATAGCTTGGTTAGACCAGGGATGTTAAAGTAATTTGGGTGTGCCTGCCATGACTGATTATTTTAATTAGTTGTCAGAGACTGGAAAGGAAGAAGAAGATTAATATGGAGAAGCTACATAGGAGGCCTGGAGTGATGTGGGTAGTGGTCAGGATACCTGGGGATGAGCCCAGCTTTGTCGATAATTTATTGTGAGACATTATAGGAGAGCAATGTTCTCCAATCTGGACCTAGAGCTTGTATTCTTTTGTATAAATTAACTATTTTGCATAAATTAAAAATATTTATAAAGTTAAACGGTTGTATGTTAGGTTGCATTTGTGTAGCTTCATTCTCATTTTATATCTTTTTTTTTTTTTTTTTTTTTTTAACCACAGAACACTTTCGTTAAACAAATATTGGCCTAAATCCTAATCTGGAAAATAGATTTAAATAAGTGACTCTAGCTAGATTAGGGTAAGTCTCTCGGGGTTGGAAAAGATAGGCGGTAGGAAATAAAAGAAGGAAAGAAAAAGGAGCTAAAAGGAGGCAAATGCCTGCTGACACATGTTACACGCTGTAGCTGGCTTTTTACACTTGGTTTCTCCTTTGACCTACATTCCATTTCAAAGATGCAAACAATGAGAGTGAGAGGTCCATAAATGGTCCAAGTGACATAGCCAACAAATAAGAGCTCTGAGGTTTGAACTTCAGCTACACAGTCCCATGAAGGCTCTTGATGGAGCTAACGCAGGACAGGACGAACGAGAAAGGACCTTGGGAGGCAGACTCCACACTGGCTGACTCCACCCCTCAACGCTGTCAGTGCCCAAGTGTTTTCAGAGAGTTGGGTCACGGGTTGGGCCTACGGACTAGCTGTGCCGGATATTTAGCCCACCCATGGACTAAGCCGTGTTCCCTCCCTTCTTAGTAGCTGGCTTCATAACAGGTATGACCTAGTAATTAGGAAATAAATAGTTCTACGTAGAGGCAAGCATAATCTTGAAAGCAAATATGGCAAATTGACTTTAAATCGTCTCTCACCTTTGCTGGAGCAGCGGCTGTGGTGGCTCTTGCTAAACGCTGAGCCCTTTTCTGGGTTTTGGCTTCTTTTTCCCTGGAAGAGAACAAGAAATAGCATAGCTTAGACACTCCTGTCCAACTTTTAGGGATAACAGCATACATGGTCAACCTAGTTTCAACTGTTCTCAGCCCAGTCTGGCAGGTCAGAAGAGGAGGTATGCCCAGAAATGAGCACAGGGACCACAGATCTCTCCTCAGTGCTGAAAAAATCTCCAACATGGTCTATTGGAAGCAAGAATCTCTATCTTTAGCTGCATATTAGACTACTCTTCTTAAATATTTCCAACTTCCAGGTGGTCACCAACTTTAAAGCCATCTGTGCCATTGTTGGAATGCTCTCTCTGAAACACCATATTCACGGCCAAGTAGTATTCCACAGTGTGAATGGCCCGCAGCTTTCTTACCCACTTATCTGCTGATGGGCACTTGGGCAGCTTCCAAATCTTGGCTATTGCAAATGAACATAGGGGTGTGTATATTTTTTTGAATTAGTAGGAACTCTCACCTTTTGAGACAGCTTGATGGGCCTGGAGAGTATTACACCAAGTAAAATAAACCAGTCAGAGAAAGACAAATACCATATGATTTCACTTATATGTGAAATCTAATGAGCAAAATAATCTAACAAACAAAATAGAAACAGACTCATAGCTGTCAGAAGGGAGGGAGTAGGGTGGCTGGGTGAAAAGGTAAAGGGATTAAGAAAAAAATAACAAAATAACCTCATAGACAACAGTATGGTTATTACCAGAGGGAAATTGAGATGGGGGGAGGCAAGAGAGGGAAAGGAGGGATAAATGGTGATGGAAAGAGACATGACTGGGGGTGGTGAACACATAATACAATATACAGATGCAGTATTATAGAACTGTACACCTGAAACCTATGTAATTTCATTAACCAATGTAACCCTAATAAATTAAAGAAAAGAAAAGAGCATATGCACACTGAACAAAAATCTACCTTCCTTTTTTGGTCCCAGTTCCATCTTCTAAGGACCCATAGAGCAACTTTAGCAATTTGAGGATAGTTTTTGTGCCTCGTACAGTCTCTTTTTTTCCAGGTTAAAAAAAAAAAAGTTTATTCCAACATACTTTACATAGGTAATAAAAATAATAATTGAGTGAGTGACTTCAAATGATTAACCACCTTATGTGTGTTAAGGCATTTTATATTTGTTTGAAATTAGTTTTTAGTAAATTTATTATTTCATAGTATCAGTCTACTATCAAAACATCCTATGAAACAAGAAGGAAACTTTATAGTAAATAATACACCTACAGGCTTACATTCAGCTTTCAAGAGAACATGAAAGGATTCTTCAACCTTCCCTGGGCCACACCCCACCCTAGGTCTGGCCCTGCCTCCCCTCCCCTTCCCACAGTCTCTTCTCTAGAAGTAGCACATGTTGTCAGAACCTCATTATGCCAATATTATTGACTGTCAAATTAAATCCCCTGACATATACCAGCCTGGCATTTAAAAAGCTAATAATCCCATAATGATCTTAACTGGGTAAGCTTAGCATCGGCTCGGTACCAGTGTTGAAGCTTTGATGTTGGGTCAGAGACTGAGAACGACCTTCCTGCTCAAAAGCAAATGAGGACACTTTGACTTGAGGTTTTGCAATTGATAACTCAAGCCATCTTCCACTTTTGCGTTGTCGTTGGAGAGAAGGAAGTCATTGCATAGATGTTGGTTAACTTCCTGGATACTAATTCTTTCTGAATTTCAGGTAATTGCAAACTACAATTAACTTGTTAATCCATCTCATTTTAGTATAATCCCAACCGTCGGAAGGCACTGGCAGCTCCCTGAGTCAGGGTGTATCCTGCTTAAATTCTTCTCCTGGTTGGCTGCCACAAGAAAAGTTTCACATCACTCCCCAGGGCCTTTTCTCAGTCCCTAGGGTACAACAGGGCCTGTCTTAACAGGCCCAAGAAATCTGACTTTCTTTCTTAAATTAATTTTTTTTCAGAGCCAGGAAACTCAAATTGCAACTACATCCTCAAAAGACTATGAAGTTTTACATAAAGTACTAGTCCTGGGCCCTCTGGGTGTGTTGGAATACCACTTGTGTGATTATTAAATCTCTCCAGGTGGGTGGCACTTATCCAACTTTATCTGATGAGAGATGCCAGAGTGATCTACAAACTGTTTTTATTTAACCATTTAGATATGAAAGATACATTCACCAAAACATAAAAAAAGAAGACATTTACTAGTTCAGAGGTCATCTGGTAACTCCAACACCTGGAAGAAAGAGAGACTTTACTTACAATATCATTTTGCACGTGGCACATTTGTTGAGGAACAATATTTCATCAGGGCTTTGAAGTTTTTTATCCTGGGGACAGAAGAGCTTCCCATTTTTCATCAATACCCTATATTCATTGCACGTTTCCTAAGGGAAAGATGGAAAAAAAAATTGTGTTTACAGAAACCTCATCAAAGCAAGACTTTCCCTTCTAAGAAGCACTTCCTTCAACAATATTATTTTTAAAATACTACCCCTTTATAGGGAAGACATTCACTCGGTTGTTACAAATAACACAAACAAAAATAGTGATTCTGTATATTGTCGATTGGAGATCGCAAATTCCCCTAATAAGCATTCATCTAAAATAATTAGTGAAATGGAAAGAACAACGGACTGGGTGTTAAGACCTGAGTTTCTATTTCAGGGTTCTCATTCACAAGCCCAGTAGCCTTAGCAAATTAACTTCTCAAAGGCTCACTTACTTTATTGGTAAAAATAAGGAATATAAATATATGCATTTCACAGGTCTTCTGAGTATTAAATATAACAAGTATGTAAAAAGCCCTCCAAGAATGTCTGATGCATGTAGATATTCAATAAGACTAATCCCCTCCTTCCTCTTCTTTTATTATTATTGTTTTGTTTTTGTTGTTGATGTCATTATTATTGCAACATGCTGATGGCACATATAAAACACCCAGCACATAGTAGGTCATAATGTGCTGTAAGAAGGACTCTGAAAAAGCGGCGGGAGGACTGAGACACAGTGCGTGGGCACCGGACACGGTAAAGAGCCTCTGCTGTGTCCCCAAAGGATGTACCCAAGACACCAGCTCCCGGAAGTGTTAACAGTTGTTCAATTAAAAAGTTGACAAAAAGTTAGAAGTTGAACGAAAGGACTCCTTGCTCATATATGTTTGGAGAACATATTTCTAGACTAGGTCCTCTTCTGAAATAAACCTCAGATCCACTGATGTTTTATGGACAGAAACTGACTTAAAAGCTAATGGAGTTTCAATTTCCAGGCCCTTTGCTGTCACATCCTCTGGGAGACCTAGTCATTCCATATTTTCAAATTTGTATTTTTTTTTAAAAGTTCCCCCATCCCCATCCCAACCACCATCACCCCCATCACCACCAATGCCACTAATACCATCACTACCACCAGAATGAAATCTTGAGAATCTATGGAAAAACTGCAGTCTTCCCAAAACTTGTAAATCTTTCCCTCTTTCTTTCATTAATTTGTGTTGTTTTTTTGGTATGTTCTCTGGAACTACTATTTTACTATTCTGTGTGACATCCTTCAAGACATGGAGTGCTATGCTTGGTTTGGGCTCTCTTTTGGTTAAATGTCGGTGGCAGCACTGTATCAACTTTAGGGAGGAGAGGGGAAATGATTCTGAATAGTATTTCACCAGGTAATGCAAATGCGCCATTGATTTTAAGCTCCTAAAAAAGACTGAGTGACATATGGGAGTCCTGCAATAAAATATATTGAATTAAGAAATGCACAAAAAGGAAGAACCCTCCTTTTTAAAGATCTGTCCACTGTCCTTATTTCCACCCATTCTATTATTTAACATGATTTATATTCCTTATTAGTCTCACAAATTCAATGGACCTTTAGAGCAAGTCTGTGAAATTAAATTTTTGTTTTGTTTTGATTTTGCCAAAAAAAATAAAATCTTGCTTCGAGATGCTTGTATTAGAAAACAATTAAATCAAGTCTTTGCTCCAAGTCTGACAAATACAACCTCTCCCAAAGGATTGATTACAGGATTTTATTCGGCTCCCTATAGCTTTATAATAACCAGTCAGTCAGTCAACAAACACTTATGAAACTACTTCCCTAGGTGCCAAAGATATAGCATAAATGGTCAAAGGGATCTCCCTTGTCTAAGTGTTGCTTACCATCTAATGAGTAATGATGTATCTAACCTAGTTAGGTACATCATTAAACACAGAGGCAGTTGGTAGCACCTGCAGAATGATTAATGGTGAAAAAAGTAACTAAATAATGTCAGAGACCAGCCCTGGGAAATTTTTCTAAGGGCAACCTACTGAAATATCTCTAAGTTTATGATCGCCACCCAGTGATCTTATCTCAGCAGCACAGTAATAATTTCTGACAGCAGACTGACAACTGGGCCTCCGAGATCTGTGTCTGCTCTCTGATTTTATAGTGTCTTACGCCAGCACTGAAGTCACTACTTAGCATGCCAGGTAGAAATGATTCTATAAAATCTAGGTAGAAACTTTGTCATAGAACCAAAGAGCCTGGTGTCTCTGTCATGGAAACACATCCCTTGTAGCCTGGCCGGGTAGCTCAGCTGGTTAGAGTGTCATCCTGATATGCCAACTTTGTGGCTTTAATTCCGGGTCAGGACACATACAAGAATCATGATGCATAAAAAGTCAGTGTCTCTCTCTTGCTCTCTTCCTCTCTCGCTCTCTCTCAAATCAATCAATAAAATAATAACAATAAAAGAAATACATCCCTTGTGAGGTGGGTCTTAAAGAAAATATTTAAAACAAAGCTTCATGATACCACTAGAATGAAGCTTTAAACAGTTTTTAGCGGTTAAATAAGAGCATTATCAATCAGAAAAACTCCTCAATCGGCCTTCTGCACTGCCCCAGTGACATGAGCCCCTGGTTCCTACAAAGGCCAGTCTATTTTTCCCAGACGAACAGCCCAGGCCCCAGGAACAGGTGAAGAAACTTGTTCACAATGTTTAATCAGTTAAGATGAGACTCGATGCTATCCTTGTGACTTATGGAACAGGAAAAGGCTGTAACAGCTGAAAGCAGCAGTTGGGTTTTTCTCTGGGAAGTAATATGGTCCCAACCACGGCCACATAGAGGGTTTTGAGACAGGAGCAGATGCGGACCGAATGGGGAGGCGGCTTTCCACAGCTGCTTCCTCGCTGCCTCACTTCCAGGCCTTGGGGCGCTTCGTCTCCTTATTGTTGCTGCCTTTTGTGTTCTCCCCACATCTCAGGAAAACCCGAGCCCTCTAGGGCCAAGCTCCTCCTGTTTCCTTCGCTGGCTGTTGTATAGCCCAGTGTCCCTCCCTAGACATCGGAACAGAATGTCCCAGGAGCTGGCAGGGCCCCTTGTCTGGGTTAGAGCACTAGGGAGGTTGCTCTGGCTTGAGAATGACCCTCTGTGATGACAAATGTAAACACAGGGCAGGGGTCCTTGCAGATACTACAGCGCTTTTCCATGCTGTTCTAGCTCCTGTTTATAACTCCCAGCGAGCTACTCACTGAGCTTGGAAAATACAATTTCCAGCACCGCAAGAAAGACTAAATCAACAGTTTTGTTTCTGACAAAAGGTCCAAGGACTGTGATCAGAAACATTTCCAGAGAAATAATTACGTCTCCGTGTTCTTGCTTGTGCCAACAGGAGAGGTGGCTAAGTTTAAATTTCTAAAACACTTTTTAGTAAAATAGAGTTTAATGGCATAAAAAGTGTCAGTGCAAAATCTGACATATCCACTGGAAGTCATCGCCCATTGTCATAGACTAGAAAAAAAATACAGCTTCATGAAAAATGAGGTTTACATAATACAACCTCCAAGGGCTCGTGCCCCTTGGGTCCCCACAGCCCGGGCTCTTTCCCACTCCGTGGTGCCCCTCACTTATTCCAGGGCGGTGTCTGCCCCTCTCCTTGAGTGGCCAGCTTAGATGAATAATAGACACTATGATGAACTTCTCCAGAACTTTCCAGTAAGAAGTTTCTTTTTAAAAAAAAAAAAATGGTTGTAATAAAATATAGCAAGAGAGTATTTTACCATAGTTCTAACAGTTTCACTGTAGAAAAAAGGGTTGTTTTACTGTTTAATTATTTTAATGTTTATGGCTTGCAAGAGACATAGCAAATACTTGTTTTTAGTGCTGAATTAATTGCATAGTTGCGTGTGTGTGTAACTGGCCCTTTTAACTTTTTTTTTCAGACAGGTGAAATGATTAGGTTCTATAGGAAATTATCCTTTTATCTCTCAAACAAAAGGCCTCTAAGAAAGAGGGAGCGAAGCCCCTCCTGAGTCTGGGCCTCTGCACCAGGGATGCTTCTGCCAGGTCCGCTCCACAGTGCAAACATCTTCCGGATCTTCCCCCATCACCTTCAGATCGCTGTTCTAATGTTAGCTTCAGGGAGCACTTACCCGACAATCCCAGGAAGAACTCACACCAGCTCCTTCCCCAGAAATTTCTACCTTCCATCTTTGTTCTTCTCACAACACTAACCAATATTTAATGTACTATATGTTTTCCTATTTGCTTGTTAACTTGTCTCCTCCAGAGATGTAAGCTCCACGAGAGCAGGGCTCTTGTCTATTTCCTTTACTTTTGAATATCACCCCATCTCAAATAAAGTCTAATGCATAATAGATGCTCATTAAATATTTATTGAATGGAATGTACACTGACCATATACAAGATACAGCCAAACTCCTTTTAACATAATAATCACAAGAAAACTTATATCTGCTTCCTGTGTGTGTCATGACCCTTTCAGTTGGTAAGCAGATCAATAGTAATTCATGGGTCTGTTTCTTCGTGGAGTTTTACAGCACCCTTACAGTGTGGTAGATTGCCTCTTGCTCAGATCCATTATTATTAATACACTGATGTGTATGTGTGTGAGATTCATGCCTTGATTTATAAAGACCCGTTTCTGTGTTTTTAGCAGAAGCTATTAGTACATATCAGTGTAAGGTGTCTGTATTATTAACATCGGGGTGTTGTCAGTGAACCTTTTTTCTTTAGAGATCTTGGAATGAATTCATGAACGAAAAAAGCAGGACTAACCTGATTTTCATTCTCACTGGCAGCATCTGAAACACAAAAAAATACAAATACCAGAGTTAAGGGAATGTAAAATATTTATAAGTAAGGCAAGCAATTCGCTTAGTGTAGTACCTTGTTCACTTTATTGGAAATATGCTAGAAAATCACAAATTTTTTTTGAACACATTAAAATTTACCATGGCAAATAAAGTGAGGACACGGCCCCAGGGATCAGTACATACACTTGCAAAGGTCTACTCACTCAGAAAGGCCCAATTACTTTGGAAAATGATATTCATATGCTTTCTGAACCCCTCAAAATATCTAATTTGTAAAACCCTTTCATAGCAAAGTATGTCAGGCCTCTTTTAAAATTATAACCTAAATATCAATCCTATCATGTCAATTATAACTTGAAAGCATAAAATTTAGATCATATATACACCTAAAATTAAAATTTCTGATTTCTGGTAACATTGCCTCCTTATTACAGCTACAAAAATGAAAGATATAAGAATTAAGTTTAATTAAAATCACAGACTATATTACACTCCCTCATTATGAGACACCCGTTTGTACCTACACATTGATTCTAGAAAACTAGACATCATAATATTCTTCTGAAACTCCAACTAGGGATTCCTTTTAAATAATGTAAATGCTTCAGAGCCAGATAACTCTAGCCTAGGCGATCTGTGTTCCCTTCAAAGTCAAGTAGCAAATGCAGAAACCTACCTCCTAACTCCCACAAAAGTCCCTTACCTTTTATAAGAAGTACCTTAAACCCATTTAGCACTTGAAAACACACAAATAAAATATGCCAGAAGGCACTACTGCTTTAAAATAAGAATAGATGATTGAATCTAAATTTTAGTACTTTATAAATATGCTATTTAATGTATACACACACATATAAAACATACATCTAAGTTTTCAATATCTATTACATACATAATTCCTATTAGTATGAATTGATATGCTTGGTAATGGGGTCAGATAGAGAATCCGCTAGCTTTTTAGAACTAATGTAGACTTGCTGGAATAATTTCTCGTGGCTAGAATTCAGGTTATCTCAAACTACTTGCCATTTCTAAAGCTAACAACACAGTTCTAAAACCACATATATAATTCTTTAAAGCTCTGTGTCTGGCAAGGTACTTCAGGATTACATGCATTTCTGTAACCTTGAATACTAAGTATGGGCAGGGGGAGGGAGACAGGTCTCTGCCCAGGGCTGAGGTTTGTGGGAGAGGCTTAGATTACATGCAAATTGCTTACCTTGTATGAGGCAAAGAGCCAGGCTCAGAAGTACTGGCACTGCGGTTATCTTCATGACAAAGATGGTGTAAACTGGCTATAAGGCTGCTCCGTGCATTGCTCACCAGCTTGTGCTCTAGGACTGAACCCGGGGAGATGCAGCTTACTTTATATATGCCGGTGACACACACCCACAGAGCCAACATTGCAAAACCAGTTGTTCAAGGTCGTGCTAGCCTTAATATACCCCATCAATTCAGCTTCCATGCTTTAGGAGCCTGTCAAGGTGGCAGATTTGGACAGATAATGTCTCTTTCCAAAGTAGTTCTAATGTTTCCACGATACCTCCTCAAGGGCGGTAGATTGAGTCTGAGGACCTTACTCAAAGTTTAATATTCCATAGTCTTACATAGGAACTGACTTCTTCAGCCACACGGACACATTGCCTCGTAGCTAAACATGTCTCTCATCGGGCTCCCTTCCTAAGTAGGTAGGAAGGGAAAAGAAGACAGATTGGTCGTCCTACCAGTCAGGTCAACATGTAGAGATTTCGGCATGTCTGGAGAAAGCTGCTCTATAGTAAGAGAAACAAGGATTCTTGTAGCTTCTATCCACAGATGTTCTTGTTGCTTCTGTCCACAGATGTTCCAGGTATCTCCATGCAGTGCCACAGACTCATGCATAGGTTAGAGCTGAATGATCCTAATAGATAACCCAGCAAAATTCTAGCATTGAATACATGGCGAAACAGAAACTCAGAGGAGGAGCAATGACTTTCCCAAGGACACGCAGTGTAGATGGAAGAGGCAGAGGTGGCACTTTAAAGAAGACCGTAAATGCCCTGGCTGGGTGGCTCAGTTGGATGGAGCATCGTCCTGTACACCAAAAGGTTGTGGGTTTGATTCCTGGTCAGGGCACATACCTAGGTTGTGGATTCAGTCTCTGGTCTGGGCGTAACCTGTTGATGTCTCTCTCTCTGTCTCTGTCTCTCTCTCTCTCTCTCTCGCTCCCTCACTCTCTCTCTCTCTTCATGCCCCCCTCTCTCTCCCTTTCCCTTTCTAAAATCAATAAAAACATATCCTCAAATGAAGATTTAAAAATAAAAAAAAAAGACCACAAGTTCAACATTTTCTCAGCTCCATACACAGCTTCACCATTACAGATTACTAAAGGCCGAAACTTTGTGAAATCAAAGTTGGCGCATAACTACTTCTTAAAATCCTCAATCTGAAGGATAGTTTACATTCTAAAGCTTTATCTTAGAGTCTGACCGCACATCATAATCCCAAACATTAGAGACTTCAGGCTCAACTTTCCACATAGCCCACTACTCCCTAAGTTACTGTTTGAAATATTTGGTTTCATCAGTTTTCCCCTAAACTAAGTTTACTCCTGTATTGCTTCATTACTTAGTCTCCCAAGAAGGAAGGAAGGAAGGAAGGAAGGAAGGAAGGAAGGAAGGAAGGAAGGAAGGAAGGAAGGAAGGAGGGAGGGAGGGAGGGAGGGAGGGAGGGAGGGAGGGAGGGAGGGAGGGAGGGAGGGAGGGAGGGAGGGAGGGAGGAAGGAAGGAAGGAAGGAAGGAAGGAAGGAAGGAAGGAAGGAAGGAAGGAAGGAAGGAAGGAAGGAAGGAAGGAAGGAAGGAAGGAAGGAAGGAGAAAGAGAGAGAGAGAGAGAGAGAGAGAGAGAGAGAGAGAGAGAGAGAGAGAGAGAGAAAGAAAGAAAGAAAGAAAGAAAGAAAGAAAGAAAGAAAGAAAGAAAGAAAGAAAGAAAGAAAGAAAGAGAGAAAGAAAATATTTAAAAATATAAATAAACAAATGGAACATTTTTCTGGAGGAAGTATCTTCTCTTTAGTTCCTTGTTTCATTCTGTAAGTTATGTCTTTCATCTACCAGACCCTTCTACTCTACCAGTTTAAGAGCACACCAAAATCAGCACACAGAGAAGACTGAAGCCAGAGCCAAAGGCTGGATTCCAGTGGTCCACAAGGTCTTCACATCCATCCACGGAAAGGTTTGAACTTTATGGGATCAAAGCCATTTTAAAGATTGTTCCGGAAAAACTGATATAAAGCTAGCTGACTTTGGGATCATGTCAATATTCTGAATAACATCAAAGCCAAAGTATTTCCTGTTCTTTTTTTCATGAAATAAGTCATATCCGATGAAAATATAATCATTAGCTTCAAGGTCAGCGCCATTAGCTTTGTTTCTTTGCAATGGTTTAGTAAAATTAGTGATCTGGAAAGCAAGATCAAATTGCAGTACTATTATAGGACAGAACATAGAAATCCATCATAGCTTAACCCAGCGACTTTCAACCAGTGCGCCACCAAGAATTTTAAAACATGCAGTGCCTGACTGTTTAGTCAGGAGCACTGACCTCTTTTCCCTTAGACTGTCAAATAATAAAATGACAACAGCCAACACAGCAATAGCTGTCTGATGTGACTGAATCAAAATTATACCTATTTTTTGTCAGACTGGCAAATGTATAATATTTTTCGGTGTACCACAGAATTTTAGTAATTAGTTTATGTGTGCCATGAGGTGAAAGGTTGAAAAATCACTGGCTTAATGGAAAGGGAATGGGACAGGAAGTCAGGAAGTTTATTTCTATTCCTGTCTTTGCAACAACACATTGTAATGGAAATGAACCTGACTTTGGCATGTGATAGATCTGGGTCCAAATCTTGACTAGCTATGTCGCCTTGAGCAAGTCGCTTATTTTTTCTCAGCCTCAGTTTTTCAATATGTATAATAGGGATACTAAGGATACATTGTACAACTGTTGTAAGACTTAGAGGTAATCCTTGTATGTGTGTGTGTGTGTGTGTGTGTGTGTGTGTGATGCTTAGAACAAGTATATGTGATAAGATTTGCCAATTAAAGAAAGCTGGTCTTGCATTTTTTATGTCATTATAATGACATGGTTATAGTAGGTAATTTCTGAGATTCCAAGGAAAGTCAACATCTCTTGAATGTGGAACTCAACAACAGATTGTTTACTCATCATAGAATAACATCCCCAGCACATTCTGAGGTAAAATTAAAAAGTCAAGATGTAAGTTCTCTTTTTCATTTTGTTAGGTTCTAAACCACAATGCCTAAAACAAGTCAAAGCATTAGCCATAAAACTTGCAAAAGTCATTGCTAGATCTCAACATCATCGATTCTCTATTGCCGTCTGTAAAAGTCTCCTCTAAGTACTGACATACTAACACTCATTTTTTTATCTTCCATCTGCTCTGCCTGACTATACGAAATGTGTCCCAACCACACTCTTATTATTGGTGGTAAGAAAGTTTAATGCCTTACGATAGAATTGGTGACTGTGCAATATGCTCTGATGAAGCCCAAATCTAGCCCAAATGGGTAAGATTCCCAGGAGTGGAAGTGGTACTAGGGTGGAACAAAAGAACCAAAATATGATTGCATCTCTAAAGAATCTCTGCTATGAGGAAAGGCTGAAGGAGCTGGCTTCCTTCTTACAGGGAAAGAGTTTCTCGCTGACACCCAGAGCCCTCTGAAATGGTGAGTAAGAGGATTGGGACTGATAACCTCTCCCCAGTGAAGGCGGCCACAGGCGGACTCAGCCTACAGGCCCCCGGCCATCTCAGCTGGCTCATGGCAGCAGTGCCTTTTCTCCATTTCATTTCAGGAATGTTGTCAATCCAGGTGTGACTCATCACATACTTTGCTAATTGCTCTTATTTCGGGAAAACCGAGAAGTTGAAATTCAGATGAATGGGACTGAGGCTTTAGAGAATGGGGGTGTGGGTTATAGGTCTACTAGAGTACTTTTCTTAAATTCTAAATTCCATATTTTCTCTTCAGCTCTTTCAATTATTCATTGAACATGTAAAACCCTCTTTTGTCTCATTAAAAAGAAATAGAGCTAAGTTATAAAAAAATACAAACTTTACAATTTGCCCCAGGGATCAAGTGGCCTAGAGTCTGTACATCAAGGGTATTGGTACAGAAAGAAGAGGAGAGAAAGGTATGAAGTAAACAAGATTTTGTAGACCAGTAATCTCACTGAGCACAAAGGTTATTTCCAAAAATTCAAAATTATCAGATCCTTGCTCAAATCTTCTCTTTTCCTCTGCAGAGAAATCCTGGCTGGTCACAAGAGCTTAATGTATAATTACAGCCCCTCACCATCGAACCACCATTACCCGTTTCCAAACAGTCTGCCACACATCAGTTCTTTTGATTTGGTGACACGATTCCATGAGGCAGCCGAGTAGGCGTTCCTGCCCTCTCCTCACCTGCTCCAAATGGTACCATCAACAAACCCCAGCGTAGGCACTAGGCTGGATGGCAATCCCAGCCTTCCCACTTGCTCACCTTTTACATCCTACGTGGTTATCTCAGAGCCTTTCCGGAAGTTCAGAGAGACTCCAGACATTATAGAGCTTTAAACTATGTACAGCATTCTATTGCTAAAGCAGTTCTTTCCTGAAATCCTCTGCTCTCACACACTCATACACCAACATTCACACACACACACATGCACGCACACGCACTCATAATGAGCTGGAGGGGGAAAAAGGTAGGTTGTGACCATGGCTGAAAAGTATATGTCCCAACAGATCTTAGAAGATGAAGCAATTACTTTTATATTTTTTTAATTTTTAATTTTCTTTCCTGTAAGTCTGATATTTTCCTTATTAACATGCCTCTACTATACCCTCCTTTATAAAAGACACTACTTAGAAAACAGCCTTTCCATGCTGTATTATCCTGAAATGTTCCTTTAACAACTAACTTCACTCCCTCTGAGAATTCCTTTGTTGGTCTAAGGCTAAGAAACCAGAGAGATAAGCATCTCATTTTATCTAAGAACAGGATGGGACAGGCACTCTTCTATCACTGAGTACACAGGCCCTTCTATTTATAGGTATAATTGTTGCTTTTATTAGATTAGGATTAAGAAAACACAACAGTTTCAATATTTAACTATATTAACTTTTATGTATTGATTATATTTGGCTCTTAAATACAATATCCAGCTTCTCCCAACAGTTGTGCTACCTGAATCCCTGTTTCATGGCCCCATCACCTGAAAATTTAGTACATTATAAAGTTTCCTAGGATTTATCTTTATAGAAAATAGAGTTTTGTAGAGCTTCGGTCTTTTTGAAAAATCACAATAAATTAATTTGTAGCTGTATACTGAATTTTGGACAAAAAAGTACTGTATATATTATGTGTAAAATATTTATGTGTGTATATACAATAAGCAAAACCAAAGTTGTTAGATTTATAAGCAAAATTAGGCAAAAGTGATCTATATATTGTTATAAAATTATTTGCATCAAAATATGAAATTTGCTGGCATTTATGGTGCACTTACTAAATGACAGGAACAACCGTAAACCTAAAGGGCATCATTCCATTTTTTTTAGGGGTAAAGAAATGGAAGGTGGGACTCTATAACTTTCCTAAGGTGATACAGCCTACAAGCAGTGGTCTATGCAAATGACAACAGTCAATGCAAATAAAGGCAGTTAAACTCCAGAGCCCAGGCTCTTCAGTACCACGCACTGGAGTGGCCACATTACCTACACCTGTAACTAACCCATCTCAGACACTCACTGTTGGAACTGAATTGTGTCCCTCCAAAACTCACACTTGAAGCCTTAACCCCCAGTACCTCAGAATGTGACTATATTTGGAGATAGGGCATATGGAACAGACTGAGGAATCTCAAAGGGAAGGTGGGGGTGGGGCGAGATTAGCCAAAGAATTTCTATGCATATACGCATAACCCATGGACACAGACAATAGTGTGGGGAAGGCCTGGGGCAAGGCATGTGTTTAGGGTAGGAGGGGTCAATGGGAAAAAAGGGGGAACATCTTGTAATATTTTCAACAATGAAGTTAAATTTAAACAAAAAAATAAACAAAACAAAACAGAAAGTGACTGAGTTAAAATGAGACCATTAGGGCAGGCCCTAACCAAAACTGACTGGTGTCCTTATAAGAGAGGACAGTTTGGACACAAAGGGAGACACCAGGAATGCTGTGCACAGTGACTTATACCAGGCCTCATGGCTTGGAAGTGGACAAGCTAAGACTTGGTCTGAAGACGTTTTTATCACGTAACGAGTTAAACAGCACGAATCATTGTGTTATACCATAATCTTGATTCATGAGATAGATAAAAGGAGTAAGAGAATGAAAAATAAATATGAAATCAGAGGTCTCTCAGGTACAGAACCCAATGACTAATATGGGCTTTAAAAAGTTAAAAACGGCAGTCCAAAGTTAGGTGTTATGGTATATCTAATGGATTCCAAAATACTCCCCACATGAACACAACAAATATTTCCTGAATGCCTACATTTTCCTGGGACAGTGTGAGAGTCTAGTGCTAAACTTATAAATAAAGCAGATTTGGTCTCCCACCTCTAAGAAACTACAGTCTAGTGGAAGAGGTAGGAAATAATCATAGGAATCACTGTTCAACTGAATCTGTGAAAGTGTTTTTTAAAAGGTGTTCATTGCATTAAGCTAGCACATAACACAGATATTTGGCTTCTAAATGGAGACGCCCTGATGAAATTAGGCTCAACTCTAAAAAAAAAAGAGCTGGGATTAAAAAGGAATATTGCCTCACCTATTCCAAAAATTCAGCTAGTGAGACTAAAGTAATCCTTAAATAGTTATGAGAACCAAAGTTTTCCTCTGATAATTTCTTTTATCTGACATTTTTAGTTTCTATTCTATCACTAGTTAGTTATTTAATGCTATCTGGGAATGGGGCAGCAGTTGAATTTAAAATTGAATATAGGGAGGAAAAACAAGATGGCGGTGCAGGTAACAGCTGTACCCGCCGCCTCCCGCAAACACATCAAAATCACAACTAAAATACAGAACCACCATCGCTCAGAGCCTCCTGAGATCCGGCTGAACAGAAGCCCCACAACCAGGGAGCTGAAGTAGCACCGAGACCGGGAGGAGGGGCGGAGACGCAGGCGGATCGGGGCTGAATCTCAGAGACATGGCCGCAGGCCCACACCCAGTGCCACGGTTGAAACCCGGGAGGGAATCTCGGTGGCGGAGGTTTCCCGGAGGCGGGAGGAGGGAGGGGTCCCAGCCCCACAGCAGGCCCCCAGCCCAGGGCTCAGGGCCGGGAAGAGGCGTCCCCACAGCTTCGGGCTGTGAAACCAGCGGGGACTGACGCTGAGGGTCGCGGAGGCTGCGGGAGCCCCAGCAGCTCCTCTAAAGGGCCCGGCACGGACTCACTCGGACGCTCCCTCTGAGCCCAGCGCCGGGCAGCAGGAAAGGACCCGGGACACTCGGGGGGGAACTAACCTGCCTGAGATCCGGGCGAGAGGCGGAGGGCGGCTTCCTCCCGGGCAGAAGGGCTGGCGGAGGCCATGGCTCCTGTGGCGAGTCCTCCCCGCACAGCCGGCAGGCAGGCGCCATGTTTGAATCGCCAGCTCCTGACTCGCACCTTTGGCCCCGCCCCGTGATTCCCGGAGGCCCCGCCCCTCCCCACCTGCAGCTCATCCAGGCCATTTCCAGGGGCTTTTCTGTGCAAGTGGCCTCTTGAGCCTCATGCTTAGGACTTTCCTAAAATCTCTCAAACAAGCAGCAGCGAGCCCCATACGGCTTGATAAGTGGCCCTAGGCCTGGCACTAGCAGCAGCTGCATTGGCTCATAGCTTGGCCTCTCCTGGGCACCTCCAAGCCCAGCACAAGGAGCAGCCACCTACGGTTTGCTGTGTAGCTCATGCTGGGTGGCCCTGGGCAAGGCACTGGCACAGGCTGACTGTGCACCTCCCAGGAGGCCCCAGAGACAGTGCACCTGGTGGTCAGACACGACCACGCTGGATTACAACCCTACCACATCCAAGAATGACACACTCAAGGGGCGCACTTGGTGAACACCAAAGCCCCACTGAAGTAAATCCTGATCCATAAGGGTGTCTCCAGCACAGCAGCTCTTTGGCTGTAGCTGCAGCTGGTCCTCACAGCTGATTGGCCTGGGGATCAGTTCCTCCCAGGGACGCCAACAGCAACCAAGGCTCAACTACAACAGGACAGTGCACACAGCCCACACAGGGGAGCACCTAGAAGGCCCAGCTCAGGTGACTGGGGAGGCTGAGCCACTGGACCTACAGGACACCTACTACACAAAGACACTCTACAAATTCCAGGAGACACAGCAGCTCTACCTAATACATAAAAACAAACACCTGGAAGCAGCCAAAATTCGGAGGCAAAGAAACATGTCACAAAGGAAAGAACAGAAGAAATCTCTAGAAGAGGAACTAAATGAAATACATCCAAGCAAGCTAACAGATAGAGAGTTCAGAATTTTGGTTATAAGGATGTTTAAGCAAATGGTTAGGGAAATAACTGAGAAAATCAATAACATAATAAAACACCAATTTGAAATGAAGGCTACAGGAACCAAAATGAAGAATAATTTACATGGAATCAACAGTAGAGTAGAGGACGCTGAGAATCAAATCAGCAATTTGGAACATGAGGAAACAAAAAACACCCAACCAGAAGAGCAAAAAGAAAAAAGAATCCAGAAATATGAAAATAGTATAAGGAGCCTCTGGGACAACTTCAAGAGGCCCAACATTCATATTATTGGGGTGCCAAAAGAGGCAGAAAGAGACCAAGGAATTGAAAACCTATTTGAAAAAATAATTACAGAAAACTTCCCCTACCTGGGGAAAGAAATCGGCTTTCAAGTCCCGGAAGCACAGAGGGTCCCAAACAAGAGGAACCCAAAGAGGCCCACAGCAAGACACATCATAATGAAAATGCCAAAGGTTAAAGACAAAGAGAGAATCTTAAAAGCAGCAAGAGAAAAGCAGTTAGTTACCTAGAAGGGAGCCCCCATATGACTGTCAGCTGATTTCTCAACAGAAACCTTGCAGGCCAGAAGGGAGTGGCAAGAAATATTCAAAGTGATGAAAAACATGGAACTACAACCAAGATGGCTCTACCCAGCAAAGCTATCATTTAGAATTGAAGGTCAAATAAAGAGCTTCACAGATAAGAAAAAGCTAAAGGAGTTCATCATCACCAGACCAGCACTACAGGAAATGTTGAAGGATCTTCTTTAAGAAGAAGCTAATAAACAAAAGGACCTGATGAACTAAATAGATCCAGAGACATTGACACATGCAACAGACGATCATATTTAAGAAGAAAGAGGGAAGGGGGGTGGAGGGTGGGAAGAGATTAACCAAAGAAGTTATATGCATATATGCATAACCCATGGATACAGTTAATAACGGGGTGAAGGCCTGGGGAGGGGGTGGGAGCGAAGTGGAGGGGGTCTGTTGTGGGGGAAAATGGTATACCTGTAATACTCTCAACAATAAAGATAAATTTAAAAAGTAAAAAAATATATATATATCAAGTAGAAAAAGAAAACATATTTTCTTCTTTTTTCCATGAAAAAAAAAATTGAATATAGAAATTATTTTACAGCTAGTGGGTTTTTGTTTATTTTGAGTGACATCACCCATGTCATATTAATGGCAGTACCAAATTTGGATCCATATCAATTTGTAGGAGTCATGTTGAATTTCATTAATTGAAAGCTTGAAACTCCTAGGTGCTGAAAGTGAGGAAAGAAAAAATAAATAGAAAAGACTGCTCTGCCCTAAAGAATCTAGCAACATAGTAGGGAAGATAATACCTCTATCAGAAAAAAATGATTTAATAGAACAACATAAAGTGTCATAAATGTACATATGGCATGCCCAGGGAGAGATGCCATTTCTCTCTGGGAGACAGGCAAGGACTCTTTTGCAATATGTGGCCTTTGAATTGGGCCTCAGGGGATGAGGAAATTTGAACATGTGGGGATGGGAACATGACTGATTTTTTCAGAACAGCCATAAGCACAGTCCTGGGAGCAAACTGATGTGGGGGTCTCCCTGAAAGAATGTGTAGTACTTTTTGGCTGCATGGACAGAGGAAGGAAAGAGTAGAAATCATTTTAGACAAGTGGAGTGTCAGATGGCTAAAACAGACAGTGGGATTTTGTTGCCTGTGACCAAATCAAACGCTGGTAAGTATTTAGAGAAACCAGACCTGTCCTGTGTTGCTGGTGGGAATGTAAAATGGTGCAGCCACACTGGAAAATAGGCTGGCAGTTGCTTAACAAACTATATATATGCTTGTTATACTAGCCAGTAATTGCACTCCTGGGCATTTATCCCAGAAAACGAAAACTTACAGCCATGCAAAGACCTTCACAAAATTGTTTACAGTAGCTAGATTTATAATAGCTGATAATTGAAAAACACCTAAATGTCCCTTAATCGGTGACTGGTTAACAGAAGTTAGAACCCTGCACCATGGGCACCTATTCAACAGTAAAAAGGAATGAACTATGTCTATGCACAACAACTTGGATGGATATCAAGGACATTGTGCTGAGTGAGGAAGCCCATTTCCAAAATTCATATACTTCAATTTATATAACATTTTCAAAATTATAAAATTATAGACATGGAAAACAATTTCATGGTTGCCAGGGGTATGGATGGCTGTTGGGCAGGGGGTAGATGTGACTATCCAGGGGCAACATGAGAGAAATCTTTGTGGTGATGGAAAATTCTATATGCTGATATGCTGATTGTGGTGGTAATTACACAAATCCACACATGCAGTAAAATAACATTGAACTATACACATGCTTTTAGTCAAAGTCAAGTTCCTAGTTTTGGTATAATTACATAAGATTTAACTATCATGAGAAACTAGTTAAAGAGTACACAGGATCTCTTGTACTATATTGGCAAATTCCTGTGAATCTGTAATTATTTCCCCAAAAGAGTTTTGAAAAACATAGACTACAAGATCCTACATACTTTCTATAAAGCTAAATATACACTTACCATATGACCCAGCAATCTCACTCCTAGGTATTTACCCAAGAGAAATTAAACCATGTCCATACAAAACCTATAAAAGAATATTTATTGCAACTTTATTCATAATCACTAAAATCCAGAAACAATCTAAATGTGTACCAATTGGTGAATGGATATACAAAGTGTAATACATCCATATAACAGATTTCTACTCAAGAATAGAAGGAAGTTAACTACTATCCCCGCTACAACCCTTTAGGATTCCATTTACATGACATTTTTAAATTATAGGTGCATAAATCAGATCAAGGTTGCCAGGCTGGGAATCAAGGGAAGAGACTGACCACAAAGGTGCAAATGGAAATACAGGGTGGGGCAAAATTAGGGTTGCAGTTGTTCGTATGGAAATGATACAACATTAATAGTACAAGAATAAATTCTATGTTTCATGTACTCACAACTATAAACATACTGTTGCCCCCACCTTATATTTGGGGGTGATGACCCTATTCTATATCTTGACTGTGCTGATATTTTCATAAGTGATTATGTTTGTCAAAACTCATGGAACTACACACCCAAGATTTTAAATTTTGCCTTTATACATTTTGCTTCAATAAACCTGACTTTAGAAAAAATTCATATTCAATAACATACTGTTTGTTACAACATTTATATATTTATGCATTAAGGGAGATAGACAAAGACTGACCAAAAGATCGTTACATTTGTTATCTCTGTCCAGTGGAATTACTGAAGATATTTTACATTTCTCTCTTTTCTCGTCTAATAAGGTTTTTGCAATAAGTGGGTATCGTTTTTAAAAACAAAAATGCTATTTTTCAAAAATTAGTTTAATATTTTAAGGGTTAGATAGAACACTGAAAGTCATCTAACTCCCCTCTTTCATTCACAGATGGATATACGAGAGCTACGGCCCAGTTATTTTTTATTTAAATGTTAAAATAAGTTACACCCTCACTACCCCATCCTCTGAGCTATCTGATCTAACTGTAAATGTCATAATTTTTTTTGATGGAATGAGGGTCATTTTCATCCAAAAACCCCCACTTCATAGTCCTGAAGTGTTTCAGGATTTTCCCGGACCACCCCCAGCAGGTGGATCCAGACACTGTCTGAACAGAGATCAGTTCTCTAATCTGCACCAACGGAGATCAGTGCCTTTGAAATGTGTCATTTGCTAGCATTTTGACCTCAGGCAAATCATGAGAAGAGTATCATCCACTTGATAGGGTTGTTGAGCAGATTGAGATGATTGAGTGAAAAAGCTAAAGCAACTATTATTATCAGTAACAACTTATGTCATACACAGAGAAGTCTACTGGAGAGCCAGAAAGATGATATAACTTGGAAGTTAAATGTTGGGTTTTGAAGCAATGGTACCTGGGTTCAAAAACTGGCTTATTTGTCATGTGAAGAGAGGCAGTTTACGTAACTGTCTCTCTCACTTGTTTCACAACTAAACTGAGAGTTATGATAGAGATTATCATGAGAATGACGTGGAGTAACTCATGCAAAGCCTTTATATGGTATCTGGTACATGGAGCGTGCACAGGGTTAGCTGTTACTAGAAATTCTTCTTGTTATCCTATTGACTACATTGAATTAAAGATTACAATGGGGAAATCCACTTCTGGGCCTTCTAAAATATTCAGTATTTTGTGGGAAGTGACAACAACCAGTGTCTAAGTTTAGGGGCACAAATGAACAGCCTGCCGGGTAGAGGAGTCATTTCCTCACTCATGTCCCTTCCTCTGAACAGCTTACTGTCCTGCAGGTGGTGAGGCCTCTGCAAGGAGTTGGGTCGCCCTCAATGAACAATAGCCACACATGTCTGGATGGAGTGGTAGGTCATTTGAACCATGAAAAAGTGACACCTTTTCAAATAGATCAGAAAATCAAACGGCTGCTAGAAGCTCTTAAATTTGCAAACATTCTCCCTGTTTAAAAGAGAGAGGGGTTGGGAGTGGGGGAAATGCCTTTTCCTACTGTTATCAGCCCCTCTTATGCCTCTAACTCATCAGCAAGTTCATGAGTGTAATGGTATTTGATGTGGAATTAGGAAGTCTGTGTGTTAATTCCAGGCCTCATTTTTGACTGATGTGAGATTGTGAATACAGATTAAATTTCTAAATTACTCACGAGGTGAGGCATACTGAAAAATGCACATAAGGGGACAAAATAAAGGTAGATCAGTTAGACTATACTAATTGAGTATATCGACCAAGGTCATAAAAACATTGCCTTCAGAGAGAGGATTCTTAGGGCAACGCTACTACTCTGTATGATACTATAACATGGAAACATGTCCTTGCCCATTGTCTAGACCCATAGAACGTACGACACCAAGAGTGAACCCTGATGTAAACTATGATGTGTCACCATGGGTTCATCAGTTACAATGAATGTACCACGGTGGTGGGGGGTGTTGATGATGGGGAGGCCATGCATGTGTGGGGCTTATCCAGTGAATCTCTGCAACTTCCAGTCAGTTTTGCTGTGAATTAAATGGCTCTAAAAATAAAGTCTACTAAATAATTTTTTAAAGAAAAATATTGTCTTTAAAGGCAGCAATAGCTGGAACACAGCAGCACTCAATATACAGTGAAAAAAGTAAAAAAACTGGGTCCTCCATATTATCCCCGTGATGTGAGGTGTGTTTATTTACATCTCTGAGCCTATTTTCTCATTTATAAAACACAAAAATATTGTCATCTATATATCAGTTTGTCATGAAGACATAATTAAGCAATAGAAGTGAAAGTACTCCATGAGCTATAAGGTGCTAAGCAAAAGCCAGTCACTGATCTTGGTCCAGATTGGTATTGTGTGCCTCAAACTACCTCTTTATCAGGTGTACTCACTTACAAGGCTAGCTCGTTACATCTCAAAATTCCAAAAATAAGTAAATAAATAAATAATAAATGGGGGCGGGAAGGGAGACAAGGGAGGGGGGAGGGGAGAGCTGACACTTTTTCTTCTTTTGCTCCTAGATTAATTAATGTGTATAACTTTTCATTAAAGTTAGTCCTTAAAAAATACAACTTGTTGCCATCAGGGCGTGGTTGCATTGTAAGATGCCACTGCTCCGAGGCTGGCTGGCAGTGGCACCAGGCCAAATCCGCTGTGGGTGTGGAGACATCCAGCAGAATAAAGTATCACTCCACCCTGTTGTCTTGTTGCCTAATTAACTGGTGTGCTCTGAAAACAAGTCTCAGGAGTTCGTGTAATCTCAACCGAGTTGTGATGCAATGGAAAGGTGGCAGCCTACATATGGCAGAAAAGCAGACTAGCTTCTGACTTCTGGGAAGAGAGGCAAGTGGAGGGAACTAGGCAAGAGGACTCCCACAGAAGTTCCCCCTTGTCCCTGGCCCACTTAACCTACATCTCTGAGCTCAGCAAAAGTGTCTGCATAACCTGAACTGCTCAGCCCAGGCCTCCTCTCCAGAGGGGAGGAAATGATTGACGTCTTAGGGCAAAATGGGTGCCTTCACCAGGGTACACCCCGACAAGAAAACACACTCAACCTTCTTGACTGCACAGTCTTTGAGAGTTAAATACCCAAATAACTAGGTTTATACTTATGAAAAGTCATAAACTTATCATGGCCTTTGAACTGAAATGAAACTTGGTATGTTCAAAATATCTTGTTATCAATAACAAGAGGACGGGAAGGCACAGACTTGAGGACAACTGGCTGGAGAGCAGCAAAGTCGGATTCATTCCACATCCTGAGTCCCGGCCCCATGTGCGGGAAAACCCAAACCACAGCTTTTCAATCATCCACTCATGCCTGATTTGGAGACTGATTTGTCTTTCACCACTCTGTATTCCAGGGAGCGAACTCAGGCCCACATACAACAGTTTATGCAATGGGTTTGACCTCTAGTTTACATGTTTATTAGCTTTACTCTATCCTACTGAAGGCTATCTTACCCCCCAGGGGGCATTTAGCAATGTCTGGAGACATTTTTGGTTGTCACAATTAGGTATGTTTCATGACACCTAGTGGACAGTAGTGGGATGCTGTTAAACATCCTGCAATGCAGAGAATAGCATTCCCCTTCCCCAAGAGTTATCCAGTCCAAAATGCCAATAGAAATGTTCAAAAACCCTGCTCTATGCTTATGAACCAGAATTAGTTTCAAGCTTCATTATCTCAGTGATTAGACAGTTGGTTGTGAAACAAGGGACTCTGCTAAGACCCACAGAAGGAATAAGGGTATTGACAGAAACCCAAGTGATATTTATTTTTTAATTGTTTACTAGATTGGCCAGTTTCTCATTTCAGATCTTAGAGATCAAATACTCTCCTGAGTGCATAATGCATGAGGACATCTTGAATCTATCAATAACCTGTTCTGGCCAGAGATAGGACCACTTTCAAGAGCAAATGTAGAATACTGGACATTTTACTATGGCCTTCTTCTGTCAACTTCCTCCATGTTGTCCAATCACTGGTCATTAACATCTCCAAGACTGAACTCTGAGATGTAACTTCCAGGCCTTTTTTTTCCAAGGATCTTTAAGTGGCTTCTCACCTTTGCTGAAACTTCACCAAACTACCTAGGGATACACAGCTGGTCACATTCTAAAGGCTTATTTGCATTTTTTACTTCCCTCACTGTTAGAACCTGGTCTATCTTAACTTTGTATTCCAAAGCATGTTTTCCTCACTTCCCCTCTTCTCGCTCCCCTAGAACTTCCCTAGGTGCTTTCTGTTCCTCATCTAAGGCTTGCAATGTCCCTGCCTTTGCTGTATCTAATTCTATGCTTAAAGAATAAACTTCATTCAAATAAGAATTTGAATATAACCATAATATACACAGTAAATAAAAGTGCTTTGTTTTCAGGCAGAGAAACCTGAATATGCTCCATGGCACTCTCCCCATTTTTCAGACCATGAGAAATATTCAACTTGAGAGATGAATGACATGAACACAAAGACATGTGGGTGAAGCTCAGAAGTATATTTGCAAGAAAAGTGGTATTACAGAGTGCAGTTCAACTATAACAAAAGGTGAACGAAAATAATGATAGATACGATAAGGAAAGGATATTGGGACCAAAATGTAAAGGGCACAGTATTTGGGTCTTGCATCTCTTTCTGCTTTTTCTCATGTGTTTTTTTTATACCTATTTTTTAAATACCAAATCTTTATAGAAAGTCTGTATACTGGGTTAATGTTCTACTAAAATAAATATCTTTTTAAAAATATTTATATCTTTATTGATTTCACAGAGAGAAAGGAGAGGGAGAGAGAGAGAGAAACATCAATGATGAGAGAATTATTGATCGGCTGCCTCCTGCATGCTCCCCACTGGGGATGGAGCCCGCAACCCGGGCATGTACACTGACCCGGAATCGAACCTCGATCTTCTGGATCGTAGGTCGATGCTCAACCACTGAGCCACGCTCAGTTGAGTTAAAATAAAGTCTATCTTAGTTAACTATACTGCTTTGAATATTTGCTGAGTATGGACAACTACTGACATGCCAAATTAAAGAGTTATCTGCTATACCTTCATAAGCTACAGAATATAATCAATGGAAATGTTAATCACTTACATATAATCAATAAGGAAATATTAAAAACTTGGCCAAGGTTAACACAAACAAATTTAAAAATGAAACTGAATAAGCAATTTAACTGGAAATGGGCCAAGCTTTATGAATAGTATTTTGAAAAGAGTAAAATAAAAAACTATCAAAGCTGTTTAAAAAGAATACTGCAAGCTGTTGTTTTTTAATATATGTATTTCTATCCAAACACTCAGTGGTGTTAACAGTTACTATGACAAATGCAATAACAGATCGGTACTGCTAAGAAAAAGTGCCTCCACATGCAATTTTCCTTGTCCTTGATGGTTTATCATGCCGTTAATACCTGGTATAGGAAAATAATTGGAAGTGGAAATCAAAAGACACAGGCTATAAGCTCGGCTACTAATTACAAGTCATCTGACCTCAGACAAGGTCACTGTCCTCTCAGAAGAGAGGTTACTATGTTTGCCAAAGAGAAAAGAGACCAATGACTTCTAATTTCAAATGACAATAATAGTAATTTTGTCTTCCACGATGCCTGAAACGTCTGTGGGAAACTGCCTCACTGATTGCTTTGAGGGAAAAGTTCTAGGTTTGTTCTTTGAGCATGGGGAGGCAGGGTCACTAGCTGGACAAAAGCAGACACAGAGTCCAAGGGCAGTCAATTCATAGGCTGAAGATACTTTGCACAAAAACTTCTGCATCATAGGGCCAAGGGATATTATTTAACCTAAATAATCCCCCCTGCTAGAATTTGAGCAGTGCAATAGGGAGTCAGTACACTGACAAATGGAAAGAGAAGTAAGATACAAAAAAAAGTAGCTGAAGCCAAGAGAGAAATGGAGTCAGAAGAACTAGTGAAAGAGACAGTAAGAAAATCAACTGTTCCTGAGGATGAAGGCAGGGATTCTAAATATTGCAATTATACTGACATGTCTCTCCACAAAGAACGGAATTCATAATTGTAACATTACTGAACATGGAAATGTGTACAGCAGTCCAACACACTTGAGTCTCCCCTTTATGACTATGCAATATCAGAACCTTAAAAAATAAAATTCTGACACCTCAGCTTTTAGGTCCCTTAGCTACCTTCTCAGTCTTCCTATTGGATTTTTTTATTTGAGCTGCTTTGGTCTTGAACCAAAGCCTTTCCAGAGTTTCTCTAGGGAAGAAGAAATAATGGCACTGATCTCATAAATGTAGAATTAAAGTTAAATAAAACCTAGCCCAATAATTAGCAAATAAAAGGTGTTCAATAAATGATCATTCTATGCCTCTTTCATTCCAGATCCCACCCACCTTTTTAAGAATTAAATCACAATGTCCTTAATATGCATCCAACTCTACAAGGTCAAATTATAATGTGAAATGCATAAAATATGATTCATCATGTAGGATTTCCTTAGATTTAAAGAATGTCATTTTATCCAGAACTACTCATGTCTATTTATGTTGCTTGCTAGTTTATTTCCACCCTGACTTATTCAAAACACATCTGAGTCAGACAACTCAACTCTTAAATCAAATTGACTGTATACATGCAGCTCACTTTTTCAGCGGTCTCCCAAGAAAACACCTGCCTGGGAAAAGGAAAGGAGTGCTAAGACACAATGATCGGAAAGCCAGATACATTTAAAACTGAGTACTTAAGAAAAGATGAAATACTGCCATTTGCGACAACATGGGTGGATCTTGAGAATATCATGCTAAGCGAAATAAGTCAGATGGAAAAAGCCAAGAACCATAGGATTTCACTCATATGTGGGTATTAAATTGAAAACAACAAATGAACAAACAAGACAAACAAAAACTCACAGATACAGACAATGGTATGGTGGCTACCAGAGGGGGAGGGGGTTGGGGGGAGGTAGCAAAGGGCAAAGGGTGTTAAATAGATGGTGAAAAAAGGAGGTTTGACTGTAAGAGGTAGATACGCAATGCGATATATAGGTGATGTATTATAGAACCGTACCCTTGAAACCTATATAATTTTATTAACTAATGTCACCCCAATATATTTAATTTAAAAAGATATAAATTAAATAAAATTGAGTACTTATTTCGTCATCAAAAAAGCTAGGTTCTAGGAAAGTTGCCCTCTCTGAGCCTCAGTTTTCACATCTGTGAAGTGAGGAAGTAGGATTAATTGATTCTTCATGTTCCCCCCACTTTTATGATGCAATGTTATGGGAGCAGAGCATCAATCAAGGAATCTGTTCACTACCTTAAAATTGGAATGGAAGAGACTTCCAGCTACTACAAAGAGACTTCCTTGTCCATCGGGCTTCCCCTCCTGACTTCCTCCAACATAACATATTGACTTGATAATGCATTTGATACATTATGTTAAGGATTAAATCGTGAGGATTTTTTGTTTGTTTTCATAGCTGTGATTCTAACAGAATAAGGTCAATGTGTTACACATTTCCTTTACCACAATACCTGGTAGGGTATCTAAAGACAAAGAATGCTTGCTGATAAGGGAAACATTTCATTTTTTTGTTCTCCCAAAATTTAAAATTTAAATACCCTGAATGTGTTTATAGCTCTGAATGTTCCCTGTCCTCGCACAACAGTTTCTGTCATTAATGTTGCTCCCAGACATTATATAACACTTTCACTTTAATTACTACATTTGATGCCTCCAATAATTTCAAATCTTGCAAAGTGTTGTCTGCTCAACATTCCTATAACATTTTACAGGCAGGGAAGCATGGCAAGTGAAAAATATGAGCTTTAAAATTAGGCAGCAGGTTCTGGGTCCTGGATCCACTATGACCAGCCATAAAAGCATCAGAAAATTACTTAGAATTTCTGAGCCTTGGCTGAGATTAAACTATTTCATAGAGTTATCATGAGAATTAATTAGGTAATATTTGAATATTTATAGAATTTAGTAGGTATTCAATAAGTGGCAACTATTATTATTTCCATAAAAAAATTTAAGGTATATAGATTTTGAAGGAAAATATATAACTCTCTTTGTTCACAGAGGACATGATATAACAATCCAAAAGAATCAATAATAAAACCCTTGAAACTAATAAGCAATATGGCAGGATTGCAGGGTACAAGATTAATATACAAAAGTCAATCACTTTTCTATATTCCAGCAATAAAATGTGAAATTTGAAATTAAAAACACAATACTATTTATGTTAGCACCCACAAACAATGAAATACTTAGGTGTATATTTAACAAAATATGCACACAACCTATATGAGAAAAACTACAAAACTATGATGAATGAAATCACAGAACTAACTAAAAAGATATACCATGCCCATGGATAGAAAGGCTCAATATTATAGAGTTGTTTTTCCCAACTTGATCTCTAGATTCAATGCAATCCCAGGGAGTTAATTTGTGGATATTGACAAAGTGATTCTAAAGTTTATATGAAGAGGCAAATAACCCAGAATAGTCAATACGTGGTGAAGGAGTAATACAAAGTTGGATGATTGAGGCTACCTGATTTCAGGACTTACAATAATCAACATAATGTGGTACTGGTAAAAGAATAGACAAATAGATCAATGGAGCAGACTAGAAATCCCAGTGATACCTCTGTAATTTACCTAGTTATTAATAACAGGAAAGGAGAAAAAGGAAAGCCAAGTATTACAGGCATGTCATTTGTGCAGCTGTGCCAAGAAGTTGCAGTTTAACACTCCCCAGGTGGCCATGGGTCTATTCCCCACAGATCTCTGGGGGAAGGGACTGGGCAGGGGGAGAATAGACCCATGCCAAGTAAAATCTGGGTGACATAGGGAAGGTACTTGTTTTTCAGTCACACCTGGGAACAGGTCATTGGCAAGAGTAAGCATGGCCACTGCAAGCATGGGAAGATTTGGGATATTTAATCTCCTAAACAAAGGAACTCGCTCTCTCGGTTTGTGCTCTTGGCACTCTTGGCTCCTGGCTCTCTTGGCTCTTACGCTCCTGGTTTTCTCTTGCTCTCTTGGTCCTCTTGGGACTCTTTTTGCAGAAGGCGTGCTCTCATGCTCCTGCATTCACCCACATGGCTCATAGCCATGGGGACCCCACACAATGGACTAATGAACTACAACTAGCCTAATACTGAACCGGACCAAATTTCAACATGGAAAGGAAACTCTGGACACTGGCTTTGCTTTTAGCTCTACTGAATCCCCAGCTGCACTTCTTATAGGACTGGATTAAGGGAAATGGGACTTTGGAAACTCAGGTATGTAATTCCACTCAAATAAAAATCACTCATCGTTTTGTGTAAGTCTCAGAAAATTCTTTTTCTCGAGATATTGCAAAGACTCCACCCCCATCACTCAGTGGGGAAAAAGGATACCTCACTTCTACAGATAACACCAGATATAGACCCACATAAATATAGTCAAATGAGCTTTGACAAAGGAGTAATGGCAACATCGTGGAACAAAGATCATCTTTTAAATAAAATGGTATTGGGACAACTGAACAGGCACAAGCAAAAAACCAAAAATCTGGAGACTGACTGTACACACTTTATAACGTCACAAAGATTAAGAGTTTGAGAAAATTGAGAGTCAATGGCACCGCAGGGCTTGAATGAAGAGCACATACTCTAAACCATAAAACTATTGATAGCTACCACAGTCAGATGATGAAATGTTTTATGACTAAAGAAGTTGTTAGAACCCGTTTCCCATCCCTCAGACCACTACCAGTTCTTCTCATTGAACTGTCCCTCTCCATTCACCGTTGATAGTTTCCCTTTTCTTGGGACTGATGAAAAATTTAGTGGCTATTCACTACTCACTGCTTATACCTACCTTTGTCCCAGCTAATGTGACCAACAGCACTGGCATAGGAAGGGACTGTAGTTGAAGAACCACAGGATGGCACACTGCTGGGAAGAACCATACTGCTGGGAAGCAGCAGCAGCAGCAGTAATAGCTATCCTTGACGAAACACTACCCATGTTCCAGGCACTCTGACCACTTTGCATGCATTATGTCACTTGGTTCTTCATAACAGCCCTGTGAGGTAGCTATCATTATCTCCATTTCCAGCTCAGACTTGGAGAGTTTAAGACTCACTTGCCCAAGGTCACATAGGTAGAAGAGAAGCACCAGGATTTGAATATGAGTTTTCCTAACACCATGAACAACTATTCAAACACCACACGTATGGATTCCTAAACAAAGTTAGCAGGATGTTTTTCACTAGAGTCCTATTTCAAGCCTGTTTGGCATTGGCTTTTTAAATTGTAATTCACACAAGAAGAATGTTGGCTATGAGAGGGCTCAGACGTCAGTGAGGGCATCCTGCGACACAACACAGGTTTTGTCCTTACAAAGCACAGGTGCATAAAATTGTTTCCGGCCCAGACATGCAATGTCAATGCTCTCACTGGATTACACACTCAAAACTGTCATTCCCAATATTGTTATGGTATCATGGCAACTGATTTGTGTCAGAATTCCTGCATTTTAATTCTTGCCAATCAGTGGAAAGAGTGTCTCACTTATTGTCACAACTCAAAAGCCCTTTAGGGTTCATCTAGCCCAACCCGTTTCATTGTATAGGTTGAGAAACTCAAGTCTTACTGACATTAAAACAGAAGGTAGCAACTTGGATAAATCTCAAAGACATTATTATGTGGAGTAAAAGAAGACAGACAAAAAAGACTATATGGCGACCAAGTAATGTTTTTATATAAATAAATATATAAAGTGAATTAAACCTATTAAAAAGAAAAAAGACAACATAACTGCTTCTATACTAAGATGTCTGTCTGAATTTCATCTTTTATTGAATGATGCCTAGAGACCATTTTGCGGTGTATTAAGAATTACATTTAGGATTGCATAGAAAACTGCTCTGTGAAACGGAATTTACTCAAGATCCTGAAACAAAACAAAGGCTAGGTTTAAATTTTACATTTCATGCTATATTGTCTTAGAAATAACTGGCATTTATAAATAAGTTTCTACAGTACTAATTACATAAATAGTACTGTAGAAAAAGCATAGTAGAAAAAGTATTGAGTCTGAAGCCAGATAATTTGTACTCAGAAATCAGCTTTACTATTATTTGTATAAATTACAATGTCTGGCACATGGTAGGCACTCAATTTGTTTCTAAGTGTGTGTGCGAAAGGATGATTGAATAAAATATGATAAATCATTTTAACCTTTCTGAACTTAGAAACAATATAAATAAAAATATTTTATATATTCTAAAACAGTAATCTTCAAGATATGTTCTATAGAAGACTAAGTATTCATAATGATGGAAAAAAAGTTTTTTAGGGACAAAAGCACTTTGCCAATCTTGGTGTAAAAAAATTAAATAACATTGCTTGACTACAGGACTTCTTTCAAGAATTACATGTGAAATCCCTAGAGAAAAATTAAACTACACAGAATTTTCTAAAATAATTGAGCCACTAAATTCCTATTAGATTGGAATGTTTCTTAAAATCTCACAAAACAAAATGTAGTATAGAAGAGTCATATCTTTTTAAAGGGTGAGAAAAAAATGTCAAATTTAGTCAATGATACTGCAAATAAAACTGAATGAAAAGAGATAAGATTTCATTCTTACTAATTCTCAAACAAAAATTTAAACAATATTTATTTTATTAATAACTTTAAAATGTGTTCTATGTTAAAGCAAAAATAGTTAAATATATTTGGGGGTTTATTACATATAAAGAAATAAAACATATGACCATAATGGCACAAAGGATTAGAGGAAGAAAAGTAAAATATACTATTGTTAGGGTAGTACATGATAAATGGTGGGCATAATATTCAACCATAGGTTGCAAACAATTAAAATGTACATTGAAAACACCACAGTAGCCCGGCCGGGCGTGGCTCAGTGGTTGAGCATTGACCTAGGATCCAGGAGATCGAGGTTCGATTCCCGGTCGAGGCACATGCTGGGGTTGGGGGCTCGATCCCCAGTGGGTGGCCTGCAGGAGGCAGCTGATCAATGACTCTCTCATCATTGATGTTTCTATCTCTCTCTCCCTCTCCCTTCCTCTCTCTGAAATCAATAAAAATATATTTTGAAAGAAAGAAGAAAGAAAACACTACAGTAAAATTTAAAAGTTTTAAGAAGTATAATTAATTAGCAATGGTTGAATTAAGATAAAATCAGAAAAATATACAATCCAAAAACAGTAGAGAAAGGAGAAAAATGTGACAAAAAACAAAGGGTAAAAAACATAAAATATATAGTTAGATGGTATATCCAAATCAAATATTATCAATATTTTCATTAAATGTAATGGTTCAAATATCCCAATTAAAAAGTAGAGATATTCAGATTGAATAAAAAGTGAAAACCCAACTATATAACTATCTACAGCAAATCCACTTTAAATATAAAAACTTAGATGACATATAAAAGAATGGAAAAATATATAGAATATAAATATCAATTGAAAAGAAGCTGCAGTGGCTATATTAATATCAGACAAAGTAGACTTCAGAACCAGAAATATTACCAGAAATAAACAGAGATATGACATTAAGAAAAAAGAATTAAATTATCAAGAAGACATAATGTTAAATTTGTATGCACCTAACAACAGAGTGTCAAATACATTATTTGAACAGCCTTTTTTAGTAATATGTAGAATATGCGAATAAAAATCAGGATGGACATAGAAAGCATTAACATTACCACCAACTTGGTCAAATGAAGATAGAAAACACTCCACCCAACAAGAGAAGCATTCACATTTTCTTTCAAATGCACATGGAACATTCAGCAAGATATGTCCTATTATGAGCTAGAAAACAAAGCTCAACAAATTCAAAAGCATTTGAATCATGCAAAAGATTTTTCTCTAACCTCAAAAAAGTAAATTAGTAATCTCTGAAGGGCAGAATTTTATTTCTTACAGTCTTTCAAGGCACATACCCAACAGTTTCTCAGTCAAAAGTCCAGAAAGGCTCTAATAGAAAAGACTGAGTTTTACTGAAAGTGCTTGTTCCCAAAGAACTTTAACTCTGATTGGATTGATGTGGTCAGGCTCTCATCCTATTTGTCTAAAAGAAAAAAAATAATGTATAGGTTGGACAGCTATCGTAGAAAATACCATCATCTGAATGGAGCCTTTATGATTATATTATACAATATGTCCAAAATATTATTAAAAAAAAAATATTAGAAAAGCAAAGTGGTAAGAAAAATATAACTAATGATCGAGAGCAAAAACATGACAAAGAAGCGGAGGCAAAGAAGATCCAGATATTATAATTGTTAACTGTGATTAATAAATTTAAATATAAAAGAAAACATGGACAGAATAGGAGAAAGTATGAGGAATTTAACCAAGAAAAAAAAATAGAAGCTTTAAAATTAATCAAATGGAAATATTAGAACTAAAGAAAAGAACATATGAAATTATCAAACCAGTGGGTAAAGTCAAATGAAGAATGATTAAACTGGAAAACAAGACTATAAGGAATTTCTAAAAATTCTGAAAAAATAATATTAAAAAAACCTAGTGATAATGCCATATTCAGCAGTGAAATGTTAGCATTTGTTTCCTAAGGTGAGACAGTGAAAAGGGATATTGGCTATCACCATTTCTATTCATCATTATAAAGTAAGCTCTAGACAAAATTAAAAGAAGTTTGCAATGTTTGGAAAGGAGTATGTAAAATTGTCTTTTTTCCCCACAGATGGCATGATTGTGAATGTAAATCATTAATGAAGCATTAAACAGAAGATAAGACAAACTATTAAGAATCAAGTTAATTTAGCAAGGTCACTGGATTCAAGGACAATGTATAAAAGCCAACTGTATTTCAATATAGACACAACAAATCATTGGAAAATAAAATAGAATAAAACCATTTACAGTTAAGCTTATATATAAATTCAAAGGACATAGAACATACAGGACAATATTAAAGAAGAATAAATTTGAAGGATTTAAACTATAAGATTCTGAAACCATCTAGAAAGCTACAGCAATTAAAACAATAGGAATTTGGTGCAAGGGTAGAAAAACAGACCAATAGAAAAGAAGAGTGAGACCAGAAATAGATACTTTTGTGAACTATAAGAAAAACAACCCAGTTAACAAATGGGCAAAATACTTGAATAATATGTTATATACACATATATACATATATATATGTATATATATGTGTGTGTGTGTATATATATATATATATATATATATATATATATCCAAGATGCCAATATGCATATCCAAGGTACAAAGCACAGTAAGTAGCTGGATAAGGGAAAATTAGAATCACAATGAGCTCTCTCTATACACCCACCAGAAGAGCTAAAACTAAGAGCACTGAACGAGCCGAGTATCGGGGAGTGTACTGAGCAACTTGAACTCATTCATCCCCAGCAGGAGAGCAAATTGGTTCAACCACTTTGGAAAACTACTTACTATTTAGCAATACCTCCGGAAGCCAAACATTTGCCTATCCTATGACACATCCATAAGACTCCCAGGTATAGTCTCAAGAGAAATGAGTGTGCATATCCACGAAAAGATGTGTACAAAAATCTAGATTAGTGGCTTTGTTCATAACATCGCCAAATCAGAGAAATTCAAATGTCAATCAACAGAAGAGGTGATAGCTAAATTGCAGTATATTGATACAACATAATACTACTCAGAAATAAATAGTGACACACATGCATACATCCAAATAAATAAATTTCAAAAACATCGAGTGAAAAAGAAGCCAGACACCACAAAATGAGCATACTATATGAACCCATTTGTATAACATTCAAGAATAGGCAATACTAATATATTCACCAAGCTACTCATTTATGATAGGTATACCTTATTACGTGCAAGTTATAAATCAAAATATTTAAATACAACCAAAATAATAAAGATAATTACACAAAACTCAACTACCTAGAAAAAAAGACTTTAAATAATACATTGGTCAAATAAGAAATCCACAAAAAAGTAGAAACTTTATGTGAACTAAATAATAAAAAAAAAGAGATTCCTGCTTAGAAGGTAAGGTAATAAGGGAAAAAGGTAATTTATAGCCTTAAACATATAATTATTTTTTAAAAGAGAAGGCAAGAAATCAATGATCTAAGCTTTAATCCCAATAGCCTGAAAATGAATAGAAAATAAATTCTAAGGATACTAACAGGGAAGAAAGAAATAATAATAAATAATAAAGGAAAGAAATAAGTGAAATAGAAAAAAAATGTACAGTAAGAAAAAGTAGCAAAGCCAAACACTGTTTCTTTGAAAAGTTTAATGAAATAAACAACCCCTAGCAAAACTGACCAAGAAAAAAAGATGACACTCCACAAATTATCAATATCAGAAATTTTAAAAAGGAAATTTAAAAAATGTTCTATGGACAGCAGACACTATATAATGAACTATATACTGCCAAATTTACAACCAGATGAAATGAAAAAATTCCTACGAAAACTTAATCTTTGAAACATGATAGAGGAGTTGGTAAAAAACAAAAAAACAAAACAAACAAAAACGAATTGTCTGACATATATTTAAGAAAATAGAGTCTATTATTTGGAAAGGTTCACAAAGAAAAAGGAAACAATCCCTACCTAACTCTGTTTAAAAAGCAAGCATATCATTCATTCCAAGGCTGACAAAGACATTGCAAGGAAAGAATATGAGAAATCAATCTCTTACATAAACATATATACAAAGACCCTTAACATATTAAGAGTGTGTGCGTGTGTGCGTGTGTGCGTGTGTGCGTGTGTGCGTGTGTGTGTGTGCGTGTGTGCTTGTGTGTGTGTGTGTAGGGGGAGAGAAAAAGAGAGGGAATACATAAACATGACATTAAATAAAAGATGCAAACATAAAAGTGAAACAGTATAATTTCATTTATGTGAAACTCATCAAAAGGCAAAACTGTCAGGGTAGGCTGTTAAGAGTTATTAACATAAGAAAGCAAAAGGGAATTAAATAATTTTCATAAACTGGGAAGCAGGAATGGGTAACAGAGCAGAATTTCCATCTAGCTTCCCGGGAAGCAGACCCATTAACGCGCTCTAGGGTGGCTGCCACCTGGAAAACTTAATTCTGCAACAGGACAGGAAATCTTAGAAATCCTAAAAGCCTTGAACAGGTGGGGGAGGGAGTGCTCCGGGCACGCGCGATGGGAGCTGGGGAGACCAAATAGAGGGGCAGGGCCTAGCGTGGGAACAATGGGAAAGGTAACAGGATTGGAAAGTGGGCACGAAATCCCAAGAGAATTTACTGGGAGGAAGCTCCAGTACAAGCCCGGGAAAAGTTGGGAATTTGGGTTATATAATTGAAATGGTTCTTTGTTCTTTACCTGAACCAAGAAGGTATTTGGAGGATTAGCAGAAGCCTCGTGGCAGTGCTTCTAGAGCCCGCCCACCCTCTAGGTCCCTGGGGGTGTATTAATTCTCCCTAATCCACAATAAAATCTTACCATCACTTTTATACTTCTCCACGTGTGTGCATTTGGAATTCTTTCCTCAAGTCACCACAAAAGGACCTGTTCCACACACACCCCACACCCGCAACAAAACTGCTCTATGATATTATGAATCAACAGAGCGGTCACCCTTAATAAAGGCTGTTTCTGCAAGAGAATGCGAAGAAATACTGGTTAAACAGGTTTGGTTCGTTTGGGAGCCTTATTAAGATACTGTTACATGCACATTTGATGTATTTTGATAGAACAATAAAAGCTATATGAAATTAACATTAGTGATGATAAATAGATTCTAACTTTGGAGGGAAACATGACTTGATATAAGGGCTACAAAGATAACTGTTATGTGGATGACTGAATCAAAAGTTTAATTTTCCTTTCAGCGCATACTGATTTTGTTTTAGTTTAAAATATAAAAATAAGGAAAAAAGAAAGTGGAGAAATATAAAACATTGTTAACAAGTTAGACTTACAAATTTTAAAAATAAAGTGAAATCGGTAATAATGGGTACCGCCTATAATTCCTGCAGTTTATGTGAGTGAAACACAATGTTCCAACTCGTAAACTTCAGAGTCTCTAAATGTCACCCTGCTTAGTTCAGTAATTTCTACTACAAAATTCTTGATGGGCTTTGTCAGATCTATGGGTTTAGAGGTACAATTGCTATAGGATTATCCCAGGAAACTCAATCATCCAAATTTCTAATTGACTCTAAGCTCAACATGAATGGCCAGTGTCTACCCCAAAAGTCCACGTGACTTCAGGACTATTCATAGTAGCACATCATTGGAACAAAGGAGTTGATAGCTGCATTGTGCTCCAATTCATTGACCAGAACACATCCAAAGTACTATGCTTGAGCCCTGGCGGGTTAGCTCAGTCCGTTAGAGCGTTGTCCTAATACTTCAAGGTTGCAGGTTCCAACCCCAGTCAGGGAACATGCAAGAATCAACCAAGGATGCATAAATAAGTAAAACAACAAGTTGATGTAGTTGTCTCTCTCTCATCTCTTTCTAAAATCAATCCATTAATAAAAAAAATGAAAAAATAATACAGCACTGTGCTCGATTTAGATTCCATGCTTTAAAGATATGATTAATGCAATTCAGTTTAAATGCCAGTTTCTTTAAGAATCTGATATTTAGAGGGGGGTTATTTCCACACACAAAAATCCTGTAAAATAATAGAAAAAAAGTTGCATTACACCCAGAGGAGAGTGCCTGAACGTACTAAAAGGTTGTCTAGGGAAAGTGAGTCCTGATTCCTTCAGCATATATGGCTAGAGAAGGTGAACTGGGACCCATGGGTAGAAATTATGAGGAGATCGATTTTAGTTCATTATAAGGAAAAGCAAATAATCCAAGATGGACCAACCTGCCTCAAGAGGTGATATACTGCCTACCTCCACAAGGATATTGAGGAAGAGATATTAGCAATAAATGGAACGTTGCAATTGATGATGCCCGAAATATTTTCCTTCCAACTCGATTACTCTATTTTTCTTTAAAAAGGTGAAATTCTTGGGGATGAGATTTGACTTCACAAGACCTAGGTCCTCAGGCTGGTCACCTTTACTTACTTGGAGAAATAATCTTGGATAGGTCATTTGGCTTCTCTTATCAGTCAGTAAATTGAAAATAATTCCGGTTTTCTCACATTGGAGTCAAGAGAAAAATGTGCTTATGGAAGCATTTTGAAAACTACCATAGAAGTGTTATTGCTCCTATTACTAGCAAAATTTTACTTGTATCAGGAAGAAGACAGAAAAACCAGATGACAGAAGATATATTTAGAGCTATCAAAAATATCTGAGTGGGAAGGAAACAGCTGGGACTCTTGGGTGGAATATGGGTGGGAATTTTTTGAGAAGTTATCTGAAGGAGGGAAGGACTTAGATTTGGTAGAAGGGAAGCTCAATTGAGATATCACCAAAGAACAGAGCTTTTTGGAATGTGAAGACTCCTGCACCTATTGGCACCTTGGCCATGTGTAACAGGACAATCAGGTAAACAATGGAGGCCAGCACATTAGTGAGCATAAAGGGAAAGGGAATAATTTTAAATAAGGTGATACCAATAAACCAATATTATAGATGAGTTATTCAGTATGGTCAAGATCTCTGAATGGTTGATAATTTACCCTTTGTATGTCATATGATATATCCACGTCCAGGATTAAATATTCTAAACACACACATTTTGCCTTCTTGAAAAAGAAATAATCCACATAATTTAATCTATCCTTGACAACTGTATAAAACAGTTATAACCTCTGGATTTTACAAAGGTATGTGGGGTTGTTTGTCCTGCACTGTTCTATCCCCCAATTTATGTGTTCTTTGAGTGCTTCTAAAAGCTTTCTTTGTGGAATTTTCTACCTTAGCAACCTACACAACATAGCCCTACCCTAGGCCTCATCATTACATTGAAATCCTCCAGTCCCAAGATGCAAAACTTAAAGTCCCCTTTCTGATCAGGTCACCTTCTTTCTACCCTTCACACTCTCTAACTTCCACTCAACTCGCTCCTCACATTAATCACAGGCAAGGTCCCTTCTTCCCTTCCTCTGGCTAAATAGTCCTTTTAAGCTTTGCTCTCCCTTTATTCCAACCTAAATTCAATGCTCCAGTATCAGGTACTAGCTCACCTTAAGGACTAGGTGATCTTGAGCTTCCACCACTTCCCTGCAAAATTCCAAACCTCACGGATAAAGGTCAGTTATCTTCACGTGGGGGCATAGCTTATATTTAAGAAACTAGACTCTCGGTTCAGGCACATGCACTTTGAATTCCAGTTCTTCTACCTGCTCTTTCTATGACCTGAGCCCGGTTCATTCTTTGTGCCTCGGTTCTGTATGTACAGCAGATTTGCTGAGAATGTCCCTGGCAGGATGCCTGACAAAAGTCAGATGCAAATGAATACTTATTGAATGAAAATTAGCATTACATTCTTAATGTCATAAAAAGGCCATTCATTTCACTTACAATTCCTTCTTTGCACTTCAGAATTTGTCTACAAACTTCAGCTGACCTAGGCTTTTTTCATCTTGCCTCAGGAGAAAGATCACTACAATTCCCTACAGTTCCCCCACCCCTTCTCTGTATCCCCTGTACTCCCGCATCTTCAATGCAGTCCCTTATCACATTTCCTTACAGTATTCTCACCACAGCAGGATGCTTTTCCTTTAGCACACAAACCTGCTTTATCTTTCTCCTGTAACTTACTCCCCCAGTTTTCCCCTGCCTTTCACCTTGCCCAGCTCCTTTAAAGGGCAGTGTCCATGGGGGGTCTGGGGCAGGTAGAGGAAGGTCAAGGGGTGGGGCGATAAATGGTGACTCAAGGAGACTTGACTTTGGGTGGTAAACACACAACACAATGTACAGATGATGTATTATAGAATTGTACACTTGAAACTATAGAATTTTACTAGCCAACATCATCCCAAGAAATTCAATAAAAATTAAAGGGCAGTGTCTACTTCCAGCTTCTACTTTCTTCCCTCCCATTCATTCATTTACCCTTCACCAAATCTGGCTTCTCTCTCACAATTTTACAGAAAAGTATTAAGCACTAGTCATTTTTTTAAAAAATTGATTTAATTTCTCATCAAAATTTGACATGAATTACTGCATTTTTCTCCAAACTCTCTGCTTTGCATATCAATGGTGCTACTCCCTTCAAATATGCTTCTATCACCTGGAGTATTCTTTCTAGATCTCATTTACTTGTTTCCCCTTCCTTCATGGCCTACCTCTTAAATTGGATGTGTTAACAATTTAATTTCTGACCCATTACATTTCAGCTATATGAGGTTAACTCCAGATATTTATTTCCCATCTCAGTCTTCCTCTTGACCCAAACTTCCAACTCTCTATCAGTCATTATTACTCACATATCCAAAAACAAACTCAGTGTTTTGTCTTCACACCCAAGCCTCCTCTGCTTGTATCTCCTATAATTAGAGCTTCCCACCCCCAGCAAGAAACCTATACGTCACTTTTAACATCTTTTTATCTAGCCATGACTAACCAGTCACAACATCGTATCAATTCTATTCATGAAATCCTAAATCCCTGCCTGCATTACCTTCATTATCAATGTTTGCTTGCTTACTTGCTTTTATCCATTCAAGATATAATTCTTGACTTTCCCCACCAAAAGCTGACCCTCACCTACAGCCTGCCCTATTACAATAAATCATGCCACCAATCCCCCAATCGATAATGCCAAAAATCTAGGAAAACCTTGATTTTTCCATTTCTCTCAGCTGTCCCATGCAATCCACCATCTATTCTTGAAGATTCACCTTCTGATCATCACAAACCAATATGACATTCTCTTCACCTCTACTGTCATCCTTGGGTCAGGCCACCGAGGTCTCTCACCTAACTTTTGAAATCTTAAATAGTTGTCCTACTATCACTCTTAACAATAAATTGAATAACTTTCAATTTATTCTTTATATACAGCCAGCCAGATTGCCTTATTTTAAAAAACTCATCATAATAACAACAACAATAATGACAAGCACATAGAATATATTCACTCTGCCATGAACTGTTTAAGTGCTTTACACACATTAATCTCATCTTCGCAATAACTCCATGAGGTCCAAGGCTCAGAGAGGTAAAGTAGATTGCTTCAGGTCAAAGATCTAAATAAAATCAGGCCGTGTGTTTTCTTTCTTAGCAACTATCCAACCAATTTGCATAGCTATTTTGTTAATTTACTGTTTACACATCTATTGCTTCCCTTCCAATACATTACACATTCTATGAGGTCAGGGACCACGCCTTTCTGTTCAACATCATAGCTTCATACTTGATACAGTCCCTAGGACAAGGGAAATGCTCAATAATAATTGCTTGATCATTTATTTGATAATTCACATTTTAAAAATCAACATTAGTTCCAGCTATGTTCTGAGTGCTTAAAATATAAAAATAATCAATGTGATTTGTGAGAATGTACCATCTTGTACAGAAGCAGACAACTAATACTTACAAAACTAAAAAGACCACTATGGGAGGAGGAAAATTCAGTCTTTCTAGAGGAGACAAGAAAAGCTTCATGGAGAAGTAAACTTTGGAATTAGATCAGAGGTTCTCAAATGGTTGTAATTTTGCTGCCCAGGGGCCATTGGGCAATGCCTGGGGACATTTTTGATTATCAAAACTGAGGAAGAGGGCGATTGCTATTGGCTAAAGTGGGTAGAGACCAGAGATCATCAAGCAACGCACAGAACAGTAGCACCCAAACAAAAGATGATCTGCCTCAAAATTTCAGTTGTGCCAGTTTGAGAAACCCTGAATTAGATCTTAAAAGATTATCGAGGATTTCCCACCATCTAAATGACCACAGTAGCTTTCTGTCTTTCTGAAAGCACTCACTCTATACCCAGTTACCATTAGCTTTTCTAAAAGGTAAACCTGTTTATATCATGTCCACTTCACAATGGTTTCTGACAGTAATATCTAAATGCCAGGATCTTCACAACGATCTTGTAAAGAAGATATTATTGTCCCCATTTTACTGAAAAGGAAGCTAAGATTCAGAGAAGATAAGTAAACTACAGGGTCTTACACTGATGCCTTCCTCTTGCCTCTAGAATAAAATCCAAACTTCTCATTATGTCAGCTTCCTGCAGCGCCTGATTACAACCTTCCTTTGCAGCTTTATTTCCCAGTGGGCTTCCTAGACCCAGAGGTTCAATCACGACCAATTCTATTCCTAAAACCCATTGGGAAATTACTACTGGTGGAGTGGAGGTCTGGGGACCACCAAACCAGGACGGTAACTTGAGGCCAAAATATGAGCAGGCAATTTCATAGAACATAACAGGATTTATTGAAGGGTAGTTACTGCAGGGATAGAGTCTCAGTGGAAGGCTACCCCAACAGTCTGCGCACATAATCTCCATTATAAGACCGTTATTATAGTAAATGTTTTATAATATAGCTGAGCTACTAATAGTTGAAAAGACAAAGTGACAAAAGAATGCAGTGTGAGCCAGGAGCCATACTTCCTGACGGTCTTATGACAGATAAGTCCTTACAATTGATGCCCGCACCTAGTTTGATATTTATCTTTGTTGCTATGCCATTCTGGCGTTTACTGACAAGTATCCTAATTCCTAACATTGTGGAAGATTACAGAACACAGATGTTCATTAGTTATGAAACTTTGGTATGCTGGCTGAGGCCAATTAGTTTAGTCAGAGTTAAAGCTTGAACAGAAAGAAAGTGGGGGGGGGGGGGACAAAGGTGGAGTCAATTTTGTTCAACATCTATACAAAAAAATAACACTACCCAGCAAAGTTGAAGATATATATATCACATGAGCAAGCAATGCAAATCCAGATTTACACCTCAGAGATACTCTTGCATCTCTATACCAGGAAACGTGTGTAAGAATATCCAAATGTCTTTTTTTGTTTGTTTTGGCAACAGTATGAGAAAGAAAAGAGGAAGACAAAAAAATTGATCAATACAAATATCCATCAGCAAGAAATTTAGACAGGTGATTGTGGTTTATATATACAGTGGAATAGGACAGAGCAATAAAAATGTGACATATGTAGAAAAACTCATATCAACGTGGACAGAATTTTACAAATATAAAGTTTGTGAATATAACCTTAGGACATAATGCACTTAGTAGTATCTTTTTGGATGTGTTCCCTTGGGAAAGGAAAACAAAAGCAAAAATAAACAAATGGAACTTCAACAAACTAGAAAGTTTCTACACAGTGAAGGAAACCATCAACAAAATGAAAAGACAATTAACTAAATGGGAGAATATATTCAGAAACGATATATCCAATAAGAGGTTGATATCCAAAATATATAAGAAACTCATACAACTCAATAACAAAAAAATAAACAATACAATCAAAAAATGGGCAGAGGACATGAGGAGACATCACTCCAAAGAAGACATACAGTTGGCCAACAGACATGAAAAAACACTCAACATCACTAATAACCAGGAAAATACAAACCAAGTCCACAATGAGATTCAACCTCACATCAGTCAGAATGGCTATTATCAAAAAAGAAACAAATTAAGTGTTGGCAAGGATGTGCAGGAAAGGGAACCTTATGCACCGCTGGTGCAACTGCAAATTGGGACAGTTTTACACTCTGGAAATGTACAGTACAGATCCCAGTGTTGCTGAAGAGAGGAGTAGTAACAAAAGGCGGTGAGTTGACAATTTAGAGAAATAATGAGATCTTGCAAATATGTAAGACAGCCAATGAAGACCTGCACTACACACACACACACATTCTGGGGAGAGAACCATGAAGGCAGGACAAAGGATAGACTGAGATGGAGAGCAGGATGTGGTCAAAGATATAAGGATCCGGGCTAAGGAAGTAGCTTGACCAAACCAATTAGGCTCCTTTTTATTTCTTCCTGGTTCTTTGGAATTATTAAAAGATTAAATATGGGTTAGTTACCAAAACCCAAAGCTATGCATTATCTTGGGACAAAACATGCTCATTTACTAATAACCTGAGAAAAGCATGGGAACTTTTAAAGGCGTTATCTCTAAATTTCTAAAAATTGACTACCCTATCTTAAGAAATTCACCACAATATCCTTCCATTAGTTGAAGAGATTCTCCGAAATGAAATTAGTCACATGAAAAAACTGCATTAACTCCATTAATGGGATGCCAACTTGGCAGTTAAATTATATTACCGAACACCTTCATTTACTGGAAAGAACAAGGTCAGCTTCTCAAAATGCTTAAACAACTTCCTAGGGATTATTACTTGTTTCCACAGCGGGCCTCGGAGTTGGAGGGTCAAAGACATCCAAAGCTGGAAAGGATATTAGAGATTATCAAGTGTCACTCTTCATTTTCCTGATAAGGAGACTGAAGCTAGAGAGGGGCAGTGGTACTTATGGAAGGTCACAGGACAAATGATCTCATTTATTCATTAAGGTAAATATTTATTGAGCTCTTACTTGTACTAAGGACCTGGTTGGTATCTAAGCCAGGAATAAATTTCAGGTGTCCAGACTCCCAGTTTCGGGCTCTTGTGCTACAACATGTGCAGCCAAGCACCTGATAGCAAAGTGATTCACCAGGGTCAGGTTTCAGTTCATGTTTCTCTAACGAAGGTCCCTGGGCCGCCAGTATTACAATCCTAGGCCTTAACTCACTAGACCTAGGCAATCAGAGCTCTTGTGGAAGGGTTATAAGAATTGTAGTTTAACAAGTTCCCCAGGTGATTCTCATTAATATTAAATTTGAAAGGCACAGGCCTAAGGAAATAAAAAGGAAAAAGGAAGGATTTACACTTTTAACTGAGTTTAGAAAGGCAAACAGCAAATGCCAGCTAACATATTCCCAGAAGTAGAAAAGGAACTGATTCTCTAGTGTAGATTTATATCTCAGAGTCTTACCAACTGATTAATCGTTTCCCTAGAACTATACTTCACCATTTATAAGCTCTTTCACATACAATATCTCGTTTGATCAAAACAAAACACTGAAATATATCGGCACAATTATCTTCTCCTGAGGTCACACAGCTAAGAGTCAAGGTCAAATTCCTTTTCACTGCATCACAACTTCCTCGCCTGTCACTGAAAGGAATTGTACTGATGAAATTTAAAATTCTCTTTATGATGCATGTGCTTGTCAGTGCCTATCATTATGGTTTAATTCATTGCAGGCAAAATCAATGTTTTATTTAAGGAAACAGAGAAAGTGAAGGTCAAACATCTCTTACCAGACTGAGACACTGAAACTACCTTAGCGAAGAGAATCATGTGACTACCCAACCTTCGCTGCCTCGGGAACTTACTCCCCTGACTGCTATCCACCTACCTATGGAAATTCTCTTCCCAGCACATGCTTCCTTGCAGGTGTGGGCATGACGTCACAGGTCCACTTCAGACATTGCCAACTGTCCTCTTTCTCCTGGGAAGAAACGGATCCGCATTCCTTCTGCTAATGCTAATACTGTCTTACATAATTTCAGCACTTTGTAGTTTTTAAAAGGTCTTCAAAGACTTTCCATCAGATCCCAGCTGGCTTTTGGTGGCTATGTTCTTCCACTAGCTGTCAAGGCTTCTGGATCCATCCCAGCCTAGTGCTCCAGGATTCCTCATGAGGTCAGCACAGCTAACTTGTCCTCTTGGCCCCTGAGTAAGGTCCCAGCCCCTTAAAGCTTGGGGATTTGCATTGCTTTCCCCCATCTCCCCACAATCCAAGAGCATTAGGTGGAGTCCAGTAACTTGCTGATAGAATTCTCTGATGTCGTTACTTGGCTAGATGCCCAAGTAATGTTATCTCAACTTCCTGCCATAATGCTAAGCCTGCTCCATGAGAATGCGCTCCCCCACATTTAATACTAGACTCTCCAAATGCTAACAGCTTAATGATAACAGCAATACAGTTTACTATGTCCATGAGATTATTAAGGGATTTATATCTATTATCTCACAATAGTACTGTAGAAAAAATATTATTACTGTACTTTCATTTCACAGATAAATGAACTGAGGCTCAGGGACACTAAATACTTTATTTCAAGTTACATAGCTAATAAGGGGAAGATTTGAAATCAGGTCTTCTCAACTTTAAAAGTCATGCTCTTAACTAGTCAGCTAGACTGTCCATCTTAACCACCACCTGCCTTTCCACCATGCCCTTCTAATCAATAATGAGCTGTGTTGATTGGCCTTAAATTCCTAACCACACCATCTACAGCTGTCTGCCCACCACCGTCCCACCCAGTGGGTGGATGTGGTTCCAAGTTCCAGCCTCTCCCAATCATTAAATCCCACTGAAGTAACCAGGCTATTCTTGGAATTCTATGGTGTCATCTATGTCTGAGAAATTGACGCTACCTAGATCTTACATCCCACTGTCTGGATGAGGGTGGCTGAGGCACAGATAGCTACCTTGAATAGTCTGGGTTTAATATCCCTAGCAAGTGGCAAAACCATGACCATATCCAGGTTTCCTGACTCGAACACCAAAACACTGTACATTAAGTTCTCCTCAAACCCATTTAGGAGTAAGGAATATGGAAAAGAGTATGTCCAGGGTCTGACCCATCACAACATTATAGTGCATAGAAATCCAGCTCTGTAGGATTGCTTGAGGCTAAAATGTGATCACCTCTTCCGCCTAACTCACCACCTCTATTAACCAATATGCTAGAACAATAATGCGTTTAGTGTATGAAGCAATCACATTCGATGATCCACAGCCCATGACCCAGTAGATTTGAGTGAAATTATACAATTAAAGGAAGGAGAGGAACAAGGAATGAAGTAACAGTTGAGTAAGAATCCATGGGTGGATCTGGACAGGAATCAGCAAAGATTTTGTTAATGGGATTGAAAGTTCACTGCGGTAAAACAAATTTTCCTCCAAGGGTAGCCTACGATTCCCAGACAAGTTTTGGCAGAGCCATGTCAACATGTGACATTTCCCCAGAGAAGCAGGAACAATCAACACCATAGAAATGGACTCAATAAATATGAAGGTTTCTATCCAATTCTGCCAATTTTTATTGAAAAAATCATTGTAAGGGGACATGAAAGCCCCAAAAGCATCCAGAAGCCACTCATTCTTTGCCCTTGCTTGCAGACACAATCACCTCCATTCAGCTCCTCAGAATCTTTGAGTAGGAAGGACCTCAGGGTCATCTTTTGTAACTTCCTCATGTTACAAATGATGAAATTGATGTACAGAAAGAATAGTGACTTGGTCAAGGTCACACAGTGAGTCACTGTCGAAGCTGGGCATCAGCACCCAGTGTGGTCATTCTTCCTCTCAGGAGTTCTGTAACTGAAGCTTTGCTTGGTATTATTTTATATTTTATTTCATTAGCATGGCATGAAACCTGATCACATATGAGCTAGGAGAAAGGAAAGCAAGATACCAGGATGATTGTTGTGTTTTTTAGTATTATGAACATTTTTGGAGGGGTGAGGGGATAGTGAAATATTGATACAGCTCTTTGACTACAGTAACTATATTTCTATTTTCTTTAGAATATACAGTGATGAACTAATCCACTACTTAATCAAATGTAGGATAAGGCCTTATATTAAAGGCAGGTTAGAAGAAAAGACAGAAAACCTGAAGAGGCCGATAACAACTGATGAAACTGAAACAGGAATCAAAAGACTCCCAGCAAACAAAAGTCCTGGACCAGATGGGTTTACAGGAGAGTTTATCAAACATTCAAAGAAGAATTAATACTTATTCTACTCAAACTATTCCAGAAAATTCAAGAGGAGGGAAAACTCCCAAACTCTTTTTATGAGGCCAGCATCATCCTAATCCCAAAACCAGATAAAGACACTACAAAGAAAGAAAATTACAGGCCAATATCCCTGATGAACATAGATGCTAAAATTCTCACTAAAATACTAGAAATCTAGATCCAACAATACATTAAAAAGATCATACACCACGACAAAGTGGGATTTATTCCGGGGATGCAAGGCTGGTATAACATCCACAAATGAATAAACATGATATATCACATAAACAAAACGAAGGACAAAAATCATATGGTCATATCAATAGATGCAGAAAAAGCATTCAACAAAATCTAGCACCCATTTCTGATAAAAACTCTCAGCAAAGTGGGAACTCAACATAATAAAGGCCATATATGAAAAACCTACAGCCAGTATCAGACTAAGCGGTCAAAATTAAAACCATTTCCCTAAAAAACAGGAACAAGACAGGGATGTCCACTTTCACCACTCTTGTTCAACATAGTACTGGAAGTCCTCACCACAGCCATCAGACAGGAAGAAAACATAAAAGGTATCCAAATTGGAAAAGAGGAAGCAAAACTGTCATTATTTGCAGATGACATGATATTGTTACATAGAAAACCCTAAAGACTCCATCAATGTACTACTAGATTTGATAAACGAATTTGGCAAGGTAGCTGGATACAAAATCAACATCCAGAAATCAGTGGCATTCTTATACACCAACAACGAACTTTCAGAGAAAGAAACTAAAAAAACAATACCATTTACCTTTGAAACTAAAAAAAATAAGATACCTAGGAATAAACTTAACCAACGATGTAAAAGACCTGTACTTGGAAAACTACAGATCACTGAAAAAAGAAATAGAGGAAGATATAAACAAGTGGAAGAATATGCCATGCTCATGGATTGGAAGAATTAATATCATTAAAATGCCCATACTACCCAAAGCAATTTATAGATTCAATGCAATTCCTATTAAAATAATAACAGCGTATTTCACAGATCTAGAACAAACATTTTGAAAATTTATATGGAACCAAAAAAGACCCCGAATGGCTGCAGCCATCTTGAGAAAAAAGAACAGAGTGGGAGGGATCACATTACCAGACATCAAACTGTACTACAAATCCTGGTATTTGTACAACAACAGACATATGGATCAATGGAACAGAACAGAGACCCCAGAAATAGACCCAACCCATTATGGTCAGTTAATATTTGACAAAGGAGGCAAGACTATCCAATGGAGTAAGGACAGTCTCTGCAATAAATGGTGCTGGGAAAGGTGGACAGGTACATGCAAAAAAATGAAACTAGACCACCAACTGTCACCATACACAAAAATAAACTCAAAATGGATAACAGACTTAAATGTAAGTCACAATACTATAAAAATTCTGGAAGAAAACATAGGCAGTAAAGTCACAGGCATCCCACATAGTGGAATTTTCACAGATACATCTCCTAGGGCAGGAGAAACAAAAGAAAAAATAAACATATGGGACTACATCAAACTAAAAAGCTTCTGCACAGCAGAAGAAATCAGCCTCAAAATACAAAGGAACCCCACGGTCTGGGAAAACATATTTGCCAAGGATGAATCTGATAAGGGGCTAATTTCCAAAGTGTACAAGGACCTCATAGCACTCAGCAAGAGGAAGACAAACAACCCAAATAAGAAATGGGCAAAGGATCTGAATAGACACTTCTCCAAAGAGGACATACGGATGGCCAAGAGACACAGGAGAAAATGCTCAGCGTCGCTGATCATCAGGGAGATGCAAGTTAAAACCACAATGAGGTATCACTTCACATCTGTCAGAATGGCTCCATCAACAAATCAATAAACGACATGTGCTGGCGAGGGTGTGGAGAAAGGGGCACCTAGTACACTGCTGGTGGGAATGCAGACTGGGGCAGCCACTATGGAAAACAGTATGGAGGGTCCTCAAAAAATTAGGAATGGAGCTGCCTTTTGACCCAGTGATCCCACTTCTAGGAATATATCCTAAGGATCCTGAAACACTAATCAGAAAGAATATACGCACCCCTATGTTCATAGCAGCACAGTTTACAATAGCTAAGATCTGGAAACAGCCCAAGTGCCCATCAGTAGATGAGTGGATAAAAAAGCTGTGGGACATTCACACCATGGAATACTATGCAGCTGTCCCTTTGGGACAGCATGGAGGGACCTAGAGAACATTATGCTGAGTGAAATAAGCCAGGCAGAAAAAGACAAACATCACATGATCTCACTTATATGTGGAATCTAAAGAACTTAATAAACTTATGAACAGAACAGATTCAATGACATGGAAGCATGGATCGGACTAACAAATGTCAGAGGGATGGAGGAGGGCGGGTGGGTGGAAGGGGAGAGAGTAACCAAAGAATTTATACACATATATGCACAACCCAAGGACATGGACAATGGTGTGGAAAGGGACTGGGGAGGGGGTGGGACAGGTCATTAGGGAGAAAAAGGGACATCTGTAATATTTAAACAAAAATAAAAAGAAAGAAAGAAAGAAAGAGAGAGAGAGAGAGAGAGGGAGGGAGGGAGGGAGGGAGGGAGGGAGAGAGAGAGAGAGAGAGAGAGAGAGAGAGAGAGAGAGAGAGAGAGAGAGAGAGAGAAAGAAAGAAAGAAAGAAAGAAAGAAAGAAAGAAAGAAAGAAAGAAAGAAAGAAAGAAAGAAAGAAAGAAAGAAAGAAAGACACAAAAAATAATAATAAAAAATAAAGGCAGATTAGATTAAATCACTTTAAGATCCCTGGAAACATTTGAGACTCTCTGATCTTGGATAGAGAGTGGAATGAACTCTGGACTGTTAGTTCAAAAATATCAGTTGAAATTCCAAGTCAAACCCTGGCAACTTTAGATAAATCAATTGATCTTTCTGAACTTCAGTTTCCTTATTCCCATGAAAACACTAATAATCCCTAGCTAAGCCTCAGGCTTATAAGGAAAATATGAGATAGTGTATTTAACAATAGTTCATCCTTCTATATTGTATTAGTAATATTAGTCTATAATTACAAAAATGGCATGTACTATATTGTAGGCACATACATGTACGTACGTATGGATGTATACATATAGATATGTATGTGTATATTCATAGGTATTTCTGCTTTGCTCTCTGTGCCCAATTTGATTCAGCCGAACCCTCTTATCATAGCAACTCTAAGGTGTACCGTACCTGCCTCATTTTACTTCCTATGAACAGTCATCTCCTTCCCCTTCCTCCTGCATGCATCTGCCGAGTTTCACACGCCCAATTTTCCTGCCTTCCACCGCCCAGGCCCATGGGTGCTAAGGCTTAGCATTCTACTTTTCAGTATTCTGTTTTGTGATTTAAGTTTCAAGTTACGTTTAAAAAATAGGTTTTCTTTTTTGTTTTTGTTTATTTTCCCCAGACCTGCCAGGATTGTCTGTAGGAAAATACATGTGCATCTTTCCCTTACAGGATTCAAACACCAGTCCTAAATAGAAACCCTGTGAATTAGAAGTCTTTGAATTGAGGATAGGGGCATTTTACTGAGTCTATAATTTATAGGTGAGGCAGGAAAAATCAGCTATAATCCTCTGAATATGTACACTGCCCAGCATGGGCTGGGAGTTCAGGATCTGGTGAAGTGATGTTTGCGTACTGGAGTGTTAGCAGTGAAAGTCAATGGGAAAACTGGCAAACTTGGCAAAGGGGAAGTTCCTCCAAATGACCACCTGGAAAGCTGTGCAAAGAACCAACCAGGAGATGGATGGGAGTTAGGGAGCCTACAGGATGAAAAACTCGTCAGCTTTAGCAACAAGGTCACCTCTTCCATGTGCAGTGTGCTTTCTTATTTACAAAGCCCTTTCATTTGCTGCATCTCATTTCAGCCTCACAACACTGCTAGGGAGAGGAGCCATGATGTCTTCTTCTCATTTAGCAGGCAGGTATCTAAAGCTCGGTGAGGTACAGTAGTTTGCCTGGGGTTGCCTGGATAGGGACTGGAGGAGTCTAGGTTGCTAGTTAAGAACTTTTTCTGAAACGTGAATTCTATTTCCCAGGACTGAATATCAGTTGTTTGTTACTCTTTGACGTTCTCAGAGAACCCTATTTTAAAAGCATCAGATGGTTTTTAGGATTTCACAAGTCAGAAGTGGTATCTTCATTTACACGCCCTCAGCAGCAATACCTACTGAGCCTATGTATGGACTCCTTAGCAGCTGGCAATGCCTGAGGTCCTTCTCACTTGAGTCCCTTTCCTGGGAACCACTGTGTTTACAGTTTGTGGCCTATTTGAAAGGAGCCTGTCTCGATGAGAAGATCTTACTCCGAAAGGGAGTCACTATTTCCACAACAGGAAGTCCCGAGGTGGAGCAGCTTGGAGGCTGGGTGACTCACTGGCGCAGGTCGCATCTTCCTCAGGCAGGGGGACAAAGGCCAACAGCATTTCCTGGCATCCAGCCAGAGGAAAGGATCGTCTCTTCTTCAGGCATCCTCAAAGGACAGAGAAACCTGTCCCAGAAGCCCATGGCTCACACCCCCTTGGCTGACATACAGTTCGGGTCATTCCTGAGCTCATCACCAGCAAAGAGAATAGTGTTTGCCTCACGTCAATCAGGCCCAATGGGTCAGGCCAGCTTCTCTACAGGCACCAGGCTGTCAGACGAGATGCACAGCGAACAAAATCCACCTTCTGTTAGGAGAGAGGATACCATTAGGGAAACACTATCCTCACTAGAGACCAACACATGGGCATATGTGCAGTGTGGGAAGAGCGCCCACATGAGAGAATTCTCCAGTGCAAGTCCTAAGCTTAGGCACTAGCATCTTCTTTATAAATATATTTTAAGTTGAAGCTGATACCTGGCATTTTAGAGTGACAATACAATGACTGTGTTTCTGTGGTTTTTAACTTGAACAACAGGAAATGATCATTTATAAAGGATGCCAGAATTACAATAAGGGCATATTATTTTCAGTAATTTATTCACCAAGTTCAGTAATCAATTTAACAGTCGCTGAGCAAGTGCTACATGCTGGGTGGTGCTCTAGACAGGAGTATGCCAACATGAACTCATCAATGTGAGTGTTAGGGGGTGGAAACAGACATGCAAATTACTATAATGGGACATTTTTCTTCCTATCCTATACAAAGTAGAATGGGAGGATGGTCTGGCACACTAGGTCAAGGCTAAGGAATGGCTATATGAATATATGATGAGAAATAATGAATAAGTATGATAAATTTGCATACTTTCATCTTAGCAGCAATAGAATGGAGAATCTATTATTAACCCTGTTATGTAGAAGTGACTTCAACACCCTAAATATTATGGACATTATATTCCAGCTGAAAAGTGGGATTCCATAGACATAGATAGAGAGCATGGCTAGTTTCCCAAGCAAAGCTCTAACAAGACCAGTGAGGCTGAGAGCTAGCTAACTACAAGCTATATTTGCTGAAGACATGACAGAGAACTCTCTGTAAGGATACTCTGATCACTTAAAGATGGGACCCAAAGCTTAGGCAGTAAATAATTAACAATAATAAATATGACCCTTTGAATTAAGTACTTAGGCACTTTACAAGTACAATCTTCCTTAATCCTCAGAAAGCCCCTGAGGTAGGTATTGTGTTATTGTTATTATTATTATTATTACAGTTTTACAGATGAGGAAACTGAAACTTAGGAGATTAAGCAGTTTGCCGCAGGTATATAACTAATGACAGAGGAAAGAACTGAGCCCAGATTCTTTTGTCTCCAAAGCCTATACTTTTAATGCTTCAGTCAGTGTTTTACAAATGTGGTTCATGCTCTATGGACATCAAAATCTCCTGAACAAAATAGATCCAGATACATAGAAGCATGGAACAGACTGATGAATCTCAGTGGGGCGAAGAGGGGGTGGGGGAGTGGGTGGGGAGAGATTATCAAAGAACTTATATGTATATATGCATAACCCATGGACACAGACAATAGTGTGGGGAAGACCAGGGGGAGGGAAGATTCAGGGTGGAGGGGATCAATGGGGAAAAAGGGGGGGATATCTGTAATACTTTCAATAATAAAGATAAATTAAAAAAAAAAAATCACCTGAGATGCTTGTTAAAAATGCAAACTCTTTAAGCTCCACCCAGACCCACTAAGTCAGTATGTCTGAGATGGAGCCAAGAATTGTGAATTTTGCCCTGATCAGTTTGGCTTAGTGGTTAGAGCACTGGCCTGTGGACCAAGGGATTACAGGTTCATTCCCAGTCAATGTGTCTCTCTCACATTGATATCTCTCCCTCCTCCATCCCTTCCACTCTTTCTAAAAAAAATTAAAAATATCCTTGTGTGAGGATTAAAAACAACAAAAAAGAACTGTGCTTTTTATTGTATGTTTTGCCTGCTGCCTATTAACACATTCCTAAGCTACTCTGCCTTCTGACATTTAAGACACCATTATGGGAAAAAGATGAAACTCTTACTAATAAGCACACATGAAAAAAGACCTTCTGAAGGTTATCCTTCATTAGATAGATAGGAAAACCCACCAATGAGAAAGTATAAGGCTTAAGTTTTATGTAACAATCCCAAAATTATACCATGGAGCTTCTGCTGCTATCTGAGATTCTGGAGCTTTCCCCCTCCTTCCTGACTCCAGTTTGCTCTGTGATTTTTAAGGGCTCAGTGTTTATCCCTGGACATCACTATTGTTACCTCCTGGGGAGCTGGTATGTCTTTCCCAAGGATGATCCTAATATCTACTCAGGAAAGTACTCTCCCCGAATCTACAGTTCAACCAAATGCTCTCACAATTTCAAGCTCAGAGCAAAAAATGTTCATCAAGGCAGAACATAATATCACTTCTCCTTTCTCTGTTTCAATGCTCTTGAAAACATTCCTATTATTGTTTTCTACCACCCTTAAATTCTTTTAGGTGCAAAATCAGACATAAATAAACATCTCTCCTAATTTCTTTCAGGTGGTCACAAGTAGCAGGTTCAATACAGTTTCCCCAAATTATTTAAGGTGATAGAGGTAGAAGAGACCTTACAAAGACTTATTTTAACCCCCTTTGATCTTTATAGGTGATAAAACCAGCCAGTGAGTAACAGCAGCAGGACCCAGTGGAACACCCCTGTGTTGCTCCATTACAAGCAACTTAGGTGCAGGAACTTGTCTTAATTCTTTATTCTAATCCCATGTGTCTGATATCTAGGGGAGGCTCAATATTTGGTAAATGAGTGAGATGAATGATGAGAGTTAAGAAGGTCTCAAAGGACAAAAATCCTTGAAAAACAGGGCTTCTAACTTATCTGTAGGCAGAGGTGGAACACCAGAAATTGGGAAAATCATTATCAACCCAGAAGAAAACTTAAGGAACAAAAGACAAAACCAGGGTCTTAAGAGTGTTGTCAGTGCCTTTATGGTTCTAGCCCAAGGATGACAAATACTTGCCCAGATGACACCACTACCCATTACCAAGGGCATGGGAAACTTCCTCATCGGATCCCTGTGCCTTTTTCTACTGAGCCCAGGAGACTCCTCCATGCCAGGGCCATTGTCATCAATCAAAGCTGGCATTTAAATTGAAACTCATCCGACAACCCAGAGGAGGTCATGAGACACAATGACTACTGCTTTCCTCCCAGAAGCCTTTCTGCCCTACTTTCAAGTGTCCCTCCAACTTGCTCCCTTTTGGTGTCTGGTTGGAAACTGAGACAAGTGACAAGAAGGAAGAGGAGGGGAGGAAGCTGAGTGGGAGGGGAGATTTGAAAAGAGCCCTCCGCACCCTGTTCGCACATTCCGCCTCCTCCCCTGTGCTGTGAGTTTCTTCTCTTTCTTGCTGACCCTCTCTGTGATTGTTTTTGCACCTGAACATCCCATTCCTAGCTTTTGCCCCTTTGTTTAGCCCACCCTGTACACGCCACAGTGGCTTCTTATTTCCCCACCCCCTTTCTCCTCTCTTCCTCTTTATTTCTCAGCTTCTCTTTTGCTCTTACATTTCCTCCTGCCTTCTAACAAATTCCATGATCACTGTCTCCTAAGTTTCTTTTGATTTCTTCTGTCTCATTTCCATCTCTCTTTCTTTCAGCTAGATTCTAGAATTACTTTTTTCCTGATCACTGTTTTCTTCTTTCCCTGGTCCTACTTCTACTTATCTTTCAAGTTTCACCTCCTGTACCACTTAATTCCTGACACCCATCTCCTTCTAACATTCAGTTTCCAAAAGGACAGGAAGGAATTTCTTTAGAGCACATTTTTTCCTAATAGACCTTTCAACAAAATATTGAAATGTTTAATCTAAAGGCAATAGATTTTTTAAAATGGTATCACATACATAGTAATGGGAACTTGCCAATTATTTTTGTGCTGACTTTATAAATCTTGTGTATCTTCTAAATGAATAGCTTCATTGAATGTAGTTCTCTTTAGATTAAAACCTAAAAGAAATACAAAAAAATTAATCTTGTCACTTCTTGAGAGTTTCCTATGGACACATTGCCCAATGTATTACTCAAGTTCTAAAGCTCTCAGTTTTCCTATCTAACCCTACATTTAATGATTTCTAAAGATACTTGATGGGAAACTTTGCTTGTGAATGAGCACAGGCTAATTAGAGCAGTTACATGTTTACTGCCCTGTTAATGCACACTGAATGCCTGGAGGTCTTAGATGCAAAACTTATGCATGGCCTCCTAGAGGCCTTAGTGAATGTCTATGCCTCATCTCTCATTGGAATATAAAAATGTCACGGTGGTTTCCTAAAACATGGAACACAAAAATTCTGAGTTCCTGTGCAAGCAAGCGTTACCATGAGGAAGAGGCAGCCAGTCATAGTCAAGGTGTTCTGCAGAGGGTGGAGGAGAGCTTGGTTAACCTTGTTTTCAGCAGGGAGGCATCTGTTTCCTTCAAGTCTGTCATGCCAGCGGCTGACCCAGTGCGGAAACAAGCTTAGAGCTAACAAACAAAACACAAACACAGCAACTCTCTTAAGGAAAAATTGAAACATCCTACAGAGAACTCTATTTCCATCCAAAACTTGCTGCTGGCTATAAAAGAGCAACTAGGGAACATTAAGTTCAAATCCACCTGTTCACAAGGAGACCGTTCAGTTATAACTAAGAATATGAGCTTTAGAGATGAACAGACCTGGGTTTAACTTGTCACTCTGAAGCTCACTAACTGTGCTCTAAGCTATTAACAGGGCCTGCAGGATAAGCTGCTATGAGCATTAAATAGATGTGGCCCATAAAGTTATGGCAACATAAGAAATGTTTAATCAATATTAAACATGAGTTCCAGAGAAGGAGAGGGAATTTCCTGAAGTTACATACTTGGCTGAGAGCAGGGTTAAGACCAGGCCACTATCAAATTGATTTTGATACCAATGGTCTTTCAAATTCACTTATATCATAAAACTATGGTCCATGGGCCAAATCTGCCTGCTGCCTGGTTTTATAAGTAAAGTTTTATTGGAACACAGCCACACTCATTCTTTTAGTATTGCCTAAGGTTACTTTGATGCCAGGATGACAGAATAGCTCTGATCTGCAGAGCCAAAAAAATTTACTAAAAACCCTTTACAAAAAGGGTTGTTGTTGTTTTTTTGCTGGACCTCATGACTAGGACTAGGCTTCAAGTCTAGATCTCTTAGGGAGACTGAGTGAGCTCGCTGTAATTCTTCCCATGCCCTTGGGAGTCTTACTCAAAAAGGTAAAGATTTCCGGGTGAAATCTGACCTTCCCAGGTCTTAGTTTGGTAGTGTAAAACAAAAACAAAAACTGAAACAAAACAACTTCCACAGAAGGGAGGTAATTTGTTTCCTGTAATGAATAGGATTCGGATTCAAGAGGGTGTTCAGAATGAAAGTCATTATTTATCCTAGCCTTCCAGTTCCACTTACGTCTCAAAGCTTTACCCCATCTTGCTTTCCACCAGCTTGAGAATCTCTAAGCGCATATAACATTGCTAGACAGTCCCCTCCCCTGTGCTGCTATGTTTTTTCAGCAGGGTCAAGGAATGCTGGTGCTAAGTCTGTCCTCAGCAGGGCCCCTCTTTGCACAGATGAAGGAACTGATGTCCACCCAGGGTCTTGGCCATGGATTCCATGCACGGTGATTTTTGCATTAAAGTGAAACTCCCCACCCCCAGCCCCATCCATGGTCTACTTTATGTTGTTCAACTGTTTAGAGTTTCTGTGGTGGCAAATAAGATCAGATTTAGAATTTTAAATTAAGAATTGTATCTGTTATTAAATTACTGTATTTTTAAACTGCTTTGCTCGAAGGAAGACAATCAGTGCTTCCCAGCCAGGAATGAGAACTCACGTCTCATCCCAGTTCCTTAAAGAGCAAAGTTCTAGATGTACTTTCCTACACATTTATAGTCCAAGTGCTCCTCTGAGGTTGCCTTTTTGCCAAGAGATTAGGAGAGGCCTTAATGCTCTCGCAGAAAAAGGAGGCCTCGTGACACTGGGAAAAGGGAGAGAAAGGTGGGCTAGGTAACCATCAGTAGCAAAGTCCAAAGAGCTACTTGGAAAGGGTACAACAATAAACACTTGGAAAAAAATTGTGAATTTATCTGGTAAAAAATGATGATCTATAAAAGGGTTACATTATTTATTAAAGATGTAAACTCCAGTCCCTCAACCACCGCCACCCCCATCACCAGCATAAGGCACTTTCTATTCTGCAGGGCTGATGGGCTGATTTCTTCATCTTTCATTCCCTGTCTGTAGATAAACACAATCGACATATTCGCATCTAATATCCACGAGGCTATAACTGTTATAGCAATGGGGTAATTGCTGACCGGCCCTGTAGGAGATAATTGGAGGAGATGGACAGTGAGAAGTGAGGGGAAAAGTGTGCCTTTGGTCCTATTAGCTTTGCGGTTTTCCTGGTCAACAGCACAAGTGCCAAGGTTGTTTGTTTGGTCATCAAACCTTTATTTGCAGTACTGTGTGGTCGGCTACAGAAGCCGCAGAGTAATAGGTTTTCCCTCCAAATTAAACATGCATCAGCCAGTAAAATCTCACAGGTTACTTATAAGCAATTATATTAGTTTGCAAATCTCGTTGTTCCATATATAAAACATTTTAAATTAACCAAATTTTAAAAATCACTTTAAAATAGCCTCCAAAGCCCTAGCCAGTGTAGCTCATTTGGTTGAGCACTGTCCATGTACCTAGAGGTCTCTAGCTCGATTCCTGGTCAGGGCACATGCCCAGGTTTTGGGTTCGATCCCCAGTAGAGGGCGTGCAGGAGGCAGCCGACTGATGTTTCTCTCTCCCTTCCTTTCTCTCTAAAATCAATAAAAACATTTAAAAAAAATAGCCTCTAAAAATTCTTTGATATCTTTTTAAAACTTAGTCAATTAAATACCCTAAAGCTTTTAAAACTACAGTTATAAACTTAACTTCCTTTTAAATTATTTTAATTGGTTGATTTAACAAATAAGTACTTTTCCAGTACTAATGTATTTTTTTATAAATTTAGTAAAATTGACAAACTTACCTATCTTATATATTGCAATACTGAGACCAACATAACAAGGTCTCAACCTGAAGGCATAAGTATAATTACTTGAATTGAATAACCATTTCAAATGTATTTAAAATTGTTAGTTCGATGAACTAAATTTCCCTGTTTATTATAAATATATGAAATTACAAATATGCACAGCCCTCTCTTTCTTTGAGATATAATTGACATACCTTAACTATTTAATAATATATAAACTCATACCTTTGGATGTATGTTTACGTATATAAAACCACAATTGACATAAAGAACATGTCCATCACACCCAGAGGTTTCTCAGGCTGCTTTGTAAAGAATTCTCAACACTCAATAATAAGAACAGAATTTCAAGCCAAACTGGAAAACGGGCAAAGGATTTGAACAGATATTTGACCAAAACCAAACAAATAGCACAGAAACAAATGACAGGATGCTTGACATCATTGGTGATTAGGACTATGAAAAGCACAGCCACCATTAGATACGATTACGCACGTGACAGAAAGGCTATAACGGAAAAGGCTGGCGTGCCGTTGCTGGAGATGTGAAGGATCTCTCCACAGAGCCGGTAGCACTGCAGAGGACAACCACCACTTGGGAAAATACCTGAGCAGTTTCTTTAAATAGTTAAGCATATACCTACTATCCAGTCCAGCCGTTCTGCTCCCAGGTATTAACCCAAGAGAAATGAAAGTGCGCAGGCAACTCTCGTTTTATTGCACGTCACAGAGAGAGCATTTTTTACAAATTGAAGGTAAGACCCTCCACCAGCAAAACAATTATGGCTTGCTGAAGGCTCAGGTGATGGCTAGCACTAAATAAAGCATTTTTAAATCAGGGTATGCACACTGTTAAGTAAACATAATGCTATCGTACACTCAACAGACTATAGAGTAGTATAAAATAGCTTTTATATGTGCTGGGAAACCCCCCAAATCTGCGTGAATCACTTTATTGCGATACTCCCTTTATTGCCCTGGTGTGGAGCTCAACCCGCAGTTCCTCTGAGGTCTGTACTGTTTCCTAAAGACATGCACTGGAGCGCTCCAAGCAGCTTTATTAACACAGCCAACCACTGGAATCAACTCAAATGCCCATCTACAGGTGAGTGGATGCAGGCAAGCGCTATATCCATACCACAGAATGCTTAGGTCGGTAACAGAAACGAACGAGCTATGCACACAGGCAGCAACGTGCATGAATAGCAAGGTAATCACGCTGAGGGAAAGAAACTAGACAAAAGATTACATATTGCAAAGTCTTATGTAAAACTCAAGAAAATGCCAACTACTAGACACAGGACAACCTCAGAGGCACCGGGGGTTAGTCGCTAAGTAGCCGTCTTATTCATCAGATTGACTGTCCGAGTATCTCAGTGTTTGTGCCAACCCTTACTTTACTTAATAATGGCCCCAAAGCCATTCGCATAACATTCCTTACAGTATATTGTTATAATTGTTCTAGTTTAGTATTAGTTAGTATTGATAATCTCTCATCTAATTTATAAATTGAACTTTATCATAGGTGTATATGAAGAAAAAAAATGGTATGTATAGAGTTCAGTTCTATCCACAGTTTTGGGCATCCACAGGAGCGTCTTGGATCATATCTCCTGTAGGCAGGTAAGTGGGGACTCCGTGCGTGTGTGTCTCTATAATTTATATGTGTATGTAGGTATATATAACTAATAGATAATGACACGTCTGATTTTTTTTAATTAAAGTTTTCACAGAAAGTTGGTGTGGACAGTGGACCAATTCTAACTCTATTCTCACTCTCCAGGGGAGAAATTAACTTTTCTTCTCGGGCAGAGAGACTGTCTTTTTCCCTCCCCAGCACAGCAGAGGGGCTAATGCTCCGAAAGTATTACTGCACGCAGAGGGAACAGAAGAATTTGTGCGCAGGTGAGGACAGGATGGCAAACTGAAGGAAGGAACACTTACCTGTGGCTGAGCCTAGGGCATGAAAAGAGGAGTGGTATAAGATTTGCAATAGCAAGATTATACATATTTCTGGAAAATCCTGCTGGGTAGGAGTTCCTCTGGTAAGCTATATTACCTCACTTATTTTCCTTCACTTCACTTTGTAATTATCTGCATGTCTTTAGGAGTTCCACCTTTACCTTTATGAGGGTCTTAAAATAGCTGACAGTGAGCCTCGCTTACCTGGCGTAGTAAGCGAGTGCTACAAAGCGAAGGTGGCCTTCTGCTTTTGTTTGGCTGTTTGCTTTGTTTTGTTTCTCGCTTCAACACCTAAAATTCTCATTTATTGAACCCAAGGTCCAGGGCCCTCAGGGCGGGTGCTTCCTGATGAGGAGCCCTGCCTTTCATGTTGTCCACCAGCTTCATCCATCTGTCGTATCATTCTTTCCTTTCCTTCACTTGACTATACCTTCATTTAAACAAGGCCTGCTAACTCAAACTCTGGATCCTCTTGGGAATCCATTGTCTCCTCTTCATTGCCATCAGTACCAGCTTAGCTCACACTCTCATTCTTCTCAAAACGCCACGCCCATCTTGCTTGTCTCTACCGAGTCAGGGCTTCCAGACTCTTTCCCCCCTTCTCATCCCACACAGGGGCACCCGGGTTATCGAGCTGGCATGCAAATATTATTGTTTCCCTATCCGCCGAGTGAGTAATAGGCAACCACAGAGCTCTTGAAGTAAGAGAAAGTTCGTAATCACCAGTGTTGCATCAGCATTCTTTCAGATCTAGCCCAGCAGACCTTACCAGTCACCTCTCCAGTAAATGCCCCTCACTACAACCTACACTCTCACACACTAGACTTTTTCTTTCCCTAACCACAATAAATTCTTAGAGATCTATTTGTCTTTGTCTGTGCTGTCAACCATGAATTAAATAACACCCTTTCTTCTGTCCACTTGACAAATTTATACTTAACTATTCAAATGTCTTCCCTGACTTTCTGAAGTAGAGACATCTCTCCTCTCATGCCCATGAAATTGTTTTATCTAATGCATTATTGGCCATATGACCCTTAGTCATATGTGTGAGTTTATATAGGGGTCTTTTCTACTAGAATTAGCTTCTCAAAGCCTTCACTATGTCCTTGATATTGGGTATATATAAATATAATCATTGGGCATATATATGTATATATATATACACACATATATACATATATGTACACACACACACACATACACACACACACACACACACACAGTGCCTCCCCAGTGGCTAGCAAAGAATGGATACAAAATAAACGTCCACTGAATGTTTGTAGGGTGAAAAAATGGGGTCCATGGCATCAATCAATCAAAAAAGTTTTTGAACCATAAAGGTTTTTATTTGCCATGCTAGGAAGTATTGGGGACATTCTATAGATAAAGGTATGGGATTTGAAGTATTTAAGAAGTTTAAGCAGAAAAAAATACCTGATTTTATTTCTTTTTCTTAGGATATTACTTTGACAGCTTTGCCAAATATGTGTTAAAGTGAAGGCTGGAGACCGAGTTGGAAAAGAAATAGAGAAGACCGCTTTCAATTTAGTCAGCTAACCATGAAATGGAAGGAATAGAGACAATGGTTATTGAGAATGTAAACGTAATAGGGTTTAATGACTGGTTGGATGTAGAGAGTGGCTGTCGAAAGATAGAAGACATTAAGTCCTAGAGTTCTGGCGTGTGAGAATGAGTAGATGAAGATCTGTGAACCACTCTAGGGATATAAAAGGGAAAGCATGTTTTAGGGGTAAAAATCATGATTAATTCTGGATATTTCTGAGGTAGGTCTAGTTAGTAAGTTCAAAACACCAAAATATTACAGGTGCTATACTGGGAATGTGAATAAGGAAGTTTTTTTGTTCAAAATGAATTAAACATATGGGTGAAAGCATGACACATTTAATACCTAATACCATATAATAAATGCTACTCTGACAGAACAAAGTGCAATAGAAACAAAGGGAGGCAAATTAAATCAAATAAAATCTGATGAGAGCTTCACAATGTAGTTTAAGTTAGAGCTGGATTTTGAGGCGTAAATTCATTCTTGCAGGAAACAAAGGAGACCTTGTCTTGTCCTCATGAGGCTTACAGTTGCTTTGAGTTCAAAATAGGCTGTAATCAGAATTATAATATAATCTCATGAGCTTTATGAAAGAGAATTTTAGTGCTAGTTTGAACAGGAGACTTTTTTTAAAAAAACGATTAAGCAGAGCAAAAACATTATAAGACATACTTTTCTATGACCACTCACACACAAATTCAGAAAGTAGAATTCCAATTCCTATATCTAGTACTCACTATTGAAACTAAATATTAAGAAATGTCATCCCTTCCTCAGAGACATTTGGGGACTACAGTAAACTGGGAAATTTACACTGTTAGCAACAGAAATTAATTGTTAGACTTTTGCTGAGCTTCTTTCACTTCTGGTCCAACCCACTAAAATAACACAGGCATCCAGTGAGTTATTGTTCTCGATCATGTGATATATCAACAATTCTTTCATTGTAATTGCAATAATTACTCTGTGAAAATGATTTTAATAAGCATCACATTCTCAAGAAGATACTCATCGAGCATTTCTTGAATATAAAGTTGAGGAAAAAACAAAAGTTGTAACCTAATTTCTCATGTCTTATAATAATTTTATATTTGATTTCATTTTTATTTTTTCTGATGGATGATTTCTTTTTTAAAATTTATTGGGATGAAACTGGTTAACAAAATTATATATGTTTCCCATAAACAATTCTACACACATCATCAGTGCACTGTATTGTGTGTTCACCACCCCAAGTCAAGTTTCTATCACCATTTATCAGCCCTGTACCCTCCTTCACCTCCCCCCCCTCATCCCCCTCACAATCACCACACTGTTGACCATATCAATGAGCTCTTTCTCTTTTTTCCCCTTTTTTGACCAATCCCTCCAGTCCCCCATCCAGTCCCTACCCCTGACAGCTGTTAGCCTGCTCTCTATCTATGAGTCTGTCTCTATTTTGCTGATTAGTTCATTTTGCTCATTAGATTCCACATATAAGTAAAATAATATGGTACTTGTCTTTCTCTGACTGGCTTATTTCACTTAGCACAATGTTCTCCAGTTCTATCCATGCTGTCCCAAAGGGTAAGATTTTTTATGGCTGAGTAGTATTCCATTGTGTAAATGTACCACTGCTATTTTATCCACTCATCTACTGATGGGCACTTGGGCTGCTTCCAAATCTTTGCTGTCATAAATAATGCTGCAATAAACATAGGGGTGCATATATGATCAATCAGACTTTACTAGAAAATTTGAACTATAAATGATACCGAAATTTCTCTCCAGTTGGGAAATGATGGCACATTTGAAGCCTGTTGTTCAAATTTTCTACTAAAATAAGGTATGACTGATCATTCTTGAGGCAATCTACTCAAGTGAGGAAACAGAAGAAAAGGACCATAGGGATAAGTGCCTTGTCTTCCCTCTGTGTCACTTCTTCTGTTGTGCTAGCCATCACCAAGGGGTAAGCTAGTGGGCTTTCTGCACGTGTAGCCTTTAAATCTGCATTTCCTGGTCACACGGGTACTCCTTCAGGCTTACACTGCCCAGGCTCTGGGCCAGCCATGGTCCTGGTCAAGAGAAATACAAAGCTGAGTGGTCAGGTGAGCCCTCTGCTTCTCCAACTTTGGCTTCCTCCCCAGCAGAGTATAATAAAAAGGGAGTCTGGGCCTTCCACTTCAGTTCTGCCATGGGCTGGTTCCTTGTGGAACTTAGGGTAGTGATTTCTGCCTTTGAATTTTAGTTAACTTTTCTATAGAACCAGAAAATTGGATCACATGCCTCTCAGGCTCTTCTACTGAATACCAGTGATCCTAGAGGTTAAGAGCAGAGGTGTTGCAATAAAAATAAAGATAACCTGGATTGAAATATCACCTCTGCTACTGCACCTTGCTTAGCACATCTTTAAAATGGGATAACAATAGCATCTACTCATAGAGTTATTGTGCTGGTTAAATGACACAATGCATACCCGGGTCTTAGCACAGTGGCTGGTATATAGTGATTGCTCAATAAGTATTATAATTACCTTTCCTCCAGGAACTTGCCCCCAAATGTCAATGCATGTGGGTTAGCCCTGTTTTCCGAAGACACCCACAAACCTGACTACAGTTCTACACATTGTATGTGGCCAGAGCCACCTACACTTACCATAGGCCTCTTCTTTCCTACCTCTGAGACCTCCTAAATTGCCTGCCCTGCTCCTCACAGGTGTATCAAGTCTCAAAATCCCAGCTCTTTCTTGCTCTACCCTGTTCCACCAAGAGTGTTAGCCTTGGTTCTGATATAAGTCAGTGATGAGTCCATCAACTGTGCTCCTGGTAATGACTCTGGCCACAAATTTGCATCATCTGGTTTGACAAATGGAGCTTCATACACAAGTATTCTGGCAGCCAAGAGGAATTGTCTACTTCGCACTGAAAGACTGGGGTTTCATTTCATGTTCCCTGAACCATGCATTTCCATTCAGCCTTCTGCATTTCAACTCCATGTTCATTATTCCACCCACTGCTCTCTGATGTTGTGCCACCTGCCTTAGCTCACAGGTTCCCTGTGCCATGGGAATGTTCCAATCAGCTCCTGTGACTATTCTCAATAGGGCTGGCTGCATTACCCACTAAATCCCCAAATTTCTATTGCAAAATCCTTCCCCAAGCTGCTTTCCTCAGGGGGGTTAGATGATTAGCACATATCACTCTGCATTGGTACAGTAATAAGTAATTTCAAATTCCTGACACTTCACAACTAAATCTCTCACACCTCATTACCAAGCAAAGTATAGAGCAAATCAATCTCACTCACTTATTCCAGAGAACGTTGACAATAATAATAATTATGCTCAAAATTTGGAGGTCACCTATATTGATCACTTACTATTTTTCCTATCTGCCAAGGTTTATTTAGGCACTTTTCCTGCATTTTTATTGACTCTCAAAGAACAAACGGGGATATCTATTACTTTATACCCACTTTAAGGGTGAAGGAATAAAACTGAGGGCTAGTGAGCTAAAGTAACTTGCCCCAGGGAACATGGCTAGTAAGTGAGTACCACCAGGATTCAAACGCTGGTCTGTTTGACTTTGAAAGCTCTGCAGCCAAAAGGAAAACACATCCATGCACATAGAGTGGTACTGATGGAGGTGTGCGGGGCTATACAGGACAGAGTTCCTTCCTGCATGAGGGGAGGAAGGGGAAGTGTGCACCTGTGGTATTTGAGTTTAGTTTTGAAGGATGGAGAGAAATGGAAGGAGAGAGATCAGGGACAGCACGGAGACAGGGTGTCACGGGGCCTATAGAGTGGACATCTCTTCTTGACTTGAGCCCAGCTCACACATAAATAGGTGATGAAAAGTCACTTTTGAAAGAAATACGGAGACCAGAATGTGGAATACCTTCAATATTCGGCTAAGGATGTGCTTCTTGGTAAGGTTTCAAGCAAAAAAAAAAAAAAGTCATGTGTTCTCATGTCTGTGTTTTGGGAACAGTCTTCAATGATGTAGATTGAAGAGGGAAGACTGTGGGCAGGGAGACCACAGTTGAGTCACATGAACTGTGTAGGTGAGAATATGAGGATCTAAGGCAGGAGGGAAATGACAGAGGGACTGGAGAAGAGGGAACAGAGGGGAAAGATGCTTGCTCTCAAGGTCATATTAATGTAAGAAGTTTTGTCTTTAAAAACTTCATAAGCTTCTTGGGAAGACAAGATATATACAAAACACAACAAAAGCATTTTAAAATACGGCAATAAGGGGCACACAAATACAGAAGAAGACTATCAACTAAAGCTGAAATTTCTGGCTTAGATTTTTAATAGAGGAGGCTATTGGACTCAACCAAGGGATGTTTGGCAATGTCTAGATGCCTACTTGATTGTCACAGCTGCTTTATCCTAGTGGCACCTAATGGGTGGAGGCCAGGGAAGCTGCTAAACGTCCTACAATGCACAGGATAGCGCTCCCCGCCCACACACACACACACCCCTCCTCCAACAACGATTTACCGGCCCCAACACTTTCACAGAGCTGCGATGGAGCAACCCACTTTAAGGGTTGCTAGGAACTTGATAGACATTGAGAAATCTATTCAATCTCCCTGATCCTGCTTCCTCATTTGTACCGTGGAACAATAAGGGGAATAGTATCTCCTTCATAGTGTTTGTGATAAGATTAAATAAGATGCTGGCTGAGTGTCATATGGTAAATGCTCAGTAGATCTCTATGAATAGCATTAGCTTTTTAATTTTGCAAAAATGGGAAAATGAAGGGGTAATAATTGAGTTCACACAGGAAAATGTCAGCTCATGTGAAGTCACCATCTCTGTGCCACCGAATCTAAAATACGTAACCCAGCTCTGACCTCTGTACCAGACTCCCTCCCACCACATGATACATGTCTGACATTTTCTTTTCTTTTTTACATTTTATTTATCTTTATTGCTGAAAGAATTACAGATGTCCCCTTTTTTTCCTAATCGACCCCTTCTACCCCGCACCCACCATTTTCATGTGATTATCTTACCATTTGTCCAAACCCAACCTGTACAAAATAGAATTCATAATCCCCCAGCTAACTCACCTCCATTGTTTCTGGCAAAGACACATTCCCTTAGTCAGTGGGTACAAAATGACAGGAAAACCCCCTTCATGCCTCCCATCCGCTGCTAGCATGGCAAGTGCTGTGCAGCATTGGCACAGGTAGTCCTCGGCAATGATCAATTGCCAACAAATAATGTCAGCTCTTTCCTGGAAATGCCACTCACGTTTGCTCGCTTTTCCCCCATCCCAGTGGTAGCACATGAAGCAAGTGCTCAATCGCTTTCAAAAGGAATTTTGCAACACATTCCCACCTGGCCTCCCTGTCTCTGGCCTTTTTCTTCCAACCCACTGTGCGTGCCACATGCACCCTCTTCATACATGTCTCTTACACGCCGCACCTGTTCATTCTTCAGTGGCCCCCCACTGCGTGTCTCACTCCCTGAAACTCTTCCACTTGGTATCTAAGGCTCTACGATCAAACCCAGTCCCCCTTCCCAGTCCCATCTCCAGCGGCTTTCCTGCAATACTCCAGGCGTATCTCATCAACACTCTAGCGTGAAATGCATATTCAACCACCCCACTTATTCTTTATCAGAGAAATATTAATCCAGGGCCTACTCAGAGGTAGTAAACACGTAGAACATCATGGTGAGGCAAATCGAAGCAAAACAAAACTAAACTGAAAACTAAAAACCAACCATGGTCTCTGCCTTACAGAGCTTGCAGGCTAGAGGGAAAAGGGAAATTTATCAAGTAGTCACGTAAGTAAATTTGAAGTTGTAGCTGTGCTGAGTGCTACAACTAAGAGGCATGTAGGGCTATATGAGAGTGATGTGAGATTTGACCCAATTGGCGGGTGGGGGGGGGGGAGGATTCCAGCAGATGTCAGCAGAGCTGATATTTGCATATCAAGCCACCTGGGCCAGGAGGGCAGATAGCAAGCCCACTGGGAGCAAGAACAACAGGCCCTAAATGCAAACATGGCTTTCTTCTTACATATGGATATATCAAAATTAAAAACATAGTAATAAGCTCACAGTTACATGGGGTTTGTTTAGTTTGTGTGGAAACTTAGTATGTGCTAACTCATTTGATCCTGATGGGTACTCTGAAGTGATATATAAGAGGGCCTTTTATAGATGAATGTATTAGAGTTCAGAGATATTAACTAGCTTGTGCAAGGGACAAAATCTGGAGCAAAACTATGATCTCTGATCACTGATGCAGGTCTTTTCCTCCCAACTACAGTCAGTGCCCCTGCACTTTGCAAAGTCCTCTCACTGCTGCTCAGCAAGCAGCCCCACTGTGACCTTTCCCTGAAGCCTTCTTAGTCTCTCTGAGCCACAGCCCAAAAGAACTAGGACAAAGCAAACGGTACCTTACAAACCAGGAAAACACCTGTAACATACAGCAGCAAGGGGTCACCATAAGAAGAGCTCATAAAATTGGTAAGAAAAACAATGAGAATCCAGTGAAGAAATAAATAAAATCCACAAAAAAAGAAATATAAGGGGCTAAACAAATACATAAGAAAATGTCAAACTCCATGAGCAGCCAAAGAAGTGCAAATAAAATGGGCATTACTTTTATCCATTAAAAGAGTATTTTTAATATAAAATTTAAAAACTGTCAAACTTTCCACAGACAAATGGCATTAATGTACACTATTGGTGGGCACATAATAAAATAGCAGTTGCATAGAATATGCCATTCTAAGTACTTTACTGTTCTAAGTTCTTTCCATATATCAACCCAACTCTATGAAGTCAGTACTATTGTTAGTCCTACATTAGAGTTGAAAGAGCTGAAACCCAAAGAGTTGAAGTAACTTTCCAGTCTCTAATTAAAGTAACACAACCATCTGAAAATCAGATGCTATATAACAAGAAAATGTGAAGTGTCAGTATCTGATCTAGTAGAACGTTGGAAAGATTTATGGACAAATGTACTCAAAACATTTTTAGCTTTCAGATTGCTCCTGATTTTTTTTCACCTTTGTAAAGTGAGTAGTAAACTGAAAGAGGGAAAGCATGGAAGCAGTAAAAGAGAAATTGTAAAATAACTATAGTCTCTCTGTAGGACCGAGCATTATTTACTCTCCAGGATATATGGGTAATGCAATCTTGACTGAAAATAGAAAATGCTCTGGAATATCACTTAGAATGTTAAGGGAGCAAATAATACAAAATCACATGTAGTATAATGATTCCAACTTTGTTTTTAAAAGGTACTCAGTAAATATGTGGATGCAGCTGCAGACAGAGGCCGTGTGATCTTTGGCTCGGGGAAAAGAAACACATAATCTCTAAAGGAGGATGTGGGGAATCTTTGGCCGGGTAGCTAAAAGTTCATGACTTATGAACAGAGGAGAGAGACGATGGCGGCCCTGCGAGCAACGGCAGAGGCCAGCGCCCAGCCACAGACTCGATTTCCTCCTAAAATACACGGAGCCAGCTGGGAAAACCAGAGACACATACCTGAGTGGACGGAGTGTGAGGGGGGGCACTGAAGACACATCACGGAGTCCGGTAAGAGGGGGGGCGTAGGGAGGGGGAGCCCCCCCTGAAGCCTGCACTGGGCGCCGAGCCCCGAGGCCTGGAGGCTGCGGGGCTCCCTCCCCTCGGGGTGGGGACCCGCATCCAAAAGCGGGGACCCCACACCCGGAGTGACGAGGGGAAGGAGCGCCCCGCACACAGGGCGGAGGGCCCCAGGGGAGCGGTGAATCTCAGAGGGGACGGCGCCTTCGGAGGAAACAGCCTCTCATGGCGGCCGGCGCCTTCCTGGGAGACAGAGCCTCCAGTGGCGGCCGGCGCCTTCCTGGGAGACAGAGCCTCCAGTGGCGGCCGGCGCCTTCCTAGGAGACAGAACCTCCAGTGGCGGCCGGCTCTTTCCTCAGAAACAAAGCCTGTAATGGTGGCCGGCTCCTTCCTAGGAAACAGAGCTTCTAGTGGTGGCTGCGACTAGTGTCTAATGCTCGGGGTGCTGACCATAGGGAAAGCAGTCCCAAAGCGTGTGGCACCTGAATAGTAAGGGACCAGAGGTCCGGACTGAGCAGCCGCACACAGGGACCCTCTGCCTCCCTGTAAGGCGTTGGGTTGAGCCCCAAAAAAGCACTGAGTCTGCGTGGAGGGGGAAAAGGGAGGAGCCCTCCCGCCCTGAGCTCTGGAATTTGTGACCAGCCCTGAGGGGCGCTGTGGTGGCCCTGAGCTCCCTGTGGGAGAGGCTGGGATCTGTGACCAGCCCTGAGGGGCGCTGTGGTGGCCCTGAGCTCCCTGTGGGAGAGGCTGGGATCTGTGACCAGCCCTGAGGGGCGCTGTGGTGGCGCATGGAGCCGCCCCAGCTTCGCTGAGACCAGGGGAGCGGGGAGCTGACTTTGGGTCCCCTCCCGCTGGGGGCCTTGGTGCACCGGCAGCGGGACCTTGCAGGGCGGACTGTCTGCCTGTGTGTTGCTTTGTGCGTTTGTGAGTCTGATCACGGAACCGGCTCCCACCTTCCCGGCGTGCACTGGGAGACAGACCAGCGGAGGCTGGGACTGGGGTCTGCACAGTAGACCGTCTGAGGGGCGGGCCTGGAGCGACCAGCCAACCAGAGCTGAGCAGGGGGGGCGGAGCCGGCCGGCCTCTCCTGCAGCGGGAGCAACGCCCCCAACAGAAAAGAGGCGGGTCCCACTCACTGAGGCCCCAGACACCCCGCAGAGCACAGTCCTGAGGGGGAGGGAGAGCAGCTCACAGGAGGACTTTACAAGAATAAGACTCTCAGGGACTGTGGTTTGGGAACTGGAGGAAACGCTGAAAACCCCTGCTGGGGGCTGGGCAGGCAAAGGGCTCACCAGAATGTGTTCTTAATCGAACCCACTGAGCCCAGGCTGCTGAAACAGCCCATATAGAAAAGGCAACAGGCTGAGCTCAATCTGAAGCTGCAGCAGGACAGGGTAGGGTCTGAGGAGCTGGCTGTGGAGCAGAGACTAACTCCCGCAGAGTGAGCACCTGACAGCAACACCTCTAAGGGGAGTGATACCCTGGGCTACACTAGCCACCCTGCACCCCAAAGACTCTACAGAGGACTCTGGAGCAAGACCAGGCAACTACAAAGTTGCAAAATAGCTGACAAGAGGAGGTGGTCCACAGAGAGCCTCAGATCAACCATCTACCTGAGGACACCAGAGCCAAACCTAGACAGTTCCTCACATTGGCTGATACACAAGCACCTCCCAGGAGAACGGAAATCACACAAAACAGTGACCCTCAGACAACATAAGCTGCCCAGAAGAAACCCACCTGATTGACAGTCTTCCCCCCCCTCAGGAAAAAGACAGAATGGGGGGAAAAAACATTTTTTTCTTCTTTTTAAATATTATAATTTTTTTAATTTTTAAAAAATTTTAATCACTTTTTTAAAAAAGAATTTTGTTTTGCATAATTTGTTTTTTGTTTTATTTCTTTGTTTTGTTTATTTGCTTTGTTTTGGTTTATCCTGATTCTACAGTCAAGACTTTCTTGACATTCTCTGCTTAATTCCTGGGACTTTATCATTATAACCAACAAGTTTACTGCTTTCCTCTATAGTTTCCCCCAGATCTCCTATTACACTCCCTCCCTGCCCTGGCTCTATATCTCTCTCTCCTCTTGACCCATTGGCATAACTTTTCTTTCTTTCTTTCTTTCTTTCTTTCTTTCTTTCTTTCTTTCTTTCTTTCTTTCTTCTGTTTTCCTCCCTTCTGTCTTCCTGTCTTTTTGTTCGATTGTTAGTTTCTCTTATTCTCTTTATTGTATTTTTATTTTTTTATTTTCAACTATTACCCTATTCGTATTCTCTCCCTTAATTTTTTTGTTGGCCCTTCTTTCAGAATCTTTGCCTCTTTTATCTCTCAGTAGCTTCTCTATTTGTTACATTTTAGTTTAGTTTATTATTATTATTTTCTAAATTTTCATCACCATTAACAATAATATACTTTTCTCTCTCTAAGCTTTACTTTTCTTTCTCTCTTTTTTTTACCTTTTTTTTTCCCCTCTAGAATTTGTGTTCTCCCCTCACTCTCTCAGTTCTATTTTCACTTGAGTTGTTTTCACTGTGGTTGTCAAGATATTTTGTAAGATACCCTTTGTTTCCTGGAAGTTTAGTTGTGTATCGCCTGCCTTGCCAGCACCCATACAACAGCTCACATGATGTGGTTGGGGCTGAGACACACAGTTAGCCAACCTGAGAGGAGAGTCCTCCCAAGGACTGGTCAACAACAATCTAGACCCATCCACAACAGGAGAGCCCAAAGAACCTACAAAAGGGACACACCTAGAGCAAAGAGCTCAGAAGTATAAGGAAAACACACCCTGGGTTCCACTGGACTCACAATACAAAATCCCTTTCCATAAGACTGGGAGACAGCATATATAACTAATATATAGATATAAACATTCAGAGCCACCAAAATGGGGAGACAAAGAAACAATCCCCAAACTAAAGAAAATGAAAAATCATCAGAAAAAGACTTTGATGAGATGGAGTTAAGCAAGTTATCAGAAATAGAGTTCAGACTAATGGTTATAAAAATGCTCAAGGAAATTAATGAGAACAAGGCACTTGATAGTAAAGTTGAGGAACTTAGTGAAAACATGAAACAAGAGATACATATCATAAACAAGAATCAGGCGGAAATAAAGAATACTGTATTTGATATCAAGAATACACTGGAAGGAATTAAAAGCAGGCTCAATGAAGCAGAGGATAGAATAAGTAACTTAGAAGATAAGGTAGAAAAAAATCACTCAATCAGAGCAGTGAAAAGAAAAAACACTTAAAAAGCATGAGGACAGTCTAAGGGAGCTTTGGGACAACATGAAAGGAAACAACATTCGCATTATAGGAGTGCCAGAGGGGGAGGAAAGAGAGCAAGAGATAGAGAACTTGGTGGAGGAAATAATGACAGAAAAATTCCCTATGCCAGTGAAGGAGAAAGCCACACAAGTTCAGGAAGCACAGAGGGTTCCAAACAAGAGGGACTCAAAGAGACCCACTCCGAGACACATCATAATTAAAATGGCAAATGTCAAGGACAAAGAGAATATTAAGGGCTGGAAGAGAGAGACAAGAAGTGACCTACAAGGGAACCCCCATAACACTGACATCAGGTCTCTCAAAAGAAACTCTTCAGACCAGAAAGGAGTGGCATGAAGTCCTCAAAGTAATGAAAAGCAAGAACATGCAACCAACACTTCTTTATCCAGCAAGACTATCATGTAAAATTGAAGGTGAAATAAAGAGCTTCCCAGACCAAAAAAAAAAAAAAAAGGCTAAAGGAGTTCAGTACTGCCAAACCAGTATTGCAAGAAATGCTAAAAGGACTGCTCTGAGAAAAAGACAGAATAGTGAGAGAAAGGTACATCAGCTTAAGGGGGGGAAATGGCATTTAATAAATATATATCAATAGTAACCTTAAACGTAAACAAAATAAATGACTCAATCAAAATACATAGAGTAGCTGAATGGATAAGAAAACGGGACCCAAACATATGATGTCTACAAGAGACCCACCAGAGAGGAAAAGATTCAAAAAGGCTAAAAGTGAAGGGATGGAATAAAGTATTCCATGCAAATGGAAAGGGAAAAAAAGCTGGAGTAGCAATACTTAGTCCTGACAAAATAGACTTCAAAATAAAGACCATAACAAGAGACAAAGGTGGTCAGTACATAATACTAAAGGGATCAATGCAACAGGAGGAAATGACCCTTATAAACATTTATGCACCCAATATAGGAGCACCTAAATATATAAAAAATTTCTTGGTGGACTTTAAGGGGGAGATTGACAACAATACAATCATAGTGGGTGACTTTAACACCCCACTGTCAGCATTGGACAGATCATCAAGAAAAAAAAAATAAACAGGGAAACATAGACCTTAAATGACTGACTTTATCTAATGGATTTAATCGACATTTACAGAACATTTCACCCCAAAGCAGCAGAATACACATTCTTCTCAAGTGCACATGGAACATTCTCAAAAATGTTAGGGTACACAGTAAGTCTCTACAAATTCAAGAAGATTGAAATCATATCAAGCATCTTCTGGGATCACAGTGCCATGAAACTAGAAATCAACCACTATAAAAAACTCAAAAATATTCAAATGCATGGAGGCTAAATAGCATGTTATTAAACAATGAATGGGTTACTAATGAGATCAAGAGAGAAATCAAACATTTCCTGGAAAAAAATGAAAATGAACAGAAAACAACCCAAAATCTATGGCACACAGCAAAAGCAGTCCTGAGAGGAAAGTTTATAGCATTACAGACCTATCTCAAGAAACAAGAAAAAGATCTAATGAACCATCTAACACAACAACTAAAAGAACTAGAAAGAAAACAGCAAGAAAAGGCCCGAGGAAGTAGAAGGAAGGAAATAAGAAAGATCAGAGCAGAAATTAATGACATAGAAACTAAAAATCAATACAAAAAATCAATGAAACCAAGAGCTGGTTCTTTGAAAAGATAAATAAGATTGATGCACCTTTAGCCAGACTCATTAAGAAACAAAGACAGAGGACCCAAATAAATAAAATCAGAAATGAAAGAGGCAATATAACAACTGACCCAACAGAAATACAAAGGATTGTAAGAGAATACCATGAGCAACTATATGTCAACAAATTGGACAACATGGGTGAAATGGACAAATTCCTAGAAGCATACAACCTTCCAAAGCTGAACCAAGAAGAGGCAGAAAACCTGAATAGGCTGATAACAACTAATGAAACTGAAGCAGTAATAAAAAAAACTTCCAGCAAACAAAAGTCCTGAACCAGATGGGTTTACAGGTGAGTTTTACCAAACATTCAAAGAAGAATTAATACTTATTCCACTCAAACGATTCCAGAAAATTCAAGAGGAAGGAAAACTCTCAAACTCTTTTTATGTGGCCAGCATCATCCTAACCCCAAAATCAGATAAAGACACTACAAAGAAAGAAAATTACAGGCCAATATCCCTGATGAACATAGCAAACTTGATTCAGCAATACATTAAAAAGATCATACACCATGACCAAGTGGGATTTATTCCAGTGATGCAAGGCTGGTATGACATGCACAAATCAATAAATTTGACACATCACATAAACAAATTGAAGGACAAAAATCATATGGTCATATCAATAGATGCAGAAAAAGCATTCGACAAAATCTAGCACCCATTTCTGATAAAAACTCTCCACAAAGTAGGAATAGAGGGATCATACCTCAACATAATAAAGGCCATATATGACAGACCTACAGCCAACATCATACTCAATGGGCAAAAACTAAAACCATTTCCCTTAAAAACAGGAACAAGACAGGGATGTCCACTTTCACCACTCTTATTCAACATAGTACTGGAAGTCCTTGCCACAGCCATCAGACAGGAAAAAGGCATAAAAGGTATCCAAATTGGAAAGGAGGAAGCAAAACTGTCATTATTTGCAGATGACATGATATTGCTACATAGAAAACCCTAAAGACTCCATCAAAGCACTACTGGATTTGATAAACGATTTGGCAAGGTAGCTGGATACAAAATCAACATCCAGATATCAGTGGCGTTCTTATACACCAACAATGAACTTTCAGGGAGAGAAACTAAAAAACAATACCATTTACCATTGCAACTAAAAAAATAAGATACCTAGGAATAAGCTTAACCAAGGATGTAAAAGACCTGTACTCAGGAAACTACAGATCACTGAAAAAAGAAACAGAGGAAGATATAAACAAGTGAAAGAATATACCATGTTCATGGATTAGAAGAATTAATATCATTAAAATGTCCATACTACCCAAAGCAATTTATAGATTCAATGCAATTCTTATTAAAATACCAACAGCATATTTCACAGACCTAGAACAAACATTTCGAAAATTTATGTGGAACCAAAAAAGACCCCGAATAGCTGCAGCCATCTTGAGAAAAAAGAACAGAGTGGAAGGGATCACATTGCCAGACATCAAACTGTATTACAAAGCCATTGTAATCAAAACAGCCTGGTATTGGTACACCACCAGACATATAGATCACTGGAACAGAACAGAGACCCCAGAAATAGACCCAACCCATTATGGTCGGTTAATATTTGACAAGGAGGCAAGAGTATACAATGGAGTAAAGACAGTCTCTTCAATAAGTGGTGCTGGGAAAGTTGGACAGGTACATGCAAAAGAATGAAACTAGACCACCAACTGTCACCATACACAAAAATAAACTCAAAATGGATAACAGATTTAAATGTAAGTCACAATACTATAAAAATTCTGGAAGAAAACATAGGCAGTAAAGTCACAGACATCCCACGTAGTGGAATTTTCACTGATCCATCTCCTAGGGCAAGAGAAACAGAAGAAAAAATAAACATATGGGACTACATCAAACTAAAAAGCTTCTGCACAGCAAAAAAAAACAGCCTCAAAATACAAAGGAACCCCACAGTCTGGGAAAACATATTTGCCAAGGATGTATCTGATAAGGGGCTGATTTCCAAAGTATACAAAGAACTCATACTACTCAGCAAGAGGAAGACAAACAACCCAAATAAGAAATGGGCAAAGGACTTAAATAGACAGTTCTCCAAAGAGGACACACAGATGGCCAAGAGGCACATGAGAAAATGCTCAACATCACTAATCATCAGAGAGATGCAAATTAAAACCACAATGAGGTATCACCTCACACCTGTCAGAATGGCTCCATCAACAAATCAACAAACAAGTGCTGGCAAGGGTGTGGAGAAAGGGGAGCCCTGGTGCACTGCTGGTGGGAATGCAGACTGGGGCAGCCACTATGGAAAACAGTATGGAGGGTCCTCAAAAAATTAGAAATGGAGCTGCCTTTTGACCCAGTGACCCCACTTCTAGGATTATATCCTAAGGATCCTGAAACACTAATCAGAAGGACTATACGCACCTCTACGTTCATAGCAGCGCAGTTTACAATAGCCAAGATCTGGAAACAGCTCAAGTGCCCATCAGTAGATGAGTGGATAAAAAAGCTGTGACACATTCACACCATGGGATACTATGCAGCTGTCCCTTTGGGACAGCATGGAGGGACCTAGAGAACATTATGCTGAGTGAAATAAGCCAGGCAGAGAAAGAGAAACATCACATGATCTCATTTATATGTGGAATCTAAAGAACTTAATAAACTGATGAACAGAACAGATTCAATGACATGGAAGCATGGATTGGACTAATGAATGTCAGAGGAATGGAGGAGGGTGGGTGGGTGGAGGGGGAGAGAGTAACCAAAGAACTTATATGCATATATCATAACCCAAGGACACGGACAATGGTGTGGAGAGGGACTGGGGAGGGGGGTGGGATGGAGTGGGATGGGCCATTGGGGAGAAAAAGGAACATCTGTAATATTTTAAATAAAAATAAACACAATTTTTTTTTTTTTTTAAAAAAGAACAGACGGGCAGTCTTCTTTTAAAATGAGAATAGTGATTTACATGATAAGATGTTATTGTTCATGGAATAGTTCAGAATTTGCAAATTAGAGGAAACTAAGTTCTGTTGCCTTTCACCTAAATCGCATTAAAATGAATCACTTCCTTGAGGCTCTTTCAGTAATACAGGAATAAAACTTAAGTAAATCTAAGCTACTTTGCTAAGTCCCTGCTCTTCAGGTTTGTCCAGCCTTTTTGACCCACTGGGGTGAGGTCCAGCCAACCCTCTGAACCCAGAAAGTCAAATTTAGATGTCCTGATGACTCCTTCAAGTATGAGTTTAGTAGAAAGAGCCTCACCCTGTGGTCCACCAAAGAAAAACCTTCAGCCATCTCCCAATTCTGAGAATTTTCCTACCCCTCTTGAGATTCCAAAGCTAGCTACTGTGAACCCCGTTTCTCCTCTCTTACTCCGAGCCTGAATATAGTCCCTGTTCCCTGGAATGATACTCAGTGAGGTTGGAGACTGGATTGTATTAATAAAATATTAACAGAGCCTGGCCGAGTTCAGACCCTAACCCCAGAGATCAAGAGCAGGCAAGACCAGCCCGGCCGGTGTGGCTTGGTGGCTGAGCATTGACCCATAAACCAAGAGGTCACTGGTTGGATTCGTAGTCAGGGCACTGCCCAGGTTTCGGGCTCAATTCCCATAGGGGGCATGCAGGAGGCAGCCGATCGACGTTTCTCTCTCATTGATGTTTCTCCCTCTCTATCCCTCTCCCTACTGCTCTCTAAAATCAGTAAAAATAAAAAAAGAGAAAGACCCAAGCTTGTAGAATGTGATGAATGAATCCTAAATCCCTTCTTCCCCTGCCCAGCCTCTGGATGATTGGAGGCTACGTATCTTGGTCCAGTTACCTTATCTACGTATCTCCACTTTCCTATCTGAAAACTGGGTATAATTATAATACTTCTCTCATTAGGAATAGGCCATTAAAAGTTTTTAGCACACAGCTGCCAATAAATGTCAGGTACTGTTAGGCTAATGATGAAGTTATGATGATCGCTAGGAGGAGCCAGCCAGTCCCCAGTCAGTCAGAGCAAGGCAGAAATTTCACCAGACTGAACTCCTGGCTTTTTGTCTTTACCTGTCATTTCATCTTCAGTACCTAGAGTGTAGTGAATGGCACAGAGTTGACACTTCACAAATACAGATAAATAAGTGGATAAATGGAGCTGACAAATACCTTCCAGCTGCCCAGATGTTAGCCATCCCTGGGGAGCAGTGGTTTCCCACACACCTGGGTAAAGAGTGTGTGATTTCTGGGAGGAGTATCCAGGTGGCCACCTCCAGCACCAGCATCCAGGTCCACTTTTCCGTAAGCGGCTGCCTCTTTTCCTAGATCTCCATATAACACAAGGCAAGACTAAGACTTCCAGTTAAAAGGGACTTACCTTGTGGCAAACACTGTCTGAGATCACTTCCTTGGTTTGGGCAAAACCAGCTGGCACTGTTAGAGTTGGAAATCTGGCAGTGCAGACCCATCCTCCTAGACTCTTTTTGGCAGAGAAGCAGTTAAATCAACTGCTGAGCCATCCAAAAAGTCCTGCAGCTTCTCCAAGATGAATCTCATTAAACTCTACGGAGCAATAGCTACAGATTCAAGAAATCAAAATCTTAGGTTTGAACAATGGAGGGCAAAGAAGGGATTGAACATGGGTGGGGAAGGCTGCTTCCAAAGCTGCCCTAGCAGGCCCCCTCCTCCTTCCCAAGCTCTCATCTCTTCCATCTCTCTCTCTCTTTATTTTTCAATTCTCACCAGAGGATATTTTTTCCATTGCTTTTCAGACAGAGTGGAAGGGAGAGAGGGAGAGAGAGAGAAACATTGATGTGAGGGAGACACAGCGATTGGTTGCCTCCTTCCCTACCAGGGCCGGGAATCGAGCCTGCAACCCAGGTACGTGCCCTTGGCCAGAATCGAACCCGGGACCCTTCAGTCCATGGGCTGACACTCTAACCACTGACCCAAACTGACTAGGGCTCTTCCATCTATCTCTTAAATAAGAAATTCAGTAGCGCAGACTGGCCTCATTGTCCTGGACTGGAAATCTCAGAAACTGGGTTTCTGTTCTCTGATTCCCAGAAGACAAGCAATGCCACCCTTTAGCATTCCTAGTTGCCCAATTTGCCATATTTGTTTGTACCATGAAAACTGATTTTTATAGGTGCAGGTATCCTTTTAAATGCATTCTGGGCCATTGGTTTTCATTTGTTAGCCTCTAGGCGGCTTATTAAAAATTCAAAAGCCTGGCCCCAAACCCAGATAGTCCAGTTCAGTGGGGCTTAGATAGGACTCAGGTTTCTCCTCTCTCCCTCCCTCTCTCCCTCCTCCCCTCCCTTCTGTTTTTTTGGGGTTTTTTTAAACAAACTTCCCAGAAGCTTCTGATGCTTAGTCAAGACTGAATTTCATAAAAATCTTCTAAATTCTTCATTTCTCCTAACACTTGAATCTTCTCCATAATATTTATAGCAAATAATCAGCAAATCCGTGTTTGAGAATTGCTCGTAATGGGAAGCCTGACTTATAGAGTAAAACCATCTTTTTAGACAATTATGTAAATCATAATTTTGTCCCTTTACTCTACTTTTAATCACTCTGGAACCTTGAAAAATTAAGAGTCCCTCCTATCCCTCTTTTACATCCCAAGTTTCTTTTTTTGTTTATGTCATCACTGGAGGATATGTTCTTTATTGATTTTAGAGACAGGAAGGGAGAGAGTGAGAGAGAGAAACATCGATGTGAGAGAGAAACATCGACTGGTTGTCTCCCATCTGCTCCCCAACCTGGGATCAAACCCACGACCTAGGCCTGTGCCCTGGCCGGAATCGGACCCGCCGCAACCTTTTGGTGTACAGGACGCTTCAATCCGAGCCACCCGGCCAGGGCCAGCCCAAGTTTCTTTATTTGACATGGCTCTTTGTAGGAGGATTAAAGGATTATTTCAATTCAGTCTTTCCCAAATTATGTTTCAGAGGCCCGTGCTGTTAGGATGTGGGCTGTGAAAAGGGTGGTCTGTTGCCAAATACGTTTGCTGCTCATCGAGAACATCAGCGACATTCAGTGCCCGCATGTGCCCGCGTGTCCACACATGGCAGGCAGAGGCGAGGCGGTGATCGCTTCCACACGCGACTGGAAGGGATTTCCAAAATGGATAATGGAATTGACCTCATGATTGAACCATCCTCCTGGTCCCTTCAGTATGAATATTTTTATTAAAAAGATCTAGTCATTCCTTCTGGCTCACAATGACCGGTCACATTTGAAACCTCATAGAAAAGCAAGGAAAAGTGAGCATTCTGTGTGCAATCCAATCCCAGTGACCAAGGGTCAACCCCAGGTCACACCCAGCCAAGAGGGTTTGTCAATTAATTAGTCATCATCTTGAGGGAAGGGCCGGGTCTGTCTACTCCCAATATAATTCACTTCGTTCTCATTAATGGCAATAGAGGATGTCACCCTTCATTTAATAAAAAGCTCAGCAGATTTCAGGTGAAAGAAAATCAGAATCAAGGAGGTCCACACCTACCCTTTCCCAGACGCTTGGGAATCTGACCTAATTTTGTTTCATACGCTGCAGAAACCTTTTGGTAGCCTTTGAGAACGTGTTTAAAAGTGTACTTTCAACAATAGAGATAATTTTTTTTAAATGTACCCATGATATGCCAACCTGTTTCATGAACTGGTTCCATTGTCCCCTAAGTTGTTCTAGTCCTATAGCGATCACTGACATACTTTACATAGTTGTAGTCACAGTGCACCTATAATTTTGTGTACTGTGTCTCACTTAGGCTGACCACATCCTTCATAGTCTTATGGTATTCATATTTACCGTAATACATATATCCAGGGAGTTCACCCAAAGTGCCTTGAAGGTTAAATTATGTTACTTCAAATACTATGATACAGTGTTAAACTAAACATTTTTGTACAGAATGATCTTTGCTTGTCTTCATTTTTCAGTGTGGATTTTATGAGTGGGGTTATTAACCTAAAAAGCATAAGTAATTGAAGGCAAATTAATCTTTTATAATGCTATACTAACTTATAATGATATCAAGAGGTGTTAGAATTAGAAAAAAATAGTGTTTTAGAATACGTATCATTACAAACTTACCAATATTGTATAATATAGTTTTCCTTTACATTCTTCTATATCTACAGCACTTTTATAAAACTTTTAGAGAGAAAGAATGTATCACACAAGATTTTTTCCTCAAATATCACAAAAGATGTTCATACAGAAAGATATCCTCAAATAAGTCTATAAAAATATTTCTTCAAAGACCTTGAAAAACTTGTATGATTTAAATTAGACCTTGTGGTAGACAGAATTCTAACAAGGTCCCCAAGATTCCCAAGCCCTGCTGCATATACCCTGTGAGTGCCTTTGAGTGTAGCAGATCTTATAAATATGAAAGCAAACCACCACCAAGATTAGGCTATGTTATATGACAAAGCAAAAGGATTTTGCAGGTGGCATCCAGGTCCCTGATCTATTAAATCTAAGTGAATTAAAAGGGAGCTAACCCTAGGTGGGCCTGACCAAATCAGGTGAGCCCTTCAGAGAGGGCTTAGAGAAAAGTCAAAGATGGAAGGTCAGAAAGATTTGAAGCCATAGTATACACACTCCTGCACGTCTTGAAGAACCATCACACTGCCATATTTTGAAGAGGGTAATCTGTCAAGGAAAGGAAGGTGATCTCTAGAAGCTGAGGACCTCAGTTAACAGTGCAAGGAACTAAATTATATCAAGAAACAGTGACTTTGGAAGGAACCCAGAGACTCAAATGAGACTTAAGCAACAACTGACATCTTGATTTCAGCCCCTGTGAGACTGCACATAAGGCCCATCTAACCCATGCCTGGACTCCTGACTCACAGAAACCGTGAGAGAATAAATTTGTGTTATTATAAGGCACTAAGTTGGCAATAATTCATTACTCAGTGATAGAAAAAGAATACGGATGTAACATGACATATTAAAGGTAAAAGGGAAAAAAAATGGTGATCAAAAAAATCTGTCAGTATTAGAGAAAAATAAAATGACAAGAGTTAGAGCTAATAATCATTACAAATTAGTGTAATGTTTTGGAGACATTTAAGTCATAACAACCAATAAAATAATACAGTCAAAGATAGGGTTTCATTCTTCAGATTAAGCAAGACAAAATAAAAATGTACCAATGTGAATAGTCTTTTTTTCTATAAAAAAGTAAGTAAAAATATATTTTAGATAAGTATAAATAGGTAATTTGATTAACAATGTTTAAAATTATATTAGAAAATAGCATAGCAAAAAAGAATCTTTTCCCTCACAAACAACTTTAAGTATAAAATCAAATAGAATATAGCTCATGCACTAATAAGCAAGGAATATATATATATATGTGAGAAAGTACACAAAAAGATAAGAAGAGTCAAGTTACGAAAAATTATTCAATAAATATAAATGGTCTAAATTTCTCTAATCAAAGACAAGGAGTCTCCAACTGTATCCAAAAAGAAATTTGCCAACAATGCATTTAAAGACATTTCTAAAACAAAATTACAAATACTTTATTTTTAAAATTAATTTAAAAGACTGGGGGAAAATGAAAAAAACAAAAACCAAAAGAACATCAACCTCATGTTTAAACAAAAGAACAAAGTTGCCAATATCAACTTCAAGGAAAAACAGAAAGAAATTAAACAAAACATACAAAGCAAGTTTCATAGGCTTATTTTATAATAAATAAAGTTATAGTATAAAATATATAAAAACATGAATGAAAGGAATGTGTAAAGCTAGACATGTTGTATAAAGAATGATCAGAAATAGTTTTATATTAATGAAACAAAAGGAATCTATTGCAAATGAAACAAATCTGTGGCAAAAGCATACCATTGAAGAAATATTTAATCAAGGTTTAAATTCTACATACTAGAACTTATAGAATCCAATAAAAAAACAGAATTAGAGCAAAAAATAAAATAAAACTACATCACAGGAAAATAAAGAAAATCAATTATATTAAAACTGTTGTATCTAATTTAGAAATTATAAGCACATTTAAATTGATCAAGCCCAGTGCCTTCAATATGACTAGTAACATAGACAGGCCAAAATCATGGAACCTGATCAAGTAAAAAGCAGTAGCATTGATTTTATAATGTTGAAGAGAGGTTACATTAGTAAAACGGTCACTGAAAAGAGTATGAGTTTTTGAAATAGTGCCATTTACGTGGATGACTTGATATCAAAAATCCAGAATATCAAAAATACCATGCAGGAAGGAAGATGAAAGCTGAAAGGAGTGATAATAAAATGAATGTAACTTAATCGAGGTGACTCTCTTTTCTTTCTTATAAGGTCACATGGACTTTATGTAGTCTGTAATAAACAGCTCCCGTTACGTTTCCTCTGTGCGACATCCCATCTCAGCATCACAGATGCTGGAGGACAGGCGGGGTAATGGCTTTATTTTTGCTTCTCATGTGTTCACACACCTCGCTAGAGAGTAACGCTGTCAGGGGCTTAAACTCAGGTACAAGGCAGCCCCAGTGAGCCGACCTTCTCTGAGCTTCAGTTCCTCATCTGTGAAATAGGACTGAAAATACCTGCTCGGAGACTTAAGAGAAATAGGGCCGCACCTGGAATACCCTGAAAAATTGTTTATCCTTTCCTTCCTCAGAATTTTTAGGGGTGATCCCGGTGCTGCAACCTCTCCCCACGCTTGCTCACTCTCTTTGTCTCTGTCTCTCTGTCCCCCCCCCCTTCACTCCCCATCATCTAAAGAATTACGCACTGATAAGGGGAACAATCGAAGACGTCGCCTGTAAGGAACAGGTTTGCAAAAGGAGTGAAGTGCCCTGGGCCTTGACTTCCTGTGCTTGACTCCTGGAACATTTTCTTGCCAACCCCGTGACGTTGGACAGATTCTCGGACTCCTCCCTGCCTCGGATATAAAATACAAAACATAACAGCTCCGTCGTAGAGATGCCAGGAGTATCCCGTGAGTTGACATATGCGAGCGCTTGGAAGGGAGGGTGACACACGGTTCACGTCCAGTAAGCGCTCGCTGTTATTAAAGCATAAGTTGTCTGTAAATGTATGTTGAATAAGAATGTTCACGGCTGAGTATAATTCATATATGCCAGGCTTCGCCAGGATATGACAGTAAAATAGTCATACTTCCTTTTCATAAGCAAATTGTGATCGGATTAAAATCATCCACCCTCCACGAGTCCCCATCACTGCTATTTATGTAGTTAGGAAATAGAACTTCTGGTCCACCTGCCTTCAGTTATCGATCCTGCCACAGTTCCATAGCCTCTCCTCGGAGATTATAGTTTTGTTGGATGCAGCTGTTGCCCAGAGATCAGCATTGGTCTTCTCCTCTGGCATCCGCTACTACGGTGATTTTCCCCAACCTGTTCTGCTTTCGCTACTCAAAACATCCCTGACTAAAGGTTCTCCTTTGGGGCTAGAACTTACAGAAGCTCCGTGCAAAAGGAAAGAAAGGTGAAAAACTGAGAATAACAAAAATTTCTTTGCATGGACAGTTTCTCTTAACTTGGGGGTGGGGGGTATCTAAAATGTTATCTCCTCAAAGGGACTGTCCCAAATCAGCTCCAACACATCTTCCTGTTATAACTTTCTTCCCTCCCTCGCTTTATCCTGTACCAGGACCTGAAATCATCTCCTGTGTTTGTTCACATGTTTATTTACTCCCTTGTTTCAGAAAAGGAGTTCTTGTTCATTCCTGAGGCCTCACGGCCTAGAATAGGGCATGTCTCATTGTAGGAAAACAATACGAATTTGTCATAAGAAAGCACGAGTGCATGAAAGAATGAATGAATGAGTGAATGAATGAATGAGTGACCTGCCTTAGGCTGTAGATAATTTTTGCACATTTTTTGGATATCAACTTGCCTTCCTCAGGCAAGGTCCCCCATGACCCACAGGACAAGATAAATTCTCCCTGTGACATGATCCCCCTGTACCCTTTATTTATCTGAAATCATTCACTTAAGTATCTGTCCTCCCTGCTGGATTGTCAGGGCAGAAATTGTGCCTATTTCCTCTCACAACCAGTCCCCAACTCCCAGACAAGCGAATACCATGTAGTTGGTGCCTTTTCCATTAAATGAATTGTTTAAAAGAGTATTCAAATTGATGAAATAATATCCAGTTAAGAAGTAGCCTCCTTATTTAATGGAAAATACAAAATTGAAATCATGTGAAGAAATCATGCTAACGTAAAGTTGAGCAGCCCAACACTTTTGCAAATTATTTCTTCTTAACTCTTTACGTCTCTCACTGACGAGTCATTCTGTTCCCACCCTTACTCAGTGTTACCAATTCTTTCGCTGTGATCATAGGGACCTTTCAGAACGCCACTCAGCAATAAATGAGCCCTTGAGCCACCCAGTGCTGGTGCCTGCCATGAACAGACCCAGTGACTAAGGGGATGGTTTCCCCAGGCCGACTTTCACAGTCTTCCACAAGGGGCCAGATCTGTAACAGTCAGGGCTTGAAATTGTAGTGTCATGATTACATGGCTACATCTGGTGTCATGAGGAGAAAGCAACATTCAAAGTGACGTGTCTGGGGAGTGAACCCGCCCAGGTTTCTCAGGGTTCAGGAATGTGAAGGTGATAGCAGATTCCCACCGAAATGTCCAGGACCCAAGCCGTAGCACAGCCACTCAGCTATTTTGACGTTGAGAGTTTCAACACTAATTTTCACCTAGGTTCACACGATGGCAAAGAACACCACCTCATTAAGTTTTTAAAAATCACAAGTTAAAAGATATGAAGTATATAAATTAGTTCTACTGAAGTGATATTATTATATGATTTAATTTCATGGCAAAATCTCTCAGTGTACAAGCACACTTTGTTTCTGCTTTGAAAAAATACATCTTTTTTTATGGTACCACAGTCCCCTCATTTGTAAAGTGGCTTTAATGGCTGCCAAGTTCAGAGAATCGCCCTCAGCTTAAGGGAGATAGTGACAGTGATCACAATCATTATAGCTCCCATTTGTGTTAACTATGTGCCAAGGATTGTGTTAAATGTTTTACCCGTATACCTACATAAACTTTACGAAAACCCTGCAATATTGATGGATTTCTAAATAAATTAAAAATGAGGAAGCAAGGCACAAGTGATTAAGAAATCTGCCAGCGGGAAGGACCACAGTGTGCCACTCGGGTCAGCACCTGGATGCTGTGCATGGCGACCCCTGGAGTCATGCTGCACCACGGACGGCCCCGAGCGCCGGAGCCAGGGTGACAATCGAGCTCGTAGACGCAGCGCTCCGCAGCTCGGCTAAGCCCTGAAATACAGCACAGATGCCAAGGTATCACCTGCTAACTCAAAAACAACGATAATATTTAAATAAGGAATTTTATTTCGAATGCCTCGCTTAGGAGAATGTTAATGAAATGCCTTTAAAAGGGGAAAATCGCATTCATTTACTAGAAACACTAATTCAAAAGGAAGAACATTTACTCAGGCTTGGAAGACTCTTCAGTGTGACCCCAACAGGGCAGAAGTTAAATTCGCACCCTGGTGTCATTGTCTTACTTGTTGCCCTCAGGTTCTGCTGGCTCTGGCCACGACACATATAGAAGCAGAAGTATTATATGGGTTTTATGCAAAGACAGAGATTCACGTTACACCTTTATAAGGATTTGTATCCTAAAAAGATCCCTTTGCTGTTGTATCTTCTAAGTAAAGCTTTTGTAGCCTAAGCCTCAGGAAACGGGTGTGTAGCCCCGGCCGGTGTGGCCCAGTGGTTGGAGGATCAGCCCATGCACCAAAGGGCCGTGGGGTTGATTCCTGGTCAAGGCCGCGTACCTGGGTTGTAACTTTGATTCCCGGGCCCTGCTGGGGTGGGAAGCAATCAATTGATATGTCTTTCTCACATCGATGTCTGTCTGTCTGTCTCCCTCCTTCCCTCCCATTCTCTCTAAAAAGCAATGGAAAAAATATCCTTGGGTGAGGGAAAAAAAGAAACTGGTGTGTCTATTATAATAAGTCAGTACAAACTTAAAATCTTTTGTCTCCTTTCAAATTATTCAGAGCGATCTAATAATAATAACTATTTATACCTAGTTAGGGGCTATGATGTTCCAAGCTCTGTAATAATAATGTTACATTGATTACCTAATCTAACCCACCCAGCTTCTCTAAGAGTCATTCATATCATTATGGTTCCATTTTACAGATGCAGAGAATGAGGCACGAAGGCATTAGGACTGGCCGTGGGTCACACAAGCTAGTTAAGACATAAAGCTGACACTGAAACAAGGTAGACTCCAGCAGCAAAACTCTTAAATGTGCCAGTGTCTTGACAAGGGATTAATTCTAGAATCATTCTTGAGAACTGACTCCTCCACACCAAACTCCTTCCTAGTCTGTGAAAACACACTGCACTTTATTTAGGCTTCGCGTCTCTCTCTGAAATTCTCTTTTCACAAACTATTAAGTAGCTCTACAATTCAAAACCAGCGAGGCCACCCTGCTTCAGGAAACTCTTCCTCCTTAGGCTTCTTCTCGCATGCTCCCCTTGTTGAAATTACGTGGGGACAGGATTCATAGTCCTCTCTGCTTTTTCCAACGTCAAGAGCTGCCATCATTCCAATGTCTTCCAGTGTCCAAAAAAAAAAAAAAAAACCCAGCGATTTTATAATTATTTTTGGAGCAAATAAAATAAAATGAAAAACAGAAAGAGAAAAGCAATCGATCGGGCAACGATTTATTTCGTTAAATCAGATTATAAACATTTCTAAGACTTTAAACGCAAGGCATGGCAGGATCACAATGGCCAGAACAGGGGACCGTCCTGGCAGCTTTGCCTTGGTACTTGAGAGCCCCCCTTCCCTGAGGGGTTTTTCCTGTAATATCCACAGCCCACTCCTTCCCCACTTACAAGTATGTCCCCACTTGGACTAAAGTCCCTTTTCTTTGATAATCTTAGTATGAAAAACCTGGAGTACTATTTTTTAAATAAACATCTTCATCAGTCTCTGCCAAACAGAAAACTAAGATAATCATTTTACAGGCTAAAATTAAACCGGTTTTTAAAGGACAAGTTTCCTGTTCTTAGCTATGGAAAGTAGCAAAAATACTATCATTTTGCCGAACGCTTTTCTTATATTACCTCGTCTCGATGGCAAAGGTGCTATTTTTTATTTCCATTTTGTATTTTACAGGGAAGCGAAGTAACTTGCCCAACTGCCCACAGTTAGTGGTAGAACAGGAATGTGAACCCGGCCTTGACGGATGTCAAAGCCGCTTCCTTTAACCACTAAGGCCCAGCCCCACCGACGGCCCCAACTGCGTCCACGTGTCATTTCTCCTGTCCCTTCAGTGGGGTCAGCGCCACTGCCTCCTGTGCTCGCCTTGCCTGCCTGATTTTACGAGAGGCTATAGGAGGCTGCGTCTCTGCTTTTCTCATTCATAATTCCAAGAGCCCTTAGCTTCTTTCACTCCTAGGAGAAGCCAGAGAGAGGCAGAGGGCGTCCGGCCCTCCCACACCAGGGAGGCGCGGGCTCCAGGGGCGTCCTTTCCTCCTCGCACGCGCGATCGGCCCTGCCTGCCTGTCCAGGTGTCCCTCGGGCACCGTCCCCCAGCCATCCACACGCACACACATGGCGTGGGTCTTACTCTAAATAACAATAACAACAATGACAGCAGCTTGCATGTAGCGGAGCCTTCTATTTTTACCAGTGCTTGTAAACGTTTCATATTCTTGATCTCCTTTAACCCCCACATCTGCACCACGAACTAGATATTGCTGTCATTCTGCAGACCATGCAGCTGAGCTCCTGCACGGGAAAAGTTAGTCACCGAGCCTATAAGCTGGAGCTGGAACACTGGTCTTTCTGACTGCAACCCTCCTGCTCTAACCTATGTCCCATCTCGCCTCTGATGCCATCTCATCAGCGCTGAAGATCTGAATGAACAGAGCGTACATGCAACACCGATAGGCCACAGACGCACGCACATGCATGCACGCACGTAGAAGCACCATACTCACGTGTTATGCAACTCACGCCCACAGGGACTTTCTCACAGTGCCTCTCAAGTTTCACTGAGCAGCGCTGTGGTCAAGCGAGCCCCGGGAATTCCACAAATAGTATTGAAATAGCCTGATGCAACCCAGGGACAGCCTTACCATTATAAACACGCGGTGGCTTTTTATAGCTCACAAAACTTTCATCTCGGTCTCACATCCTGCGAGGTGCAGTCGCCCCGGCTTGCAGAGGGGGTGCGGCCTCTGATTGCCGGGTAAGAAGCTGAAGGCAGGAGCCAGCAGAGGAAAGAGCGGGGAACTGAACCGCAGCTCGGGCTCCTGGGCCGCTGGGCATAGCCCCCCGCCGCCTCCCTCCAGGTGCCCCTGAGTCTTTCCTCGCCCTCGGCTCTTCCCTTCGATGGGAGCTGCTGATATTGATCGTCCGTGGAGTCGAACCCGTCCCCAGATGGAAATCTCTAACCAACTGTGTTACACAAGGATGCTTTTTACCTGGGTGGTGTCCTTAATTTTTCCACTAAGTCTCCTACTTCCCCGTGAAATGCCTGGTCCTGGTCCAAAATGAAATGGGCTGGGTGGCTGCGTGCCCGCTGCCGCCGAGCCAGCTCCGGCAGGGTCTGCGTGACCAAAGGCAACTGACTTACTGAGGCGGCCTCTCCAGCTCCGGGTGGCCCCGGGCCTGCGGACCCACTAAGCCAGCACTTTACCTGGGTGCCTTTTGGCTCCTGCACCGCAGCACTTTTGTAACTTTTTTTTATGATTAATCCTCACTAGAGGATATTTTTTCCATTGATTTTTTTTTAGAGAGAGTAGAAGGAAGGGAGGGGAGAGAGAGAGAGAGACATTAACTTGAGAGACACATCAACTGGTTGCCTCCCACACGTGCCCCAACCGGGGCTGGGGATGGAACCTGGGCCGATGCCCTAACCACTGGGCCACACCGACCAGGGCTTGTTGCTTGTATTTTATGTGGAAGGTCCAAAGGCCTTTCCCATCTGACACCCCGCATCTAGCCTTTCTTTGCCTACACCTTTTCGGATTCCGCACACTCATGGGAATGGGACATTCGGCAGTGATTCCAAGCTGTGACTTCTTGTGAGTTAATGTTGACTCCTGTCAACTACTACCTATAGCCCCAGAGAGAAAAAAACCTATGATCCCAACCCAGCGAAGAGAAGCCGCGCCTAGGACCTAGAAGCAGGTCAGCACCAGGCACTGCCGAGGCTGAGAGCATGGCATTCCTTGTGTGCCATGAGCCAGCCACGTTACAGCCTGCTGAGGCTGTGCCAGCCTCCAGACTAGTCTCCATGCACATTCTTCCCCCTCACAGTGCAATCTCCAGAGATGGGCCACTGCGATACTGAAAACATAAACCCTTTCACATCACTGCTCTTCTTAACTCCGCCCCAAGGCTTCTCATTACTCTCAGAATAAGCCCCAATTCCTTATAATGCTGGCCCCTCAGATTTTCCCCAGAGGACGTCTGCAGAGGGACTCTTGGCAAATTCAAGATCATCAGTCCATGAACGCCTAGCAAAGGAAGCTTTTCTCTATCAAATATTTGGATTCAAGGAGGAAATCTAAGAGCAGAAAGAAAAAGAGATCTGTGCAGAGCAGGACGCCAGGCCGGGGGATAACCGCCCAAGGAAAATGACTTGCTTCCTACAGGATCCGAGGGAGAGGGGTCAGAGGCTGGGCTGCCGCTAAGTTCTACCAGAAAGCACTATTATTTGGCTTGACATCAAGCCATGGAATTTTACTCGGTCAATTTTTGTTCAAAAAGATTATCTAGTAGTCTTGGGATTATGGCATCTTTAAAGATGAAACGGGAAGGAAGCCTCAGCTATTCCAAGACTCTTAATCCATGGATTTTAGTCATAGGGCAGAAGGCCCCACCTTCTGAGCGCTCTGATCAACTTGGAAATGCTCAGAGGGACTAAACAACCATAATGGTTTCTATTTGGTAAACCTTTCTGATTTACCGCGAATTTCCCCTGACATTTCTTTCCCACACGAAGAGCACTTGAAGGAGCACAGCATCACTTCTCCGCAGTTGCTCATGTTCTTCCAGGCCCTTCTCAACCCCTCCTGCCTCCCTTTCCTCAGCTCACCCTTTGGCAGTCAGCGTATTATATTTTCTTTGGTTTTTTGTTTTCCTATGCCCCCCAGTAATAACAATGTGCATAGTAAATTCATCAGATACTATCCCAAGAGCTTGATGCACATCCAATTCATTTAATCTTTGCAGCAACCCTGTGGAGTAAGTACTATTATCATCCTAAGAGCAGAGCTGGAGACACTGAGGGAAAGTGGGTGAGCTCGACTTTGACCTTGGCGAGACGGAAACGCTGGTTGAGATACTCATGCACAGGTACCCAGGAGGCCACGACACAATCCTGGAACTCAGGAAAGAAATGACACTAGAGTCGGCTGTTAGAGTCCTCAGTCTGTGGGTGGAAACTAGAGCAGCTGAACTGGAGATCGCCTAGGCTGGTGGCCCTGGTGCGTGTGGCTCGGTCTTTTTGTGCTCTGAAGGCAGTTGGGAAAGAGCGGTGGAGAGAAAGTCAGCACGCCAATAGCCTGGAGCAGAACAGGATGTCTGAGGCTTTGCTGGTTCTCTCTGATACGCGAGGCCAGCATCTGGGGATGATTAACTCGCTCCGTTGGCTTTGTGCAAGTCTTTTCACCATCAAGGTCTTTGATTTCTCTCCATGCAAGATGAGCAGGCTTTGCAATGAAGTTTGTAAGTCTCCAAGCTCCAACCCTTAACATGCTAAGAAAATAAACTCTCAAATACTCTGTCGGTTGGATTATAAAGGGAATGTCCTGTACGGAGGATAACTTGTTAATATCCTTCCAAATTACAACTACCTCTACCTGTTGACCCAGCAACTAATTCCAGAAATTTATTCTGTAGCCACACTTGCATATGCACAAATGATATAAATTCAAAGTTGTTCCTTGCAGCATTGGTTAGATATCAAAGATTGGAAACAGTATAAATATCCATCAATAGGGGATAAATTGTAGCATATCCTTACAGTAGAATTTTATAAAGTCATAAAATTGAATGTAGATCCAATGTAGTACTATATGGCCATGAGAATGAACAAAGACCTGCTACATGCAATAGTGTATATTAAATATCAAAAGCAGAGCAGAAGACAAACACAAATAGAGCACATGCTATAGATTTACTTAATTAAAATTCAAAAACAGGAAAGAGAAATCTCTGGTGTTAGAAGCTGGGATAGTGGCTACATTGGGGCACCAAATACACTGTGATCTATCACGATTGGCTTCACGTAAGCACATTTACTAGATCTTTGTAACTACACTGTTACCTAGAGCAGCTCCCTTTATGAAGAAAAAGGGGCCCATATTCCACAATCTCTGGCCTTCAGTAAGAGCAGACTCACTATGTTAGAATGTGATGTTGATGACTAGCAGGGGAGGGAACTAGAAAGTATGCTGGACAGGAACCAGTGTATCCAGGGAACAGTGGAGACTGACATAGAAACCAACAACCACAGGGCAAACACTCCGTCAGTCTGCACCCTTCTGAAGGATTCCCATGGGAGGCAATGGCGACACTTGTTCTTTGTGGTTCAAGGAAACGAAACTAGAGCTACAGAGAAACATATTTCTGCTTGTTTAGAGGAGGATTTTCCATACCCAGAACTTTCAAGGTGGAATGCGTTACCTGTCAGCAGTCACCTGAGAAGGTCAGGCTCCTTCCAGGCCAGAATTAGGATGGAACCCTGTGTACCCGTGAGAAATCCTCATAGCCTTTCCCACGGTTGTGAGGAAGGATATGAGGACAGAGCGAACAGTCGTTCTTCCTGGTTGGGCAAGAACTCTGGGACAATAGCTGCGTGGTTCTCAGCGACTTGGGTGATGCAAAGGCCAAGCTTGGGTGTCACAGCCAACAATGGTGCTCATAGAGCAATGGCTCTTCGAGTCCTGACGAGCAGCAAGTTAAGTGTCCTCCCAAGACGTAGGAGGAAAACTCTAGTTCCAAATCCCTCCTGCTTCCTGGAGTTCACCAAAAAGCAGAATTACAGACAGCCTCCAGCTGGAATCACCTTGAAGTTCTAGCTGAGCTCCCACCCATGTAGGCACGTCCACTGCAGCATCCCTAACAACTGCCCAGCTGGTCTTGTTTGCACACCTTTGGGTTGGAGGAGCTCTCTTGTCACAGGGTGACTTTCCGTGGTTGAACGGTGCTCAGTTATTGATAAAGTAAAGACGATAGCTAACATTTATCCAAACTGTGCTCAATATTTTCCATGCATTGAACAATTAAATCCTTGCTACAAACCGATTGAACAGGTAAGGAAATTAAGCATCACAACCTTAAGAACGTGTTCAAGGTCATGCAAAGTGACAGAGTGCGCTTCAAGAAACGTGATTTTCACAAACAAAATTTTCAATGCTATTCGCTCCTCTATCACTTTAGTTGTAATATGCCTGAGAATCACCTTGACTATTGTGCACTTAAAATTTCTCTTTAAATTATCCTGTTTCATTTTTTTTAAAAAGTGCTTTAACCACTTGTTATATATCCGAAATTACAAAATTTGTCTACTAGCTGTGTAGTTTCCCTATTTTATGTTAAAATCAATTCATAACCAATAAAAGTTTTCAAATGTTTAACCATGTTTGAAGTAAAAACACCTTTCTTGCATCATTTTGTATATAACACATTATGGTAAATATTGCCTTAAGCTATATTACGTCTATGTTTAAATGTATATTTTTGAGTCAAATACCTGATTTATGTAATTATTTTTCACTGTTGGTATTAACTCTGCCCTGTGAGTTTGCCGAGGAAAAGTCTTGGCCATCTTATGGCCAAGTTTTTAAGTATCTAAGAAAAGTAATGACATCTGCATTAAGGCTTCTCTAGGTTGGTCATTTCCTGCTCCTCCAGCCTCCTGGACAGGGCTCTAGGTTCCTCCAGATCCGCATAGACTGTCACTCTTGCTTGAAATGCCCTATTTTGTAGCCAGCCACAGGTGTTGTTCTAAAAGGGCATATACAACCTTAGTTACAGATTCCAGAGTCTCTACCCCTATCTTCAGTAGCTGCTTCTATGCTCAGGTTCAGCTCTATTCAGGACTGAGGCCAGCCTCGCGGAAAGAACATAGTCCCAGCCCAGAAGACATGAGCTGTTTCCCAGCTCTGCCCACCCTTCAGCTATCGGTCAACTTACAGAAGCCTGAGTTTACTCAGCTGAAAACTGAGTATAATTTTTATTTTGCTAGCTTCTCAGGATGGTTGTGAAGATAAAATGAGACAATTGACGTGTCGATTTTATTAACCGTAAAGAGTTACAGACACTAGTTATCATTAAAGCAGACCCTGTGGCCTACATACAGCATTACTTACCCCCTGAGTAACTTAGGAACCCAGGGCACCTTTTAGCTCTACTAGAAAACATCACAATGGAGAAAATGGTACTTGGACAAGACTTGATGATACTCAAGTAATTCACCACATGAAGAGCTGCCGTGTTCCAGTCACTGTGTGAGGCCCTCACATAGAGTATTGAGTGTGGAAGACAAGTAGGCGTGATATCCAACCACTGCGAACTAGTGGCCATACTGATTGCTTAACTCTTAAAATATGTTTATACTAATGAGTACACAGTCACTTCCTTGAATTGCCTAGTTCACATGTATTGCCCTAATTACTCCAACCCTTCCCCCGGTACTCCTAGACCTCCTGAAATGGCCAGCGACTTAAAAAATAAAGGGCAGAGCGAGGAGCTTCCCTAGACCCTCTTCCAGGACTTTGACCAATGTCAATTCAGACTGATTAGAGCCATACGACCCAGGTTGTGAATATTTGTAGTGTCACCCAGGAGAACAGGTTTTGTTCTATAGAGAAGACGCAGAATAAACAAGTGAGACGATGCATAATTCAGCCGCAGATTGTGATAAGAGCTTGAAAGAAATGAGAGGGTAGTGGGGGTGGGGGGAACCATCAATAGCATGATCGGGAAAGGCTTCCTTGGGGAAGTGAGATTTGAGCTGAGGCAAGAATGAGGGTGAGGAATGACAGGCAGCCGTGCAGAAATCTAGGAGGAGAGCACTGCGGGCCGAGGGAAGAGCAGCAGTGAGGCCCGAGGGCGGGAATGGGTTTGTCATGCACGAAGAACAGAAAGAAGGCCCTGTGATCAGATCACAATGCAGGTTGCCCAAGGTAGGCCTGGGCCAGAGCATGTGAAAGCTGGCAGTCTGTGGTAACAGCCTGGACTCTATCCCAAGTCCCAGAAGTCATCAGAATGACTTACGTATATTGACATGTAGTTATCATATTTAGAAAATGTCTCATTTGGAGAAACTCAAATCCTGAAAGATGCTTCCTTTCCTATTGTTTCCCCACTAGAATTGGAAAACCTGAGGCTGATGGATGTCCTGCCAGATGCATATGTGGTGGGTGACAACCCATTCACCAGCCTGGAGTGACCAGCTAGGGAGGGTCTGCAGGGACCTAGAAACTCTGCCCTATGAGGTTGGAAGAACAGGAAATTTCCAACCTGGAGAGATCTTAATGGGAATGTAGCCGGTCTTCTCAGACACTTAAAAACCAGCCTTGGAGATAAAGTTGCCAGTACATTTTCTTTATATCCACCGGCTCTTCACAGTATCCAGGTGAAGTGGTCCAAACTGAAGTTATCATTTCTCACCATTTTATCAGTAAAAAAGCATCCAGTTCTGCAAAGAAAATCACACTCGTGTTCTACAGAGCTATGGGCAGGAGTTATGTCACCTCTTTGGCTTATTGAAAAAGCAATGAAGAAAATCTGCCTGATTTTACAAACAACTGTCACAGCTGGGCTCGCACGAGACTCCTGGGGTTGCCCTGATTCTCATTATAATGCTCCGCTTCCTCGTTTTGACATTTGGGGAGCAGGGGGATGTTGTAACTTTTGTGCTGGCCAGCTGAGGAATGGCCCAGCCAGCTCCCCATGCACTGCTCGGTCCACACACGCGATGGCCACCTGGCCGGGCGTGTAGAGGCTCAACACGCTTCCCCGAGAGAGAGGGGTGCACGCATTCAGCTGGGCGTACGAACACTTCAGGTCTTTTTTATTCCACGTTTTAGAGACGGCTAAGGCCTACCCAGAAAATTATGTGATTAAATATCATCTAGCCAAAAAAAACCTCTAAGCTTTTAAATTATGAACCGGATGACCACAGGCGGGCTAGGAAGAAAGGGGTGTCTCTTTGTTCCCTTTCCTAGGGGCCCCTAACTTTCTGTAGCTCCAACCCATGGCGATCCCCCAAAACACGGACTAATAAAGGCATACGTTTCCATGGTCCCGATGTTGAGTAGAACAGTCTCACACAGGGACATGGGGGAGAGCTTTGGCCCACAGGATGGGACATGACGTCAAGGTGACCTTCCCCACACCTTTGCAATGAGGTTTCCCTCGGGACCCTCCTGCAGCCTGCAGCTCCAGCTTCTCCGCTCAGTTCTCCCCCTCTAGCTTCATCTCCACTCGTCAGTTCCCTTTACCTACTCTGGTGTAGTCTACCTCTCCCATTAGTCTGCAGTGTTCTTTGAGCACAGGGACCATGTCTCCTCCTTTCTGATCTATTTCCATAGTACCAAGCTTGGTCCTTTCCGTAAGGACTCAGCACATTTTTATCAAATAAAACAGAATCAACTTGACTGCCTTTTAAGGAGTAACGTGTGCCAGACAGGACGCTGAGGGCTTTACGTATTTTATTTAATCCTTGTAGCAATTCAGTGATGTGGGTGTCTTCAGTTTTGGTTTACAGCAAGTAGAAGCTTTAGGAAGTTAAATAACTTGCCTGAGGTCACATAATTAGTCAGTAGCAGAATTGGGACTCAATCCATATTTTTTCTGATGCAAACACAGAGTAACTTACCCACTAATCTAGGCTGCCTTCCTGTACTGACTCCTTTGTTGTAAAATGAAGAGAAGAGCTGGAATGGCGAGACAGAGTTAGACAAGCAGCCACCTGCCTTAAGGAGGCCGGACCAGTAGAACTGCCAAGCAGAGTCCACATTCTTGAAGTGTACCTGGGTATTAGAGGGTGGGCAGGTATCTGTGGGAAGGAGCTCCTTTCAGACCTTAAGCTGGTTCCCATCCCCTGTTAATACCAGACAAACAAGCTGCAAAGGAGCTGCCCTGCGCTCCGTGTGCTGCGGCTAATCCCGTTTTCCCTGGGAGAGCAGCAGCAGCGAGAGATGTCACCTGCAAGCCCTCGCCTGGCTTTGTAGGCAGTGAGCTGAGTCAGAGAGAGAGTTGGCTGACGCTGTGAGAAGGCAGGCAGGCCAGCAGCTTCACGCGGGGTGGTGCGGAGCCCTCACCGGGGGTGGGAGAGCAGGGTGCTCCCGCAGCGAGAGTGGGCCGGGAGTAACAGTGGGCGGATGCTGGTCAAGGTGGGGTACGTCGCTGCCAATGTGGAAATCCAAGGTCTTGAAGCTGTTTCTGAAAAGAAGTTATTGAAATAAGCTAGCTGAAGACAGCACAGAGGGACCTGGTGTAGTAGAACAATCACTAGTCGTGGACTTAGGACACTGTCTTTGAATGCCAGTGCTGGAACCGATCCTAAAAATCAGGAAGATGGATGCTACTTTGAAATGCTAATTAATATGCTTTTCCTTCCAGAATTTGTTCCAGCCCTTGTTTCTTCCCATTTTCGGCCAGCAAAGCCTCCTCTGTCATTGCCTTAGACACCAACTGGCAGCAGAAAGCAGAGGGAGCAGATGTAGTTGCTGGCTTTTGAGTTTAGTAACCCACACATTACGGCTCAGCTACAGACACAGGAGTTTGGGGAGAATAGATGATATGACTGATAAGAGAAAATTATCCCACCTTCAAGATAAAGGGCAGATTCCCAAGGCTGAGAAATAAGAGATAAGAGGGACGTAGAGATTGGTTGGACAAAAAATGAGGGGACACGGCCAGTGGGACCAGGAGGTTGCGCAATGTTGAGTCAACATCCAGGGAATGGCCAGTGTCCACGTACGTGAGCATCACTGTAACCACTGCCCAGTCCTGGAGGCTGCGGCCTTCAGACGTGACGTGTTATCTGTTGCCTGTTCTGAGTAGCTCTGTTGAGGTCGCCCCTTTGACAACAGTCGGCACATCGCCCACTGGCCATCTAGTGGGAATGGTAGACACTCATAACCCCATTCTTAAGCTTGTTCTGTACCCATCTGTCTTAACCTAGAATTGTCAACTCTTCATGAGTCTCTTAGGACACTTGCATACCAATGAAATGGGCACTTAGAGAGTGGGTGGTGGTATAGAAGAAAAGGCACATATGTGGATTTAGGTGGGAATGAGTGAAATTGCCTAGGATCTCTCTGTGTATTTTACAGTCCTAATTTTAAAAAAATAGATTACCATCTATGATAGAATAATGGCCTCCCAAAGCTGTCCACATCCCAACCCCCAGAGTCTGTGGATATGTTACTCTATATGGCAAAAGGGACTTTGCAGGTGTGATTAAGTGAAGAATCTTGAAACGAGAAGATTACCCTGGATTATCCTGAGGGCCCAACAGAGACACGAGGGTCCTTATAAGAGGCAGGTAGAAGCTTAGTCAGAAAGGGAGATGTGACAATGGAAACAGAAGTTAGAGCGACTCAGGGCCATGAACAAACATGCAAGTGGCCTCTAGAAGTTGGCAAAGGTGAGAAAATGAGTTCTCTCAAGAGCTTCCGGAAGGAAGCGGCTTGTTAATAACAAAGACTCTTGAACCCCTCTCCAGATGTACTAACTCAGAATATCTGGATTTGGGCCCAGGCTCCTATGTTTTTCAAAGCTACCCCAGGCTATCCTGCTACAGCCAGCCGGTACTTGCCCACACACAGCGGGTTGAAAAATACTGAATGTAGCTGACAAATCACGCGCTGGGGCCACTACCGCGCTCAGAACATTTAATGCCCTTCACCCGTGAACACCAAGAAGTCACTCAGCTCCACAAGAACCCCTACAGGGACTGTGACCTCGTTGTCACTTGACTAACAGTAACAGCTTCCATTTATCGAACACATCCTAAGACAATCAACGTGCTAATATCTTTTACGCATTATGTTATTTAATCTCAGAGCAACCTTATAAGATACTTTTTAATGTTATAATCTACAAAAGAAAAAATATCTCGAAGGGTTAACATGTTCCTGCAGTTGCTGTTTTGAGTGCAACTGGGGTGGAGCAGACTGGACCTCTAGCCAGTTCCATTCATTCCTACCAAGGCATAGCTGGGAGGCTTCCTTTCCATACAATCACTGCTCCTCTAGGTGGTCAGGAGACCGCCTGTCATCTCAGGGGCCTCAGGACACACCTAGTGAACAAAACTTGTTTCCACACAGGCCACGTTGGATGGAGCTGAGCAAAATTTGGGTCCCAAAGAGCTGTAGCTCTTACAGGACATGAGCAGACTCTGCTGGTGGCTCAGCAGGAGGTCCTCACAACACACAGTGACAGCTAATATAGCTCTATGGCGTCGATGATTTACAACTGACCCACGTTGGCAATGCCATCCCATGATCTTCATTGGTGACCCGACAACCACCGTGTGATAGATGGTGTTTCCCCGATGCATCTTCAGGCTGGTTCCGCTGTGCTCTCCCTAGTTCCTCCAGGCACACTGAGCCCCAGGCAACCTGGGCTCCACTAACCTCCTCTCTCAACATTGTCTTTCCTCGCTCCTTAAGCTCTAGCCATGGAATTTTTATTTGGTCTCAGGGGGTGGTACGGCATGACTCCTACTCTATATTTCCAAACCCATTGTTTTAACTCATGCTTTGAATTCTACTCCCTTCCACATGTTCTGGCTTTGGATTCTAAAAACAAGACTTTGGGGGTTCGAAACCCCCATTTCTCATACTACTCTCTCAGCCTTGAGTTTCAAATTCCTAAACATATAGGCTGGCAGTGAAAGCATGAGGTACAAGGATATGGTAGGAAAGGGGAAAAGGGGAGCTATATAAACAATATTGCGAAATATGATCCTTCTTCGGAACAATAATTCCCAGGGTCATCTGTGCAACGAGTGATGAAGCCAGGCATCATACCCACGTCTCTGAAACCACCGTCTACAATCCCGGCCCATCCATCATTAGACATCTCTGACTGGCAAACCCAACTCTAAGTCCCGCATAAATGCATAACCCACAGACCCATACAACAGTAGGTGAAAGGCCTGGCGGTGGGGCAGATACAAGGTGAAGGGGATCAATGGGGGGGGGGGGCAGCTGTAATACTTTCAACAATAAAGAAAATAATAAAATTAAAATAAATAATAAATAAATCCCACCGTATTCCAGCCATAGGTCCTAGTTCTGGGCTTAGGGAGCAGCCACATTCCTCCTTTCCCAGGACAGTTATCCAGATTCCTGAAGATGATTCTTTTGGCACCTGAGTCGTCTCTGAACTAAGGACCACCCAGTCTCTTCTTCATAGACACGGTGCTTCCCCTTTGTCTTTATCCTGGACCTCCTTCTGGATATGCACATGTTTTGTGTACCCCTCTTGACTTTTGACTTTCCTAAATTATCAGTGTCATTCCAGCCAGGGAGGTCCAAAGTCAGCTTCAGAAAGGTTTCCCATCTGGTGGTTCCCGGCACCACACTCTTAAAGTGAAAGATGTTCGTACCATGCGGTATATGTGCAAATTTCCACTGCACCTATGAGATATTTGCAAGCTCAGAAAGATATCTGGGACCAACCTAGGGCATGTCTCAGCCTCTCTGTAGAGCCCAAGAGCACTCACATGACCAGAACACACACAGACTTATAAAAAGATTAGGGAAAAGGTGTGGGGTTTTTTTAATGTATTACATAGTAATAGGTCGAGTGGTAGAGAGAATCTGAAGTCACCACAGACAGATGAGTCTCACGCCAGAACCCCCAGGCTGCAGGGCAGTAAAGGTGGGGTGGGCACGTTTGTAAAATGATACGGTGACAAGATCAGGGGCCTACAACTGGCTCTGCCAATAACTTGCTTGGGATTTTGAGCAATGACTTTTCCTCTCTTGACTTTATTTTGCCCACTCGGAAAGCAGGAGAGTTAGAAGAAAGTGGTTTTTAGAAGTATCTGGTAGGAAAAACGTTTTCGCACCTGCACATGAAGGTCCGTATACTTTATTTATTTATAAATTAGATCTGTGAACTGCTCCAATATATTATGTGTAGTATAAAACATGCCCCAAATAAAAGTTTTTAAATAAGTAGGTTTTTTTAACATGTGTGTTTTGCCTCATCGCAGTGAATCGTGACGGCATCTAGAGCAGGCAGCAGCGGACTTTTTTTTTCTAAAGGGCCAGATAGTGAATATTTTCGGCTTTGCAGTCTCTGCTTTAAGCCTAATTTGTCTGACATTAGTCTAACCACTCCAGCTTTCTTATGGTTGCAGTTTGCATAATATATCTTTTTCCATCCTTTGACCGTTAACCTATCTGTATCTTAAATTTAAAGTGTGTCTCCTGCAGGCAGAATATAGTTGGATCTTGGTTTTTAACCCAGCCTGACTGGATTAAACTGTCTGACTTTTGACTGGATTGTTTAATTCATTCACAGTTAATGTTGTTATTGATAGAGTTGGATTTATATCTGCCATTTGGCTTTGTTTTTTGGTACATCTCATATCATTTTGTTTTTCTGTTCTTCCTTTATTGCTTTCTTTTGCATTAAGTGAACATTTACTAAGGTAACATTTTAATTCCTTTAATAACTTTTTACTTTTTAAGTTTTTTACTTGGTTACTCTAGGGGTTATTGTACACATTTCAATTTATCACAATCTACTTCAGCTTTATACTAGCATAATTGATGTGAGCTATAGAAATGTTATTTCGATAAGCTCTAGTCTTTCACCTCATGCTATTGTTATACATACTACATCGTATCTGTTAAAAATCTACATTGCTTTATTATAATTTTACCTCATATAATTTTATGGATATTAAAAAGTGAGCTACCAAATCTGTTGCAACTACTCATCTCTGTAACTGTAGCCTAAAAACAGCCATAGGTAATATACGTATTTAGCAGGGTTGGCTAAATATATGAATGGACATTGCTATGTTCCAATAAAACTTTATTTATAAACAAGGAAACTGAATTTCATATCATTTTCACATGTCACAAAATCATCTTCTTTTTTTAAAATGTGAACCATTTAAAATGGGAAAACCATTTAGCTTGCAGGCTGTTCAAACACAAGGAGGAGGCGGGATTTTATGTAAGGATGTAGTCTGCCAACCACTTGACTTTCAGCAAGGGTGTTTCAAAATCTTTAATGTGGCCCCCTGGGAATGCAGACAGCCTCTGGGCCTGCCAGGTGCGAAGATAAGATCAGCGAGGGGGCTTCAGCATCCTACCTCCCCTCGAAGGAGAACAGCTGTGCTTCTACTTTGTTTAATTTTCCGAGCTGGAAAAGCTGCTTTTGACAAATCCCAGGAGGGCAGGAGGAAGTGGGGGACTGAGTGGAGCAGGGAGGGAGAAAGGAGTTGCTCTCAAATGCTCTTCCTACTTCTGAAATTCTACCACCTTCATCTAACAGGTACCAAATCGTCAACAATGCTGGGGCTAACTTATCTTGAAATCTAAATACTTGTATAGTAGGCTGTACTTTCATTATTTCTATTCAGATTTTCCTGGGTTCTGTAGCCTAAGTTTTTTCCCACAAGTGGAGGCAGCATTAATGGAAAGAGAACATGGATTTTCTACACCTTGGCCTAAATGGCCGGAACAGGGATCTTCTGGTGCCCTCTTGTGTCCATGGCAGTGATCACACAGCCCAGCCGGCTAACTGCGGATTGTCTATTAAGGCCAAGGCCCTGGGTGGGAAATGCCTGGAGCTAAGCAGCCGGCTTGCGATGGGGTTTGCCAGCTATTATTTCTGCTGGTCTCTTCTGGCTGAGCACCTCCTCCACAAACGTGAATCCCCTGCAGAGAAAAGTGTGTCCTTTCTCCTTGGTATCTAAATGCTAAGAACTCTTGGAGGGAAACCCTTTAGGTTTCTCTTTAGTTCGCCACAATGACCCTTTCTCTGCATAATTAGAGCAGTTGAGGCTACAGGGTTTTAACCTCAGGATGAGTCTGATTCTCAGTCCTTCCCTTCCTTCTCTGTATAACTCCGGGTAATCGATGAACTTGCTCTCCTAAGCACTCCTGCAGCCATTTTTCAGTAAGTGGGACCCCAGACACACGCAAGCATAGTTGCTTCATCTACGATTGAACTAAGCAAGGTCACATCCCCTCAACAGCTAGAACTGGAGACACAAGTCACAAAACGAAAAATACATGTATTGGACTTGATCGAAATCAAAAACTTTTACGTATCAAAGGATACTATCAAGAAAATGAAAACACAACCTGCCAAATGGGAGAAAATATTTACAAATCATAGTCTATTCTCATTATTTGTGGTATTTACATTCTAAAAGTCACTGTAAGCGCTGAATTAGAAAAAGCTGAAACATTGCTCATATATATATGATATAGAGAGAGAGAAGGGAAGAAGGGATATAATCACATAGATTGTATTCTTAGGTCCGGAGAACAACTCATCCTGGCAGATACTGTTTTCTTTGTTTTACAAGAGAAAACAGGGCTCAGAAGAGTGAAGGGACTTATACCTGAAGCCACCTGACTAACAGGCACCAGAGTTGGGATTCGAACCCCGTCCGACTGGACCCACCGGAGCATCTTGCACTGCACTCTCCGACCCCGTGTCACTGTCCTCTGGGCACCTCTGAACGACAACTGGAACAAGAAGGCAGCATGACACCTGGGAGTGCACGCTCTGGCAAACACCTTTTACTCTGCTCTGTGCGTCCTCAAGTGACCACAAATGACTTGGGGGTTTTAAATAAACTTGACCAAGTAGGCAAATTTGCAAATACAGAATCTGTCAATAATGAGAATAACTCTCTCTGATAAGGGTCTGTTATCCAGAATATATAAATGTTGTGACTCCAACAAAATAAATAAATAAGCAAATTTTTTAAATGGGCAATAGGCTTGAATAAATAGACATTCCCCCAAAGAAGACATATGTATAAACGGCCAGCGCGTACATTAAAAAGGGCTCACTGTTGGTGGGATCGTAAATCGTTGCAGCCACTATAGGAAACAGTATAGAGGATCCTCAAAAAATGAAAAATGGAGCTACAGTATGATCCAGCAGTTCCACTTCTGGAAATAACCCAAACGAAGTGAAGACACAAACTCGAAAAAAGACATGCACCCTCGTGTTCACAGCAGTATTATTTACAGTAGCCCAGACACAGAAATAACCCAAATGCTCACCGATGGATGAACAGATAAAGCGGTGGCGTATATAACCATGGAATATGATTTGGCCGTAAAAAATGAGGAAATCGTGCCATTTGCAACAACGGGGATGACCTACAGGGCATTACGTTAAGTGGGATAAGTCAGACAGAGAGACACAAATACCGTGTGACATCATTATATGTGGAACCTGTAAGGTGTCGGGTTTGTGGTTACTAGGGGTGAGGAGTGGGGCAGGGGGAAAAGAGGAAGAGAGTTGGCCAAAAGGTACAAGTAAGGAGCAGGGATACAAGGGGCAGTGTCACGACTGCGGCTGGCATTGCTACATGATACCTGCGAAAGTTGCTGAGAAAGTCAATCCTGAGGCTTCTCATCACGAGGGAAATGTTTTTCCTTTCTTTTTTTTGATTTCTCTTTTTATTGTACCTACGTGAGGTGATAGCTGCTGGCTAAACTTATAGCTATAATCCTTTCACAATACATGTAAGTCAAACCAGTATGCTGTGCACCTGAAAATTATATAGTGATGTATGTATCTCAATAAAACCAGGGGGAAATAGGTGTTCGATAGCATTAGTCATTAGGGTAACACAAATGAAAACCACAATAAGATACCACTTTACACCTATTAGGATGGCTATAATTTTTTTTGAAAGAAAGAAAATAATCCCAGCTGGTGTGGCTCAGCGGTTGAGCATCGATCCATGAACCAAGAGGTCAGCATTTCGATTGCCGGTCAGGGCGCATGGCCTGGTTGCAGGCTCCATCCCCAGGAGGGGCGTGCAGGAGGCAGCCGATTGATGTCTCTCTCATCGGTGTTTCTATCTCTCTCTCCCTCTCCCTCCCTCTCTTTCTAAAATAAATAAAAACATAAAGAAAAAAGAAAGAAAATAAGTTTTGGCAAGAATGTGGAGAAATCGGGACCCTTGTCCGTTGCTAGTAGCAGCGAAAGTGGCGCAGTCGTTGTGGAAAACAGCTCGGCTGTCCTCAGAATGCTACAGAATTAGCATATGACCAGCGATTCAACTCCTGGGATATTCTCAAAAGATTACAAACAAAAACTGTGTGCTGTTCACAACAGCCCCAAAGCAGAAACAACCCGAAAGTCCATCAACAGCTGAATAATAAACTGTGGTATTTCATACCATGGGAATTATTCAGCCATGAAAGGGAATGGAGTCCCGACACTGGCTACGACATGGATGAACCTCAGAAACATTTTGCTAAGTGACAGAAGCTACACACAAAAGGTGACATACTGAATTATTCCATGTATATAAAATATGCAGAACTGGCAAATGCACAGACAGAAAACAGATCAGTGACTGCATGGCCTGGGGGCAGAGAGATGGGGAGTGCTTGCTTAACGGGCAAAGGGTCTGCTTCCGAGGTCACCACAGTATTTGGAACTGCAACAGGGGTCATGGTTTCGCAACATTGTGAAAGTACTAAATGCCATTGAATCGCACAGTTTAAAGTGGGTAACTTTATGTTATGTGAATTTTACCTCAATAAAAAATATGTACCACCCCAAATATGTTGGAATTAGAACCAAAAGAACGGTTTCTCTCCTTGTCGGGACAGCAGCTCTGTGGCATGTCAGCTCGGAAACAATCTAACGGGGACCTGCTGCCCCCCACCTGGACAGGGGAACAGAGACAGCCGTTGTGCAGAGCAGACAAGAAGACAATATAGCCTGTCGCTGGGGTGGAGAGAGAAAACAGGATATTCCAAACCCTACGTTTCTCCTGCCTGAGGATTTCCCGAGACACTTCCTACTCCTTACAGTTCACTTGCTTTTTCTTAACCTACTTTTTATTCTACAACTTGTAGTCCAAGCGTACTATCCAACGCTCAAGTCCAGCTGAGGATCGCTTCTGCCGTAAGGCCTGCTGCAGTCCAGAAAAGTGATTGCATTTTGAAATGTGTTAGAGAAACATTGACACCTGACATTAGAAAAGACCTTAATTACCCCTCACGATGCAACACAGTCCCTTCCTGTCTCTAACAGGTATCCAGAGACTCTGATGATGGAGACTTTGTTATCTCCAAGGGCAGGTCGCTTCAGATTTGAGCAATTCTGGCTATTAGAAAATTACTCTGTGTAAATGGGCAAAAAACGAATCACCCCAAATATTACACCATCTGGAGTCATTTAGGGAAAAACACAGTATTCCTTTCCCTATGACAACTATTTAACAATTTGAAGACAATTAGCATAACTCACCATACCCCCTCCTCTTGCTCCCTCTGTGTGTAGCACATGTACCCACATATGCACACACGCACACACGCGCACACACACACATGCACACGTTGTCTTCTCCCTAAGAAATATTATTTCCTTGCCCCATCCTCTCACAAGCATCTTAAAGCAGTTAAGATGATATGTTTTAATGTCAGGCTTGGATTTTATTTAACTCTTCCTTTGTTAGAAATCAGTTACCTCAGCGTCTTGGTTCCCTCACCTGTGAATTGAGTTCATTACAAAGAACCACTGCTGGGATTAAATGAAATGATTCATGTACAGAACACACCACAGCGCCTGCGCCAGGTAGGTATTCAGTAAGTGCCAGCCATCATTATCTTATTAACACTAATATCAGTACTTGTTATTATGATTGCTCTTATCTGGCAATCTAGTCATATTTGACCATGCCCTCAAGCTGATAGACAACATCGTAGTAGCAACTCTGAATGCTTACTGTAATACCAGGCACCATGACATTGGTCGATTGTCCCCATATACAAAGGCGACTGAGACATAGCTAGGTTAAGAGGCCTGCCCACAGCCACACAGCTAGGAGGTAGCAGAGCAAGAATTCTCCTCCAAGAATTCTGGCCCAAGCCACTGTGCCAGCGTGCCAACCACCCCATCGTGGCTCATTAGGTTGCCATAAGGTGGCGCTCAGCAACAGGGAGCGGCTGCTTCCCTGAAGCCTCGCAGGCCAGGGGACAAGCGCCTGAGAGTGAGGCCCCCTGGTGGTGAGCCAGTATTTTTGACAAAGGCATTTTCTTCCAAGAGCAGGACTTGACGTCAGCATTTACAGAGAGTGAACAGGTCATGGGGACGTGATGTACAACCTGGTGACTATAGTTAAGAATACTGTATTGCATACAGTATTTGAAAGTTGCTTAGAGAGTAGATTTTAAAAGTAAAAATAATAATAATGAGGAAGAGGAGGAGAAGAGATTGGTGGTTTGATCAATAGCACAGAGAGACACTTAGATGCTTGGAAAAATACAACAGAAAAACTTGTAGGAGTGTTAACCAAACAATAAGCAACTTCCTACAACTAGCTACCCTATGTCTGGTCCCAAAACAAATTTCGCATCCCTATATCTACACAGTTAATTCAGTCATTCCCTTGGAGAGGTGAAAACAAACTATATTAAATTTAAACAGTGTATATATTAATTTATGTGTTCATTACCTTTTACCCCTCCCCAATGTATTAAAGAATATTCTGCATTGTTCTGTGTTTTTTACTAGACCTCAATCCCTCCCCAGCTTCAAAAAATCAATTCAGAGAGCTCCAGTTCTGCTTCTGGCCCATTTTTAAAATACAGAATTGGCAAATGAAGAGAGAGATGAATGTAGAACTAAAAAGAGAGAATTTTCATCAGAAAAGCAAATATTTAGTCAATTAAGAGTGTAAAATATAGAAGCTAAAAATAAGAGAGGAAAAGAAAAATAGTCACTAAGAATCAGTTTTGTTTTATTTTGTATTTTTATCAAGGTGAGTTTTGTGTAAGATTGTTAGTGAAGATTTAAAATAAAGGCTTGTGGCTCAGCAGTTGAGCTTCAACCTGGAATCCAGGAGATCGAGGTTCGATTCCCAGTCAGGGCACATGCCCAGGTTAAGGGCTCGAACCCCAGTAGGGGATGTGCAGGAGGCAGCTGATCAATGACTTTCTCATCACTGATATCTCTCTCTCTCTCCCTCTGCTTTCTCTCTCTGAAATCAATAAAGACATAGTTTAAAAAAAATAAAAAATAAAGTCTTGGGTTTTGAGACAACATGGAGGGACCTGAAGAGTATCACGCTAAGTGAAACAAGCCAGTCAGAGAAAGACAAGTATCACATGATCTCACTTATATGTGGAATCTAATAACAAAACAAACTGATGAACAAAATAGATCCAGAGACATAGAAGCAATAGACTGATGAATCTCAGAGGGAAGGGGGGAGGGAAGGAAGGGCAGGAAGAGATTAACCAAAGAATTTAAATGCATATATGCATAACCCATGGACACAGACAATAGTGCCATGAAGGCCTGGGGGATGCAGGGGGGAGGGGGACAGTGGGGGGGGGCATCTGTAATACTTTCAACAATAAAGATAAACTAAACTAAACTAAAAATAAATATAAAATAAAATAAAATAAAATAAAAAATAAAATAAAATAAAATAAAATAAAATAAAATAAAATAAAATAAAATAAAATAAAATAATAAAGGCTTGGGTTGGCTGTAGAGTGTGAGAGGTGTGAAGACAGGGAGGGGCAGGGAAAAGAACTGTAGAAGAATTGAGTATGAGTTACATCTCTGTTTGCCAAGAGATTCAAGTAAAGACTTGAATCACTTTTAATTACTTTTGGAGAGTGAACTTAATTTCTTTGAAGATGAATGCGCTAGGGCCAGCTGGGGTTCTCAGGTTAATTCTGGTTACAGTAGTACTCCTAACAGGCAGCCACACTAGTGCACCCTCCTTGCACAAATGAGCCACCCTTATCCCGTTTGCTCCCCCTGCTCCAATCAGAACCAGTCAAGTCAGTCATTTTCAAAACATCAGTAAACCAGTATGAAGCAAATTATGTTCCCTGCCACTTGTAAGTACATAATAGAAACACAAATCCCTCGTACCCCTGAGGCTCTTTACAGTCTTCAAACTTCTTTCTCATCTCGTTTGAACTTTACAACATTCCGGAGAGCAAGCAAGAGTCATGGTCACTATTTTACAGGATGCGGGAAAGGAGGCTCATAGAAGTGGCGTGGCTGTCACAAGGACACACAGTTGGTAGGGGGCAGAGCAGGATTTTAACTTTCACCTCTGACTTCAAGTCCACAGGGCTCCATGGGACTTGTCACCACTTCTCCACTGGACAAATGTGCTTCATGAACTACTTCAGGACGACTGCTGAGTACGCAGGGGCAAGAGCATGTGACTTGGAGCGTGGAGGGCTTGGATCCATCCCCTACTTTCTTTAACTTTGGACAAGTCATTTTTCCACTTTGGTACTACGTTTATCATCTTTTTCATATCTTCATATTTTAGAACTCCAACATCTTACATTAGCAATGATAACGGCTATTATCACTGAAGGTTGATACAAGACGTGCAGTCATAATAGGCAATGTATTGTTGTTCATTTGATCTCCATAACCTTGAAAGTTTTCAGAGGTTAAAATAACTTTCTCAAAATGGCCAAGTAGCAGAACCAGGTGTTTTGGGGTTTCTTTCAGAACCAGAATTTGAACACAGATCAGATGGATTCTTTCTTTACAGTACCATACTTCAAAAATCCCTATTGAATTATCAAAATATGTGAAAGCCTATGAAAGAGAGAGGCCTCTCCAAATGGTGCTTCTCTTGGACAAGATGAAGAGATTTCCACACCTGCCCATTAGAATCTTGAAGGTTTACACAGAGGCCATGAGCAGGGTTCAGTCATGTATATCGTCCAGATGGTCTCAACAACACATTACTCTCTCAGCGATACATCCTTGAAAATGATGCTAGTGTGGGAACGGTGGGCAGACTGTATATTGCGAGGACAGAGGAGCGGTGGGGCGCTTCCAGTTGCCTGGGTCCAGCTCGAGGGTAAACCAGGTGTCACATCCTCACATGATCTCCTCCATCAGGTTCAAACCTGGGTTTGTCTTCCTCAAAATCCATGTTCTTCAAAGCTGCATTGTGCTGCCCAGATGAATGGGACTTCTGTGCGGTCCCCGTACCTGAGGCTGTCTTGAATCTAGGTGGGTAGAACAGCTTCTTTGAATGGACAAAAACCTTTCCTCCATTACCAGTACCCTGCTCTCCATGCCTGCTCCCTCTCATCTGTTGAATCACCTGTCTGAAAACTTCTGGTGCATCACCATCTTCTTCTTTTTCCACTGACTAACCCAGGATATAGTCCCTTATACCGTTTCCATTTATTAGTATACAGGAAAGTAAACTTTAGGAAGTAGAGCTTAATAAATGCTTCTTTTCTTCCCAATAAATGCTTGGGGACATAATTTATGTGGGAGAAGAGACAAGTTCAAAATACCTGTTGAGGCATGCTCTGGCTTTGTTCTGGATTGTGGCCGTATTTCTGAAACCACATTCTAGGCCAGTGGAACAGGTTAGGCTCCCTTTAGGCCAAATGTAGGACGCTCCAAAAATTCTTACACAGGAGAGGAAGCCCAGCTTTCACTGGGGAAAGCACCCATTTCCAAGTCAAATAACAATAGAGTTTGCCTCTCAATTTCCTGGCACCAACATGTGGCTCTCTCCTCACCCAATGGAAGTGGTCATTTCCAATATTAGGTTCCTGCAAGGCTCAAATCTAACCTTAGCATTCCAGACCATGACTGCACCACCAGGCTGATCCCACACCCTGATGAAGACACAGAAACTGAGTGCCAGAGACTTGCTCAATGTCAGACAACTCCTAAAGATCATGTGCTTAACCCCCTGCCCTTTTATTGAAACGTCACACTTCCTCTTGGCAAAACCAACAACCACGGGGAGTCATCCTAACCAGCAGCTGTGGAGGTCTGCCCTTGGCCCAATTCCCCCTCCCTCCTGTCTTTTCTAAAATAGATCCACAAACCATCACCTCCATAAATGGCCTCAGAGAGCCAATGTAAGTCTCTCCAAATTATTGTGATGGAAAGCAAGAAAGGAAGGAAAGAAGGAAGGGAGGGAGGGAAGGCGAAAGGAAAAGAAAAAATAAACTAATAAGTGTCAAAAATGCTCAATTGTACCAAGTTAAAGAAGTGTTTTACTTGGTACCTCTTGAAGCCTTTAACACAGTGAAAGGGTATTGAAATCTCCTAATAAGGAAATAAGTTTCCCAACTTACTGGCCGCAGATACTTCTCCCATGGAGAAGGCACTCATTTAGTGCCCTGAGAAGCATGTTTCAGAGAGCTAAAGTAATCCAATATATTTAAGATCTGATTTGCAATGCTCATAAGCTGAAATGACTTAAGGTCTTACAGTGTGCATTTAAAAGAAGAGCTGACTTGTGACAACACGGGTGAACCTGGAGGGCATTGTGCTAAGTAAAATAAGCCAGATGGCAGTCGCTGGGAGCTAGGGAGAGATGAAAATGGGAAGACGTAGGTCAAGGATACACACTTTGAGTGATGAACTAGACCTGAGGATGTAACGTGCAGCACAATGACTTTTGTTAATAATAAATAACATGTTATTGTACAATTGAAATTTGCTGAGAGCAGCTCTTAAGCATTCTCACCCCACACTCACCGAAAAGAGCTGACCATCTGAGGCGACACAAGTGCTAATTTACTTGGTTGTGATAATAATGATATACGTGTGCATGTGTGTGTGTGTGTGTGTGTGTGTGTAATCGGGTTTTACACCTTAATCACATACAATTTTATTTGTCAGTTACTCCTCCATAAAGCTGGAAAAACAATAAATAAAAGAAGGAGCCTGAAATCCACGTGTTCTCAGCTTTGATGTCGGTTATCCACCCACAACACCACGCCGCACCGTCCAGAGCAGGAACAGCCGGGGCCCACGGACTCGCAAGCCGTGTCAGCTCCCGGAGCCCCGGGGCTCTCCTTTGTTAGCTACCCAGCACCTAGCGCAGCGCTGGGCACGCCGAAGGCATCCACAGGCGTTTGTTTAATGAGTAGATGCGACGATACACAATGGCTTTGTCTTGTCGACTCTTCACAACAGCCCTACGATTATTTTTATAATTTCCAGATTAGAAACTCGGTATTCAGAGAGGGACAGTAGCTCATCACAGATTCATACAGCTCATAAGTAACTATGACTGTGCGCCGTCTCAGTATTGCTCAAATCTTGATGTGCCTATAAATCACCCAGGTGTTTTTTGAAACCGTGGATCCTAATTCTGTGGGTTGGTGGTGGGGAAGGTGATTCTGCCACTCCCAGACCACACTCGGAGTAGCAAGGCACTAGTCCGCACTCGGAGAATGCCAGAGCTTTAAGGGGGAAACTTAGGTGATCAAGTTAGAAATACGAAGGCCAGGTATTACACAGTGCTCTCTCTTAGGCCCCTTACTGATGTTCTCACATCACTACCCTGAGCTAAAATGAGGCCAAAATCCCAGTGCACACCACTACACACAAAGCACCACAAAGCGACAGAACCAACACATAATGACGGAGCATGGAGGGAAATGGGGCAAAAATACCCCCCAACCTCTCCTACTGTCCTGTGATTTCCCACCGCTGAGCACCATCAGCCAAACCCAACAGGAAAACAGGAGTCAAGGAGGCCCACTGATACGATCCAACCAAATCAGCCTCGAAGGGCACAGAGCGAGAGGAGAAAAGCAGAGGGTGGTTTTAGAAGGACAAGCTGACACTATCCCATGCATCTGACCCGTAGAGAACAGACCAAGCTCATTTCCAACTCCTCTTTTACTCAGAGTGGAACAAATGTCAAGAAAATAAAGAGAGATTGGGGGTGCAGGTGCTTTATTTTCTGCCTGAATATTTTACCTAGAACTAGATCATGCTCCTCCTGTCCATGGAAAAGTAGTGTTTTCACTTGGAAGGGTAAACCTTTTGCCTGGGCTCTTAGCAGCCTCTCAAAACCTTCTCACTTCTTTCTTCTAAATAGGCATCCCTTACCTCTTCAAATTCTCTTTCATCTCAGCCTCTAGATAATCCACTCTCAGAATTCGTTTACAAATTTTTTTACTGTTTCTTGTCAGATTCATTCTTCAGTATCTCACCTTAAATAAAATAGTTTGTGTAGTTTTGTTTTTTTTTTTAATTGGTAATCCAAAGTGTTCTATCCTTTCAAGGCTTTAGCTGTCCTATCTTTGGGACTCAGTCTCAGCTCCATTCCTCTAGTTCTATTTGCCATCTGGCCATGGGGAAAATCCACCCTTCAATTTCAGTAAGTGCCCAGCTAAGCTTAACATCTTTCCCCTTGTCTCCCCCCTTTTAATTCCTTTCCGTAATGAACTCACCATTGCTCTCTTGCCAACCACCAGGCTCGAAGCCAAGTCTAACAAATTCTGACTTCACAGTCCCACCAGTAATGATATCTTCTGCTTATTTCCCACCGACAAGATTGTTGTTTAATTCCTCAGTATAATAAAATAATTTCCTAATTAATTTCTTGGTTCCTGTTTTTCTTCTCTTTAGTCCAGTACACACGCATGACCATCAGATTAATATTCCAGAATTACAGTCGTGATTACATTATGCCTCTTTAAAAAAAAAATGATTCCATCTCTGAGCTGCTGTGGAACAGAGAGGGACTGTGAACGTGTATGAATGGGGGGTGCAGAGTTAGCGTTCTACCTTTATGGACCCCATCTTCTCTTCTTTAACCTCTACAGCTTTCTTCCAGTGGTGAGTGGTATATTTGTCTTCCTCTCCATTCATTTCCAAATCTCTTGCAGATTTTGGAATTGGAGATCATGTGAGATGGAAGACAGGAGAAATATAATTCGTGGCAGCAGAGGAGGAAGGGGTGATAAAGACCCTGGGTGACAAAACTGGTCTTTAATCACTGCCATCATTAATTGGGAAATTGGAAGCATGAATAGTTATTGTAAAGAACCCATATTTCAAAACATGGCTAAAGAAGCAAAATGCCTAAGTTACAACTACTTCGATCTAAATGGAACAGAAATCAAAGTACTCAATTCAGTGGATGTTCTGCAAAATTTTAGTAAAGAGAAAACCCATGACCTGTTTAACTATGGAATCACCATCCTAAGTGTTGGGAAAGTATTTTTTTTTTTAATTGCTGCGTGAAAACATGCCTGGGGGGTTTTGGTAAGAAAGATAATCCACTCCGAAGAGGAAGGATGAAGCTGGAAATAAAGGACAAAGGAGGTCTTCAAGGGAAGCCAGGTGCTCGGGATGAGCCAAAGAGATGACTAGATAATTCTAAAGCCAATCCCCCGAACGCTCCTGGTTTTGCAATAGAACGGTCACTGTTACCATTCCTATAGAAAGTAAGGAAGATGTTAACTGTTTATGGAAAATTTGTGTTTTACTATGTCACGTTTTCTCCATTCAAAATAAGATTTATCAACTGATAATGATTATATTATATGTGGAGGAAATTTTTAATGATCTCATTGGCAAATTCCCTAGAAATGTATTTGGAACCTTATCTTTTTTTCAGGGTCTTATTCTTGTTAGTCATTATGAGCCAACAATTAAAACACGGCTGATTTCTTCAGTGTCAAATGGTGATTTTGTTCATAACGTTTTAAGCCTACTTTTGAAATAACAAAGAAAAGTTTCCATAATATAAAAGGCTGCAGTTTTCCTTCTGAATGGCAAGTTGATTTTTTTCACACTGATCCAAAGATCTCTAGTGTTAAGCTCTTAGTTGTTTTTTTTTGTTTGTTTGCTTGTTTGGTACGAGTTTTTAATTCTTTTTAAAAATCTGTTTGTGTGTTTGTTTTGTCACAGGAGTAATTTGGTGAGTAGGATAAATAATATGTCTCAGCCACATAGTTCATGGACTTTATTTTGATACTTTTTATATATATTATGTGTTAAGTTCCTCACGAATCTTTCCTTAATAGTTCAAAGTCATTACGTTTTGTATAACTGTGTTGTTTCCAGCATTATTGAGGCATAATTGACAATTAAATTTTATATATATATGTAAGGTGTCCAACTTAATAACTTCATATGCGAATACAAGGTGAAATGATCACCATAATCAAGCTAAGTAACATATCCATCATCTCACATAGTTACGATCTCCGCAACTTACTCATCCTGCGCAAATTAAACCTTGTGCACCTTGACCAACATCTCCCCGTTTCCTTTACCTCCAGGCCCTGGCAGACACCATTCTACTCCCTGCGGTGTTCACGGTGGGGGGACAGGGGACATTAGCCTGGGGCTTTCCTCCCACCCTCCTTTGCTTGCTCTGTCCTTCCCACCTGGAGTGCCTGATTGTCTCTCCTCACATAGTAGAAACATAGCCGGCCTTAGAAGTCAAGTTCAAGCGCCTCCTGTTCTACGAATATTTCTGTTTTTAAATCACACTACACAGAACTGTGAACGTCCCCAATGCTTTACTTCTATTTTCTGATTCCCAGCATTTTAAAATAATGTTTTGTCAAACTAAATAATATTAGTAAGCATCTGTTTTTAAAAACGGACAAGTGTGTCCATACTGGATACCGTAAGAATCAGGGCGAGTCACAATGCTCCTACGAATTGCTTGCATAGACCTTCCCTCTGTCTCTCTCGTCCTGGCCACACCCCTGTTAGTGTCGCTTCTCATTTCGCACACGAGGATCACTGCCTTTCTCTCTCCCCCTTTTCCCTTATGGCAGCCACATATACCACTTCCAGAATAACGTGCCGAATGGCTCTCTGATCACGGCTCACACTCACTCCAAAAGCACCGTGGGACCTCTCTTATCAACTGGATAGAATCCATTCCTTAAAAAGGCATCCAAGCCCCTCCCTGATCTGCCCTAACCTATGTTCTCAAGCTTAATTTCAAGCACCAGCCCACAGCCTCGCTGCAGCTTCACCCCGCACCGTCTCTGGACATATCCCACAGGGTCCACCTCACGTCTTTGCTCAGCCGGCAGTGCCCTCTTCCTGACCTCCCACCCCCACGCCCAAGCCCTTCCACTCGCAGATCAAATGCCACTGTGGAGGAAGAGAGTCACTTTGGGATTCAAAATATAGCAACAATGATAGAGAGGGGCAATAAAAATAGGAAATTTTAAAGAAACTGAGATGTTTACCGTGGAGAAGAGAATACTTATTGATGGAAGGGCTGTTAGGGAAGGGCTGTTAGACTTGCTGCTCAGGTCCAAGGGCAAAAACGAGGACTAATAAGTGGGAGTCACAGGAAAACATTTTAAGCTAAAACAAATAAATATTCCACCCATCAAAGCTGTCCAAAAGAAAACAATGTTTTTTAAAAATCATTTTTTAAATATATTATCTGTGCCAGACGTTGTGCTAGGTATTATAATCTTTATTACACAGACAAGAAAACTGAGGTTTAGAGAGGTTAAGTAACTTGACCAAGAGCCCCTGGGGGAGAAGCAGCGAAGCCCTGTCCTGCCTGCCCAGCGCCTGCCCCGCGCAGCACCCCTGAGCTGTCAGGGCGCCACCTTCAGGCTGCAGGTGCCAAGTGCGCAGGCACACTAGGGGGTGGCAGAGCGAGCTCTGAGCAGATGACCAGGACCTGAACGAAACCTTTGAAAACCATTAAAACCCTGACTTTAGCCCTTCCAGTCACATCATGTTCACATTTCAAAACATTTTATAGCGAGCCCTGGTGGATTCAACAGGACACAGAATTAGCAAGCGCAGCATGCGAGCTCTCCTCTGCGCGTCAGGGTCGCCACTTTATCACGTCCTGCTTACCTTAGAGATTTTCACATTTCTCATGTGTCTGAAACAGACACATGTCAACGCCTGTTTCACAGACAAGGCAGCCGGCCCTGAAAGACGCTCATCGCCATGGAATCTCCTGTCTTGACTCACGCCGTCTGAGACTTGTCGCCACCAAACAGGACACATGACGCTGGCACTCCTTCTGAGGGTGACCTAAGACCTCTTTGCTGTGAGATTAATAACATCCCAGTCCTGCTCCTCCTTGATCCCTGAGCAGCATCCAACACAGCATGGAGGGGAATAGATCCTCTCCATGAAGCCTCTCTTCCCTTAAATATTCTCTTTTTGCCTCTGTCTTTCCAAACAGATTTTTCTAAGCTTCTCCAGGTCTTCTCATTTTGCAGGGCCCTTAAACCCTGGTGTTTCTCAGGCTCCTGCTGAAGTGCTCTTCTCTTCATATTCTACCCACTCTCCATGAATCGTCCCATCTACTCCCATCGCTTCATTTCTCGGCGATGACTTCCAGTTCTATAGCTCATGCAAAGTCCTCTATTTGAGTACAGGTCACAGAGTATTTGTTGATAAATGCATAAATGCAGGAATGAATAAATCAGCGTGTGAGAAGTAACCAGGTTCCATGTTTCAGACTGGAACCTAGTTAAGTGCATTCTGATCACTGGTTTTAGCATCAGATAAGATTGAGTTCAAGTCTAAGGTCGGCCCCGTCATAGCAGAGTGACGTCAGGTTAGTCAATTAAAATGTCCACATTTTGATTTTGTCATTGTGGCAGTTAGTTTGTTTTTTCTCTGTAATAATTTACAAAGTGAGGATAATTATACCTGTCCTGACCTACATTTCAGGCAGGTAACTGTGAGAAATGCCTGAGTTCTCACATGGGAGAGGGCCTACCAGTGAGAATTATTCTACTAAACTGAACTGAGCTATTCAACCAAGAGAGACAGAGGGCAGGGTGCCCAGGGGTGTGCAAGATCATCGTTCTCTTTTGTCTTGTTTATCCCCGGGCTCTGGGTAGCTGTTGATGCAGCTGTTCACAGCTCAGCCATAAATACTCTGGTGAAGGAAGCCCATGGAAGAGAAAGGGTGGCGGCCAGAGGAACCCCAGCCCTGGCATTCCCACCACACACCAGCCTGTCATGTGTGGGAATACCTCCGAACAGGGGCCCCGCCCAGACTCAGCCCATGTGCCTGGTCTCTGGGGAAGTGTCTATTCAGGTCCTTCACCCATTTTTCAATTGTACTGTTTGTGGGGTTTTTTGGTGTTGAGTTGTAGAAGTTCCTTATAAATTTTGGATATTAACCTCTTATCAGATGTATAGTCATGATTATGCTCTCCCATTCAGTGGGTTGTCTTTTCATTTTGTGGATGGTTTCCTTTGCTGTGTGAAGAGGGTAATAGGCATATGAAAAGATGCTCAATGTCACTAATCATCAGAAAAATGTAAATTAAAACCACAGTGAGCCCTGGCTGGTGTGGCTCAGTTTTTTGAGCATCAACCAGTCCACCAAAAGGTCACCTGCCTGATTTCCAGTCAAGGGCACATGCCCAGGTTGCAGGTTCGATTCCCGGTCAAAGTGCGTACAGGAGGCAATGATCAATGTTTCTCTCTCACATCGATGTTTCTCTCCCTCTCTCCCTCTCAAATAAATAAAAACAAACTTTTAAAAAACACAGTGAAATATCACCTCACATTTGTCAGAATGGCTATCATCAATAAATCGACAAACAAGTGTTATTGAAGGAAATAAAATAACAATCAAAAAAATGAAGAGATGTATTATGTTCATGGATCGGGATATTAAATATTGCTAAGATGTGAAAGTGATTTTGTATAGAAACTGACGAAGTGATTTTAAAATTTATATGAAAGGCAAAAAAAACAAAAGAACCAAAACAATTTGGGGGAATAAAGAACTAAGCATGAGGAATCATTCTAACTGATGTAAAGGCCTCTATAAAGCTCAGTAATTAAGACAGTACTATATTTGAGAAAGACAGCATGCTGATGGAACAGAATAGAGTCCAGAAATATACTCACACTTAGGCTGTCAAATGATTTTCAACAAAGGTGCAAAGGTCATCCAATGGAGAAAACATGGTCTTTTCAATGTATGATGCTGAAAAAAATTGGATATCCACCTGCAAATAAATAAATAAATAAAAATCTTTGTCATCTCCATCTATACTTGGTATAATATATAAAAATTAGTTTAAAATGTGTCACAGATCTATATGTAAAAACTTAAACTCTAAAATGTCTAGAAACAAATAGAGAAAAATATCTTTATGTCCTTGGGTTAGACAGAGATTTCTTAGATACACCAACGAAACATGATTCACACACATAAAAAGGCACCTTTAAGAAAAAAACAAACACAAGCCACAGAGACAAAATTTACATATATGTTCAAGGATTTATAGCCAGATACATAAATTATTCTCAAAACTAAGTAATAGAAAAATAACTAGATTTTTTAAAAATAGGGCAAACTATTTGAACAGATATTTCATCCAAGTAGATACTTGGATAACAAATAAACACATGAGCCTGGACAGTGTTGCTCAGTGGCCGAGCTTCGACCTTTGCACCAAGAGGTCGCTGGCTCGATTCCCAGTCAGGGTTGCAGCCTCCATCCCCAGTAGGGGGCGTGCAGGAGGCAGCTGATCGATGTTTCTCTCTCATTGATATTTCTATCTCTCTCCCTTCTCCCTCCCCCTTCCCCTCTCTCTAAAAATCAATAAAAAACACTTAAAAATAAATAAGCGAACACATGAAAAGATATGCTGCACTGTTTGTCATCAAAGAAATTCAAATTAAAACCATAAATAAGGTATCACTACCTACTTATCAGAATGACTACAAAAAACAAAAATAGACACTGCTAAGTGCTAGCGAGTATACAGAGAAACTGGAACTCTCACAGATTGATGGTGGGAATGTAAAGTCGGAAAACACTTGGCCATTTCTTGTACAGTTAAATAAATACTTAACCATATGACCCAGCAATCCCACTCCTAGGTATATACTCAAGTGAAATAAATACTTGGGTTCACACAAAAAGCATACACAAATGTTTATAGAGCTTTATTGGAAATTGCCCCAAACTGAAAATAATCCAATGGCCCTCACTGGTGAATGGGTAGACAAAGGAGGACATCCACATAAGGGAATACTACTAAGTATTATAGGAATAAATTACTGATACATGCAATAGCATGGAAGAATTTCAAATGCATTATTTTAAGTGAAATGAACCAAATTCAAAATGCAGCATACTGTATAATTCTGATGTCATTTATTTGGCATTCTGAAAAAGGCAAAACTATAGTGACAGGAAATACATCTGTGGTTGACAAGCATTGAGCAGGAGGGAGGGGCTTACTTTAAATGGTCATGTAGGAATTTTTCAGAATGATGGACATTTTATGTCAGGAGTGTGGCCATAGTTACGAAATTTTCTATTTGGCAAAACTCACAGAACTTGATATTTTATTTATTGTGCATATTTAAACTGTACGTAAATTATACCTTAATATATAAATTATACCTTAATAAGGGAAACCAAAAGTCATTATAATAAGAGCCTTGTGGATGGTGGTGGTGCTCAGAGTGGTTGGAATACGTAGTGGACCAGTGGCCTACGTTTGCATCCCAACTCTGCAGTTTGCTGGTCGATCTTGGCCATTCCTGGGCCCAAGTTTCTCCATTTTTCCAATGAAAACATTTAATGGGATAATGGTGAGAGTGCCTTCTAGCCTTGGCATTCTATGACACCTGAAGAGGTGGTTTCTCTGGTAGCTTTTAGATTTCCTCAGTCTTTGAGACTGAGCACCTGATTTGACTTGATTTTTAATTCTTTTTAATTTTTATTGAATTTATTTGGGTGACATTCGTTAACAAAATTATATAGGTTTGAAGTACACAATTTCTATAACACATAATCTGTATATTGTATTGTGTGTTCACCACCCCAAGTCAAGTCTTCCATCTGCGTTTATCCCCCCTTACCCTCTCCTCCCCCACCCCCTTTCCCTCCGGCAATCACCACACTGTTGTCTGTGTCTATGAGGGTGTTTTATTTGCTTAATCCTTTTACTTTTTTCACCCAGCCTCCCAAATCCTCTCCCTTCTGACAGCTGTCAGTCTGTTCTCTGTGTCTATGAATCTGTTTCTCTTTTGTTTGTATATTTATTTTGTTCATTAGTTTCCACATATGAGTGAAATCATACGGTACTTGTCTTCCTCTGACTGGCTTATTTCACTCAGCATAATCCTCTCCAGGTCCACCCCTGCTGTCGCAAAAGGATTTCCTTCTTTTTGATGGCCCCGTAGTATTCCATTGTGTAAATGTCCCACAGCTTTTTTATTCACTCATCTGTTGATGGGCACCTGGGCTGCTTTCAAATCTTGGCTATGAACATAGGGGTGCACATATTCTTTCAAATTAGTGTTTCATGTTTCTTCAGTTATATTCCCAGAAGTGGAATCACTAGGTCATGAGGCAGTTCCATATTTAATCTTTTGAGGAAACACCATTCTTTCTCCACAGTGGCTGCACCCTTCTGCATTCCCACAAGCAGTGCACCAGGGCTCCCCTTTCTCCACACCCTCGCCAGCACTTACTTGCTGCTTGCTGATTTATTGATGGCAGCCATTCGGGCAGGTGTGAGGTGTATCTTAAGTGGTTTTAATTTGCATTTCTCTGATGATTAGTGACATTGAGCATCTTTTCATACATCTACTGGCCATCTGTGTGTCCTCTGCACAGCAAAGGAAACCATCCACAAAATGAAAAGACAACCCACTGAATGGGAGAGCATAATCATGACTATACATCTGATAAGGGGTTAATATCCAAAATTTATAAGGAACTTCTACAACTCAACACCAAAAAACCCCACAAACAGTACAATTGAAAAATGGGCGAAGGACCTGAATAGACACTTCCCCAGAGACCAGGCACGTGGGCTGAGTCTGGGCAGGGCCCCTGTTCTGAGGTATTCCCACACATGACAGGCTGGTGTGTGGTGGGAATGCCAGGGCTGGGGTTCCTCTGGCCGCCACCCTTTCTCTTCCATGGGCTTCCTTCACCAGAGTATTTATGGCTGAGCTGTGAACAGCTGCATCAACAGCTACCCAGAGCCCAGGGATAAACAAGACAAAAGAGAACGATGATCTTGCACACCCCTGGGCACCCTGCCCTCTGTCTCTCTTGGTTGAATAGCTCAGTTCAGTTTAGTAGAATAATTCTCACTGGTAGGCCCTCTCCCATGTGAGAACTCAGGCATTTCTCACAGTTACCTGCCTGAAATGTAGGTCAGGACAGGTATAATTATCCTCACTTTGTAAATTATTACAGAGAAAAAACAAACTAACTGCCACAATGACAAAATCAAAGTGTGGACATTTTAATTGACTAACCTGACGTCACTCTGCTATGACAGGGCCGACCTTAGACTTGAACTCAATCTTATCTGATGCTAAAACCAGTGATCAGAATGTTCTTAACTAGGTTCCAGTCTGAAACATGGGAACCTGGTTACTTCTCACATGCTGATTTATTCATTCCTGCATTTATGCATTTATCAACAAATTGTATGCATATACCTCTCAGCAAACTAGAAATAAAAGGGAACTTCCTTAATTTAATGAAGAGAATCCCTAAAACACTCATTGCAGACACTGTGCTTATGTTGAAAGATGACTGCTTCCCTCCTGTGCTCAGGAACAAAACACCGATGCTCTCACTACTCCTTTTTGGTAAATGCACTAGAGGTCCTTACTAGGGCAGTATGCCAAGACAAATAATTAAAACACCTACTGATTGGAAAGGAAGAAACAAAAGTGTTTCTATTTACAGAAGAGATGACTGTCTGTGTAGAAAATTCCAAATAATCTACAAAAACTCTACCAGAGCTGAGAAGTGCATTTGACAAGGATGTAGGCCTCGAGGTTAGCATACGAACATCAATCGCATGTGTTGTACTTGCAAAGAACAAGTGGAAATTAAAATTAAAATATGCCATTTCCAATAGCACTAAAAAACATAAAATGTTAGATATAAATCTAATCAAATATGTGCATGTAAAGTGAGTTTCTCTATACAGTACAGTCTAACAATCTGTCTTATTGGAGTGCTTAAATTGTTTACATTTAGTAGAATTATTAATATGGTGTCTTAAAATCCACAGTGTAGCTAGATGTTTTCTTTTAATTCCATCTATTCTTTCTTTTCTCCTCCTTTATGCCCACTTTTGGATTAAATGAATAGTTTCTATGGATCTACTTTTATCTCCATTATTGACTCAGTACATAATCTCCTTTAATTAATCACAGTTTCCCTTCAATTTATAGTTTGACAATGTATAGTTTTTAAACCAATCTGGTATCCTCACAAATTTGATAAGAGAAAAACCTTGTGATTTAAGAATTATTATACCCTTATCTGGAATAGGGAACTTATATATCACTGACATAGAGATATTTACACTCTTGAGTTTAATGCTAGGGTCTTCATAATTTATGGGAAATTCACTATTTCCATGTGATTAATTAATGCTTAATTGTTTTTTATTATTATTGTTTTTAGAGAGAAAGGGAGAGAGAGAAACATCAATATGAGAGTGAAACATTGATCAGCTGCCTCCTGCACACCCCCAACCAGGGATCAATCCCAAAACCCAGGCATGTACTCTGACCAGGAATTGAAGTGGCAACTTTTTAGTGCACAGGATGATGCCCAACCAACTGAGCCACACAGGCCAGGGCTGCTTAATTGTGTTTTTAAGTTTCCCTCATTCTGTCCCATGTACCTAAGTGAGGCATGGCCAAGTTCCTCTTCTGGATTATTGCCTCCACCCTCAGCCATAGCTCTAGCTGCTAGAAAGACAAAAGCCACTGGATCTTAATCGCCTCCATGGCTTGTACCTGATCTATTGGCCTTAGCTTTGTCTCTCATTCCAGGGGGCTCTGGAATCACCTCCAGCCACTAGCTCCAACCGTCCATTCACACATTTAACGAGCATCCTTTGAATATCCACTGCATTTGCTCAGCACTGTCTAGCTGCCAGTCACAGCTGTGGGCAAAGGGTATTTGAGGCATGGCTCGTGCTTCAGGAGCCTGTAGCTTAGTAAAAGTGTCAAGTATAAAACAATAACTTATGGTTAGGTGTAATATATATTATAATACAGGTATGTCACAGAAGTGATGAATTTTGCCGTGGATTAGGTCAGGGATGTGGTCAGGATGCTTTTCTGCAGGCTGTAATATTTGAAGGGTGGGTTGGTCAGGGTTGGATACTCCCAGTAAAACTACCAGGGTGGTGGAATCCACGGCAGCCTGGAGGTGAGCCTGGTAGGGTAAGAGAGGAAGCCGTGTGCTCAGAGGGCGTGGGAGGCTATAATTCAAACAGTAACCATTCTTCACAGCATGACCCCATGCACACAAGCATTCCATGAGACTCACACTTGTGTTATCTTCAGATTAAAGATGGGGAACTGAAGTTTAGAGAGTGTTAACTACTTGCCAAAGTCTACTTTAGGACCTGGGAACATGGGATATGACAACAAGGGTATGAATACCGACCCTTCCTAGTGGACTGGAGGGGAACAAGCAGGGTGAGCATTCCAGCCTGCCAGGCAGAGGCCGGCCCTGGTGAGGTCAGAAATGGAAGCGGGCAACCTGACCACAGACCCTGCACCCTGAGGCCTTCTATAGCACAGCCAAGACAAAGCTGGAGCCATCAACTGAGAACAAAAGCTGAAGGGCTTTATCTATATGCAGTAAGGAGCCACAGAAATTATTAGAGAGGGGAGATGACAGAGGACTTAAATATACTTAGGTTTTAGAGAGAGAAAAATGACAGCAATGTCCAGGAGGCAGGGATCACACACCAGGAGGAATAGGCTGCTATTGTAATAGTCAAGGTGAAGTCCTAAACTATGTAAAAAAAAAAAGGGAGAGAGAGAATTTGATAAACTTGAAGGCTATTTGAGACAAGAAGTGATAGGACTTTGTGAGCAAATGGGTTCTGTGGTGAAAAAAAGAGTGAAAGGAAATTCACATTTGTAACTCATGTAATTGGATGAATGGCCATGTGCTCCCCTGAGACTGTCATAGGGAAACAGGAACAAAGAAAAAACTATGGGCTGTAATACTTAGTGATCTGGGATTTCTTACACACACACACACCCCGGGCCATTTTCTCTTCTCCCCACCTCCCTCTCTTCATTCTCTCTCTCTAGCATGTTCATTAACTAAAACAAATTTCAGAATTCAGGTAGCCCACTTTGATTTTTACTTCTAATACAACACCCAAGGATTTGAGGGTCCATTCCCAGATTATGCTGTGCTCCTCCATGCCTGTGTCCCTGAGCTGTGACGCCTCCTGCCTAAGGTTTCCACACCTTGCTCGCATGGCAACACCTGCCAACCCACTTTTCAGGGCCCCAGACGAATGATACCTCCGTGACTGCCTCCCCGGGCAATGTCAGCCATTCCCTAACCGTCTCCCAAAAGAATCTGTTGTTAACTCCATCAGCATCTCTCACATTTAATTGTAATTATTTGGTCACATGCTTGCTTCCTCAACAGAGGCAAGGTCAGGGACTGCTACTTTGTTGTTGTTTTTTAATTTATTATTTTTTTGATTGACTTTATTGAGGTGACATTGGTTAATGAAATTACATAGGTTTCAGGCGTACAATTCTATAAACCATCGTCTGTGTATCGCCCCCGGTGCCTCGCAGAGCACCTGGTAAATAGCGCAAGCTCAGCAAATGTCCATTGAATAAGAAATTAATAAATTGACTGGCCACATGAGGATGGACTAAGTCATAAGCTATGTGTAGAAAGGTGATCAGGGTGACAAAGACTGTGGCCACTCCTCAGCACGTCCCACCATGGAAACGGAGGCCTTCCTGAAGCCACAGGCACCCCTTCCAGGGCTGGTGTGAAACTTTAGCTAGAGGAAACCAAGAACAAGAGAGGAGCTAATGATTTTCTCATGAGAAATACAGGGGGAAACGTGCCACAGATACAATATCAAAGACAAACTTGGGCCCTTCAATAACTTCCACTTTCCATGTATGACTTTAACTTTTCAGACACTACTTTTCAATCATTTATTTGACCTCCTAAACCCTGTTCTTCACTCCTTATCTGAGGTCTGATGTAAGAAGACACTCCTGAGAGCCTCTCCAGTAAGGGCTGCCCACTTCAGCTAATAAAAGAACAGGCTGCCCAGTTAAATGTTCATTTCAGCTAAACAGCGAACATATTTTTTCACTATCAGTATGCCCTGTGAAGTATTTGGGACATACTTTTACTAAAATAATTACTCACTGTTTATCTGAAATTCAAATTTAATTGAGCATCTTACATTTTATCCTGCAGCTCGTTTCCTCCGAGGACTCCAGGAAGGCCCCTGTACCTGCACATCGGATGCATCCACCTGGGCTGAAACGGAGGCCAGGGATGCGGGTCCGACCGCACTAAGAGGCCAATGGGCAATCCAGAGGCAATGGGGAAAGCAGAGGAGACACGGGAATCTGTGGACGAGCCGGCCTAGTGCAGGGTTCTGCATGCGACCCAGGCTTTTTGCCAGCAGCTGCACTGAGCAGGTGCCCATACAACATAATGCGATACTAAGAGCACAGACTTTAAAGTCACATGTCCTGCCCAGCCAGTGTGGCTCAGTGGTTGAGCATGGACCTATGAACCAAGAGATTGAGGTTCGATTCCCCGTCAGGGCACATGCCTGGGGTTGGGGGCTCGATCCTCAGTTGGGGGCCTGCAGGAAGCAGCCGATCAATGACTCTCTCATCATGGATGTTTCTGTCTCTCTCTCCCTCTCCCTTCCTCTCTCTGAAATCAATAAAGATATATTTAAAAAATATATAAAGTCACATGTCCTGAGGTTCGATTCCTTGTTCTAGCTCACACAGGATTTGTAACCCAGGAAGAATTACTTAACCTCTCCTTATATAAAGTTAGGATAATTATGTCAGCTTCCCAACAGCTTTGTTGATATGTTGCATCTTGTTTGAAACTTGGCCAGAGTTAACAACAACAGGCTATTGTTATTAATTGTTATTATTATTATTAGCCCTAATCCTGATTGCATGGCTGTCACTCCCTCCTCTGGGACAACCCAAGGTAGAACAGAACAGGATAGGACAGTACAGAACAGAATAAGTCTGCCATTTATTTTCACTTGGTACGTACAAGGCAAACGGTGTTAACCGTTTGCATGTATTTTCAGAACCAATCTCATAACAACTCATAGAGATGGCATTATTTCTATTTTGTAGACATTGGATCTAATGCATACGGGAATTAGAAAATATGTCTAAGGTTGCAGGGTCACACAACTTGTAAGTGACAAATCTGAAACTCAAATCCAGTTCTTTTTAAAAAATTTTTCCTTTTTATTTAATTTATTGGGGTGATACCGGTTAACAATATTATACAGGTTTCAGGTGCATGATTCTACAACACATCACCTGTACACTGTATTGTGTGCTCACCATTTATCCCCCATACCCTCCTCCACCTTCCCTATGGCCCCTCTCCCCGGCAATCGCCACACTGTTGTCCACATCCATGAGTTTTTTCTATTTTTTTTTTTTTCTCAGTCCCTCCACCACTCCAGCCAGGCCCCACACCAAAGCTGTCAGTCTGCTCTCAGTCTACGAGGCTGTCACAGTTCTGTTTGATCCCAACATCCATGCTGTTAACCATGACACACACTTCAAAATCTCTCTGTGCAATTTCCAACCCAGCTTGTAATCCTTTCTTACCCTAAGAAGGGACTCTGGTGACTTTCAGTTACTCATGGAAATTATCATATGAGTCAAAGTGGCCCATATTCCTTTCATTCTCATATGTTCTCACTGACCTAGAATGGTGCTCTGGAAGAAGGCCCTCACTTCCCTCCCCAGCTTTCTTCATCTGTCTTCATCTAGTTTCTCCTCTACATAAATCAAATTCATTTGCTTATGCCAATGGAGGGTGAGTCATAGCTTCTTAACTTCTATTAAAGTGGCATACATTAAAGGTCTTTTAAATTTTTCAAGGGTGTGGAGAAAAGGGAACCCTGGTGCACTGCTGGTGGGAACGCAGATGGGTGCAGCCCCTATGGAAAACAGTATGGAGATTCCTCAAAAAATTAGAAATGGAGCTGCCTTTTGACCCAGTGATCCCACTTCTAGGAATGTATCCTAAGAAACCTGAAATGCCAATCACAAAGAACTTATGCACCCCTATGTTCACAGCAGCACAGTTTACAATAGCAAGATCTGGAAACAGCCCAAGTGCCCATCAGTAGATGAGTGGATAAAAAAGCTGTGGGACATCTACACCATGGAATACTACGCAGCTGTAAGAAAGAAGGATCTCTTACCCTTTAGGACAGCTTGAAGGGACATGGAGAGTATTATTCTAAGTGAAATAAGCCAGGCAGAGAAAGACAAGTATCACATGATCTCATGTATATGTGGACTCTAATGAACAAAATAAATTGAGGAACAAAATAGGTCCAGAGACATGGAAGCATGGAACAGACTGAAGGATCTCAGAGGGAAGGCGGGGGTAAGGAGGTGGGAAGTAATTAACCAAAGAGCTTATATGCATGTATGAATGACCCATGGACACAGACAATAGTGTGGAGAAGGCCTGGGGGCATGGAGTGGGGTGTAAGGAGTCAATGGGGATAGGGGAAGTGGGACATCTGTAATACTTTCAACAATATAAATTTTAAAAAACTCATTGCTATGGCCTATATCCTTAAAATAGTGCAGATAAGTAGGCAGGAAATTATAATGGGCCCCATTTTTACAGATGAGGAAAATGAGACTTAGAGTGGTATGAGTCATTTGCCAGAGCCACACAGATAAGAACTGATAGAGCTACTACATGAGTCCAGACTTCTCTTCTCAAACTTATTCATTAATTCATCTATTGTGCAGTATTTGTTGGGTATTTTTTGTGTGTGAGGCACTATCCTAGAAACAAGAGCTGTCTCCATGAACAACATAACCAGAATCCCTCCATCCTGGATTTTTACATCTTTGGGAAGAGAGACATTAGACAATCAAACAAAAAATAATATTTAAGTGTCAATTAGGAAGAATACAGAGTGTGGAAAAGATATAACAGAAGGATCTGAGTTGAATTAGTGGATCACAGAAGTTTTCACCAAAAAGAGAGGCACTTTAGCTGAAATCTAAAAGTAAAATAATAATCCAAGGGACAAGAAGAGAACATGGCAGAGAAAGCCGGATGTCAGGCAGGGCAGGTATTTATTTAATCGGGTCACCAGTGAGTGGTGGCACTGACAGCGATAGAAGCCAGCTACCCTTACCCTCCAGATGGTGCTATTTCCCTGACACCAGACCACCTAGAGCATCTGATTCAGAACTAACCCGCATGCCCCCTCCAGCTGATACCCTTGAGAAACCAGCAGGCCTCTCTCAGAGGTTATAATATCCAGAGTTTTGCCTGCCTGTCCAGTGTTCTTATAGCGAATTAGAAAAAGATGCCTCCTCTAGGCTGGTTAAACCCTGAGGGCTCAAAGCTTGTGCAAAGTATAAAGTACTGCTACTTTTTCCCAGTACCTTGTGATTAAGCCACAAGTCAGGGTCCATGGCAGATAGAGGACACTGGAATGTTTTTTCCACTAGTGCCTTGGTCATGCGCAGTGCTCAGTTCTAAGGGGCCCTGATGGCATCTCTCTAACTCGCTGAAAGCTTCCTACCATGGACCACTATCTCCAGATCACTACTCTTTAGGAGAGACCAGATCAGAGTCTTCTTGAGAAGACAAAATGGAGAGACCTGGAAGGATCCAAGCAGAGCTGCTTGATGGCTTTCAAGTGAAGTTTGGTGCCTTGGAGAGAGTAGGAAACCGGGAGCAAGAGGGCCACGTTCTAGCCTTGGCTCTGTGACACAAGACGAGCCTCCCTTTTCCAGACCTCAGTTAATTTCACATTTATTAAAAGGGCCCTCTGGCAGTCACAGTGTGTAAGTTTTGGTCAAACTGTAAGTTTAGAGACCCCCATGTCCTCATCTCAATGAACTGAATTACAGCATTTCTCAAGATAACCGGTATCTAGGCTTGAACAAATACCCTCCCCTTGAGTGTCCATTTCCAAAAGGAAGGGCATCTTACATCTGAAATACATAGCAGCATCTCAAACCCATGATAAAATTTCTTTTTATCATGAGCAATAATTTTATTACTCTTATATTTTTAATGTTTTCTATATGCCTTGAGCGATGTGCATTCAACTCTGAAAAAGATCGTCTTGCCCTCAAGGAGCCTACAGCCAGTTGGTGGAGACATAAAATCAGGCACCTGTTGGGCACAGGAGAGAAACACCTAGTTCTTCTTGGAAAAACCAAAACAAGCTTCAAGGAAGTCAACGCTGAGGCCAATGCCAAGCACAATATCAGGCCCCTTGAGGATTCAGGAGCGAATAGCACAGTCTCTTAGGAGAGATCCGCAGGCTGAATGAGAAGAGAGATACTAGAGCCCTTAGTGCTCAATAGTGCAAGGGCTCTAGAAGGCAAGTGATACGGCAGCTAACTCTCTGGAGTGGGGGGAAGGGTCATCATAAAGGTTCAGGGAGAAGTGGGGCACCTGAACCAGAGCCCGGCGGGCAGTAGGACTACTCCAGGCGGGGAGGATGGGGAATATATCCCAGGGAGGACAAAGAGCGTGAACGAAGGCATGGGCTGTGAGTGGACATGCCACGTGTGGACAAGCAATTAGCTCGGAGCGTGGGCAAAGAAGCAGAGCGTGCAGGGATGGAACAGGCACACCTCGCCAATCTGATCTAACACTTGCTCCTTGTGCTAAATAATAATTGTGCCCGATACCCATCTAATTGTCAGTGTTGACATAGGAACTACCTCCAAAAGAGATATTGCAATGCCATTGATAAATACACACTAGAAAACCCAAGAGGGCTTTTCTTTGCCCACATGAAAAACTTTAGGTTTGAAAGAGAGGGCAGGGCTCATTAGAGCCACCAGCAAGCTGCGGACGTCTTGTGCAACAGCCTGAATTCCACAGCAGGTATGTCACCTGGGAATGCCTTATAAACGGAAGGAGGCTACAGACGCACTGGAGCGCTTTATCCACACCAATGCCCAGCGCTGCAAGCATGGCCATCTCCGTGCTTCGGGTGACAATCGTCCTGGGACTGCTTGCCTTGATCCTGACCTGCCATGCGGGTAAGTGCTTCTAGTCGCAGCTCCTGCAGTGTGCAGCAGTTAGATGCGATTGCAGGGAGTTGGTGGCACTGATCCAGACCACAAAGGGCAGGGACGGGGAGGGACCTTTACGCACTGAACTAGGAGACTAGAGGCAGATCTTCTAGCAAAAAGAAAGTAGGGCCCTGGCCAGTGAGGCTCAGTGGTTGGAGCATCAGCAGGTTTGATTTCCGGTCAAGGGCACGTACCTGGGTTGCAGGTTCCTTTCCTGGCCCAAGTCAGGGGCCGTGTGTGAGGCCAATCAATGTGTCTCTCTCACATCAATGTTTCTCTCACTCTCTCTCTCCCCCCTGTCCCTTCCATTCTCTCTAAAAATCAATGGAAAAAATATCTTTGGGTGAGTATTAACAAATAACAAAATCAAGAAAGTAAGATTTTTATTCAATGTGCTTCAGTTACAGCCCCTCTTCAGTAAATGTATGAAGTTTGTAACAATTGCTTTCTTATATATTCATGTGACATAGTGACACTACTGTGTTATAAATTAGGAGAGCCTGGTGTTTATTTTTTGATGATTACAACTAATAATGTTTAAAGGTGAAAAGTATAAACTCTGGAATGAGACTCCTAAGCCTGATTTCATGAAAATCAGAAATGAGACTTTAAGCATTTTATTTAACTTCTCTGGGCCTTGCATGTAAAATAAAATGTCAGTTATTAACTGTCTCATAAATGTATCAGGAAAAGTAAATAAAAGAGACCAAAAGTGGAAAAGTATTTGGACCATAAAAAGCACTAGTAAATATAAACTGCTATTGTGACAATGTATTATCTCACTTAATTTTCATCACACCCCTTTAAGGCACGCATGCACAGCTTGATCACTTCCCTTTTTGCAGGTTAGTAAACTGGGTTTGCAAAAGGAACGTTGCTTGAGCACAGGCACTGGTAGCAGTGGCACACCTGGGACTAAAACCCAAGTCCCTCGGTTCTTTCCTTATAGCTAAGCATCTACTTCTTTCATGTCCATTTCAAGCACATAGGGGACCACATGCAGAATTCTCAGTAATTAATTTTAATTTCTTTTCAGTCTGTAGAAGACGGTGAGCTCTATTCAGAATGGTCACAAAACACAGGCAGTGCAAATATTGCCCTTGAAACTGTTCTAAATGTCGCTTGGCAGAACTCACACCCTCAGCCCCCCACTGTCCACGGCAGGACACACAGGCAGACACTCCAACAGAATTACAGTAGAGATGGCCTCAGAGACCACTGTATCCATCCGCTCCCAAAGCAACCCCCCATTAAGCGAAAGGTGAGATCGCTATCCTAAAGACCCGTCCCAGCTCTGTCTCTCAGGAACTCTGAAACTGGTTAAATCACTTTGCTGCTTTGAACCTCAGTGTCTTCATCTGTAAGATGGGATAACTATAAACTTCACCAGATCAAATGAACATGCTTTTGTAATCACTTCTAAGTTTTTATTTAAAACTGTACAAATATCAGTATTCCTGTATCTTTTTAGAACTTTATGATTACATTGACTAAGAAACTCAACCAGGTAGTTAATGTAAATAAGAACTATCCCATATTTGAAAAGAGAAAATATTCAACTATGGCTTTGATCATTTGTTTCTAGTATATCACATTTCTTAATTTTATTGTTATTGTTATTTGCTTTTGTTTTGCTTTCCAACATTTTCAAATTTCTTAATATTTTAACAACATTTTGTAATTTTCATAATCTCTAAAAACACTAAAGGAGCTACTGTGAGTCATTTTATTGTTATTATTAATAATAATAGTAATAATAATACAGCAAGCATTTATTGTGGTCTTACCTTGGGCCTGGTATGTGATAGTGGTATATATATACGATCTGCTATATGTACATATGCACACATATATATGCATACATATACAACATACGTGAAAGATATATGAAACATCTTTTAATCCTGACAATAACATAATTAGGAAACTGAGAGTGTGGTTAAGTGCTGTGTGCAAGGGTACATGGCTAATTTTTTGAACACATGAATCAAACTCAGGTACGTAGGACCCCAAAACATATGACCCACCAGACCCTAATACTGCTCAGTATGTACTTGGTCCAAGGACTGGGGCCAAGGATCTGATCTCCAACCCAGGGCTCCTTGCATACTGAGACACTACCACTTAGTGTCATATTAAAATAAAAAGTCTGGTTTTGCAAATAAGCAGGTAGAACACAGAAAAAAGAATTCAGTTTTCATGCAGGGAATCTGTTTTGCACCTGGGGAATGTCTTCAGAGGATAACTGCTTGAAGGCTGTATTATATGATACAAGTAACAAGGTCTGTGAAGTTAAAAATAAATTAGGTCAAAACCTGGCTCAGCCACTTTCTAGATGTGTGATTTTAGGTGAGTCATTGAATTTCTCTGAGTGTCTTGTTTTCTCTCCTGTAAAACTGTAACATCATCATGGACCTGAATAAGGACCGAGGCATGCTGTGAAAGCACCATCCCAGCGCCTGCACATAGGCACACTCTCCTCCCCTGCCTGTGGTAAAAACAAAGCTTTCTGCTCACTGTGGTTGCCCTGCACTTTATGTGAGGGGCGCGTCCATATATGGCCACTTTTACTTTAACTCTTAGCATACGCTTTGTACATAATAATAGGCTCAAAAAAATCCTTATTGAACAGCAACAACAACAAAAATCCACAGCAACAGCTGAATGAATGGATACTTGGTGATTAGTATATTAATTCTGGTGATATGTCCCAGACGGGTGCTCCTATCCAATCTTTTGTTGTGGCATTGTAAGCAATACATCTTTGTAGAACTAGAAGACATATCTTTTTTTTATTTTTTAATATGTCTTTATTGACTCCAGAGAGAGGAAAGGAGAGAGAGAGAGAGACAGAAACATCAATGATGAGTCATTGATCAGCCGCCTCCTGCACGCCCCCTTCCAGGGATCAACCCTGAACCCGGGTATGTGCCCTGACCTGGAATCAAACCTCCATCTCCTGGATCATAGGCCGATGCTCAACCACTGAGCCACGCTGGTTGGGCTGGAATCCATATCTTTTCACTAAAAGTTTCTATTTTAGGATATAATATAGATGCAAGGCTTCTGACATAATCTGATAGCCTCCACACAAAAAGCCAGTTATAGCTCCTTCATTCAGAATCCCGGGGGATATTGTCTAGAAGTTGGGACTTCTTGAGTCAAAACTTGTGGGGTTGCAGATAAAATATAAGACACCCAGTTAAATTTGAATTTCGGATAAACAATGAATAATTGTTTCATTTAAGTGTGTCCTAAATATTGCATGGGTCATTCTTACGCTAAAAACTATTGCTTATCTGAAATTCAACTTTAACTGGGTATCCTGTGTTTTTATTTATCGAGTCTGCCAGCAGTACTTGTGACGCTATAATAAAGCAAAAAGATACAGGTCCTACTCCATCCTGGCACCAGGGTCCAGTGGGGAGGCCACGTGTAGCTGCCAATTGCCCCTCTTTCATCCTTTCTAATCTCCTGAACATTTAGACTTCTAAGTAAAACCAACCCCCACCACCACCACCAAGGGAACTTGCAGGTCACCAACCTCCAACCTCACTCTCTAGATCCTTGGCCTCACTCTAAAGGGCACTTAATTAAGAGTCAAGAGTGAGAGGCCCCCAGTTACAGTTTCATCTTCTCTTGCCATTCGTGAGTTTTCTGCAAGTCACCTAATCTTTCCAGTTTCTTGGTCCAGTGAACAAAAATATGCATGCCCTATAAGATTGATCGAGGGTACAATCACACAGCTTTTATAAAACCATTATTTTCAGAACTGTCAGATCATGTACAAGGGATACAATTTCTCCTCGCCATCATTATTATTACACCACTTTCAATCGTGTAACACATTTGTGGTTAGATCACAACTTTTCTGTCAAAGACCATGCAGTTCATCACTGAGTGCTTAAGAATCCAGACTTGGAAACCAGACAGACGCGAGGTCGCATTCTGTTTCTGCCACTTACCGACACCGTGCCTTTGAATCAGCTTCTAAACCTGTCTCAAATCCCATTTCTTTACCTCTAATCGGGATAAGGATTCTGCCTACCTCATAGGTTTGTTGTGGGAATAAAATGAGATAATGCATGTGGATTTCCTGTCATAGGCATGTGGTCAACAAAGGCTACTCATTAGTATTTCATCTTCATTATCATCATGAGCACGGGCCCAGGGATCGCATGGAAGAAGAGACCATGTAACTGAAATGCAACCAGGCATTCTGATTTCAGCCCTGGCATGGGCATATGCCAGCTGCTTAACTCTGGCCAAGTTACTTAACCTCCATGAGCCTCAGGGTTCTCATTCAGGAAGGGGAACAGCATCTACCAAAAGACTGATGGCCGTGGGTCTGTCTGATTGTCTTTAGGGATAAGGGATATCATGTATGTGAAGACTTTTACTGGGCAGGCATTAAATGTTGAATAAATGCAACTATAAGATGCTCCTAAGTTAGTTCGTGGAGGTACGATGGGCGCTAGGGGCTCCCCACAAAGAAGAAAGACATTCCTGACTTGTTTTTTAGGTGGCAAACCAGATGACAAGCCGGATAAGCCAGATGACTCAGGCAAGAAACCAGTGCCAGACATGCCAACATTCCTAAACCAGTTGGGCACGGAGATCATCGAGAACGCGGTGGAGTTTGTGCTCCGCTCCATGGGGAGGAACGTGTAAGCACCTGCGGGCCTGCTCTGACCCAGTCGTGGCTGGCAGGTGGCCGCGCTGCATTAAAACAAATGCGAACTGAACTTGTGGTGCATGCCAATGCATTCTTTAAATTGAAAAGCGTTGCCCTACCTTAAGTTCTGTTTGCACCTGAATGAATTTCCCTGGCCCCTTTGGGGTGAGCACATTCCCATCAGGTGGTTCCGTAAACATGCTTTTTATCTCAGGGCCAAGTAAGGGGAAGTCACCAGGCAAGAGGCAAAGCCAGGCTTGGCATTGAAACGGGTGCTGTGTCACTGAGGGATCCCTGGTGAGGCGCTCCCTCTGGCCAGGCCTCAGTTTGCTTACCTGTAAAGATGAAGGAATAAAGGGCCCGCCCTGCCCAGTGCAGACGCTGCAATTCTTTGGTAAAGGTGGTGGTAATGGTGCGCTCAATAGCTACAGTCGTGATGAGTCCTGCCCTTATTTTCTAGCTGGAGTAACTCAGAAGGATTAGGGACAGTAGCTAATCTCTCCTCATAGACAATCTATATGAGAGTTTTGATCATGAGGGGTTGCGCTGGTGGCAGATCATACCCCCCCAAAATCTTCCCAATGTTCTCACTCCACTTCCAAGCCCCTGGCCCAACTCCTCAGACATCTTACTTGAGTCTACATAGCTCTGGCTTTTACTTCTGCTTCACCCTGTTCATTCTCCCCATGTTAGTCTCCCCAAGATGGGCTCTCCAAGGTCCAATTCATTCTGAATTTCCAGGTACTTTCAATCTCCACCTCTCTGAGCCTCTGCTCCCCAATTCTCTTCTTCATAGACCCCTAAGCAGAGTTTGGAAAACTCATCTATTATCCAGCTGCTTGACATTTCCCTGGAGAACTTACACAAAATGCAGGTGCCTTCATTCCATCCTGCACCTTTCCTGGGACAAGGCTAAGGAAATGCTTTCTAACGAGATTTCAGGTGATTCTGATAAACAATGAATGTTGAAAGCTCCTGATTAGATGTTCTGGGCCCCATGGGTGGGTGTTAAAGAGCCATGTAGCCTTTAAAGTTTTATTCATATTTTGTGTAAATGTGGCTATTTGCAGTTTTCTAGGAAAACACCGGCTAACTTTTTATTAGTTTCTGCAAGAGGTCTATGACCAAAAACAGATTAAGAACCACTCTTGTACTGAAGTAATCGGGGTCATTTTGTAATCTGTGCTCTACTTAAATCAACATACTACCAGATGGACAGGCAGAATTCTGCATACAATTATCTTGCAAGAACGTGGACGCTTACAGATGTGTATTTCCGTACTGTTCTTTTCTCTGTTGTGGCTGCTTTGGCAATGGTTGTGTCCTCAGGATCGTTAACATCCTTAACTGGCAGGCAAACAATAAGAGTAACACCCATTATGTGCAAAGTACAGATTGGAATCCAGTTGAATTCATATTTTTATAAATCACAACAATAGCAATATGAGGGGTTGGAACAATAATAGTTCTTTTTATTCCTTCCCTGGGGAATTCCCTAGATATAAAATAGCATTTTTTCCCCTCTGTTAACCCTGAAAGTCAACTGCCTGAAACACTAAAGGACTGCGGCTGACTGGGTGCAGAAATGGTACCTAATCTCCCGCTATTCTATTTCTTTCATTATGTTCTGAGTAAATGATGCTCTTTCTGTTCCTGGAACTTAAACATTTCGAGCTCTTTGTCCCTGCTTTCATTTCTGCCTAAAATGCCCTTTCCTTTTCTCATGGCCAGTTCTTTGTCCTGAAGCTCATCTAAGTCACCTCCTCAGAAAATTATCCCATAACCACTCTTATTAACACTGCCTTCTTTCATTGCCTGGTTATTTGCTATCAGTTTATCTTGTCATAGTGTCACTATAACATATATCAACGTCTCAAATAAGTTGTTTATTTTTAATATAAAATATGAAATATTGTTCATGTGAAAGTAGAGATCAGATCTACCTAGCTCATTGCTATAGCACAGTACCTTGCCCTCTGTCCAGCGGAAAGCCGTAAATATAGTGGGGAATGGGGGAGAAGTATTTCTAAGCACTTAATATGTACAAAGTAGGGGCAGGAATAGCGAAGGGAAAATCTAGATTCTAAACCCCTTCTCCTCAAAGAATTTGTGGTTTTTATGGTAAGATGACATGAGCAAAAGCAATGGTAATTACCATGCTAAAAAAGATAAATGTCAGCCAGATATTGCAGGTAATTTCTGGAGAAGGGAGCTGTCACTGGGGCCAGGGTGCTTAGGGGAGTGTTTATGGTGAAGGTGAGATGCAATCTGGGCCTTAAAGGCCTCAAAGAGATTTGATTAGACAGAATGACAGGAGCGGTGAAAACTCTGCTTTATTTACTCCAATATATCTGACGCTTAAGTACTGTGTCAGGCACATGAAAAATGCCTTTAGGACAGCGTAGCTGCCTCCCTCCACCTGCTCCCTCCACCTGCCTCTGGATTACCTTAGAGCTACGGAAACTGGATTCTGGTCACCTTTGAGCAGCCTTCATTTCTTGTGGATTTCCCCCTCCCCGGGGTTTCCATGATACATTTGCCGGGTTCTCGCCCTACCTCTAGCCATTCTTTCTCAGTCTCTTTACCTGGCTTTTCTTCAGGCATCTGCCCCTCAAACATCATTGCTCCTCAAGGCTCCAGATGTAACCTACCTGGTGTTACCCATCACAACTTCCACATTAAGAGTATTACCTATAATCGAGTGAGTTCCAAACTTAGGCATCTATTGCACCCTTTTTCCTAAGCTACAGGCTAAAATGATAATTGTTTGTTACAAAACCCCACCTAGGTATTCCATCAACACCTCACACTGATGTAAACGCAACACCTTCAACTGATCTAAACGCAGGCCCATCAGCTCACTTACATACCCGCTCCTCCTCCGTGTCCCTATCTCAGTCAGTCACATCCCCTCTCACCCCAAATCCAGAAACCTCAGGGCCTCCGAGGATCCTTCCTGCTCATCACTGCCTTCATTCAGTTTTGAATATTCTACTCCTAGCTTTGTTTCCTACGCCATGCCTCTTCTTCAACTCCACTGACCTGTTGGCCTGGTCAAGTCTTTCATCATCTCTTTCCTGCGACATCTTAATGAGCTTTGCAATCCGTTTCACGCTTTCGGTCTACAGCAACTCCAGTTCAGCCCCTGCCTCCTACCAGAGTGACATAACAAAACACATATGTGGTCCTACACTGCCGTGCTCAAACCCCTTTCGTGAACTTCCTTTGCCTACAAAATCAGAGCAAATGCATTCCGCCGATGTGAAAGGTCCTGACCTGATGCTAACACATCCTTCGATCATCTCTCTCACGCCTGCAGCCAAGCACCTGAGGCCCTAATGACAAATGAGTTCTGTTTCAGGGCAAGTCGTGTTTGTATAAACTGCCAGGGCCCTGGCGCATGCTTATCTCTCTGCCAGCAACGCCGGACCCCCCAACCCCAACTCCACTCTCTTCACCTGACAAGTCTAATCATTTTCTAAATTCTAATTCAAAGACAAGCTCTCAGGAGACACCACAGACCTCTACAATTTAAAAACTCGGGCACTCTGGGATTTCATAATGCTTTGTAGAAACCTGTGAAACAGCTCCTCCCACCCTCAGTTTAAATTGCTTGTATCTCAATGTGTGTTTTCTCCGCCAGACTATGACCTCCTCACAGACCATGCTTAAGTCATCTTTTACCTTCTCAGCAGCTTTCCCGTGCCCAACCCATGCACAGAAGGCGACAGTGATTCGGGCATTAATTCATGATTCTGGAGAATGAGTTTTAGACTTGGCTTTGTACTTTACCAGCCAGGCTAAAATGATAATTGTTGAATCTCTTTGAGCTTAAGAGATTTTTTCATATGTAAAAAGAGATGAAAAGATCATTCATTTTGCCATTCAATAAATATTTATTAGTTTATACTATAGGCTAGGCATTGTTCTGGGTGCTGGGGGTATAGTACTGAACAAATATATCAAAATATATGTGTGTACAGACTATATATATAAGTAGACAACCTAATTAAGAGTTGTTTGTAACTTTAAAGAGATAATTATGCATAAATGGTTTTTCAACTATGAACAATTATAGAAATCTTAGAGCTTATTTCTTTCTGATATAGGAAAATCTGCGGGGGGAGGAGAAGTGTGGCTAGAACATTATAAGACAACCCAGTGATCCTTCTAACATTTCTATTCAGTTTAAATTGTAATTCATTTTTTTCTCTTTATTTTCCTTTCAAGAGGGTTTACAGAACTTGGTGATAAAGGAGAACATTCATCAAAGTGACCTCCCAGGTGATTTTAACTAACAATTTACATCTTAAATAGTAGTATATGAAATAAAGAAAAAAGGTCTGTCTGATTTTATTTAATGAATTTAGACATCCATGCCTACCTATAAGCAAAAAAAAAAAAAAAAAGGTGTATTCTTTTGCTGTTTTGTTTTTGCTTGGATCTTGCTGGAGTTTTTAAAGATTAATTTTAAATAGAATTTTTTATCATCATAAAGAAGATACTGACATAAGGATTAAGGGAGGAGACACAGTTTCAGGGTGAAATAAGTAAGTGCTCAGGGGTATGGGGCCTAGTTCCTGTCACACCTCTTCGAGGAACTGGTTTTGTGCACATCCAGCCTATGAAACGATGGGATTATATGCACTAAAATCTAAGGGCCACATAATCACAGCATTAGTCACTCAATAGAAGGGTAAGATTTGCTGAGCCTAATTCCAGGAGGAAGGATTAGCAATCTCTCTAATCCCACAGTCAGATTTATATACAAACAATGTGGTTTGAGGGCTCAGAAATATTTGCTGTTTTCTTACCCAGTTCTCTCCTGAGAATAGACAGGGAAATATAAACACAGAAATGCAGAGCTTGGAGAGAACTTATATCAGGATCTAGCAGGAACTGAGTACTGACTCTGTTTTAGGTATTAAGCTAAGTGCTACATATGTGCTACCTAATTTAATGCTGACATCCCTATTTAAAATAGGTCTTGTATCCTTACATTTTGTAAATAAGAAAACCAAGGCTCAGGGAGATTCTTGTATATGGCCAAGTTATAAAGGAGGAGGGAAGGATTTGAACTCAAGCAGCCTGATCCCAGAGCCTGTGCTTTCTCACTAAGCCACAGTGCACACAGGAAAACAGTCAGAGGAAGCAGTGGGAAACAGTAATTGAGATATTTGACCTTAGACATGCCTCGAGGTGCCCGTAGAAATAAACCACTACGTCTCCATCGGCTGAGTTACTGCTTTGCATCTCCAGGAAGCATGGCCTTTCCCAGCTGCCACGTCAGACCTGACCTGGAAATGCTCCTCTTCCCTGCAGGCTCCGTTTCATAACCCGGCATGATCAGTGTGAGCTCAGGAAGCCCCTCTCATGTCACCCCGACTTAGCCCGCCCTTTCCCGTCAGCGTTGCAGGGTGGAAATCAGGCTTGGGCCTTGGAATCAAGCCATGCTCCACACTGACACTCTGACTCTCACCCCAAAGCCAGCTAAGGTCCTGCAAGCACTCGTGCTTGCATTTTCCCATCCCACCTTCTCCGGGAACAGCCAGCCTCGTGTGGCAGGTGTCCTACCTAACACTTTGCCTTCATTCCGGCTGTTGGCACACACCTGCACCCCTTAGTACCCACCAGCCAAACCCATGGAACCCAAGCCTTCCTAAGGCTTCAACATGTGGGTCAGGCCAACAGGCAGACAGCGCAAAAGAGTTAGGGAGAGCAAAGGGCTCAGAGGGGAAGCAGAGTCAACGTCTGACTTGGCTACTTACAGGTTATGTGACCACGGGGAAGTCACTCAAGGAGGCTTGAGCCTCCCTTCCCTCCTTAAGGATATTAAAAATGTGAGGATCTTAACTGTTGAGGATCTTAACGCCAGAATTTCTTTTTTCGCCGCACCTAAAAAGCTTTCAGTGGGTCCACTAAAGAATGGGCAAGGAGCAATGGCTCAACCTAGAGACATAAAAACCATTGGGACCTGAAAGAAGGAAGCCTCTGAAGCAGAGATTAAATTTTGAATGGTTTGATGAGGTGCACCTCTTTAAACCCTGGCGACTGTGCATTGAATAAGGACTTTTAAGTTTCATTTGCATGATAATTGCCTTATCTCATCAAAAGTCACATGTAAAAGTGCCCTGGTCATGCCTTGGAGAAAGTGAATTTGACAGGTAATTCACATGCTCCTGTTGAGAAACTGCAGTTGGGGGTGGCATCACTCAGTCGCACTGTGTGAAGGCAATGGGGAAAGAATGGTGAATTTGAGACTTTTGAGGGGGAAAAATTACCTTCCTAAGGACTGCCTCCTCCTTTCTGATTAGAATATTTCTATAACTTGGTCTGTTTCTTTTTTCTCCCCTTTATCTGGAAACTCAAAGTGAAACTGGTGACTCGATCCATCCCTGTGCTCAACCTCCGCGCACTTGCCAGTCTTCCCGGTTGCTCGCTCTCGCCCTATCTTGCATTTCTGTTTTTGTTGCTGCTGCCTGCTTCCTCAGATCCATATTAGGGTAGGTTTCACTAGAAGTCGTTTCACATTCTAAAGTGTAGAGGCATAAAAATCGGAAAGAAAAGACGAAAAGATCTTTGTATTTTTCTTAAGCCTTAAACCCTCTCTAGCTGGTAACCGTTTCCCTCTCTCTGGCTTGTATCTAAGGACACACCTACACGGCTCCAGAATAATCCCAGGGCAGCCAAGTCCTGCTCTTCCAGTCCTTCTGCTTCACAAGTCCTTCAGGACGGAGGCCTCAGAGTCCCTCCCAGCAAGCTCTCAGGATTCAGGACCTGGCCTCCACCAAATGCAGCTCATTTTGAAAACCCTGACTTCACATTTTTGTTTCTAGAAGTCAGAATAAATGTGTCTGTCTGGGCTCACGTATTCTAGCTCTTTGAGAAGCTTTTTATTAACAGAACTAATTTCTCCTGAGCATGCTTAAAGTTTTTAATGCTGCCAAAAATATTAAGTATGTAAGAATTGTCATTAGCAAGAATGACCAAAGAATGGTTCAACACAAGGAAACTAAAGCCCAGATAAAGCAACAAGTCCAAAGGCACGGGATCAGTAAATGATAAAGGACGATCTCACTCGGACTGCAGAAGATACCTTCTCAGCCTCTAAAAATGCATGAAGCTTCAGAGATAAAAGTTTCATACATCCCTTTTGGAAAGTCTTGCAAAAATGTCTGAGCCCACTCTCCTGGGCTAGGAAATAAAAAACTGGCCTTTAAAAAAAAAAAAAAAAATGAACGAGGTCATTGCTATTCTATGGAGGCTTTATTATTCTCAGAGGAGAGCAGAGTGTCCAGTGGAAGAGTGTCCGATTGAAAAGTCTAGTGCAGCCCTATCACTGCTTCTGTCACCTCATGACACAGAGGCGGGTCCTCGGTGGCCCTGCTGGGGTCCTTGCCGCTCAGGTATAGAGGGTCATACCCTTGCAAAGCCTGACCAACTGAACCTGAAAGAGTCTCCTAGAATTATTTAACATGCTCAGCAAGGCCAGACTGAATGCAGAGCAGAGTGGTGACAATAACGGCAGCGCTGTAGTCTGGGATAAAAGGTCTACGTGCTTCTGCTACTGAGTTCTTGAGAGCTGTCCTGATTCCTTGTCCCTGACTCTGAAAACAACTCCAGTGTATTGTCAATAAAATCTTCTGTTGGTTTGACTGTCTTCCTATTTTTATGCAGCCATGATAGGTGTTCATGCAACACAAAGATTCTTTAACAATGTAAGTGGCTAAACAAAGAGTGAACACTTACTAAATATTTAAAAATGCATATTACTTTCTACAAAACAGACAACCTACACACTGCATTTTCCAGAGACTGTGCCAATTTCTTCTCCCCCTGCCATCAGCATGAATGAGATATAATTGACATATAGCAGTGTGTAATTTTAAGGTATAACAGTGATGATTTGATACACAAATACTGTATATTACAATAGGGTTAGTTAACAAAGCCATTACTCATATAGTTGCCATTATTTTTTTGTAGTGAAAACTTTTAAAGTCTACTCTCTTAGCAACTTTCAAGTTCTAGTACTACTTAGCAATACAGTGTTATAACTATATTAACCATGCTACACATTAGATCCCCAAAATATATCATATATTGATCTTATAACACAGTTTTTACCCTTTGACCACCTTCACCTATTTCCTCCCACAAACAACTCTCTGCCCAGGCAACCAACCCCTAATCTACTCTCTGTTTAAATGAGTTGCATTTTTTTTAGATGCCACATATAACTGCAATCATACAGTATTTGTCTTTTTCTATCCGACTTATTTCACTTAGCATAATGCCTTCAGGATTCATCCATATTGTCACAAACGACAGGATTTTCTTCTTTTTAAAAGCTGAATAATATTCCCCTGTGAATGACATCCTGAAAACACAATCCACAGCATCCCTGCTCTGTCCCCAATCTCGAAGTTCCTGCCATGACATCAGTCCTTAAGAAAATTTACATCTTGCATGTGATAGAGATGCTGAGCAGAAAGAGTACTTCTACTAAAATATAATTCAAATTATATCAATTCATTCTGTTACATCCTATGTCATTCTGAGCAAAAGCTATATTTTAAAACTTCCTTACAAGGTGACTAGGATCCTATCTGAGCTACCTGCTTCTCATGCCTTCTTCTATCACTCATGCCCTTGCTCCCTCCACTCCAGCCATTTGGAATATTTGCCTTTCTTTAAACACTCCAGGCATGTTCTTTCCTCGGAGCCTTGCATTTTCCCTTCCTTCTGCCTAAAATACCCTCCCCAAGATAGCCACGTGGCTTTCTCCCCCACTTCTTCAGTTCTTTCTCAGAGATGACTGTCTCGGTGAGAACTCCATTGAACAATTTTAAGTAGAATTTGAAGTCATTCTTCTACTTAAAACTGTACCCTGTGGCCCACCATTTCTTATCTCCTTTAGCAGCTGTATTTTTTTTTCTCCCCATCATTTAACACAGTGTTAAAACTTTTTTTTAAAAGAAAATGTTGTTCCTTAGTCTGTCTACTCCCAATAGAATGTAAAGCTCCATGAGGCAAGATTTTGCCTCTTTTGTTCAACGTCACTGGCACAATTGTGAGCAACTAGAACAGTGCTCAGCAGAGAGCAGCTGGTCGATAAATATGTGTTGTAATCTGTATTAAGAAACTGAAATCATAGAACATCTACCTGAGGATAAGACAGGAAGGAGGCGCATGGGACATCCCATGGTTCTTGCTTTCAAGTAGCTCACAGGCTTGATATAGAAGATAGGAGCACACGATCAACCCACCACACTCAGCAGGACCTGGTTTAACAGGGGCACAATCATCACAGCCTGGGGAGCATCACAAAGAGCCATTAATGCTCCCTCGGGAGATCTGGGAGGACTTCTCAGAGGTAATACTATCTGAGCTACATCTTGATAGATGAGAAAAGATTTGGAGACCTAAAGAAGGGCAGGTAAGGACCGTTCAACCAGAGGGGACAGCTTAAGTCAAAGCCCAGACAGTGACAATGCTTCTCATTCCAAGATGGCCCTTCAAAAGCTACCCAAGGTGATAAAGCAACAGATACTCTTGGGACATGTCCCATGCTTGGTCCTTCTAAATGCTACCTCATTGAATCCTCACATCGAGTACAAGAATTCGATATTATCATTCCATTTTGAAATAATGCAACTGAAAACCTGGAAGTTTAAGGAACCTGACCAAGAGCTCTCAGGTCTCTACTGCTCAAGTCTGAACTTGAACATAAGCCTGTGCAAGCCTGAAGCCCCTGCTTACATTTCCCTGCCTTTTCAGTCTATGACAGGATTTCCTTTTGTTACTTTTATTTTTATGTTGAGGAGGAGGGGAACTTACTGTCTAATGTGTGTTAACTGATAAAATGTTTTATTCAAAATTCCCCTTGGAAAGTTATTAAAGTAGCATATGCTCACCCTAAGGGGGGAAGTGAGGTGAAAGTGGAACAACATATGTATTTTTAAAAGCTAAGTTTTGAAAACAGGCTCAGGAAGGAAGGAACATGGTTCTCTCGGCACCTGTAACAAATGCATCTCACCTACACAGGTGATCAGGGAGGGTTTCCCAAGAAGTGTGACTTGAGCTGCGATCTAAAATAATAAAATTAAATTAAATTAAATTAAATTAAATTATTAAATTAAATTAAATTTAAAAATAAAATAATAAAATAAAATAAATAAAATAAAATAAAATAATAAAATTTAATTTAATTTAATTTAAAAATAAAATAATAAAATAATAAAATAAATAAAATAAAATAAAATAATAATAAAATAAATAAAATAAAATAATAAAATAAAATAAAATAAATTAAATTAAATTAAATAGGTTAAATAGGAGAAACTTCAGGAGAAGGAAAATGAAGGAGAGAGGTATTTCCCGTTGAATGGACAGCATTTGTAAAAGACATGCGTCGGGCGTGGTACGTGCCAACAGTGACAAAGGCCAAGGGGACTGGGAAGCAAATGAGGGCTAGTAAGAGTCAGGGAAGAGAGCCAGCTCTAGCCTGGCAGCTTCTCGACTGGTCCCTTTCTAAAATTAAAAAGAAATGCAGCAAATACATATATGTCACTTACTATCTGTTTGTTGTATTGCCCACCTTGCGCAGGAAGGACAGAAACAATATGACCTATACATTGCCTCTCTTGATGCCAACACATAGTAAAAAGGGGCGTTATTGCTTCCTCGGGCAGAACAGTCATATCCTAGCCATTGTCTTGGTCCCTAATTCCATCTTTGGGAAAGGAACTTGTCTGACCTCAGCGACTTCAGATCCCAACTGCTTTTTCCAATGGAAATTTGTTAGTAGCTATCAAAATGGTAAACATCACACAATTCTTGTCACTGAATTTCCACTTCCAAGATTTTTTCTAATGAGACAAATACAAAAATAAATGCAAATACATTTACTGGAGCACTTTTTATAATAAAAAAAATTACTAGAATAATTTAAATATTTACACAGATGACAGTTTAAATAAAGTATCACTCATTCACATATTCATGTTTTTAAATGTGCAGAAAATGTTTTGAAAAATCACATAAAACTGCTAACAGCGGTTTTCTCTAGTTTGTTGGATTTAGAAGAGGTAAGGAGAGTTACATATATAATTACATTCATATTTATATACAACTTATATTAATTAAATTGTATAGATATTCCTGTATTCTGTGTATCTTCACAATATTTTTAATTAAACTTTTTATTTTGAGAAAATCATAGAGTAACTTGCAGCTGTAAGAAAGAATACAGAGAAACCCAGTATAACTCTACCAAGTTGCCCCTAATGACAGCAACTTGCAAAACTATACTCCAATATCAAAACCAGACAAGACCATTGAGAGACAACCAGACAATTGATACAGACAAGATGCAAAACATGTTTATCACCACGAGAATCTCTCATGTAGCCTTTACACGGCCCAACCACTCCCCTCTTACCCCCGCCCCCTCTTAGCTTCTAGGAAGCACAAATATGTTTCTGATTTGTGTAATTTTGTGACTTTGAGAATGTTATATAAATGGAATTGTACTGTATTTAACTTTAGGGATTGGCTTTTCTCACTTAGCATAATCATCAGTGCATCATTGTTTTTATTGCCCGTAGAATTCCATCTTCTAGATATTCAACATGTTGCTTAACCTTTCATGTTTAGGTTTAGGTTCTTACAAATAAAACCGCTATGAACATTTGTGCATACGTTTTTGCATAAACATGTTTCATTTCTCTGGATAAATGCCCAGGGGTACAATTGGTGAATCATATGACAGTTGCATGCTTAGTTTTTCAAGAAACTGTCCAACTATTTATCTAGAGTAGCTATACTATTTTACATTCACACCATCAATATGAGGGATCCAATGTTTCTATAGCCTCATCAGTATTGGGTGATGCTACTTTCATAATAAGTTTTATCAATAATTTCTGCCATAGTGTTTATCATCAGTTTCTGCTAACTCCTCAAACATAGACTGCCCTCAGATTCCTTCTTTACTCAAGCGTTCTCTTTGATACACCTCCAGGAAAAAACCTCTACCCCCAACAGACGGCCACATTACATCTATAACTCAGAGCTTGGGGACACAGGACTCTGTCCCAGTTTTTTCCATTTAGTAGGTGGAATGAGAGCATAGGGAGTTATTCTTCTCTAATATGCCAAAAACAACAAACTGAGAGAGCAAAGAATAGCTTAATAATATGAATGATGGGAGAAAACAAAAGGATCAACCCAATAAGACAAAACTTAACAAAAACAAATCATTTATCCAGTAAACAAGGACCCAACACTGACTTTCTTCAGACTCTGTGCTATGTCCTGAGGACGCATCCATAAATAAGTTCAAGTCCCTCTCCATTTGACTTCAGTCTAGAAAGGAGATTTTGAAATAAGTATAAAAATAATTGCCCAAATCTGTATTATAATGTCTTTTGATTTAAAATAATATCTAACTGTCCAGCTGGCATTACTCAGCAGTTGAGCATTGACCCCAGGAGATCCTGGTTCCATTCCTGATCAGGGCACACGCCCAGGTTGTAGGCTCCATCCTCGGTGGGGGACAATGCAGGAGGCAGCCGATCAATGACTCTCTCACCACTGAAGTTTCTCTCTCTCTCCCTCTCCCTTCCTCTCTCTGAAATCAATAAAGACATTTTTTTTTAAATAAAAATAAAATATGGGGTAGAACAAGATGGTGGTGTAGGAAACAACTGCACCCGCCGCCTCCCGCAACCACATCAAAATTACAACTAAAATAGAGAACCACCGTCACTCAGAGCCTCCTGAGATCCGGCTGAACAGAAGCCCCACAACCAGGGAGCTGAAGAAGCACCGAGACCGGGAGGAGGGGCGGAGACGCGGGCGGGTCGGGGCTGAATCTCCGAGACGTGGCCGCGGGCCCACACCCGGTGCCGCAGGGTAAACCTGGGAGGGAATTTCAGCAGCAGAGGTTTCCCAGAGGAGTGAGGGGTCCCAGCCCCACAGCAGGCCCCCAGCCCAGGGCTCCAGGCTGGGAAGACAAGTCCCCCAACTCTGGGCTGTGAAACCAGCGGGGACTGTCCCTGAGGGTCGCGGAGGCTGCGGGAGCCCCAGCAGCTCCTCTAAAGGGCCCGGCACGGACTCACTCGGACGCTCCCTCTGAGCCCAGCACCGGGCAGCAGCCGGAAAGGACCCGGGACACTCGGGGAGGAACTAACCTGCCTGAAATCCAGCAAGAGCTGGAGGGGCGGCTTCCTCCTGGGCAGAAGGGCTGGCGGAGGCCATGGCTCCTGTGGCGAGTCCTCCCCGCACAGCCGGCAGGCAGGCGCCATGTTTGAGTCGCCAGCACCTGACTCACGCCTTTGGCCCCGCCCCGTGACTCCCGGAGGCCCCGCCCCTCCCCACCTGCAGCTCATCCAGGCCATTTCCAGGGGCTTTTCTGTGCCAGTGGCCTCTCCAGCGTCCTGCTTAGGACTTTCCTAAAATCTCTCAAACAAGCAGCAGCGGGCCCCATACAGCTCAGTAAGTGGCCCCAGGCCTGGCACTAGCGGCAGCTGCATTGGCTCATAGCTTGGCCTCTCCTGGACACCGCCAAGCCCAGCACAAGGAGCAGCCAACTACGGTTTGCTGTGTAGCTCATGCTGGGTGGCCCTGGGCAAGGCACTGGCACAGGCTCACTTTGCACCTCCCGGGAGGCCCCAGTGACAATGCACCTGATGGTCAGACTTGACCACGCTGGATTACACCCCTACCACATCCACGAGTGACACTCAAGAGGCGCACTTGGTGAACACCAAAGCCCCACTGAAGTAAATCCTGCTCCATAGGGGTGTCTCCAGCACAGCTGCTCTCTGGCTATAGTTGCAGCTGGTCCTCACAGCCGATTGGCCTGGGCATCAATTCCTTCCAGTGAAGCCAACAGCAACCAAGGCTCAACTACAACAGGACAGTGCACACAGCCCACACAGGGGAGCACCTAGAAGGCCCAGCTCAGGGGACTGGGGAGGCTGAGCCACTGGACCCTACAGGACACCTACTACAGAAAGCCACTCTACCAATTCCAGGAGACATAGCAGCTCTACCTAATACATAGAAACAAACACCTGGAAGCAGCCAAAATTCGGAGGCAAAGAAACATGTCACAAAGGAAAGAACAGAAGGAATCTCTAGAAGAGGAACTAAATGAAATAGATCCAAGCAAGCTAACAGAGAGTTCAGAATTTTGTTTATAAGGATGTTTAAGCGGACTGTTAGGGAAATAACTGAGAAAATCGATGACATAATAAAGTACCAATTTGAAATGAAGGCTACACAAACTGAAATGAAGGATAATTTACATGGAATCAACAGTAGAGTAGAGGACGCTGAGAATCAAATCAGCAATTTGGAACATGAGGAAACAAAAAACACCCAACCAGAAGAGCAAAAAGAAAAAAGAATCCAGAAATATGAAAATAGTATAAGGAGCCTCTGGGACAACTTCAAGAGGCCCAACATTCGTATTATTGGGGTGCCAAAAGAGGCAGAAAGAGACCAAGAAATTGAAAACCTATTTGAAAAAATGACAGAAAACTTCCCCTACCTGGGGAAAGAAATCAACTTACAAGTCCAGGAAGCACAGAGGGTCCCAAACAAGAGGAACCCAAAGAGGCCCACAGCAAGACACATCATAATGAAAATGCCAAAGGTTAAAGACAAAGAGAGAATCTTAAAAGCAGCAAGAGAAAAGCAGTTAGTTACCTACAAGGGAGCCCCCATATGACTGTCAGCTGATTTCTCAACAGAAACCTTGCAGGCCAGAAGGGAGTGGCAAAAAATATTCAAAGTGATGAAGAACATGGAACTACAACCAAGATTGCTCTACCCAGCAAAGCTATCATTTAAAACTGAAGGTCAGATAAAAAGCTTCTCAGACAAAGAAAAGCTAAAGGAGTTCATCACCACCAGACCAGCACTACTGGAAATGTTGAAGGGTCTTCTTTAAGAAGAAGCTAATGAACAAAAGAATCTGATGAACTAAATAGATCCAGAGACACTGACACATGCAACAGACAGTCATATCTCAGAGGAAAGAGGGAAGGAGGGTGGGAAGAGATTAACCAAAGAAGTTACATGCATATATGCATAACCCATGGACACAGTCAATAACGGGGTGAAGGCTGGGGAGGGGGTGGGAGCGAAGTGGAGGGGGTCAATTGGGGGGGAAAATGGGACACCTGTAATACTCTCAACAATAAAGATAAATCTTTAAAAATAAAATAAAAATAAAATAATGTCTGACTTTTTTTCAATTAGCATTGAAAAACTATCAATGAGATAGAAGCTGGGGAATGATTCTTGTGCTACTTCAAGAACCCTTTTTCTGCTGTGTGGTTAATGGACTGGAAGGGACCAGTTTTGGGAATACAGATGCTACCAGGAGATTAATGCAGTAGTCTGCCCAGAAATGACACAGTGTGGGGAAGAGCTGTAGTAAGAGCAATGATAAAGAAAAATGTAAAACGTTTATAATAAACAAGACTTTGTTACCAATTAAATAGTAAGTCTGAGAAGAGGAAGTTCTTATAATAATTCCCAAGGTTCTGACTCAGGCGACCAGGAAAATAGTAATGCTATATACTGAGATAGGAAATTAGAACATAGGAGCATGTTTTGAAGGAAAGATAATGAGTCCAGGTGAAGGTTTGTTGCGTTGAATATAAAAAAAGACATCTGTCGGAGGTGTCTTATAGGTGATGGAAACGCTTGTGCTCAAAGAGGAGCTGGAGACTGTAGCTATAAATTTTAGAGTTTCTAACATGGAGATTATATTGTCAGCCATAGGAATGACAGATTCCCAGTGAAGACTATACATAAAGTGAAAAGAGATGAGGAATCATGTTTAGCATCTTCAGAGGCATCACCCTTCAGAGGAAGTCAGAATAATAAGGGCCATTTAAAGAAATGGAAATGTAATGATCAAAGAGTAAGAAGAAAACTGGAAGTGGAAGGAAAGATCATCCAAACAGAGCAGGACATTTCAGGTATCTCAGGTGGCAATGACTTTGAAGTAGTTGAGGAATGTGGTAAATTACACTATGTAACCCACATTTGGGAATTATATATCTTCCTCCTAGATAAGCCAGGCATGGTCATGTGACTTGTTTTGGCCAACGAAATGGCACTAGAAGTGATATACATCACTGCCCAGGGGAAGCTTTAAAAGTTAGCCCATGACTCACTAAGCTCTCTTTTTCCCTGTGTCATCATGATGATCAGAAATGCTCAAGACAAAGACTATTTCATCAGCTCCAGGTCACAGGATTCAGACGACATGGGGAGAGCTATAGCCAACCCAAGACAGCCATGTGGCGTGAGAGCAAATTAAAATGCTGCGAATGTAGGCCCCTGAGATTTAGGTTATTTATTACTACAGCTGGGCAATCTCATCTAGTCTTATAGACTCGGGTTAAATGAAGAAGGAAAGAAGAAGTTTCACAAAGTGTAACACTTTTAGTTGTAAAAAAAACATGAGAGAGGGGAGAGAAATGGCAGGAAATTAATATAACCTTCACAGAGGAGATGATGGTTACCATGATCTCGGTCAGGAACCAAGCAGGAAACAGAAACCACTGTAATGCTCAGAACAGAGGGGACGTAATACAGTGGTTCCCCCCTTATCTGCGGGGGACACGTTCTCAGGCCCTCGGTGAAGGCCTGAAACCGCAGATAGCACTGAACCCTCTGGATGCTGTCTTTCATCCTTCGCATACAAACCTATGATAACGTTTATTAAGTAGGTGAAATAACCAATAATTAAATGGAACAATTATAACAATATACCTTAGTAAAAGTTATATGAATCTCTTTGGGGCCATTGTTCAGTAAAATAAGGATTACTTGAACCCAGGCACTGCGATGTCACGTCACGATTGTCAATCTGATAACTGAGACAGCTCCTAAGTGACTGATGAATGGGTGGTGTATACAGCTCGGAGACACTGGAGAGAGGATAATTCACATCCTGGGTAGGACAGACTAAGATGGGCAAGATTTTATCACACTACTCGGAATGGGGTGCAATTTAAATCCAAATTATTTATTTCTGGAATTTTTTATTTAATATTTGTGGACCATGGTTGACTGTGGATAACAGAAGCCACATAAAGCAAAACCATGAATATGGGGGGACTAGTGGGCACAGAACTGACTCAATAGATGATAGAAGACCTAAAAAGTCAAGTGGGGGATGGTGAGGCAACCCAGATAACAAGAGGAAGCCACTACCAACCTCAGCTGGGAAGAAAGAGAAAAGAGGTGATGTATCCAGAGCCAGGGCTGGAGTCACCTGACAAAAGCTAGAACCCATGCAGACCTATCTAGCAGGACCTGGCGGCTTAGACACATTACAGGCACTTCTGGAGACTTCTCTCAAATAGAGACGGGTGGGGAGGGGCACACTCTGGCCTTCCCCTTTTCCAGCCACCTGTCTCCTGCCAGGACTCCCAGTGTCAGAACAGAGGCCAAGAGTCAGCTGACCTGGGAACCCAAGAAAGTCAACCTGCAGGGGTCAGCTCCACGCCCTCTGCCTCCCCCCACACCGAGCAGAGTAGGGGGAGGGGGAGGAACAAACTCGAGGGCAAACAGACCCAAGACTGGCACTAGATTAGGGCTGAAGGCAGACCATGGCAGGCGTTCCGGGTGGGGGAAAAAACATCTTGATTTTTTCATTAAAGCATAAAAGTGTTAACAGTAAAGAGGTGTGGCTATCTTTTCAGCATGGCGGGGCTGGAGCCGATGCAGAGAAAGGGTTCTTGATGAGACTAGGCATAGAAGCAAAGGCCGGACCACGAAGGACCTTGAAATCCATTTTATAGGTGGGCGTGTAGAACCAAAATTATGCCTTGAGAAGAAAATTCTGGCATCGTTGTAGGCAGTAGCATGGGGCTGGGGGAAGGAAAGGGTAGATTAGAACCCATTTGCCAAAGGCTGGTGTAGTCAAGGCCTAACTTGGTCAGTGAAGCTTTGGAGTGGTCCTACCATAACTACCAACTTAATAGAGACACGTTCCGGGGGTGTAGACTCCAAACCAATGAGGTTTGTGGGACCCTAGACTCATCAAAACAATACCTTGAAAATTCTTTTCCATTTCGTGTTTTAAAATTTCTTTGGGGGGGGGGGGGCAGGAGCATAAGGGGTCTGGGAACACTGTCAGAGAAAGAACAGTCTAGAAAGGCAGAGATGTTTAACTTCGAGATAAGAAATCATGTCCTCCTGAAAATATGATTACCTTTAGAACAGCAGGCTCTCTAGAGTTTATGACCCAAGGGGAAAATTATCTGGCGAAGGCCCTTCTGAACCGAGGCCCCAGAAATACAAATAAGCCAAGCTGAAGTCTATCCACTGCTTTATTTATTCTTTCCAGGAGTCGCTATGTTTTGGGATGGAACAAGGTTCAGCCAGGGGGAGGACACCATCATCCTCGCCCCGCTCTCGCTTCCTGCCGTCACAGCAAATGTGAGAGGGCCCCCTGAAAGGCAGAAGGACAGTAATAAAAATCAGATTGCATGGAGTTAGCATGTTTCTCTCCTATTTAGCACCATTGTACTGATGGGAAAATAAGGTCTCAGAGTGGTTAGGTTCAATACAGACTCAGAGAGTTGGGAAGTGGCTAAGTCACAACCAGAGCGCAGGTCTTGCCCTGGCCGGGTGGCTCAGTGGGTTAGAGCATGACTGTTGTGGGTTCGATCCCCAGTCAGGGCACATGCAAGAATCAACCAATGAGTGCATAAATAAGTAAAACAACAAATCAGTGTTTCTCTCTCTAAAATCAATGAATACATTTTTTAAAATTCTTTAAAAAAAACCCCCACAGGTCTCTGTTATTCAAATATTCCTACTAAACATGTAGGTACTGCATTCCCCTTAAGATTACCAAACATGTAAGCTTTATATGGGCCGTCAGTAAGGAGGAAATACACCATCGCAAGTGAGAACGGGGGGAGGTGGGAGTAGAGTGGGTGGTGCAGGCACTGAGGGTAACTGAGGGTAGCTAAGCCCTGCCCTTCGGCAAACTACCCCTCGAGCTGTACTTACCAGCAGTTTCTTCACAGCCTCGGAGGCCTCTGGGCCCAGCTCATTCACACACTTCCTTAGCCCTTCCACAAGGTGCTCAACTGTAATGCCCAGAGCATCCAGAAGGAGCTTGAATGGATCCAGAAGGGGGACAGCGTCCAAAGGTAAAGGTAAGGCATCCTTGGCAGGAAGGGGCACACTGTTCATGAAGAAGGCAGTAGCTGCGGAGCAAAAGAGAAACGAAGTGACAGAGGAACATCCGCTCCCGTCTCGGACCTCACCGCCTTCCACTCTGTCCATCCACTGCTCCATTGCAGCCATGTTCATCTTGATCGCCCGGGAAAACTTCTGCCTCAGGGCCTTTGCACCTGCTGTCCCAGTTCTCTAGAGCTTTCTTTCCCCAGATAGCTACATGTCTTTCTTCCTCACATTACGTGGTCTCTCCTCAAATGTTACATTCTCAGAGAGGTATCGAAAATGGAGCTCCTGTCACCCTCTATCTTTATTTTTTCTTACCACTACCTAGAATATTAAATCCTTTCGGTTTTGCCTTCATCCTCTCATCAGAATCTCCATGAGAAAAGGAACTTACGTTTCACTCACTTCTGCGCCCCACGCCTAGCGCACCCTGTTGCACCCTGGCATGTGGTGAGCACTCAGGGATACTAGTGGTTGACCGAATAGGAATGTACTTTGCATGTAAGTGGAGGTGCCATAAGCAATCACCGCTTGGGGACAGGAATGGACCCAACCACAGCCCAGGACACTGTTCCCAACCAGTTTAACTCAATGCTACAAAAAATAACTGGACACTGACTCTGTGCCAGTTGAGGGAGCTCCATAGATGCACAAGACAAGGACACTCCTTTCAGAGAGCTCACAAAATCTGGCAGAAAATAAAAACCTGTGTCCGCCACAGTGCAGAGGATGCTGTGCTAACACTGTGGACAGTGCTCCACGGAAACACCAAACAAGGGACGGCTGGCTCTGATGTGGGAGGTTTCGCAGGAATTTTCCCAGAAGCTAGAGTTGTGTCTTGAGGCAAATTCGCAAGGTAAAGAAGGGAACGGCATTTTAAAAAGAATAAAATTAACAAAGGCACTGAGATATTAAAATGAAAGTGCGTACGCAGTGCGGTGAGTCTTCTGCCCAGAATGGCTGGAGCACAGAACTCCAGCCGTGTGTGCTGGGGAGGGACAGAGGCGGTGAGGCTGCAAACTTAGGCGAGGTCAGGTTTCTCTAAGCCTTGAATGACATACTAGTGAGTTTCAGGGGTTTTTTCCTAAGGGCGATGGGAAGCTATCAAGGTAATTATATGAGACAACTGCATTTTAGATCTTCCGTTTCAGAGAGGTAACTTTCACATAGTAAATGAATCAGCAGAAAAGTCTAAAGAATGGAAAACTATGTATGACTCATTTTTATAAAACGTGTGCAGATATGTAAACACACATGTGCATGATCACATACGTAGGAATACCTACTGCATATCCTCCTGCTGGCTAAGACCCTGCCATAGTTTATTTTCCTCCTGACCCTTTTCAGTTCCCCCTTCAAATTGTAAAAATTGAGTCTGTTCACCTGTCTCACCTTCATCTCCTGTCACCTACTTGCCCTCCAAACTCTCTCCCAGGGGGACAATGTTTATTTCCCGCCACCCACCTTTCAGCCGTCACCTCTGCCAACAGATGTTTGTCCCTGGACACCGAAGAACCACAAAATAGCTGAAACTGATGAAGCTACAAATTTGTCAAAAGTTCTATGTAAACACAAGACGAAGTCGCAGCACCTAGCATCTCCTGATCGATCCCCCCACTTCTCATTTTAAAGACTTTGGTGTCCCCTCTGTCTGTACTGACGCACTTCTGGGGGAAGGCTCTGCGAAGCTTTCTGCTCTCTGAATGGCAGTGGCCATCGCCACGCGCTTTTCAGGTACACCCAGATCTATCCTGAGAGTGAAATGACTCCCTCCAAAAAGAATGGGTCGGCTCCCACTGTCCTCCGAGAAGCCAGCTTCTGTACCCGCCCCGGACATCCAACAGTTTGCCCTCAGCTGTCCCAGCGCCCCAGCTGAACACAGTTGTACTGACTCTAGCCGACGTCCTACCCCCGCCACGCTGCGGGCACCTGGGAACAGCATTTCTGCACGTTGAGTGTCCCAGGGCTGACCCAGGGCCCAGCGGGCCGTAGCCGTTGGCTAGCTGTCCACCGAGCGTGTGAGCAGGGAAATGCGGCTCTGCCTCAGGAGAGCCAGGCTGGCAGCCCGACCAATGACAGGTGACGGCAAGCATGGCTCCACAGGGTTTCAAAAGCATAAAAGGAAGGAGCTGCCACATGAGGCTTTGACTAAAGATTACAGAAGAGAAGGGAAACTATGGAGACCAGCTTTCAACATTGAAACCTTTGTTGCCCCTCAGTGGGAGTTGATTGACTTCTATGTAGGATGAACTAGGGGTACTGGGTTAGGGCTTGGATCAGGGAGGGGGTTCAGTGGGGTACGTCTGAGATGCCCCCCAACCTCACCATCCTGTGGCTCTGACACTCCCGCCACCACGTTCCCTGGGAGCCTACGCTGACCCCTGGTGCTCCTGTTAACAGAAAGGGAGAGAAGTGTCATGCGTTGCAGGCTGCTTACCAGAGTAACTGCAAATGCCGACGGTCACCAGCAGGAACACGCTGACCAGTTTCATGGCAGGGTGTCTGTGCTATTTGCCTGGACGTTAGACAGTGAGTCTCCGAGCCAGGGTCGCGCTCGGCACATGTATTTATGCACCTGCCGGGGGCCCCCACGGCAGCCGCCGCCACTTGACTCCCCGCGGCGGAGAGCGTGAAGGTCATGTTTGATCCTTAAACAAATCGGAGGTTTTTCCGCTTTCCCTCACGTTCCCACCAGAAACAAAGCTGTAATTTAGAGCAGTCTCAAGGGCCTCTTGCACAAGGCCTTGCAAAACAAAACAGAGATGCCAGGGGGAGGCAAGGGGCTCGCAGGGTCCTCCTGGAAGAATAAAGAAAAAGAAGGAAGGTTTGATGAAGAGAACAAAAGTTCTGTGGCATTCCTCCAGCTTTCTACTTATTTAAAGTTTGGACAATCACATTACCCAGTGAGCGACCCAGTGGGGAAGCCATCTGGAGGTGCCATCAGCCCTGGTGCAATACAGACTCAGCTTCATGGCATCTAGTGCCATGTTTCTCTAGGATTCACCTCCGCCCACCCGGTCCCCACTCACACATCTACTCTGGCAAGAACTCTGACCTTGTCTAGGGCCTCCCGGTTGTTTTGGGGAGCCCCAGGTGTGCAGTCTAGAAAAATGGGCTCAGGATCTAAAATCAAAATGCCTTGTTAAAAACCTGGGATTCAATATTTACTCTTTGTAGTCTTGGATTAGACATTTCTAAAACTGGGGACATTAACAGCACACCTCCTTTTCTTGGGCTCTGCGATTTTAACAAATTTTTCAATGGCAGTCATCTCCTGGTCTGTTAGCCTGAATAATAATAAAACATATTTTAAGACAGCCATCTAGCTTTTTCTTGCACTGATGCTTTCTCTCTTTGCTGCATAATTATTTGAACGAATGTGTTCTTTCCCAGGACTAATTTGTAAACATCTTGGGGGGGGTTGTCTTGTTCATCTTTGGATCCTACACACTTGATAATATTATTAGGAGCCACTAATCAGTGCCAGGCACTGCACTTGCTTAGGGTATCCATTTTCATTCTCATAAAACCACTGATGCTAAGAGCTTTTATCCCATTTTGTAAATGACAGTCTGAAGCTGGAAGCAATGAATTAATGCCAAGGTCACTTAGACAACAAATAACACGGCCAGAATTTTAGCCCTTTCTTTTCTGATTTGTATTTCTTTACCTTTAAATACTTAATTAACATGCATTTCCAGTAAGCATTTGTGAAACGAATAAATTCATGAAGACAAATGAAAGAAAAAAGAAATTAACGTCAGTGATTCTGAATTAATTTTGTATGTGCTTTTTGAAAGGTTTTCTTTTGGAGGTTAAATTTATAATCGGGAGTGGAAATTCAATTAGCCATCCCATTCAACGACTGTTTGTTGGGCACGTTTGGTGCACCTGGCTCTGTGGCAGATTCTGGGATACAGCAGCACCAAATCAGGCGTGAATCTTGCCTCATTTTAACTAAAGAAAACTGGTAGAAGCAATTCGGTAAGCCTTAGTTTTTCCTCTGTTAGAGGAATGACAATTATAAAGAAGTCACCTGAATGTAGACACAAGACACTGATCAAGACAAAGACAAGACTCAGCCTGAGATTTCATCGAACACCCTTCTTCTAGCTGAAAGGAGACAGCCATTGGAAACATCAAACGAGAGCCTGGTCTACTCTTTACTTGCTGCAAATTGGATGGTCAAAAGTGACCTAAACGTAAGTCTATATAAAAGGGGGGAAATAGTCTTAAAATTTGTCTTTAAAAACACGAGCATGTAACATATAATCAAAGGCCACAGCTCAGTATATCTCCTTCACAGAGCTTGAGAAAAGCGAACTGAACTATCTGTTCCTGGCTGCTTTCCATATTGATCGCTTCCTATTTAGTGCAAGCAAATCAGTCCATTTTCACTTGAGGGTAACGTTTAGCCTTTTCTCTAGGCACTGCAGAGAAATCCAAATGGAAGGTGAGCACAGGAGGATTTAACACAGAAAAATGACCAAGACCCAACTGAAGCAAAATCTAGGGAACATCAGAAAAATAAGACCTACCGAATTGCTGTCCAGGCTTGGCTTTCCTATGAAGACTTCATGAATTTCAAGTGGATCTTACGTTCAAAAATTTGGATAAGCATAGAAAGTAAGAACTAAAACTAGAATCTGCCATGTTTTATTTTAGAAAACAATTTGGGACAATCAGGTGGGCTGAAAAGAAAGATGTGTGGACAGTGTGTCTTTCATCTTTCTGTGCCCGGCGCTGTTCATTCACAGCGTCTGACCGCGGCAGATGTCAAACAAGTGTTTGGTTTACAATCAAACAATTAGTGAGTTGTGTTGTATGAGTTTGATGAGAAAGAATTGCTACAGAAAACTAAACTCTGTCTGAGTTTGATCTGGCAAGACTTGATCAATAGTGACAAATATGGGTTCTTCAGCAGGGGGAACCTGGTCATAGGAGCTTATAGAGCAAATTAGTGTGAGGGAGGCAGGAAGGCCTTTCAGTGACCTGGACTCTGGGCCCAGATAACCACATGCTGCCAATCCATGGCCACTCTCATGTTCACAGCTAATGTCGCTGCCTTTTTAGGGGGTCAGGACAGCCCTGCCACACCTTACTTCCAGCAAGATGTCAAGCCTCGTGGAGGACAGCTCTTCAGTGTAGCGCGAGCATTCTCCACGCCACAGTCCTGTCCTGAGTCCTGCCTTCCACCGCCCTTTGTACGGGATGATTTCTCCACGTGCCCTGGCAACCTTGCAGAGATCCACACAGGCAAAGGGTGGAACCATGGCTTCTCTGAGACGTAGGGGACACCTTGTGATACTCCTGGAACACGAGATGGGAGGCCTGAAGGAGCTGCTCTGAGCCACCTCCCACTCTCCTTCCCATCTTCCCCGGGAGGCTGTCATAGATGTTCCTCATTGCCTCCCAGGTTCTCTGAGGTGAGGGGCCCCCTGCCCTCCCCCCTCAGGACAGAGCAGCAGGATAAAAAGCCAAAACCTCCTAGCTGTCCACTAGAATTGGCTCCTCAGCAAGAGGGTGCCCGACAACTGGCCTGCAGTCATCCAGTCCCTCTTGTTGGGTGTCATCCTTTCTGATGTGTGAGACGAAGATGACAGGGACCTGGCATCTCTTTGTTGTCTGCATAAGTGATAAACTGAATCTAAAAGCGGTTCACTGGATCCTTAGCAGTCCTTTCAGTCAGGCCTTGGCTTTGCCTTGTCCCGTATGTGTGAGCTGGACGCACTGTCAATACCCAGCCAAACCGCACCTTCTCCATGTGGGTGCGATTCCAAGAAGAACATCAAGAGTTCATGGTGTACTTGGCCATGTAAAGGTCTTCACTCAGTGCCTCAGCTATAAATCATGTCCCCCTTTCCAAATGTTTATACTGTGACTCTTGTGGCCAGAAGTACAGGGTGGGGAGGCCTTTTTATAAGGCATGTTGGCTCCAGGCAAGTCTCCTACAAGTGTGCACAGTGAATGGTGTTTGCTCAGCAATGTCTCCAGCTCCTTCAACCCTCCCCAACCCTGGGCTGCTCTTCTGCTCCTTGAACTCTCTTTTGCCCTCTGGAGTGATTAAACTCTGGCCCCGGAGCCAGCCTGTCTGCATTCACAGCCTCGCTCCTTCTTTGGGGAAGCTAATTTCTCTCTGGGCCTCTTTATCATCTTATAACATGAGGCTAACAAAAGTGTCTTCCCTATTGGATTGTTCTGAGGAGTAATGAATAAACATACATTAAATGTTTACAAAAATCAGTACCTCCGAATGGGCACTCAGTATATGTTAGAGGATTTTTTTTGTGTGTGTGTGAGCGATGGAGCATTAGATCAGCAATTTACTCTCTCCATTTGTACCCTCTCCATTTCTACTTTAAGTTTTCCAACTTCCTAACTATAACCTCAAACACAGCAACCACCATTACCGACACTTTCATGAACACTACTTCTTAATTCTGAGTGATTTTATTTAAAATTTTCTCTTTAATACATCCCCTCTTTCTTTGACTTCCTATAGAACGAGGGGGATTGATAACCACCCTATTAAGTAAACAAATAATGGAGGGGGTTTTTGGTATAAGATTTTTTAATCTGAGAAAATTTTAGACTTACAGAAAAGATCTGAGTATAGTACAAAAAAAAAAAAAACACAAAAAACTTGTTTCTGAACCATTTGAGAGTAAATTGCTGATATAATGCTCCATCACTCACAAATACTGGTGCACACTACAAGCAAAGACCTTCTCCTACATGGCCATAATCAGGGATCTAGCATAACTACCACCTAAGACTTAGACCTAATTCCAATGTCGCCAGCAGTCTCAACAATGTCCTTTAGAGCAAGAGGGTCCAGTTCAGAATCGTGTGTTATGTTTAGTTGCCAGGTCTTCATTCTCTCCTTGACTTTCACGACCCTGACATTTTTTAAGATTATAGGCCAGTGTTTTCGCAGGCTGTTGCTCAAGTTGGGTTTGTCTGACGTTTCCTCAGGGCTAGGCGCCGGTTATGCAAGAACCCAAGCTGTGTTCTCAGTGGATCTTTAGGAGTTGGCACGGGATTTGTCCCCTTACTAACTGAAGTTGTTCATCTGGATAATCTGATTAAGGCAGAGTCTGCCAGATTTCTCCACAGGACTTTTTGTCCTGTTCGTCTTGTTAATTAACAAGTATTTTGTGGGAAAGTACTTCGAAACTATGTAAATATCCCATTCCTAATCAAACTTTCAACTTATCTTAAATTATCAGAATGGATTCATGGTTTCATACTTTATTAAATGAATTATAATCCATTACTATGATGTTTTATTTAATAACAAAAGTGACCCAGACATTGCCAGTAGGAGCCCCTTCACACTGGCCTCCCTTTGCCTGTTGGTGTGTCCCCATCAGTCTTTGTGAACTTCCCTGCTTTCTGGTACCACAAGATGCTCCAGGCTCGTCTTCAATAATCCCGGTCCAGCCCTGGAATAAACCCTCTCTCCAACAGAGAGCCTTAGCTCTCTCTAACAGAACAGTAATTTTGTGGGATCATCAACGTCCTAAGTTGCTCATTTCAATTGGGGTGTCCTGCTCCAAGGCCATCTCAGTGGACAGAGCTAGGGAAGGTAGGTATATATACATGGAAATGTCTTCCTCACGCTGCAAGGCCTTGCCTCCTCAGGAAGACCTTCACACCCCACTAGGGCCCCGACTCCCCATGCCAGGCCAAACCCGTGGATGCCTCACCTCTCTCGGTTAAATCAGCTCTCCAGTGAAAGAAGTCCTGTTCCTACCCTGCGCCCACATCTCAGTGCACTAGCTCCATCCACCTGAACTGCTGATGGGATGGCTGGACATGCAAAACACTGGCATTTGTGGTTGGCTTGGCCAGGAGCTCAGCAGGAACTGTCTTCAAGAGCTCAAGACAGTACATTCTGAGACTTGAAAATTGAAACTGCAGATGTTCCTAATGCTTAGCCTCAAAAGAGTCACAGCATCTCTTATGCTACATTCTGTTAGTCCAACCAAGCCAGAGGACCAGTCCAGGTCCCAGGGGAGAGGAAACAGACTCTACCTCTTGGTGGGAGGAAGTGCAAACAATATGGTCCATATTTAATCCACAACAAACCCGTATTTAAAAAGGGTGTCCAGGCTTTCAAGTGACTGTATGAGGGACAGTTAATGAAGATGGGAACATCAGCCAGGAGATCAGATGAATCGAGAAGACCTTAAGCTGTTATTCAAATACTTGGAGGGCTATCACAATGAAGGAAGAACAGATTTAGATAGAGAATAGAATGTGAGAGTTCTTTTGAAATGTGATTAGAAATGATAAGAATCTACAGTTTAGTGATTCAATATTGACACCCACAAACAGAGGTTGACTAATGTCATAAATACTGTAGGAAAGTTTCTTATAACAGATAAGAGGATGGATTAAATAGTCTTCATTGCCCTTTCCATTTCCATAATAATAGACTCCAACAGCTTCCTTGGCCTAAAGCTTAATTTAAATTTTAAAAAAAAGTGCTCAATGCTCTGGTTGGTGTGGCTAAATTGGTTGGGCATCATTCCATGCACCAAAATGCTGCGGGTTTGATTCCTGGTCAGAGCACATGCCTGGGTTGCAAGTTCGATCCCCATTCGGGACATGTTCAGAAGTCAACTAATCAATGTTTCTCTTTCACACCAATGTTTCTCTCTCTCTCTCCCTCTCCCTTCTTCTTTCTCTAAAAATCAATTAAAACTCTTTTTTAAAAAGTGCTCAAGACTGCAATAAACCATTTTAAAATGCTTAAATTTCTCTCCCACCATCTCTGGAACCGTATCACAAGCAGAAGTCTTCAGTTCAGTAAATACCGATGCACAAATTCTGTTTCCCTATGAGTTCCAATTTGTTAAGGTTTTGACGATCAAGTAAGAGGAGCTATAATAATTTAAGTCAAAAGCAAAGCTTACTTGACCTCTTTAATACCAATTTAAATACTTAAAATATTTCTTTTTTGAAATATATAAAATAACTTGCCGTGCCTCACTAAACTAACAAGTTGGATTAGACTATGGCTGATATGCTCCTTTGTTTAGAAGCTTCATAACTGTACATTTTATTTCTTCCAAGCCTTGGGAAACCTTGCGGGTTTGTGAAATCTGATGTTGACCACGAATAATTTTCAGAATGGTTTACGAGCACCCTCTTGTGGCCAGTTTCGAGATTGTGCTACAGTTTGTCTATGAAACAAAGCAAAACAAGAGACCATAGGTTATGCATAGCTTCTATGTGTCAGGCCCTATACTAGAAGCAAAAAATAACTGTAAAGTTTAAAAGGAAAAGGCACGAGCTTATTGTTTTTTGTTTTACTTCCCAGATGATAATCCAGCTAAAAGAAACACTGCGTCAAAACGCAGCAGAAGGTTTGGAGACTATTATAGAGGATTTGGGCATATATGTGTGTTTTTGTGCCTCAGGAGGGTGGGATGCACAGGGTGATGGCAGAGTAGTCAAACTGACTGAGGAAGCCTCTAATCCTAAGAGACTTTCACAGCATCCCAAAATAGCAGGAAAGACAGAGCTTTGGGATCCTTAGGTCGCGTCATGACACGGGCTGCATTAATATTCAGTCCTCCTGCGTTCCTAAGTCCACAGGTGCCAAATGCAGGACTTGCAAGATATTATGGTCAACCATAGGAAAAAACACTTAGAAAGGTAGAGCTTTTTTCTGATTCCACGTGTAAGGAGCTTGGGAGTCTCCACTTTGTCCTAACGACAGGTAAGAAGCCGAAAAGACTGAAAAATCAACAACTCTTCTTGGATCTGTAGGATGTGGAAGACACAGAGCAAACCGCTGCCCCAAGACTGGAGAGACAGACAGGCAAACACAGAGTCACGGCTACCAGAGCCGAGCCTCATGATTCATCTTCACGATTTATATTAATACATTTATATTCAATACTTAAGTTCAAAATTATATCCAACTTTTACCCCTAATGCTAATCTTTCCCCTCTCTTTCAATATTAAAACTTCACTCACCTTTCAGCCTTCCCACAGTAACCCCTCCCATCTTTGGGGAGGTTCCCAGTTCTGACTTTCTGCACATAGGGGAGGTCACTAGACATTCCTAAGGTACAATCAATGAGCCATCTCAACAGTGCCCTGACAGGAGAGAAGCTCTCTGAGCCTCAGTCTTCTCTTCCACCTAAGTCTAACCTTGAAGATGGCCTTTCCAAATACTAACATTACATCTTTATAATGTCAAACTATTTTTTTTTAATTTATCTTTATTGTTGAGAGTATTACAGGTGTCTCATTTTTCCCCCCAATTGACCCCCTCCATTTCACTCTCACCCCTTCCCCAGGCCTTCACCCCGTTACTAACTGTATCCATGGGTTATGCATACAACTTCTTTGGTTAATCTCTTCCCACCCTCCACCCTCTTTCCCTCTTCCTTCTGAAATATGATTGTCTGTTGCATACGTCCATGTCTCTGGATATCTTTAGTTCATCAGATTCTTTTGTTCATTAGCTTCTTCTTAAAGAAGACCCTTCAACATTTCCTCTAGTGCTGATCTGGTGGTGATGAACTCCTTTAGCTTTTTCTTATCTGTGAAGCTCTTTATCTGACCTTCAGTTCTAAATGATAGCTTTGCTGGGTAGAGCAATCTTGGTTGTAGTTCCATGTTCTTCATCACTTTGAATATTTTTTGCCACTCCCTTCTGGCCTGCAAGGTTTCTGTTGAGAAATCAGCTGACAGTCATATGGGGGCTCCCTTGTAGGTAACTAACTGCTTTTCTCTTGCTGCTTTTAAGATTCTCTCTTTGTCTTTAACCTTTGGCATTTTAATTATGATTTGTCTTGCTGTGGGCCTCTTTAGATTCCTCTTGTTGGGACCCCCTGTGCTTCCTGGACTTGTAAGTTGATTTCTTTCCCCAGGTAGGGGAAGTTTTCTGTGATTATTTTGTCAAATAGGTTTTCAATTTCTTGGTCTCTTTTTTCCCCTTCTGGCACCCCAATAATACAAATTTTGGGCCTCTTGAAGTTGTCCCAGGGGCTCCTTATACTATTTTCATATTTCTGGATTCGTTTTGCTTTTTGCTCTTCTGGTTGGGTGTTTTTTGTTTCCTCATGTTCCAAATTGCTGATTTGATTCTCAGCGTCCTCTAGTCTACTTTTGATTCCCTGTAACTTATTCATTTCCGTTTGTGTAGCCTTCATTTCAAATTGGTACTTTATTATGTCATCAATTTCCTCAGTTATTTCCCTAACCATTTGCTTAAACATCCTTATAAACAAAATTCTGAACTCTGTATCTGTTAGCCTGCTTGGATCTATTTCATTTAGTTCCTCTTCTAGGAACTAAATTTCTTCTGTTCTTTCCTTTGTGACATGTTTCTTTGCCTCCGAATTTTGGCTGCTTCCAGGTGTTTGTTTCTATGTATTAGGTAGAGCTACTATGTCTCCTGGAATTGGTAGAGTGGCTTTCTGTAGTAGGTGTCCTGTAGGGTCCAGTGGCTCAGCCTCCCCAGTCACCTGAGCTGGGCCTTCTCGGTGCTCCCCTGTGTGGGCTGTGTGCACTGTCCTGTTGTAGTTGAGCCTTGGTTGCTGTTGGCTTCACTGGAAGGAATTGATGCCCAGGCCAATCGGCTGTGACAACCAGCTGCAACTACAGCCAAAGAGCTGCTGTGCTGGAGACCCCCCTATGGAGCAGGATTCACTTCAGTGGGGCTTTGTTGTTGACCAAGTGCGCCCCTTGAGTGTGTCACTCGTGGATGTGGTAGGGTTGTAATCCAGCGTGGTCGAGCCTGACCATCAGGTGCACTGTCTCTGGGACCTCCCTGGAGGTGCAAAGTGAGCCTGTGCCAGTGCCTTGCCCAGGCCCACCCAGCATGAGCTACACAGCAAACCGTAGTTGGCTGCTACTTGTGCTGGGCTTGGAGGTGCCCAGGAGAGGCCAAGCTATGAGTCAATGCAGCTGCCGCTAGTGCCAGGCCTGGGGCCACTTATCAAGCCGTATGGGGCCTGCTGCTGCTTGTTTGAGAGATTTTAGGAAAGTCCTAAGCATGAGGCTGGAGAGGCCACTTGCACAGAAAAGCCCCTGGAAATGGCCTGGATGAGCTGCAGGTGGGGAGGGGCGGGGCCTCCGGGAATCACGGGGCGGGGCCAAAGGTGAGAGTCAGGTGCTGGCGACTCAAATATGGCGCCTGCCTGCGGGCTGTGCGGGGAGGACTCGCCAAAGGAGCCATGGCCTCTGCCAGCCCTTCTGACCGGGAGGAAGCCGCCCCTACAGTCTCCCCCAGATCTCAGGCAGGTTAGTTCCCCCCCGTGTCTCCCAGGTCCCAGCGCTGGGCTCAGAGGGAGCGTCCGAGTGAGTCTGTGCCGGGCCCTTTAGAGGAGCTGCTGGGGCTCCCGCAGCCTCCGCGACCCTCAGGGACAGTCCCTGCTGGTTTCGCAGCCCGGAGTTTTGGAGGCTTCTCTTCCTGGCCCTGGAGCTCTGGGCTGGGGGCCTGCTGTGGGGCTGGGACTCCTTCCTCCTCCAGGAAACCCCCACCAGGGAGATGCCCTCCTGGGTTTACCCAGCGGCACCGGGTGCAGGCCCTCGGCCGCATCTCCGCCCCTCCTCCCCTCTCGGTGCTGCTTCAGCTCCCTGGTTGTGGGGCTTCTGTGCAGCCAGATCTCAGGAGGCTCTGAGTGCTGGTGGTCCTGTATTTTAGTTGTGATTTTGATGTGGTTGCGGGAGGCGGCGAGTGCAGCGGTTCCCTACATCGCCATCTTGTTTCCTGTCAAACTATTTTAAATCAAGCCATAATTCACACATTCGTAGTATGCTTTCTGGTTGTCAGATTGCTTTCATTAACTGGACCTATTTAAGCTACGGGAATCGATACTAATTCTTTTGCTAGGGCCTAATGAGGTTGAGCTCATTTTACAGCTTGGTCTCAGCATTAAGACTCAAAGCCTTCGAAGCCCAGTGATTTGATTGGCATTTGTGACCAAGCGACCGCCCCTTCCATCCCCACAGGACATTCTTTGATGTGGTCTTTCCGAATGCTCATACCACTCTGCTGTTGCCAAATACAGACAAACGAGAGAGTAAAGCTGCCCTGTACTAAGCACTCCATAAATATTAGCTGTTACTGTTATAATTAACATCAAGCTATGCTCACGTACTTTTGTATTATTTTTTATATACTTGTTTTAAAAGTGTAGACAAAAAAATCCCGTCAAGGATAAGGTTACCATTTCCTAAAAGTTTCAATGGCCTGGCCAATGGCCAGTGAACTTCAAGTCCAGGAGAAGTACAAAAGATTCTTATTGTGAAATAATTCTAGGCATTTAGGCAAACCTTCTCATTTATGTCCCTAAGTTCCTCCTTTCAATCATATTATTTAGGTCCTCAGCAGAGTCTTCTCCAGTCTGACAACTGACCCAGAAGCCTCAGAATCCCACAGACCCCAGGCAGTGAACAACCCTCCAGGAAGCCCCAAGCTAGCCAAGGTGAGGGTGTGGGGCTCCACTCCTGACACAGGCACGGGAGGGCTCAATAGGTATTTGGGGAGATGTTTGTGGGAAGCTGGGTATGGATTGGTCAAGAAGAGGGAGGCTTCACTTAAATAAATGAGCAAATAAGACACCGTAGTTTCCTATATCATCTCGTTTAATCTTGATCAGTACTACAATAAATAAATAAATACATAAATACATAAATAAATACATGCTATGGAATGGCTAATATAAACCAAATGTATGGGATAAAGTAATAATAACAACATCAACAAAAGTAATAGCTGACATTATCAGCAGTATTTTTAATATATCAGATATACTCCCAAATGTTTCACAGGACTATTCCTGCAGAGCTTGGCAGCCGCCCTATGAGGTATAAATATTATATATGCATTTTAAAGAGGAAGAGCATAGAGTTCAGAGAGGCTAAATCTCTGGCCTAAAGTGTTAGGAAGCAGAAGCAGAGGAGGGTGTGGCTTGTAAGATGAACCCTGAGACAAGGGTTTCTGATAAACGGGCATGACTGCTGGCATCAAGCAGATACCAAGTACTAGGAGCAGTCAGAGGGAGAAACAACTGAATCTACTAGGATATTTTGTGCAGGATTTCACCAATAGAAAAGTGGGGGCATCCCAGGCAGTGAGAACAGTGTAAGCAAAACTTGAGGGCATTAATAGGATCGAAGACCATCCCCACTGCTTAAGGGATGTAAAGCTTAAAACAGGAGAACAGAATAGAAATAGATGACAAGACAGCAATGTGAGGCAAAATTTACTGAATTTTCTGTAAGAAACTGAGGAACAATTATTCATAAGGGTGCTACTCTTATGCCTGGCTCCTAAATGCAGCTGATGGGACCACAGTCCCTTAAGAGAACCTGGAGGTTCACTGGGAGAGAGCCCAGTACCTCCAGGGCAGCAGTTTCAAGATACTCTTTCCCCATAATAAGGAAGCATTGAGATGAGGTGGGGAAAAGATAGGGTTTGGCATCAGGAAGTCTTAGTTCAAGACCCAGATCTGCTAGTTCCCAGTGCAGCGAACCACATGAAAACAGCCTCTCTGAGTCTTTGTTTCCATATATGTAAAATGAGATCAATAATAAAACATGTCTGGCCAAGCATTCCACCTTGGGAGTTATTAAATGCTGTGAAGTACAGGAAAGCTCCTTTGTAAACAAATTTTTAAAAATAAAGATGAGTCCCCTCATGACACTGAGAAAGCAGTGTACCTTGAGAATCAAAGAACAGTGCCAGAAATATGAATTATTAATTCAGCAGAATTAGGCCCAAAATTCAGTTCTGCTTTATTTTATTTTATTTTTACTACTGGATAATTGACTTTCAGGAATTTACTAACCTCTCTGAACCCTTTTTCCTCGTGCATAATAATTTCTTTCTACATCACAGGCTTATTATAAGTGATAAATGCAATATATGAGCAAAGCATTGGATTCATAGTTGGTGTTTAACTCGTTATATGCAATATCATATGGAAAGTAGGTGATATACAATAAGTGATCTAAGTGTAGTGAAGAAAGTGAATAGAAAAGGAAAATAAAGAGGAAAGGAAGGAGAAAGAACAGGAGGAGGGGGAAGGGAGGGGAACAGTCCAAAGAGGAGAAGAAATATCAGCAGTAGAGAAAGATACACCCTAAAGCATGGACACGAAAGCTCTCGGCAGTTATTATAAGAAGGGAGATGGTGAGAATTTAAGCAATGTATGTAGTTGTGGAAGTTGGAGTCTAACTAAACCTTAGTTCTTTGCAGTAGCATGGAGAAGGTATCTATGATATCACTGTGGACCACGGAGAGTTCTACGTCTATGACAGACGATGATGATGATTCTTTGGAGAGAGTCAAGTCTCCTCTTGACATCTTTCCCATGGTAGTCTACTCAGTGACTTTCTTCCTAGGCTTGACTGGCAATGGCCTTGTCTTCTGGGTGGCCGGCTTCCACATGCCCCACACAATCAACGTGGTGTGGTACCTCAACCTGGCGGTGGCTGGCTTCACCATCATCCTCTCGTTACCTCTCCTGCTCATCTTGGTGGCTCTGCACAACCACTGGCCCTTTGGCCAGTTGCTCTGTAAGCTCAATAGCACTAAGTCTATTCTTCATCTTCTGTCCAGTGTCTTTCTTTGACCCTCACCTCCATGAACCACTGTGTTGTGATCTTTTGGCCAATCCAATCCTGAAACCACAACACACAAGCTAAAGTAGCTCTGGGGGCTTTGGGAGCATGGCTTTTGGCAGTCTCCTTCTATGTGCCCTACTTTTCCTTTAAGGAAACAGTTACAGGGGGGTCACCTATTGCTTCAACCAATATGACCTTTGGAATCAAACTCAAAGAAGTCACCAACTGTTGAAGGAGATCATTATTCTACAGTAACATGGCTGATCTCCAGCCATTTGTCTCTGGTTTCTTTCTCCCTCTGGCCATCATGACCTGCTGCTATATCCTTATAGCGCTGAAGCGTAAACAAAGCCAGCGGGCTAGGTTCAGCTGACTCTTCCAGGTCCTTGCAACCATAGAGATTGCCTTCTTCCTCTGCTGGTGGCCCTTGCAAGTATCCTGTGGCTGGACTTTGCCTCCTACCAAGAGAACAGGGAGGACCTATACCAAGTTGCCTTATTTATAGGCCCCTTGGCCTCATCTTATGGCCTTTATCAACAGCTGCCTCAACCCGGTTCTTTATGTCTTCATTGGGCACGATTTCTGTAAGTACTTGTTTTACTCCCTGCTGGCTACATTGGAGAGGACACCAGAGGTGCAAATCCAGCTCGCAGACAAATGAATCCTTCATAATATGACCCAGTTTCCCAGGCCATCTGGTCACAACTCACTCCATCTTTATAGGCAGGTCTCCAGGAATCCAAGATTAAAACAGAATTTTAGAGAATAAATCACACCTTGAAAATGGGCTGAGCTATGTTTCAGGAATAGAGCTTTAAGAGCTTGGGAAACAAGAGCAAGAAACAAACAAGATCTCACTCTAAAGAGGAAGACATGCTGACCAGCTCACCAAGACTCAAACAGAAAAGGGATAGGACTCCTGAGAGAACTGATCACAAGGTATGATCAGACTGCAGAAAGAGAGACTTAACACTAGAGTCCAGAGCGCTGATGGGAAATTGCTTTAAGTTTGCCTATAGAAGGTCAAGGTTGGACATAAGCATCAGCCAAAACCTGCTGGAGACGAGCTGGTTTGGTATTAAAACTTTAGTGGATGGCTCAGTGTCTTAATGGTGATATGGGGTCTTTGAACCAAGGAATCTGAGCAGATGGGTCTAACAGTGTTTATGTACATGTTATATATCAGGTGCTTGGTGGATGTTTAATAAGAGAAGGAAAGAGGGGAAAAAATTAACGAGAAACTTTAGTCATGCTCCACATTAAAAGGAACCTCAAGTTGCAGTAGTGTAAGCTAACCTACACAGGTAACCCAGTGTACAGATTAACCTGTGTTTAGAGTTTATAACATTGTCTCAATTAACCTGTAACCCCACTTGGATCACTCTAAAATTTATAAGGCTTGTATAATTCTATTTGGTAATTTGCTGAAAGACCAAGACTTAGTCAGATGTTTATCCATACCTATGCCATCCCTGATATTGATGAGAGCTGGGACTGTTTATCAGGAACAAGCCCGGAATATCTTGCAGAGCCAAGGGGTGAATCAACTAAAATCGCCTGAGACCAGTTGGAGCAGCCTGAAGGACATCCAGCGACCTTCTCATGAACTTTTCTCATGATACCATACCTGCCATTTTGAACATGTGATACATGCATAGCTGTATTTTCTGGCTGCACATGCACCGAAATGTCTCCACCCACACACACAATGACGAAGCCTACCTTGATGCCGATGCATGATTTCCCCTAATAAAGATGGATTTGATGGTTTGTTCAGGGACATGCTGCTCTGGGAGCCATCCCCAGTGTGTCCTGGCTTGCCGGCTTGCAATTAAGTTCCTTCTCATAAAATCATCTCAGAGTTGCCTTTTGGCTGGCTAAGCACTAGGACCCAGTTCAGTGCAGTAACAGAAGCCCATGGGCATGTTTCAAACTCCCAGCACATGTGCTTGACTCACATATTTCCTACTCCCTTCGTAAATAGGTGTAACTCTTGCATCCTGGAAAGGGTCCTGGAACTAAGCCCAGAGTTACTGAAGAGGCACTCCGCAAAAGACAACTAGCAAGGATGCATTTTCCCTCCAAGCTAAAAGTCACTTGACAGTTTAAACTCCCCGCCTCCCAGGCTTTTTTGTGACACTGATGGATATTGCGGTGATAGCTGCCCACTGCTTTCTGCCTGAAGTAACACCCAGTAGCTGTGGCCACTGCCCCTTCTATCTCACAGCAAGTGGAAAGAGGGATTATGTCCCATTCTTGTCCCAACCAATAAGTGGACAGTGGAAGTGTTCAATTTCTATAGGAAACACAGCGTTGATCAGAGCAACAACAACAACAATTGGGAGCCATTAGTATAAAGATTTATTCAGTATATCCATATAGGATCAGAGTCTCAGGCTCTGAATGTCATTTTTTGGCTGTTGGCCAGAAGTCTGATACTGGTTCCTAAATAACTGCTGTTGAAGAGGGTGTGGAGGGAACTTTAATAAGCACCTAATAGTCTGGACGGCCAAAGCAGCAGCCCTCGCGTGCTTAACGTTCATGATACACATAATGTAATAGATGCCACCTGAGTTATAAAGAATAAAGCTCCTATGTAAGTGGTAAGGGGTTTGGATGCTCATTTTTGCTTTTGTTAAACCCATACAGAGTAAAGGCCTACGGGAGAGAAAATAAATCAGATACTAAAATGAAGGCCTAATTCCTTACTAGGTGGGCAGGAGGTAAGAAAGAAGACATTTGCGGTTTCAAAGACAGCCCTGTCATGTCAGGAATGATACACATGGGTAATAGTCCCGAGGCCAGAGCCTTGCCAGGACTGATAAAACCCAGAGGGATAAAGTTTGCAATATATTTTTTCAGAGGCGAAGGAGAGTTCTGGGCCAAATCAATGGATTCACTACTAGTTCATGGTAGCTGTTGCCAGTTTACACCACAATTCAGAACTGGCTTGTTGCTAAGAAGAAAAAACACAGAAATAATAGTAAGAGCCCTTGATCAGACCAGGGGAAATTTTCAGAGGACAAGAGGAAATCTGTTGCAGACAACCCCACTAGCAACTGAGAAGGGTGGGGCCTGGAATAATGTTGCTACAAAAGAGGGAAAAGGAAAATTCCTGTTCCCAGGTTTTGCCCACAGGATACTGCTTTTAAAGAAACTAATGGTAACCAATTGCATACTCAAGTTTGGACAGAATTCAGACACTTAAAGTTACTGGAAAAACATTTTGAAATCTGTAACTCAAAGACAGAAGGAAATCCGGCAAATCTAGAACTTGGAAATGGGGCATAGTCAGGGTCCTGCCAAAACAATGGTGAGTGCTGGCATGGGAATTAGGATGAGTGTCCCCAGAGTGGGAAGCTGAGGCACGCCGGCAAAGTCTGAGAGAGTCTTCACGGAGGGTGGGAATTCAGGCAGGCCTGGAGGAGTGGGCAGAACCTAGGAATGTAACAGTGGGTGAGGATGAGTAGCATGGCTGGAGGCAAGAAAGGCGAAAAGATGCTAGGTGGAGGGACAAATGGGGGAAGAGAGGGGGCATCTGTAATACTTTCAACAATAAAGATAAATTTAAAAACCAAACAAACAAGAATTCCAGCTACACTATCTCAGTAAGCTTCCATGGAAATAGTGTCAAAAACTCAAGTACCAGTGGGATCCCATATTCAGTCAAATTTGTACCCAAAACAACTAAAATAATGGTGTTTGGTAATCAGAACACTGGCAGGGCTGGTACCTCAGGGTCAAAATGTAAGGGGGCTCCAAAAACTCAGCAGCAAGATAAATAATTCCTTGCTGTAATATTTTTTAAAATTAAAACCCAACACTCATGATAAACAAAATATAAAATTTTAAATAAAGATAGGATTCAACTCCGCCGCTGAATGACTCAGCCTCACCTCACCCCAACCAGGGCCCTAAACAATAGGCTAGTTTTTCATCATTAAAGGAAGTCAGCTCATTCAACTCTACACAGTGACTAGGAACAAGGATTGACGCATTTTTTAAAAAATATATTTTTTCAACAAGGGTTGAAAACTAAAAATATTAAATGAGACAACCAGCACTGAAAGGCCACGTGTCTTTCAATGAATTTTTGGAAACCATTTGTATGGTGACAAATAAATGCTTAATAATAAGTATCTTTTGCAAGAGGATCACCAGTTAAAGCCAGTGCTATGAACCATGAAACTGCCCTGTGGCAAGCACTGTGCCCGGGGCTGGGGATGACCGTCTTTGCCATCAGTAACTCACTGTCTGGTATGTAGATGAGATGCTCCCCTTCTCTAAGGTAGAGGGAGAGTGGTAATGGACGCGTACAAAGGGCATCTTACAATCGCTTGTTAGTGAGAGCCTCAGATGAAGCCACTTAAATTATGGTCCCAGACCGACATCTGGAAGCAAGGGCCTCTTCTGGAAACTTGTCAACAAATTCTCTGTCTCCATCTTAAATCTACTGAATCAGAAACTCTGGAGCTCAAGCCCAGGAATGTGTGGTTTAATAAGCCCTCCAAGGGATTCTAATGTACGTTCAAGTTGAGAACCTCTGAGACAGAAGAAAGAACACTTGTCTTAAGATCAGACCAACTACAATTCTGGATCACTCTTGGTAACAGTGGCTTGGGGCCAGGTACTTCATTTCAGTTGTTTTTTATTGTTTAAATTGGAAACAGTAGCTGTCTCACAATGTTGGTGATAAATGAGTCATGTGTATTTGAAGGCATTTTGTATGTGAAAACCTTTAAGGAAATGTAAGGGATTATGCTTCTGCTGGGCAGGCCGAGCCTCAGGATGCCTACTGTGCTGATGAAAGGAAGCCCTTTTCTCTCACAGCCCATCTACTAGATGGCCATGAAGTTGACCAGAAGAACCAATCCAAGGGCTCCGAAGGACTTATCCAGGGACCATGCACTTGGCTCTAGGGCAGGCAAGTTCCAGGCTGGCCTGTGAACTATGGAACGACCTGGTTAAAACACACACACACACACACACACACACACGTAGGTCAGGATTTGCATTTAGGAGCATGAAAGTATTGATGCAAGAAAACAAAATAGTGGGCGATAGAAGCTGAAAACAAAAGACTGCTTTGAGTCAAGAGAGGCCACGGCGAGGTGAAACGATAAGGAAGCAGAATCTTTAAGATAAGAGACCAGATATAGAGAAGTGGCTGTCCCAAGAGAAAGAGGGGAGCAGGGACAAGGCAGAGCTGCCTTAAAAGATGGCCACATTGTGAGCCACGAGGCAGAGCAGAAAGAAGAGCTGAGCCCCAAAGCAACCTTAGCTTCTGATGAAATTTCTAGCACCCATTTGAATCCTCCCTCATACCTTTTCCCTTGAGTGGGCCCCTGTTCCTTTAAAGCCCAAACCCTCAACTCAACATGTTTCCATTAGTACCCTGTTCAGGCTGTAGAAGAGGGGACCCAGCCTGGCCAGGAGTGGCGAGTGGGCCACTGCCCTCAGCTACATGATGGGCTCTTGCAGGGAAAACAGGCGGCCTCGCTCTGTGTCGCCAGGAGCTTGAGCTGGAATGAATAGCTGGACCTTAGATGATCCACCAGGGCTTAACAAGGAAGGCTTTCTAACGACATTTTCTTTTTTTACTTCTTTTATCAAATTTTCCATCTTGAGCATGTTTCATGGTTTATTGAAAATGTTTTTAGACATTGGATCCTTCCCATAATCATCTTTAGAAAAAGGTGTGTCCTTCGGTAAACACTGGATTAGTGGTGTTTGTTAAAAGTTTCTATGTAAAGTTCAGCAGATGAATTATGGGATTTTGACACCCTGCTTTGGCACCAGTCTCTGTCCTGTGCTGAGTGGACAATGAATGTAGCATTTGACCAAGGGACGCTGAGCAGATTCCAACCTAAGATTCAACACACTGTTCTTTAGAGATTTCCTCCATAACCCTTTTCCAATATAGAAAAGGAACAACTTGCTCCCATGCCGAAGGCATACCCTATCTTCCTGAGACACACGCAGATGTTTCATCTGCACCGATGCTGAGAATGTGTGGGGAGAGGACAGTTTCTAGCATGTTGAAGAACATGGCTGTGGACTCCCTCGCATGTGCCAGCTCCAGTCATGAGGCCTCGAGGGTGGCTAACAAGATTCTCAACCTACATAGCCTTGGTTTTCTCATCTGCTGATGGGGTAATAATAGTCCTTTATATGTTTGCGTAGCATTAGATAAGCTCCATGGTATTTGGCACAGTCCTTGGCATGCAATGAGTACTTTTTATTACTTATTCATTTTTTATTATTTGCCATAAACTTTTATTTCTACTGGTGCTTTTATCAATAATTATTTTGGGTTTACCATTATCATTAATGGAAAAGACTTAGGTTTGCTTTCTAGGCTAAAGAATCACCAACAATGTGGGCTGCCTTTTCAGAGGTAGGCATTTTCCTAAACTCAGTATGTAATATGGTGATTTAAGTTCAATAAAATCTGAATCAGGCATTTTTCCAGCTCCAGAGACCACCAGTACCTGAGGACCATTCTCCCCTCAGCTCTGATAAAGCCTAAATTTAGGGGAAGCCAAATGAGAGTGGAGGTTGAACGCACATATAATCAAAAGGAAGCTACAAAACCTTTCAGATTTTCCGTTTCTAGGTACATGCGTTTCTCTCCACATTTACATGAACTCAGCAGGGGATAATCTAGTTGGAAAGTCCTTTAAGGCCTGGCCATGACCCAAAGTCCTACCCATGCCCCTGTAAAATGATTTCTGTCCTGTGGCCACCTTTCCTCTCCCAAATACCCCTGAGGAGAGCTCATTACATATTTGGGCAGTTCTGGCTGTTGACAAGTTCTTTTAAATATTTGCCTAATATCTGTCTTCTTTCACTCATTGGTCCTAATTGAACCCTCTGAGGGCACAAAGGAAAATGTTCCCCCTTTTTACTCAATAACCCTTCAGATAGATATTATAACCCCTCGTGTCATTCTTGCATGGTTTTAATTATTTACTTATTAAATGCACTCAGAAAAATTACTACACACTCTATCAGAAGCTGTGCTTGGTACTAGGAGGCTACAACAAGGGGAAACATGACACAGCCCTTAACCTCTAGAAGCTTACATTATCCTAAGTCTAGGTCAAAATTTCTCAGAGTAGTTTTTTCAACTTCTAACAACTTGATTGCAAAACCTCCCAAACAATTGAGAGGAACTGAATAGACAGTTTTCCAAAGAAGATATACAAATGGCCAACATAGATGAAAAGGATCTCATAGTATTGATCATCAGGGAAATGCAAATCACAATCACAATGATATATCACTTCATACCTGTTAAAAAGGTGACTGTCAAAAAGAAAAGAGATAGCATGTGCTGGTGATGATGTGGAGAAAAGGGAACCCTTGTACACCGTTGGTGGTAATCTAAATTGGCAAAGTCTCTATGGAAAACTGTATGGAGGTTCCTCAAAATTAAAAATAGAACTACTATATGACCCAGAAATCCCCCTTCTGGGTAAATTCGAAGGAAATGAAATCACTATCTCAAAGAGATATCTTCACTGTTATGTTCATTGAAGCATTACAATAGTCAACACAGGAAAACATTCTAAGTGTCCAACAAAGAAAATGTGGTATATGGATACACAGTGGAATATTATTCCTGAGAGTTAAGATTTTTAAAAGTAATTTCAACATGACTTGGTGACTATGTTAGGGGACAAAGGAAACTGAGAGGAGACAGAGATTACATTGTCGGTAAGCGACTGAACCGGGTCATAATCCAGGTCCTCTGCTTCTTGAGGCCCATTAGAGTCATGGCATACAGCATGTAGCAGAGCCCATCCGAAATATCATAGGGGAATAGTCCGGGCACGGGGCAGAGTGGTGCAGCAGGAACAGAAAGAAGGCTGTGGAAATAAAATGAACTAGGAGCTTTGGTTGATTAGATCAAGGGCCATGGGAAAGTGGGAACCAGTGATGTTGATGCTCTCAAGAGAGCAGAAGTTTGGGAGAGGAGGACTGTAGGAAAGAAGATCAGATTTGTTTTATAACGTGTGTTGGAAAGGACATCCGGGTATTATTGGAAATGCTCCATGGTAGAATAAAGCCAGGGAGAGTCTGGAGACATCTACCATGTGTCTAGAGACGTGAGAAAGACTAGAAGGTAATTTTGATTGGCGAGAATGAATTCATTAATAAAATGTGAGAGGTAAGTTTAAGAGCAGCAGGACCAGACCCCAGAATCTACTCCAACTGTTTTCATTTTCTTCACATACCCTTTCATTGCTGTGGTTGCCCCGTGCCCATCCCAGATTTCCTTATTGGAGATGTGGTTAGCTATATGTCAATCTTTTGTCCCCACATATGACTCTGTGTTTACCTACAGATTTTTTGGGGGGTTTCCATAGATCACAAAAAACACTTTCTGTTCTGGTAAACATTTACATTTCTCCACTGAAATGCTTCCTTCTCTCCCGTTTGAGCGCTGAGTTAATTATTGCCAGAGGAGGATCGGTGCCAGGCCAGAAGAACAAAGCTCTGGAAAGTGAGACTCAGGCTTCTGTCAACCAGGAAACCTCGGTGGGAGGCGTTCACAACCGGCCTGGGCCCAGCGATGTCCACCAGTGGCGGCTTGCTTTTTAAAAAACTGATAATAAAAGAGCAGCTCAGAAATTTCCTATAAATTACATATACAGTATAGAAATATTTTACCAATAAGAGAAATGAGAAAGGGCAGGAAGTGATCCCAGGTTTAAGGTGAGCTAAAGGCTGGCGGCAGTAACCATGCACCAAGCTTTTAGCGTCAGGGCCTGAGCCATGAGCTGTACTCGCACCGTCCTCTTTGTTCCCAGGGACAACTCCATGAAGCACGTAGAGGTTCATAGTCCCTAACTCGTAATTCCAAACCCCACAGAATTACAAAACCAGAAGTTTTTGTTTTATTTTGTAACTCATTCGACAACAAGACCTGTCAAGGGATGATTTAAGGCTATCTATTTCTTATATTATTTTATTATAATACTGTATGTTTGATTAGAGGGTGCATCATATGCTTTCTAAAATAAAACTCTGAATTCTAAAACTCACCTGGCACCAGGGGTTTTGGAGAAAAGATTGTGAAAACTGAGGGTCAGAAATATAAAGTTTAGCTCAAAACCACACAAGCAGAGAATGAAGTTGAGGTCTGTCCTGTCAATCACTAGAAATGTTATTATCTCAACTGCTGGCACCAGAATTTATCTTAGGGAAAGAATTATCTTTGGGGGGAAAATACCCAAAAAGAATCTATTAGAGCATCGTTCCCATATACCCATGCGGGTTCGATCCCTGGTCATGGCACATAGAGAAATCAATCAATGATGCACAAATAAGTGGACAAAAAAATCAATGTTTCTCTCTCTCAAAAATCAGTCAATAAAAATTTTTAGAAGAATATATTGGGGGTGGTATCTTAAGGGTCTAGGTGCTTTAGACAAGAAAAGAAGCTGGTGTTTTGCTCTGGAGGGAAGGGGGTAGATAAGAGAAAGGGGGAGAAACAGCCAAACATTTGTGGGTTTGGCTTCCGCTTGGGGGGAAACGAGCAAGGAGGGCCCCCCAGTAAGGCGCCTACGAAGGCCGATGGGTTGTTTTGCCGCCTGGTGTCTGATGCAACACCTTCCATCATTCCTCTGCAAACACCTTATTAAAGTCTACCGTGCCCACAATGCTTAGAGCGAATGGATTTCTCTTTCCATTTTATCAGGTGATTTGAGATTAAATAGTGTGCTTAACTCTGGAGATTTAAAAAAAGGTCTCAACTGCAGGAGTTTAGGAGAAGAGAAAGGATGAAAGGTTAGAAGCCCTGGTTTAGTGCTATTGAGAGAAGCATGCGTAAGGAGGGCAGAGTGTGCACGGGGGAGGGAGCCACTCTCACTGCCCAGCAGGGCATCGCCATGGGTCCACTGGGGCAGCCGAGGCAGGGGAGGCCACCCTCACATGATACTGCAGGGTGCCCGTTCAACAACGGTCACCTGACATGCACTGCGAGGGTTCTTAGTGCTGGAAGAAATTCCCTCGAGTGCTACAGTTGCTTTTGATCTCTCTTAGCAGTCCTGTATTCAAAAACATGATTGCCTAAGCTGGTACCTTCCTGTATTTTATTTTACTTTTTTTTCCAAATGCAAGTGAAAGTTTATTTAGAAAGTCACAGAGGTAGAAAAAGTGAGCCAGTCCCACCTGGCGTGGCTCAGCAGTTGAGCATCGACCTAGGATCCAGGAGATTGAGGTTCGATTCCCGGTCAGGGCACATGCCCGGGTTGTGGGCTCCATCCCCCGTGGGGGGTGTGCAGGAGGCAGCCAATCGGTTACTCTCTCATCATTGATGTTTCTATCTCTCTCTCCCTCTCCCTTCCTCTCTCTGAAATCAATAAAGATATATTTTTTTAAAAATAGTGACCTTTTAAAAGAAAAGAAAAAGTGAGCCAGCTGGGTTGGGAGACTTAGGAAATGAGTTACAGAGGCAAAAGCCAGGCCCTTGGAGCTTAGAATACATGGGGGGAGGGGGGAAGGGAGCAGGTGTGCTCCAGAGAGAGGGAGAGAGAAAAAGAGAGAGAGCCGCTATGTTCCTGTCTTACCCCCACAGTAAATGCGTATCACTTGCCTTCTATACTGGAAGGTTCTATGAAGGTTTTATGACATTTTCTTTCCACTCTGATAATTAATTAAAGGGGCTGAAAATTTTGATCCTGAGGGAAAGAGTATTTGGAGGTGACCCAGTGGTTGTCTACACAAATCTGTATTTGAGGTACATCATTTCCCATGTTAAAACCCTATAGGACCCATGTCCGCTTTCAGCAACAGCCTGTATATCCCACTCTCTTTAGAGCAATGCTTCATGAAATAGGTGCGAGCCCTTTGTCTCTACTTCTCACTTTCTGTCCACTTTTTAACTTACTTTCAATGGAATTTACATATTCCTTCTACCAACCCCTAACACATAAGTCTAGATAAGCATTTGTTGAACAAAAAAGTACATTGATTATAAAATCCCCCTGTGGCGGGAGTGAGGGACTTCCCCCTCTGGTTCCCCCAGATGACCTGATGTGCTGAGCGCCGGCAGAAGGGCAGAAGTGAGAAAAGACACTGAGCAGGATCACGGGGGGGGGGGGGGGGGGGGGGGGGGGGACTGTAGGCAAATTCTGCGTGGTAAAGTAAGTGAAAGCATAACTTTGAGTTAGAAGATACTCAGTGAGGTTTTGGACGTCGCTGTTAGAGTTTTGTGCACGGAATGAGAGAGTAACAGTCCTGCAGGCCGCTGCTGTGGCCCAACAGTCCTGCGGCAGGACTCTAGGTAGCTCCTAGATCCCTTTAAAACGCAGAAAGCCGCGTAGAACCGCTCAGTGGAAGAAAAAGTTGCAGAAATATCAAAGGAGAAGCAGCTGATAGGTTATCTCGGGGAAGAGAAGACACAGTGGACTGCAGTCATTATGAACAAATATTTGAGGGAGGATCGGAGTGGTGATAAAGCCGAATTGTTCTGGTCAAGGGTTAAGATAAATAGATGAAGTTCCAGAAGGACGGCTTTCAGCTTCAGATAAGGAAGCGCTAATCCCTCTCTGTCACCTGAGGTAATTAAGCATCTGCTTCATGTCCACAATAGAGAGAAAAAATGTAAACATCAGAAGGAGAGTGAGAACAGATGATTCTTTCCTCCCCAGTCCCGTGAGGAGCACAGTTATTCTACGGGACAGTCGCAAACCCTGGAAAGGTCTGTTGAGGCAGCCAGCTGACATTCACTTTGCCTTAGAATAGTGTTGCTAAAAATCCTACTGGCATTCCTTAAGGTTAAACACCAGACTTTTATAATGATGAAAATGTTAAAACAACCAGTTGATTGACAGAAACATCTAAGCTCAGTCCCTCTCGGACAAAGACACAGCAGGTGCTCATCTCCACTATCTCCTTGACTAAAAAAAGCAAGCCCAAGAAAGAGGGGAATGTTCCAACTCCAGTTCAGTTTTTAGTGGTATCAGTTAAAGACCTATTTCGATGAGACCAAGGTGACCTGAGACAGGTCAGGGGAATTTTCCACAGCCACAGGATGGGCCTCTACAACGCCAAGAAACTTTAGCCAGTGGCAAAGACGGACACCACGGAGGGGAAAGGCTGCCATCTACTGTGCACAGCAGTAAACGAAAGTGGTGCGTCTGTGAGGGCCAAGTCGGTGTTACAAAGGAAAACACATTAGATAAAAAGCCCAGGATAGTATCTGAGCAAAGATGGGCCAAAGGAAATAGGATGCAGAAACTTACCCACAGTATATAACCAACTGGTTTCAAGAGCTGACACTGCATGGTGATGGGGGGGGTGGTAATTTAACGACTGAAAATGGGTTGGCTATCCACAAATCAATGTTGAAAAAATATTGGATCTTGACACCTATTTACATAATTTATAAAATTAATTACAAGGGATTGTACAGTTTCTAGAATCATATAGAATATCTTTATAATCTTGGGGCAACACTTTCTTAAATAGGATACAAGTCTACTCTAAGACATTAAAGAAAAAGAGTGCTAAATTGGACTCAATTAAAATTAAGAGTCTTTGTTCATCAAAAGATATGATTAAGAGGGTGAAAATGCAAGGCACTCAGTAGAAGAAGATGCTTGTAATACTTATACTGAAAGAAACTGAAGCTGGCAGAGTAGGGAGGCCTTGCAAAATATCAGACGGTTGCCAGTGGCAATATCAAATTAGGAGCCAAGCCTCCCGAAGCTTAAGCCAGTGCTCTAACCATGTCATTACACTCCAATAACTGTTTCCAAGTGAAAAGTGTGGGACATAAAGTGCATTAGGAAGAATGAACAAAAGATATGAGGTCAAGTGTATATTATACACACACATACATGTATATATATGATGTGTACATGTGTGTATATATAGGCGTATATATATATGTGTGTATATCTTTATATATATGTATATATATCATAAATATGTATATGCTGGTATTGGATCTCTGTGACCAGAAATATGTCAACTAAAATATCTGTGTTTCAGTTTCCTTACCTGTAAAATGGGAATAATGCTGTAAGGATTAAAAATAATGAAAATAAAGTACCACAGTACCTGGCACAGAAGCTTTTGACACTTTTCAGCAGTCAGTCATGGTTATAATTACAGTTACATAATGAGGCAATTAACACAGTTATTACTTAGTGAGAGCTTTATGGACTAGCCCGAGAGAGAGATAAACATGTCACGAATTGATTTAAGCGCCACAGATATCTTAGCCAAGCTATAAAGGACGGGTCCAATCAAACCCACTGGAAGCTGTTTGGAGAGTAAGGGTAGAAGGAAAAGAGATTATTAAGAAAAGTAAGTTCTATAAATAATAAAATGCAAGTGCTAAGACAGAGCTAAGTCAAAGAGGTCTTCAAATGTCAGGCTAGACACGTGAGCTCCGTAACTCTAGTTTCTGTCATTTTTCTTACATGTCACAGCTTGGGCAGAGCATGAGCGAGGCGAAAGGGAATAAGAGGTGCTAACTTCCAGTTACAAGACCAGCAAGGCACAAGGACACAGTGCACAGACACAGGACACAGTCAGCGTCGTGGTGACTGTCTGGTGAAAGATGGTTGCTAGACTCACAGCGGTGATCACATCTTAAGGTACATAAGTGTTGAATCATTAGGTTGTATGCATGAAACTAATATAATATTGTATGTCGATTTTACTTTAATAAAGATACAAGCTGGGCACAGCTTGTGAAAATCAACAGGTGCCCAGCAAACCCCCCCATTCCGGCAAATATTATCAGCAGCCAGCAGAACAGTTCTCCTGAGTTTGGTCATAATTCTTTATTCAGGTGAATAATTCGTCCTTGAAAGAGAGAGGAGTGGGTCATAATGTGTTTGCTTGAGTTCCTCATGATGTACGTCCTCGGATATGTACACAGAGAAGTGAAGGAGGGGGGATTTGTGAAAAGCTAGGTCATGGAAACACAGTAAATGTGACTAAGAGTCTAGCACATGAGCAGAGCTGTTTGACCAAGGCTGCTCCTATCCGTAAGGCATTGACCATCTGAAGCCTAAATGGATTTCCCATTATTCCCATTATTCCCATTATTCCCATTATTCCCATTATTCCCATTATTCTGGCCGGGGAAGGAAGAAGGGCTTCATTACCAGCGAGCAATGATCCTTCCGGGCCGAATGGACGACCACATTTTTCCACAATATGTAGTTACTTTTCTGAGTTTACTCTCACACCAAGAGAATCTATTATGACATACATCTTTGTAGTTGAGGAAAATGATTTTCCCAGAGTCACGTCCGTCCCAATTGAGATGGCGTATTTGTAACTGGAGCCAGGCCTGTCCTCTCATGTCCTCTCCAACTAGCTGCCTCCAAAGAGCCATTTCCCATCACACTTTTGAGGGCCAGCTTCTAACTAGAATTTTATCTGAGTTTATTGCAGTTAAGAAGATAAGATTGAGTCCATAGGAGGTCACTTTAGTGAAATGTTTTTTCCAACCGCAAGGCAGAATTGGTATGAGGTAGAACAAAGTACAAAGTGCCAAGAATCATCACATAGAATAAGGCACCATTTTGTTTCTTAACCATTGCATTGGTCCACACATAGGTGTAAATAGGCTAGGCCATAACATAGAATTTATTTATTTTTACTTTGGTCCACAGTCAAAATGTTTAAAAGTCAGTGTTTGGTGGGGAGAGTCCAGGCTTTGGCATCAAAGACGGGTCTGCATCTGAATGCTAGGAATGCTGCTGTGATTACCTAGAGAATTCCTGGGACAGGAGCCCAGCCAATCCCCTTCTGCTCAGACTACTTGTGAGACCAAAGTAAGATCCCTTTTCTCAAATATTAATCCCCTTTACAGTGGCTACTGGAACCTTCTTATTGGTAACAAGACTACTTACATTATAATTTAAGAAGAAAAGAAAAAGCTTGACTCATCTAACCAGTGTATATCAATGATTAGCCTAAACTCTATGAGGGCAGAAATCAACTCTATTTCCCTAACGCTCAGGCTAGAGCTTTTAAACAGTAGGAACTCAATGAATATCTGTATTGTAACAATAATGGAATAAATAAGACTGAATGAACCAGTGGACGACTGTTCTACAGCAGACACCGGAGATACAGAAATGAACAAGGCATAAATCTGGGCCTTTAAGAAAATGACTATATATATATACACACACACACATATATATAGTAATTATAGTCACTATATACATATACATGAATGTATAGATATATTTACTTAATTCATGTTTTCAACAAATATTTATTTAGAAGCTACTATTTTCTGGGTACTTTGCTAGGCACTGCAGTAAACAAAACAACCATATTTGTTCCATAGAGGTGAAAATACACTATGTAATAATAATCATACAAACAGCCATAGCATGAAATTGAAGTGCTTTGCGGGGTACCATAAAATCATATCACAGCAAGGCCTAACCTGGATGCACAAGAGAGCAAGGGAGGACTCGGAAAAGCAGCTCCATGAGGAAACTACATTTAGCCTGAGTTTGAGGGTTAAAAGCTAGAAGCTCTTTGTCCCCTGTTAACTGACATAGAAGCATGGAACAGACTGACGGATCTCAGAGGGAAGGCGGGGGTGGGTGGGAGGGGGAGACATGAACCAAAGAACTTAGATGCATATATGCACGACCCATGGACACAGACAAGAGTGTGGGGAAGGCCTGGGGCGGGGTGGAAGGGGCCAGTGGTGGGAAAAGGGGGACATCTGTAATACTTTCAACAATAAAGATAAATTAAAAAAAAAAAAAGAGGGAATAGAGAAAGGACCAATGTAGCTCAACAGACTGAACAGAAGGAAACGAGAGGGGATAAAGTGAGAGAGGAAGAAAGGAGCCAAATCACGAAGAGCCTAAATCCTCCCTGAGGATTCTGAGCAAAGGGAGGCTGGAAATGCACCGATCACATGTGCATTCTCTAAAGATCATTGGGCTGTCCTATGGATAGCAGCTTTGAGGAAGAAATAATCGTAGAAGCTGTTAGGAGACAATTTGAAGGAAATTTCAGAAAGCCAAAGGGGCACAGATATCATCTTAGAGATGGCAGCGTAAGGTGAGAAGTGTCCAAAATTAAGGTGATCTTGGACACAGATTCAAGAACAGAACTTGGTAACAAATTAAGTGCAGAAGATGGTGCATGGTAAGGCCAAGGGAGGCACTGAGGAGAACATTTGGGTTTGGGGTTGACCAACCATTTGGAAGAAAGAGAAGCAATGGGGTGGACTGAAAACAATTTTTTTGTTGTGAATGATCAAAACAGCAATATAGGACATATTAATTTTGAAGTGCCTATAGGATGTCCAGATCATCACGAAGGCACTTAATATCAGGTCTGAGGGTCAGAGGAGAGATCTAGGACCCAGGGCCAATATTTCAGAGACTCCAAGTCTTTACACATTAGAGTAAGAAGAACCAATGGAGAGAATGGAGAGGATACGAGGATGGAGGAGGTATGGAGATGTAGGGGAATGTGCAGTCATGAAACCCAAGGAAAGAGGTGATATCCAGTGTGAAGGATTAGAAGCCACATGCTCTGAGAGGATCTCAAAGGACTGAATCAACCTGCATTGGTGACCTAAACAAGAACTAGATCACTAGCAATAGTAAAGGAAGAAGCTAGAACGTGAAGGTTGAAGCATCAATGGAAGGTGGGAGAACTAGTCATAGACACAAACGGTTTCAACAGTGTGTTATATGTTATACTCAAGCATGCTCAAAATGCCACAGAAGCCCAGAATGGGCTGAAGAAGTTTTCCAGCAGGAAACGACATTCACACTGGGCCTTAAAGACTTAGGAAGACTGTATTCACGTGTAAGCCTAAAGAGGAGCCTTCTGTTTAGGCGGAACAGCATTAGAAATACTGAAAAAATAACAACAATCAAGATAATATTGATGGATACTATTTCTGAGTGTTTACCATGCGCTAGAGACTGTTATAAAAGCTTCATAGGTATTAATTCGCCTAAGCTGCAAAACCGACCTTGTCCTACAGTCACCATCATCTCTTGGTTGGACCATTACAATAGCCTAGCAGCTGGATTGCCTGCTGCTGTACTTGCCTCCTGGTTTATCCTCATAGAACAGATAAAGTGACCTTTTAGAACAAACATCAGATGTCATCCCTCTGCCACGCTCTCCAGAGGCTTTCCCTTTGGTCAAAAAACAAAGGCCCTTTATTACCGAGTGCCCCACTGCTTCCTTTATCTTACCGCCTGTTCTCTCCATCACATTGCTGCAGATAGTCATCCTGGATATTTCTCCAACATCTCAAGCAAGTTTCTGTCTCTGAGCCTTTGCACTTGCTATTATTTCTTTCTGTCTGGATGGCTTGTTCTTGGATAGTCACATGGTTTACACATCTCACTTCCTTCACGTCTCAGTTCAGAGTCACCTGATCAGCAAGGCCATCTCTGACCAATCTATAACGACACTCTCCCAGATCCTCAGGCACACTTATCCTCTCTGTCCATCTTCTCCATGATATTTATCATAATCTGACATACTTTATAATTATGTATTTTTTTTATTGCCTGTCTCTCCCATCTAAAATTCGATAGAAGCTCCACGAGGGTAGAGACTATCATTTCTAGTCACTGATATGTCCTCAGAGATGAGTACAGCTCTTGATGTATATGAAGATCTGGAAGCGTCTGAGATTTTACCCTACTTGAAAGCTAACAAGTTAGCCTGCCACGGTTAAATGGATGCTGGCAGAAGACACGAACTCCTGGGTCAGAGACAAGAGACTTAATTATTCAACGGCCACAGTCAGAGTGTCAGCATTTGTTTCAGGTTCCCAGGGTGATGTGAAGAGGACCCAATGGTACCCGGACAGAAAGTGCAGTGTGTGGCAAGAGTAGGATGTCTAGTTTTAAAAAAATCTCAAATCTTTTTAAAAGGGCACTATCCCTACCTAAGCTTTGCCCTGGGGGGAGAGAGTATCTTTATTACACTAAACATAAACAAACCTCCCCTTCATTCCAGAGGGGAACTATTCCTCTCTCCAAGGCCATTCGTTATACAAACACTCTTGAGAAGATGGGCTGAAACACAGGCAGGCAGTGCCTCTAGTCACAAGGCATGCAAAACATGAGAGAGAGTAGGGAATTGTTTCCCAATGACATGTAGTAGACACAGTACATATTTCTGAATGAAAGATCAACACTTTGAGTTAGGTGCTGTTATTATTTCAGTACTCAGATGAATAAATTGAGACACAGCAAAAGTATGCTACATCTCCAATATCATAGAGCTAGTAAGCGTCTCTGGCAAGTAAGCACGCACACACACACACATACACACACACACACTCACACACACCCCTCAAGGAAGTGAGTCCTCCTTGTCTCTAACCTGCCCCTCTGTCGGCTACTTGAGGCTTTGTGAATGGGTGACAGAAAAATAGAGAAACAGTCAAAAAGGGGAAAGCTGAAGAAAAGCAAGAAAGAATGGAGAGAGGGCTTTTTAAAAAAATACCCACACCAGTTCAGATATCCAGAACTACAGAGTACAAGGGACCTTTGAGTTCACCTAACAGAAGAGAAAACGGGGGCTGAGGAAAGGAAAGGCTTCCCCAAATCACAGAGGAGGCTAGGGAGAGAGCCAACTAACGAACTAGCAGAGCTCTTGTCCTGACGGGATGTTGGCCTTGCACCTTTCAGGCCATGGCATGCCTTTCTGCTTTCTTACACAGGTGACGTCACCCAACCCTGGAGGCCAGGCTGCGCTGCGAAGTCAATGAATAACCCCGGAGACCCGTGACACAGGGCAGCAGGTGGAGCCTGGGTTGCCATCCTGCCTATATAACCCTTCCTGTCCAAGGGTTCTGAAGAGAACTGGTAAGTTCAGTGCGGTTTTCAGCTGAGTTCTGAACACAAAACTTCAGCCATGAAGATAGTGGCGATCTTTCTTCTCAGTGCCTTGGCCCTGTTGAGTTTATCTGGTAGGTGCCTTTGCATATTTTTTCTGATTTGAATAAAACCTTTGGATCTGTTGCTTTACTGGGCGCATTATCTTCTAGACTTAGGATCTAGTCTTCAACAAAACTTTTGGTCCCAGTGAGATGAAGTAAGATCAATGGATGAGCATTCTAGAAAGAGGAATTTTAATATAAAAGAAAGAAAACAATTTTTTAACATTGCTTATGAAAGGAAACTTAAAGATAATTGCAAAAGTTAGTTTTACATCAGAAGGCCTGGTTACTGCTGGTTGTGTTTGACAGCCAGCTATATAAACTCCATGGGTAAACTGAGATGAAGATACTTATATTTCCTATATCACTGGTGGTGAGATCGAAGGTCTAAGTAACTGGCTGTGGGGATGTCAGTGAGCATTCAGAAGATATCTGTTCAGTGCCTGATACATTTCAGGCAGTAAACACATCATTTCTATTTTCAAGGCCATGGGTCAACTTTTTGGAAATACCAAATTGAGATGCTTTGGTCACAATCACATTTTTGCTTAATTTTTTGAGGTTTCAACAGGTAGGGAGTGAGTGGACACCAATGAGACGTCCTTCAGAGAAAACAGCAGTAAGAAGGGGTGGGGAATGGAAGAGGCTGGCAGAGAGGTCATGGTCTTAAACAGAAGCAGAGAATTCTGAGCGAAACAGGTCTAGCTTCTCCCATTCAGGACCCAATTTCACAGGTCTGATTTATGTTTTCTAGGTAACGCTAAAGCTGATGTTCCAGGAACAAAGGTAAAGACAATTTTGTAATCTCTTATTTCTCAGGACAGAACTGTTGGTTTCAATCACAGTCTAGTGGACACCTTTCAGTTTAGCCTAAAGTCAAGACAAATGAATGCTAGCAAGGCTCAACCTCTTAATGCAGATACTAACAGCAGTTCCCCCACAGGGGCTCATGTTGAAGGACAAATTCAGTGATACACAGGCAATTTCGATGTAGTCACATAATGCCTGCTGGGAAGAGGTTATTATATATACCAGGGGTATCTGGAAGGACAAGAATTGGGGGTGGGAGCCTTCTTAACTTCACTCCAAATAGTTCTTCCTCCTCATATGCTTCCATGTTGGCTTAAAGTTCTCCAAGTCACCAAGACGCAGCTCTACTTAACAATGATCAGAGGAACATCATAAACTAGGTTCTTCCTCTATGAAAAAATTATATATTCAAATATCTAAAAATATTCCATGTCTATATCTAAAGGAAGAAATGCCCCCCTTTTCATTACATTTATATGTAGAGGGGAGGCAGATGACAAACCAAAAGCACATAGTGAATATATTATTCCATCTGTGATAAGTATCATAAAGAAGTTCTGGTACTTTTGGGAACCTAGCTTAGGGTGATCAGGGAAAGTACCCCTAAGGAAGTGAGATTTATTTTGAGCCACGAAAGATAAATGAGTGTCAGCAAAATATAACTGGTGAGAAGCAGTAGAGTAAAATAGCTAAGAGATAGGGTTCAGGACCTACACTGACTGGATTTGAATCCTGGATCCAGGAATTAATAGCTGTGTGGCCACAAGTGATTTAATCTCTTTGTGCCTCATTGTCTTCAGCAGAAGGAGAGTATAATAAAAAGTTCATAGAATAGTTGTGAGTTTTAAATAGGATAATAAATAAAAAGCATTCGGGACAGTCTCTGGCCTGTAATAGTCACTTAATAATTACTAGTTCTTATTGACATAGAGGAAATAGGCTGTGCAAAGACTCCAGGGGTGGAAGGCACCCAGTGTCCCCAAGTGACTAAGAGAATGGACTACAGCGTGCAAGGAGGACTGTGCTCCAAGGTGTGGCTGGCCTGAGGGGAACTAGCACCTGCAGTGATCATAAACTTGGACATTATCTCACTCACCTTATTAAAATTTCATACAACCATTGTGAATAGATGATTTTATTCCCATTTTCAGATAAAGTAACTGAGGTCTTGAGACACCAGGATACTTACCAATGTCAGGCAACTTGTAAACAGCATAGGCATTACCTAAAACCAGGCTTTCTGACTTAAAATCTTTCATTCTTTTTTTTTTTAATTTATCTTTATTGTTGAAAGTATTACAGGTGTCCCATTTCCCCCCCCCCCCAATTGACCCCCTCCACCTCACTCCCACTCCCTCCCCAGGCCTTAACCCCATCATTGTCTGTGTCCATAGGTTATGCATATATGCATATAACTTCTTCGGTTAATCTCTTCCCACCCTCCATCCCCCTTCCCTCTTCCCTCTGAAATATGATTGCTACATGCATCAATATCTCTGGATCTATTTAGTTCATCAGATTCTTTTGTTCATTAGCTTCTTGTTAAAGAAGACCCTAAATGATGAACTCATTTAGCTTTTCCTTGTCTGAGAAGCTCTTTATCTGACCTTCAATTCTAAATGATAGCTTTGCTGGGTAGAGTAATCTTGGTTGTAGTTCTATGTTTTTCATCACTTTGAATATTTCTTGCCATTCCCTTCTAGCCTGCAAAGTTTCTGTTGAGAAATCAGCTGACAGTCGTATGGGTGCTCCCTTGTATGTAATTAACTGCTTTTCTCTTGCTGCTTTTAAGATTCTCTCTTTGTCTTTAACCTTTGGCATTTTCATTATGATGTGTCTTGCTGTGGGCCTCTTTGGGTTCCTCTTGTTTGGGACCCTCTGTGCTTCCTGGACTTCTAAGTCAATTTCTTTCCCCAGGTAGGGGAAGTTTTCTGTCATTATTTTTTCAAATAGGTTTTCAATTTCTTGGTCTCTTTCCTCTCCTTCTGGCACCCCAATAATACGAATGTCGGGCCTTTTGAAGTTTTCCCAGAGGCTCCTTATGCTATCTTCATATTTGTGGATTCTTTTTTCTTTTTGTTCTTCTGGTTGGGTGTTTTTTGTTTCCTCATGTTCCAAATTGCTGATTTGATTCTCAGCATCCTCTACTCTACTGTTGATTCCCTGTAAATTATTCTTCATTTCAGTTTGTGTAGCCTTCATTTCAAATTGATACTTTATTATGTCATCAATTTTCTCAATTATTTTCATCATACTCTTACTAATATCCTTGAGCATCCTTATAGCCATTATTCTGAATTCTGTATCTGTTAGCTTGCTTGGATTTATTTCATTTAGTTCCTCTTCTAGACATTTCTTCTGTTCTTTCCTTTGTGACATGTTTCTTTCCCTCCACATTTTGGCTGCTTCCAGGTGTTTGTTTCTATGTATTAGGTAGAGCTGCTATGTCTCCTGGAATGTGTAGAGTGGCTTTGTGTAGTAGGTGTCCTGTAGGTCCAGTGGGCTCAGCCTCCCCAGTCCCCTGAGCTGGGCCTTCTAGGTGCTCCCCTGTGTGGGCTGTGTGCACTGTCCTGTTGTAGTTGAGCCTTGGTTGCTGTTGGCGTCCCTGGGAGGAACTGACCCCCAGGCCAATCAGCTGTGAGGACCAGCTGCAACTACAGACAAAGAGCTGCTGTGCTGGGGACACCCCTATGGAGCAGGATTCACTTCAGTGGGGCTTTGGTTCACCAAGTGCGCCCCTTGAGTGTGTCACTCGTGGATGTGGTAGGGCTGTAATCCAGCGTGGTCCAGTCTGACCACCAGGTGCACTGTCTCTGGGCCTCCCGGGAGGTGCAAAGTCAGCCTGTGCCAGTGCCTTGCCCAGGGCCACCCAGCATGAGCTACACAGCAAACTCTAGTTGGCTGCTCCTTGTGCTGGGCTTGGAGGTGCCCAGGAGAGGCCAAGCTGTGAGCCAATGCAGCTGCCGCTAGTGCCAGGCCTGGGGCCGCTTATCAAGCCGTATGGGGCCCGCTGCTGCTTGTTTGAGAGATTTTAGGAAAGTCCTGAGCATGAGGCTTGAGAGGCCACTTGCACAGAAAGGCCCCTGGAAATGGCCCGGATGAGCTGCAGGTGGGGAGGGGCGGGGCCTCCGGGAATCACGGGGCGGGGCCAAAGGTGAGTCAGGTGCTGGCGACTCAAATATGGCGCCTGCCTGCCGGCTGTGCGGGGAGGACTCGCCACAGGAGCCATGGCCTCCGCCAGCCCTTCTGCCCGGGAGGAAGCCGCCCTCCGCCTCTCGCCCGGATCTCAGGCAGGTTAGTTCCCCCCGAGTGTCCCGGGTCCTTTCCTGCTGCCCGGCGCCGGGTCAGAGGGAGCGTCCGAGTGAGTCCGCGCCGGGCCCTTTAGAGGAGCTGCTGGGGCTCCCGCAGCCTCCGCGACCCTCAGCCACAGTCCCCGCTGGTTTCACAGCCCGGAGTTGTGGGGATGTCTCTTCCTGGCCCTGGAGCCCTGGGCTGGGGGCCTGCTGTGGGGCTGGGACCCCTCCCTCCTCCAGGAAACCCCCACCGCCGAGATTCCCTCCCGGGTTTACACCCAGGGCCGCGTCTCCGGGATCCAGCCCGGATCCGCCCGCGTCTCCGCCCCTCCTCCCAGTCTTGGTGCTGCTTCAGGTCCCTGTTTGTGGGGCTTCTGCTCAGCCAGATCTCAGGAGGCTCTGAGTGACGGTGGTTCTGTGTTTTAGTTGTGATTTTGATGTGGTTGCGGGAGGTGGCATGTGCAGCTGTTACCTACTTCGCCGTCTTGTTCTTCTCTGTCCCAAATCTTTCATTCTTTCTCTCGGAACACTCATATCCCTCTCGCAATCACAATTGTGCTTCCATCTTTATGCCGAGCAACTCCAGGGTGGCAAAAACCATTTGGGAGATTTTGCTATAAATTCAAAGAATGGACTCTGATTCTGTTTCGTTCCACTTGCAGGCTGTATGTAACAGTAGTGTGAATGGATGTACCAAGATCTATAAACCCGTCTGTGGGACTGATGGACAAACTTATTCTAATGAATGCATTCTATGCATGGAAAATAAGTGAGTAAAAGCTTAAATTTCTTTTAAAATATATTTTAAGCTAGTTGTCTTCAAATTTTCATGTATCTTATCTCTTGAAGCCCCAATCAATATAGCAATATCATCCACCTTACCACGAGAAAAACAAGACATCTAGTTTTCCAAAAATAATTTTCAACCCTTTTTTTCTCCTTAATATATATCTGGTATGATTATATAGAGGTGTGTGTGTGTGTGTTGGTAGAAAATAATAGTTATTGTGTTGAGCATTGTGCAAGGCACTTAATATTCACAAAGGCTCTATGAGGTAAATAACACTAAGCCCGTTACACACATGACGAAATTGACTCAGTTAGTCTACATAACTTACCCGAGATCACCAGCAGTAAGTGGCAGAGTGGGGACCTAGTCCTTGCTCTTCCAAACATGCTTCAGCGTCAAGTACCAGACTGAGGATCTGTGAGATACAGAAGAAAATCCAACCTGCTTTGTTTCTCAGTTTGCTTACACTCAACGCTAACAGTGTGGTCAATGGGTGTCTGAGCACAGAGCTCAGAGAGCAGAAAATTAAAACCAATGAATTCTGCCTGCTAGGATTTGGAAAAGTTTGGGGACTTTTTCTATGCCATAAAGAAGGAGAGAAATAAGAAGGGGAAAAAACAAATAAAAGAGACTGGAATTAATTAATATAGTACAACATAAAATATGTTAAGGACAATGGAATAGAGGAGGGAAAATGTTTGAATGGTTTTCTCATGAATTAAAAAAATCAATGCTTTCATAGCAAAACTGTAGATAGTCTGGATTTTTAAAAAGCTTATACACCCCAAATGCCCTTAAAGGTAAAATATCATTGTAGGTATAGTAATAATTGTGTTTACTAAAACCTGAAATATGCAAGTATGAATTATATAGATTAGGTGACCAAAACATATCTTTGTAACTTTTTTATTTGTGGCATGAGAGCCGGCCACAATGAAGCTCATTTTCTGAAGTGATTAGAGGTGGGTAATGGGAACCAGACTCAGGCCCTCAGAGAAATAGCTCTGCCACGGATTTCCTACCTTACTCAGCTACCGAACACAAGCACCATGCTAGTCGCTGCTTTTCTTGTGCTTATGAATAAGTGGAGATAGGTCCTGAGCACAAGTAAGGGAGCTTCTTACAACTTGTGACAAATGCCGCCAAAGGAGCTACGAGCAAACTGTTACAGGAGTGAAGAAAAGCTAGAGATTTCTTCTTACTAAAAGGGTCAAGAAAGGATCCATGAAAAGGATGTTCTTTTGGTAGCATCACAAAAGTACTCCAGGTCAAATAAAGGTGTAAAATGATCAGAACAAGAGATTCCACAACTGACCCAGAAAACTCAGTTACCATAGAGCTTATTGGGTATTAAAACTTTGATTTAGGCTCAAATGACTACATTTTCACAATTCCATGGTATAAATTCCCTCTAACGTGATCTCTCTTCTTGGTCTACTTTAAATCATTTTAGAAAAGTCTCAGTGTTTAACAAGGATTGTGGAAATAGGTCATCAGGGAGAAAGGTCTAATATCCTAAAGTTTATTTCCACTTTAAAGAGTTGCAAGAGGCCCCGGCTGGTGCGGCTCAGTTGGTTGAGTGTTGTCCCATGCACCAAAAGGTCAGGGCACGTACCCAGGTTGCGGTTCAATCCCTGGTCAGGGTGCATACGGGAGGTAACTGATTGATATTTCTCTCTCCTATCCATGTTTCTCTCTCTCCTCTCTTTCGAAAATCAATACAAATCCATTTTTTTAAAAAAGGCTTGTAAGAGGGACTTGAAACCACTTGTTAATTTTCTCATGACCTATGTTGTTGACATTAAGGTCAAATATCATATTTCCATCCAAGGGAAGGAGAAAGCAATAGAACAGCCTTGGACACCTGGGAAATTTCCAAGTGCTAAGACCGAGAGGCTCAATGTTTAGAGTGAAACATATTGGGAAACATGAGCGCAGAGCCGGGACACCCGCCCTGTTCCCTCAGCCTTCACAATGTACCAGTCCTGCTTTCTCTCTGTTCTTAAAAAAAAAAAAAAAAAAAAGTAAATATGGGAGGAACATTTGATTGCCAGAAAATGTAACTTCTCCAGTATTTTTCAGATAAGAAAACAGGTCTACAGAGAAAATTACTCAAAGGCAACATCTTCTCAAATGCACCACATTGCCTTTCTCTCTATTGCCCATTAAAAGCACCCAGCAAGTGCACTGTATCCTTAATAACTTAACCCCTAGTTATCGGGTTTTGTGATGGGTAGACAAACGAGGGCTTCTGTCTCCTTGATAGTTATGTGCTTGGCAGATATATTCAGTAAGGGCCGTTTCCTATTTCTTCTGCATCTTCGGGACTTTGTACTGGCAAGTTCTTTTCAGCATCTCCAGCAGAGCCTTCTGCAACGACGGACGTGCTCTCTGTGCCGTCCAATATGGAAGCCCCGAGCCACGCCTCTGGCACTTAAAATGCAGCTAATACAACGGAGAAACTGAATTTTAATATCAATTAGCTTTAACTGATTTACATTCAAATAGCTACATGTGGATAGTGTCTACTATACTGGACAGCACAGCTCAAGAAAAGGAGGGACTTGAGTGCTCTGTTTAGATGTTTGTGCTTGTATATGCTACGTCAGAAATAAGCATTATGAGTGGTTAAGAATTATGGAGCCCGGCCAGCCGTGGCTCAGCAGTTGAGCGTCAACCTGGGATCGAGGCGATCGGGGTTCAATTCCCTGTCAGGGCACATGCCCGGGTTGTGGGCTCGATCAATGACTCTCATCATTGCTGTTTCTATCTCTCTCTCCCTCTTCTTTCCTTTCTCTGAAATCAATAAAGATATATTAAAAAAATAATAATTATTGAACAAGAAAGCATAAAAAAACTCCTAAAATGAAGAATCAGCAAGGTCTAGATAAATACAGGCATAAAGATATATGAGCCTGGCCAGTGTGGCTCAGAAGTTGAGCATTGACTTGTGATCCAGGAGATTGCAGCTCAATTCCCCATCAGGGCTCATGGCCGGGGTTTCGGGCTCGATCCTCAGTAAGGGTCGTGCAGGAGGCGGCAGATCAATGACTCTCTCTCATCATTGATGTTTCTCTCTCTCTCCCTCTCCCTTCCTCTCTCTGAAATCAGTAAAATGATATTTAAACATATATATATATATGAGTCAGATGTCCTCAAGCAATAGAGAAGTAAAATAATTTTTATAACCCAGTATATTCAAGGAAAGAATGGATAGAAAAATGAGAGATCTGGAACTAATCTCACAAGGAACAATGAAAGGATTTAGAAATATTTGGCTTAGAGAAGAGAAACTGGTTTGGGAAAGGAGGACAGAAAATTTTTTATTGGAGGGGAGGGTGCTTCGAGCTGGCAGGTATCAGATGGGAGAGAGATGGCTTCCTTTGTGAGGTCTCAGGAACATGAATCCCAAGAATTCTAAGGGGAAAGCTCAATCAGTTGGAAGGCCTTGCAGTCGCCCAGGCACCAACCTGGAGACTCAGTGGTTGGGACAATGACATCAGGAGCAAAAGAAGCAACAATGGATTTGAGGTTAATTTCAGAGGTTCCACTGTGATTCCCACCTGATCTGTAAGGACACATACTTTTTCTTTCTGTTATATCCCTAGTGTATGTAATAGTTCTCAATCAGTACTTGGTGAATTAATGAATAGGTGGATGAAAGAAAGAGAAATGGGGATAAATCTCAAACCTCAAGTCTTTAAAAACACCTCTCTATTTTGAATAAAGCTAAACTTTTTTCGTTGGTTTTCTCCCATAGTCATTTTTTATGTCAGCAAAGTTTAAGCTAATTTTTTTTCAATGTCTTCTACAGGAACCGCAAGACTCCTGTCCTCATTAAAAAACAGGGGCCTTGCTGAGAACCCAGGTTCTGAAATCCTGTGAGGTCACCATGATGCCCACTGCCTGATTGTTAAATAAAATGCATCTAAATATTTCCTGTGGCTCCCATATGCTTTATTCTCAGAGACATGTTCAATTATAGTGGGGACAAAGAGCCAAGTTTATGAAATCCAGCAATCCTGTAATTTCAGACAGGGTTTCCTTCGCGATACTTTTCCCTTCCCCATCTTCCCCACATTCTGAGGACTCTGTCTCAGGAAATGTGACTGCTGATATTAAGTGACAGGACACAGTTGATCAGCAATACATTTAGGATTAGACTAGCATTTTCAGAAACAGTTGGAAAACTAGTCCGGAAACATGTTAGCCATCACCTTTCACTACTGAAATCATTCCTTTAGGTTTCTTTGGGATTTAATTGAGCATCTGTTGCGCCTGGCATTGGCCTAGCTACATGTATGTAAGATTTCAAAGAGCTATCTGGTAGGAAAAAAAATAGCCAATATTTTCCTTCTATCTCAGAGTATAGATTTCAGGTGAGACACGATTTTCTCAAAGAGGCTCTGAATCATTGGAGAAACCAGAAAAGCTACATTTTCTCAACTCTGCTGTGGAACAGCCTCTGCATTCAGCCATACGTCATCCTCAGCAGGGGTAACTCCCCCTTAGTGAGTGGGGTGAGTAGCAGTGCTACTGAGCTCCCCACTTTCGCTGGTACCTGAGGTCTGGATGGAGGGCTTCATAGAGCTTGACTCAGAGATGTGCTTCATAGGGCCTGAGGGCTTTGTGCTGAGCTAACCAGAAGGGGACCAAAAGCCTGATTCTGAATTATTTGAGGAATGGTCTCCTTTGCCACCAAACCATCAGGCAAGAAAGGAGCTACAGGCCAGATGAACGGGTGGTGAGGACTCTGTGTGGTTCACTTTGTTTCTCATGTCAGCCACAATAGCCCTGAAAGGTTAACTTTATCTTGTGAGTAAACAGAAAAGTTAAATAACATGGCTAATATTAGCAGCACATAAGAGGGCAGAGCTAGGCTTTGGAGCCAGGGCTGACTCCAAGCCTAATGCTTCATCTCGAGTGCAGTCACCTCCGGTGGATTGTTCGTTGTCTATTTCTTCTGTCCGAGCATTAGGTAAGATCCTCATATTAAAATATGTATTTATACTCAGAAACAGCAAGGTAGAAATAAAGAACTACCTTCAAGAGAGGAAAGTGTCGGTAATTATTGAAAAGGAAAAGCAACTTAAACTCCTGAGCTCAAGTAGAGAACTGAGCCTGGAATGGAGAAATGGACAGAGGGCTGAAAGGGCCTGAGATGCATCAGGCTCCCCGATATACAGTGGGGAAGAGTCACCCATCCAACCAGAAATAGCCAATCAAAATCTGTCCCACGCCTGCAAAAGACCAACGCTCAAGTTTAGGCGAATTTCTTGTGATACCCAGAATACACGTGTCTTAAGGTTTGAATCCGACCACTAGAGGATGCTGTGGTCTGCCAAGTGTCTCGGCCAACCGGGCACGGAACAGCCCCGGGATAACCTGCTACCAGACCGTGTGGGTGCAAGATGGCTTCCAGCATCTTGTCCGTGATGCTAGAGGACACCTGAAGGGCACATTAAGGAACTTTGCCAGAGGTAACAGAATGTGAATCACTGAGTGCTAGAAATAATCAAGTCTAACTGGACCATTTCACAGATCTTGAGACAAAAGGTTTGGAGGCGATAGGCAGAGGTGATGCATACGTGCAGATTGTCTGCCTCTAATGCTCTGCTCTCTCTCTGACCTGTTAAAAAATAAACTGAGGCAACTCGTATTTCTGCCCGGCCATATCTGGGGGGCCTCCAACCTGACTGCTGCCAAGTCAAGTCCTCAGGACACGAGAGAGGACAAGCAAGAAGACATAGCTTTCCCGGGGGGAGAATGGATCTACAACCAATGGGTGACTGAAAGCAAATACACAAGCCACAATTCAAAGATCTAATTCCTTTTTTTTTTTTTTTTTTTGCCTGACAATCTGAACTTGGAAAGGAACAAAGTGAAATTTGACCTTCCTGTCTCAACCAGGCACCACAGACAGAGAGAGCGATGGGAGAGCTGACTTTGGTAAGAATTCTTCCTCTTTGCCAGCATCTGCCAGTTTTCCCTGGATCCTGTCTGCAGGCTCTGGAGCAAGCGGGGTGTCCTAGTGGGTCTCATCCGGGTCACCAGAAACTGTAGAGAAGGAAAATAATTTTCCCAACGTCCTTATGGTGACAGCTTGGCTGAGAGGTGCCTTTTCCTCTAAGGTAGAAAGTCAGAGAATTTCTCAAATTCTCAGTTTCCTTATATCTAATATGAGGTTAATAAGAACAGTTCCTGCCATACAGCAATCACTCAGGAAGTATTAGCTATTATTATTGTTATTGTTACGGTTACTACTCATCTCCTTGACCTTCAAGCTCACTAAAAAGGTCTCGTGGTGCGTGAACATTTCCCTGGGAGCAGGAGCTCTGCTTCTTCTGGTAACAATTCATCATATTCGTGGACTGTCAGGGATTTTATGGAAGAGATTCCTCGACTAGGTAGGAGATTGGACTGACATCTCTCTGCTTTTAACTGTAAAACAATTCCAGAATTATAAACCACACCCTCAAAGTAGGAACTCGGGCATAGCGGCCGAGTTTTGTGGACTGAGAAGGGTTTTGTGGCCCTGGTAGGGATAGGGTAGTAAACCCAGTTCCCACTGGTAGGTCCCCATCCCTGGGTCCTGCAATCCTCATAAATACAGGACCACACAGCTGCAGCTGCACTCCAAGGGGCATGGCCACAGGGACAACAGATTTCTGTAGTTGCCTTTACTGGTTTCAGAGTATTTGAAATATGGGACTATCAGAAGGAAATAGTATACCAAGAATATTTTGTCCTGTTGGAAAAGTAAACTTGTTTGAAATTAAATTTATTTTTTTAAATGAGCTATACTGAACCTCCTGACAAATAGGAACATGAAAAACATTCAACCATATCTTCATGTCACTGATGGAAATACCAATATAGCCCCTATAAACCTTGGCTTACTTCAACAAAGTAAAAATAAAATGTATTGGCAGAATAGAGGCAGCAGTTACACTGAAACATGCCAAGCTCTACCATTCAAAGTCTTAGCACTGCCAACAATTTCCTTTGTTTGCTTTCACTGTTTAAATGGTAGCTAATTTTTTTTTAATTGATTTCAGAGAGAGGGCGGGAGAGGGAGAGAGAGAGAGAAACATCAATGATGAGAGAGAGCCATTGATCAGCTGCCTCCTGCACGCCCCCTGCTGGGGATCGAGCCTGCAACCCCGGCATGTGCCCTGACCGGGAACCAAACCACAGTCTCCCGGATCCCAGGTCGATGCTCAACCGCTGAGCCACACCCGGCGGGGCAAATGGTAGCTAATTTTTAGCTAAAAATATGGACTATGTAGAGAAGAAGATGTTCACTAAAAGGAAAAATACAGTTTGCTTTTAAACAAGATTAACCGAAAAGTCAACAAACAACAAGAGCGACTGCAACAGAGCCTGGCTGTGGCAACAGGCAACCCACTCTACTCAATGCATGTGCAGCCAGGAATTAAGAGTGTAAAACAGAATCCGTTCATTTTGGCTTTTCAGCATTCCCCATAGAAGGAAGAAGCAGGGAGGAGACTAAAGCGGGGACTAGGAGTCACCAGCCGAAGAGCTGTGTTAGAAACAAAAAAGTAAACACAAAGAGAAAACCACAAAAGAAAGCGAGAGAGAGAGAGAGAGAGAGAGAGAGAGAGGGGGATGGAGAAAAACCTACCTGTGGACGTCCGAGGGGAAAGCAGCAGAGAGGGCCAAGTGACACAGAACAAAACAAACCCAAACCAGGAAGATAAGCAGCAGAACGGAAAAAGAGAAGCAGAAAGACAGTGAAAATCTAGTAAGTTCCGTCGTGAGTGAGACCCTGGAAGACCACAAGCAAATCAAGCTCTGTTTTGAACTGCTCGTGCTAAATTTCAGTTTCTTTAAAAGGCCTTTTATTTACTGAAACGAACTGTATGTGCCTTTCTTTAAAACTTAAAACTATTTATATATTTAAAAAACCTATCTTTATTGTTGAAACTATTACAGACGTCCTCTATTTTTGCCCATTGACCCCTTCTGCTCCCACCCCCGCCCCCCGCCCCTCGCCCCAGGCCTTCACCACACTCTTGTCCACAAGTATATTTTTTGAAATAAATTTTTTTTGGAGTTCTAGAGACCATTAAACTATTCAAGCGTCTTCATAGAAATTACCGCCAAACTTTAAAGACGTAAATTAGCCCCAGGCGAGAGTAAAGGGGATGGAAGCTAACCTGCACCGAGTAGCTCCATGTGCCAGACCCTCCCTCACACGGGGCGGCGGGCGGGCGGTCCCCGAGTCCCCGCTCAGCTCTGCGGCGCGGTGCAGGTTAGGAGCTCCCGCCGCCTGCTCAGCGCAGGGTGCTCTCAGGCCCATGCAGCGCTTCCAGCCGACAGCTGGCAGAGCAAGCTAGGCCCTGGCCAGCTTCTAGGCCCTTGGTATCACCTTCTTTCTTTTTGTTCCTCCAGCCCTTCTAAGAACATTGTAACCAACTCCCTCATGAAATCCCTCCGAGAAATATTTAGAGATGTCTCTGACTTCTGGGCATGACACTAACTGATACACATGTGAACCTCTGGCTTATGAAATACAGGAGAAAACTATTTTCTGAAGCTGTCTGCTCTTTCTGGTCGCTATTTCCTGCCCTAGTCTGGTATATCATTTGGGAAATAGGTCCGATCATCTCAGCCAGGGCAACAGTGTGGTGTAGCAGAAAAACAGTGGCGTGATCTTGGGCAAATGAAAATTATCTTTCAGGGCAAATTTCCTTCAAAATGGAATCACGAATATAGGTTGCTGCTCAAAAAAATGGAGATAATTATGTTAATTGCAATACACAAATCATTTGCTTGTGAAAGGAGTTAAATGGTTTAGAACTTAAAAAAGAAACTGAAATCAATAGACGTGAGGCTAGCTGGCTGCTCCAGGAGTTGAAGTTTCTGTCTGTCTCCTACCCTCCGGCCCCAATCAGTCAATCTCTCCCACCCTTTCTCTCCCCCCTTCCCTCTCCCCTTCCCTCCCTCTTCCCACTTAACTCTATCTCTTTACTTTCTTCCTCATCTTTTCTTCACTCATGTTTCCGCCCCCTATTATCAATCCACTCCCCCCCTTCCAAGTTTAAGGTCACTGACAATGTAGGCACACTATCCTAGCATGTGCATCTAGAACTACAGACCTAACTTAGCCGACTTCATATGTGTTCCCCATCGAGCACGCCATGCAAACAAAAGATGAAGAAGTTTCAAAGCCTGAAGAACTGCAATTCAGATATCGTTCAATTAACTTGGAGCCGCATGGGGCATAGGTACCTAAAAACAAACCTTGGAAACTCGGAGGGGGCTGGCTAAGCCAGATACTGGTCCAGGCTGAAGGGGAAAGATCAGGATCCTATCCAGGGATGGAGCTGAGCTTACTGGCCCCAGAGGAGACGTACCTTTCCCTGCAGAGCGAAGGGGGTAAGACATCAAAGAATATGCTGGGTCTGTGAGCCAGAGCAAGGAGAGATGTAAGTCTGGGGAAGAAGCATGTGGAAGATGCCGCCTTCCCCTCATCCAGAGGGCCCCACCCCACCGCTACTCCTACTTGTACCCCTGACAGCTACTGCTAAGGGGGAGCCTCGTGTGAGTCCAAAGGCCTAAGTGTCCAGGCTCCCCAGGCTCCTGCATGGAACTGCTGCTGACGCCAAGCTTAATCAAGCAAAATGTCCTGAGCATGGAGGACCCCTTCTGTTCAACAGAGAAAATCCTGGACACACTAGGATGGGAGAAAGGGCCGAAGTCCATGGAAAAAGAAAACACAACCATCAAAGGAGGCAGGTCAAGGATTGGGAACTGATGCTTTCAGTGAAGCTGGCAGTGAGCACAGGGCTTCTTAGGGCCCAGAGGAGAGGGACAGGTAAGGCATGGGGGACATTCCCAAGCATCAGGGCAAGTTATCTTCAGGGAAAAGATTGTCACTGTTCTCAAAGACATCGTCCCTGTGCCAGATTTCTCACTCTTCTCACACCCCTACCACCAACACCCCTCCGAAGCCTGCCTCGGTGTAATTTATGCCTCACTTTTCTCACTCCTACCTTCCTCCGGTCTTATCTTTCCCTGTTTTTACCACGTTTAGCTAGAGTTTTATTTCAAGACAGTGAAGCATCTCACCTCTACGAATTGTGTCCATGAGAACTAAAATGGGCATTTTGCCCACCTGACTGAGGAGGAAGCTCATGAATCGATGATTTTGGAAAGTGACACAGAGTTTTCACCTCAGACATTCAAAGACTCAAAAGCCAGAGGTTATTTATCTGATATAAAGTGCCTTCAACCAAACATCATTGAGAGAGACTGGTATCAATGTTGTTAAGTTCTAAAAGAGGTGCGATCTGGCCTGTCCTGAGGAATCCGTGTGAAGTACAGGACACCTCGTTTCACTGTGCTTCGCTTTACTGTGCTTCACAGATGTAGGGGGGTTAATTTTTTACAAATTGAAGACAAGACCCTCCACCAGCGAAAGGATGACTACTCGCTTTATTGTGCTGTTCGCTTTATCTCAGTCATCTGGAACCGGGCTTGCAGTATCCCTGAGGGATGCCCACACTCTGGAGCTGGCAGAGACCAAGGCTGGAGCAGAGAGCAGAGACACCTAACATTAAGGCAGCACCTGATTTCTTCATCAGTCATTACCTGGAGGCCAGTTTCAGGTGACAGGCCAGGAACTAAGGAAAAATTCACCTCTGTAACAGGATTCTATTTTTTTTTTCAATCCTCACATGAGGACATTTTTTCCATTGCTTTTCAGAGAGGGTGGAAGGGGGAGAGAGAAGAGAGAAACATGGATTGGTTGCCTCCTGCACTTTGCACCCGTCTGGAGCCTACAACCGAGGTACGTGCCCTTGGCCGGAATCAAACCTGGGACCCTTCCGTCCCTTTGGTCCACGGGCCAACGGTCTAACCACTGAACCAAACCGGCCAAGGCTGACGGGATTCTTTTAGCGATGAGAAGGTCTGCGCTTTGGCCCCAGGAGAGAAAACTGTGAACTTCCCTAGAAGGGATGGAAGGAGAAGGGAAGAGCATGTAGCTCTGTCTTCTCCACTCCGACCCAAGTGCCCTGGACAGCCCTGTATTGCCTGCGATAAAGTTCCTCTTCCTCTTACGGCCCAGAAACCCCGGGTGGGGACACCTGTGCTCTGTATGATGCCCAGGGGGCCCTGACACCAGCCGAGGAGGTTTCTGTGCAATTACCCGCCCGTCCTTTCAGAATAAAGGGAATTCCAGGAGTCACACCTTTTTCATTCCTTGGAAAGGAAAACAGAGGGTCGGGCATCAGACAGAATCATCTGCCTCTGTCCTCCTGTGACAGCCACCAGTCCTACCTGTCTAATTCCCCTGGAAACCCCAAAGTACGGAGGGGAATATACTGCAGTTTCCCCCCGGCGAGGCCTTCACGTTGCAGAAACCAGTTAAGCAGGCTCCCAGACAATCTTTTGAAATTAATTTTGAGTGTGCAAGGTTCTCTAGGATTGCTTGTCCCCTCTGACCTGGGAGAGCACTTGGGGTGTCAGAGAAGGCGACCCACAGGCGTAAGGGGCAGAAAGTGTAAGGTAAGGGGCAGAGCGAAAAACAAATGTTAGGGCAGGATGCTCAGATCATAAGCATATCAAAACTATTTTTAGTGTTTTCCTCCCTCCGTCCCCACAAAGCCCTTCAGTCTTCCCTGCCACGTCCCAGGTTAACCCTAGGTGCTCACACGGCCCGGCTCCTAACTCTTGTAATTACCTGTTTATCCTGCTGTGTTCTCAGTATTTCTGGCTGCATGGTTGCCCCAGGCAGACCAGGTGTGAGGCATGTCCATCTGTCTCCCCAGATCAACTTCATTCAAATGAGCATGTCCTCCTGCTTCAAACAAGAGAGCTTTTTTAAAATTGATGTTTCGGGGAAACTGGGACAGAGTCATTTCTCAAAGCCGCTGGGATAGAATGATGGGCCAAGATTTGTTTCTCACCATATGTAACCAAAACAGCCTGCATTAAGTGTTGCTACGTTTCTCAGCATGAGTCAATGGAAAGCATGTTTGATTGAAACAAGAGAGAGCTATTTAAGTGACCTCCTTTATTTTAGTAGTAATATTAGGCCACAAATCAATCGGGTCTTCTATATAAAACCTGGAATTTCTAAAGTTATTAAGTAAATACCAAATTACTAACTTTCACCATGTGAAGCCAGGGATGGTGCATATATGGAAGCATATGAGAAATTTTGAAATCAGAAATACTAATTCTCAGGCTTGAAAGACCACTTAACTATGAACAAGAGAGCCTGGCTAAAGGGTTTCTTCCTAAAGGTCTAGCATTTTCTGTATGATCACCTGGATCCTGCGGTAAACCCACCCATATGTTTAGCTTGTTTTTGCCACATTTGCTTACCTTGACTGTCTGATTAGTCCTGCTCGACCTGCCCTTTTCACCTGAAGTTCCCTTCTCAAATGCTTAATTGCAGGGAACTCTCTCCCATTTCAGAGAACATATTCCTAATGCTCTTTATGCGCCATCCTTGAGGTATTTCCTTTCAGTGAGGGCTGGCAGAAATCCCATCAGTGCCAGTGCAGTGAGAAATGTGAGGCCGGGGGATGTGAAAGGCAGAGTCGAGCTGTTTATAAACTTGTTATATAAGTAGACTCTATAGGGCATTTGCACTGTACTCCCTTGAAGTATGATTACATCATGAAATTGGTCAACAATGAAAATTGCTACTGGACCAGGTATAGGGCTAAGATAATCCCCCAGCCCTCAAAAACTCAACTGAGCACCCCTATCATGTGAGAACCATGGAACAGGTCCTCGGGAGACAAAGGGAGGAGACGGAAGATTACATTTCATTTCCTACCTCTTCTAGCTCCTGCTCTACTCATTTGGGCAAAGAAAGCGCAAAAGGGTCTGAAATAAAACTCAGGCTCCTGCTCTATTTCTCTATGACCCCATCCATGCTGATACTAAGAGTCACAGGTGCGTGTGGAACATGCACTGGAGCTGCCCAGAAAGCTGCATTCCTCCTGATTCCACTCAAGTTGATTTGTTGCTCATGGTAGGCGGTGACCTACTGGAACTGTCCAGCAGTTGAGGCCCTTAGAAGGGACAGTAGAGCAGAGAGCCCAGAGAGCTCACATAATCTAATAAATAAACAAGCAAACAAACATCTCAGCCCCGAAGGTCAAATTCAGAGAGATCTGGTTATGCTATTGGGAGGGAGAGACTCTCATTCAACATGCAACAGGAGTGTCTTACATTCCATAAAGCCTGAAGGAGAGAGTTAGATAATCCTAAAGGTTTGTCCCTGGAGAAGGAGCTCATACTTGCTTCTCCACTACAGGTCCCAAGACTAGTGTGAAAAACTTGCTGAGGATTTCAAAGGAACTTCTAACTATAAGCATACAGCATATGGTTTACTTCCTACATGATAAAAACGTCCCCTTTAAGAAAATGACACTAGCAATTTTGAGCACTCAGAGGCCAGAGTCCTGCCTCCCTGCAAAGCAGCATGAAGCTCCCCCTCCAAGGCTCAGTCTCTTACACTGAAGTATAATTAACACAGGAAGGCACCTCCTGGAAAACTGATGGGCTAAGACACAGAAAGCATTGTGTCTCAGCTTCAAGTCCTCCCTTCAGTCTTTGATTTATGATGTTAGCGCTGACGCTATGCAAACCCCATTGCTGCATGACCAGTCAGCCAACTTTGCCAATGAGGCGGAGGAAAGGGGGGGCGGTGCTGGAGGGAGGCTAGAAGGCTGTAGGAGGGAGAAGGGGATTTTTCTTTCCCGTTTGTATCCTGTGGGCTTGAGGTTCCTGTGAGCATCACTCCAGCAACACTAGGAATGGGCGGGAGATGGGGGTGCTTGAGAAAGAACCAGTGGAGGGGACGAAGGGGAGGAAAAGGGAAAAACCTCCAGAAAAATGTTGCAGACACTATGTTCTCTCCCCTAACTACTTCTACGTGTACCTCCTTAAAGCAAGGACAATTTCTTTCAAAACAGAAGTTCAGTTGGCAAAATCAGGAAACTAACATTGATATAATTCTCTCTATCTGCCTTACTCAAATATTGCCAATTATGCCATTAGTGTCTTTATGGCAAGGTGTTTCGTTTTGGTTTGGTTTGGTTCCCCAGGATCAGATCCAAGATTCCATAGCATTGAACAATCATGTCTCTAGCCCTGGCTGGTTCGGCTCAGTGGTTAGAGCTCTGGCCTGCAGACTGAAGGGTCCCAGCCTCGATTCCAGCCAAGGTCACGTATCTCGGTTGCAGGCTCAGCCCCAGCCCCTGTCGGGGTGCATGCAGGAGGTGACCAACTGATGTGTCTCTCACACATCAATGCTTCTCTCTCTCTCTGTCTCTGTCTCTCTCTCTGTCTCTCCCTCTCTCTCTTCTCTCCTCTCTTCCACTCTCTCCGAAAAGCAATGGAAAAAATATCCTCTGGTGGGATTAAAAAATAATAATCATCATCATATCTCTAATCTTCTTTAACCTAGAAGATTTTCTCAGTCCTACTTTACCTATTACAACCTTGACATTTTTGAAGGGTACAGGCCAGTTATTTCGTAGCGTGTCCCTCAGCTTGGGTTTGTCTGCTGTTTCTTCATGGGTTAGGATCAGTGATGCATTTTGGCAGAACTACCGCAGAAGGGATGTTGTTCTTTTCAGGCATCATGTTGAGGCACGTGATTTCTTTCCTGTACTCTTGGTGCTAACTTTAGTCAGCTGATTAAAGAAATATCAACCAGCTTTCTTCACTGTGAAGCTACTGTTTTTCCTTAGTAATTAATAGGAACTTTGTGAGGAAATAGATTGAAAATCTAAATTTCCTTTCCCCCTCAAACTCATTAGTTTCAGCATCCACGATGATTCATGCCTAAAAATATTATGATGATATTTGCAAAATAACAATTTGCCAAATGATGGATCATTCCTTTTATAATTATTAGTAGACTTCTTCCTGTAAGAGGTTTTCCTTCTCCCCATTTATTCCATTTTGTTTGTTTGTTTATAACAGTATAGACTCATGGATTCTAATTTTATTCCATGGACTATATTCCATGACTACCATTATTCACTGTGATGCTCCGACATTCCCATATTTTGCTAGTGGGAGTCCTTTCAAGCTGGTGCCACTGACTTCTGGACTGTCCCCATCATTGTTTGAATACCCCTTTACTTTCCTCATGGCAAGATGTTCCAGGCTCATCTTGTGCTTTGCCGCTCCTGCCCTGCAATCGGCCATTTCTCCAAGGAGTCCCGGTTTCTTTGCTTTTAAGGAAGTGTGGCATTTAGAGGTCATGCTCTGGGTGGCGGTGCGTCATCGCTGCCAGGGCCCGCAGCAGGCAGCCGGCGAACGTGTGTACGTGTCCTTTCTCTCCGCCACATCTCCCTTTCAACTTGATCCGTACAATCTATGAGAGTGTCTGTTTCACCGCAGCATCAACAGAAGCTGTTTTCACAAGGATCTGATTTAATGAGACAGTTTCCAACGGTCTGTTGTAGTCATAAGGCCAGGCTCACGCAGATCCGGGAGCGGGCCATGCTCACAGTGTGCTTCGAAGTGGACACTGCGCACAGGGTGGCTACGTGTCTCCCAAGGGCTCCCCTGAGGGCGGCCGTCTACCACTGAAGTTCTGTCTGCAGCTCTCATAGAGACCAGGCTGGGTATTTCCGAATAATCTCTGTCCACCCATCCCCTTGTGTATGCGAGACATAAAAAGGGCCCACACAAATCAGAGCGCAAATTACAGGAGACACCTGAAGTCCTGACTCAAAATCTGGTCCCTGATATTAGACTTGGAGTATTAAAACCCCTGCTAACTCTAGAAACTTCAGAGGTTTGTCAGCGAAAAAGAATCCTCTATTTTGGCTTTAAAGGCTCACATAGAAACTTGCCACCAAGACAATTAAGAGTAGAAAGGAATATTGGGAAATGAGCTTATGACAAAGCAAAGGGTCCTATTACTCCTCTTTGGCCTGCTCTCAATGCCAAGATTCCTGCCCAGAGTAAAAGGTGACTGAATGGAGAAAAAAGATAAAAAGAGTTAGCAGAAGCTCTGTTCCACTTGATTCTCCCCCAGCAGATTTGTTCACCAAAGTGTGCGTGCTAAAGCCAATCCCAGACCGTGAATAGCATTGGACAAGGAAAATATCCACGGCTGCTCCATAGTTTCGATGAGGTCCTACCAGAAGGCACGACTGAAAAGGTCTTGGTCTTGATGGTTAGATCCAGAAAGTTCTGGGATGATCCTAGAAGGAATGATAGTCAATGTTCCATTGATGAACTTTCAATCAAGCCAAGATTGGAGGAAGAATTAAGTGAAATGTGTTCTAAAGGCTTTTCATTGGAGAAGGGAGGAAGAATTCTAGTTTCCAGCTGCAGCTCCCATGCACAGCTACAAAGCCTGGGGGATCTTGGCAACAGTCATGGAGTCCCTTTTCCACTGAGGGACATGGTCAGAGGGGAGGTGCCCACACCAAGAGGACACTGGGAATGCTGGTGACACATCACTCAAATACTCATCAAAGAAAATGGAGAGAAACAGCACCAGGATTGCTCTCCGAGTTTGGTCTCTCAGACTAGGCTCCAAACTAAGAAATTACCATCCTATACTCGGAATTATTAGTCTCAGTCATCTTCATCTTTCCTTCCTCTGTTTTATGCATGAATCTGCCTGACCTGAGAATAGGGCGCTGAATGGAGGAAAGTGTGAGGACTGGGGGACACTGAATGAAGCAAACAATTATTTTGTGATATATTAGCTAAAGCTTAGAGTAAAGAAATCTGGGATGACAAGGAGGTGATAGTAGCTGAAACATGAAGCTCCTTTTTCTTGGTCATATACCATCTGCTTCTAAAATCCTGTTTATAGAGCCTTTATAACTTGATCAGAGGAACTAAGGCCCCCAAACTAAATTTAATATCCAGTCAAACCTTGGGCTCAAGAGATAGAAAAGACTGACATTGTGACTTATAAAAGGCCAGGCCTTAATTTAGGTCACAGAGGCCACGAGTAAGCATAAAATATTCTTTCTGGGCTCGATATCCCATCCTGAGGTCTGGGGAATGAAGGCCCTTTAGGGAAAGGAACATGAAACAACTTACCCTTGTCCTTTAATATCTCCACATAGATCTCAGCATAAACTCGGACCTAGATTATTTTTCAGAGAATCCTGAGAATTTAGGATTCTGCATGATACAAAGCATTGCTCTTCCCCTTGGATATCCCCATTGATTCAGGTGATACAAGGGCTGCTACTAGGACCTACAAAGGGTCAACCACTAGCTTAGTTTATTCAAGGTCATAAAGATCAATCCTGTGGATAAAATTTATATCTCAAGGCTTGAAGCTCAAGGGAAACTGCACAAGTAAAACCACTCTTGTCCTTTCCTTTGTATATTGCCTATAAATATCCAGCTTCTCAAAAGCTCTTTGGGCCAGTTTTAACACATTACAGGTCCTCTGATGAAAAGAGATAAATAAACCCCTGATGTGCACATTTGCATTTGCCCGAGGGTCCTGGCTTTATCATTTTGAAAATTTCACTTCAACAAGAGTTTAGAGTATCACAGATTTATTTCCGAGACGGATCGGGGTTTTGTTAGGGACTGATAAATGTGTTAAGAAAAGACATAGATGCCGAGAAAGGAGAAGCAATTTAGGCTTAGGGTAAAAGAAAGGAGGCTTAAAAAGAGTTAAAAGGAGGAAAGCCGCTTCTTGAAATGTTAACTGCCCCTCTCTGGGTTTGGCTCTGCCTTCCTTCCATCAACCCCACTCAAAATCCAACCACGTGCTTCAGAGCCGTGGTCTCTGAGTCCTCAGGAGAGACCCTGGGGCCAGGGGCATCATAAGCAAGAGTCCCCCAGAGAGGGTCGTGGGCAGATGCAAAGAATCTTAAAGATTTTGTTGACAGAGTTTGGTTCTCCTTGGTGGGGGAGAAGCCCCCCAAAACTCAAATTCCTTCAGTATGTATTTTTCCAACGTGGAAGTATTAGCAAGCTCCAGGCTCCCAATTTCACACTTCAGACCAACTGTAAGAAACAAATCGACGAGTAATAAAATGTAAATGTGGGACATAAGCATTTAAAGAAAGTTGGCTCGTAAGTATGAGGCCGTGAAATCTGGATGCTGTACTTGTGGACTCCCCTTTCCTCCCCTCTCAGTCCCTGTGCACCTGTCACGTCTGTCACAGGGAAATAAGCACTCAGCCATTCGAGGGACGCCAGGGATCACTTGGGGTTCTTGAGGTGAGAGGTATTAGGGAATTTTTTAAAATTTGGGGGCTCGAAGGAAAAGAACGGCTTTAGAGACTTTAATGAGGAAGGTTCAGGTTTGGGGGAGAGGGTCATGCACTAGAACAGCTGAAATGCATGGAGATCCCACTCCATGCCAGGCGTGTGTAAAGTACTTTCAAACATCATTCATTTAAATCTCCATTCAGCAGGCAAAGGCAATTTTCAACCCAGCTTCATAGATGAAACAGTGAGACTGAGAGTAGATATGGCTGCAAGGTCTCATGATTAGAGGGCGGTGGAATTGGGCCTATAACCCTAGGAAGCAGTGGCTGTGGAAGAATATACATTTGGAATATTTAGGAGGCCCGGGTAGAAGAAAGCCATTTCTTCTCGGCAAGCCACTTCTCAAGGCGGAGGGATTCTCAGAGTCAAAATCCTGGTGTTCTTCCAGGCCTCATTTGTCCCTCTCAGCCCAAATACTCATGTGTGGTGATGGTTTTCCCAACGCTCTGACTGGTCATTAATGCCTAACTCTCAAGAGCACTAGGCCTGGGGAGAGAGGGAGGAAAGACCCCTGAATGTTGGGTGCTTGGAAACCCTTCAAGTTTCCCCCCAAATTCCCAGAGACAGAGCCCTGAGGCCTTTCCTCACTGCAGAAGGTGAGAACTGAACCTCAACAGAGACACCTTCAAAACGGAAGAGTTGTCTGTGTCGAAGGGATCCTTGATATCTGCCTCCCCCTCAGCCCAACATCTAATCCATGAGCAAGTCCTCACAATGTATTTATTCAAAACAGCCCAATTTTCTCCATTTCCACTGCCACCACCCTAGTCTAATCACTGGCATCTCCAGCCTAGATGAGCATCATCCTAACTACGTGCACTTTTGCCCACCACCAATTCATTTCCCCCAATGCTTTCAACCAAATTCAAATGGCTCTTTGTGGGCTCCGGGGTGCTGCGTAATTTGGTTCCTGCCCATCCTTCCGACTTCCTCTCATGCAGCATTGCCCGTGCTCACCATCTCCAGCTGTACTGACCTTCAGGAACATTCCTCATGCCTCAGCTCTCTCCTCTGAGCTCATCCTTCCATCTGAAACTCTCTCTTCTTCCTTCTTACAGGCCCGGCATGATCCACACTCCATTCCTCAATTTAAATGTCACCCCCACAGAGAGTCGTGCTCTCTCTCCCCACCTCCAGTCCCACACTCCCTTTCAGTTCATTGTTTCACAACACTTGGGGAAATTTGCTGCGATTTTGGTGTTTTGTTTTCTTGTTTTTTGGCTACTCGCCCCCTAGATGCTCAGCTCCATCAGGACAAGAACTGTGTGTGTTTTGTTCACTGTGGGATGTATGTGCTAATCATATTACCTGGCTCATGTTTCTACTGTTGTGCCGCATGTAATAAGACATTCTGAGTTCCTAACTATAAAAACTATGGTGCCTCCATGGACAACTAAAAGAAAGAACTATACTAAAATTAAAGTAAAACTTGCATGTATAGTGAAATTAAACAAACTTATTGTAGATTTTCTAATCATAAAGTTTCAGAAAAGATCATTGAAACAGAACTTGTCTCATTTCTTCGTTGTCCCTGACTTGCTGGACACCTAAGCCCGGATGCTGTCTGCCACTGGGTCATAACCAATTACACAGGGCCTGAAAGGAAAAACTGCTTCTTGTTCCAACATCAGAGCGAAAGGTTAGATTACTGTGTAATGTTATTTGACAAATCTGCAATGGAACAGGGGTTACTTTAGCATCACACCTTTTTCGACCATAAGACCACTGAACCTGTTGGCTTCTCTGCACCTTTTCACTCCACACAGCCTGTGAGCTCCTGAGCTAATGACAACCTCGAGTCCCCCAAGTAAATCAGCAGAAGGGATATACAAAGAAAAGAAATTCTGGGTTTTTGTGTGTTAGAAAGGGAAGGAGGCAGATTCTTTCAACAAACATGTAAGTGGCACATGATTTATGTGCACAGGTATTAAGCTATATAAGAGCATTAAACAAAAATTGAGTAACATGCCATGTTCTTCTGGACCTAGGGATCTGCATACATTTCCTTCGCTCGGTCTGAAACCATCTGCCCCTCCCGCCCCACCCCACATTCCCTCCAGTAATATCTTCCCGGGGCTCCCACACTGTTTCCTCCCCCCTTTATGTGCTATCAGAGCTTCCTGCTGTCCTCCGGTGCAGCCTTCATCTTCATTTATGTTAAGTAATTACGCAGCCTCACTTCCCTTTCAGATTATAAGCCCCGGGCCCTAGGATAGTACACAGTAACAGCTAGCAAGAAATATTTGTTAATGGATCCATAAATGACTGAATACACAGTATTCCTGACCTCAAAATGCTTACAGTCAAATAGGAGGGAAAGACAAAGGAAAAAAGACTTACCCTTCAACATCCTAAGTGAAGCAATAAAGCCACGACAGGGGACCATGGGAGCCTCAGTTCTAATGCTAATCCTGGTATCACCGAAGACCCCCCTGAAAGAGGTGATGGATGAATCTTGAAGGTTGAAGAGTTTGGGAAAGAGGAGGGACTTCCAGAGGAAATGGGGTAGCCAAAGGCAAAAGCGTCCACCTGCTTCTGCAGGGAGTCACCCCTAAGGAGGTTGGCCATGGGAATGGAGAGTTCATGAAAGGGTTCCTCTCACACACTTGCTTACCGATACTACAGACACGGGTCAGAGGGGTGTCATTTTTCTTAGGGGACTCAGAGGGTCTTGACTGTTCACATCTAACGTTCTCTGCAAATATATAGCATGTTAATAATCTCTTATAGAGTAAACGGAATAAAAACACGTTCATTTGAAGTCCTCCCTTTTTGCCTCATTTTTGGGAGAAATCAGGACATTGGCCTGTCTCTGAGATAAACATCTCCAGAAATCCTCACAGTCTGCTGAAAGCTGGTCTGCAGCCCTAACAGCAGTTCTTAAAATAACCCTAAGTGATCTGAGTGTTTTGAAAACATCCAGGAAAATGTGTTATGCATAATTATAGTTACTAAAAATTATGTTAATAATGGCATTAGCTAACATTTTTGCCACTTACTTACTACCTGCCACATACTGGTTAACTCTGCACACATGTACGCTGATCTTCAAAACAACCCAGCGAAGCGGGTACTGCTCTTAGGTCATGCAATGAAGAAACTGAGGCACAGAGAAATTAAGCAACTCACCCAAGGTCACTCAGAAAACAAATGGTGAAGCATGGCCTCCATCCAAGCAGCCTGTCTCCAGAGCCCACACTCTGCAGCTTCCTCCCATTACACTGTGGTTTCTCCTGAAAATTTAATGACGCTTTTGGAGCCAAGACCCACACCCTGTACTTTTTTAGAAATGCCTTAGAATTCAGAAGTCAAAGTTGGAAAGGTCCCAGAAGAGGGAGACAAGCCTGCTCACTGTTAGTATTACCGGAGAAGACACTCTTAGTACAAAATCAGTAGTTCCCAAAGAATCCATGCATACCACTGGCAAATGCTAGCTGACTTTGAATATACATGCACAAGCATTTCCATTTTAATAACCATGTATATTTAAGATATGGATTAGATAAACATTATGCTAATATGCATGTATACAAATAAAATAATTATTACGTTTTAATTTTCAGAAATATCAAAAATATATAACTAGAAAAAGAATATTATAATAACTTATATAGCCATGCTTCAATGCAAAAACTTGTTGATATTATATTTATTTACTGTCTTACTCAAGAAATTGATGGTGGCCAGATGGTAGTAGGTTGGGGCACGGGGATGGGTAAAAAAGAGGAAGGGATTAGGATGTACAAATTGTCAGTTATAAAGACAGTTAGAGTGATATAAAGTACTGTACAGCATAGGAAATATAGTCGATAATATTGTAATAACTATGCATGGTGTCAAACGGGTACTAGACTGATCAGGCTGATCTTCATATACTATGAAATGTCTAATCACTGTGTTGTACACCTGAAACTAATATAACAGTGCATGTCAACTGTAATTGAAAAAAGATTTTTCTCAAAAATCCCCACCCTTTCATAGCTTACATTATAGTGGGGAGAGACAGACAAAACATTTTAAAGTACAAATAAGTAATATAGTATATTAGATGATAAATACTAGGGAAAATAAAGCATGGTAAGAAAGGGCATGGCAATGAAGAGAAGGGCTATTGTTTAAAGTTTAATTTTTTTTTTTAAATATATCTTTATTGATTTCAGAGAGAGGGAAGGAGAGGGAGAGAGGGAGATAGAAACATCAATGATGAGAGAGTCATTGATCGAGCCCACAACCCGGGCATGTGCCCTGACCGGGAATCGAACCCCGATCGCCTGGATCCTAGGTCAACGCTCAACCACTGAGCCACACCCGGCCAGGCTAAAGTTTAATTTTTAAAAATAAAAGTTATTACAAACACAGTTGAAGTCCCTGTTTTACTCCCCTCTCCCCCCAAAAAGTATGGTTTCGCTTCAAGATCCTCTCACTGGGGACACTCTCCCTACCATGCCTGTTTCTATTACTGTTCTGCTGAAGCCAGAGACAAATTTCATTTCCAAGTAAATAAGTAACAAGCAATTAAATAACAATAACTCCTGCATAATTAAATATCTAAAGAAATCATTAGCTAATCATTAAATACTATTAAATAATGATGCGCGTGCTGCACAGATACAGAAGAGAACGAGTGTGTTTGGACGTTCAAACCTGGGGCTGTTCCTCAGGGAACCCCAGACCCTCCTCTCTCCGCCAGCTGATGCTGGTCGTGTTGACGGGGAGAGAGGACCAGAATCCCTGCCCCGCCAGGCCCGCCAGGCGCTGGGCGCGACGCTCCTCACAGGCCAGTGGGGAGGGTGCTGTCACCTCCACAGGGCACCCCTGCACCCGCAGCTTCCTCCTGGGCTTCCTCGCGGGCACCTCTGTGGGGACAGCGGACTGTGAACCGCACAAAAGAAGCGGGGTCATCACAGCCCAGCCCTTTACCTAACAGCCTCACTTCCAGGGCCCCAGGACTCAGGGGCGGCTGCCCCCGGCTTCTTTGCCCCAGGCATTGCCCCCCAACACTCTCTATGCATAAGTGATGGGCCTTAAGGCAGCTTTGCAGTAAAAAAGATAAAAGAGTGACAAATAAAGAAGGGATGTTAAAAGGGCATGAAGATACAGGAAAAAATGGGTAACAAAATTAACAAGACTTTATTGGGAAATACAAAGTATTTGAATACATTTTAAATGTCTGTAGCTTTGTCTGGGTGGTGTGGCTCAGTGGTTGAACGCCGGCCTATAAACCAGGAGATCACGGTTGGATTCCCGGTCAGGGCACATGCCAGGGTCGCAGGCTCGATCCCCAGCAGGGGGCGTGCAGGAAGCAGCCCATCAATGACTCTCTCATCATTAATGTTTCTCTCTCTCTCCTTCTCCCTTCCTCTCTCTGAAATCAATAAGGATATATTTAAAAATATATTTTAAATGTCCACAGCTTCATGGCGATACTACTCAAATAACTGATCTTTGTTGTGTGTGCCTAAGCACGAATCTTTGTTCTGTGGGAAATGTGGGTTCCACTCCATCTTCAGAGGGCCCTGGCCTCTCTTTCTTCTCTCAATACAATGTGCTTCAAAATAACAAGCCACCAACTCTTGGGGCAAATCCTCCTCACCTGGAAGGGATGCTACTTCCAGATCACCAGCACCAGGTCTACTAACCGTATGTAGGCCACTACGAGGGCGAGCTAAGATTTCTATATAATATAAAAGTGGGAGTAACCGCGAGAAATTCATCCAAACTAAAAATCCCCACCGCACAAACAAAAACACCCAAACTGTCAGCCAGTTATTTCACCTTTTTTACGGAGGTTGACTGATGAATGGAGAAATGACACCCTTCCCCCCCTAAAAAACCCCAAACAGTTCATCAGTTTATAATATCTTTTATGACAAACTTGCCTGACCGCCAGTTAGTGATGCTGCAAAAATGCTGTGGCAAAGATGCTTAAGGCGAAAATCCCGGTCGGTGATGCGGACGTGGAGGTGAGCGCAGACCGCGTGCTCGCTCGGGCTCTAGGAAGGCGGGTGCGCCGGCTGCACCGGGCAGGAGCGCTGAGGGTAAGCGGCCACCCTGTTCCCGACAACCTAAATAAGTGCAGGAAAAAGCTCTCTCACCTGTTAGTATCAATCAGGTAAGAATGTGTAGCAAACAATCATAGCGAATATTTATTGAGCACCTACTATGTACTAGCCGTGCTAAACGGTCTCTATGCATCGTTCTGTTTCATTCTCACGATGACTGTGAGGTTCTATGGTTAGCTCCATTTCCCAGGCAGAGACACATAGGTTCAGGGAAGTTAATTAACACGCCGAAAATCACATCTAATAGTAAATCAAGCCCTGGCTGTCCGGCTCAGAAACTTGTACTAATCCCATTTGAACCTATAAATAACCCTAGGGGTTAAGAACAAACAGTATCCCCGCTCCTTGGCAGAGTGGCAGAAAAATGTACAGTAAAACCTCGATACAACGACCTAATTCGGACGAGAGGGTGTCTGTTAAAGCCATAAGTCTGTTATATAATAAACTAGGTTTTCCAAATGCGAATGCGTATGTTAAAAATTTGACAATTAATTTACCTGTTTTTACTTACGTAGACATGTTTGTGTAATTAGAATTAAGTATGTATGAAAAGTTTAACTTCGCAGAACATTTTCTATATGTATTACTGCAATTTTAAATTGATCCTGAATAGGTCTAGTAAACGTGTGAGTTCACCAGTCACCTCAAGTAAACAAATGCACAGGACTAGGGCGTGGCTTAGTGCACGTGGCCACATGGGCTGGCGCCTGTTAAAAGTGTTGCAGAAAGTCAGGGGCGAGACAACAACCAATTACCATGCACGGTGCAGTGTGACCACGTGCTAATCATTTGCCAAGCATAGTTTAAGAGCAGTGACTCTTGGATTTAAATATGTAGACTACAGCTGTAGATATGTAATATGTATGTCGGTGAAATTACTATAGTGTTTTTTCCAACATATGGCCTATTCACTAAAATTTATTAAAAATAACAGTGAATTAATAACAACAAAAAAATAACCTGTTAATTTAATTGTAAGCAAATCTTGGTTAAAAACATTTTTAAATTAACAGTGCGTTAATTTTCACATATGATATATGGACCGGAAATTCTGTCTGTTAAATCTGAAGTTAGAAGAGCCAGAGTTTTAATTCTGGCTCTGCCATTTATGGGCTGTGTGAATTCTGGAAACTTATCCAACTCCTTTAGGACTTAGAACGTCCTCCATTGTCACACATTAGAGAACTTTTAATCTCTCAGGCCTCCCAGTCTTTATCATAGTCATTGTCATCATCATCATCATCATCACAGATAACATGTATTAAGTGTTTTCTCACCTTAGTTTTTCCCCGTATCTGCAGTTGCCACGCTATTCCTTTAACTTTTTGGATTAGGACATGAATACAAGGTACCCCTACTAACAGTAATCATTTACTGTACACTTACTACGTGCCATGCTTTTAGTGCATTGCCTCATTTGATCTTTACAACTGCTGCATGAGATAAAGACTAGTGTCATCCGTAACTTACGGTCAGAAACAGAACTCACCTAGAACTCAACACTGCTGACTTCACTTTTTTTTTTTTTCTTCTACCTACCTACCACCCTGACTACCATCTGTCTTGGGATCTCCAAAACAGCACTCATGAAACAGGCATGAACTTATGCAGGAAAAGGGCATTCCAGCAGTCTGACACTAAAAAGGCTTGGAACTGCCCACCACCTTGTGCTCCTGAGGCCCCTGATTGCTCAAGGAATTTGTTTCCTCGCTTCCATCTTTCCTTTCCCACAGGGTCTTGCCCATAAACTCTGGGTCTCCTCGGGGTGCAGCTGCAAAAACTGTAAAACCAAGCGACTCCCCTGGAAAGAACAAGGGAGAGGAGCGCCCAGGCTCAGATTCGTGCTTTATTGCAAAGTCCACTCGCTCATTTTGCTTTTTAACAACCTTGATGCTGCAAAGGACAAACATTTGGAGTGATCCTTTCCTGTTCCTGGATGTCATTTTCTTTGCATTTGTTACTCTTTTTTCCCCGATCGCCGATAAAATGCACAGATAAAGCTGAGCTGTTCTGTATGTCAGAGCCCAGGTTGCATTCAATTGACCGTATTCCGGAGCCCAAGGTGGGAGAGACCTGGAGCCTGCCGGCGGGCAGCAGCCCAAACTCCAGCCCCCCCAGCCCCCCGGCCCCCCGGCCCGGTTCCCGCAGCTCCCCTCCCCCTCAGCCCGCTGGCGGCCCATTGGCTGTTGCCATGCCAACCAGCAGCTGCCGGGCGGGCGGCTCGGCCGCCGCAGGGGTGGGGCCGTGGGGGAGGGGCGCGCGGGCGGGGCGGGGGGCGGCGCCTGCTGCCCGTTCCGGCCGCCGCCGAGCTCACCCCATCCTCCGGGAGGGAGGCGGCCCAGTGGCGATGCGCGTGTCGCCGCCGCCGCGCCTGCGGACGCTCTAGCGGGGCTGGAAGGGTGGCTCCCGTTGGCACCATCGCCAGCCAGAGACGGAGGGAGGAGAAAAAAAAAAACCCAAAAAAACAACAACCCGAAACCCCAGCAGCCGCTGCCGATGTTGGGTTCGGAGGCTGCATCCGACTCGCGCTCCGGGAAAATGGGTCCAGTTTGCATCGCTGCCCCCGTTCTGCAGCTTCTCCGGGTCTCGGCGTGGTGAGTAGGCGGCCGCGCGGCGCCCGGGGGGCGCAGCCGGCTCCCGCGGGGCGCGCAGACCTCCGGGCCTGCTCGGAACAATGACTCCCTCGGAGCCGGAGAGGGAGGTGGGGGGACGGGTGGGGAGGGAGAGGGGGCAGGCTGCCAGGACGCGAGAAGGGAGGCATCCGCTCCCGTTTGCTTTCTTTTTTTTTTTTTTTTTTTTAAATGATGCTCTGATTTGATCCTGAGCTGGCTCAGGATGCAGAGCGGGCCACTTGGTTCCTGCCCTTCCAAGCTTAGCAGCAGACTCAGGGGCTGGGGACAGCGCTCAGGAGAAATGGGTGGCGTTTGTGGCTCCCCCCTGCAGGGCTGGGCCTTCCTGGGAAACACAGTCGCTGCCTGCTGGGCTTCCCTGCCTGATGAGAAGGTGGCTTTGCTCACCCCCTTCAGTGCCCGGAATTTAGCGCCCTGTTCCAGATTCTCATGTGCTCCTGTTGAGACACCATTGGCTGGGGACAGTGTCATTTTTCGTGCCTAGATGTGATTGTGAAGAGCCCAGTGTATACTCCGTGGATATGCAGATCATCTATACACGTTACTTAGCATTTTGGAGTGCCTTTATGGAACGTATTTATGGGCAGAGCGTTCTTTGCAGTCATTTTTATGGGTTATAAATGCCCTTGCGTGCCTGGAGGTAATGGGATGTTCTTGAAACTGTGCTTCTGGTTTGTAATATCATTCATTGACTTCATCTGGATTAATGTGAGATTTATTCTTGCGATTGCCCCTCAGTTTTGTTGTGACCAATTAGGACAGATGCCTATCATTTAATGTGTATGGGAGCCCCGGTTGCGAATCCGTAGGCTGCCTCTTTTCTTTATTTTTAATTAGGTTTGTGGGGGTTGATTTGAGAGCCCTGACTTGACAATGATGGGAAAGGGAGGCGGCTCGTGGTATTATTTCGTGCACAGCCTCTCGCCAAATGATTGTGGAAACAAATCAGTTTTCTTGAAATTCTACCCCAACCCCTTCACGTCCGTGCCTTATGTCCGGGAAAGGACAGGCGAGCAGGGCCTATTAAATAGAAGGGCTATTTTATTTAATAGTGCTGCTATTTGCTGTTCATTCCTTCAGTATCGGGCACCATTTTAGAGTTCTCTCAAATGCTGTATTGTAGATTCACATCTTTAGGTGGCTAACTAGGAAAGTGGGATTGTTTTGAAAGATCTAGGTATTTCCTAAGTACCCTAGCCATTTCCAAATTAACCTCTTACACAATGAAATGCAATAAGAGAGAGCAAAGCTCAGCCCAAGAATGTGTGGCTTGTAGCCTAAATGGGGTGGAGGGGTGGTTATTGTAGTTTACAAATGCTTGCTGGGATCTGCTTGACCTTTTAGTATGTCAAGGCTTTAAGGCAGCCCAGGATACTAAAGATGCCTGAGATGAGTAGGGTACAGGGCTCCATTACCACCCAGGATAATGGATTTCATTGAATTAAAGCCAGAAAAATCCTTGCAGGTAAAAAGTGTGTTAGTAGTGTTACATTCATCACAAGGACTAGTTTTATCCATCGATCTTCTCTCTAACAGTATCACTGTCAGAGCAAACATTTTTTCAGTGTAAAATATCCCTATTTTTGTTTCAATTTTTCATTTTATTTGACCTATTGTCCCCCTTTATTTAAAAATTTTATATGTATTTGAATCAGGTTTATATTTAATTTCTCTGAGAATAAATGCCCTATTTGGTTTATATATGGGAAGACCCTTTAGAGACTTTAATGTGAAGAATGCATTTAATATGCTTATGGTATGTCATATATTATTATATAGATTCACAACTCTGTAAAGTGATGCTACCATGTGCCTAATTATGACAACTATATAAAGTTGGGCAAGGAAAGGTCCTGGGCTTGTATGTCATATCAAAATTTTAACACACTGCATCCTGAATTTTTTAATGATAACTTTTGACCTCCAAAAATTATAATGTTAGATATATCTACAGTAAGATTTAAAGAATTGAGACATAGTTGACTCTGTTTCATGCAATGAAAATAGGTATCTTGGGGCTTTGTTTTATTTCCTTTGTGTTGACTTTTCATTGGGATGTGGTTTTATAGGTGAAGTTGGAACAATTTGAGCAGAGGCAAATCACTGTAGGCCATGGACTCAGAACTAACAGTCATATGTTTCATCTATGTGTTCAGACCATGATGGGAATCCAGGTCTATATTTTAGTCCCACAACTTGAGATGATTACTTGGCCTTCTCAGAGGAGCCACAGAAAAGTGAAGCATGTTTAAAGGGCTACAAGTTGAACTCTTAAAAAAGAATAAGGAAACTAGGATTATTATGTTTGGAGGAAACTGAGAGGGGACAATTATTTGCTTTAGAAGAGCTGAGGGTTTGGACGTAGGGCATTGCTTCTTGCTATTTTTTGGAACCTAAAATATGGTCACTGGGATTCAACTGCATTAGGAGGAATGAAGATTATAAATACAAGATGTAGAGCTTCCGGACAGCAAATGTGAGTGGTCAGCTGGGTCACCAGATAGGGCCGTGAATTCTCTTTTCATCAAAACCTCCATAAGTATGACCTAGACATGGATTTATTTGGGATGGACTAGATTCTTTCTCAAAAACTTCTCTGACTTTTTCTAAACTGTCCGTTTAAGAATGTGTTTTAGTACTTTAACATCATGTCCTTCTACACCTGAAATAGTAAGACTTCATTTTGTAATGGGCTTTTAAATGACAAAATCTGGATTTTTAAAAAATATATATCTTTATTAATTTCAGAGAGAGGAAGAGAGAGAGAGAAACATCAATGATGAGAGAGTCACTGACTTGCTGCCTCCTGCACGCCCCCTACTGGGGATGGAGCCCGCAGCCCGGGCATGTGCCCTGACTGGGAATCGAACCTCGACGATCTCTTGGATCCTAGGTCGATGCTCAACCTCTGAGCCACGCCAGCTGAGTAGAATCTGGAAGTTTTTAAAGAAATCAGTTGATCATCTGCAGGGAGACATGTATGTGTCATCTTGTCAGGATGCAGGGAACTGAACACTGGCCGCTTCACAAGAGTCCTTTCCCAGCAACATTATGGAATGTGATGCCTTATAGCCATTTTAAAAATATCCCCTTCTGGGTGGCTGATTTTGAAAAATGAAATGGGGTTTTGTGGGGTCAACATACAAAATAATTCAAGAGCCATCAAGTTGATGACACACAAAAACAAAACATGGAAAAGGTACATTCTAGCCATGGCCATTGTGGCTCAGTTGGTTGGGTTCATCCTGTGCACGGAAAGGTTGCTGGTTGGACTCCTGGTTGGGGCACATGCCTGGGTTTCGGGCTCAATCTCCAGTGGGGGGCGTGCAGGAGGCAGGAGACCAATGTTATGCTCTCACATCAATGCTTCTCTCTCTCCCTTCCTCTCTCTCTAAAAATCAGTAAACTATTCTTTTTTTTAAAAAAAAGATACATTCAAGTTATTGTTTAAATGTGCTGTTTAACAGCAAATTAATTTTATTAATTATCTTTTTCTCAAACACTGTCTTGGAAATCCTATTCTTCTTGTTGGGATAGTGAATATTTTGACTGGTATTTAAACTTTAAAACCTGTTTTAATTGGAGTAAAATGCATTATCTGATTTCTCACTTTGTGATAGGATGTTCCTTATTTCTTCAAGTGACCTCAAAACATATTTCAGTTTTATGTACATGCTTCAAGTCCCCCTCAGGGTGACTTAGAAAGTATCTGGAGAGTCAAAACCATGATCTTCATTTCTCATAGGTTTATCAAAAGATTAATGTTTTTTTCTCCACGGTTGGAGCCTAAAAGAAAACCAGATTTATCATGGAAGTTTCAACATAAATAATTCGACATTTGGTTTTTACTGAAATAAATAAACCAGATTTATACTTGGGTGTTATTCTGAGAGGTCAGTTATAACTCACCTCTTCAAACTGAAAACACATCTTTCAGATGAAAATGTGTTTTCAAACAAGAAAAATTAATTAACTGAAAAACAACTATTTGTAGAGCTCTTATATGACTGGCAAAATTTGCATATGCTAGCAACAGAGTTGGTTTGGAGAATATAAGATGTACACAGGTGAAAGCGTTAATGACAAAAATAATGCATCTTATATTCATCATTAACGCCTTATATTAATATAATCTTTTGTAGTTCTCAGTCACTTTACAATGTTTTATTTTTAACTTTTATTCCCCCAAATTCTATCACTGTAACTATTTTAAATAAGTGGAAACAGTCAAAGAGGTTAGACTTGTTGAAGTTTGGGTTAAGTAAATGGTCCAACAAAGCTGGACTCCAAATCTCATGAGCCCAAATCTGCCATATAAGAAAATGTAACAGCCCGGCAGGCGTGGCTCAGCGGCTGAGCGTTGACCTAGGATCCAGGCGACCGGGGTTCGATTCCTGGTCAGGGCACAGGCCCGGGTTGCGGGCTCGATCCCCAGTCAGGGGCGTGCAGGAGGCAGCCGATCAGTGACTCTCTCATCATTGATGTTTTTCTCTCTCTCTCTCCCTCTCCCTTTCTCTCTCTGAAATCAATAAAAAAAGAAAGAAAATGTAACAAATTATCTTGCCAATTTGAATTTTTAAATATCAAATATAGTAAATCTGCATTAAATGTGCCTCATTTTTTTTTTTTTAATATTTCAGGTGCCATGATTTGTTCTTTGGCCATATTGAGTTGGTCCAGTAGACTAAGTACACATTTAGGGTATCAGACCAAAAAGAAAGGGTGCGTACAAAAATTGTTTTGGAGAAAATTTGGGATTTCTAATATTTCAGAAAAGCAGAGAAGACTCAGAACTTTGTTGGGCTGATGTGCACTTATTTTATGACTAAGCACTATTTTTATTTTTAATGAGAGGTTGGGAGGTAACATAATTTTATTCTGTGCTTTGCACCTTGAAAGAACTTCGCCATACCTCCTACCTATATGTTCTAAATATCTTTCCACCCACATGTTCTTGGAAATAAAAATGACATTAAGTAATAAATAAGTGTACATCACTTCAACATCTTCCTAGTATTTTCCCTGGACAAATACTTTTACACTTTTCTGAAATATCAAAAGTCAACTAAGCACCGTTCTCCAAAACATTCTCATGTCGGTGTCTCCCTTTCTTGGCGAAGGCCCCGGCACATACTTCTGTTTGGTGACTCCGTGCTGGCCAAAGAGCAGACTGTGCCGTCTGGACTCTCATTCCACGTTGATTAGCCTGCGGTACATGTGAGATGTCACACCAAAGACATTCAGCTTTAAGTCAGTATCACCAGTACCATTAAAGTTTGTCTCTGAAAGGCTTTTTTTTTTAAAATGTATTTTAAAAATACATGCTCATTTTGAGGGAAAAAGAAAAAACAGATAATACAGAAATATTTAAAAAGGAAATCACCCTTAATCTTACCATCAAGAAATAATTCCTCTTAGCATTTTAGAATATTTCCCTCTATAGCCGATCAGTGACTCTCTCATCATTGACGATTCTATCTCTCTCTCTCCCTCTCCCTTCCTCTTTCTGAAATCAATAAAGATTATTTAAAAAAAAAAAAAAAAGATATTTCTCTCTAGATTTTTTTTTTTCTGTATGACACTATAAACATACTCAGGAATACAGTTTCATAAATAGGGCCATATTCTATGCATTGTTCTGTAGTTCTTTTACCGTGTCAATGAAATATGTCTCTACTAAAATTTTAATCGCTGTGCATTTTTCTTGATGATTCAAGATGTTTTTTCCCCCACTTGGGGCTCTTTACACTTTGCTTTAAATACTTATGATACAGGTAGAGCCTGCTGATTTACAGCAGCTGTGAGTCGAGCATTATTTTCAGGCAATGTGAGATCTGTTACCCAGACTTACCAATACCTCTCACAATGGGCATTAAGTTAACCTCAGTCATCTCTTGTCTGCTGGTTATGAATGAGTTTAAAGCCCAAGTCTGCAAAATCTCTGTTTGGGTCACTAGGAATTTCAGCAGGAATTTCTGTGCATGCATCACCAGCAATCACAAAGCCAAACCCAAACATCTCTTTCAGATTCATGTTCTTTTTCCTCAGTACAGTAGTGGCATCCTGCAGTCTTAACCTCTGTGACCAGCTCAACTCCTTTATGAAAAGATATTTTAGTACATACATTAGCTGTCACATGACTTCTCAGACTAAACCGAGATCTATTTTTGGTATGTATATTCCTTAAACCTGTATATATTTTATCTTTTCATATTTTATATATATATATTTTTTATTGAAGTGTAGTTGACATACAATGTTATGCTGGTTGCAGGGTTGTGAAATGGTGATTCTACATTTATATACCTTATGATGTGATTATCACAATAAATCTTAACCATCTGTCGCCACACAAATTTATTACCGCCTCATTGCCCATGCTGCACATTTCGCCCCATGACTTATTTATGTTAAAACTGGAAGCTTATACCTATTATTCCCCTTCGCCTTTTTCATCCATTCCTGTCGCCCCTTCCGTCGGGCAACCGTCGGTTTGTTCTCTGTGTCTATGAGCCTGTTTCTGTTTTGTTTTAAACGTGCGTATGGTTTTTAACTGAAGCCCAGTCATCAGACCCCTCCCCTTTTAAAATATGAATAGTTGGGTTCTTCTTATGCTTTAAGCGTGAGCTTCACTACGGCCCCTTGTAGCGGTCCATGTATATGTGCACTGTGTTTCCTTCATCGCATTCATCAGAGGTGTCCTTGTAGACAATCTAGCTTTTCGCTAGATTGTAAGTGCTATGAGAGCAGCAGACAAGACAGTTAATAACAGATGCTCTGGCACAACACATGTGCTCAGTAAATACTGGTTGAATGAATGAATGAATGAATGAATGAATGAATGAATGAATGGACTGACCTCCGGCCTAAGATTGTAGAAGAGCCTTTTCTCCAGTAGTTCCTTGCACTGTTCGCACCCCTTTCCCCCATCACCTATTATCCCTTCTGTGCCCTGTACCGCCTCCCCCCCCCAGTCACCACGCTGCTGTCCATGACCATGAGGTCTCGCTCATTTTTTTTGTTTTGCGCAATCACCACCCCCCCCCAGCTGTCTGCCTGCTCTCTATCTATGAGTCTGTCTCTGTTCTGCTTCGTAGTTCAGTTTGCTCATTAAGTCCCACATAGGAGTGAAGTCACATGCTATTCTCTTACTCTGGCTGCCTTATTTCACTGAGCATAACGCTCTACGGGTCCGTCCATGCTGATTTGGGCTGTGAAGATAAAACGGATTTTGTATCCATATATGTGATACTCTCGGGATTTTAAATTGTGATGAAAGAAAACCAAAATTTTAAAGGTAACAAACGTCCTTAAACATCCATCATTAAAAATTGTACGCTATATGCTCTGACGTAGATAAGAAAAACTGTGGACAATTCTTTTCTTCCCTTGTGGTTCCTCTTACTCCCTTTCAGAAGGAACTACAAGTCAGAAATGTGGACACCCTTATGAGAATACCTTTGGTTTCAGTGTAATTTATTAAAATAAATTAGTAATTTAATCAATATCAGCATCAAATTACATGATACACCCTCATAGCTATTTTACTATTCTAGAAATCCACCCTAATAAAGCCACTCATCATAAACAAACCATTTCTTCATATCTATGTCCAAAAATCAAGCTGAAACAGAAATTGGAGTAATAACCTCACTCAAAAGATCAATTAAGGCAGCACCTTGCTTTCATGAAAGTTTTGAAATCAAATATGAACAGAAGAACTTGGAAGAGTGAGGTGTAGTTGGCAAATACGGGGAAATGTCTTTAAACCAACGGGAACAGCCACCTCCATAGGTGCCTAACCTGCTAATACAGTTGAACTCAAGTAGGAGGAGAAAGTCTTTGTTCCCTTTCTATGAATCTATATCAAGGTCATTGACTTGACATTCTGGAGTCCAACTGCAAATAAAATCTCCACAGAAGACCAAATCGAAGTTTTATTGATGCTATCTGGTCTGAAAACAATTCATTGGCATTATTTTCAAGAAGGAAATTTTGCTGAGATCATCGTGATTCTAAAAAAGCCTTGTGAGCACGTGCGTAAGAAAAGAGGGTGATATTTTCATCGTGCCTTGTGTTGCAAGCTGGGAAATTTCCCCTGGAAAAGCCTACCCATGATAACCACGATGAAAATGTAAACCATGCAAATGTTTCTCACCCACGTTTCTTCCCTGGCCCGCTCTTGTGCGGCATTTCATGGAGAGAGGTACCTTCCACAAATAAGCTAAGTTCTTCCACTATAGTCATTACTGATCCATATTTAAGTCCCCAAAACTATACATAGGTGAGATAGACATAATTTGAACGCATATTTTAAAACAAAAATTGTTTTTTTAAATGCAAGAATACTGATGGAAACAACTAGAGAGACTACTTTAAATAAGTACCATTCCATGAAATACAGGATATGGTGTCATTCTACCAATAAACCACTAAAAGAAAAGCAAGATAATTGATAATATTTTCTTTAATGAACAACAACTAACCTGGAGAGTTTATGTTAAAAAATCAACACTGAATTCACAAGATTCTAATTCTGCCAATAGGCACTGACAAGCCAGAGGGAAGGACTTAGGTGTTTTGAAGACGTTGCAGATCCCATGTCGCCTGGATGATTCGGATCGTGAGAACAGGTCCCCGGCAGTCACTGGGGTTCCCTATTCTCCACTCTCCACTCTGGTTATCTAGACCCTGGGGAAGGTACTACTCGTACTTTATTGGCTGAGTCTTTGTCCCTGCATCTCTCAAGAAGGAATTAAGTGGTAGTTAATTAGCCATAAAATGAATTTTGAATTTTAGAAAACATGACATTTTTTGCTGTATTAAGGAAAACATTTGAATTATGACTTATTTTTATTTTTAAAGCATACCCCTAGTCAACTTTGCAGAAAGGGAACATTTAGCCACCTTGCTCTCTTCTTGCTAGGTTGCCCATATTTTGGGCTCCACGGGGCACAAGGCTACACTCTGAAACAAGAGAAAGGGAAATATTAGCCTTCAACGGAGACATTGATTTTTCCACCGCTGTGCGACCTTCAGGTTTCCGTCCTTTGTAGAGCCCAGTCTCCAAATGCATGCTGAAACACGCCTGATTCATACTAATGCTCCTAACTGGACAGGTTTGATACCCATATTGTCCAATCTCTTCTAGCTGTGGTATATGATTTTATGTTTTTCTTCTGTCTTTCTACTTAACAGTTTTTGAAATCTAACTAAATGGTTCAGACAAGGACCCCAGAAGGCAGTAAAGAGACAGGATTAATATTTCTAGTCAGTCACTGGTCGTTTGCTTACTGAACTTACACTAACATTTGTATAGTTTGAAAACAGTAATGGCCTAAATTTATTTTATATAATCCTCTTGCTTTGAAACATCAATCTTTGGCTGTACAGTCAACTGTAATCTAAGCAGGATCGATCTGCTCTCAGCTCTCACGGTGCCATCACCTCCCACATTCTCGACGCCCTTAAATGCTGTTTGACTAACACAGGGCCCTTTATGACTGAGGGTAGCTAATGAAATAGTGCAAAAGCGTTTTGTCCAGGAGACAGTAATTTTGCAAAACAGCGCCCTCCCTTGGGTCAATCTGAAAAATATTTCTGACTTGATGCTGACTCATCTCTTATCGAGAAGAATTGGGGATAGCCATCGTTTCACATTTTCTTTCTAATTCAAAGAAAACAACTTACTTCAACACTGGATGGGCTAGCTCTGACCTCCTTAATAGCAAGGATATCTGAGGTGCTCTGTATATAACAAGTATAAAAAGAAGAAAACAGAACCACTTACTTTTTTTTCTAAGTTACCCAGAGAAAAAGGCAAAAGAGCTGAATTCTTTGAGCCTATTACATATATATCAGTGTTTTCACCGTGTCCCTTTGTGCAGCCCTGGCGGCGGAAGCACAGTTTTTCCCACCGGGAAGAGAAATGAAGCCCAGAGAGGCTGCACTTTGCAGCCAGAGCCGCCCAGCCGGGGAGTGGGGAGCTGAGGTCGAAGGAAGGGCTGGGCACCTAGCACAGGGCCTGGAAGCTGGAGCTTGGTGGGCTGGGCCCACCTCGGGGAAGTGCTCGTAAACGTGTAGAGAGTTTGTAAACAACAATATAAATGCTTCCTGCACAATATTTTTAAAAACATATTTGTATTCAAAATTTTATAGTTTTGATATTTCAAAAACCAGCTGAGTTATCTGTCTCCTCTTGGAAATCAAGACAGTCAGGCATCACCAGGCCCTCATCTTCTGGCAGACACATCTGGAGCTGGTAACGGGCATTCCTGCGGGTGGGCATTGTGCTCTATAGGGGCCCTGCCTTGACCCCCAGCGCCCCTGCGCCCTCATTTGATTTGCGTTAGCTCTCTGGCCCTTGAGGCGACTGGGGTTTTGACCCTGGTTTAGCTCATAGTTAAGCATGGTTTTTGCTCCTCAGGGAAACATTCGGATTTCATTAACATAGAAGCTGAAATGGGTGTAAAGTCTAATCCAGCAGATAAGCTTTTGATACAAATGAACTATTTGCATGAAATGTAATGGTGCCGATCTGGTTTGGGGGCAATCACAGTGACATTTTTTACAGTTTGCTTCAGGAGTTTTCTCTTGTGCCCCATGAATTATTTGTTTTTGTCTCTCTTTTTTTTAAAATATGTTTTTATTGATTTTTTTTTTTTTTTTAGAGAGAGAGGAATAGAGAAGGGGAGAGAGAGGAACATTGATCAGTTGCCTCCCTCAGCACGCCCTGGCAGGGGACTGAACCCGCAACCTGGGCTTGCGCCTTGACCAGGAATCGAACCAGTGACCTTTTGGTGCACGGGAAGATGCTCAACCACTGAGCCACACTGGCCAGGGCTTGTCTCTTTTATAATTAGTAAGCTAAGGCATTTTCCACAACAATTAATGTGTTTAATACTTTATTTTACAAGTTACAAAGAACTTTTGAAATCTCACAAGCATATAGATAGAAAAGATATTATATACTATGTTTATTATATTACATTATGTTATGTTATATTATTTATAACTATCCTCAGGGTAAAGTTCAGAGAGTTTACCTATATTCAGCATCACATATCCACTAAGAGAAAAAAAAGTATAGAACTTGAATCCAGATTTTTTTACTTGAGAATTTTCTTGTTTGTCTTATAAGATGCTGCCCCAAACAACCAAAGGATGCACCAGTGGTGTGAATCAGGGCCAGGGAATTATGACATGGTCCGACCTGGCTGTAAGTCCTGCCTCGGGCACTGGGGTAACTTAGCCTTCGGGTGTCCTCACCAGGTCCTTCCTTTCACATACAGCTAGTGGGTATGTGTCTGTATATGAAACAACTAAATAAACCAAGAGCTTTGGTGGGGGGTGCGAATAAATAGCTGCCACATGGGAATCATTATCGTCATTACCGATGCCATAAAAGCCTAACAAGGTCCTTAGAATAGAAGGCATTCATAGATGCCAATTATTAGCCCTACTCCCTGTCCAAAAGGAACTTACATTTTTAAAAGGACCAGACTTAACTAGAATATTAACGCACTGAACACTTACATGGAATGCATAAATAGCACCACCGTTCCCAGCAGAAGTCTGTGTTTTTGAGGACTGACCACTGTGGCTTCTAGCCAACGGGCCCAAACTACAGATGCGCATGTTGAGGAGAATGGCTTTGGATCAGTATCCACTCTCTTCTCTCTCGCACTAAGTTATATCTTTCAGTTGATGAGCCAACTACAATAATGTTTATGTTAGTAAGTAGACATTATTGAGGCATAGCAATCTGATTTTTGGACTAAATGTAGGTTTAGAAGTGTCTAAGAAAAATTTTCCAAAACATAGTTGACATTAATGTTAGTTGTTGTGTGGGCTTTTATTTTACTGCGCTGCCTCGATGCCAAGCATGGCGCTGAGATTGTTGCATGCCTTGCACCACACACTTTGAAGAAGGGAATGGCATCCCTATCTTACGCGTAGCTAAACTAAGGTTTACTTAGGTAAAGCAATTTAATGCTTACTCAAGAGTATTTCACTAATAACCGATAGAGCCAGATTCTGAACTCAAGCCTGTCTCACTCCAAAGTCACTCTTAACTAATAAGCTACAGCTCTTCCTCTTGTTATGAAAACTTGATTGTGCTCCTGAAAGTTAAAGTAAATGAAGGGAAGGCACACATATATTTACTGTTGTTGTTGTTATTAATCAAGCCCTCATGCTTGCTAAGTGGAGGATAGCAACACTGCTAAAATTTTCATTCAAGAGCGAAGTTCTCATAAGCAGTTTCCTCAGTGAGGAAATAAATCAGGAGCTGCATGATTCCTACGCCTAAAATAAGCCACTTGAAGACTTGTGTTTAAATACCTATTAGGAGAGCATGTCTGAGTTGTGTGTACTTGTACACTGTAATACAGGATTTTCATTTTAAAACAAAAGTTTAAATAGGAATTCAATATATTTTAAAAAAAAGAAAATTACTTAACTACCCTTCTGACTTTTTTCAAGCAATAAAAAAGCAAGAAAACATTTTTGTTCTGTGTTTTTGACAGTTCTTAAACTATGAACATTTTCTTTTGCTCTGAAGAGATTCAGAGAATAGTTTTACTGGCATTTCTTCTCTGGAAAATATCCCCAACTGCAAAATGACTGAGCAGCGCACACCTCAGAACTTAATGCCACGAATAATACAGTTTCTGTGTACTTGCAGCTTCCATGGTGCAAAATTCAACGCAACTGAAGACTTTCGTGTTTGAATCTTTTGCCTAGAGTGAATAGCAGGAGGTTTGATAAGAGTAGGATTTGGTGAGGAAACAGTGAAACCCTGATTTGCTTTTCTCTGTGTGTAGGTCAGCTGTCCATGATAAGTTCATTGTGACCTATCGCAGCTGTGGAATACAGTGGAGCCCTTTAACAGGACATTGTAGAAGAAGGTTTAGTGACCTAGGGAAATATGTAAGATGTGCCTTTTAAGTTAAAAAAGGTCAAAAGTCAAAAGATGTGATTTAATCCCAATTTCATGAAATGGGGAAAAATTATACAAACATACTTGCATTTTTCAGAAGGACCAACAGAGTGTAAATCAAAATATACCAAGGAGTATTTATTATAATATATTAACAGGGATAATTAATTCTGGATGGTAAGTTTATGAGAAATTTCTTCATTGAGTTTTTGGTGTTTTCCAAATTTACTAGAATGCATTTTCTTTAATTAGCAGAATGTGGTGAATGTTTTTAAATGAGAGCTTTTGTCATCAAAATTTTGAAATCATCCACTAACCCAAATATTTAACTAGTTAGAGTGACTCTTCAAAGCTTCTGAGAGCTGGGAGTTCCACTCTCTGTGGGCCAGAGGCTCACACCGGTGTCCTTAGACAGCCACAGTGCTCCTGATGAGGCAGAGAGAGAGGTGAGGCTGGCATAGGGCCCGGGCTCTCTGTCCATAATGCCCATTGCATGTACTCCTAAAGTTTTGAGAAAGAGATCCTGTCACAAAATCGATTGAAACCCAAGGACGTAATTGATATCATTAATACCCTATGTGCCAAAATATCTAATTCCTTTAAACACGAACATTTTCAGTTTTCACTTGGGTTTTCATCTTATTTTCACCAGCCTCTAGTGGTTTCAGATCACAGTACTCATTAGGATCAGTGTTAATGAGACAAAACGCCAAGCTTAACTCCACGTGATTCAGTCAATTTGTTTTTTACGAAAGACCCCAAAAAAGGGTAATTAGGTGAGAGAGCCAAAATCCACACACATGATTCAAAATTCTGACTTTTCTCCTGCTCAGTGGTAGACAGTTATTTCTGTCACGAAGGGCCTGCGTACACTGCGGCTGCCCTGTGTAGTTTCAGATGAAGTGACATTTTTGTGTTCTTGAGCCCCGTGACGGTGATGGTGGTGGTGATGATGCTAAGGAAGGTGACACTTCATGCTTCGAGGGCGGGGTCAGGAGTTGCACAGCTCCAGGGAGGGCTGTGTGAACGACATCTGCCAGAGCTGTGCCAAGGAGCAGCGCTGACCTGGCATCCGCTGTGTGCCAGGCGAAGTCCTGAGCACTTTACAAGGGTGACACCTCCGGGTGGAGGTCCTGCTGTACCCGCTTCTTACCCCTTCGGCTGAGGAAACAGAGAAATGTTCAGCCAGCTAACAGATGGTGTACTGCATGGTTTCCGAGTGCTTGTTTTTATACTAAGTGATCAGCGCCCTATTCTCAAAAGGTTTCTAGAGCAGTAAGGGAGACAGGTAGGTCTATAAACAAAGAGTTGACAATAAAACATGGCAAATATTGTAAAGGTTTGCCTTTCTCACTTAGCCACCAAAAATGGAAAATTGAATGCCTTACCTCTTGCCATCAGGATATAGCCTTATTTAAGCTAAATGGTATTTGTTCTTTTTTTTTTTTTTTCCTTTAATTGATTTGAGAGAGAGAAACAACTATTTGATTTTCCACTTATTTATGCATTCATTGGTGGTTTCTTGTATGTGCCCTGACCAAGAATTGAACTTTTAGCCTTGGTATATTGGGACTATGCTCTAACCAACTGAGCGACTCAGCCTGGGCCTATTAGTTCTTTACTGAAGAAATAAAAACAGAATGTGAATGATTTTTAGTGACTGTTTCCTGTTGCTATACATTACACATTATCATACTGGACATTAGATCGTATATTTTAATACTATCTGACCAAAGCCATCTCCATTGATAAATCTTAAGATAACTCAAATATCTTATGTCTTACATGAATTACTAACGGAAGGTTATCTTTTTTCCTTCATGACGTCACCTGGGGAACCTGTTCAGTTAGAAACCAGGGATATATGTAAAGGTTTCAAATTAAAAGAGAAGTATAGTATATTCTTCAAACCAAATGCAAATAAATATTCTTTACATGTGTGGTTCTGATTTTAATACAAAGGAAAATTAATTCTAACATCTGTAATGCGTTTTTCTACGTCGGGTATGTGTGGAAGAGTAGAGGGCGGGGAACAGACTCAGTGCCCAAGGTACAGTAGCAGCAGCATTTAGACACTGAAACTATGCCAAGCGACACGGGGGCCTTGCTCGGAGAACATAAGGGCATTTGCAGCTTGGGTGTCAAACATCTGAAACCGTGTACAGGAACGCTTGGTGAAGGACATCAGTCAAAGGGTATTGACACTGCGAATGAAGAAAAACAGTGAATTCACAAAGATTGAGCTTATTTGCCTAAAAGCGGGGGGGGGGAGGGGGCATTGTAACCTACCTTGCTTTAAAGTTAAAAAAGAACGTCACCAGTGACAGAGTCAGGCCACCATGGCCTCCTTTTCCAGAGAAGAGTGCCCAGCGTAGATTTTAAAAATAAAGTGGCCCTGCTGGGCATGCCTCAGTGGTTGAGCATCGACCTAGGATCCAGGAGATCGGGGTTCGATTCCCGGTCAGGGCACATGCCCGGGTTGCGGGCTCGATCCCCAGTGGGGGGCCTGCAGGTGCCGCGGGGAAGGGGACAGCAAGTGCGAGTGGCTTTCCGAGGGTTTTTGCCTGCTAAGCCCTCCCTGGTCTGTGAATATAAGGAGGCCATATGCACAGTTAGTATTGGAAGACGTGTTGGATCCATTGATTCCAGAAACAGTCAAGGGACTCTTTCATTATTGTTTTTCTTTGTGTTTACTACAGAAAAAGTAACCCAGAAAGTGAGGAAAAAGGTAAATCCGGAGGGAAAAGAGGTCACTGAGTATTTAATGAGAGTATTGATCCTGAGTCTCCTGTCTTCACTTTGTTTTTCCTTCTTTGAGCTACAATGATCAGTACTCCAGCCTCTGTATTAAATAGCCTGTTCTCTCTCTCCCTCCTCTCTTTCTCTCTGTCTCTGTCTCTCTGTCTCTGTCTCTCTGTCTCTCTCTCTCACTCTCGTGTCAAATGCCACTGAGGCAAAAACCTTTAAAACCCTGGCAAATCTTTTAAACTCTCTATTTCTCTTTAAGTAAAAAGAAAGCCTTGGGCTATATTACCTGCAATAAGGACCCTTCTAGCTCTAAAGATGTTTATGATTCTGTGACTGTCCCTCACATTTTCTGGCAGTCCAGTGTCCTAATAAATGCTTCGTCCCAGGGTAATAAAGCAATATCAGTTTTTTGTCATTTTTTTTCTTTCACTGTGTATAAGTGTGCGTGTATGAGAGAGAGAGGATGTTGCCGTTCAGTTTAGCAAAAGGCCATTAAATCCAAGCCCTACATCTAAAAAGCCACTGATACGGTGTTAATGTGGAATACTGCTGGGCTAATTGTCAGTCCAATGCTTAACAGTATTGAGTTCGCTTTTTCTTGACTTCAGCCCAGATACTAGATCCATAGTGCTGACGTTCAAGTACATGGTGAATGATTGACTGACAGATATTATTGAGAGGTTTTCTGGCGTATTTAAGGGATTATTATATCAGATTATTTTTAAGGACTCTTTCCGCTCAACACTATGAGTGCATGGTGAGGAGGCCCCAAGGCAGGAGCATTCTCTGTCCTATAAAATATTTACTCGTGCACGTTCAGAAAGTCACTTTCTAGATTTCTCTTTTTAGGGGCCGTGTTGGAAGCCAGCTTGCCATGTGTTTAACAGTTTAATCAAGGCATGAATATAGCTCTGCTTGAAAGAAAGAAAAATGAAATGAAAGGGTACAGGATTTTTTTTCCACACTGTCTCCCATTTCTCAGGACACCTTTTGCTGTTGTATATTGAGTCAGTAGAATTTCTCGTAAAATTAGGGAATCCCTTGACTTTAACAGGTATTCTTTCCCACTGTCTCTGTCTTGGTACCAAACTCAAATATTCCAGCTGTGATTATTTTTTTAGGGTGACCTGGTGTGATACACTGTGAAAGCACAAAACAGGGATTCCGAAATCCTGGATTTAATGTGAATTAAAATAATTATTAACACTAAATATATGCAGGAAATGAAAAGCCTAGGGTTTAGATAAGTAGATGAAGACCAGCAAAGCTGTCCTACCAGGTTCAAAGCTGTAATGATACTGACGGAAAGCCACAGATCTGGTCAAGCAAACCAGTGTGATCATATTGCCCCCATCAATAGGAAAAGAGCCGAGCTTTCTTGATGTTCTATCTACTAATAATTATGCAAATTAATATTGGGGTCATTTCTTTTTTGGAAAATATGGCCTATTGGCTTATATTCATGCATCTTTTTCTTAATTTACAAAATGAATTGTAGTAAACCATTGTTGTCATCAATTAGTATTTATTCAGTACATACTTATAATGTAATGCTTCCTAGTCTTTATAGTTATTTTTGATATACTTGCTCTTTCCATAAACTATAGATCAGTTGAAGAGTTTCATTTGTCACTTTTGCTGAATTTAATTCAATGTCCCCATCATTTATTTGTGTCTTGGCTGCAGCATCCACTGTCATCCCCGACCCCCTTCAACATTCATCTTCCTCACCTTGCTGCTCTGTTACCTGCCCCGGGCACCCAGAATGGAAGGGACCTTTGCCTGGCAGTGTGGCCCAGGGCGCACAGATGTCGCCTTGTCCGAATTCCCCCGTGCTTGTGATCCCTACCGCCCTGTTCAGGATGTCACTGCTCTCCTTATTTCAAATGTTCTCACTTTGTCTCCACAACTGGATTGAAAGGCTCTTGAAGAATTTACAATTCTCCTCATTCCAGAAGTGGAAGGAAACCTCTATTTTATGAGGCTCTCTTGTATGTCATGTACTCTGATGAGTGTTTTGCATGTTATCTCATTTAAACTTGGGAACTGCTCTGGTTCAGTTGATATTAATACTCTCATATGTCATGGAAGTCGCTAAACTTAGAGAGTCTGCCTGCTTTCCTGAGCCACACAGCTGGTGAGTGTCCGAGCATCTGCCTCTGGGCCTCTAAACGTTTTCTGTTTCACCGTATTGTCTGAGTGGTCATTTTAATGTGGTAGCTCATTTATAATTTTATTTCCGTTTCTACTCTTCCATACTCTTGCTTTGTTGGCATAGTTGAGGTAAAATGTAATGGTGGAAACATTAAATAATCAACTTTTGGTTATTTGCATTTAAATGGCCTGCCCTGTTCCTGCCAAGCTTTTCTTCCTCTCTTGGTGTCTTCCCCATGATATTTTTTTCCACTCACCAAGACTGCATTAAACCTCAAAGTGCCCAATTCATTAAACTGCTCCTCTAGCCCAGGAACAGTGTTGAGGACATAAATGCATGACTAAGCTCTCTCTATTCCCTGCGTGAAAAGCCTGCCTTCTCTTTAAATTTGAGGTTCCCCTCCACCTCCAAATTAAAACATTCCCCCAATTGTAGAGGCTCCAGACCCCAGAGACAAAAGGCAGTTAAGGAGAAGCAACGACTCCAGACTATGCTCCCTGCAGCGCCTTTTGGATACTCAGAAGCTCAGGTAACCTGACCCCAGCAGGAGACAGCAGAGCAGAGCATTTATGGAGAGAATGCTGAGTAGGAAAGGGCTCCCCTTCAACTGTGTTAGCTTAGCAGGAAGCAGGAGACAGCCTCCTAGCTGCCCCCAAATTAACTATATTTCTACAATTATTACAGCTGTACTGACAAGTAGAAAGACTGTGGGTGTTTATTAACTCCATGAAGAATTAATGCTGGGGCTGGTGCACAGAATTTATCATCAGGAGCACCGCATTGTCAAATATAGTAGCCCAGGTGTTTTGCATATATCAGAAATAACTATGTATTTGTCAGCTCTTTCTTACTGTATAACCGATGAGAGCACCTTGATTTAGGAGCTTTTTTGAGAATCTGTTACCTTAAAAAATTCTATTTATTATAAAAACAGATACTAAGCAACACTAGAGGAAGGAAGATTCCCCTGTATCTTCGTTTAACTCTTCAATTACTCATATTTCCTTCCAACCTGCCTAACACATGCGTGAGGTCAGTTATAACTAGGACGTATGTGCCTCTGTGTAGGGAGAATGTCCCAGTGGGAGAGTGTCCCATACCTGTGGAGGCCTGAGAGGAGCCTGTAGATTCTGAATCTCATTCCTCTCACCTTCTCAAGGTCTTTTCTTCTGCAATTGTATTCTTTCTCCTGAATCATCCATTTCTTTCTCTTAACTCAGTCACTGACATCAGCATATAAATAGGCTCTTGAATCTCACATCTTTAAAAATTCCTCTTTTGACCTCACATCCCGTTTAATCCCTCCCCCATTTTCATTCTGCCCTTTGCAGCAAGACTTGTTGAAAATCTGTTTCTCAATGCTGTGCACACCCACTCACCCCACACTTTCTCCTTAACTCCCTCTAGATGGCCTTCCATTCCCATCACTCCACTGAGACTGATTTGTCAAATCCCCAAGAACCTCTGTAATGCCAAATTCTAGTCTTTTTTTAAATCTTGCCTTTTCTTATCTTGACCTCTCAGATGAGACTGTTGACCAGTCCCTTTTCACTGTTTTTCCCTTCATGGTTTCTATTACTGTACACTCACTGATTATTTCTTCTGTTTCACCAGCTCCCTCTTCTCCTTTCTCGTGCCTGGTGCCTTTTCTACTTCCCACTTCCTACTTCTACTTCCCAAGCATTTGAGTCACCCAGGCTCAGTCCTAGACCTTGTTAAGCTCTCTAGTTACACTGTCCCCCAGTCATCTCATGCATTCTCATCTATAGGATGACAACTCTCATTTCCAGTCCTGACTTCTGCGAAGTCCAGACTCATATTCGGTCACCTACTTAACACGTCCACTAATGTGTTTACTAGTCTTGCAAACTTCATAGGGTCAAAGTAGAACTCTTGACTTGGGTGCATGTCACACTCACCACAAGCTCATCCTTCCCAGTCTCCATCCTATTAAAGGACATTAATCCTCTAAAAATTTCAAGCCAATTTGCAGAACTGCCCTGGAGTTCTTGCTTTGCCTGAAACCCCACATCCAATCTACGAACAATCCTATGACTTTTACCTCAAAGCATTCCCTAACGTGGTCTACTTTTCTATTTCTATTTCTGCCTTCCTAGTTAAAGCCACCATCTTCCTCTGTCCAAACCGCCTTGGTAACCCCTAGAGGGACTGCCTGCTGCTGCTCCTCTTACAGTGAATTCTTCTCACAGGAAACAGAGCAGCCCTTTGAAACGTGAGTCAGATCATAGCTCTCACTTCAGAGTCATCCAGTAAAGACAAGCTCCTTGCCCCAGTTTGCACGGCCCTGCAGATTGGCCTTGCGTACAACTTTGATATCCTCTCCTCCTGGCCTTCCTCATGGGCTCCGCCTTCTGTTCCTCAGACACTGCCACGTGCTTTTCCCTAACTGATTAGATGAAGCTGTAAATTGGGAAATAGTGGACAACGTTTCGACGGCCCCAGTACTTTGGTGTTCTCCTTATTGGTCTAGTAACATTTTAATTGGAGGAATCAAACTCTGGGGAACTGTATTATTTCCTGAATCTTGACTCAACTGTTCATTACTGCATCTGAGTATTTCACCTAAAATAAAGTCTATGATGAAAACCTTTTAGCAGAGAAATGTGTCCTTTAAAAGTTCAATAAAACACAATAGCGTTTATGCATGAGTTTAAACAAAGGCATGGCTCATATTATCGCTGGTTTCATGGAAAGGGAAACCAGAGTCCAGAGGTTACGTGATGAGTCAGATTCAGTGACAGAGGCTAGATTCACACCCAGGCCCTCTGACTCCCAGAGCCACTGGGACACTGTCCCTGACTTGGTTGACTTGTCTCATGAAATCCATAGCTTCTCAAAGGTCTTCTCTAGATTTCTGTAAAAATTTAAAGACCAAGTTTATTCCTGTGGGTAGAGAGAATAAGAAGATGTGTCCCCAATGCCACATCTTGCAGCCTCCTTTCTGCTACCAAAGTGAAGAACTTAGGCAGGGACTTCCGTCTCTAAGAGTCTCCCGCTCCCCGAGAGTCCAGGCCACCAGAGGAGAGATCTGTGGATAAGTTGTATTTTCTGTCCCAGTGGCTACTTCTGTCCTCTTGTCTTTTGGGTTCTTCAGTTGGGGTAGCAATCTTTCCTGTGAGTGGAATGTGTTCCACTGGGTGTAATCGCTGTGCAGAGCCTGCTAGCCAACCTTGAAAAGGCTTCGTACCTTTTTAAGTCACGGGGACCCTACTTTTTCTCTACAAAAACCAGTTTCCTTACTCAAAGAGCATAAATCATAGCACATATGTGAAACTGCACTGCCTCTTCCCCGTGTGAATTAAATGGCATACATCGTGGAAGAGGCCAAGTGCTCACTGTGAGTGCGCGTTATAAATGTGACAGCGTCTGGCACAGTTGCCTGAGCCCAGGGAGCACTGTTATTACCCCTTTTCCTTGCCTTCTTTCCACCCCCTGCCCTCCATGCTTCCGACGTGTCCCTTGCTGCTGCTCACCTGTGTTAACAGATGGCAAAGTCTAGAAACAGCGGCTGCCACATGGGAAGGGCAGAGCGCTGGCTGTTTATGTTGACAAGTCCTATCGGAGGACAAATGCATGCAGCCCTGCACTTCTTTGGTGACTGGATGACAGTGGGCACCTGTCCGCCCTCCTTCCCTCCTCTCAGTCCCTGTTTTCTGTCCCCAGTTTCCATTCAGTGGGGAAGCGGTCCCACAAGCAACAGTCTTAAAAAGATTTGTTAGATCTTGTTTGTAAAGCTTTTTCAATTCCTCAAACAAAAAGAAATATGAATACAGCACATCACGCTGGATAAGTTTTTTTGTTTAATGTTTTATAACCGTGAGAACTTTTCATGAACAAAACCTTTTTGAATAGCTCAGAGGGCAAAGTACACAGTAACTCTAAGGTTAAGCGGTTAGTGTTCTCATCTCTGCGCGTCCCAGGGTCAGGGGTAAGGGCAGGAGCTTCCCTATAGTTTCTTTTTGACCTTTACTGACAAATTATTTATCCTGCAGACAACACAAACGCACATTGTCTTTGATAGAATTCTTCTCTCTGACACTTCAGTCACTAAGTAAAAATATAAGATGCTTTAAAAATAGTTCTTTCAAAGCATTGTACTTCCATTTAATTCACTATAGTTGCGACGTTAGTAATCACAGCAACTCTTCTTTTTTAGAAAAACATTTAAATATTCATAAGGGGTCCTTCCTCTTGCACTGATAGACTCAGCTGTTTATGATACTTTTATAGGGATGTTTGTAAGTAACCTGTGTTTCTTTTGTTAAAGCAATATAGGATATGCATACATATGTAGGTTAATTAAACTATCTCAGTTCTCATTGTGGGGTCCCAGCTGGAATATGTCCAGTTTACTGATATGCTAGTACGAGTGACTGCTGAGACTCTTTAGCCATTAAATACTGGTACATGAACTAGTTGTAAAAAAAGATAAATAAATAAAAATTATGTGTTTTTACCACCCTAAGTCAAGTCTCCAATATATAGATGATTTGTAGAATCGTAGAATTATATACCTGAAACATAGTTCATTTTATTAACCAATGTTACCCCAATAAATAATTAAAGATAAAGAAAAAAAATTACTCTGTCTTGCTTAATTAAAAACAATCAACAAAAAATTACAGAGGCGCTGGGATAATATCAGGTTTAACTTTATTGTAAATATGTGTATAACTATTGTTGGTGTTGGGATTGCGTTTTAGGCCTTTATTTCTTCTCATTCCCACACTTTACCTGGGTGCAGGTGACCCTTTCTTGTGGCTCCTACATCTGTGTTTTCAAGACAAATTTCTGTTACCAGTTATTTCTTGGACTTATCAACTTGAACACCCATGGACCTCCCCTTTATGTCCCAAATTTCACATCAACACCTACCCAGTTCTTCAAGCCTGAATCCCTAGTGTCACCCACGGTACCTCTCCTTCATCCCTCCAGTTAATCCATTCTAAAACCGTGCTGATGTTCTCTCCACAACACCTAGATGCACCCTTATCTTTTTTTTTGGTCCTCACTGCCAGTACCCAAGTTTAGAACATCATTATCTTTTGTCTGGATTATTTCAGTAACCTTTTAACAGGTTTTTCTCGCATTTGGTTCCCTCAAAGTTCCTGGGTTTATCTAATGAGCTCATTCTTGACCATGTTAATCTGATTCTTACAAGCATTCAAGGGGTCCTTGCTGCCTGTGGAGTAAAGCTCCAACTCTGTAGTCTTAAAATCTGGACACAGTTTACAAGTCTTACATCTAAATATTTAGAGCTGCTCCTTGCCTGAACCCCCCACTCCAATGCACATGAGTACAATAGACGAATCTCAAACAAAAACATTTTATGTCTACATGCTGCTTACCTTACCTGATGACAGAGTATAGGTTTCAAAGCCCGGGCTGTCAAGTCACCCAGACCTGGAGTTGAATACAAGTTCTTCCGAAGACCAGCTCTGAAGCTCTGGTTAAATTACTTTACTTTTCTTGACCTCAGTCTTTTAATCTGAAAAATGGGCGTTTAAAACAAGTTTAACTTACTGAGTTGTTGTGAAGAATTAGATATATGTGTACTCATGGTAAACCTTTGATAGATATTAGCAGATGTTACCCCCAATGCACCTCTTCTTACACCTGAATTCTGAAACTAGCCATTCTTAAAGTTAGAGCTGAGTGGTAGCCTTTCGTGTATAGCTCTACTTGACCTAGACTTTTCCCAGCTCTGCTCCCATGAAGTCATGATTAATCATCCTTTTGTCTGTGTTCCCAGAGCATTTTGTAATCCTGCCATTATAGCATGTGTCTCAATCTCTTCTTGCTTATGGATCTGTTCCCCCCACTGGAACATAAGTGCTCACGGCCAGGGGCAATGGCTTGTTCGTTTCGTATCCCGGGACCTAGCACAGGTCCTGGCATATCACAGGCATTCGGTAATTGTTCACCAAATTGAATTTGTTAGGTTCTTTAAGCATTTCATTCCCCTCCTCGTTATACTATTTAGAGGTGGTTGTGCTTAAAATGGAAAAGATAAGCCAGTGAAGGCATTTTCTAATCTCCCACTTTTATGAAATTAACCTCAGTTGGAACCATCAAAATGATATCCAGTCCCCCAAAACCAAGAAATCTTTAAAAAAGAGAAAGGAAAGAAGGGAAACGTTGGATATCTTTAGTTCTAAAATCCCAGGGCTTGTTGGCACAGCGAGGCCAGCGTAGTTGTGTCATTGCATTAGGAGCACCACATGAATTCATTAGCCATGTGCACAATATGATTTGGGGTTTCACTCTACTCATCAAGCAGATGTTCAGACATTAGAGAATGGCTGCTGTGTTCAAGACAAAAAGCAAGTGCCTGTGCAACCCTTAGCTATTCTAAGACACATCTCCAACAGCAAATACAGTCGACTGAGCACCCAGGGACTGTGTGTTACCCCAGATTCGCCAATAATATTTACAAAGGAGTAGATTAGTGTTTCTCCCCTTGAAAAAGGTTGTTAGTCCGCAAAGGAAATTGTGAGAAGTGCCTGCCATGATTGGATTCTCTAATACTTGCTCTAGGACAAGGTCTTTGTTGTTGTTTTAATTTGGAGGTTTCATCTTTACAAAATAAGCTGGATTTCCAGCTTCTCTTGAAAAATCAGACCTGGCAGTATTGGGTGGGTGCTTTTCACAGACTGAGGCTCACTGGCAGCCAAGGAGCAGTTGCCCACTTAAGGAAGGCTGTCGCCCTACGGTCCCCTTCACCCAGCAAGACAGGTATTTGTGCTTTTGGTCCCTTGCTCTAAACCTGAGCTTCCAAGTCTGTAGAACTGCTGTAGCAGCAACCAGCGGGTTGTGTTTTTGTAAGGACTCAGTGATGTAATCCATGTGAGGTGCCTCCCTGAGCTCCTGATGTTATGGTAAGTTCTCAGGAAATGGTTGCTGACTGTCTCTTCCGTTCTCTTTGAAAACCTGTATTTATTAAGCTTCTGCTGTGTACCAGGTACTGGGCCAGGCATGGGGATACAATGGTGAGCCATGCAGGCATGGCTCTTGCCTCCAGAGTGCCACTGTTTGGCATCCAGGGAAATGGCAGTTAGCATTCTCCTGGCCACGTGGCTTTTGCTTGTGTTACAGAACAGGGAGAGAGGAAAAGTCACTGGGTTCTTTTGAGAATCACTACACTGAACTGTAAAGAAAAGCAGCCGACAGGCTTTATTAAAAGACATTTCAAACTAAACATTCCCCAACAGCCCTTCGTTCTCCCCCTTCCCACGGAGCTGCTCCCCCCTAGAATTCCCTGTCTCTGCATTTGACCTTGTTATCCACTCAACTGATCAAACCAAAATGCTAGAAATATTCTGATTCCTTTCTATCCCTTCTTCTGTCCCCGCTGTGTTTAATTCGTCAGCAAATTCTGGCCTGTCTTCTTCCAAGAAGAAGACCTGTCCACCTCCCACCTCTGCACTGCTCCCAGCATCATCACCTCCGCATCGGATGCCTGCACAGCCCCAGACTGCTCCTCCCGCTTCCACGCCACTAAATGTGACCCCAGCCACACCACCCTTCACCCTGACTTCAGACACACCCAGCTAACGCCTGCCCTAGGTGGTTGTGCCAATTCCCTGATTTCTCCTCCCAGATTTTAGCATGGCCTGACCACGATTCAGACTCACTTCAAATGACTATTAAAGGCCATCCGTTACTATCTTTTAGGGTCTTTTCAGTACTTACCGTCACAGGGAACTATTTATGAATTTGGTTCATTTTGGATGGTGGTCTGTATTTATATACTAGTTTGTAAGCTGCTGGCAAAGACTTAGCTCTGTCCCTAGGACCTTCCCAGTACCAGGCACAGAGCAGGACTTAAAAAAGGGGAAATTAAATAAATGCGCTCGATCGGTGTGAACCACAGCAGTGCTTTAAGCCTGCAGCCCTTAAAGGCCAGAGGAGCCTTATCTGTCTGCGCAGGCCATGGCTTCCTTCTGTCCTCCTTGATCAATTGACAACCGGGGCTGGCCTAAAAAGATGCAATTGCAAATCCCTTTCAGTGGGAAAGAATTTAAATTTCAGAAGGAAAAAGAGGACAATCCGTGTAACAAAGAGCCGGCATCATTGCTAAATTCACACTGGTTTCTTCTGTGTGCCTGGTCTTTGTCTGCCCGCGGCCCTTTGCCCATGCTTGATGTCTAGAGGGAGATACTTCAAGAAAAGACCCCTAATAAAGAGATACTTTACAAAACAAGTGTTATGTGTGGGATGTTAATATTTTTTTCTTTTTGTCTGAAGTATAAAGGCCAGAAGATCCCAACTACATCTCCCAAATGGACTCCTTGACTTGAAAAGCTCTTTGTTCAATAAGCCATCCTTACTCTCCGTTGGAAAAACATAACCATTATTGTTGCAGGAGGACAGGCAATGATTTGATATAAGTATTAGTATTATTATTAGTCTGTTCAGGCTGTTTCTGCCGAGACCTTTCTTCCTGATTTGTAAAAGGCCAACTTCTCACTTTGCCCTCGTATGGTCTCTCCTCTGTGCATGCTGAGAGAGAGCCCTGGTATCTCTTCCTCTACATAAGAAGACCCTGGGTCTATTGGATTAAGGCCCCATCCTCATGACCTCATGTAACCTTTATTACCTCCTTACAGGCCCTGTCTCCAAATATAGTGACATTGGGGGTTAGAGCTTCTACATGTGGAGCACAGTTCAGTCCATAACAGTCAAGAACCTTCAAACACTGCAGTAACATAGACTTCTTTATTTTTCTTTAATATGTCTTTATTGATTTCAGAGAGAGGAAGGGAGAGGGAGAGAGAGAGAAACATCAATGATGAGAGAGTCCTCATTGATCAGCTGCCTCCTGCACGCCCCCCAACTGGGGATTGAACCCGAAACCCAGGCATGTGCCCTGACCGGGAATCAAATTGCGATCTCCTGGATCCTAGGTCGATGCTCAGCTGCTGAGCCATGCTTGCTGGGCTAAACTTCGTTATTGATTGAAGTGGAAATAGATATAATTGTATTTACTGGCAGCATAAGTGATGCCTTCCTTGGGAAATCTATGTACTTACTGTTTTTCTCTTGTCGACGCTAATACTTTACAGCCGGTGTCAGTCTTGCAACTGTGAATAAATCGGAGATCACAGTCTCCAAATAAGTGAATACTACATGTGAGATTTACTCTGTCGGCGAGACTGGAGGACAACGGAAAAGCCTCTCTGTGGGGCCTTTTGCACACATAGTAACAACGCAAAGCCACCCTCTGGGGATTGTGTCCCTTGGGTTAAGAAGGAAGCTGCTTACCACAAAAGGGACCCTTTCAGAGCACCTTTTTCTAGAGAGGTATTTATTTCCTGTTCCTTCATCTTTGCTGGAGTTTATTTCACCGTATTTGTGATCTTTCCCTAGAAAGACTTTAGACCTGAATAGGGGCAATTGCTTGAATGATCAAGGAGCTACTCTTTAGTTATTTGACTTTTGAAAAAGAATCCTACGTTTGTATTTATCAAGCAAACTTTCCTGAGTGCTTACCACGTAGGAGTCGCCATGCCAAGGAGCTATGATGAATATTTGTATTGAACCCCGTCAAAAGCCCTGAGGGGGAGGTATTATCCTTGTCTTTTATTTATAGATGAGGAGGCTGGGGCTTGATTCGCGCTCAGCCCAGTTTCCAGGCTGAGCCTCCTAACTGATGTGGAAGTTGTTTCTTGTTTATTAGTTATTCTCAGTGGGACTGGACTCAGGCCCTGCGTCATCATAACTTAAAGTGCCAGTGTGAATGCAAAATATTTTCTATGCAACAGTTGATCCTTTAGGATTCGGCTTCCAACATGAAGTTCCACTCAGCCCAATACTTTATTCGGCGTCTGGCACTTGGAAGGCACTGCTGGGCAGGCAGTGAGAATGGGGCAGGGCCCTGCTCTCCAGGTGATTGGCAGGTTGGCAGTGTGTCCGACATAAGCACAGCTCACAAAGTGCCCGGTGATACAGAAGGAGCTTCTGCTAAGAGAGAGAAGAGCAGGGGGGCTGGGGAATAATTTCAGCTAAAAGTAAGGCAGGGTATCGTTTCAGATCAGAGTCGGGGTTCGAGTCCCAGCTCTTTCACTTGTAAGTTGGGTGACTGAACAAGTTTCTCTAACGCATATGTCCTCTATAAAACGAGAATAAAGGTGGACTCTGCTTGCTGAGTCTGCCGTGACAATTAATGAGATAATTAATGAGTGCTGAGCGCTGTGCTGGCACCTAGTAAGTATTCAGTAAATGTCAGTAAATATTGTCGTCGCTGTTATTGTTCAAGCCTCAGTCAGGAAAATCACCAGGCTGAAACCCAAGACAACTAGTCTAGCCTGGCCGGCGTGGCTCAGCGGTGGAGCATCGACCTAGGATCCAGGAGATCGCGGTTCGATTCCCCATCAGGGCACATGCCTGGGTTTCGGGTTCAATCCCCAGTTGGGGGGCGTGCAGGAGGCAGCTGATCAGTGAGGACTCTCTTATCATTGATGTTTCTCTCTCTCTCTCCCTCTCCCTTCCTCTTTCTGAAATCAATGTAGATATATTTTTTAAAAAACACACACAAAAAACAAAGACAACTAGTCTACCTGTATCTCTGAAACTAAGAGCACAGGTCTAGAGTTGACGGGTTGGTGTGTGTGTGCTGGATCTGTCACATATTAGCCCTGTAACTTGGGACACATTTCCACTTTTCTCACTTCAGTTTCTTCATCTATAAAATGGACATGATGATGACATCTACCGTGTAGCATATTTTGGTATAATACTAGCGGCATCAGATATTTATACTGTAATTACAATGTGTCAGGGATTGTCCTGAGGGCTTCGTAGGAATTATTTTACATAATCCCCATAATGGCTCTATTAGGGTCTTAGCTTAAACTGTCTTCAGTTTACACATGAGGATACTAAACACACAGAATGTAAATACATTCCCAAGTTCATCAGCAAATAAGCCCTAGAGCCAGGGTTTGAGCACTGGCACTCTTATCACTGTTACACTTTTCTCATTTGCTATGTAAGCCTGTGAAACCGTTAACAGAGTGCCTGGTGCATAGACCTTGAGTAAATGTTCCCAGTTATTATTATAAAGAATAACATACGGGAAACTGGTTCCCTAGGAGAGGTAGCACATGAGATGCACTTTGAAGAATATATGTCACCGAGTAAATAGTTAAGCAGATCCAAGCCTCGGGGAAATCTGTGCCCTTGGACGTTCTAGACAGAGTTATCAGCTTATGCAGAGACGCAGAGGCGGGAAGACGCAGCATGTCCATGGAGGCCAGGGGAGAGTTCACATCGGCTCGGACACGGGGTGAGGGGGGAGGTCTGGGGCGATCAGCCTGGAAAACATCAGCCGGCGCTGAACAGTGGGGTGGTTTCAGTAGAATGAAGGGATCTGCTAAGGGCAAGTCACTGACGGTTTTCAGTAGAAAGGCACTTCAGGCAGTAATGTTGATGGTACCTGAAGGCAGGTTTCGGGAGGGGGAGACTAGTAGAAGGCTACTGAATTCGTTCACGTGGCAGATGATGATCCTGGGGTAGACCCAGTGGCATGAGACGACATCAGAGTCAGCCTCTGTCTGTTTATTTACATCTTTGGTAATTATCTGTTTTTAATTGCTAGAATTTTTGTATTTTCAGCTGTGCCAGTGTTCTGATTTTTGCTTTATAACTTGTTTAATTTACCCCCAGAACTTGGTGGCTAGGTAGAAGTGATGTTTTCAGCAATTTTTCTTGCAGGGTCATTTATATGTGTAATGATTTCCAGACTTTATCCCCAGCGGAGAAATGGAGAGCAATTCATTTTCCTGCGCTTGGTTGCACTGCCTTCTCTGGTTGCACCGTGGTGCCGCCAACATTTATAAGAACCTTGTCTTTTTGAAAGAACACCTACTGACTCTACTGGGTGAAAATGTAAGCACTGTGGCATGGGGGCAAGTAAGGGAGCGTTTGTACCTACAGGGAGTCTTTTTCACAGCCCATGAATCATAACACTGCCTGATTGTTGATGAGCATTGGACAGATAGGCGGCTTTTTGTGCATGGAGGAGTGGTCCTGGCGAAGGCTATTAGGAAGAAACCTCAATCTCCTGCCTTAAAGCACTAACTTAGAAGCACTGGTTCAGTTTGGTGACTTTTTTGTTTTTTATTGGCAGAATAAGTGGCTTATAAATGTTTAAAGATGGAATCATGAAGCAAACTATGCACTAACAAACCACTGGGCAACCAAGTCACCAGCTATAAAGTTAAATACTCCAGCAGCAATAATGCCTCGAATGTATGGAAATGAGTGTTTCTGAGTAATAATTAGTTTTTGGAAAACTAAAAGTTATTATTTTCATACTAAAGAATGAATAATAAACATGCATATGCAAAAATGGAGGAAAATACAGAGATATAATTAGTTAACTTAAGTAATATTTCTTGAATGCTTTACGTGTTTCAGGTTCCGTGGTAAATTTTTTGCATATATAGATGATATAAATTCATAAAATATATAGTTTTATGTCATACATTTGTTATTTATGTTTCCTATATTAGTGATATTTGTATATATGCCTATATTCCTATATAAACAATAGTTTATATTAGGGGTCAGGGCACCTAAAGTCTCAGAAGAGCAGTTGGTTCCAGAAAATTGTTCTTCTGACAGGTTGGAGGTCTGTCTCCAGGTTAATTATATTCCTATTATTAATCCATGGGTACAATTTAGGCCATCAGGCCTTCTCTAGGGAGAATTAGATGAGGAAATACCTCTCCCAGGCATGTCTAAATGAGAGGCCATGGAGCAGTGCTTGAAATCTGGTGCAGCCCTGCCAGCTCCAGGTAGCTCGGGTGCGCCAGAGACCCCTGAGAAGCTGGACCGGTCTCCTCCGGCTGAGTCCGATTCATGCAGAAGCCCATTTCGTTCAAGGTATATATGTACATACATATATATATGTGTATGTATATATACATACATATACACACACATATATATATATTCATATATATACACATATATATTTATTTGTGTTCTCAATTTGGATCTTATACTCTCAAACTTCAAAATTTGATGTCACCTCATCAGAATTCAGCTGATAACCTCATCTATCCTTAACATAACTAATAATAAAAAATAATAACTATAAATTCCTGTCTGTATTACTATGAGGACATGACTAACATTACACCATGCAACTATATTAATATTCACCAAAATTCTACGCACAGTTTTCCGAATTTTGAACAGGCAAAACCACAAAGATAAACTCAAGGGCGTTCAAGTTCTGAAGTTGCTGCCCTGTAGCTGGAATTCATAGTAACATCACCCTAAGGCTGTGTGTGTTTTGTTTTTAGACACAGCTAACAAAGCTGCTCCTTTAATCTTTAAACTCTCAGGGGGGAAAAGAAAAGCACAGGTCAGAGGAGAGTCTGTCATTTGCAGGCTCAGTAGCCGATGTGAGAAATATAATCATTAACAATAAAAGGGGAGAGTACAAAAGGCCATAAAAATCAAACAGAAGAGCTGGAACCTCTGTGGCCGTCTGGAGCAATAGGGATGGGTGGGCAATTTTGTCCACCCATCCCTGGGTGCACACTGAGGAAATAATTTAGCCACAAAAAAGACTGTCACTAGTCATTATAGGGATGATGGCCGCAGAGACTCTAAGCCAGGACTCGGTTACTCTTGGTCATCTCTGTTTAATAAAGCAAGGAGTGGTTAATCCAGCAGAGTCTAACAAAATCTAAATGCTTGGGAGTCTAAAAGAATAGGTCTTGGGTTATCCAAATTATTTCAAGACAGTTTTAATCTTTATTTTCCTGCTCTGGCAAATATTTTACCGATGGGCGGTTCTCAGGTTATTGGTAAGTGTTTGTCAGAGTAATGTAAGTTTTATCCCCCAAGGCTTGTTTGTCTGTGTTTTCCCATAGGATCTGTTGTTCAGAGAGCACTCAGTGGGCCTATTACAGGGGCTGAGGGCAGACATTTCCAAAGGGAATCTCACATTTAAACTTTGATTCTGTGTCCACATGAGGATCTGTGTACAGCCACAGAGATACCCTGACAGGACTGAAAGCATCCATCATAAAATCCAAAATGTTTGTTCTAGGGTAAGAACTTACAGGCTTTAGTGAACTGTGATTAATGTTATATAATACTGTAATTATTTTTGTGAGAAGCACAGTTATTTGTTTTGTATCTTTTGTATTGAAACAGCATTGATGGGTTTAATAGGTTTATAATATATAACAACTTTGGGGGAATTGTTTTGGACTTTTATTTAATTTTTAATACACTGGCCAATGCTCTAACCACTGATCCAAACTGGCTAGGGCTGTAGGACAACTTCTTACCTATAGTTAGTAAGGTGAATTATCATTAAACAACTATGGTCCTATTCCTATTAGGTGCCCTCCTCCCTTTCACAGTCACGGTTAACACAGCATGATCAGCACCTCTGCCCCCAACAACATGGCAAGTTGGAGAAGACTTGTTTTCCTTTGCCGATCATAGTTGGGGAATATTTTCATTAGCCATGTAGGTCCTCTCCTTGGTATCTGCAGATACCATTTAGAGACAGGCCACATCTTGAGTTGGCTCCTCTTTCTTTCTTTCTTTCTTTCTTTCTTTCTTTCTTTCTTTCTTTCTTTCTTTCTTTCTTTCTTTCTTTCTTTCTTTCTTCCTTCCTTCCTTCCTTCCTTCCTTCCTTCCTTCCTTCCTTCCTTCCCTCCCTCCCTCCCTCCCTCCCTCCCTCCCTCCCTCCCTCCCTCCCTCCCTCCCTCCTTCCTTCTTTTAAATATATCTTTGTTGATTTTAGAGAGAGGAAGGGAGAGGAGGAGAGAGAGAGAAACACCAATGATGAGAGAGCCATTGACCAGCTGCCCCCTACACGCCCCCGACTGGGGATCGAGCCCACAACCCGGGCATGTGCCCTGACTGGGAATCGAACCTCCATCTCCTGGATCCTAGGTCGGTGCTCAACCACTGAGCCACGCCGGCCAGGCATCATTTATTTCATTTATTTGTCCTTTTTTTTTCCAAAAAAAAAAAAGAGAGACAACTTGCGTTAAAATAAAAGGAAGGAAAAGAAAGATGAAAGAAATGAAGGGAGGGAGAAGACAGAAGGGGCCAGGGAGAGAAAGAAAGAAAGAGCTCGATGCTCAGGGAAGGAAACCGAATGCAGGCTTTGATTCGCCTTGGAAAAACGCCAGCCTCCACAGAGGAACATAATTTTCAGCTCTATTTTTCAAGGCTGAGCCTTTTGGAAAAGAACATCACTAGGAGGTTGGGGGTGTCCAGAGCCCGCCCTCTGGCAGCTCTGAAGAATTCGCCAGGAATCAGGGCCAACTCCAGCGTAATACCCGAGGCCCGAAAGAGAGAAGGAAGGCACGTCCAGACACATTCCCTGCGTTCATTAGTGATCAGGTGCTATGGGACATTCTGAAATGCTGAGAGCACCGTGAGGCTGTCCACCCAGGTAGCTTAGCCATGAATTATTATTTTCTAAGATAATGGAGAGACAATAAAGATAATCTACTGACCTGAGTTTCTCTCTTGGCCAACCTCAACTTCATCCCATCACTGAACAGAAAGCATTTTAACAATATCAGAACTATAAGTTTTCTTTGAGATCCAAGTCAATAAAATGCCTGCATTTTATTGTGAGAGATACACAGATTCCGATTTTTTTTAAAAAGGATTTCTCCTCCACACACACACCCATTCACGTACGGCTATTCAAGCGTCATCAAGCAATTTTTGTATCTTCAACAGGCCAAGTAGCCTTCTCCGTGAAAGCTATTGCAAATTAAATGGATAATATAAGGTTTATTTGGACAGTGTGTGTGAGAGTGACAGAGAATGCTGGCTCGGCTCAAACCAGATAACCTTGGCTGCAAGCTAGTCATTCCTCCTTCTAGCTGTGTGATGCAGAGCAGTTCACCTAACCTCTCTGAGCATGTTTCCTTAGCCACAGAGAAAGAACCGACAGAAACATCCCTCATAGTGTCAGTGTGAGGATTCATAACATGATAATCTAAAGAATTAACAAAGCAATTCATTTATTTATCACAGTAAGCTCTCAATAGGGTCAATTATTGTTACAATTATTATTTAAAGGGTTTTCTCACAGAGAAAAAGCCAAGCATTGTGGATTAAGATAGTGTGTAAAATTCTAGAGGGAGACTCAGAATTCATCCCTATTTCAGGGTATCCACGCTGTAAGTCAACAAGCCTTGCCGTATACCTACTCTATACCAAACATTGTGCTAGGCATTTTCTAAGCCATTAACATTTATATTTCAATAACTAATTTGCTCCTAACATGAAAATCGTGTGGGGATTATTAACAGCTCAATAAGTTAAAAGGAAATGCCTTGGGGAGTGGGTTACAGTTAAGCACTACAGGTCATCATTTCCTGAAGGACCAGCTAACTGAACACATGTAGGCTCGTGTGCTTAGGCCACAAGCATTGATGGCGCCCGCACACAATGCACTTTCTTGAGCGTGCTGCATAAATAAAGCCCCGTCTCTCTCCCTTACGCTGCCTTACCTTTTCCTCTTAGTCACCTGTCATTCTGCATACCTGTTTTGTTATTGTCTGTCTGCCCTCAAAAGACTAAATTCCGTGAGAGCTGGACTTCATTGGTTTTTTACACCTAGCATGTAGTAAGTGCTCAATAAATATTTCCTGATGAAATGAAGGAGTGAATGAATGAAAGCAAACTTGCTGCTGGTCACAGAAGAGCTCAGAATAAGTTGCCATATGCAAATCAACTTGCTATAACTGAGCAAGACCTCAGAGGGACCCTGGGAGGCCAAGGGTGAGGGGGTCTGCTCTGCACCTTACTTGCACCCCATAAACAAGCGTCAGGGTATAACGCGCCCTCTTGAGCCAGTAGTTCAGTACGGACTAGCCCTACTTATGACAGCTCAGGGTGCCTCTCATTGGCATTAAGAAACATGTTGCTATCCCAGCGAATTCCCACAAAAATTTACTAAAAAATACAATGCAGTATTATAAAATATACAATCCACCGCTTATGGAGAAGTAGATAGGATCCGCATGGCTGAAGAGAGGTCACAGATAATGCAAAATCAAAGCGACCACGCCTGTTTAGCAGCGAGGTTCAGTTGTGGCACAGCTGTTGTCTGTTAATATTCTGTGCTGTGTGTTTGCATGTGCACACACGTGTGTTCAAGTGAAATTTTGAGCTGGACCTTTTCTGAGTTGGCACCATGGTTGTGAAGGTTAGGTGACCTCCAGCAAGAGCGGAGCTCCTCTTGGCGGCTGTCCCTTCAGCAGTTTTGCTGGTGGGCAGACTCGCGTTTCGTTCAGGCTCAGGTATTGATCATAACTGACCCCTGATCCTAAGCTAGTAGCATTCATTCAATACTTAACTGTATAGTTCACAGGCTTTCCCTAAAACTAAACCGAGAAACCTTCTTGGGCATTGCTGAAGGAAAGTTAGTTTCCTTAGTTAATGTCTAGAATGAATACGCCCATCTCTGTTTGTTTTCTGTGCATTTTCTTTCACCAAAGAACAAATATATTACCAAAGTCTACAGACAGTAACAACATAAAACAAAGATTTCTTCATTTTCTGGTGAATTAATCAAGAAAGTTAGCACACTACCTAGCTCCTGGAAAAAGTATATACTTATATAACTTTCACCTTCTTATATATCAAATAAGTTATGTGTGTTCATTTTAGACAATAAAGTAATAAAATTCAAAGGAATAGATACATAATAAATGCCACCCATAATTCTCCTGTCTAAAGTAGAATTTTGGCATTCACATTCTGAAGCTGGGATTGGTATACTTTTTGAAAAGCATATATCTGATAATTTCTTGCAGTGAGTTATCAGGATTATTTTGAACATACTCTGTGCAGATGTTTTTAATCTGTATTTGGAGAAGTACTGAAATCACTTTAATATGTAGGTAAGGTTTAAAATATTGTTTCATGTAGTGATATCCTAACACCTAGCTTAGCTTACAAACACGTTTGTGTTTTAGTCAGGGGTTTTTTGCAGCAGGATTTAGCTATAACGCTCTTCAGGCCTGGATGGACAGGGCGCTCTGTACTGATTGACTCCCTCCTAAGAAGTCCGTCCTGTAGGAAGTGTTAGTTGTCTAGGATACCGTGAGGAGCTGCAATAAATCATCTGATTGGGCACCCCGACTCTAGTGATTTATGATTATATTAAAATTCCTTCTCGCAGAAAAGGAACCCACAGCTCATTTTACAGACAATGTTCCTCATCACCAAGCTTATATGTGAGGTTTGTGCTTCAAGATGGGCTGCAGTAATGATAGAGAGACAATCCCCCTGCCCTAACTGCCATTTATTGATCACATACTAAGTGCCAATCACTGTGCTAAAGTCTGGTGTGGAGATCAAGGCTGATATTGGGGCTCTAGCTTTAGCCCTTTCATTATGCCAGGGGGTTCCTGGAAGATGCGAGAACCTGCAAGATTTGGGGATTATTGCAACATCCCATACTACTTCTAAGTTGTCCAAAAGTTTTTGGAAACGCAGATATGCTGAGCACCAGTGGGAAAGACTTGGCATTGTAGGGCAGATTCATGGTGGACACCAGGTTCTAGCCTGGGGACTGCTCTTAGTTAACTCGCAGAAAAAAGGAATTTTATGAAATTGGCTTGTCCATTAGGAGCGAGACCGTGACCTTGCCCTCTTATCACAGCTGCCGTGGTTACCACCCTAACCTCTCCCCTTCCCCCCAGTACTGTTCAATCTGGCTTCACAGAGCACTGATAACATATATGCATAAATGTAAAATATGGAATGGCAGGCAGCCCTCGATTTTTTTCTTACATGTATGTAATTAATGTGTGTCTTTCATTCTGATTCTATAATTAAGCCCTAGATCTTAGCGCTGCCTACATTCCTGCTTTACGTATTTGCCTTATGTGACATCCTGCTGGAGTGTGTATAACAAGCGCTCCCCCTCCGCGGTGGCATCTGACTAAAGCCAGGAGAGCAGGGTAGACGTGTGACTCAAGACGCAGCACCGTACAGTTGTATGCATGAGGCCCTGGTATCTAGCAAATAAGGGTTTCCAGTTAACAAAAAAAGAGAGCGAGAGAGCTGTTTGAACCCATAGGCGGCTGTGCTTTGAAGAAGTGCAGCTCATGGAACACAATAAAACACTTTGTTTTTATTTTTCATTGCTCCCTTTAAAGTTTACGTACTTGGCGTGGTCTTTCTATGACCCTGGGTGGAAAAGGCAGGGGCTAAGACTTTTGTGGTTCATCTCAGGTCCTGGAAAAAGTCCTGCGATGTCTTTAAATTACTGAAATGACACTGTCTAGTCCCAGAGGATGGCCACAGCTCTGAACCTGACTTAAGGCTGATGTTCTCCCCCCACAGTGGAAGCCGGCCCCCTGCCCTGTGTATGTTGTGGGGGTGGCGCGTCGGAGGGAGGGCCCTGTCCCTCTCACCCCCAACTCCCTTTCTGTGGCTGGAGAACTGGAAAAGAGACTGGAGGAGTTGTTATTACTTGAACCTGTTCTGTTTCATGATGACTTCAGGCTCTCCTCTCCTGTGGACCCTTTTTCTTCTTGTCACAGGAGAAAAGAGTTCAGAGCTGACTCTTTTACCCTGTGGACACTTTGCTGGGTTCTTCGTGCAGGTATTTTGTGGGTCCCTGGAGCTGTTACTCTCCTGACCCAGGCAGCGTCGCTCCTTGGGCTGGCCACCCCCTCACTCCGCGCCTGGTCATCTGGAGGACGCTCCATATGGACTCTCAGGGATGGAGTCCCATTGTCCCTTCCAGGTGACACTCTTTAGAGAAGTGAAAGCGCCCCTAGGCCAGCTGCTTCTTCCATGTGGCTTAAATATGAGGGTAAACTCTCATATTCCCTGGTCTGTGTTAGGGGGAGCCCCGGGGAGGCAGGGACTCTCCCACTGCCCCAGTTCCGTGGTGGAAGTCAGCTCACGTCCATTGCCTCTAAGGTTCCCAGAGACCCCCATCGAGCCTCCCAGCGGGCACGTGAAAGCCCCTCCCTAGGCTCCCGTGGGGAGCACGGCACCCCCTCCTCCCTTCCCCATGCTGAGAGGTAAGGAGCAGGTGTGATAGGCCGTCCTCCGAGGCCTCTTTTCTAAAATCAGCCGACTAAAGCCCTTCTCCTCTTTACCCCCAAACAAATATCCTACAACTCATTTAAGATCTTTGGGTAAAGGCCCTAGAGTCGTTAAACTGGTTCCCGGGATATACACTGAAAACTTATAGTTTGATCTGCTGTGTCTCTGGCTTGCAGCTGCAGCATCTCTTATGCCTTTGGCCTTGGTTACGGTTTCAGCCCTAGCACCCCTTTACTCATGATCACCTTGTGGTCACATCAGACCCTAATGACAGTTGTGTGGGGTAGTGGACACCTATCACCCCTTTTCCAATGGAAAGAGGAAAACTCAGCATAGTAACTGGCTCCAGGTCCCACATCTGGTGAGTGGCGGAGCCAAGATTTGGTTCTAAGTTTTTTCTCCCTCCAAAGCCCAAGCCCTTAATCATCACCTTCATATTTACTAACACACGTGTCATTGCACATCTAACAGTTCTGTAAAGGAAATTTACATTTCAGGGTTTCCTACTAAGAAATTGTCTGCCTGACCCATGCATTGAATTTCCATACCTTGAATTTTGTTACAAAATATAAGCTACTAAAACCCATTATATTAGTGTTTTGTAAAAAGTATATCTATATATGTGTGTGCTCCATAAGGTACTTGTATCAACTGAGACATTTAAGTCACTCAAATTAATCCTGCAAGAATCCTGATCACCTATAATGCGAATGTTATTTTCCAATAGAATGAACATATTTCATGAGCAGAATCTTAAACCCAGTCCGGAGCTGTTGGAACCAGTCCCTGTGTCATATTTTAAATAGCTGTACCTATAAGCCTTATCGCAGCTTAAGTGCATTCTTGGTCAGACTATACACCTTAAAGATTACAAAAGTAGCAATGGAAAAAGCTGTAACATTTTCAACCTTTGAAGACTTTAATTCTAAATTTATATTGTCACCCTGATTTAAGGGAAATTAAATCTCAGTGCTATTTATGAGTGAGTTTCTTCTTTGTTTCTCCCTGCCTCTAGGAAAGCAGTACTTGAATGCCTTGGTGTAAAAATGAAAAAATAAAAATTGACATCCTTCTTTATTTACATTCCTGATTTATAACACCGAAAGAGCCGAGTTACAGCCAGGCTGGAACAGGGCACAGGGAAAAAAATCAGTGATAGTCATATGCTGCAGTCTAATTAATTTTATTAGGAGGTGTTTTGACATTAAAGGGGGAAGTATTTTCATCCTACAAGATCAGGCAATACTTAAATCAAAGAAATCAAAATTAAACATAACATTCAGAATTTATTATTGCAATGACTGTTTCTGGAAATATTCTGGCTTTTTTTTGCTTCCTCCAATTTTGTGTTTTTTATGCAGATTGCTGAGACTGACATCAGATACTCAGCCAATATTCTACCTAATAGGACAAATGTCCATTTTTGTGGTAAGAAAGATAAATGAGCACTTAAATGTTCTTACAAATCAAATATCTCCAGCAATAATAGTAACTAGGGACACCTCACGTCTCTCCCTATCAGGCACAGTGTCTCTCCTAGTAAACTTCTCTTTTCCCTTGGGAGCTCAGTTAGGAAATAGTAAAATCAGCAGATATGTGTGAGAAATTGACCTTAAATTGCTACCAGTTGCCTGAATATGTCCAGTATTTTAACATAGAAACAATACAGGGCTCACATAAAATCTGTGTAAGATACATATAAATATTCAGGGTTTTGACTAAGTCAACTCTAAGATACCCCTTAGTCACTAATGTTCTTTAAATTAAATGGATTAATTTTTTAGACTATTCTTGGCAATGACTTAAACAAAATTTTAATTGTAATTAATCAGGAAATTAAATGAACTGGAAAACCTCCTCTCTTGAGACTTGTAGGGGGCAAACAGTTTACTATATTTCTTTCTTAAACCGGGTTAAGGAATAAGGGGTGAGAAAGAGCATTAGTTTAGGAATTGCCTCGTTTAATCTGCCTGCGGCTCAAGGAGGAGATCGACTTGCCCACAGTGGCAGTGAGTGGGACTACGGACTGAGACCAGAGCTACCAAACTCCTGACTTCTAAACCAGAGCTCATTCGAGTCCACGTGCTGACTTCATTATTTCATAGAAATGGTGCCTACATTGAGCGACCAATAGCAATGATTACTAGAAAGTACAGCAGCCAGAAACATTTAGTACCACCCGAACAGAATTTCCAGGTAATCATTAAACATGAGAATTCAGTTGGTGGAAATATTTGGAAGATGATCCTTGTAATAACAACAAGCAGCATTTGCCTCGCCTGCGTGGCTCGGTGGCTGAGCATCCACCTGTGACCCAGGAGGTCCCGGTTTGATTCTGGGTCAGGGCCCATGTCAGGGTCGCAGGCTCGACCCCCAGTAGGGGGCGTGCAGGAGGCAGCCCATCAATGACCCATCATTGATGTTTCTGTTTCTCCCTCCCTTTTCCTCCCTCTCTGATATCAATAAAAACACATTTAAAGAAATATAAATATAAAACAAGCAACACTGGAAGCGGATTTACTGCTTGAAAATCACTTTCATATTCTGTAAATTGTTGATGTGAGTTTCGTAGCACCCACTTTTTTCAAATAAGGGAACGAAGACAGTTTCAGCAATTTGACCAAGGTGGCCTTGTTGGCAGAGCCAGCACTCAACCTGAGGCCTGGCAGATGAGAAACACCTTAAAACAGAGACACCCGAATAGCAAGGGTCTCGGAGGAGCCCCTCTTCTGGGTGCTGAGCCCGCATGTGCAGACCCACACGAAGCCATTTGCGGGGACCCCCACTCTGACCCCTGCCGGAACCCTGCAAGCGAGTGGAAAGGCGGCCTGGCAGGAGAGTTTGCTCTGTTTCCTTAATAGCGTTTTCCTCTCACGCAGATGTCTGCAAAGGGCCTCGGGGTGCCCCCTGCACCCTCCCTTTACACAGAGGATAAATCAGGCTGTGTTCACACGCATTAGGAAGATAAAGCAGTTTATTAGCAGTTTGTTATGATCTGCATGCAGTTTGTAAATCTTACCCCAAATCAATTTGTCGAGAGCCTTACCTGCAAAGACGCTGAAGCAGCAGCGGCTGTGGGAGGGTGGGCGTGTGTCGGGAATACACAGGCAGGGGACTCAGTGGGAGGCACCAGCAAGAAGGAGGTGCAGGGAGGGCACAGGGGGAAAGACGGGGCCCTCCTCTGTCCCTTCCCTCCCTCATCGACTGCAGAGCCCGCGGCATGGAAGTTGCCCATTTGTTTTTCTGTGGCTGATTTGCTTTCACGACTAAAGTGAACCATCTGATCATGAGTGAAGTTGTTTTTTTTCTTCTATTTTATTTGCATTCATTCAATAAGCCTTATCTGGTGACATCTACCTGTCAACCATTGTGCCCGTCATTGGGGACGAAATGATTGATACCATCTCTCCCCTCAAGATCCTCAGAGTTTAGTGGATTAAAAAAATCCTCCCCCAAACCATGATTTAATTGTAAGTAACAGTTTCACACAGGCGATCTCTGTCAATTTTAAACCCTGTAAGCATCATAAAGATTTTAATTTTAGCTATTCCCCTGAAGGTGCTGGGAAGACAGAAGGATTCTAATAAAACATCGTAAGATCAGAACGGCAGGATGGTGTTAGATACGTCAGAACTTCCTGCTGTGGAAGAGAAATGTCACGGCATGAGATTAAGAGCAAATGTCAAAGGTCAGCCAGATCTGGGTTTAAATCCTGACCTCATGAAAAAGAACCAGCTCTGTGACATTGGGCAAGCTACTTAACCTCTCTGAGCCTTCCTTTCCTTACTCAAGCGGCAGGAGTGCTGGTCCTGACCTCACCAGGTTTTCATGAGGGTTAATGACAGGATGCAGGTGACTGCTTCGCCCCTGGTAAATGTTCAATAAGCATTTGCCATTATTATTAGCAGTAGTGGTAGTCGTGGTACTAGTATCCCATTAATATTATTATTATTATTATTATCTGAAAGATTAAAGCAAGCCCTATGTTTTCTCCTATATCCGTCATCAAGGCAGACGGGGGAAATAGCCATATTTAAATTCTAACACACTCCACATCTTACAAGAGATGGAGCCATCTCTGTGTTGGGAATAGCAGCTATGAACAGAAAGCGAGGGGCCGCAAACACATGCTAAAAGAGAACATGAAATATCCTTACAGCCGGGTGGGGGAAGGGCACAAAAATGGCAATGACTCCAGATGAAGCCACTAATCTTTTTTATAGTTATATTGGACATTATGGGAAATACACATAATGCAGGAGTCACACGACCTGCATTCCTACATGCCATTTAATCAATGCTTTATACAGAGTCAATTAAATGTGCTGAAAACAATTCATTAGACATGAACTGGAAATGGAAGGTGGTAGGGACTTGGAGATGCAAATCTGGATTCTGCATTAATGGCCTTTCTCAGAGCAGCTTGGGGACAGGGGAGGAGATGGCCCACGTGTGATCCGATTTAACTTGGAAACTGCTCTGTGATGTTTAGTTTTGCAAACCCGTGTATTACAAAGGTGCTCCAAGGTTTTCTGTAGCGATCCTTTGTGTGCACAGCGCACTGAGCCTAATTGAAATGCTGAGTGGTTTGTTTCTGCGAGGTTCAAATTCTTGATGCATCTTCTGAATATCAAACACCCAGAACAATGCTGCCCCACTGGCAGGTGTGCAAGTACATGTGTTGTGTCGGGTTTCTGCCACGAAACCAGTAACAGCTCATTGCAAAATCATCCTCGGCCCCAGATGGCTCAAAGCAAAATCGTTTTGAAATCTAGGTGACCTATTTTTCAAAACCATTGTTGCGATTAATTTGGAGGAAAATAACCTAGGCTTTTAAAAAAGGAGGAGAGCATTGCTGTGGTCTCTGGAACTCTGAATCAGAGGCTGCTTTTGCTCAGGAAACATGACCGTGAATTTGAGGTACAAAACCTCTAAAGCACACAGCATGGTCCTGAAGGATCTGCTGCTTCCACAGCTCCTATGGAAACTTCCTCCGGAGTCTCTCCAGAGTCCCCCCTTACTGGGAGGCCTCAGAAATAGGGGAGCAGTGTGTAATTCATCGCCCAGGCCTGGATACTTTCAGAGCACTGGTAGCAGTTACACCAGAAGAGCGGGTGTGAAGCATGCCTGTCCTGAGCAAGCTGGAATATCACCGTTGCTCTTCTCAGAGGCTAAATTATCTCACACTCCCCAAAGGAGTTTCTTCATCTTCGATGATTTCTTTTCCTAAAAATTCTAAGCAATGCCTTTTATCGTCAAACTAGATCCTTGAGGCCTCATTGAACATTTCTCCATTCAAAAGAGAACCAATATTCTTATTTTTAATTCTTGTGATTTTTTTTTAAACTTATTGATTTGGGAGAGAGAGAGGGAGAGAAACATCGATTTGTTGCTCCACTTATTTCTGCATTCATTGGTTTATTCTTGTGTGTGCCCTGACCAGAGATCAAGCCCACAACCTTGGTGTATCGGGGCCACGCTCTAACCAACTGAGCTCCCCAGCCAGGGCCAGAACCAGTATTCTTATTTCTGCATCCCATCGCCTCTGCATCTGGCCTGGGACACTGACCCCCTTTCCCTGTTCATTCCCTTTGTTCTAGTCTAACAGACTTGTCTTGTTTCTTCCTGTCCCCTCTGTCTGCTTGCCTTCTTTATTAACCTAAAATGCCCGAAATCACACAGGCTTGGCCCACAGTTGAAAAAACAAACACAAGTGCATTGGTAGGAAATCACCCAACATATCATTCCGCAGAGACCATTTGTTGAGCACGTTTTATGTGCCAGGCACGGTGCCCAACACAATGCCATGCACTTTGCGTACACTATTTTTATTTAACTTTTGCAACCATGTTTCAGATAGCTGTTATTATTCCTATGTTACAGATAGGAAAGCGAGGCCTAGAGACGCTAACCCACTCCTGTGGTCTTGTAGACAAGGAAATGGCCATGCCCACCTCAAGCCGGGCATAGTTGACCTTGACGCCAGCCGCACTCTACTGCAGCCTCCGTGAGGGCAAACCCTCCTGTTCGCTCTGCTGTGCTGGGAAACGGTTTCAGGGAATAAATATTTCATAGAACAGAGCTTTTTATTTGACAGTATCTAACCCTGCCTTAGCCTCTTGAAATTATAACACTTTAGAGCAGGTAAGTCTTGGTGATTTCTCTGTCCTTTAGTCTCCCCTCCCCCCAGTTTTTATTGATGACACTTGAGCGTCCTTTCAGTTTCCTAAATGCTGCCTCAGACATCCTCCCTGTGTCCCCATGAAAGATGGGAGGACTTAAGCTAGGCAAGGATGGGATTAAGACTTTATAGATGAGAAAACAAACATGGGAAGGTTAAATGTGTTGGCCATGGTCCTGCATCTGTGACTAAAACTGACATTGGCCAACTCTTAATTCAGGGACACCCTGACTTGCACAGGAGAGCAGTATGTCTATCTGTCTGTCTGTCTATCTATCATCTACCTACCTACCTATCTACCTACCTACTTTATCTGTCATCTATCTATTGTCTATCTGTCTATCTGATCTGATCTAATCTCTGTCTGGAGTGATTAAACAGGAAGAGAAAACTGCTGATCCAACTCTTCTAAAAATCAGTTCAAACTGCCCAGGCTTGTGAAGTCCTCACGGATGTGGAATAGGCACAGGAAAAATCTCTCTTCTGTCACCGTTCCACGGAACACACCTGAGTTTGAGTTTGAACTGAGCCTCTTATTAGCCTGGTTAACTCCAGAAAGTTAGTAAATCACTGCAAATCTCAATTTCTGCACATGAAAGTAAAATGTAATGGTTCTTATCTGATAGAGTATTTGAGATGGATTAAAGGTGATGCCTGTAAGGACCTCGCCCAATTCTGGGCACATACTAAGTACACAGCACATGAGATGTTATTCTTTTTATTGTTATTGTTGTCGGAGAGCAAGAACGACATCAAAAGACACCGCTCTACAACACCCTGTCTCGTTGTACCAAGCTGCAGGTGTGATAGTAAATGGGAGTACAGAAGGATGGTGCTGGAAAATGTAAGTTTAGATGTTTGCCTGGCCTTCACCCATGCGCTTATGGCGCAGTAGGTAGTAAAGGGAAGCTGCCTGGCATTGTAAAGACTCAGAATAAACAGCTGAGTTGAGGTCCGATGTCTCTTATCTTCAGGACCGAGCTCAGTGCTTGGAAATAGTAAGTGTTCCCTGGCCGGGTGGCTCAGTTGGCTGGAGCGCCGTCCTGTGCATCAGAAGGTTGCGGGTTTGATTCCCCGTCAGGGCACATACCCAGGTTGTGGGTTCCATCCCCGGTGGGTGTGAGGATAGGAGGCAACCAATTGAGGTTTCTCTCTCTCTCTCTCTCTCTCCCCCTTCCCCTCTCTCTAAAATCAATTTTAAAATGAGTAAGTGTTCAAGAAAATCATAGAATTATGAATAAAGAAATAATTTACTTGTCTTTGTAATCCCATCACTTTATAGTGAGCCTGCCACAAAATAAGTCCTCGATTAAGTATCTGGTGAAGTAGATTATTCTTTTTATAATAAATAGTATCTTCTAGACAGTGAGCTGAATTGGATTGAAGCCCCTTTGGACGTGTAAAAATCCTTTACACAGGTGGTGGGAAATCATAAGATTATTTTTACCACACTATCTTCCAAATATGGTATGCCTCTCTCCTTTTGGGGTTTAGACCATTCTGTATATTTTTTAAAGAGCTAATGTGTTTGGGATTGCTAACCCCAGGCTACTGTGAAGAGACAACTATGTAGCGATAGCTGGTGGGTAAGAAAAATTAGTTCTCTTTGAGCCATGTGCTGTTATTTCTGTAACATCTAATGATGGTTTCTGCAGACCATCATGAGATACGAGCAGCACTGTGCTTGCTAAACATAACTACATGAAAAGGCACAGAAGAGTGAGAATCTTCTTCTGAATATTAAGGAGTGCCAACTTTTTACTATATTTGGATCAATTTTGACCTGTTTTAAAAAATTGCTTATGACTGGACACCCAGCAATGAAAGAAAAGACATTCTTTAAAACAAACAAACAAACAAACAAAAAACCAGGAACCGCCTGGCCAGCGTGGCTCAGCGGTTGAGCATGGGCCTAGGATCCGGGAGATCGCGGTTCGATTCCCGGTCAGGGCACATGCCCAGGCTGCGGGCTCGGTCCCCAATAGGGGACGTGCAGAAGGCAGCCGATCAGTGACTCTCTCATCATTGATGTTTCTCTCTCTCTCTCCCCCTCTCCCTTCTTCTCTCTGAAATCAATAAAGACATATTTAAATAAAGAAGTAAATAAACAAGCAGTGACCAACTTTCATCCCAGGGTATTACCCAACATTAATGTTAATAACCCAAAGGGGCATTGTAATAGAACAAACCACCTAGAATGTACAAAGTCATTGAGTTAAACTCTTCCCCTACTCTCTTGGAAATTTGTTTTGTTGTTTTTTTTTAAATCTCACAAATGTTTTCTGTTTTGGGGAGAGTTATTTCACATGGTCTCCATGTAAATTTGAAAAGCCTTCCAGTTAACATATGTGGGCAGTTGCTAATTTGTTGAGTTGAATTGTATTTTATCCTCTGAAGACGAAGTCTTTTCTGTGATTAAGTGTGGGAAATGGAACTATTTTGTTTCTTAAAGATTTATGTAAGCTAGAAAGTGGATTTTAAAACCGCAGTATTATATGCAAGTTTATAAAATATTTAGCTAGCCTATTAAATGTCATGTAAATCAACATGTTTACAAAGTACACATATATCTGGACTTTGTGCTTCTGATTGTGTATAATGGATGATATTGTTTTTCTTTAGGTCTGATATTAAAATAAGAGTAACAAGGCATCAAGTCCAAGTAGCTTAGAAAGACTATCCTATTAAAATGGAAAATGTATGGATGATATTCTAGAATTCCCACCAATGCTCTGCTAGTGGTGCATGGTTACATTTTTCAAAATTCAACATGTAATTAATTGCATAGTACTCTTATTTTTCCTCGCCCACAAATGCTTTGTTGATGCTGGTAACTACACTAGCATTGTCAAAGTACTACAATCTCTCCTGCAATAAATGACATGAAATGGGCAGCCGATCAATGACTCTCTCATCATTGATGTTTCTCTCTCTCTCTCTCTCTCCCCCGCTTCCTCTCTCTGAACTCAATAAAGATACACACACACACACACACACACACACACACATATTTATTTATTTATTTTTAAATCTTAGGTCAAGTACTCTCTACTCTGTGAGAAAAGAAAGAAACAAGAAATTTCAGTCTATGATATTCTGGACCAATTGGTACAAATCCTGAAAGACTTAGGAAATTGGGAAATGGTTAAGAGGAGTTGTCAGGAAATAGCCACTCATTACACAAGGAACCAGAAAACACAAGCAGAAACAAAGGAAAAAATGAAAGGTGGGTAGGGAGAGAGGGGAGAGAGAAAAGAGAAGGGAAGGGAAGCCAGAGGACAAGGGAGAAATAATTAAAAAGAGCAGGCCAACAAACCCGAGATCTGTGATAGCAAGTTATAACAGCATCTTTTAAAGATTGCACAGGTATTTATAAAACTGTCAGGGTGAGAACTGCAACCAGAAGCAAAATACTAAGATTAGTCATTTCCAGCAAAGTTGGATAGAGAGTGCAAACAGCAATTAGTTGATTTTTAAAAAATGTTACAGATACAGAGGACTCTATAGAAATTTTCAGTTCACTGGCTTTAACATTTTGAAACGTCAGGTAATTTTTTTATGTCCCAACAATCTATATTAGTTTTTCTCTCCATTTGAAAAAAAAACAAAACTTTATTGATTTCAGAGAGATAGAAACATCAATGATGAGAGAGTGAGCCCGCAACCCGGGCATGTGCCCTGACTAGGAATCGAACCCGGATTGCCTGCATCCTAGGTTGACGCTCTAGCACTGCGCCACACCTGGCCAGGCAGTTTTTTCTCTCCATTTTTAACCTCTTTTGTGTTGATAAGAAAATTATAATCAAGAAATTTCTTTATTAATTTAGAAGTTATAGACTTCTTTTTAAAATTTGTTTAGTGTTAACCCTCGTAATTACATCCCTGAGTTATCAATCTAACTTTAATCCATATCTTCAAGTCCTTAAAACTATATTTATTCTTTCTGAATTATAAAATTATGTGCTTATATTTTGGTGGATTTTAATTATATATATCACAGGAAATACTCATATTTTTAAATAGTGTTCATTTAGATTTGCCCAGATTTTTATCCTGCTCCTATTCCTTTCTGTATCATTTTTCTCCTGCCTGAAGGATACCCTTTACTTTTTTTGCAGTATGCATCTTTAATGTCTATTTTATACTTATTCTTAAAGGATATTTTCAGTGGATACAGAATTCCAATTTGGCAGTTATTTTCTTTTAACATATTGAAAATATCATTCCACTGTCTGCGACTTCTCATGTTGTTGTTGAGAAGTCAGTTGTCAGTATAACTTGTTTTTTGTAGGCAAGCTGTGTACAATTTTTAAGATTTTTAAAAATCTAATTTTTTCTGATACTTATTAAACTTCTTGAATCTATGGATTGTTATGCCTTATCAATTCTGGAAAAAACTTAGCCATTATCTCTTTAAACATTGCCCTGCCCCATTCTGTCTTTTGGATCTTTCCTGGCTCTGTTGAACGTATGCCAGACTTTCATATAAATCCTCTTTTTCTTCTGTAATATCCTGGATCATTTACATCTTTTGATGTCTCCATGCTTTTGACCTATGTTTCATTCACTGGTTCTCTCTTCTGTTGCACCTAAACAGTAAATGAAATCATCTGCTGATTTTTAATTTTGGTTGCTCTTATTTTCACTTTTATAATTCAAATTTTGTTCTTTCCTAAATCTACTCTAGTTTCAGGTTGCCTTTCAAAATTTTCAGGCTTGATTTTTACCTCTTTGAACAAAGTAAGCATAATTGCTTTACAGGACCTTTCTGAGAGTTACGGATTTGAATTCTTTGAGTGTTTCTGTTGTCTTTCCTGGTTCTTATGCATCCTATTTTCTCCCCTCATGTGTTTGGTCATTTTTGATTGTGTGCCGAGCATTGCATTTTAATATTGTTAATAGAAATCACTTGAACCCTCCAAGTCATTTTTCTTTTGCTTGCCCCAGGCTCCCACAGATAATACCTATCTTGGATAATCTAAATTTGGGGTTTAAGATGTGCTAGGTCATCCAGATTAATCACTGCCAGGCTGCAAATTTTGTGTGTGTTCATTTACTAATGCTTCATCTTTTCCTTTAGTATGCAGGTCCCAGCTCAAGGCAAGCACCATTTACCTGGATTTCAACTTTTTTCTGCTCACCCCATCATTAGTCTATCAAAAACTTAGCATTTTAGCCACGTCTCCTGGATCAACAAATACCATCAGACCAAAAGCCTCTGAGTGCTCTGTGTTCTTAGCCCTGGGTTTCTGTTTTTCCCCAAATATCAGCCTGGTAATTCTCTACAATCTTGTTTGTTCTTTAATGCTTTTTAATATTTGGGATTTTTTCCCCAGGCTTTTTAAAAATGGTCTGTTGGCTTTAGTTTGCTCAGACTTATCCAGCCTGCCATTAACTAAGTAGAATCCCCAGTGTAATTAAAACTTTGCCATTTTCTCTACTATTTCCTCATAAGTATAAAAAGGATTATCTGCCTTTTTAGACTATTTTCAGTGAATAGATGAATGTAAAACTCCAACAGTAGTATCTGGTACTTAGGGAATATTCAAAAAAGTGTATATGATTTTTCCTATCATTATTGCTGTTCGTTAAAAATGTGTCACGTAAAAAAAATGGAACTTTGACTTTAATGAAGTCTCACACTTGCAAAAAGCCTTCTTAGTTTGTAAACTGTCAAGAAATTGAACAAATGTTAAACAATTTTGTATTAACATAACACAGATATACTAATTCTATAATCCTTGAAGTGAAAACAAATCCGAACCAGCTGTATTATAACATTCCTGGCTAGAAATAGTTTAAATGTAAAAAATGAAGTTTATGCAACTTATTAATATTCAGGATGTGGTTTAATTTTGGAGAATCCCAGTTTTGACCATTGCTTTTACTCTGGTTGCCTCCTCGCACCCACACATTTCTCAGTTGTTAGCCACATTCCTTGCAGGAACCCGTGTAACTAGAATTACTTGCATTTGTGACCTTCGCATGTCAGAGTACTGTTTCAGTCCTTAGCATCCTTAGAAGGGTAATTGCTTCGGGCTTTCCTTGAGGAGGGGAGTGGGCTGGTATCTGTGTTTGAAGCTGAAATGGATGCCCTTCCACTTTTGCTTTTAAATAGTCATGGCCGTGGCCGTTATTTCCATCACGGGAGAGGGTGGGTGGTCGGTGCTGTGGGGTTATGGTGTCTAAATTAAGATGGATGGGGGAGCAACCGAGTGAAACAGCCAATTCCTGGTTTAAAAGGCCCCCGCCCCGTCCACTAACTGGTATTGGCGATGCAATTTCGAGCCCACAGAGAGATGGCAGTGACGCCCCAGGAAAGCAGCGTTAGCTGAAGGACCCCCAATGTGTTCCCTGGTCTATGTGCCCCCTCTTTCAAGAAATTTCAATTGGTTTCAGAAGGGACAATACACAAAATAGGATCATTTGCACATTTTATTTCTCAAAGAGCAACGTGGCACACAGTTTTGAGATCTCAGTTATGAACAGTGCAAGGTGTCTCTTACAGTGTTCTAGCTTGACGTAAAGCCTGTTGGAAGTCAGTTAAAGTTGCATAGCCAGTGCAGAAAGCGTGACCAACAACTTGACGTCTACCATTTAATACAAATTTACTCTGGGCCACACACGGTGATGTATGTCTATTGTTTTATTTAATCTTCTAAAACACTCATGGGATCAGTGATAGCACTATTCCATTTTCACCCCTGGGGAAACCAAGGCTTAATAAAATGTGCCCCCAAATCCCACAGGTATCTGTCTCGTGAAGCCGTCTACAGTCTCACCAGGGTGCCACCCTGTTTCCACGTTCTTTAACATATTTTTTTCTTTTCTGATTGACAAGTCTGGGAAAGAGAGAAACCTATCATCTTTACTCACTCCTGGGCCTCCACTTCCAAGCTTAGTACCCAATGCAAAATAAATACTTGTTGAATGAACTGATACATGAGGAAATGAAAAGCACATGCCATTTTATCATCACTTATGTGGACTGGCAGGTACCTCATTGCGGCTGGAGGAGACCACAGACTCTGCCCCTGATGTATGTGTCCCCTTGAATCAGGCACGAGCATCTATTTCTCGGCAGTAATGGCCATGTTCTCTTGCTGCTAAGCCCACGTTTCCAGTCTCTCATGAAAATGAAAACAAGGGAAGTTATTTTTAAGGTAGATCCATTCCTGTCTCTGCTGTTACAGATTGTTGCCATTTAACATTTTCAACATTAGGGAATAATTTTCAGGAGGATGTAAGATCCTAGAATTCTTGGCTTAAATAAATAGTATAAAGATCTTTATTTCTCTCTGTTCAGAAACATCCATTTGTTACCTAGACATTTGACAGCTTGGAATGTGTTCCTATAGCTGATTCAGAAACCTGCATCAAGATTTAAAATATTACCTTACATTTGCATAATGTAATTAAGTTTTCAAAGCTGTTTCCCATCACATCTATCATTTTATTTTTACGTTTCTTTTTAGCAGAGCCTTGGAGCATTTTAAATTCACTGTGCCATAATAATATATAGTTGAGTACCATTAAAACATTGATACTGAGGGATAAAACCACAGCCTTCATTTGAACAGCACTATATAAACTGCTTTCACATATATTATCTTAATGGACCACACAGCAACCCCAAGACGGAGGTAGAGCAGGTATTACAATGTTTATTTTACAGACCAGGACAGGGAGCCTCAGAAGTTAGTTGACTTGTTTCTGAAGGCCATCCAGCCAGCAAATGACAAAGCCCAGTCTAGATTCTGGGATTTCTTTCTTCTAAGTGAAATAAGCCAGCTGCAGAAGACCATCTATTGTGTTTTTTACTTCTTGACACTCTGGTGCACGTACAGTGCACACCTTGTGATTTTAGGTATTTTATTTTACTTTTCTTTTTTGATAATATATTTGATGGAGCAAATGATAAAATTGTAACAGCAGAATATATATATATATATATATGTAGGCATGTAGGTATATATATATCAGAATATACATATATACACATATATGAGAGAGATATATATCACCATGATGTTATAAAGCATTCATAGTATTTTTTGGAAAATGTTTAATATGTGAAACAAAACATCAAGGCTCCCTGGAGGATAACTCCACCAAGCCTGTGACTGTAAGGCTGAGTAAACTGGGTTTCAAGGAAACTTGCTGACGGGCCCAAGTTTAAGAAGGTAATTGGTAAAGAGCTCAGAATGGAGCTCATGTGTCCTGCCTCACCTGTTCACTTAGTGCTCCTTCGGGGTTCATTAAGCCTGTATTACATGCAGATCACTCTATTAGGCACAGAAGGAGCGAAGACTAGTAGACTACCATTGCCTTTAAACACTTTCTAGTCCAGTGGAGAGATGATTCATGCGCATTGATGAATGAAGCGCAAGGCAGAGTGCAACGGGACCTTAAAAAAAGACTAGAACAGTTTTCTCACCTCCCATTTACTTTACACTGACTTCAGAGTAAGCCATTAACATGACTTGCTCAGTCTGTGGGATAGACCACAGAAAATACGTAATTTTTTAAATATCTTGAAATGCATGCTATATACATCAGTACATATGGACATAACCATGGAGCGATGCTTATAGATCCATGTGCGTATGTATAGAAATATTTATATATGTGTAATTGTAGGCATGTTTGGATATAGAAGTGTAGATGTGTATGTACATAAATGTTTTAGGGAGTCGTGTATGTGTATATTTTTTCCTGTGTACAAGTTTTGTGAATGTTTTCTGGTTTTACTGAGATAAAATTAACATACAACATTATATAAGATTAAGGTGTACAACAGAATGATTCGATGTAGGTATATATCGTGAAATGATTCACAAGTTTAGTTAACATTCATCACCTCAAACAGTTACAAATTTTTTTTCCCTGTGATGAGAACTTTTAAGATCTACTCTCTTGACAAGGTTCAGATATACAATACGGTATCGTTAACTATAGTTGCCACTCTGTGCATCACATCCCCAGAGCTTATTATAAGTAGAAGTTTGTACCCTTGGCCAGTTTCACCCAGTTCCCCTACCCTGGCCCCCCCCTCTGCTAAACACAGTTCTTGTCTCTGTTTCTATGCGCTTGTTTGGTTGTTTTTTTTTAGATTCCATAGACAGGGTGGGATAAAAGTAGGTTTACAGTCATTTGTATAGAAAATAATACAATAATGAATAAATAATAAGAATAAATTCTGTGTTTTGCGTACTCACAACTGTAAACCTACTTTTTTACTCCAGCCTGTATAAGTGAGATCATACAATATTTGCCTTTCTCTGTCTGATTTATTTCACTTATGTGGCTATTTTTACACACAAGTACATGCAAGTATATATAGCAGACCCTTAAATTCTCAGCAAATATCTGACATCATCTTAACTCCCGTAGTGTAATTAAGTTTTCAGAAGTTATAAAAGATCACTTAGACATTGGACAGCTCCATGAGTTCAAACCATTTGTATTACTCATTGAGAAGATCTTATTTGCTGCCATAGTTCAGCTCCTTGGTTTATTGAAAATACCTCTTTTTAGACTAAGAGATTGCTCTTAGACCTTTCCACACCCAGCCCCAGCCCCACCCGCTGGCCATGTTAGGGGATGATTTTCACAGGGAAGCCAGATGTGCTGTTGTTGGCGGGGTGATGGTTGCTTTCCTACTTCGGAGGGTCCCTGCGTTGCTGAAGAGGGACCCTGTCTTGTGATGTGACGTCGGGAAGTTGCCTGGGCTCACACAGCAGAAGTCACCTCAGTCCCCCCAGTTCCCACCCAGGGATGTGCAATATCACAAACGGCCTTGTGTCATGAACCTTCGAGGTCCCTTGCAAATGTTGTAGTTCTTTAAGACACAAGTCATTGTATTTTTGTAGCATTGACTTACTGATGTCTTTTCAGGTAAAAATAGTATGTCGGTTGTAAGAAGCCCCTCAATTTCAGGAACCTTGAAATGTGGGGGAGGGAGTTCATATTAGAACAGAAGGAATAGAAGTTAAAACTGAATGAAAAATTAGTTTTAAGAGGCATTTATTCTGTAGGTTATTAAACTAATCATATTTAAAATATGTGTTGACAGTCATAATTCCAACTGTCCCACCTCCCACATGACTAGCTGTCAGTTAAGCCAGTGCTTTGAAATGCCCTGTGCGTCAGAATCTCTGGGGAGCTTGCCAAAAATGGGATCCCCAGCCCTAACCTCTTAAAACTTGGGTCCTAAATCAGAATTTATAGAGGGTCAGCCTACCCAACTTCCGTATTTTTAACAAACTCCTCTGGTGACACTAATTCTCTTCAAGCTTTGAGAATCTATGTCTGACACCCGGTGCCGAGGGAAATGTGAAGCCTTCTTTGGGCCACACTCCTTTTATTATTTTATTTGTTTTTTATTTGTTTGTTTGTCTTACTGTTTTCAAGTTGACACTCCTATTGTCACTTGAAACCTAGTTGGTTGGAATTTCCCCATGTGTATCTAAATGTGTAAATTTTTTTCCATAATCTTTGACTCAATAATTGCACATTTCCAAGAATGTGTCCTAAGGAAATTCTTTAGAAAATGAACAGATATTTGTGGATATGTACATAATATACATTGAAACTTCCCTTCATTCAGACTTATGCTCTTGGGAGACATTGCTCAGAATCTCCCCCCGCTTAAGCTTTTCCCTGACTTTCCCCGGACCAGTGCATGTCGCCTACATCAAGCCAGCCCAAGTTCTGTCCCCTGGAAGCATCCAGTTCAGTTCAGAGCGTGGCTCCTTCCCAACCTCTCCCCCAGTTCATTTTTGCTAAGAACACTTTTACTATTTCTGACCTGATTTCAAACACTGACTCATCACAACTTCACTATCACAAACCCACTGCACACATCACATCCACAGTCTGAGTCAGACATTTGGAAAGAGAGTGCATGGTGGGACATGTCTGTGTGTGTGTGTTGGAGTGAGATACGTCACCGGGGAGGGTGTGCGAATGCCAGTGAAAAACTGTGGTAGCTACACATTGCATTTCTGTGAGCAATAGTGTAATGAAAGTGGAGTGAGAGAATGGGGCACGGGAGGGAGACACTGTCACTCTGCCACCATCTGGCATTAATCCAGAATTCCTCAAAGTGGGGTATTAGATGGGACACGAATGGACTTTTTTCCCGCTGTAATATATTTGTTGTAGCATATACTAGAAAAATTTTACTAGCACACCAAAACGTTGGCTCTACACATATGTCTGCCTAGATTGAGGCTAAACGAGGTAGGCTTTAAGGGGGGAAAATGAGTTGATTTAAAGAAAAGTAATTAAGTAATATTAAAGTTGGCATGTGCGGACAGTGTAAATTTCGAGGGGGGTATGCAAATGCCTGAAATTGGGGAAACACTATGTTCATCGATACTGGTTGCACATCTCACTGAGAGCACAGGCCCATTTCTGTCCTCCCCGGGGCTCTCTAGCTCGGCTTAGCACTGGGCCTGGCACCTCGCACTAATCAGTCTGTATTAAATCACAATGCCTGTGTAAATGCTTCGCTTCCTGTGTAAAAAACGTTCACCCGCTTTACGAGAAGGCTTAGGGGTGCACTAGGAAACACACTTAAGCTTTGGTAGCAGAAAGAACAGTGCACTAACCTCAACCCCTTACTGTCATTCTCAGTATCAATTATTAAACTTCTCAGAGCCTGAGTTTATTATCTAACAAATGCAGATACTGTTTAGGTAGATCACAATTTTTAGGATAAAAGGCAGCATCTACACAAATGTCTAGTCATACTGCGTAGCCATTGTAGGTGCTCAATACTGTATGTCATTGTTTTCTTTTTTAAAGAGATGCCCATTTTCTCAGGTGGCCATGAAAAAGGTGTTAAGGAAAAGAGCTTTGAGTAAGGTCTGTGTGACAGAAGGTGCTCACACACAGGCATCGCGGGGAAGGGACAGTGCGGGAGGAAGCGGGGGGTTTAGGAAGAGGGCCCGAGGGGAACCCTCAGCGAGCCCCTGCGCCCTGGCTTTGCCAGCGTTGACTGGAAGGAGTCGCTGGTCCGTTTTTGGTTAGAATGTGGTTGCTGACCTTACACCCGCCTCTGACACTCAAGTCTTGGGGAAGACGAACGACGCCTGCATCCCATGTGAGCATCTCTTTAATCAGTTAGCTAAGGCAGTTCATTTCTGCAAGAGTCTTTTCTCCATATATTTTTAAGATCTTTCTGCCAGACCTGCTTCTTTACTTGTAATAGCTGCATGATTTTTTGCTTAGAGCTGGTCTGTTATAGATACCGATATTTCAGTTGTTTTCCAGTGTTTTGCTGCTATAAGCAATGTGCGATGACTAGCCTTCTACAGAAGTCATCGCACACGTGAGCGAGGAGACCCGTAGCATAAACTCCTAGGAGAAAGTCTAAATCAAAGGGTGGGTGCGTTTGCAGTCGTTTAATACGGTGCCGGATTTCTCTGCAGAAAGGTTGTGCTGGTTTCCACTCCGCTGCAGTACAGGAGCGTTTCCTCACATCCACGCCAAAGCAGTGTACTTAAAACTCGCTTCTTTTAATGTGCAAAAATACAATTATAGTTTTAAATTGCAAGTCCTTACTTATGCATAAGATTGAGCTTCTGCTCTCTTTCTCACTTTGTGTCAAACTAAATGTCCAACCTCCCAACCACACACTCTGCCCGAGGGTAGGGACTCAGAGCCTTTCTGCCCTGGAATTGACCTTGACTTCACTTGCTCCGACTCCCTCGCTTTGCAGAGCTGAAGCCCAAATGGAGAGGGTTTTGCCAAGGGTCACACGGCACCTCAAATATATTCTTTACTTAACAGGTGACCATTCACTGTCTCTGAGTTAAGTGCTCTTGGAGTTCTTTTCTGGCTCCAGAAATCCACCGCTTCAGGTGCTGCAAAGGTGAGAGCTCAGCCTCAGATCCAGATCGAGCAAGACAGGTTGTTCCATACGCTCACAACGGGCCTCTCTGATGCACAAGGCTTTCCAGGGAGTCAAGAAACCAGAGGCAGTTATCCCTGAGAATAAAGAACACTCCCCCCCGCAGCACCAGCGAGCAGCTTCCAGAGAGATTCACGCCTCCTGAGCGCAGCAGACGACGAGATAAAAATATCCTGGCTGGGAGGCGTGCAGATGTTTGCCTGCACCTTGCTAATTCACACCCTGCTCTGGCGTTGGTGCTATTTTCTCCCTCTGGCTCCCTCCAGTAAATGCAGCGTCCTTCAGAAAAGTGAGCAAACAAACCTCCAGCCTCACAAACAGCCCCACTGCAGCCTGCTTCTGGGGAAGCTTCCTCCCTCCACCCAGCGCGGCCTCCAAGTCACAAGAGCCAGCGATGTCCAGCAAGTGAACTAAGTCGGAGAACACCATATGCTTTCACTTATACCATAAATTTCACTGATATGAATCTAAAAACGAAATAAATGAACAAACAAGAGAAACCATCTCAGAGATACAGAGAACAAACTGATGGTTGCCAGATAGGAGGGGGTTTGGGGGACGGGTGAAAGAAGCGAAAGGGATTAGGAAATGCAAATTGCAAGTTATAAACATAGTTATAGGGATGGAAAGTGTTTAATATATGGAATATAGTCAATAATATTGGAATAGCTATGTATGGTGTCAGATGAGATTTATCAGGGTGATCACTTCATAAGGCATATAAATGTCCAACCACTAGGTTGTACACATGAAACATATCATATTATTGTATGTCAACTATAATTGAAAAATAAATTTAAAATGTTTATTGAATTTATTGGGGTGACAGTTAATAAAATTACATAGGTTTCAGGTGTACAATTCTATAACACATCATCTGTATATTGTATTGTGTGCTCACCACCCCAAGTCATGGCTCCTTCCACCATTTATCCCCCCATACCCTCTTCTACCAACTTTTCTGTCTGAAACTTTCTATAACAACAACAAAAAGAATAATCAGCAATGTCAAATACAAATGATTATTGACAGCCAAAGATATTTAGAAGTTAAGGAAGCCCAACCTCTGCCAGGCTTCGCTATTGAGTAACTGATCATGCTGATTGGTTATCAAAGAGATTCCAGTTGGTCTCCCATGGAGAAGCCGATTGATTGCCAATAGAGAACTCAGTCCCCTGGGAGAATGAATCATTCCTCCCTACCTTGCTCCGCGTCTGATGTGGTCCTCTTCAGCACCGAAGTCCCCAGTAGGGGGAGGCCCGAGAGAAAGGGAAAGTACACACCCTGTCTTCTTGAGAAAGGAAGGGACCTGGACTGGAGCACTAGCCTACCACTGAGTCGATGGAACGTGAGCAAGCCAGAGCCTTTCCAAGGCGTGCTCTTCATCTCGGGGGCGCTTTCCTGTGAATCTCCGATGCTGTTGCAAACAAATTCCATCCTTTGCAAAGTCTCCCAAGTGTATTGGACAGTAGTGTTCTTTCGTGAGTGACAGAAGCAGGTCGGTCTCAGTAAGCCTCATACCGTATAGGAAAGGACCTTAAGCACAGCTGGCATTGGGTACCTGCTTCCTAAGCTTTGTTTGCCCAGCCTCCAAAGGGACGCACCTTGGCATCCTTTCAGTGATCACCCAGCCTTGTCCAGATGAGGAAAGTTAGGACAGGTAGTGAGTGACCTGCATACTGGGAAGCTCTTCACAGAACATGGTTTTGCTTTTGTCTCTCCTTTAAAACGGAAGCAAATAATCATAATAATTATATTCAGATTTTAGATATGGGATCTGCCGTGACTTTAAAATGTATAATATAATTATGTATTATTCAGCATAATCTTGCCATTATAATGTTCTGGCTTATATAACTTATGTCGCAGTCTAAGTCAAGCAAGTATGCCTATGTCAGTCCTCAAGTCCTCTCAATCAGTGTGCAATAAATGAGTATAAATGAGGGAAAATCCCTGGGCCAGCTAGCTGGTCTCTCTCTCTCTCTCTCTCTCACTCACACACACACACACACACACAAGATACAGCTCCACTTCTGTAACATTAAGGGAAGAAAGGAGTGGAGCAAGCCTTGCTTCGATGGTCAGGGTTAGAGAGGAACACAAAGTCTGGTTCCAGGGCACCGGCTGGGGCTGCTTAGTTGAAGCCTTGCTATTTCCACGAGCTAATGCCATAGGAGAAATCCTATCATCTGACTCTCCCTAGAGAGGAATCTGGAACTGGAGCCAAGCAGCAGACAGAGAAGCCATCATAAATGTCACCTGCCTTGAGTCTGCACCATTAAGCGTGTTCTACTTTGTGGAGCGGGTGTGGAAGGAAACTCTTCAAATGGTGCCATTCTGCTTTACTTTTTTTTTTTTTCTTCTTTTTTTATTGATTTGAGAGAGAGAGGAAGGGAGAGGGAGAGAGAAATAGAAACATTGATGAGAGAGAAACATCGATCTGCTGCCTCCTGCACACCGAGTCCTGGGGATCGAGCCCGCCACTTGGGCATGTGCCCTGACCGGGAATCGAACCTGTGACCTCTTGGTTCCTAGGTCGATGCTCAACCGCTGAGCAGTACCAGCCAGGCTGCTTTACCTTTTTATCCTCACGGCCAATTTATAGGCTTTTCTTTGTTTAAGCTTGTGTTGAAGAGCACTTACTCTAGTTGGATTGGTAGCTATCTTTAAACTGCCAAATATCACTCCATAAGAATCCTGAGTTTAATTCCTATGCCCTCAGCTTGGCTTGACTTGAACTTGGTCATGATACTTATTCCCAGTTTAAGTTTGAGAGTAGGGGGAGAAAAATCCTTCTAGTTCTGCATCTAAAAGAGGTCCCTTAGGAAACAGATCAGTGTGCTCGCATGTGCTCTCTTATCCCTTGCCTTCAAGTTACTCAGCCTCCAATGTAGAATCTTAAACAGGCACAGAATTGGTCACAATTTGATAAGCTCTGAGCCACATATATGCATTACTTCGGTCAAAAGGACAGCAGATGTGACATTTAATTCCTACGTCCTTCAGAACTGTTTAGTTCTCTGTGCTTTATTTTCTTCCTTTGATAGTAGTTCCCATCATTACTGTATTTTTTCAAAGATGAACTCTGGCTCTCAGCCACAAAGAATGAATCTGAACAATACTGAGAGAGGAGAAAAATTTGAGAAAGAATCTCCGGAGCAGGAGTAACCTGAAGACACGCTCAGGGAGGCGTGAGAGGCCCGATCACACACCAGGCTGTGAGAGCTGCAGATGGAAACCGCCAGCCACCAAAAGGGAGGGAGGGAGGGTGACGAACTGGCTTTGACAAGCTTATTCCTGTCAATTTCGCTAGGCCGTCGGAGGATCTGCAGGAATCTTGCCTGGGTGGCTCCCTTTCCTGCATGGCCTCCCCGTGTCGCTGGCCTGGGGTGATGACTGCTCCTGGTGTAGACAGCCCACTGAGGAGTCCCGTTTCTATTTTAGCTGCCCCTCATATGACTGTGATCCTAAAATTAGCCACAAAGACAAGATAGGAAACATCCCCCCCAAAAAATAACAAGCTGCTGGCATCCCCGGAAAATGAACTTTATCTTCTCTAGCCCAAAGAGAACCATAAAGGAATGCTTTAAGCCTCAGTATTTCCCCAAGGGAGGTAGTAGTGGCTGCCAGCAAATTCATCCTTAAAGCTGGGACAGAATGATGGTGGTCCTATTGACACCAAGAGAACAGCTAAGCTCGAGCCCGGCTGCTCTGTTCCAGAGTCCGAAGACATGAATTGGCCATAAAATTCTTTAACAAAGAAGTTATTGACTGTGTTGTCAGGAGAAGTTATTTCTTTGAGTAGGAGCAAGCACCACAGATACGCTTAATGGATTTGATTTTCTCCTAAGATCTGATTCGTCTGATCAGAAGTTCAACCCCCAAATTAATTGTAATTCCAAGTCTTTTGACCATTTATTCTGTTAACCTGAGTTTTTAACAATTCTTTGAAATTTTGACTTGACAGGACTGAAACTAAAGTGCAAAAACTGGAACTTTAAAAATTACCATAAAAATAAATCAGTGCCTTCAAAAGAATGGAAATAGGGCATTTTAATTCAATTTTTTGACATTTTTAAGGCTCCCTACTCCCTTGCCCAAAATAAAAAGATTAATTAAGCTTTCAGCATTTTTTGTTACAGAGAAATGTGTTTGCAAGATCCCTGTGCCATCCCTAACCCCACCCATCACTCACCTGCCTTTGTTCTTCACTGCTTTCTCATTCTGGGAGAAGAAAAGCAAAATATCTGTAATTTGTACGCGTGACATAGACAGATGGCATTATCTCAGTGACTACTCACCATGGCCTCATCGAATATCAGATGCCTGGTAGCAATAATAACGCTAAAATGTATTGAGTTTTACCAGGTGCCAATTACTCTTGCATATATTTGCATATATTAGCTTATTTGATCCAAACAGCAACCCTGTGAGACAGAAATTAAAAAGCTGGGCAGAGAGGAGTTAAGTAATATGTCCAGGGTCACTCCATAAGTGGTTAGAGCTGGTCTCTAAGTCTAAGGTCTTGCCCTTAACCGTTACGAACATTACTTTTCTGTGCTTTTTAAAATCTAAAAGTATGTGACTGTGCGTATAAATAGCTAACTCTAAAGACAGAAAAAAGAACGACTTTTACTGTTTGTATCAAATAAAAACTGTCTGCAATTTTAGATTATATGCAAAACTGATGGTACAAATCATGGTCATTGTGCTGTTTGATAAGGAGACAATGATAAACGGCATCCAGTCTCTCTAATCTGTAGAAAGAACTGATTTGTCTTCATTTTTCACAGTTTCATAGTATTTATCATCAGTGTTGGTGTTGACAGTTCTCCCTGATGGTAGGAACTGTTTTGTCAATCTTATCATTCCCCACAGACTTTCAAAAAGACAAAGGCTCTGAATCTAACTTGACAGAAGCGAGAGAATGAAAAAGAGACACAGATTGAGAGAGAGAGAGAAAGAAGAGAGGGAGGGAGGGAGGGAGGAAGGAAGGAAGATGTTTGTTTCAATTTCAGATGGACCCTTTTTCCATACCTCCACCCCAAGGCCAAAATTACAAGCGCTATACTCTATTCTTGACGTTCATTCATTCATTCACTCGTTCACTCATTCAGTCTTTCATTTTAAAGTATTTATTGCATTCAGTACTATTTTATGCTAGTCACTCTGATGAACAAAGCCCAACATTCTCTCTGTTTTCATAGGGCTTTCATTTTAACTAGGGAGATAAGTATTGATTAAAAAAAAAAAAAAATCAAGCAAACGTATAACCCAAAGTGTGATACAACGCTATTTAGAAAAAAATTGTTGATGCTATGAAAACTCGAAGACCCTGGCCTGATATGGAAAAACTGGGAAGGCTTTATATTAGTTTGCTAGGGCTGCTGTAACAAATTACCACACACTGGGTGTCTTAAAACAACAGAAATTTATTCTCTCTTCATTCTGGAGGCCAGAAGTCTGAAATCCAGGTGTCGACAAGGGGGGTTCCGTCTGGAGGCTCTGAAGACATCTATCTCTTCCAGTCCTCTCTCCTGGCGCCTGCTGGTCACTGCCAATCTTTGGTGTTCCTTGGCTTGTAGGAGCATCACTCCAGCCTTTACCTCCAGCTTCACATGGCTTTCTCCCCTGCTTATTTGTGTGTGTATAAATTTGCCTTTTCTTAAATGGACACCAGTCATTGGATTAGGACTCACCCTAATGCAGTATGACCTCAACTTGATTATATCTGCAAAGACCCTATTTCCAAATAAGTCCACATTCATAGGTGCTGGGAGTTAGGACTTGACATGTCTTTTTTGAGAACACAACTCAACCTACAACAGCTTCCTTGAGTCAAGTACATTTGAGTTGAGATTTAATCTAAGAAAGAGGGGGCCTCATAGAGAGAATGGGGTGTGTGAAGGCCCCGAGGCAGGAAGGAGCATTCTATCTGATGGCTTAAAAAAGAACACAGAGACAGACATACACAGCAAATTACAGAAGGGAAGAGACTCCAGGACATGTACTTTCGGGTATGCCACACACCCTCCCCTGACACAGGATGAGGACAGTCACAAGCCTAATGGTCTTCATTCCAGTTCAGGTGCGCCTTCTGCATCTTGCTGATCAGAAAGAAGGGAAAACACTTTCTTATGGGAGAGAAAGCCTACGGTCAAGCCTTCTTCAGGACCACAGTGTGGTCTTGAAACCTGAGCACAGGGGCTGGAAGAAGACTTAGGTTAGTTACGTCCTAGCTTTTGAACAACCACTTGGGTGATTTCTCGCTCTGAGCCCGATTTTCCATCTGTAAAGTAGGGGGAGTACTGGGAATAGAGAAAATGAATTATCCTGGACCTTCTGAGGCTGGCACAGTTCATGCACATGCCTTCCCAGGGACAGAAGGAGCAGGGCCAGCAAGGGGATGTACCGTGGAGGAGGTGAGGTTAATAATAACAATAACATTTTGTCTGTGTACAGTGGAGATCGTGGGAGAGTTAATATGTGTCATTTTAACCACTGAATCTATGTCCAGTTTCTCATATACAGTCTCGGGCAATGTTTGTGGCTCCTAAACCCCTTTTAAAAATCAAACTCAGTATCAGGGCTGGGCAAGTGTGTAAACACACACCTCATCTGCGAGCACTGGCAGGAGAGGGTTATCACTTTTACTGATCTTGAGAAGGCCCAATGGAGGGAGGCCCTGGGCAAGAAGGTGGTGACAAAGGAGGAAGAGACAGGAGGCCGGAATGGGGCTCCAGTCACCCCCAAACCCCTAAGAAGGCCCTGGGAGACGGGAAAGAAACTGAAGAAATCTTGTTTTAACCCAGGACCAACCCCGGCCACTCTGAGGGTTTCAGCTTTCCCAGAGACAGATCACAGCATGCGGTTGTCAGAGCTGTCCTCGAGGCGAGGCTTCTGTCACACAGGATGACACAGCCGCACTGCTGTGGAGAATGACCTGCAGACCACCCACGGCTGAGAAGGGAGGGGCTGGAGCTGCATTCCCCAGAGGGTTCGGAGCAAATGATGTGAAGCATCTAGGAAGCCTCGTTAACCCCTGAATGCGGTGAAGCCGCCACCCGGTGCATCTCCCCAAGGTGTGCTATGGCCTTATGTGCATATATGTACCATAGGGTTGTGTGTGCGAGAGACGTTTTACCTTGCACTTCATTCGTCATCCTGCTCTTCTGAGGAATATGTTCGAAGTGCAGCTGGTCTCATTGGTTCATCAAACCTACTCGTGTGCTTGTAACTATTGCATACTGACTTGTAGGCTGGACATGCCACTTTCTTCACGTGGACATTACGTTGTCCCTAATTTTGCACTCTCAGTGTTGTGCAGGTATGGGTGTGATCTTTAGGAAGTCGCTCATTGTTACCTTTTAAGATGCCATATAATTTATATATCTACCTTGCTAATTTTTTGTCTCACTCGACTTAAATACCAACTCCACGAGAGCGGGAACTTTTGTCTCGTGTGTTCACAGTTCTCCCTGCAGAACCTAAAACTGCACCCCAAAATATTCATTGGACGAATGGACATGACCGCATTCCGCCTCCTCGCGTCGTCGCAATGTGTTGACCTCGTACTAGAGTTAAGCTCTCAAAGGGGGCAGGAATAGTCGCTCTCTGGTTAGAGAGGGAGCTTAATACGTATCAGAGACACACAGCATAGCACGTCTCAGCTCAACAAGTGACTGGCGGTGATTTGGGCCAAACACCAACTTGAAAAGATTAACAGCAACTTATATCTGGTTCCCCTTTCCACCTCCACAGCTCCCACCCTGGCGTCAGCCAGCACTGTCTCTAAGCTGGAGTTTTGCAGGGGCCTCCAAACCAGCCTCCTTACCTCCGCTCTTATGCACATCCTTCCACGGTCACCACGGCAGGGAAATGCTGAAACCTCAGATCAGGGCAGCCCCTGTCGAGACTTCCAGTGGGACTTTGCTCCGAGTAAAAGCCCCAGTTAATGGGTAATGGCTCCAGAAGCACGGCATGGTGCCCGATCGCTGCCCTTCCATCGCTGTCTGCCCTCAGCTTGGCTGCCGTCCTAGATGCTCGCTCCCTGCAGCCTGCTGGCTTCCGCAGTTCCTGGAACTCGAGTTTGTCCTCGCTGTGGGGCTCTGGGACTTGCCCTGCACTCCTGGGAGGCTTCCCCCAGGCATCTGCATGGCGTTTTCCCTTCCAGCCTTTAGCCAAATTACAGGACTTAGGCTTTTCTTTATCTCAAACTGCAACCCCACCTGGACACGTCCTGGCACCTCGGTGCTTTATGATGATTTTCCCCTAACACTTTGTGGTCATCTAGCACAGTGCTTATTTATTTGTTTGTTTGTTTATCATAGTTATTGTGTCTCTTCCAACTAACAGGCTAGGGCCATGAGCCAGAGTGTAGGCATATTTTATTTATTTAGTACCAAGAACAGTGCTTGGCAGCTCTTAAGTGTTCAATACGTATTTGTCCAAGAAATTGATTTTAAAAGAGAGCACTTATTTGACACCCACCCTGCTAAACCCTTTACCTGCATTATTCTAGGTAATTTTCATCACTGCCCTATGAGAAGACAATGGGCTCTATAGTCAGACAGCTTGGATTAAATCCTTGCTCCATTGCTTAGCAGCTCTGGGCCCCAGGTCAACAATCATCTATGTTCGCCAAGTCTCCATTACCCCATCTCAAAGAAATCAAAGGAAATATTAATGGTTACTATTTACTACTATTGGTTGTATGTTGTCAGACTCTGTATGAAGCAACCAGGTCAACACTGAGAAGTGTTTCAAGTGCAGCCCTAAATTTAGGCTTCAAATCGCATCTTTTTAAATTATCTATCTCATGTGATCATTTAAGTCTTAATAACTGTTTTGTGCATACTGTTTTGCAAGAGTAAAGTACTCCCTTGTCTTACCCTATTTCACACAGGAGAAATGCTAACTGTTAGATCCTAAGTGCCCTGGAAAATGGGATTTATCGGTGACAGTGCATTAACGCACTCAGCGCTCAGTGCGTTGCTTCGATACTGACACACAGCCTTGCTTTAAATCCTTGTCATAGACTGGGCAAGAAATGTGTTTAGTAGCCTTGCAATCACATTTCTACAGAACAAGACTTGTTTTCGAGCCGTCTGAGAGTTTTAAAGATAATAACTTCCTCTCTCTCTGGAGAAGAAAAATCAATTTAAAGATAATAATAGCTGTGACAAAGAAAAAACTGATGGCCTTTCTGATACTCAAGGAGAGCCAAGTGCCATGGAATGGTTAAAACAAATGTTGGTGAATGAGGCTGACCCAGTGGAAATCCTCACAGACACATCACAGGCTCTCAATAAACAAACCAGTGAATGGCCCACAGAGGTACAACCTGTATAATGTTGGGAAAATTTAAAGTTTTTCATTTCTTGTATAATGGGGAAATGATATTTATACCATGAATCGTTATATTGTGAGATAATATGTGTGCAGTGGTAGCTCCTGTGCTTGACATATAGAAAGATTTTAACCGTTATTATTAAACAATTTTTCCACCCTACAGTTCAGAATATGGAGTCCTCTGCTCCCAAATGTAATGCTTTCCCTGAAGTGTGAGAACACAGAAGAGCTTAATAGCAGATATAAAAATGAGCCCTTCCCGAATTCTCTCCTCCCCCCCTCCCCCCGGCCCAGCTCCGTGTAAGCAATAGTAGGGGTGCATCCCTAATTCCTACCAAATCTTCTTATATAATAATTACTCAGCTCTCCCCGATTTCCTCAACCGCACGACAAAACCTGTGTTATCTCTGAGGACAGCGCAGCCACCCCTTCTGCTGGCAGCGGTCCCTGTCCTCCCCCGGGAAGCCTGCCCTCGGCGCCCGGCCCTGCCTGGTTGGCTCCTGGGTTCCAGGGCTCATTATATCCTCAGGCCTCCGCTTCATTATTTACATGTCAGTCCCTCCCAGGGGGCAGAGCTGGAGAGAGGATCATAAATCATACATTCGGGGCTGGGCTGGATGACTTTTAACACGCGGCCCAGAGCATTAAAAAGATAATGCTTGGCATTAGCTTAGCGCAGCGGCCAGCGGGAGAGAGTGGTCACTGGTGGTAATGAGGGTGATTAGCAGCAGTGTGGCATTCAGCTGTCACGGGACACGGCAAGTAAGTGGGTGAAGTACAATTATCTATACAAACGCTGTTATGATCTAGAGTATTACAGGCCAGGGCCCCAGAGCTTCGGAATATCAAAGATTGCTTACTACGCAAAGAGGAAATACCAGCTCTCGGAATCTTCCTCGAGGGTCCATGTGGAGAGAAAGAAAAGAAAAAAAAAAGAGCCTTTGAGACTGTTTTTCCTAACCAAACTATTTATAGAAATAGTTTAAAAACTTAAGTGAGAAATTATAATTTCTGGTTTCTGTGCCAGGAGGTAACAAACCAAAGAAAATACCAGGAAAAGTATGTTTTGCCTATGTAAACTGCTGACGCGTGATAGTGTATTACTTAAATTTCCGAATACTTAGGTATTATTAATATGCCACTGAGTTTAATACGGGTAAAATAACATTTTGATTAAGTCAGTGGTGAATTATACCTTCTCCTATCAGAGTCCATATTTTGGGAGAGGAACATTAATATTTTGTGGGTTTAAAGCGTTCTTTGTTCTTGCGAGTGAAAATTTCATTTTGGTTCCATTCATTTACTTCAACAAACATTTTTATTTTTGCCTGTCGTCAGGCACTATGCTAAGTACTGGACATAAAGTGGTGAACAGGCCCAGGGAAATCTCTGTCTCTGTGCAGCAAAAAGGGATAGAGATATTGAAGGGGGCATTGATTTCATAGGTAATACAGTTTACTACCCTGAGTGATCTGTACTTCTGAGCCTATAGGATATAAACAGGAGAGTCTGGCAGGCAGTGAAGGCTTCCCGGAGAAAGGTAGGTTTAATTTAAACAACAACAGCAGCAATCACAGTGCCCCCAGTGATTCCCAAAAAATGACTAGTGAAGGTTCGATGTAATTCACTATGAGAAGGGGCCCAGCGTCCACGCAGAAGGGTTGGTTCCGGCCTCACGGATCTTGGTTGTCCAGTTTTGCAGAGCACTGCTGAGCCTCAGGGCTGGTTCTCCATTCAACCAGAGGAGAGGTGTTTTAGAGTCCAAAGCATTTCAGATTTAGGAGCAAAATCTTTCTGTTTGCATTAATTCCAACTTTTCATGATGGCGCGTTGAAAGCATGAAACTTAGCACGTACTTAGCATGTGTTCCAGCTGTACTCCCGCTTTCAGCTGTTCCCTACCCTCACTTTCTCTTTGTTCCACTTCCCTCACTGAATTCTTCATTTTCCCCCAGAAACATTATTTTATTCAGTGTAGAATTTACATAACACTTATTAGAGAAATCTTGAGGAGGGGGAAGAAAAGCCTTAATAAGTTTAAATTAACCTCCCTTATCATGAACACTTGCTATGTGAACACCCGTCTTTATATATATATATATATATATATACACACATGTACTTGCTTACTTTATTTTAAGTGTCTTAAATATTGCTATGTTGAGGTACATTTATTTGCATAAAGCCCTTGGAAATTTTTTTCAAATAAGTTGTGGAATAAGTTTTTAAAAACAGACAAATCAATCAATTGATAATTAAAAGGTGGTACTGATGTCCCTCAAATGTGATTTCCCTAAAGACAAACAGGAGTGTTTCTGGTAGAGCATAGGCATTGGGTTCCCGGGCTCTGGAGTAAGACCGCCCACCCCATGTCCTGGCTTTGCTGTTTCCCACCTACATAGCTTTGCACAATCCATGAGTCTTTAGGGGGCTTCTTTTCCTTTTCTGTAATATTTATGATGTTGCAGATGAACTGAGGAAAGGAGTGCATAGCATTTGGCATAGTTCCTGCTTATAGTAACCACCCTGAAAGTATTAGCTCTTGTTATTTCTTTTTTTTTTTTTAATTTTATTTTTGTTTAAAATATTACATTTTAAAATTTTGTTTTAAAATTTTTCTCCCCAATGACCCGTTCCACCCCATCCCACCCCCCTCCCTAGGCCCCCTCCGCACCATTGTCCGTGTCCTTGGGTTGTGCATATAAATTCTTTGGTTACTCTCTCCCCCTCCACCCACCCGCCCTCCTCCCTCCCTCTGTCATTCATCAGTCTCATCCATGCTTCCATGTCATTGAATCTATTCTGTTCATCAGTATATTAAGTTCTTTAGATTCCACATACAAGCGAGATCATGTGATGTTTGTCTTTCTCTGCCTGGCTTATTTCACTCAGCAGAATATTCTCCAGGTCCCTCCACGCTGTCCCAAAGGGTACGAGATTCTTCTTCTTTACAGCCGCATAGTATTCCATGGTGTGAATGTCCCACAGCTTTTCCATCCACTCACCTACTGATGGGCACTTGGGCTGTTTCCAGATCTTAGCTATTGGAAACTGTGCTGCTATGAACATAGGGGTGCGTATATTCTTTCTGATTAGTGTTTCAGGATTCTTAGGATACATTCCTAGAAGTGGGATCACTGGGTCAAAAGGCAGCTCCATTTCTGATTTTTTGAGGAACCTCCATGCTGTTTTCCATAGCTCTTGTTATTTCTAAGCACTCATGTGACTCCTTCAGCTACGTGCGCTCCTTGATGGCTCCCGCGTTCCTCCAGCGTCCCAAGCACAGGGTTGGTGTCATCTTCAACCTCCCTTCTCTCTCTCTCTCTGTTTCCCAGCAATCAGCACGTTATGTGGACCCTTCGCACATCACAGACCTGCAGGAAAGAAGAGTTGGGCTTAAGTTCATAAGAAGCTTCAGATTAAACACGTGTGACTGCCATTCACCCAGCTCTGCGCCTTTGAGTAGGGACTTGACCTATGGACTCAGATCCCTCCTGTATAAACGGGATGCTAACGGCCCCTCTCTCATAGTCTTGATCGAAATCAGGAATCGGAGGGTGGATGTGAACTGCGGCCTTACTCAGTGCTCAGCGCAGGCTAAGTGCCCAGTAGCGAGGTGATGTTGAGCGACAGGGAAAGTGGCGATGGTGAGATGCGTAAGGGGCCCCTTAGCTTGGGAAAGAAAAGCCCTTCTGCCCTTCACCCTAATCCAATCTTCATCTGCTTACATCTGAACGTTGGCGATGAATTCCTACCTGGACCTCTAGCCTGTAGTTGTTTCTGCTTCATTCCACACTACACATAACTTCAAGATCAATCTTTTAAAAAATTGGATTATGCTTCTTTTAAAAACATTTGTCATATTTCCAGTAATTATTAAATGGGATGGAAATTCAGTATCGAGGCAGTCAAGACACGCGTAATTTATCCTTACCTTGTTTCCCCAGCTGTGCATCCACTGGTTCCCTGCAGTGAACCCCCCACCAGTCTTGTGATCGACAATTTATTCCCCACACTTACCTTCTGCCTGTGCTACCTGCCTGCCTTTCCTTGCTCCCTCAGGGTTAGCCAGCCTTCAGCGTCCTGGCCCCAAACACGAGTCCCGCGCTCTTGGTGAAGTCATGCATTTATTCGGAAACATTTATTCCGAATCTGTTTTGTGCCTGGCACTGTACTTGGCACTGAGAGCCAACAAGGAGCCAGAGGGACACAGTCCTTGCCCTCACGCTCCCCTTCCTCTTGTTCGTGTGTGTACACGTTTCCCCACTCCTTTGGCACATAGTATACGCAGCTTTGTTTGGTAGATATATACTGTATTATCTTCATCTATAACATAAAATGTTGCACACAATTATGGTTCAAGAGGTAGCTGATGTGGCTTTTGAAATGATTTTCCTCTAGTGTATGGTCCACATTGGGGTTAGGTTGATTTCCTTCTGTTAGTCAACCTCATAGTCTTGCTCCAAAGGTCCCATCAACTGGAAAAACAAATGTAGTTAAACACTGGCCTCTGGGCCAGAACTCAAAGCAGAATCCTAAATGTTCACAGAAGGAACGACCTATCTTGTTGTGTAATTTATTATATTGCATCTCACCATATTATAACATAGGGAAAATATTGATGGCCAGTTTCTTTTTAGTAGCATGTGGAAAATTAAATGCATTTCTTTATAATAGAACTATGTAGTGTATCCAAAAGTTATTCTAGTCAAACTTTATGTGCTTTTACTTAAATGATACTGATCAGTATAAGTCTTAATACAGGAATTGTTCTGCCTTTTTTAAAATAGCAGGTGCGGGTTATGCGTATCCTATATATAGAAATCTCTGCTCATGTTGGACATGCAAAGTTGTCTTTTTTATAATAGTTTTCTTTTTTTAAATTCAAGGTCTTTGAAAATGGTCACCAAGGAAACAACAGAATAGGTTTCACATGTTTCACTTAAACCTAAAATAGAAAACCCTGGTGTCCCTTATAAGTGTAGTTATCTGAAGACGACTCCCTCACATGCGTTGGGTATTTATGTGCCGGTTTGCTCTCAGTAACCGTGTACGTACAGAGCAAATCCTACGTTAGGCAAGGGCCCCGATTCACTTTCCTGCTCTGCCTGACCTTGAGTACATAACTGTTTGCTGCTGAGTGTAAGAGTTGCACCCCGTGTCCAGTGAAGTTGCTACTCTCTCTCATCCTAACATCTCAGCTGTAACGTAATTCAAATCCAGAACGAAAGGACAATGTAAAGAAGAATATATAGCGCTGCGAGATTTCGTTTGCCAAACTCATCCTCAGGAATGCCTTCTAATCCAGACCAGAGAGTGCGGTGCAGGCAACTCAGGGCGTAGGAGTGAGAGGAGGCCTGGAGCATGCAGGGTGGCGGCAAGCACTGTGACACCTCAACACACGGCTTAAATGCAAAGGCATTGGCTTTTATGGTTTATTGAGTTGTTACACCAAGCTCTAACTTTTGCCTGAAATCAAAACCGTCATTCAAGGGCTCCTGCAAAGTGAAATACATTTCCAGTAATAAACCTGATTATAAATGATCTTTGTGGACATTGTGAAATGTTTCTCAATCTCAGCATTTTCCTCAGATCGGAATCAATATGCATTAAATTGGCAGGTACTGTGAGTACAGAGATGAAGAAAAACACAGTTTTACTCTTAAGTGGGACTCAGTCAGTCACTGAAGAATCACTGTAATATAAAGGGACATGGCCACAGGCTCCCGGCTGCTCTTTCCACATCTGTGCTTATTTACTCTCTTAGTCCCTTCCATCCTCTGTTGCCAGAGGACTTTTACTAAAACCAAAATGTGGTCAAGTCAGTCGCCTCTGTGAAACCCTTTGCTGACTGCACCCTCTGCGGGGATGAAGTTCATGCCCTTTAACGCAGCTTATCCGGGCCTCTGCCAGCTGCTGCTCGCCCGCCCGCCCGCCTCTGCAAGCTCATCTCTTAGGCTTTCATGCACTCACCAAGCTCTTGTCTGTATTTTCCTCCGAGCACCCTTCATAGTCTCTTTTGCCCCTAGACTTTCATACTCAATACTCTGCTGACCCAGAACCTTCTCTGGTCCCCCTCCTGCCCTTTGCTGGCTGATTCCTTCTCGTTGCAGATTTTTGTTTTATGTATATTACCGTTCCTAAGGTGTCCTTCCTGACCCACCCAGCCCCCTAGGATGCTTAGCGCCTGTGCTACGTGCAGTTACCACCCTGTATGAAATTGCTGATTCTTTCTCTGGGAAGGACGGGGGGGACCCTGTCCCTCTTGTGTAACACAGGCATCCTCTGCCCTCCAGATGCTTTGTAAATATTTTTGAATTGATGAATGAATAAATGAAGGAATGAGAAATGGGTACTGTAAGAAGTGCCTTCAAACTGAAAGTGAAAACCCAGGTGAGGGAATAGCTGGTCCTATCACCAGGGAACGGTGAAGACATATGAAGGAAAGTATATGAGATGGCATTGGATCTGGGCCCTAAAAGGTGAGCAGGAAAGAATTAGGGGGTTGAGGAAGGGAAGTGGAAGCTGAACAGGAACTGTGTGGTCAAAGTCAAGGGTTTGCAGAGTAGATCATTCTGGATGAATCCAACCTGCTTTGGATCTCAAGTCAAATATCACCAGGCCTTCCCGACAACCCCCCTTAAAGAAGTTAGATGTGTGCTGAGAGTTCTCTCTTGCTGCTGACTTTATGAGTTATATTTCTAAAGTGAAGTTTTAAACCAGAGATCTAAAAACATCCATTAAGAGCAATACTTTTTTTTTTAAATATACCTTTATTGATTTCAGAGAGAGGAAGGGAGAAGAAGAGAAAGAGAGAAACACCAGTGATGACAGAGTTGTCATTGATCGGCTGCCTCCCGCACGCCCCTGATTGGGGATCGAGCCTGCAACCCAGGCATGTGCCCTGACCGGGAATCGAACCCCGATCTCCTGGATCCTAGGTCGATGCTCAACCTCTGAGCCACGCCAGCCGGGCAAGAGCAATAAATTTTGGTTGTATTTTTATATAGTATTCTTTCGTATGAAAAACATAATGGGTTGACTTTAAACAATTTATAGTAAGTGCTATTATTATTAAGTAATAAAGAAGACATCCGGTGAAAGAGTAGAAGAGAGAAGAACACGTGAGGGGACAGACCAGCCTGACCCCTTACAATCCTAAGATGCATGATCGCTACCAGGCTGAAGGTCAGCCTGTCAAATTCATTTTCTTCTAACACACGTGAAGGGGTTCAAAGCCCTTAGATCCATCACCGCAGCAGCGCATTCTTTTTATATAGGGGATCTAGACTCCAGGGTTGGGGTGGCTTACACAGCAGCCCCCCTCCTCTATATTAAATGGCTTTGTCAACTTAATAAATGCACAGTGAGACATTTTTCCTGCATAGAGAATGGCTTAGTAAGTGATAACATAGCTCCACAGGTTACTGGGACTAGAGTAAGTCAGTTTAATTCAGTCATTTTAAAGCCTAAAGCATCATCTTTGGGAAAGAAGGGGGAAGGGCTTAAACCAGCAGGCACTGGTAGAGTGGATGTATCCAAATATTAATCGTGCAGGAGTGCTGTAGCCTTTAGCCTCATACATATGAAGTCCAGCTATTTCATATTACAGTTGCTTTTCAAATCATAGCTCAGAGGCAACAGCGTTATTGGAAACTCTAAGGTTAATAATGACTTTACTCAGCTTATAGCTTAGGGCAGAACCAGCTACCAAGCCAAGACTCCTGGGAATGCTGATCGTGTCAGTGCTGGTCCCATTTCCCCAAAAGCATAAGCGTGAATTCCTTCAGTCTTTCCAGGGATCTCTGAGCTTTTCTTGACCCATGTTTTTAACACTAATGGGTGATAAATATGTTTCTTCTTCCCTTAAAATCTAAGCTGGATTTTAGTGGATGTTAGGGCCTAGAAAAATAATAACTATGTTGTTGATATTAATAATTTGCTAATCATTGGTCACACTTTGGTTCATTTATTTTTCACAAGAGCTCAATGAGGTAGATATATCCTTTCCCCCATTTTACAGTAAAGAAACAGAAGCTTCAAGATTTTAATTTCTCCAGAATATACAGCTAGGAAGTATGATTCAAAGCCAGTTTTTCTGATTTCAGATTCCAGTCTCTTTTTAAAAAATATATATTTTTTATTGATTTCAGAGAGAGGAAGGGAGAGGGAGAGAGAGAGAGAGAAACATCAATGATGAGAGTCATTGATCAACTGCCTCCTGCTCGCCCCCTGCTGGGAACGGAGCCTGAAACCCAGGCATGTGCCCTGACCGGGAATCAAACTGGAATCTCCTGGATCATAGGTCAGTGCTCAAGTGCTGAGCCACATTAGCCAGGCAGATTCCAGTCTCTTAACCACTACATCCTACCAACCATTCTATTGTGTAAGCCCCCAACTGACATTTTCATGCCTTTGCCATATCTCTAGCCTACCCCCAACCAGAGCTGACTCCTGCCCTTCCTTCAAGTGTGTTACTATAGTTAAGCTTAGAGGGTGCCATGTATCTGACTTGCAGCTCTGCCCCTTCATAGCTGTGTAATTTTTTTCAAGTTAGTTAACCTCTCTGATCTTCCATTTCCCTGTCTAAAAGAAGAGTAACTTTCTGAAAGGGTTAATTAGAGTAGTTTGTGTCCCTGGAGTTAGTGTAACTTGGCAGCGTTCCTGGCACCGAGTAAGAACCCAGCCAGGTGGGCAGCATGATTCAGGCTCAGCTCAGGTCGCCTCCTCTATCAGATCTTTCTCCTCAGTCCACTCTAAGCTGCATCATTTACCAATTAGCTCCTTTCGTTCTCTGCTTTCTAGAATGTTCTCTTGTCTCCTTTTATAGCCTAGAAGCCACTAGAAGGTAGGCAAGAACAGTGGTTAATAAATAGTGGCCCTATTTTCTTGGCCAAATATGTGGCCACATTCCTGACAAAGAATTGTATGGTATTTTAGGGAGTGAGAGCCAGTAGAAAATATAGTTGGAACTCAAAATGTTGGGATTTCTAGGACATTTTTACTTTTCTGAATAGACTATGCAACAGATTATAACCGATGATCAATAGTATAGGCTCATCATATTTAAATACTTATAAATTGATTTAATAAATGTTTCTAATCTCTTGACTTTAATCTTGTGTTTTAAAAAGAGAATAATGCTGAACGGGAATTTTTAAACCTGGACATTTTGTTAGAATGAATAGATGCTGAGGTTCCCTAAATACTAAACGCCCTAGCTGCACCTGAGAGTGGATGATCTCAAGATTATCTCCAAAGCAGCATCCTGCTCAGTCTTGGAAGTGTGCACAGAGAACCACGGTGAGGAAGGAAAGAGGCCTCTTCTGCTCACGTTAATGTCACTCCCCTCTCTCATTGATTTCTTTCTCTCAAGGGTTTTGTGCCAGTCCATAACTAAGTCTACAGAGAGCCAAGAATAAGAGCAGCATGTTGAATAGGAGGCCTTCCATCCGTGGCCCTTGGGTTACCATCGTTTTTGCACGCCCCCTACCATTCTTACTTTAAGCATCCTGAGGGGCAGACAGCACTTGTAGGCTATTTTGTTTCCACTGCCTTAGCCAATAGTAGAAATAAAGCACTTAATAAATGGCCACTCTCCACTCTCGTGTGTCATAAGCTGTGTGAGTCCATTACTTACATTCTTTCATTTAATTGTCAAATAATTCAGTGCCATAGCACTATCTATCCCTATTGCCCTTGCCCCCATTTCAAAGATGAGGCATTTAGAGAACTAAGTGATTGATCCAAGGTCCGCATCTATTAAACACAGGAGTGGGACCTGGCAACTACTACATGGAAATCCCCATAGGTGGAGCTCCAGAGTTACTAAAGCTCTCAGTAGAACTTAACACAAACAGACCAAAGATCTGGAAGTTCTACTTTCTAATAATACTTACTCTCAGAACATGTCTGTTTGAATGAATGAATGAATGAATGAACGCATGGATGCTGGTGTAATTCTTCCATCGATAACCATTCCTGCCTTAAGGTTTACTCGTAAGCAATGATCCATGTTCTAAAATGCAAGTACTCCTGAGAGGCTAGCTCTAACTTTTCTGATATCTTTGTCAGAGACTCGGTCACAAAGCAACTCCAACCTTGGTAGGGATGAGAGGTCCTGATGAAGGAAAGGATAGAACCAGAAGGATAAGCTAAAATGCTCACCTCTGGTACCTCACGGTGTTGCCTGGGGCTACCACCAATGCAGCTAAGAGCTGGAAGCTTCAAGTTTTTTATGGTGTGAAACCTCCCAGGACTGGCCCTTAGTTGAACAAGGTTTTTATCCCTCCTCCAGATCATCTGCTATGTCAGACGTTACTGGTGACAGGGACTCTTAGGCTGGCCCAGAACCTTCCATCTACATGCAGTGATGCCTTCAAGCGCTCCTTTATGGTCTTGAGTACGTGTCTTGGGGGGAGGGGGTGTCCCTCCTCATGCCCAGCAGCTTCTCTAGAAGGCTGACCTCAAGCCATTTAAGAAAAGGCTGCCCAAGTGCCCACCAGCTCATGAATGGGTCAATAAAATGCAGTTCTAGCAGTACGATGGAAATTATTCAGCAATGAGAAGAAATGAAATATCGCTGCACGCTGTAACATGGACGAGCCTGGAAAAGATGAAGCCAAAGCAGAAGAGGCCAGTCACACAAACACACACAGATTGTGTGATTCCGTTTAATACCCCATGCCCAGAATAGGCCAGTCCATAGAGACAAAACACAGGCTGGCGATTGCCTCGCCCTGGGACAGGTGGGTGGGGAGCAGGGGGTGACGCTAACAGGGGCACGGTTTCCTTTTGAGGTGATGCAAAGCTGTAAAATTGGTCGCGGTGATGGTTGGACAGCCTTGTGAATGTGCTGGCAACCCCTGAACCATCTGCTTGGAAGGTGTAATACAGTTGAGACGTATGTGAATTATATCTCAATAAAGCTGCCCCAAAAGAAAAAGGAAAGGCGGCACAAGAGGATGGAAGCATTGTAGCCAAGTTATAATGCAGACCATGAGCTTGCTGGGCACCCATCGCAGCCTGAAAAGACTTGGGGAAGTTCCCCTCCCGGAGGGGTCTATAGGGCAGGCTCGCTGACAGCTGTGCCCCTGAAGGTGTCCACAAGTCGATGCTACCAGGAACTTTCTGCGATGCTTTTTTTCTCTTCTGAACATGTTTCCATTTTTTTAAGCCGTTTTCTTTCCCTCAGCCCTAATGGGACTAATTTAACACTGATTCACAGACCAAAAAATACCTGGAGTCAGGTACATACTATTATATTTTTTTGAAAGGATTATAAATTAAAATGTAAAATTGTTTCGCACATTTTTGCTGCAAGCAATACCAGAAGAGAAGGGGACTGGTTCAGACCATTAGGAATAGGTAAAAGTTAAGACACGATTCCATCGAAGTCGCATGTGTCAGAGCTGCCACCCCCGTGTGCTCGCCCCATGGCCCTGCTCGGCTGCAGGGCTGCCTTTCTTCTTGCCTGGACCATTGCCGGTTTCCTGCTCCAGCCTCGCTCCCCCTAGTAACTCATCTCGCCCCACGTTGCCGGAGTCCCCTTTCTGTGATGCAGATAAGAGGCAGCGCGGCCCAGGGGAGAAGAGCCTGGCTCCCAGCCTCTCTCAGGCTGCCTGGATTTGAATCTGGGCCTCACCACATAACAACTCAGTCATCTTAGGCAAGTTACTTAACCTTTCTGTGAATCATTTCCCCCCATTTCTAGTGAGCAGTAAATGAGAGCAGTAGGGTAAGTGCTTAGTCTAATGGCACGTTCACAGCAGTCACTCACCATAAACTTTTATTATTATCTTCATTTTATTACTTTGTATTGATTTCAGAGAGAAGACGGGAGAGGGAGAGAGACAGAAAAGTCAATGATGAGAGAATGACTGATTGGCTGCCTCCTGCATGCCCCATACTGGGGATCGAGCATGTGCCCTGGCCAGGAATCAAACCACAACCTCCTGGTTCATGGGTCAACACTCAACCACTGAGCCACGCTGGCTGGGCAAAGCCTTTATTATGACACTTATATTCAAATGCTGCGATGTTTCTTCATGTCTGCATAATCAAATTCAATCCTTATCAATTAAATCATGCAGGAACCCGTGAAATCTAACCTCCAGGTATATTTTCCTAATTCACAACTGTCTCTCAGTACATCAGGCAAATTTGTGACTCCACGTTTTTTTCAAGCTCTTTCCTCTGCCGTTCTTCTGTCTCCAACCAGAAGAGCCCATTTTCGGGTTCTTGGTTCAGGAACACTAGCTATAAGGCTCTGAAGGGACTGTGATGCTTTTTCCTGTGTGGGGTTCAAGGGAAGTTGACCAAAGTGAATCCTGTTTTATAGCTAAAACAAACCGGACTTCCTGGTGGCCTAGGTAAATGAGGGAGGAAGGAAGAAAGGGTGATGTCTAAGCTGAAATCTAAAACACCTAGGTATGGGGTGGTGCCATCTGTTGATAGGGGAAAACCTGGAGAGCATAAGTGTTTGAGGGACAAAGAATAAAAACATCTATATTAGTCAGGTTAGGTTTAAATGCAGTCAGATATTCAAGTAGATTTGATAAGTAAGCAGTTGAATGTATGAGTCTGAGGTTGGGGAATGGTCAGGACTATGGATGTAAAACTGAGTCACAATCTGTAGTTGGGGCCAGTGTAGATAATGTTGAGGACGCTCAGGGACCAGCAACATCTAGAGACCAGCTAGAGGAAGAGAAACCTGTTAAAGATGGACATGGAAGTTTCCTCACCCAGTACCTACTGGAAGTGAAGCACTGTCTTGTTTATCTCTGTGCCTAGTGGTGTTTGTCCTATGAATTTTCAATAATGCTTGTTGAATTCATTTTCATTTTAAAAGCAAAGGATGGCCCTGGCCAGCGTGGCTCAGTGGTTGCAGCATTGGCCTGCGGACTGAAGGGTCTTGGGTTCGATTCTGGTCAAGGGCACATTCCTCAGTTATAGGTTTGCTCCCCACACCCAGTCGGGGCATCTGGGCACATGAGGGAGGCAACCAATCGATGTGTCTCTCTCGCATCAATGTTTCTCTCCCCCTCCCTCCCTCCCTTCTACTTTCTCTTTAAAAAAAAAAAAAAAAATCAATGGAGACAATATCCTCAGGTGAAGAAAAATAATGAATGAATGAATGAATGAATGAATGAATGAATGAATGAATGCAAGGACCTTTAGAAGTCTCCCAGGCATGATTTGGCAACTCTTGCAAAGCAAGCATGAAGACAACTCCACCTTCCGACTTAGGGCGGAGTGTTGGGGGCCAGTTCCATGGCCACTGGAGACAGGCTTACTCTCCCCATCCCCTGACACTTCCCTACCCCCTTTCCCTAGAGACACATCCAAAAGGCATGGCCCCAGTGCACAGCGGGTGGGTGGCAGAAAGCCCAGGATCTCAGCATGGTCCTCAAGCCTAGATACCAGGGGTCTTGAGAGAGAAGCAGCTGCTGGAACAGATGTGCGATCTGTAGGAATTGCCCTTAGTCCTGGACTGCAGCACATCCGTGTATGCAATACTCAACTTTTGGAAAGGTTGCATGGTAAACTGCCTCTAGTACCTCGTTTCATGTTTCCCATTGACTTCGACAGGTCAGTGTGCATGTTCTTCTACCCTCCTTTGTTCCTGTGAAACATTAAGAATTTGTAAACTAAGGCCCACCCCTCTTTTGTCCTCTCCTCTCCCTCCTGTTCTGATTAAGACTTCATCGCCCTCCACCTGAGCAAGCTCAGGAGGCAGGTCCCCCCCCTCCATTCTCTCGCCACTCTGCCACCAGCGTGACCACACCAAAGCCCTGCTCTGTTATGCCATCCACCTGCCCAGAACTTCAACAGAGTCTCAAGTGCTTATTGAAAGAAAAATGATTCCAAAATCCTAAAGTTGGGATTCCAGGTCTCCCACAATTTGTCATTTCCAGGCAACTTTTTCAATATTGGTGCCCATAAATCAAATCTTGGGTTGTAATTAATGAGGTCCCCATTTTTTGTTTTGTTTTTTAATTTATCTTTATTGTTGAAAGTATTACAGGTGTCTCATTTTTCCCCCAATTGACCCCCTCCATCTCCCTCCCACCCCCTCCCCAGGCCTTCAGCCCGTTTTTGTCTGTGTCCATGGGTTATGCATATATGCATGTAACTCCTTTCTTTAATCTCTTTCCACCCTCCACCCCCTTCCCTCTTTCCTCTGAAATATGATTGTCTGTTGCATGTGTCAATGTCTCTGGATCTATTTAGTTCATCAGATTCTTTTGTTCATTAGCTTCTTCTTAAAGAAGACCCTTCAACATTTCCTGTAGTGCTGGTCTGGTGGTGATGAACTCCTTTAGCTTTCTCTTGTCTGAGAAGCTCTTTATCTGACCTTCAATTCTAAATGATAGCTTTGCTGGGTAGAGCCATCTTGGTTGTAGTTCCATGTTTTTCATCACTTTGAATATTTCTTGCCACTCACTTCTGGCCTGCAAGGTTTCTGACAGTTGTATGGGTGCTCCCTTGTAGGTAACTAACTGCTTTTCTCTTGCTGCTTTTAAGATTCTTTGTCTTTAACCTTTGGCATTTTCATTATGATTTGTCTTCCTGTGGGCCTCTTTGGGTTCCTCTTGTTTGAGATCCTCTGTGCTTCCTGGACTTCTAAGTCAATTTCTTTCCCCAGGTAGGGGAAGGTTTCTGTCATTACTTTTTCAAATGGATTTTCAACTTCTTGGTCTTCTTCTTCCCCTTCTGGCACCCCAATAATATGAATGTTGGGCCTCTGGAAGTTGTCCCAGAGGCTCCTTATGCTATCTTCATATTTGTGGATTCTTTTTGCTCTTCTGGTTGGGTGCTTTTTGTTTCCTCATGTTCCAAATTGCTGATTTGATTCTCAGCGTCCTCTACTCTACTTTTGATTCCCTGTAAGTTATTCTTCATTTCAGTTCGTGTAGCCTTCATTTCAAATTGGTACTTTATTATGTCATCGATTTTCTCAGTTATTTTCGTAATAATATGCTTGAACATCCTTATAAACAAAATTCTGCACTCTGTATCTGTTAGCTTGCTTGGATCTATTTCATTTAGTTCCTCTTCTAGAGATTTCTTCTGTTCTTTCCTTTGTGACATGTTTCTTTGCTTCCACATTTTGGCTGCTTCCAGGTGTTTGTTTCTATGTATTAGGTGGAGCTGCTGTGTCTCTTGGAATTTGTAGAGTGGCTTTGTGTAGTAGGTGTCCTGTAGGGTCCAGTGGCTCAGCCTCCCCAGTTGCCTGAGCTGGGCCTTCTAGGTGCTCCCGTGTGTGGGCTGTGTGCTCTGACCTGTTGTAGTTGAGCCTTGGTTGCTGTTGGCATCACTGGGAGGAACTGACCCCCTGGCCAATCAGCTGTGAGGACCAGCTGCAACTATAGCCAAAGAGCTGCTGTGCTGGAGACACCCCTGTGGAGCAGGATTTACTTCAGTGGACCTTTGGTGTTCACCAGGTGCGCCCCTTGAGTGTGTCACTCGTGGATGTGGTAGGGTTGTAATCCAGCGTGGTCGAGTCTGACCACCAGGTGCACTGTCTCTGGGGCCTCCCGGAGGTGCAAAGTCAGCCTGTGCCAGTGCCGTGCCCAGGGCCACCCAGCATGAGCTACACAGCAAACCGTAGGTGGCTGCTCCTTGTGCTGGGCTTGGAGGTGTCCAGGAGAGGCCAAGCTATGAGCCAATGCAGCTGCCGCTAGTGCCAGGCCCGGGGCCGCTTATCAAGCCGTATGGGGCCCGCTGCTGCTTGTTTGAGAGATTTTAGGAAAGTCCTAAGCATGAGGCTCTAGAGGCCACTTGCACAGAAAAGCCCCTGGAAATGGCCCGGATGAGCTGCAGGTGGGGAGGGGCGGGGCCTCCGGGAATCACGGGGCGGGGCCAAAGGTGAGTCAGGTGCTGGCGATTCAAACATGGCGCCTGCCCGCTGGCTGTGTGCGGGGAGGACTCGCCACAGGAGCCATGGCCTCCGCCAGCCCTTCTGCCTGGGAGGAAGCCGCCCCTCCAGCTCTCGCCCCGATTCCAGGCAGGTTAGTTCCTCCCCGAGTGTCCCGGGTCCTTTCCGGCTGCTGCCCGGCGCTGGGCTCAGAGGGAGCGTCCGGGTGAGTCCGTGCCGGGCCCTTTAGAGGAGCTGCTGGGGCTCCCGCAGCCTCCGCGACCCTCAGGGACAGTCCCCGCTGGTTTCACTGCTCAGAGTTGGGGGACGTCTCTCCCGGCCCTGGAGCCCTGGGCTGGGGGCCTGCTGTGGGGCTGGGACCCTTCGCTCCTCTGGGAAACCTCTGCCGCCGAGATTCGCTCCTGGGTTTACCCCGCGGCACCGGGTGTGGGCCCGCGGCCCCGTCTCTGATTCAGCCCCGATCCGCCTGCGTCTCTGCCCCTCCTCCCGCTCTCGGTGCTTCTTCAGGTCCCTGGTTGTGGGGCTTCTGTTCAGCCAGATCTCAGGAGGCTCTGAGTGACGGTGGTTCTGTATTTTAGTTGTGATTTTGATGTGGTTGCGGGAGGCGGCGGGTGCAGCGGTTCTCTGCCCCGCCATCTTGATTCCTCTCCGGGGCCCCGTTTTTACCACGAGATAGTTACCTTGCTTCCCATTTGCCGTAGCTCAGCGCCTGCCACTTCTGTCACCCAGAATGCCTCCCCTGTTCCTCCATCTGTTAGCATCCTACTCGCGCCCCAATTCCAGGCCCATGCAGCCCTCTTCAGGGAGCCTTCCTATCCCTTCAGAAGGAGAAGCCTTGTCTGTCCTTCTGGTACAGCTGGTTTATTTTATTAAAGACGGTTATCAAATAGATGATGATGATGATGATATACATGTAGATAGATAATAGAGGCAGAGGTTTCATTGAGGGCTTTTTTCCCTTGAAACTCCAACTTATTTTCTTTTTTTTTTAAGGAAAGTGGGTTCAGGAAATTATTTTTTTAATATGCTTTATTGATTTTAGAGAGAGAGGAAAGGAGAGAGAGAGAAAAACATCAATGAGAAACATCAACATAGATTGGCTGCCTCTTGCACGCCCCCTGCTGGGTATCAAGCCTGCAACCCTGTCATGTGCCCTGACCGGGAATCGAACCAGTGACCTCCTGGTGCATGGGTTGCTGCTCAGCCACTGAGTCACACCAGCTGGGCTCTTCATTTCTTTTTCTTTTTTTAAAATTTATCTTTATTGTTGAAAGTATTATAAATGTCCCCCTTTTTCCCCCAAGTGGCCCCCTCTGCCTCGCTGCCCCCAGCCCCAGGCCTTCACTACACTATTGTCTGTGTCCATGGACTATACATATATGCATATAAGCTCTTTGATTAATCTCTCCACACCCACTCCCCCACCCCCTCCTTTCCTCTGACAGCCCTCCTGCTATTCCATGCTTCCCTACCTCTGGATCCATTTTGTTCACTAGTTTATTTTGTTCCTTAGATTCCACATATGAGTGAGGTCATGTGATATTTGTCTTTCTCTGCCTGGCTCATTTCACTTAGCATAATACTCTCCAGGTCCCTCCGTGCTGTCCCAAAGGGTATGAGATCCTTCTTTTTCACAGCTGCATAGTATTCCATGGTGTGAATGCCCCACAGCTTTTTATCCACTCACCTACTGATGGGCACTTGGGCTGTTTCCAGATCTTGGCTATTGTAAATAGTGCTGCTATGAACATGGGGGCGCATATATTCTTTCTGACTGTTGTTTTGGGATTCTTAGGATATATCCCTAGAAGTGGGATCACTGGGTCACACTGCTGGTGCAATGCAGACTGGTGCAGCCAATATGGAAAACTGGAGTTTCCTCAAAAAATTTAAAATGGAACTAATTTATTTTCAATTGCAACATATTGTACCTAGCACAGCATATAGAAGGAACTCTAACAATATTGCCTTAGTGAATAAGTGACCCAATTAGCCCAGTATAATTCATCCTCACTACTCACAGTTTATTCATTGTATAATTCTAGGTCTTCATAGGTCAGCTTTTCTTAAAGTTGGGGCTCTTTATGGGGTGACCATGAGGTCATCACATAGGTGACTTCCTTTTACAAATACTGATTAAATACCTGGTCAGTACCAGGCCTTATGATGGATTCTGAGAAGCAAATTGTAAATAAGAAGCACATTCCCGCTCTCACCGAGCTCATAGTTTCATGATGGTGACCAAACTTAAACAAGAAGGGCGTGTAAGAACGTAGGGGGTGTTTCCAGGAGGAGCTGATGTGGAAGCTGAGACCTGAAGGGGTCCTAAACTACAGTCAAACCACACTGTGTGTGTGTGGCAGGGTGTGAGAGTGAGGAAATGAGGAGGACCATGTGTGGAGGCTGCTCAGAGGATGGATAAAAATGAACAGAGTAGGAAAAGTCCTTATGGGAAGGGAGAAAGAATCAGCAGATCGAAAGGCATGCCTATGGCTAGAGTATAAGTGAGTGAAAGGGGCAATGAGGCGAGGAGGGCACTCAGACCTGAAAGCCACCCTCACAGGTCTTTGAAGGATCTGAGGCAGGGCACTGGCATGGTCAGACTGGCCCTTTAGAAAGACCGCCGGAAATTCCTGTGCAAAGTGGACGGGAGATAGTGGAGACAGGCGCCCTCGGAGGAGGCTCTTGCGGGCAGCGCAGGCTGCGAGTCCCTCTGTGGCACTGACACCGGCCGGGTCCCTGCCCCAGCAGTAACTGCTGTGTCTTCTCAGGGCTTCCAGGGCAGCGGCCAAGGCGACCTTACCAAGGACCACCACGCAGTAGATGCTGCAACATCGCACTCCGGGATAAGGGACAGTAACATGGCAGCGCCCGTGTGAAAGGAATTAAAACTCAGCAGACTCCACTTCGAAAGAAACAATGTCCAAGAAAGGGCGAAACAAGGGCGAGAAGCCCGAGGCGCTCGTTGTCGCCCTTCAAGCTGCCAATGAAGACCTCAGGACCAAGCTCACGGACATCCAGATAGAGCTGCATCAGGAGAAGTCCAAGGTGAGTCCAAGGCCCCTGCCCAGCTCTGCCCGCCGGCCCCCTCCGTGGGCTCCTTTCTGCCGGTCGCCTTTCTGTACCAGTGGAGACTTTCTTGTTTGTGGCAGGAGGGAATGGAGCACGGGAGTCACAGAAGGTGACGGTAACACGGTCATGAGGCCGATCTCTGCCACCTCAAAAAACCTGGCTCAGGAAACCAGATAATAAACATTGATACAGTGACACACACACACCCCCACCGCCTCCCCTCAACACTTAATAATTGGGCAAGTCCCACCCTTGCCCTCTATAGGGTATTCCCGCTGTGGCGGTTAGAGCAGCCTTTCTAAAGTGTATCACATCATGTCACTCATAACCCTTCAGTGGCTGCCTCTGTCTCTCAGAATCAAAGTTTTTCCTACCAACTACAGGACATTCCCTGCAGCTTTCTCTTGACTCAGCTCCCACTCCCCTCCCCCTGGATCACTGCTCCCGCCTCTTGGAAGCATCGAGAGAGATGCTGACCACATTGAGGGCCTTGGCACGCGTTCCTCCCCCAGTGAGCTCCGTGCTCTGTCCTCACCTCCTTCAGGTGTCAGCTACAGTACGTGCATCTGGCCACAATCTGGCACAGGACGTGCCCAGTGACCCCCCATAGCCTGGCTATTCTTGATTCATTTCACAGAAAATTATATATTTATTTATTGTTTAAATAAATGCCCAGTTATCCCCCATAGCCTGGTTATTCTTGATTTATTTCGTAGAAAATTAGATATTTATTTATGTTCTTGTTTAGTGTTTATCTCTCCCCAGTCAAGCACGATCTCTAGGAAAGCAGAGACTTAATTTCCCTCTGTATCCATAGAGCCCAACTAAATGTCCAGAACTGAGAAGCTCAACATGTATTTTTTGAATGAGTCGAGGAATGAATGAAAGGTAATTTATTCCTTACCTCTTAGTTTCTTTACCAGCAACACAATCCTATCTCGTAGAGCTGTGATGAGGCTTAAGTTAGACAAGCCTTTAAAGTAGTTATGAGGATTACATGGGGAAATTCATGTCAGGTGCTCAGAGAGCTGCTGGGGACACAGTAAACTCTCAAAAAATGGTAATAGAGATGTTTTCTCTACTGTGTTCTGCACTGAGTCGGTTACTAACTAGGCTTAGGAATGTCCCTGCTTCTCTGAATCACATAGATGGATTTGCTAACACTTAGCTCACCAGGGCTGTGTGGAAATCAAATAGGGTAATGGGCAGAAGAGCATTTGGAAATAGCAACATGCATTAGGACATGTCTGCTCCCTGGGCACAGCCGTGTCCGCACTGTGTTGCCTTCTCTAGATAATTTTTTATATAGGAGAAAATGTTCCTGATCAAACTATAGATCACAAACCAACAAATGCCCTTATTCTATTTTCTCTCTCTCTTCTTCCTTGACATTACTATTAAATTTTAATTAGTTATTTTCCCCCAAATCTATTTCTCCTGCTTTCAGTTATAATAAATATTAAGTCGCCCAAAGCCCTTTGCCCCCTGTCTCGGCAAAACCTTAACCTTGGATAAGCAGACTCCAGTGTAAAATTTGTGATGGAAATTTTCTAAGTTCCCATGAAGGTAAAAGGAACATGATGTTGTTTTTTAAAAAATAATTGTTTGCAAGTCAGAAGACCAAGGCATTTTCTTTATCTCTCCTTGGGGACAAATTTAAGCATCTCAGTGTCTCGATCTGTAATTCAGATGACTGAATCCATTTCTCCATATCTGTGTCTCAAGCATCACTGAGCGTTAGAAATAATGTGGGGGAACTTATTAAAAATTGAGATCCCTGGGCCCACGTTCGAAGGATTCTGATGAACTAGGTGGGGTGAGGACCACGATTTCCAATTCTAACAAACAGTTCTGACAGTCCCCACTCAGGTGGCTCTCCGCCTTTACTTTGACAAACACTGCACTCTAAGATTCCTTCCAGTTTGACAGTCTATGAACATTTCATTGGTTTTAACTTTCCCCGGGGCAGCGTAACATTTCAAGAGAGCAGACTCCTTTAATTGTAGTCAGGACAGGATGACAAACTACGTTCATAGGAGGAGCCTGTTGGGCTGGAGACTGGTAACCATACAATGCCACTGATTTACAGAGAACAAGCTCAGGAGGTTTCAAAGAGGCAGAGGCCCCGAGGACCCCACTGCTGCCAATTTTCTGCACATTCAAGTCTTTTAAAGGGGTAACTTAAGCCTGGATGGGCTGCCTGTTTATCCAGGACCTGGCACCAGTGTCTAAGTCGGGAAGGTCAGCGTAATCTCCCCTTCCCCTGACAAGAGGCTGGAAACCAGCCCCCTGAATAAAAGCACTGCCCTTATCCTCTGCTCTGCAGGTGCCTCCCTGTCTCCCTCTGCCTGGCAGTTAATTACAGTCCCAGCTCAGGGGCGAAAGCAAAGCCTCACCGCCTGTCAGCAGCCTCCCCGAAGAACAAAGGGAATTTAGGGGGCAAACAAGTCATGAAGCAGTTTTATTAAAATAAATATGATTGTGTTTCCAAGGCCCAGGCTTTCAGAGAGAGGATATGAACAGTGTCAAGATGTGAATGCTCACTCTCGGTTTGGTTCCAAGACTATGATGATAAAATGGCAATTTAGCTCCTGGGGAATAGGCTAGTTAGAGAGCGGGGGCCCTTGGGGCACTGGGGCATTACTTATTTTTCCAGAAAGACGGATCATCCCACTGACATTTATAGAACACATTGTGTAGAGAGCAGGGTCATAAACGCTTAGAGCTGATAAGAGAAATAGCTACACTTTACTGAATGTTTACCATCGATCACACACTGTCATAAACGCATCTTCTCCCGACATAATCCCAGCTCTTTCACTCGGCACCTGAGTGAGCCTGAGCAGACTATGAAATCCCCCAGTGTTTTCCTTTCCTCATCTGTCAGATGGGATCATAGTGGTGTCTACTTCATAAGGGTGTGTATCTGTGTGTGTTCGTTTTTGAGCCGTTTGTGTCAAGCACATTAGGTGTTTTAATTCGTTATCTGGGCAGTGTTCAACCTTTCTCATCTCATGCACACATGAACTAATTACTAAATTTCTAAGGCACACCAAAAAAAAAAGTTATTTATACTGATCTGACAAAAAAAAGTATAATTTTGGCTGATTTACAAAAAAAATAATAGCAATAACCTACCCATTTTGCTCCAAAGTGATTTTTTTTTTTTTTTTAAATCAGATGCCTATACTTGTAGGTAAGGATTCCTGGTGCCAAGAATTTACCAATCAGACACAACCTTATTGTGCAACATCACCAATAAGCTGCAACTGTATTATATGACCTATATATTTATGGTTCAAGACAGGGCCTCCACAATGGACGGCTATTGATGCGTTGGCTGCTGTCATTTTCTTATTTGACAACCTAAGGGAATTCTTGCAGCACACCGATCAGAAATGGCTGCATTGTCTCATTTTCTCCTCACTACCACCCTCTGAGGCGAGCACTGTTGTTACCCCCATTTTATAGCTGAGGAAACTGAGGCTCAGTGAGGTAAAGCAGCTCACCCAGAGTCATGTGCTAGAAGGTGGCACAGCTGGTTTCCCAATTCTCCTCCCCTCTTTACCAATGTCTATTCTCTTATTATTTTTATGTTTTCCTCCCAGTTTTATTGAGATATAATTGACATATAGCATCGTATAAATTCAAGTGTACAATGTAATGATGTGATATATGCATATATTGCAAATGATGACCACAATAAGTTTAGTTAACATTCATTACCTCCCATAGTTAAATTTTTTTTCTTGTGTGAGAATTTTTAAGATCTACTATCTTTGCGACTTTCAAATACACAGCTCAGTACTATTATGACTATACTACTATGTTGTTCATTACACCCCCAGAGCGTATTTATCATAACTGGAAGCTTGTGCCTTCTGATCACTTCACCATTGCCCTCACCCCCTACCTCCTGCCTCTGGCAACCACAAATCTGGTCTCTGTTTCTGTGAGTTTTGTTTTTTAGATTTCACATATAAATGAGATTCTACAATATTTATCTTTGTCTAACTTATTTTTTTTTAATATATCTTTATTGATTTCAGAGAGAGCAAAGGAGAGGGAGAGAGAGAGAGAGAGAGAGAAAGATGAGAGAGTCATTGAACAGCTGCCTCCTGCACGCCCCCGACTGGGGATCGAGCCCGCAACCTGGGCATGTGCCCTGACCTGGAATCAAACCCGATAGCCTGGATCCTAGGTCAACCCTCAACCGGCTCTTTGTCTAACTTATTTCACTTAGTATAATGCCCTTAGGGTTTGTCCATGTAGTCACCAATGGCAGAATTTCCTTCCTTTTTATGTGTGTATATACTGCATTGTCTTCATTCATCCTTCTATGGACACTTAGGTTGTTTCCATGCCTTGCAAAGCCTATGCTCTTAAAATACGTGGAGGTCTGGAAAAACCTGGAAACCTTAGGCAGAGAACGAGAGAATATTAGAACTGTCTTTCCCACTATTATGCATATTTCAAATGGAGAAATCAGTGGGAAGGCTCGTGGGAACATACCCATTTCCTTTCCCCGTAGATGACTGCATTTCCACCGCAGGGAAATGAAACAAAAATATTAGACAGTCAACTTCTAGTGAGTAGAAATTATCTAAAAGATTTGCCAAGCACTCATAGGAATAGACATTCAGAGAAGTAGGTCATTGTCACCACATCCAGGCATAAGGGCCGAGAGGATGGCCCTGAGAGGGCCCTGTGGTCAGGACGAAGAACACTGAGTGGACCCTTTGTGCAGATGACCGTGTCTTTCCTGGGCCTGCATTTTCACATTTATAACGAGGGGATTGGATGAGATTGAAGAGCTACGGTCCTTCCATTACAACCGGGATTCAACAGGAAAGGCATTGGGCTGCTCTGGCTCTTCCTGCACAGGGATAGTTCTCAGGACCCTTCAGTTGTCAGCCCTCCCCAACCACCTGGTGTAGATGACACTGTCCCCTACTTCCATTTACTCTACCACATCACCCTTAGATTTTTATCATGGAATTGTCCCGTCTGAAGTTACCTTGGTTATTTGCTTGTTTATTGCCTGCCGCCCCACTCCAGTAAAATGTGAGCCTCCGTGTGCAAGAGACCATGCCTGCTAACGTGTCCCCTAAGTCAGATCTAAGTCAGGCGCCCCGAGTCAGGAATTGCCGTGCTCATAGTGCCGCCCGCCATGGAGGAGGCGCGCAGTACCGCTTGCTGAATGAATGCTCATGATCCCTTTAGAAACTTCCCCAGCAGCGCCGTGGCGTAAGTACTGGCATAGTGCTTATTTAGGTGGGGAACCCCAGGCTCTGGGGGAGAGAGGATTTCCACACAGGTCTTTCTTTTTCTTGGACTAGCACTCTGAGCTATTGAGCCGGGGTGTTTTCCTCTGATCGTCCCTTCTGTGGACTCTGTGAGGCCGTGATCCACTGCCCAGAGATCACGTGAGCACACCAGGGGTTGCTGTGAGATGTACAATCCTCCCCCACGGTCCCCAGGGCTTCCCAGTCTCCCTCAGAGGTAGCCCACGGCTGCAGGTGATAAAGGCAATGGTAGGAGAGAGCAGTGGGCCTGGAGCGCAGGGTGTGGGGGGGTCTGTTGCAGACAGGAGTTTCCACCATTGGGATAGCCCTCAGAGACCGCAGTGCATTGTCACAGGCCTCACGGTGAGCGTGGGACTAAGGGCCGCAATAACTATTCTGATTTCACCGAGGAAGAAATCGAGTTCAAACCCTTTAACTCATTTGCTCCCAGTGACATGCGAGTAGAGGAGCCAAAATGGGAATTCAGCCTTCTCTAAGGCGGTGACGTAGGTAATGATGAAACCTGTTCTGCTGGGCTCGTTGCTGCTGGTGCACTCTCAGAAAACCAGCAGCCTTCTCCATCCCCAAGGGGCTGCTTCAGAGCCTCCCGCTTCAGGGCCCAAATTTAGGATACAGTATTTCTTGCCTCTTGTATCTTTAACTTTGTTTTCAGGAAGCCTAAGTGGCTAAAATGAAGACATGAAAGAATAGAATCCTTTGTGCTTCCCCAGGTTGTATAAAATCTCCCCTAGAAGCAACCTGCTGCCACTTTCCCTCCTTCCGTCTCCTGTTTGGGATTATTTAGTGCCCATGAAAATCCCCACCAGCCTGCTGTGAGCCTACACCTCCAACAACTGCCGATGCAGATAATCCGAACCAAAGCTTCTGTTAGCTCGTCTTGCCTTGATAACCTCTCAGCCCTCCTCACCTTTGACGGGACTGTCCAATTTTTAATCCTAGATTTCTAAGGTCTGTGAGAGCTCACGTAACGGCCAGCTTGATCTTGGCAGAATTTACACTGGCATTTTGCAAACAGACTAGACATGGGACAGAAGAGGAAAACACATGTGCGGCAGTCAGGAATGTCCTTCCTCCTCTCATAACGTAAGCTTTCCCCAATAGGATTAAATTTCCCTACTGACTATTTTTTACATAAAACCTCTCGGTAGAAGGGATTGGGGAGCTGTTGCATTCAAAGCCTGATCAATGCTCACCTTCCTCTTGCCCTGTCCCAGACCATACCCCACTCCTTCTGTGTACACGTCTTCTGAGTGTACAGATTAGATGCCACCAATGTCAGGGGACTCAGTACATCCTGAGGAAACCCAGTTTTACCTTCGAGCGTCATTTATATTGGGAAAATAGTTATTACAGTCTTAATGCAATAATGTTAGTCTTATCACAGTGCTATGGGTACTTACAGTTATGTCAATATTCATATAGCATTGCATAGCACTGTTTATCAAAATTAATATTGTGCTATCTATCATATATTAATAATTATTCATCCCCCATGTGGTCCAGCCTTTGCAAAGTACTGTGATACGTTATCTAAATCATCCCTCACGATCACTTGAGAATGATGGCGCCACTCCTGGTTTACAAACAGGAGCACTGAAGCCGAGAGAGGAGGCAGCTTGCCCGGGGTTTCAGAGCGAACAGGGAGATCTGGGCTCTGACCCAGGCCCGGCTCCTGCCGCACCCTGGGTTCTCATCAACCCTTTTACATTGCGCTTATCTGGAGACTGTTCCTCACTTTTCTCACCTGAAATTCACGTGAAACAAGCACTGCCTACATCACACCGCCGCTGGGGACATTAAATGTATTGGAATATGGAAAAGCCCTTAGAAAGGTGCCGACTCACAGTAAGGCCTCCGTACAGGCTTGGTCATCCAGCTGAAGCTTTTCTCCATAAAACATGTCCACTAATCAAAATTGGTTCTTTCTTCCACTAAATATTTTTTTCTATTTCAGACATTATCATCTTCGTACTTTTTCATTGTTGCACAGGAATAATTCTTGATCTTTTTGTATACGCATCCTTACAATTCGCATTAAGATACTAACATTGGTTTCCTTAGTGGTGCTGTATGGACTACGAATAATTTTCAAAAAATGATTTTACTACAAAAGTTTTATTGGCTCTTTTTAGGTAAATGTCAGTCACATCCTTTGTATCTCCTTCGTAGTGAAACACTTCTCTCAAGCTTTAAAAAACAGTCATACCTAGAAATCCTACAAAATCTCCAGTTTCCATGACAGCCAAAATAAGGTAACATGAAGCTGCCAGATGTATTCAGTGCCTTTGAATTTTGTTTGGGTTCTATGGATTCACTTAAGTGATGGGCAAGAAAGCCAGTGTTTGTGTCTGTTCTTGTCTTCAAGCTAGAATACACAGGGGTGGGCAAAGGTAGGTTAAATTACCAGCCATCATTACCTAAAAGATAAATCATAAGTAAGGATACGAAATAATGACAATACAGCAAATAATACAAATAAATAGTACAATGATAAATAAATATATAATAATGTAAGACTAAACTCTGTGTTTCTCCTACTCACAACTGTAAACCTACTTTTACCGACCCTGTATTTCCCTTGCACATGTATTTTCATGGTGTTTTTTTTTTAATTCATCTCTACAGTCTACACATGAAAGATTAGTGTTTATAATTTGAGAGAAATTAATTACAAAGTGATACAATCTAATGTACCTACAGAGCATTTGACATAAATAACTTTAGATTATATGTATCTTCTATTATATCCAATAATAATACCTGAGATTTTGTAGAACTTTACAGTTCAAGCTACTTTCCCATAACTTATCTAATTTAACCCTAAAAATAATCCCTTTTACGTATTTTTAAAGTATAATCAAAGATCCTCAGAAAGATAAAGCAACTTTCTTAGAGCAGATGGTGAAATTGAAATGCAACCCAGAACTCCTTACCCTTTGTCCGCTTTACTATAGCTTCTCATTATTCTAGGAAGAATTGCTAAAATTTCCTTTAGTAACTTGTAACCAGACAGCCCTCATGGTCACAATGCTATTCCACAGGCCTAATGTAAAAACATCCTGCTGAAATGGGAGGTAACTAACGTCCTATTATTTGAGCTAAACGTAATGTTCCCAAGGTCCAAGATGGGAGGAAATTATCAGTTTCTAGATCGGTGAAAAATGAAGACCCCTTTTCAAAGAGATTCCTTTTCCATCTAGAAGAAGCCTTAGCAAGCTTTTTCTGCAAAGGCCAGACAGTAAACATCTTAGGTTTTGTGAGTGGGTCTCTGAGACCACTCAGCTCCACTGTAGCCTGAAAGCAGCCACAGGCAACTGGCTAACGAACGGGCATGGTTGCCTTCTAATAAAACTTGATTCACAAAAGCAGGGGGGCAGGAGAGATTTGGCCCAGGGGTTGTAGTTTTCCCACTCCCGAGCTAGAAGACACCCATTTTGGCTCAACCTAGAAAAACGGGGAGGAAATTTTAGGTTGCCCTTATGGAAGCGTTGAGAGAGACATCACGCCGAGGGCCAGCAGGCATTCGTATGTGTCAGGGCTGGTTTCGTTTGGGTCCTGTTTTACACGGGGAAGGGACGGATGAGAGGGGCTGCTCTGGGTAACCCTAGAAGCCTGTGCTCTCTAAACCGTATGACAGGACATACTATTATCGCCTCTGGTTAGGTAGCTAGCCAGGGAAACATACTGGTATACGTTCTTTATTCCCACACACTCTTTTTGGCTTCGTCTTACGTGTTGTCTGGCAGCCACTGGGTAGACAAAGATGAGCCAGGCTCATTGGCAGCCTTCTTGGAGTTTCCAGTCTGGGTAAGGGTAGGAGAGGAGGTGGTGAGGACAGAAAATGTACAAAAAAACACACAGCATAAAGAAATATGTGGACAGGACAAGTAAGGAGGTATCAACAAAGTGCACTAAAAAGACAAAGGCAGGAGAAATGAGCTTTGTCCTGGGCGATCAGGGGTATCATGACCACACAGGTGACATCTAGCTGGGCCCTGCAGAATGGGAGATTCCCAAGGAGGGAAATGCAGGTCAGGGAGAGGAGACCGTAGGCACATGGGTGCAGGAAGGCATGGCATGTGCAGAAAGTAGCCTACCCCCGTGTACCTGGAGAGGAAGATGCTGGAGCTGGAAGCCCGGCCAAATCTTCGGAGAGCCTGAAGGGCGAAGCAAAGTGTTGGGAGTTTATGCCACAGTATAAAGGAGCCCTGGGTGCCTTTGGAGCAGGCACATGGATCAGCTCAGAACTAGGCTTTACTCTGAGAACATCACCACGGTGTGGGGGAAGCTGGGTTCACTGATGAACCTCCAGGAACTCCAGAGCAGGGCTGTCTGAGGGAAATACAATGCGAGCCACAGTGCCGGCCATATATGCGATTTTTAAATTTCTTGTAATTAGAATTTTAAAAGTAAAAAGAATTAGTATTAATTATTGAACCTATTTTGCCCCAAATATTAAAATGTTGGTATGTAATGAACATAAAAATTGTTAATGAAACATTTTACATTCTTTACCTCACACTGAGTCTCCGAAATCCAGCGTCTGTTTCACACTTAGCCCAAGTCTTACTTCAGAATTGCCACATTCCCAGGGCTCAGTGTGGCTCGTGGCCGCGGTCTTGGACACTCGGCTCTAGAGCATATGAGATAAGAGGCATCGGAAGGGACCTTGGTCTAAGCGGGAGGCAAGATCGAAGGCCAGTCATTTGAGGATGCCTGGCTGCTAACTTCGCCGAGTCTCCATGTGCCCCGAGTTCTTTTAGAATAGCCAACATGGAACAATGGCTGTGCCTTTAAAATAAAATGTTCATAAATGTCACGTGGACTTAGAGAATTCTGTTCTAGATAAAGGTAGGTAAATTGTGAAGGTAAGTAAATCTCAGACACTTTTCATTATCATTACAGTGGTTTCGGTAAGGAGTTTGAGTCTTAACACCTTTCAGCTGAAAAGCCTCTTAACAATTATTTTATGACACCTTCCAGTTCTACAAATGGCAGACACTCAGTATCACTCAACTATATATTACTCCTGGGGCTGCCAGATTCTTGCCTTTTATAGGTGTGTGTGTGTGTGTGTGTGTGTGTGTGTGTACGGACAGGCTCACAACAGAGTCAAGGAGGAACAAAGTCAGCGGAGATGAGGTGAGGGAAGAAGATTGTAGAACAGGAGCCACCATGAGGCTTTCCAAGCTGCAGATGCCAGGGCCCCACCCTGATCCACCCCATCAGAGCGGAATTCACAGCTGGGTTAAGGTAGTGCCGTTGCTAATCTATAAGGAGACCTATATTATCACTGGATATGTAACAAAACAGATTTTTAAAAACTAGAATACTTAAAAACTAGAAGGAATACTTTATTAAACTACTTGGAGCGTCTGCTTCGTGGGGAGGAAGAGAGAGCAGTAAGAGTGGGAGAGGGGAGGGCGGAAAGAAACATCCATGGAGCATGAGAAATAACAACAGCTACTCCACTCTTTCAACAGAGAGAGGGCCCAGTGGCCTGCAGGGATTTGGGGCAGGTGTGTGCCTATAAAGTTGCCAAAAGAGAAAGGGGAGGTGGGGGGGTATGTCACCTAACTTCATCCTTCCCTTTCCACTCAGTAGCAGCATCTTCTCCTTCAAAGAATAAAGAAAGATGGAAACTCTTTCATAATATTCCTTTAGGCATAATTTATTCGTCTGATCATGCTGAACGGTGAACATTCTTGAGGCACCCGCGTTTATCGGTTGGGCCTAGCTAGGGATGTGCGGTCTGAGACGCTCGCTCGGTGGTCTGTTTTGAAGGCCTCTCTCCCAAGGTGAAAACCACTGTACCACCGGTTGCTGATTTCACTGCTTACACCACTCACCCGGGGATTTGTTAAAACGCGCCTTCCGATCCGTAGACCTGGGAGGGAGCCCCCGATGGTGCGTTTCTGACAAGCTTCTGGGTGATGCCCCTGCCCCTTGTCTGCAGACCACACGTGTATCCCATAGAGAGGCCCCACCCAGTGCCACAAATATTTGTGTGAACAAAGGAACAGAAGCATGCTAGGCATTTGCTCCTTTGACACACTGGACCCCCAGCCTTAGAGCCTGTGGTTGGTCCCCTCCCCTCCCCTCCCAGCACAGGCGGCCTGGAATTTGCAAAGCGATGGGGGGCAGGGTGGGGGGCTGATCTGCAGGTCCTGCCTGGGGGCACGCTTTTCCTTGGGGGCTCATCTCCTGCATCCTTTCGCCTTTGTGCCTGTAGGTCTCCAAGCTTGAAAGAGAGAAGACTCAAGAAGCAAAGAGGATTCGGGAGCTGGAGCAACGCAAGCACACGGTCCTGGTGACGGAACTGAAAGCCAAGCTCCACGAGGAGAAGATGAAGGAGCTGCAGGCCGTGAGGGAGAACCTCATCAAGCAGCACGAGCAGGAGATGGCGAGGACGGTGAAGGTGCGGGACGGGGAGATCCAGAGGCTCAAGTCGGCCCTGTGCGCTCTCCGCGACGGCAGCAGCGACAAAGTAAGGACAGCGCTCACCATCGAGGCCCGGGAGGAGGCCCGGAAACTGTTCGACGCGGAGCGCCTTAAGCTCCTGCAGGAGATCGCGGACCTGAAAACGGCCAAGAAGCAAGTAGACGAAGCCTTAAGCAACATGATCCAAGCCGATAAGATCAAGGCGGGGGACCTGAGGAGCGAGCACCAGTCCCACCAGGAGGCCATCTCCAAGATCAAGTGGGAGTCGGAGCGGGACATTCGGAGGCTGGTTAGTAACCCAGTGCAGAGCCCTTCTCTCTCCGGGGTTCGGGCGCTTCTGCAAGCGGATTATAAACAGCGCCCACCTTTTGTCTCCTGTTGTATCCAAATACAAGATAGGTCGATAAGCGGGTAGGTAGGTACGTAGGTAGGTAGACAGATAGTGTCACAAAATGTAAAAGATTTTGGATCGCCTTTCTCATAAAAACGGGACCCTTCCAGCCCAGTCCACATGGAGAGTATGTATTCAGTGACTCCTGTTTTATTGGGAGTCTATAAAAATATTCTAAATTATGAATGCTTCCAAAATCGCCATGCTTCATGTGCTTTCTACTTATGAAAATGTTACTGGGTTTTCACAGGAGTAAGGGGCGTTTCTATAGTTTTCATGACATCTGAGCAGGGCAGCCGCTGGGACCATCCTGAGCAGTTCACCAGTCTTCCCTCTAGGTACCATGTCCAAAAACAATAGTAGAGCTATAAAATTCCTAGTCATTTTTAGAATAGATTTCCTCCTAAATAAACAGGGGTCATTGTAATTTTAAAAATGGATGTCATTCCTAAGTAGCTTATTCCTAAGTTTGCCATTACCAAGTTCAAAGACTTACGTCAACCCCAGTAGAGTTTGGTCTTTCTTTTGAATATATATGACCAAAGCCATCGGTTTCTCACTATGTTAAAAAATAAAACGAGTATCGTTATTGTGTGGAAGCTCTAGTATCCTAGGGTCGCCTTGTCTAATTATTTTAGAAGAAGCATTTTCATGCATATACTCGGAATGTTCAGCTTCAGTTATATGTTAGCGAACTAACCATCACCTGTTAGAACGTGCTTTATGTTTCTCTAAGAACAGTACTTTCAAGGGAGAAATTACACTTTCCCTCTTGTGTCTTCCAATTCCAAGCAATTCTTTTCTAAGAATTCTAATTATGTTCCCTGGATGATATCTCGAGGGTTCCAATTTTAAGTAAAATGTGGTTACCATAGAACATTTAGAAAAGCTAAACGTGTGTGTTTTTCTTTGTACTGATGTGACTGTACAATGTTGCCTTTGCCACACTTTTCAAATTCTTCATCTGCAATTCATTCTATTGTACTGGTTGACAAAAGAGACCAAACACAGTGTAGAAATACTGGTCCCTGCCCTGCCTTTGATTCTTGAAACAACAGTGACTGATAAGAAAGAATCAGATCTGTGCACTCTGGAGTCAGCAGGTAGGTAAGTGAAAGGGGGAGCTTTGCATTAAATATTTTCATTTGTCGATGGTTTTCCATGTAAAATCTACAGATACATCCACTTGTTGATGTGTTGTTTTTTTCTTTAACCAGCATTCCACTGGAGTAGACGTGAATCTCTCTTAATAACAATGTAAAATCTAAGCTATGTGAAGAGTGGCTCAGAAATTGGGTGCAGTCTGGCCGGCGTGGCTCAGCGGTTGAGCGTCCACCCATGAACCAGGAGGTCATGGTTCGATTCCTGGCCAGGGCACAGGCCCAGGCCCAGGCTGTGGGCTGGATCCCCAGTAGGGGGCTCACAGGAGGCAGCCGATCCATGATTCTCTCTCATCACTGATGTTTCTATCCCTCTCTCTCTCCTTCCCTCTCTCTGAAGTCAATTAAAAAACATATTTTTAAAAATTGGGTGCAAACCAAATAACATGGTAAACTTTTTCAATCATACAGATGCACTTTTCATTTTTACCTTCTTAACCTGTTCCTAACCTTACCCCCAGCTCCATTTTTGGAACTAGAATTGAGAGAAACAGGAACAGTTCTGTTGAGAAAATCCCCTGAGAATTCTGAATTCTGGTATTCCCATGCCATCTAAGAACAGAACTATGGAAATTTTTGGTATTCAGAGACCACAGCCCATGCTTATAACCACTAGATAGCAGAGCCATCTCAACACTAATTGCTAGATACCCTGCAGAAAACCACTTGGGGAAATGCTGGAAAAAATGCTGGAAATAATCTTGGAGTCGGTATAACATAGAATCTAATAGAATGGGCTCTAAAGTCAGAAGACTGAATTTAAAATCAGGCTTCACCAATTAGCCGTGTGACTATGACCATGTTGTTAACCCTCCAGGTCCTCAGTCATCATCTCTAAAATGGTGATAACAGAACCTACCTAAGAGGATTGTTAACAACATGAGATAAGGTGTGTAAAGCTCTGAGTTTAGTGCCTCGAATGTGGTGAAAGATCAGCACCTTTCCGTTGCGATGATGGTGATGATGAAGATGATCATATGAGCAGTATTGGAATGATTCCCCAGCAAATTTGGTTGGGTAGAGTACGTCAGAGCCTCCAGGAGCATGCGTATCTGGAACTAGGGTAAACTGTAAATGACACCGTAGATGGCAGGTCTGACCAGTGAATGAGCTCCTCACTGAAGAATAACGTTGGAGTCAATCTTCTACAAGGAGCTAGAGACTGAACACCGTGCTTTTATTCCCAAATCAACAGGAGAGTGTTTAATTCCTCACCAAGTTACCAGGTGGTATCACTGGATCGTTCAGAATTTAGCCCAATGGCCACCCAAAATTGACCTAAAATTTCATCGTGTGACTTGGAGGCAGCCGCTCTCAGATATCTACATGTGGGAAATAAGTGAATAGCTCACAGATATTTACATGAGGGAAATAAGTGACTCTATAACACAATTTCTGTCCCTTTTTTTTTGTTTTCTGTCTAAGGAACATAGCAGGGGAAGCGTTATACAGAGTGATTTGTTATTATAAGGAGACGTCTTTCTAAAGAGAAGAGAATTACGTTGTTTGCACTGAACATCTTTTCTCTATCTCCATTTTGAACGTTCATGTAGAATGTGATGAAATTGGAAGGAAGGCTTCACCCCATGACTATGCTTTCTTTAAACAGTATTTATAGATGTTCACTTCGCTTGCCCTCATCCAGGAATGGCAGAGACATTTCAGTCCAATGGAACCCTGAGCAATTGGTATCGAATGCTTTTAGATCTTTAGTTGAGAAATATTTCTGAGCCCATGGCCAGGCTTAGCAAAAATGAGTGTTGGGGTCAATAAATATATCCCACGGGTGTAGGAGGGAAAGTCGTGCTAATAAAACCAGGCATTTTCCATCCCTGTTCTTGTTCCAACCATGGTTTTCTGACGGGAAAGGTAAAATGGTTGCTAAGTATTGGCTGCTCTGAAACGTGGGTAGGAATGGAAAGAGCTAGAACATGAGCCACGAAAGGACCTCACTCCAGAGTCGCAACCTGGATGCAAACATGTTGGCCTTTGGAAATGGCTGGGCTCCTGGGAAGGCTGCAGCTTCTTCCGTTACAAGTGACCTAGTCCTAGTGGCTACTGCTGTTTGAACTGAACTCAAAGGCTATGCCCCCAAAGAGGAGGTGACATTAAAACTTGTCCCAGGAAACACTGTAGTGGGATATTTAGTATTTGTTTTTATTAACACTGATGACCCATTTAAAAGTGAGCCTTTCCATAGTCAACCAACCCAGACCATTTCAAACAATCTATTGAGTCAAAGCGTCCACACAGAATATACTAGAGAGAGAAAAATTACTCTTTGATGCCTAGTTAGCCTGGGGCAGCCCTTCATTCTCCAGCATCGCCTGGTCTTATTCATGAATCCGATACACTTGTACCCATGACTTGGTTCTGTAGCAATCAGCGGAGGGAAGTTAAACTCACGCCACTGTAAACATGCATTTCTTTACAGCATTGTTAAATAAAATGTCCTGGGTGTCATTTAATTCAGATGGACGAAATCAAAGCCAAGGACAGGATCATATTTTCCCTGGAGAAGGAACTGGAGACCCAAACAGGCTATGTCCAGAAGCTCCAGCTGCAGAAGGAGGCTTTGGATGAGCAACTCTTTCTGGTCAAGGAGGCCGAGTGTAACATGAGCAGCCCGAAGCGAGAAATTCCAGGGAGAGCCGGGGATGGCTCCGAGCACTGCAGCAGCCCTGTAAGTCTACTCCAGTTGAAGTTAAGAACACGGGAGTCATCTTTTATTTAGCTCCCAAGTTTTACTTTTCACTTAAGCTCTTTTCCTGTTTACTCCAAAGAAATCGATTGTATCTCCTACTATAAAACAGCTAGTATCTTGGGAACACGGTTTTCAAAACTCAAGACAACAAAGTGGTGTACACTGCATTAGCAGATCACAGGAGAATTGCAGCTCCTTTAAAATCCTTCATAGAATTCTTCTAGCCATTGATACCTATCCAAACTTCAGCCTATGATAGAGAATCATAAATTAGATGAAAATACTTTGCCTCTTGCCAAGGCTGGTAATTTTCCCTTGTGTGAACAATTGGGTTGGAAATTAGTAAAGACGGTTATCATCTGCAGGGGTCAAAATGTGTGACTATAAAAGGCCAAAGCAATATCCTCTGAATGCTTCTAGTCTGATTGAACTTGCCACTTATGTCTGTGGATGTTCATCATTTTATATAAGAAATTATTTTCAGAAGAGCAGCAGTAGAAATCAGCTTGTGTATAATTAACTTTCATACCTTATCCCTTTCAGATTATTTAGCTGCTAAAAAGATGAAAATGAATTATTTAGGAACAGAGACAGGTTCCAAAGTAGTACTTAGAACCAAGTCATGAATAATTGATGAGCTGGTATTCAGGATTTCCAAATCCCAGTAGGTGGTGGAAAGACTGCCCAATTTGGATTTAGCAGATATAAGTTTGTATCCCTGACACTTACCAGCAGGCAAGGTAGCATAACTGTCAAGAGAAGGGGCTCTAGAGTCAGACCCGTTAGTTCAAATCCCGGATCGGCCGTTTATAGCGTGACCTTAGGCCAGTCATTTCACTGCTCAGAGTCTCTTCATCTGTAAAAGAGAGACAGTAGTGGTATTTCATAGGCGGGTCCATGATTTAGAAGATAACGGGAAATGCTGAACAAAGTGCCGGGCACATAGTTAGCATTTAATACATATTCGCCATGCATCTATTGATACCAGCCACCAGACCTTGCACAAGCTCTGACCTCCCCGAATCTTCCCTGTTCTGCTGAATCCTCTAGGATATTGTGTATCTCCGGATGCACCGTGTGTGAAACTGCCTTGTCAACAGTACAGCGCTATCAAGATGTAAGCTGATAAGGGAATTGCGAGCGGAGGGTAATGATGGTCCTGTGGACTCTAGAGAATAGAATTAAGCCATGACTGCTGTGTGTAAGGTGATCCGTGACAATTATGCCAGTTGGGAAGCCAGTTGATCCGGGCAAAATATACCAGCGACGGCTGTCCTGTAGTCCACTTCCTTCATATGTGGGGATCACGCACCAGCCTGCTCACTCTGACCTCCAGGAATGTGCAGGAATTTACAAACTCCAAATCTCTCTCCTTTGGCTGGGTCATAGCAGAGCACTGTCTGAGCTGTGGGGAGCAATGTGTAGCCACGACGCAAGGATGCTCCTTGAACCTCATATAATCACAACATGACCGTGGTCTCACAGCTCACAGATTTAATAAGCTGGTCCAAACATCTCCCTCTGCCTCTGCCAGGAGCCAGGGCTCAAGGGAGTAGCTGCCACATAAAATTCATCTGCAGTTTCAGCTAGGCTTGGTCTTAAACCCAAGTGGTAAATATTAAGGGTTCAAAGAGGGTAAATATTTGCTCTCCTCTGAACAGGAGAACATTTCACTCTCACCTCATAGCCAAATGAAAAGACCTAAGCCTATTACTGTTATGAACTGCATTACAAAACTTTGTGAAAAGTGCTAATGACAAAATAAGCACTTTAACTTTCATGTGTAGGATTTGCGGAGAAATCAAAAGAGAATAGCTGAATTGAACGCCACTATAAGAAAATTAGAAGACAGAAATACCTTGCTTGGAGATGAACGAAATGAATTGGTGAGTTCGAATCAGAAAATGTTTCTTTTATTTTTTGTTAAACGTTATATAATAGAAGTATATATGATGTTATAGATGCATAACAATAGAAAAAGGTGCACAAATAATAAAGGCACAGCTCAGTAAATATGCCCAAAATGCTATACCCACTTAACCCACCCAGATGATTAAGTGGAAGATTACCAGCATCTCAGGCCTCTACTTGTGACCCCTCCCAATCGTTTCTCTTCTAAAGTTAACCACTCTACTGACTTCTATCATGACAGATGTCTATCGCCATTTTTACAATTCGTTGTAGATGGAATTATACAATATTTACTCTTTTGTGTCTGTTTTGCTCAGCTCAGCATTACATTTGTGAGAGTCATCCACTGTGGGGCATGTAGCATCCATTCATTTTCACCCTCTAGTGTTCAATTAAGACACCACCAGTTTCGTATTCTTCTATTGTTAATAAACATGCGTATTGCTTCTGAACAGTTTTAAGCTGTGAATGGTGCTGCTGCATGTCTTGGGTGAGAAAATGTGTTCATTTCTGGGGGGACTATACCAAGGAGCAGAATTCCCGGATCATAGAGTCAGCTCCAGTCAGTTTAGAAACGAAACAGTTTTCCACAGTTTTTCTAAGAGTTTACATTCCCACCAGCCGTGTATGCGAGTTGTCATTTCTCCACATCTTTGCCAAAACACAAAGGTAATTGTTCATTTCAGTCATCTTGATGGGTGCGTGGTATACTTTTATTGTGATTTTCATTTTTATTTTTCTTCTTAAAAACGAGGCTGAGTAACTTTTCAGCTATCTATTGGCCTTTTGGGAATCCTGTGTGTTTTGCCCTTTTTATTTTACCCAGATTGTACTGTCTTCATTTTCTTATTAATACTAGGAAACTATTTTACACCATCTTTTCAATATTTGTATTTAAAATATCCTGCTCTGTGGCTTACATCTCACCTTATTTTTTTATTTTCATTTTTCATTGTTGCCTCTAATATGATGCATTTCACCTTCTTCTTTTTTGTTGTTTGGGTTTTTTTTGTTAATCCTCACTGGAGGATATATATATTTTCCATTGATTTTATTTTTATTTTTTTTAGAAAAAGTGGCAGAGAGCGAGAAAGAGAGAGAGAAAAACATTGATGTGAGAGAGACGCATCAATTGGTTGCCTTTCACACATGCCCCAGCCGAGGCCAGGCATCGAACCTGCAACCCAGGTATATGCCCTGGCCTGAGAATCGAACCCATGACCCTTCGGTGTGCAAGCCCATGCTCTAACCATTGAGCCACACCAGCCGGGGCCATTTCACCTTCTTAATGGTGGCTGTTGGTATAAAGAAGCTACTTTCAGTCTTTCCTTTTTCCAAATATATTCTTTTTTGGTCATAAATGTCTCCATAAGCATGGCTTTAGCTTTATCCCATGTTTTTTATGACATAATGTAATGCTATTTAATTCATATCTTTTCTAATGTCATATAATTTCTTCTTTAAAATTTTGGGTGATTTGGAAGGGTATTGCTTAATTTCCAAACATTTGAGATTTTTTAGTTATCTTTTTGTTGTTAATTTCTGCCTTAATTCCACTATAGTTAGAGAACATACTTTGTGTTATTTCATTCCTTTAAAATTTTGTTGAGATTTGCTTGATGACTCTATCATAGTCAATTTTAGAAATGTCCTGTGTTCACACGAAAAGAAGGTATACTCTGCAATTTTTAGAATCAGTTTGAGTCAAGTATATTAATAGTCTTGCTTTAAATCTTCTGTATCCTTACTGATATCTTTGTCTACCTGTTCTCCCAACAGATTTGCCCCTGCCCTTTCTTAGTGTTGTCAGTTTTACTTTATGTATACTTGAGTTATGGTTCTAGCTATATATAAATTAAAATCTGTTATATGTTTTTGGTACATTGACCCTTTTATCATTATGAAATTCTTTTTTATCTCTAGTAATGCTTTACATAATTTTTTTGCCTGACAGTGGTTTAACTATATCAGATTTCTTTTCCTTTAGTGCTTTCATGAAAATATATAACATTGAGTCTTTCTCTATTGTATTGAAAGTATGTCTTTTAAAAGGAACATTTTGTTGGGTACTATGGAACTGTGGTTATTGATGTATGGTCCATTAGAATTACAGATGTTTCCTTTTCTTTGTGTTTATCTGCACTTTCTACAAACAGCATATACGGGTAAATTTAAATATTTAAAACCCTTGTCACTGACCTCCAGAAAAGTGACAAAGTTTAACATAGTGAACCTAGTGGAATAATTTATTTTTCCTTGCATATACTCAATATTTAATATTAATGCTTCAGGTACTAAAGCTCAAAACTGAGGATTAAATGGGATTCTTGATGAAATATAAATTCAGCATTGGCCTTTGATCTACGATGGGGGTTTTCGAATGGCGATTAGGACAGAGTTGGGGAGTACTGCTTTAGACTCTCAGAGCTTTTTGAAATATTTAGAGGTGGCTAAGTCTCCTACCCCAGCAATTCCCAAAGTGGTAGGTGCTCATGAACAGGAGGGAGTAGACAGTCTTTTCAGATATTTTGGACACACGCTCCCCCCGCCCCCGTTGTTTATTTTGGTTCCCCCTCCCCCAGTGCATACTCGCATTCAGAACCATCAGTATGCAATGAGTGAAGTAATCATGAGAACATGGAAATTCATTATGGATAGGCACTAAAATGTGTCATCCGAATGGGAGAGCTTTGAGAGGAAAAGGGGAGACTGTTAATGATTGCTCTGTGTCAACACTTCTAAACTTAGACCAGTGTTTTTCAACTAGAGGCAATTGGGGCACTCCCTGGAGACATTGTTGGGTTGTCACAACTGGGAGGGTGCTACTGGCATGTAGTGGGCAGAGGCCAGGGATGCTGCTAAACATCCGACAATACACAGAACAGCTTGTCACAACAGAAGGAAAATCCGGCCCCAAATGTCTAGAGTGCAGAGGTTGAGAAACCCGGCCTTAGACTAGCTGGGCAGACCAGAGTATGGTCACAGTTAACCGTGGGGAGGTAACAGCAGAACCATGCTTCTCCGAGGCTTGATGAGAGTTGGTTGTCCTGAGGCACAAATTTCAGAATTTCAGAAGTATGTTGTATTTTGTTTTCTCAGTAAAGCTGTCTTAAACAGCTTTAGTGTGAGTCAGGAGACTTGGCAAGACGTCTGGTGGAAAGGACGGGCTTCGGGGACAGCCAGGCTTGGACGCGGGCCCCGGTTGTATCGCTTAGTGACTGAGGTTCCGATGCGCTGCTCTGTGTCTTCGAGCCAGGGAGGCCCAGGGAGAGGGGTGAGCAGGGGGGCCCTGGGCTGGAGCAGTCGAGGGGAACGGGGTGCGACCCCTCTCCCTGAACATTTCCCGAAGCAGCATCTCGGCGGCACCTCCTTTAGGGTGATGGCGTGTTGGGGGGTCACGAAGAATGTGATGACAAGCCATTCGAGGAGACCGTGCCTTGTGTCTTCTCAGCTGAAACGCGTGCGGGAAACCGAGAAGCAGTGTAAACCTCTGCTGGAGCGGAACAAGTGCCTGGCCAAGAGAAACGACGAGCTGATGCTTTCCCTGCAGCGCATGGAGGAGAAGCTGAAAGCAGTGACCAAGGAAAACGCAGAAATGGTGCGTGGCCCGGCCCCCCAGCCGGCAGCCTCCCTTCTCATCTTACCCTCACTCACTCACTGCTCCTTCCCAGTTTTGATTTTAAATACACTGCTATTTATGAAAGCTTGGATTTTTCCTTATGTAAGCAAGGAAGCGTGAAGGGGCGAAAAGGTTGCTGTCTCTGGGTTTTACAAAGTTTCTAAGTTTGCAGAACAGTAGGAGTATTTCCAGGAATCTTTTTTTTTTATTTTTTTATTTTTATTTTTTTAAATTACTTTATTGATTTCACAGAGAGGAAGGGAGAGAGAGATACAGAAACATCAATGATGAGAGAGTCACTGATTGGCTGCCTCCTGCACGCCCCCTACTGGGGATCGAGTCCACAACCCGGGCATCGAACTGTGACCTCCTGGTTCATGGGTTGTCACTCAACCACACCAGCCTAGCTGCTTCCAGGAATTTGTACACACTCTGCAAAAGGTCCAAAGTAGAGAAGCCAAGTTTCAACAGAGCTCCTTCCAAGAATTTCACTCAGGCACTCTTCACAGAACTGTAGAGTGGGTATCCTTCATCTTCTAAGAGCCCTCATGATAGTTGGGAAATAGATGCCATCTCGTGTATTATGTATGGATAAGTCATGTGTTAATGCACTCCCTCACAGACGGTCACCACAGCCGGGGTGGAGATCTTCATTCATTCCCAATGATTTCGACTTCTTATGGCAGATAAAATGTACTTGAGAGTTTTCGTTGGGAAGCGTGTGTATGGAAGCTGGGCAATTTTCACATTTAGCTAGAGCTTCGTAAAGCTTCTACAGATGTTTTATGTTAACCACTAAAGTTTGGGATTTTTAAAGTCTCCACCTGTACATCCTTCTTTTCCAACCCAGAGAGAAAAAATAACAACCCACCCCCCCTTGAAGAAATTAAAATCTCTGAATGACCTCGACCAAGCTAACGAAGAACAAGAAACAGAGTTTCTCAAGCTTCAGGTCATCGAGCAGCAGAACATTATTGATGAGCTCACCAGGGTAGGTCTTGATCGACCCATAAACCTAAGCTGTTCCCAAGGACAAGTAGCCAAGACATCAGCATACGCTGGAAGCACGTAATAATCTTGAATTAGCCCCAAAGGCCCAAGTTTTCATGTTCACTATGTAAGCAGGTTCAAGAGACTCTATTTCAAAAACACTTGGTATTATTAAACTTTTCAATTATAATCTGATTATCAGTAATTGTAATAAGTTAATTTGTTAGCTAATTTGGTAACACAAATAATAGCTGCAAAGCACATTAAACTTTCAAATGCATTGTACTGTGAGGAGGCAGGTCCTATGGGTATATCTTACAGTTGCCTTCCAGTAGCAAGATTCTGGGACTCAGAGATTAAATATTTCGCCTACAATAACAGGACTGTATGCTTCTCAACTCCTATTTCAGTGCTTAGCACATAGCCGCAGTTTCATAAGTATTTGTTGAATGAACAGCCACAGCGTGAGTAATGGCAGAGCTGAAGTTGCAGTCAGATCTTCTGACCACGGCTCCAGTACCTGGTGAAGCAGGTAGAGCAGCTGTCACTCCCACTTACACCTGACTAAAGTCTGTGTCACCAACAGCTGTGGATGAAGACCTTGAATGCCTTTGGGTTTCCTCTTTGCCTCCCTGTCTTTATAATGTGAATGGCATCTCTGGTCAGTCTCACTTCAGGACCAAGCAAGGGCTAGAAAGTTGAGGAACTCGTGATGGGGGGTTTCAAGCAATAGTGTCCAGAGTAGGTGAGCACGTGATTTGTAGCCAATGGGGGAAGAAAAAATTACAATTTTGTATGTAATTACTTGTGGTTTACCCTTTCAAAATGTTCTTTGTTGAGTATATGTTATAATGCATATACTCTATTAGGAGGGTAATCTAAGCATACATTTTTAAAAGTTTCAGGTATATTGAAACTGCATGATCCAAGTATTTTTACGTATAAAGGTAAGAAATCAGAAAGGTTAAGACCACTGACATAATCCAGATTATTTATCAAACATGCGCTTCTGAAACACTGTGCCCCTCCCTCCCTCCCACACCCTTCATAGCACATACATCTCACAGGTTCTCTAGTCCAGGAATGTGCTTGGCTTTAAGTATCTGAGTTTAAGCTAAAAATTTCTCATAGAACTTTGACACATTGAGGCATGTCAACCAGACTTTCAGGGAGAAATTAGTGCCCCCTTATTTCCTCTACCTTTGAATTTGTACAGTAAATACCTAAAGTACTTAGTAGGTGAATGCCAAATTCCCAGGATATCTCTATTCATAGGAATGAATCAAGAAATCATTATTTCTAGACATTCTTTGCATTTCCCAGAAAATTCTAATGAGAACTTCCCCTGACCCCATAAAAGCCACAAGATCAGTGATTTTCAATGGCCTGGCTGCAAGAATTTTCGAAATACGCAGTATCTGACTATGTAGTGAGGGGCACTGATGTCTTTTCTCTTAGACTGTCAAATAAAAATACAACAAAAGCCAACAAAACAATAGTCGTCTGGTGTGAATGAATAAAAATTATACCTATTTTTTGTCAGATCAGCAAAAAATCTATTTTTTTGGTGTGCCCCAGAATTTTAGTAATCAGTTTATGTGCCACGAGATGAAAAAGGCTGAAAATCACTGCCCTAGATGATTTCAAACATGACACACTGTTCCCACCTCCAGAGGCTGCCCTGAGAACAAGCCTCCAGGAGTAGTCGGGTGGCTCTCTACGCCTTTCAAGCGATCACATGAAAAGAGCGAGGCTTTCCCTTATTGTGAAGTGCTATTTTTTCAACATTTACATTGAAAGTAATTTGGGGCCTGAGACAACTGCAGAATTGTGCTTTGGGAAAACACGAGTAACTCTTTTCAGAGCTACTTGACCTTCGGGTATAAAACAAAGGATCCTGATTAGGAACACGGTGCGATCAGGACAAGTTGTAGAATATTCTTACTTTGAAAATATTCAAGCCTCAAACCCAAAAGCTGCTAAAATTTACACAACATGATCTCATTTTAAATAGAAGTATGTAATGCCTCCAGGAAAAACAACTCTTTGTAAAACAAAAAACAAACAACAACAAAAATCTACAGGGGGAAATGTACTAATTCAAGATCTGAAAAGTCCTTCATCTGTTTCCAGGACCGAGAAAAGCTCATCCGCAGGAGAAAGCACAGAAGAAGCTCCAAGCCAATTAAGGTAAGGAGGAAACTGGGTTAGCGGGCTTTCACCACGGCCAGAGAGAGGCTTGCCAAGGAACCTTCCTGCGAAGATGTGATAAGTCAAATGTTCTGGAGAAGTTCAAACCATGGGCTATATTTACTAGAAGAAAATCTCTTCTCCTAACCATTTTCAGAAGCCCAAAAATGATTGGGTTGTGCATTTTAACCTGAAAGGGTTTCTTTAAATATGAGTTAAGAAGCCACAAGGCTTGACATAGAAGAAAGGGTTCCCTGGCAAGTTGGAGAGTCACACTCCAGGAACATACAAGTGACACATATGATTGTATGTCTCCCACTGAATAATAGTAGCATCTGACACCCACCCTGTAATTGATTAATATATTTCCATCATTCACTTGAATTGTATTAATGATATTCCCAATTCATAAATATCTGTGTAGCCTCTTTGTTTTCTTTATATATATCTTTATTGATTTCAGAGAGAGGAAGGGAGAGAGAGAAACATCAATGATGAGAGTCATTGATCGGCTGCCTCCTGCACGCCCCACACTGGGGATCGAGCCCACAACCCGGGCATGTGCCCTGACCAGGAATCGAACCCCGATCGCCTGGATCCTAGTTCAGTGCTCAACCGCTGAGCCACGCCGGCTGGGCTGTATAGCGTCTATTAAACAATACGATCACCAAGTATTGTTATTTAATTTGTCTATTGGTTTGAGTTTTGTTTTTTTCGGGGACATCATTTGATTTGGACGTGGAATTAGGCAACGAGACTTCAGATTTGAATCACCCTCTTCACATAGATGCCTGGACTCAGGGAGCCCCTTGATTAGTTTTAATACTGGAAGGAGTAAGTTACATAAACTCATCATGGTCTAAAATGGGCTATAAAAGAGGCTACGGTGTTTCTGTGAAGAGAGCCAATATTAATGAATCTCCCCCTCAAAAAAACCAGAAATTGCATATGGACAAACACTGACTGGAATTATTGTGGTCTTATCCATATTTTTATTTCATCAAAGAAGCATTAAAGGATCCATGTCTTCTGTCGTTTGCACGTATGCCTGCTGACAGCGCTTTAATAATATGTCAACTCTTCCCCCTTTTACCTGTGTCAGTAAATATGCACTTTTCCTCCATTAGAGGCCTGTTTTGGACCCATTTATTGGCTATGATGAGGACTCCATGGACTCAGAGACATCATCCATGGCCTCGTTCAGGACAGACCGAACCCCAGCCACTCCCGACGATGACCTGGATGAGGTAAGCCTTTCCACTGCTCTAGTCTTTTGTGATATTGTCACCAAATCTTTCCTTTAAGGGGGGGAAAAAACCGTTTCACTTCCTATCTCCTTTATAAACAGCACAAATTGATTTGATAACAGGGACCAATTTTGAAACCACACTTGACTTTGATACTTCTTAGAAAATAGTTCACCTATGTCATGTGGCCCTTTTAGAACCGTCTCTAAAATTCATCTCTGTAACCTGAAGACTTCTTTCAAAATGAAAGTTACTGTCCCGAATTCTTCAGCTGGGGAACCTGGGAACCAAGGAACACGCTTAGGAGAGAGAACAAGCCTGTAGATATGATCTAAGCCAGTGCTGAGCAGTGTGCGCCGTAGCCCGCCTTCCTCAGGACCATCTAGGGAGCTCAGTCACAGTACAGACTCCTAGATTCTCCCACACAGCTCCTGACCCAGGACGTCCACGGTGGAACCCCCAAATCTGCATCTTTCCCAGAACTCCCCGGTGATTGTCCTGTGCTCTGAAACTTGAGACCTTAAGCTGTAAAACTGTCTTTCATAATTGATCTGGGGAAGGGGTTGTTGGATATGAATGCACTGGAAAAAAGTGAGACTAAAATTCTGAATATCATTTTCTCAAATTTGGATCCATAGTCAGGGTACAGGTTCTTCTCATTTGGATCCAAAATTGACTGTAACCCAAGCCCAAATAGGGAATAGTTAGAAATGTATAAACAAATGCTTCTTTTATTAAAATAAATACTGAAGTACTTCTGTGGTGTCCATCTTAAAAGTACTATAGTATTTTTAAATTTTTATTTTTCAATTGCCGTTTACATTCAGTATTATTTTGTATTGGTTTCAGGTGTACAACATAGTGGTTAGACAAGCATCTACTTTACAAAGTGCTCCCCCTGATATTTCCAGTCCCACCTGGCCCCATACATAGTTATTACCATATTACTGACTATAGATTCCCTGTGCTGTACTTGACATCCCAGGGACTGTTCTGTAACTACCAATTTTTACTTCTTAATCCCTTCACCTTTTTCGCCTAGCCCCCAACCCCCTCGCCTAATCTACTACAGTATTTTTTTCCATCCACATACTTTCGAATCAAGAATAAATCGCACAGAATTCAAAACCAAATGAACATTTAACTTCTCTTTAAAAAGTGGACAAATGTTAATATTTCACATTGAACACAGGAACTGAACTTAACATAGTTATTTTTTGGCTTTCTATTGTTCCCACCTAAGAGTTTAGCAGCTGAAGAATCTGAGCTGCGATTTCGACAGCTAACAAAAGAATACCAGGCCCTCCAACGAGCATACGCCCTCCTGCAGGAGCAGACTGGGGGCATCATCGACGCTGAAAGAGAGGCCAAGGTTAGTGTGTGTCTGCGGAGAGTGCTCGGAACTGGCTTTTTACCCGGCGGTCACAACATAAAAGAATCATGGACCTAAAAACATCAATAGGGTAGCTTTCCATGTGCCTTCTCTCTTCTGTGGCTTTTGAACTAGTGTATCTTTTCTGTTAGCAAACATTGGATCTAGAGACATTAGAACCAGCTTGGATCAATGCTTTTGTTTCTTTTAGACAGTTGAGTATCTTGCTATAGGAAAACTTAACATTTTCAAAGCTAGACAATATTGAATGTTGATAATCCATTTTTTTCAGCTTCTTGCTTGGCGGGGGGGGGACTTTTACCTTCCAAAAGCAATGGTTAGCTAGTTTCTTTTCTTAGTAGTAAGTACACAGCATTAAATCTACAGCTTACCAAGAATTTCCACTGTCAATATCTTATTTAGTCCTTGTGACAGCCCCCTATGGTAGATATTTTATAAAAGAGGAATTTGAGGCTTAGAGAGATTAATTGAATTGCCCAAGATCACACAGGGTAATAAATGGGAAACTGAGATTCCAACTCAAGTCTTACTGGGTCAGATGTTCCTCTCATAAGCCTATTTCAAAAAAAATTAACACATACAATGCTAACATTTAACACTTAGCACTTGCTGTGTCCCAGACACTGTGCTGAGCACTTTATATACATTTATTTCATGTAACCCTAAAACAGCCCTCTGCGTTAGATGCTATTGTGATCTTCTTTCCACAGGAGTGGAAATAACATCTTAGGAAGAGTTAAATGTAGCTTAGTTAGCTTAATTTAAATCAGGATATGTAGCTTAGGTGAAAGCTAGGATATGAACCTAGTCTTTCTGAGTTCAGAGTCAGAACCGCTGTGCCATAACGGGCCCATAGATTCATTTACAAGGGGTAAGAAGGAGTGTGACCGCCCAGGGCTTTTACCCTTTCCCATTTAGAGGGCCTTCAGTATGCTGAGGAGTGTTGTAGAACCTGCTGTTAGTTGTTTAGTGGGAAAGGATAGATATTCTAGTTATATATTTTAGTGGTGGCACACATACATACATACATACATACATACATACACGCACATACCTATCTGTGAGTAAATATGTTTAAAAAGCCACTGTGATTTGGATTAGACAGGCATGCAATCATCAGAAAGGGATGCATGTATGTGCCTTCGTGTTTATGCCTAAAACTGTGATGAGAGTTGTGGTTTTCATTGTCAGCGTTTATTAAGCATTCTTTCCAACATAGGATTGTCATTTAAAATAGTAGCATATGCCTTGTGTTTTGGAGAGGCGATGATGGAGAAACCAGTTCTCTTGCTCTCATCTCACTTTCCCATCTAAACAAAGGTTTAGCATTGTCTCTGGCCATTAAAGTAAAAAAAAAAAAGCCTTAACATTCAAAGCAAGATCATCTAAAATGAATCAAGATGTTAGAAAAAGAGCAACAGAGTAAATTCAAAGAAGTAGAAATGAAAAAAATATAGTTGAAATAGTATGCATGACATAAAAGATAAAATTATTGTGATACCCAAAAAAGTAGATTATACTCAACACCCGTTCAAAGTTAAAATAATTCTTAGCAAAATTAAGCTTGGCGTTTTTTTCAACCTGATAAAGGTAAATATGATATTTAATAGTCCTAAGAAATATTCTCGTCATGGTAAGGATACGGAAAGGATGCCTGCCCTTGCTGACTTTTTCACCTTTGTAACAAAGCACCTATCCAGATCATAAGAAAAGAGAAAAATATGTGTATGTGCGGAAAACAAACCAAGAAAACCCTAAGTTTTTGTAGAAAATAGGATCATAAACAAAGAGACTACAAGAGAATCTAAGAATAAATTACCAGACTAAATGAAGAAGGGGGGTTCCATGCAAGATCGGTGTTCAGAACTGTTGATTCACACCCACACACATGCACATACACACAACACCTGATAGATACACGCATGCATACATGCATATACATATACGTAGACTTGGACTTAGATTTAGATATAGGCCCGAAGTTGGCTCTGAAAGAACGGAAAGACTGTGGAGGAAAAATGGGAGGTTTTCCAGAAGGGGAGCCGTTCAAACAAGAGCCACAAAGCATATTGGGAGACAGGGAGATGGCCTGCCAGTGAGGGGTGGACTCTGGATATTCCTGAATAGTGGGAAAAGATCGGAAACCTAACGGGAAATCTCAGATCCCAAGTTCAAGAGTTTGAATTTTAACCCAATGGCAAAGGGAGCCACTGAAAGTTTTCAGCAAGAGTTTTGATCATAAAAATAGTTGTAAGAGATTCTTTGGTCATAGACTCTCTTGTTGAGCTCTAACCCAGGAAGGTGAGGGGAAGGAAAACCTTGAATTACCACTTACTTACGGAGGTCTGGGTTTTTGATTTCACTAGGCTCAAGAGCAGCTCCAAGCAGAGGTGCTCAGGTATAAAGCCAAAATCGAAGATCTGGAAGCGACTCTGGCTCAGAAAGGCCAGGTAGGCATTTGGTTGCTGCTGATTCGACCTGACCTTCCTCCAGCCCACCCTGTGCATGGGCTGCCCCCGGGACACGGCTTGGCTCTCCACAGTGACCCTTCTCAAACGCGGCAGAATGTTCAGCTCTCTGTTTCCGTCCCTGGTGTTTTTCTGGCCAGAGCGTGAGCCCAGCGAAAGCAGCGAATGAGGTTGGGGAGGGAGGGAATGCCGGAGGGAGAGGAGCCCTTGCCAGGAGCCTAGCGTGGTCCTAACACGAAGCAAAGACCCCCTCCAGCTGCACCCCTTGCCTCTGTGCTGCATTTATGGTTCTGCATTTTAATGTTTTTCATCCATACGTATCGAGCCTGTGTGCATTCTGACCCTTGTCACTTTTTGCCTGTGTGGTCACTTCTGAGTCCCCAAAAGGCTGGTCCTGGATTATTCAGACTGAAAAGGGTAGAGAGTAGTGAGTGACACCGAAAAGGGGGTTAAATTTTCCTGGCAACTTTGGCCCCAACGTCTTCGAATAAGGGGCTGGCAGGGGCGGGTGTCCTTCGCCAGCGGTTGGCAGGCACACAAACCGGGCGGAAAGAAGACAGCTCTGGCCACGTGGTGTGACAGCACAGGCTCTTTCGTGCCCCTCTGAAATGCTGACTGCGCGATATTCTTTGTCAAACAGGATTCACACTGGGTAGAAGATAAACAACTTTTCATTAAGAGAAACCAGGAGCTTTTAGAAAAGGTATGTTGGGCGCAACACCCTAGCGGGACAGAGGAGAAAATGATGAGAGATCCAGGAGCAGCAGGGGGTCCTCTCAGGAGTGGCACCCGGGCCGGCCGGGGAGGGGAGGCTGCTGGGCGCTGCGCTCTCCGCTGCGTGCTCGCCTGCATCTCTGTCACCGCCATCGCCATCAGTGGAGTGGCCCGTGTGCATGGCTCTGGGCTGGGCATCGCGCCGGCGCGGAGGGATGTGATCCCTGACACCTATCGATTTGTTAACCATATATATATACTGTATATATGCTGCACATACATATATGTACACACACACATATATGTGTATATATATAACACACACATGCGCGCACACGTGCACACGTCCTTTGTGGATGTCCCTCTGCCAAAAGCACACTCTGAATAGGATTTGTTATTTTGTGCAAGGAAGTGACAGGTTGTGACTCCAAAGCCATGCTGCAGCTTATCACAGACAGTGTTCTCACTTTTCATCTTTTTTGCTAAACGTGGCTGTTAATTTTTTTTAATAAAATAACTTTTTAAAAAGATGCTTCCAAAGCACAGAATTGCATGTCCAGGATTTTGTTCAACAAATCAAGATGCAAAAGCATGGATCAGTCCCCATCGATAGAAGTCGTTTTAGTCCCCACAGATACGATATTTTGATTTCGGGTTATGAATATAACAGAGATCGTTTTAAGTTCAAAGGTGGCTTTTCCTTTGGTATTTACCTTCCAGGAATCTAATTTTAAAATTGCAAAATAATCTTACGGTATTCTTGACAAAAACAATTTGAAAGCCCATTGGAATAAGGAAAATAATTCTGTAGGTCTACCCAAAATTGTGTAGAAATTATCTTAGAGTATTTTCTACCAATATTTACTAGCTTTGACAAGTAATAAAAATTATAACAAACTTGCAAGCATAATAAAGGAAAGAAGACTTGTCCTCCCTCCCCTCTGATCCGGCCAAGTTAGGACATCCCAGCTCACTTTCTGTGTGACGAGAGACAGAGCCGATATGTGCAAAGTGGGTGGGTGTTTCAGGACTGAGAACTCGTACTCTCAGAAAGCGTAAGGGTCCCTTCAAAGAAACCTCATTAGACATTGGCTCTGGTCTGTGAATTACAACCTGCAAACCAATGATCTACTTGCTAGCACTAGCCACCAGGACCAGGAATTTCCCCAAATATCTCGTCTCTGACCCCAATCGAAGATGCTAGGAAGTAGAATCTTTTTTGTGATCTAAATCAACTTCAGAAAACTTTCAAAAATTCACAAGACCACAAAAATCTAGTATAAAAAACTTGAATTGACTCTATTCGTCAATGTCAGGTGATTTCTCACTATTTCCCCAACTTTTTTTCCTCTAATTTTTGTATATCATGAGGCGATGAGAAAAGAGGATTTTAGTGGTCTCAGAGATGCCCAGTATTATGTATTATTCTATCTCTTTATCATCTAAAAAATAATTTCCATTATGTCTTCTGTCTGATTTCATTTGGCCTTGATTTCTTTGGTCTAAAAGCAGAATTTTGAGCTCAGCTTTTTAAGAGTGAAAGAAAACCAAAACAACAATAAAGGGAAACATCCTACTTCAATTGTGTATACTTGGGAAAGTATACTTTGTCCTATGCTAAAAATCCCCTATTTTTTTATTTCTAACTTTAAGATTTTAAATAGTTACTGTGCCTAAGGCTCACCCACATAGCTAATATAAAAAGCAGCCCCAAACCCTTTGCAGATCATAAAAGTGTGTGGATTCCTGTCGACATGGGCCGTGTCTATAGGGTGAGGCACACTTGCACACAGCAAACTTAATTCCATGCTTCATCAGTTACACTAGATGTCCTGTAGGGAAGCCCTATGGGAAGACAGAAGGTGGAGGTGTCACTTCTGAATGGATGGACACGGAAGCCTCTTTTGGTAGGAGATGCTAGGGCTTGGTGTTCAAGGAAGTGTAGAATTCTCAATCTAGAAAAGAATGGGGGAACCCCTTTTAGGCAGAGAGAGGAGCCAAGATAGCTGCTGAGGTAGTCGGTCCATGGGGTAGATCTGGGTTCCTAGATTCCAGCGTGTGTGTGATCCCATGTGAGTGTGTGAATGTGTTGAGATGACAGGGGTAACATTTAAAACTGGAAAGGTCCATGGTAACCAGAATATCAAGGTTTTTGAATTCCATATGGAGGAGTTTGACTCTACTCTGCAGGTAACTGGAATTCAGCAAAGGTTGTAAATGATTAGAGATGGGGTTTTTTTTAATTACTTTTCCGACAACTTGCAACTCCAGAAATAAGAGGTATAAGTCTCCATTATTTACGTCATGAAATCTAGTTCTAGGACCCTGTCCCTGCCCCACAGCAAGGGCATAATGAATACCCTCAGGTTCCCTATTCACAGGGTCTCCAGGCTTCATCTCAGTGAATAGAGGTGTCCTCCAGCCTGTTCTTCTATGACCCGAAAAACTCAGCTACAAGATAACTGAAAGGAAAGCCAGAGACTTAGCTTGTTCACATCTCCTTGGGATTTTTTTCATGGTCTAGATGACTTGTTCACTGAGTAAATGAATGCTGTCCATGCTTGCTTTGCAAAGTTGTATTGGCGACATTCACCTAACCTGAGGATTTACTTTATTAGATAGAAAAGCAGGAGGCAGAAAACCACCGGTTACAACAGGAACTGCAGGATGCCAGAGACCAGAATGAGCTGCTGGAGTTTCGAAACCTAGAGCTAGAAGTAAGGAAATGATGCTCATAATGATCATAATCATCGTAACAACTAACATACACTGAGCACGTCCTGCGTGCGAGGTGCCGAATTAAACATTTCAGCTGCATGCTCTCACCGGGCTCACAACCAGGATCAGGATTTTACAGATGTGGCAGGTGAGGTAGAATCACCTTGCCCAAGTCCTGTGATCAGTGAGTGGTAAAGCGTTGATGCAACTTGGGATTATCTGCTCAGATACCGTATATTTCAACGCTAGTATTGCCTTTATGAACAAGACTAATGAATAGTTTTTAAATAATTTTAAGAAGAGATATCAAACTTCATCAATAATTCATTGCTTTTAAAAAATCATTTCCATCCTTCATCAAATTCTTACTCGAAAAAAATGTCACCTTAAGAATTACATTTCAAAATGTGCTATATATATGAAACGATTTTATCATTAGACACTTGAATTTGTCAGTCAGCTTTTTTAGTCTATAATGCATTAATGCCAAAGGCTAAGAAGCTAAGTAACTTGTTTTGGGAAATACTTTGGTTAAATCTGACCAAATTTCAGAGTTTGTTTTTTTGGTTTTTTTAAGTAAAACATCAATCAAGTCAGATTTTGATTGTATCTTGCAGAATCTGGCTAAGGATAGGTTGAATGTATGTTGAAATGCAAAGAATAAGAAAAATTCCCATTTGATTTCTCTTAATCTTCCAGCAATTTTTTGCTTGAGGTTATTTCAAATTAAGTCTGGGTAAAGTTAGCAGCCGGTATGCTTCAGTGAAAAAGAGTTGTCTTTGGAAGCCCATCGACAGTATCTTACTCATAAAGCTTGAATGGGTTGCATATGCAAGTCTGTTGGCTGCCATAAAATTTCATGGTCGAAAGATAACTCTTTGTGATACCTGAAAGCTTGAAATATTCATATAGATTGAATGGTAACTTCTCTTCACTCATTTCCCTGATCAAAAAATTTGCAAGCTTGGATGACACCATCAATAAATTCCCTTCTATACCTTTGTTGATGAATCAGTCTTTACATTAAATTTAAGCATGAACATCTTGAGTTCTGTTTTTTGGGGGGGATTTTTTGCCAAATGTCATATTGATACACTGCTGAAACAGCAGACGACTGGTTTAGTCTTTAATCAGTTGTTGCTTTTTTTTTTAATGCCCATATATTCTTCACTGTATTTCAAGGAAAGAGAGAGACGGTCCCCTCCATTTAATCTACAAATTCACCCATTCTCAGATGGTGTGAGTGCCCTCCAGATCTACTGTATGAAAGAAGGTGTCAAGGTAGGCAGATACTTAATGTTTTATGTTTGTAGAAAGTAGAAAAACTGGGAATTTTGGAAAAAGGGAGGTTGCTGATGACTGTTTTGTCTTTTTGTCCCTGGGTGTCATTTTGATACAGACTGCGTAGGAATTGAAAATAGTCACGTCCGTTGGAAAATCAGTAGACCATAAAATAAATGTGCGACAGACATGTGCATGGTAACAACTAAGAACACAGGAAGCCGTGATTATTTAGAACGGAGTAACATAATGATGCTATGAAATCAAAATATTAAGATAATGGCCTTTAGTTATCTAGGAGAAATATTAAATGAATTCAGTACTTCAACAAACGTATTTCAAGTATGCCAGATAAAAATGTGTTCGTCGAGGCCTTCTGTGGTGTTGTTTGTCGTAAATGCTGTGGAGTTCATAATCTTGGAATTTCAGCATTAAAAGAGACCTTGACTCATCTAGCCCACTGTCTCTTTAGGTATGTTTAACTTAGGGAAGTTTCTCTTTTGAAAGTTTATAACATATTGCTCAGTTAGACGAAGCAGAGTTCTGTCTGTAGTGATATTGGAACACATTGTAGATGCGCATTAAGGTTGAATGGAGGTGGTTCCATCTCCTGAAATCAATATTGCCCTTCGGCGTAATGAAATCACATGTGAAGATCTATTCCGGAGATGAAGCTGGGAAGCCTCCGGCTATTCCTGGTCTCTCCCTTACCTTCTGCATGGCCCTTCCTGCTCCCACTTTGAGCTGCTCAATATACTGCTTGAGTTGCCTTCTCTCCGCCTATCAGATTGAGCTAGACTTTCCCCGTGGTAGGACCTGTCATACAGCGTTTGAACCTAAGTGAGAGGTGAAAATGGTACTAAAGAGGTAAAAAGCGTGGGGTGGGGTGGAAATTGTGCTCCTTTGACTTCCATCTTGAACCATTTCACGGCGTTTAAGCTTCTGGCCTTCCCAGGCTGTGTGAAAATTTGTAAAGCAAAGCCACTTTTTATTTAGCTCTAATTAAATGAAAAGCACTTTGCTTGTCTTTTCCTTGGATGCTTTTTCCTTTAGATAAGTCATAAACAACCTAATCCAGTGAATGTAACTTATATCCAAGGGAACTCTTTCCAATGGAGTTCGCCTGCTTTAAACTGATTCAAGGATTAAAGTAAAACTCAGCTGTTTCCAAAAGATGAAATTGAAACTCAATACCAAAAAAATGGAACTGCATCCGAGTTTTTTTATGTGGCAGTCAAAATCTCAACCAGGCCAGAATTCCGTTCATTAGCATGAAATTGGTTTGTTATTTATATTTACTACCTATTACTTTTCTTTATACCTGAAATCTGCCATCACTGAAAAAAAAAAAAATTTTGACAACTATAAGAAAAAAGTTAATAAGCTAATTTGAGCCTATACTACGTTCTAGACTCTTTTGTATATAATCTCTTTATCCTCAAGATCAGCCTATGAGGGAGGTATTTCTTTACCTCCGTTTTGCAGTTGGCAAAATTGAGAGTGAACTGTTGTTTTCCAGAGTTCACACAGCTTATAAGAAGCAGAGTGGAAGCTTAAAACCAGGTGTCCCTGATTGAAAGCCCAAGAAATACGGGTGTTCAAATGTCTTCCCTGTGTCAGGGTTGAGGCACCAGGAGGACATGAGCCACGTTTGTGTCTTTGACTTCAGCGTGTCTCCTTGATTTTGCAGGATGTGAACATCCCTGATCTCATAAAACAGCTTGATATCTTGGGTGACAATGGGGTAAGTATGAATTAAATTAAGTGCAGGAAAGATACGAATTTGCCTAAGGAGCTGCAAGAAATACTTGCCAGTGTATCACGTGTGAAATAGTCGCAGGTGGGAGGCCATGTTCGCCGAAGGATGGAGCTCCCTGGAGAGAAGCAACAGTTTATCAGACAGCTTGGCCAAGGGGTTATAAGGCGCTCTGGGAGGCAGTGGCAGAAACGGGAACTGGTCAAATGCTTCTCGGGAGCGGGTTCGGATTTGAATGCCAGCCGCATCCGCAGTGATTAACGCTAATTGCCTTCTGACTGTTGCTTGGAGGCGTCCAGCGTGAAATTACTCAGTCATGCAGTTGCACATGGTGCTAAATAGTAGGGTTGGTGGCAGCCCCATAAAAATGGCCCAGGAAACTATAATCCCTCTTCTTTCTAAAAACACCTTCCAGGCAGGGTCAGGGCATATTAATTCAGTGGGAGGGCCACTCATTGAGATATTAGATGAATGATGCATGTAGGTGGAGGAGTCACACCATTTTTTTCTCTTAAAAAAATTGTCAAAGGAGAGAACAGTATCAATTAAATCACATATAACTGCTCTGCAGAGATTACGCCTTATTCCATTTTGACTTATGCTTTTCTCGTAGCATGACTATTGATGAAGTATGCTTACAGTGAAGCAAAATCGAGTCGGTATTTGAGCGATGTGAAAAATCACAATATACTTTACACAGGTTTTGAATGAACTCTTTGTTAAGAATTCTTACTAAATAGAACATTTGTTAAGGTTCCATGCGTTTGTGCCTGTGGCAGGCACTTAGGCAATATTTTCTGATAGTGTCAATATCTTGAGTGTCTTCACCTTATTTTTTTTTCTTTCTTTTTCACAGAATTTGAGAAATGAAGAACAGGTGGCCATAATTCAGGCCAGCACGGTGCTGTCCCTGGCAGAGAAGGTAATACGTTGTCCTGACATTTAAATCATGTCAGTGTCTGGCTTAACACCTAAAGAGCAGGGTAGGGTTAAAGGACATTCTCTTTGCACAGGACTTTGCGTTATTGAATACCTAATAAATGTTTTATTTTTCAGGGTGATACATGAGAACGCACACCAAAAAGGTCTACACCCTGATTTGGGGTGGGTGGATAATTCTTGCTTTGAAGTCTCTTAAAAATGTAATTCTTAAAAAATGGAAAACCTAAATTACATTATTCAAACAGTCCCTACCAACGTGAGAAACCAAGAAAGAAGGGTTTCGTTAGAACAAAATTCAGATTAATTTTGAAGATCTCCTTTTCTTTTTTATTGAATTTATTGGGGTGACCTTGGCCAATAAAATTATGTAGGTTTCAGGTGTCCAGTTCTATAATATATCATCTGTATATGGCATTGTGTGTTCACCACCCCAAGTCAAGCCTCCTTCTATCATTTATCCCCCTATATCCTCTTCTATCTCTCCCACCCTCCTTTCCGGCTGGTAATCACCATTCTGTTGTCTGTATCTATGAGTTTGTTGTTGTTTTTTCTGCTTAATTCTTTCACCATTTTCACCAGCCCCCCAACACCCCTCCCCTCTGACAGCTGTCAATATGTTCTCTATCTATGAGTCTGTTTCTACTTTTGTTAGTTTATGTTGTTCATTAGATTCCACATATGAGTGAAATCAAGTGGTACTTGTCTTTCTGAAATTTGAAGACCTAATGAGATTTATGAATTGGGCAGCATCCCATCTCGCAACTAGAAAGGTGCTCTTAGAGGTTGTACACAATGGAAAGTTTTTATAGGAAGGAGGGTAGGGTAAGGGAGCTAGTCACAAAACAAAATAAATTATTATTTTTAGGCCAGGACATCTTTTTGGGGGGAGAGGGGAGCAAAGGTTTTATCATGCCAATTGCCTCTTCATCCTATGGGGGATGGAGAAAGGCTCAGTGACAGGTTACCTCATTGGTGTTGACTAGAGAATTCCCGACTGGTTGATTAAGATTATATTTCCTGTGAAGGTCAAAACTGCAGTGAGGTCAGATATTAAGTTTAGGTTTGGGATCATGAGCTTTCGCACAAGCGATGCCATTTGGGGCTTGTGGTTTTCTCGTGAGCAGTTGAGAGGCCGTAAACTTGGAGTGTGGCTCTTTTCGTGGGCCTTTCCTGGTGTGTGTACATCACATTGTTTCCCACTGAGCCTGTGGCTCGGAGGCTCACTGCAGCCTCGGTCAGCACGTCCAGCCCGAGGGCGCGCTCTGCCCCCTTGTGTCTAAACCTGGTAATGGCAGAAAGTGAGAAGAGGGAGCCGGCCCACAGCCTGGCCACGGGCTGCACTAAGGGCTCCTGAGAATCGGCATATAGTTTAGAGTCACGTATACGTGGTTGGATAAAAGGAGAGCTGTTTAAGTCCCTTGAGATGCTTCCTTAATTCCTAAACGAATATAAAGCTTGTTATAAATGAAATGAAACCATGAACAATCAGCTTACAACAATCTGAAATGAGGGGATTCTACAGATCGAGCGAGTCAGTCGACTTAAACAAAACAATGACATCAAGGGAAAAATGGGAGAGGGAAGGACTGCTGTAAAACAAAAAGGTTCTCAAGAAATAGTGAAATGATCTTTTCTGGCATCCTGATTCAAGCATACCAAGTGTAACAAAAAGGATATTTTGCTGACAAATGGGGAAATTTTAATATGAACCAGGTATCAGACAACACAAGGAATTATTGTTAATTTTGCAAGATGTGGAAATGGCTTTGGGGTTATGCTTTTTTTTTTTTTTTAATTATAAAAAGACCTTATCTGTTAGGGATGTGTATTAAGGAATTTACATGTGAAATGATATCTGGGATTTGCTGTCCCTGGTTACATGAAATACATCTTTTAATCTTCACAGTATTATTAATCCCACTGTGCAGATAAGAAAGTTGAGGCTTAGAGAAATCAGGTAACCTTTCAAGGCCACACAACCATGAAAAGCTAGAATTGGGATTTGAACCCAAAGTAGTCTGCTTCTAGAAGCCACACACTTCATTATTATCCCCAATTTCTTCCCGAAGGAATAACTGATGTTTAACTTGGTAGAGACACATTATAAGAATTTGTTTCTTTAAGTTATATATGTGGTACGCTGACATAATATTCAAAGTCTAAATTTATTCAGGGTATCGATCAATGCTAACATCAATGCCATATAACAAAATGATATGTTTTTAAGTATTAGAAAAAATGTCTAAGTTCTTTTTATGTGATTTAAAATGCCGGTACTCAACAAGAATGATTCTTCAACACTTAGCTGTGCTGTTTTATATATTGAAAACTTGCTGCATCTCCAGGCTCACTTGACCTTCTTTCTTTCACCATGCGCCCTCCAACCATGGAGAATTGGGCATCCCTTCCGGTTGGAACTTGCCCCCCTTCATTTTTGCCTAATCGCCCCTGACCCATTCTTCAGATTCCAGTGCAATTGTCACTTCCATGGTGTCCTCCAATGAGGTCAAAAATGTAATGGTTACCAACACAGCTAGCACATTGCCTGACACATGGTAGACATTAAGGAATGTCTTAATTTGTGAATGAATGAATGAATGAATGAATGGAAAGATAGAAAGAAAGATTATAGTCTTGTTTCTTAAATAAGAGATAAAATGCACCGAGTTTTCACTTCAGGTCCTAGTCTGTTTCCCGAGATAAAAGGGGAACTGACTAAGTACCTCAGCAGAGAGCACCGTATACACCATATCAAGGAATCATGTCGAACACTTTTGTCTTGTTCAGTGGATCCAGCAAATTGAAGGAGCGGAGGCTGCCCTGCACCAGAAAATGATGGAATTGGAAAGTGACATGGTGAGTGCAAACATGAGGTATCATAAAAGCGAAGACAGACTGACCAGGCAAATGGAAAATGGCTATTTTCTATCAGTTTTATGTGGCAGTGATGAAAGTCTGTACCACTCCCATTATTTTGTGTACAGGCTGTGGAACAAAATTCCCAGAAGTATCCGACAGTTTCCAGTTGTACCCTCCAAAACAATCATGTTGTATTTTTGTAACATTTCCAAAACTGATGCTGAAGAAAATCCAGTTAGGAGTTTTCTCTCAGGTTAAATAATTTTAACGTGTTTATCATTCTAGCAAAAATTACAGAAACGATGGGTGTAACTCTGATTTTAAAAATCTCCGAGCCACTTCCCACCCATTAGGATGGATACTAGCAAGAAAATAAACAGACAGAACATAACAAGCGTTGGTGAGAATGTGGAAAAGTTGGCACCCTGTGCACTGCTGATGGGAATGTAAAATGGGCGGTGTGCAGCCAGTGCGGAAAACAGTATGCCAGTTGTGCAGAACAGTTCCGAACACAATTACCGTATGACCCAGCAAGATTACCTTGGGTATATACACAAAGTCATTGAAAGCTGGGTCTCGAAGATATATTTGTACGCCTGTGTTCAAAGCACATTGTCCACAACAGCTTAAATGCAGAAGCAACCCAGCGTCTATCAATGGAGGCATGGCTAAGCCAATGTGGTCATACACACGGTGGAATATTAATCACCCTGTAAAAAGGAAGGAAAACCTGACACATGCTGTGATGTGGCTGAACCTTGAGGACATTATGCTGGGTGAAATAAGCCAGTCACCAAAGACAAATACTTTACGATTCCACTTATAAGGGCACCTAGAGGGGTCAGACTCATAGAGACAGAAAGTAGAACGGTAGCAGTCAGGGGCTAAGGGGAGGAGGAAATGGGGAGTTTTTGTTTAATGGATGTAAAGTTTTAGTTTTGCAAGACGAAAAGAGTTCTGGAGGTTGGTTGCGTAACAGCCTGAATATACTGAACACTAGTGAACTATACACTTAAACATGGTGAAGATGGCAAATTTCACATTGTGTGTATTTTACCATAATTAATTGTATTTTTAAATTTCCGAGCCTAGGAATTGGCTATTATTAACTTACAGCAATACATAATAGAATTTTATAACCGTACTGTCATTAATGTTGTTATTACTAAAAAAAAAAAAAAAAAAGGTAGTGATTCCTATCAGGTTAGAGGATCCTGTAATAAGAGCTACTTGCATTTATATAGCATGTGACAGATTAGAGACCATTTGTTTATATTGTACAGAGCATTTATATTTTATCATGAGCTTAGGTTCTAAAGTCAAAGCACGTAACAAGAACTGTTTTTATTGAAAATACCCTGGAAAACTCTTCAAATGCACAAATATTAATTAGACACTCAACCTGTACCGGGCACTGTTCTAGGCACTGGAGCTCAGAGGTAGTTAGGCAAGTCACCAGCAAAATTCCTCACGCAGATGGCTATGTACCGAAAGCAGTTATCCACACAAAGACATAACTGACTGTACTTGGGGCTGTATTACACACAAAGATGTATTTTTAAATGCTCGTGGCAAAATGCGCACAATATGAGAGGCACGCGGAAGCGGAGGACTGCAGGGGAGCGTCAGAGTTAAGTCTCTGGCTCGCGCTGGCCTTGCGGCAGGAGGAGACTCATCAAGGGCCACCGTGCTGGTGGGTGGAATCGCCACCACTCCCTGAATTCTTACCTATCTCTGTGTTTGCTGATCATACACAGGGGACTTCGGATGAGTTTTTCCTTATACGACCCTGCGATATATCGCATTTCATAACATTCTTACAAAAGTACACTGTCATAATATATTTGCACAGATATACTTAATAGTTAACATGGATCTTGTTGAAAGCTATCCTGGGTCACATACTCTGGGATTGGCGTAAAAATCCTCTAAAGCATTCCATTCGGAGTGTTCATTATGTCTTTTGTGCTTCTTTCCATTGATTTTCATGTTGTCTGTGTGAGACGATGGAAGTTGAACTATTTCCCTAACAGACAGAATCGATGACCCTACAAATACCAGTGATTTGTCTTGTGATGGAATTCGAGAAAACGCTGATCAATACAATTATATATCACTTTCTGGTTAACTAAGCTGACTCTATTTATCAACTTGGCCCTTTTTTATAGGAACAGTTCTGCAAAATCAAAGGCTATCTGGAGGAAGAACTGGACTACAGAAAACAAGCTCTCGACCAAGCATATATGGTAGGTACAGCAAGCAACCAAGACACCCCAAGTGTTTACATCATATGCTGTGGAAGAAAGCACCCTGTTTAATTGGTCGTGCCAGGTACTCACAATATGCAATGGTTTATTTATTCAGTAGCTTTCAGTTCTTATTTTAGAAAATATATCTCTAGCTCTTTGCTGTTATAATATTCTTGTAACACTTAATAAATATTTAATTATACTTTAAAAATTTTTAATTAAATGTGTATCATTATATAATATTTTAATGAAAGACAGACTGCATGTCAGTGTAGATTCAACAGAAAATTAATTAAATCCAATTGGGAACCTAATCTAGTGACAGAGTAATAAAGTCTTTAATGTTTGTTATATACATCTTTCAAGAGTTTTTTTATTTTAGTTTTTTTTGGGGGAGAGGGAAAAAGGAGAGGCAGAGAGAGAAAAACATCTCTCGGTTGCTTCCCATACGCACCCCGATCGGGGTTCAGACCCACAGCCTGAGTATGCGCCCCGACTGGAATTGAACCCGAGACCTTTTGGTGTACAGGACGACCCTCCAACCAACTGGACCACACTGACCAGGGCTGTTATATACATTTTTAATTCAATTATATCTCACAACAACCCTATGAGATATAGATGATATTATTCCTGCATTATATGAGGACACGAAGGCTTAGAGAGTGAAGGAACTCTGCCCAAACTGGATCAAAAGTTAGATCTGCCTGCAGACAGTGTGGCCTTAACTGCCACAGTCCAGGCCGTATCCGTAGGAGGGGCCGTGCCTCTCTCTCTCCCGCAGATCATGCTGATTGAGGAGCGCACTTGACCCATTCCCCTGGGCAAAAGTCATAATAAGCAATTCCTTGGATTGGGCTACAGCTTGCATTTCTCCTGTCCATACACGGCCCCGGCCCCATTAATTCACAACAATGACTCGAGAGAAACAGCAAACTGAGAAGAAGAGCATTTCAAGGAGTCGCTTGTGGTGGTTTTTATAGTGCTTCCCTGGACACGGCCTGCATCACTTTTGGGAAAAGAGTGAAGCACTTAGTTTCTGCTTGTAACAAAGATGAACTGATATTTCCCCCAAATGAGTAAGAGGCTCCGAGCATTACTTGATGGGGAAAGGAGAGAATGAATCGCTCGCTAGAGAAAAAAGGAAACCATGCTTCCCCTCCCTTCCCACCCTTTACCCTTGCCTCTACGTGTGCGTGAAAGACTGAGCTCTTGCCCGGCCGGGGTGGCTCGGCGTTGAGCATCGACCTGGGATCCAGGAGATCGGGGTTCAATTCCCGGTCAGGGCACATGCCTGGGTTGTGGGCTCGATCCCCAGCAGGGGATGTGTGGGAGGCAGCCGATCAGTGACTCTCATCATTGATGTTTCTCTCTCTCTCTCCCTCTCCTTTTCTCTCTCTGAAATCAATTTTAAAAATATATATTAAAAAAAAAAGATTGAGCTGTGTGTCTGTGTGCCCCATCACTGAGTACTCGTTCAGATAACAATATTTAACTTTAAAAAGATGAGATCTGCATAGGCCAGGACAAGAGCTAGGAAAACATCCCTCACCAGGGCATGTCCTGTCTGCGTCACAGGGAGCAAGGTTGTAGATTTTGGTGACTGTGTGTGAAACATGTTTTAAAAACAAAACCTGGGATGTAAGAAAGAGTAGACGCTTCATCTAAAAAAGAAAAGACTCAAGAGGCATTTTTATAGCTAGAGTCACTGTAAATCTCAGAGTTATAATTAAGAAACAGACCAATTCCAGAGATTCTAGGCCATTTTTAGAACATATTTTCTGATTTTTATCTTAAGAAAAAATGTGGAGATTGTAAAGCTATTTTCAGGTACAAAGGTGTGTCATGTGGAAGAGATGTGGCATTTTGTGCATGAAATTTATCTCTGATTTCAGGTATTTTATTCCAGCTATGACTACTTTTCAATACTTATTTCTAAAAGTATGGCCACCATAATAGATGTCTTTGAAAATCTGAAGGGCTGTCAAATGGAAGAGCAAACAGACTTATTTTCAGCTCCATTTGAAAATAGACGGATATACAGTTATTATAACAAAGTAAAACTTTCTAAAAATGAAAGTTGTCCAAGGAAACGAACAAATTTCTCACCATCCAAGAAGTTAACATATTGGCCAAATGACTCTTAGGGAATCCTGTAAAGGGGATTATCGGAAGGGTAGCTAGTCTGGATAAGCTATGAAATTATTTTATCGCTATGATCCTGTAAGGCTAACATAATACATCCCTTCCCTTACACACACCCGTGTATACACTCACATGCCGCCCAGAAATCCTAAGACCCAGAGTTAGACTTCTCTAATTTTATTTGCCAGAGAATCCAGGAGCTAGAAGCCACTTTGTACAATGCTCTGCAGCAAGAAACTGTTATCAAGTTTGGTGAATTATTAAGTGAGAAACAGCAAGAGGAGCTGAGGACTGCTGTGGAAAAGTTGCGGCGGCAGATGCTGAGGAAGAGCAGAGAGTACGACTGTCAGATCCTTCAGGAAAGGATGGAGCTCCTGCAGCAGGCGCATCAGGTGAGCACTGAGCGGCTTCTGCGTAGGGCTGGGGCTGCCAGACGGGACTTAGTACTGATTACACTGCTGAGTGCGGGTAAGGAGAAGCCCTGGAGCCAGAGGCTATTTTCAGAGTGAAATAAATGACTATTGTTTTCTACCTACGTGCAGATGAGGGAGGACTGTTTTGCAATGAACCCATCTTAAGAAAATTGGCGTTTGAGAAGCATTGCAGATTGCTACTATTTTTTGCAACTGCTTTGTCATAAAATACCCTTTGAATCTCCTGGAGCCTGATCATCTCTGTGATGCAAAAAGGCAGGACTTTCTCCAGGACAGGAATGAGGCTTTCCTCCTGTCACCCGGGCCCGCCCAGCCCTCGCCTGGCCAAACAATCTGAATTGTAAAAGAACACAAGGGCCTTTCTCTTCATTCCCAGAACAAACAGCAACAGCAACAGAGCTTGGAAGCTGCCACTCACTCCCTGGCATTGGCTATAGGTCAGCAAATAAACTAAGGGCTCTGCTTACATCATTTCATTTAATCGTCACAAGAGCCCACTAAGGAAAGTATCCTTAATATCCCAATTTAGGAGATAATGGCTCTGAAACAAGAGTGCTTCAACGACTTGCCCAAGATGACTCAGGGTCAGCAGCAGAACCAGGATTACCACCCAGGTCCTCCTGACTCCAAGGCCCGGGCACGTAACCACTTCTGCACGATGCTGACTTATGCAGCTTGAGCCCTGTATGATTTATATGATTCAAACTAGATACCCGATATTCCTTTATAGCCAAATTCTTCATCCAACTTTTAGTTCGTGTCATTGCTTGGCAGGTAAGGAATAGGTTAAAAGCAGGGTCCCTAAAAATTCCAGAATTGGAAGTGGCAGGCCATAGTATTTGGTACTCAGGAGCTGTAACAAGCTACTGGTACAAAATCCAGATGGGCTAAGCAAGAAGTAAGAACCGTGTGGTCGTCCGAGATCAAAGCAAGCGGAAAAGGAACAGGGGTTATTCGATAACACCAACGAGAACAGAGTATGGGCAGGTTGACACTTAGCACGCTTCAGGTGCAGCCAGGAGCTTTGTGGATCGCTAGAGGCCGACAGACCCCCAGGTTAACAGGGAGCTCTGCAGCCATCTGCCCGGGGGATGACAAACACATGCGTTTGTTTCAATGCCCCTTCAGAGTCCGTCCGAAAGGTTTGGGTTTTGACCCAGGAGAGAGTTTGTAAAGCCTTTAATGATAGACTCTGTGGCATCATTACGTTACCACAGGCATCCTTTCCTTTTACCAGGGAATGGAAGCACCTTCTGCATGAATTTCTTATGCCACGAAGCCTTTAATTCATTTCAACAAGTCAAGAGTTGTGTCATGGAACCACAGAAGTGTTTGTTTTTAAAATGGACAAATTGTTATCTAAGTTTATTTATGATTAAAACTTTGTCATCTCTTTTTAAGTCTCTTTTTAATCAGCTCAGGTACTTCACTCACAAAAGCGATGGTTAATGTGTTTTGTGTTAAATTATCCAGTCTGAGCCGATAGGTACATTACATTTCTAAGCCTCAGAGAGTTCCACCGACACTTTTTATTTCCAAAACAGTAATTCTTTACTCTCTCAGTCAGTAGCTTTGATTTGAGAGAATTATTGCAGAAGGCAATGGCTAGCATTTGTTATGTGTAAGTATAAAATCCAGTCTAAATTCTAGAGGATATCACGGACCATTTGTTGGACATTTCCATTTGACTGGTTCCCAGTGAAGTCGTGTGAAATATACCTAACTTTTCATTCTAATCCCGACTTCTCCCTTTTGTCCTCATCGGCCCGTGTTGAGCAGTAGCATCACTATGACCCAAAGCACCCAGGCGTCTTGGTCCTTTGTCTCCAATAGTTAATGTAGCCCTACGTCCAACTGCCGTTTCCCCTGAAATATTTTTGAAGCTGGCCCATTTTGTCCACACGTCTTATCCCAGGCGTATGCAAGACCTTTTATTACTGTCACAGCTTCCAGGTGCTGCCACATGTCCTCGGAGATAACCTAACGCCATCATCGATGCATTTCCTAGATGTTATATACCATGCTAGACACAGAGAATTCACCGCGGACCCTGCCTTTACAGAGCTCACGATCTATATAGATGAAGACAGAGGAGATTAACACAAAGAAAAATAATTTTGATATCTTGTCTTAAGTGGCGTAGCAACATCCTATGCAGTGTGCCATGGAGACCCAGTTGTCAGGAAGACTTCTCGCTCACCTCTCTCCATTCATCATGGATATCATTGCAGATTCTTCTCACATTTTTAAAAAAATACGTCTTTATTGATTAGAGAGAGAGAAACATTGATGTGAAAAGCATGGATTGGTTGCCTCCCACATGCACCCCAACCGGGCATTAAACCTGCAACCCGGGCATGTGCCCTGACTAGAAATCGAACTGGTGACCCTTTTGGTCCGCTGAACAATGCTCATCAGCTGGGCCGCACACTGGCCAGGGTTCTTCTCGCCTTTCTCCGTGGTATGTTCTTCCTCAAAAGCCTCCCTGATCCCAATGTCCACTGGAGCCTAGTCCTGTGCGGGTCTCTCCAGGTCCTTCACTAGCTCGCTACCTCTCCCCCAAAAAACCTGATTTGAAAGAATCTCCAGAGCATACCTTTCTCTTACCCAGGCAGAACTCTTCCTGGGGCCACCGGGGCCACGTCTTCCCACCTCCAAGCCTTCCATTTCCATGAGTGCTCACCCTGAAATGCCCTTCAGTGTCTGCTGCATGTACCCAAATGCTCTAACTTTTCTAGTCCTACTTTTAAGATCCACCTCCTTCAGGTTGCGCTCTCTCATGAAAATAATGGGCCACATACTACTGAAAAAAAAAATCAGCTTTTCATACTTTGTTATACACTCACTCAAAACCATTTATCGAGGGCCTGCTTGTGCCGGGTGCTGGGAATGTGTCGGCCGACAAAGACATAAAGGTCGCTCTCCCCTTTCCTCCCGTGCAGAGGGACAAAGCAATAACACAAATGAGCGACGGCCGAGGCAGTTTCAGGGAGTGGCAATATGAAGAGAATTACACAGCATGTGTGTGTGAGAGAGAGAGTTTGGGAGTAGGATTGGCCACTTTAGACGGGCTGGTCGGACAAGGCCTCTCTGAAGACATCTAGAACCGAAGGGACCAGATACTTGGCCAGGCGGCCCAGAAGATAGGGACAGCAGGGGCTGTGCGTCTGTTGTGGGGGCGTTTGAATATTCAGGGGACAGCGAGGAGGCCAGTGTGGCCGGAGCACACAGAGCCAAGGGGAGGCTGGTGTGAGGTGAAGTTGGCGAGGTGAGGCAGGGCTGGATCATGAAGGGCCTGGAAGGAGTTTGGGTTTTACTCCGAGTACAACCCCGTTAGCTCTCCCGTCTTCCCCTTCCTCGCCCCCCTTAAAACTCGGGGAACAGCGTGAGAGTTTCACATTATAACAGTTGGCAGTGGCCGCCGTGGATGGATCGGACTGGGCAGGACTGGAAGCAGGAGGGGCCGGCAGTCAGCTGTCACACCAGCCCCGATGAGGGACAGCAGTGACACGGTGACCCGGGAGCAGAACAGACTAAAAGGCCATAGGCAGGAAAGGGATCTGTTTCCAACCCTGCAGCATTCCCCGCGGGGTTGGATGCCAAGCGGGCAGGAAGAAGGCAATGCCCGCAGCACGAAGCGTGCGGCACCCGCGTGGCGAACGGGCTCGTGTAACACATGCGTCCGGCGGCCTGTCCGTGCCGAACCCGGTACGCGGTGCTGGGCGTGGGTGCTGGCGCGGTGCGTGGTCTCACCGCTGGCTGCCTCTCCTGCTTAACTTGGTTTTCCCTGTGTTTCCGATGTCGTCTCCCCGTCTGGACGTGGTGGTTTGGGGAGGCCGGGAACTAACTGGTGGCTCATCTGTATTCTCCGTTGCCTCCAGCACAGACCTGAGCAGTAAGAAGCTGCCCAACAGGCACAGACCAGATGCTGCAGTGACCCCGCATGTCCCCGATTATATGGATATAAACTTGGCTCCGTGTCCAGTGGCTACACCAAGGAATTATCTGCACCCTCAGAGTGGAAATGTCCAGCAGCTCTGTCCTTTTGCTGTGTAGTTTTGGAGCAAGCGCAACACTGTAGAAATACGCGCATCACACCCACAGACACCCACCGTGGGCATTCCAGTCCCGCTCCCTTCTCCGGCGCTCATTGCCGTGTCATTTCAGGGTCGGCCTTGACAAGCTGTCTGGCAGACACACCGCCCTCTCCTACACAGCCACAGCCCCTTTCCTTTAAAGCAGGACTGCTCAGGCTCGGCACCACCAACATGTTGGACCCGGGATTCTTTATGGTGGGGGCTGGCCTACTGTCGTAGGGTATTTAGCAGCACCGCTGGCCTCTGCCCATGGGACGCTTGTTGCAAAGACTCCAACACCTCCCACTGTGACCCGTGATCACAGGTGATTTAAAAAAAAAAAAAAAAATCTAGACAACTAGATATACTAAAACCACAAAATTCTACAGTTTAAATTAGCTAACTTTTAGAATGTACAGACATTGCCAAGAGTCTGCTGGGGGCAAAATCATCCCCAGGTGAAAACCTCTATTTTAGAGAAAGGGAAATACGATTTCCAGGTTCAAGCGTGCTTTGTCCTAGCTCCCCTTCTTCTTCTCCGCCTTGCATTATGAAAACCCCTCTTTCCTGTTATCCCCCCATTTGGCGCCCAGGGTTTTCCTCTCAGACTCCAGTTCTCCGTTCGCTCGTTACATCCCACAGAGGCATAAAATAGCGAGCCTGCACTGTGGGACCACGTGCCCTGCACATGAGAGGCCTTTGGATGGTCAGGTAGAAACCAGGAGAGTTGTCACTTGCAACTAATTGCCTATCTAATGTTGATTTCCAATCTGCGCTGTTTAAATCACTGGAATTTTATTGTATAGTTGGCAGACAAGTTCAAAAACAGTCCCGGAACGTTTTTGTCTTCCCGAATATTTGTGCTGTGTTCCTTGTTTGTGTTTTCCCCGATGTATCTGTTCCCTCCCTGAAACTTTCATGGAAGTGTAATCCCTACTGTGTAGTAGGAGGACTGGCCAGTCTCCTTTTGTGAGGAAATTCCCCCCGGCAACAGAGCTAAAATATGGTCAAAAAGAAAGGTTAGCAAAATGCAACGGGCTTGTTTATATTTACGTTCTAGCTTTAGCCATTTTTTACTGTCCTAACAAACCACCAAGTATCTTAATCCAGGTGGTTTATGACGAAGCGTGTTTCTTGCTCACTAGCTCTGATCACACTGCTGTGTCCGCTAGGATGCACGTTCCCGCAGGCACATCCCACCGCCAAAGCCGGTCCCGTGGCCAAGCCCGAGGACAGCGGGGTGGGGACTGTGTCTCTCTCACGGGGAAGGGGTGAGCAGGGATAGGCCCAGTAGGGAGCGATAGCAGATATTTTTAAATATAATCAATGACAATGATTTTTCCACCAGAAGTCAGGTAACTTGAAAAATGCAACAATACATACAGAAAAACATATATGTGATGTTTCCAGCTAGTAATACTAATGATAATGTTTTCTATAGGAAGTTGACCATTTTAGGTCGATGAACAATCCTTTCGTTCAACCTAAGGCCCACTAATGCTTTCCCTTTTTCTTCATTCTACAGAGAATTCGTGACTTAGAAGATAAAACAGACATCCAGAAAAGACAGATAAAGGACTTAGAAGAAAAGGTATGTGTTAAGTTCAACATCTGTTTTAATTTTATTTTGTAATCAGAAATTAATGCCAGTTTCTCACCGTGTGACCGTTTCTGTCCCCCCAGTTACTGTGTACTTTACGTAGGCAGGTGTAGTAGGCCCAGACACCACCTCCGGTCAGGCACCAGGATTGCAGCGCAGGTTCCGCCTTCAGTAACCTAGCCTGGGCATTTTCGCCTTTTGTGTTGATTCCCATTCTTTTCTGTAAGTGTTTTCTTTCCTCAGTTTCCCCTTCATCACCTTTATTTCCTTTTCAGAAGTTTGTTTTGAGTTTTGTTACTCTTTCTTTTTTTAATATTTTTAGCACCTTAAAAAAAACCACACACACACATTATTATTCATAAAAAGCCCTATGTTCCTGATCCTGCGGTTTCACACTTTAGAAAGGAATTCAGAAATTTAGATTGGCTGACGTGTGATAATTACGCCTTTGCCTCATGTCCTCCTGCCGTTCCTGCCGGTGATCTGAAGGGGTCACTGCTGCTTCCAGATGAGCCGGCACTTCTTCGGGGTAGAGCATCGTCCTTCTTAAAGCAGCGTTTGCAGATGTATATGTGCTGGGAGGTGTGTGTGGTGCTAAGCAAGCGGCAGCGAGGGAAACAGTCCGGCACAACGGAAATTATCCTGCCCATCGTGCCGGGAGCGCCCTGCTGGGAATACAGCAAAGATGGCAAGAGGGCCTCCTGGGGGCCCAAGTCGGATTGACTGGAAGTAGCTGCCTGATCCCTGTGTTGCAAAGTAATATGGTTGTTTTGCTGTGTTTTCCATAGTCACCCAAAAAGAAAATAGCAGATGATCTGTCATTTCTGAGCAATGGTTAAAATCTGGTTCATGCCAAATGGCTTTGGTAGTTGTCCACATATGTGAGATCAGATGGAGCCGGTGGGGCCGTTAGCCGGGCCATCGGCGCAGGGATTGTTATGTAGGCCGGGCCTCAGGTGCTTATTTGACCTTGGTAAGTGATTTCACTGCCAGTGTCTAAGCCATGTTTATAAAATAGGAGTCATAACGCTTGCCTTCACCTCCCCTCCATGACAAGCAAATGACATCCCTTATGTGAACATTAGAAAACACTAAGAAAATGTAAGTCAAATTTAAAAGTATAATTTTTTAAAAATTTCCAAACGTAAAGTATACTTTATGGATTTTAAATGTGAACTTTCCTCATTTCAGAAGTGTGCTATCAGGTCCTGCAGAATTGAATGAGACAAAGTTAAACCAAGGACTTGGTCTAATTTCCCAAGTGTCCGGCAGGAAGGCCTGCAGGAGGCAGGGATTTCCCTACAGGATTCCCTGGTTGTCAACCAGTTTCCTCCTTTTTGAATGGCGAGGTTTTGGCTCTAATCACTCTCTCTGCGAATCCTCACACCGTCCTGGGGTGGCTCAAGGACAAAGCCACAGTTAAGACAGTTCTGCCCCAGAAACGTTAGTTCAGTTCAACCGAGGAAAACAAACACAGGATTTATATATATATATATATATGTATCTACTAATGTCACCACCCTGGCCATTCTCTTACTAAACTAAATCCCATGGAAATGCTGGAAGGAGGGAGAGAAAAATTATGCTTAGTTCCGAATCCCACGTAACTTTTCATTTCACAGGCCTGACCTTCCTAAACATTTATGAGAATGAAATATTATACTTAACAGAAAATATAGATTCCTTCAAAGCAACATCTCCCGCATATAGTAGTAAATTAGCCACTTTAAAACGATCCGGTTGGTTTCTGATTAGAGCTTGGATGAGCGATGAGCGCCTCAGTTCTCCTGGTCTGCGCGCCTAGTCAAAAGGCCGAAGGTCGCTGTCAGAGATGGTCTCCATGCTTTCCCCTGGGACCTGCACGTCCGCACAGGGTACATGAAATACTCCTGCTTGGTGCCTTGTCCCATGCACACAGTTACCATAAATCGGGCGATAACAACCAACGGCAGAGTTGCCCAAAATGTGCAGCGTTTCACCATTTCCCGAGCACTTCCTCTCCTGTCATCTCTCTTGATTCTCAGAACCGTCCTGTGATCCAGACACAGTGAACCTCACGATCCCCTTTTATACGGATCACAAAGCAATAGCTCGGAGAGTGAACAGCTTCCCCAGACTGTGTAACCAGCCCACGGCCGCGGGCGCAGAGGCCTGCCCGCCGCACTGCGCCGACGGAGGATCTCGGGCCAGACCCAGGGCCGGGCGTCTCCTGGCTCACGCCCAGGGAGGTGGTGCCCACAGGGGACCTCCTGGGAATATGGGAGCCTCCCCTCGCTCTCACGCTCCGTCCCCACCTCCCGCAGGGGCCGCCATACCCCTGTCCACCTTTAAGGAATGAAGTAGAAGGACAGTTGCTGCATCTTAGGCTGATAGAGTGGTGGCCAATACGCGGCTCTTGGCACCACATTTATGACGTGCTCCTACGGTTTTGCCATAGCGAAGCGAGAGCCTCCTCAGCAGGGGCGCTACAGGAAACATGCCAACGGCGCGCCCAGCCTGAGGGTGCCACTCGTGCCTTGCCAGACGCTGTGTGCAGCAGGGTCTCCCGAAAAGTGAGGGCGAGGCAACGACCTCCTGTCTCTGTAAGAGCAGATCGCCCGAGAAGCCGGTATTTGAAAACACCGGCCTGACCTGTGACCTTTCAGAACTGGCACAGAGTTGGTCAGGCACCAGGGCTGCGCAAGACCTGGTGGTCGGTCAGGCATCTGCTTCTCTAGGGGAGATGCGTGGTGAACAGAAACAAACCAGGCTTCGTTTAACGCTTGGAAGTCTAAGAACGCGAGGTCTGTCCCAGAGGCTCTCCGGGCTGGAACAGCGTCGCGTGTGCATTGCCCAAGTGCCCGCCGCTGGGTGTGTAGGCAGATTTCACAGCAGGCCGGCCACGCAGACTCCCCCGCACAGGACGGTCCCAGGGTGCACCCGTTGCCCTGCTGCAGTCGCTGATAGTGTCCCGCTCCCTGTCTGGGGTATCCCGCTGCGGATCGTTTATCATACGTTTACCCTACATGTTACTAGTCTTCCTGCTGTGCCTTCGTCCTAAAACCTAACACATCAACCAGACAAGGACAGCGTTGAGCGATTTAAGTGTGTGCCCTAGATCCAGTTTTGTGTTTTCGAAATGACCTCCCATATATTAAGAATGGAGACCACGTAGAACAGAGTAGGACTCGGGAGGCCTAAGCGCTAAACTTCCCTACGCCATGAAATTATGAGACGTTAGTCTATTGATTCCCTGCCTGTGCTTTTTCTGTCTTACTTAGAAAATGAGGGGCGGGGCTGATGATCCGTAAGGCCCCTCAGAACTCTGAAAGGTGTGGGTCCCTGTTAGTGGAACACTGGTCAGTTGTTTATTGCATTGCTTTCCCAGCAGGCAAATAAAAGGTACGTTTTGGGAAACGGAGGGACATGGTGTTATGTGAGAAGTGATCAGGCGAGCCCCGGGCAATGCCAAGGTTTTGCACAAGCCGTGGGCAACGCTGAGGTTTCTCACGAGCCGCGGGCAAAGCCAGGGTTGCCCACGAGCCGCGGGCAAAGCCGGGGTTGCCCACGAGCCGCGGGCAAAGCCGGGGTTGTGCACGAGCCGCGCGGCGCTGCAGGAATCCCGAGGTGCATAATCTTCTTCTCTTTCCTCTGCAGTTTCTGTTTCTGTTCTTGTTCTTCTCTCTCGCCTTTATTCTGTGGCCTTGATGTCAAGGTGCCTCTTCAAGGTAAGATTCCGTTTAATTCTCAAAACGTGGTTGGTCAGTACATGCATGTAGTCACTGTGCCCGTGGTTTTGTTTTTTTTTAAAAAAAACACACACACTTGGTTTGATCGGCTTCAATGCCATAAGATAAGAAACGGGTCCAACCCATGCGAGTGTTTTTTGGAGAAATAAAGCAGCTATGACGTATAGTGAGAATCGAGAATTTTTTTCCCCTAATGAACAGTTTTGCTTTGGGAAGTCACAGTGTCTCCGGGTTTCAGTGCTCTCATCATAATCACTCTACAGAGCCGGCTGCTTCTCTTTCTGCAAGAGGAAGAAATGTATTGTCAGTGCCTTTTCCAGATCGAACATGCTGATTTCTGTGAATCCTAACAAGCTAAGAATGATTGATTTTATTTTTTTTTAACCTTTTGTCTCCATCTCTCTTCATCAGAACTCAGGGAAGTGAAACTGGATCTTGGGTTTTCAAATAAGATTATTATTTTAACGTCAATTTAGAAGAGAGAAAACAAAGTCTTATTGTTACTAAATTAAGTCCGTGTCTCACGAAGACACGTATAAATAACCCTAGACGAGGATTCCCAGTGCCATTCAAAATAAAGATTCCGTGGCCTTCCTGTGACTCAGCAAAGCAGATTACTAGACGTGAAGGTGAGATAGATGGTGGGAGTGTTAGGGGGCAAGGATTCGTCTATACCTGTAACAAGCACGTCAGGTGATTCTCATGTCCACCCAGGTATGGAAACAACAAATCTCAACACAGCACCCTCACTTAAACAGGAGACAGGGCTGGCTGCTCTTCTAAATCCATTTATCACCATCTGTGCCAACTGTGCTTGTCCCATTAAGTTAACTAGTCAGGGGCCGTTCCTGGACCTCATCGTATTTAACATTTTCTACAGCCAGTTGGAAGGTGGGAGAGACACACTTTCTCTCCCGTGGGCATCGGCCCTGCCGCCTGCGGGCGGAGCCCACGCAGAAGGGCTTCGGCGTGTGCAGGGAGGGGCTCCGCAGATATGTGCAGGGGGCCGTGTCATCACAGAACCCACTCTCTGGCTTTATTCCTTCCAAAATCTCTTCTTTTCAGACTGACTATAAATACCCTCTGTTTGACCCGCAGGGCATTAGGCTTGCAGCACATCAATACGACTGCGCCTCTCCAGTTGAATGAAAATAGCTTAAGTGAAATGGGTGGGATTCTCTAAGAAAGGCACCAAAACGGCCAGAGCATCCGAAAACAAACAACTCTCCCCACAAAGAACAATAAATAAACAGGGCAAATACAGCTCATGAGACACGAGCACCGTGTGGGACTTTAGGAAGGAAAAGCCCGGCTTCGTAAATAAATACGTACTCGCTGGGAGAGGCGCAGGTTTGAACACTGACCTCAGTCACGGCCAACACTTACGCGGCAGGTGTTGTGTGAAGCTGGATACGTGAATCCTCACAAAACTCCCTATAAAGCAGGTGTTGCTCCAGGGTCCACTTGCGGCCACCCCACTGCCTCACAAGAGAAAGGGCGTTTCTCTCGCATTCCGAGCACCGCTGATGTTCATATATATCAGCAGCCAGAGGCACCCCCCCCAGGGTGTGCAGTATCCTTACTCGCTGGGTTTCGAAATTACAGCTCCCGCCTCTCTATACCTTTTCCCATTTTTTTGTAATTCCTTGAGGGAGGTACAAGATTCCCATCGCTTTTCCTCCAGACCAGCACGTAATGGACACTTCGTGTCCGTTGAATAAAAAGCATTATTAATAATAATATAAATTAATGTGACAGTGCATCTGGGTGGTATGAAATATGCACAGGAAACTGGCTGAGTAGCTGAGAGTGTACAGCCTTAGAGTTAAATAGACTGCTAAGTTTGAATCCTGCCATTTACTATCTGTGTCATGGTAGGGTTTAATCTACCTGAGATTAGGTTTTTTGTTCCATAAAATATATTACCTACAGAATGATGTTATGTTAAAAGAATTCAGTAGTCAGCAACTGAATTCAGTTAGCTATTATTTTAAAAAAAAACAAAAACACATTTACTGAGTTTGCAAATGTCTAAATTTGAAATTATAACCTCTGGTATTGCCAAGCGGTTTACCACTTAAACCAAAACAAGTAGTTGCCTTTGCATCTCCTCTTTTCAGGGCATAATCTGGATTTAATGATACAAGGGGATAAGGCATTACTGGAAACTGATTCATGCTACTTTTATCTCCAAAGCGGGCGAGAGGGATTGGGATGTGAGGAAGAAAAATGCTTGGCTTGTTGGCAGGTAGTAAAAGCATACTGCAAATAATCATAAAAATATTCTCCTACTAAATTAATAATTTATATTCTGCTCTTAAACCCAAGACTAATTTAAATTATGTATAAAGAAACCCTCCTTAAAATGGAGGGACTCGTGCTTCGTTTCTTTTGGCAATTACCTAAGTCATTTTTGTCAGCGATGATGTAAAAGCCGCCGAAGGCCTCCCAGAAGGCACCCTTACTGCTCTCAGTGGTTCCCGGCTAAATCATTCATTCCAGGGATTACATTGGGATTTTTTTACCTTAAGCAAGGGAACCACAGTAGTTTCGGGAGCTAGCATCTTCCCATGCATTCTGCATGTTTATTCCAAATAAATAGTGTACCACTAATTCTTTCACATTAGTTATACAAAGGAAAGAAAAAACGAGAAGAGTACAGAAGTAGCCAGCACCAGGCTATGCTATATTCTGGTTACACTGACTCATCCTACGATAGAAGAGGAGTGATTAATAGAGAAATACAGCAGCGGCTTGCTCATGACGAAGTCGGAGACCAGGCAGGGAAGAGGGGACCAGGATTCTTCACCCACATATTCTAGTCTAATTTTTTTTTAAATTTCTTTCAATGACAATTTACATTCAGTATTATTCTGTATTAGTTTCAGGTATACAGCCTAGTGGTTAGACAATCATACGCTACAAAGTGTCCCTCTCCCGCCCCCCTCCCCATATTTCCAGTACCCACCTGGCACCATACATAGTTAATACAAAATTATTCACTATATTCGCTATGCTGTAGTCTGGTTCATTTTTAATGATTCTTCTCTAGTGTCAACTGTGGAGTTTTGATCTTGATAGCTCAATATCTTCACTGCTTGCCTAGCAGCATAGAACATGTTAAAAGGCACGTGACACCGTATTAGTATGGAAAAAAAAAACTTAACAAAAAGTAAGTACTGTATCATAAAAACAGCCACATTCGATTAGTTACAGATTCTCCATTAAAATATGCAAGTGTTTGTTTATTGTTGCATTTAGGGTTTATCAGTCCCTGCTCCCACCGAAGCCTGTGGGCAGCCTGTGGAAAACACGTGGCAACATGACCAGCCTCTGCTATATTTGTGTTTAGAATAGGACAGTTCTGCTCCTTATTTTTACATTGGTAAAAGAAGTCTATAAGATGAGTCATTCGGGTTACCAGCTGCCCAGTCCTTTCTCTCTGTAAATGTACCCATTAGCCTGTATCCAGTCATTGCAATTGTTTCCCTGACTGTCGCATACATTGGGCTGTTACTAAAGCACAGAGCAGGGCTTAGCTGTATCCACCTTTGCATCGTCAGTGTCGCCAGCAGCGCCTTACTTGTACTTGGCACTGAATGCATTTTAAATTGCCAGGACTGAAGGGCAGACGGATACATGAATAGAGAGCTGGGTGATGAATGGGAAAGGTTTGCGACACATCAGAGCAGAGCCCTGGGTAGCCCAGGAATGGGATACCAAGATGACTGTCCGACTTGCTCTTTATATGTCATTTGGGGAATAAGTTGAAGACGGAGTGAACAAAGGAAAGAAACACAAACACATTCTCCCCCAATTCCACAGTGGGGAGCCCTATTAACTGGGTGCAGTGCTTCTCCAGACCCCCGTCTTAGAACTCATTCTCCGCACAGCAGCCAGGTGAGTTTTAGGAAACACAAATCTGACATCCCTTCTTCTTAGGAGAGCAGCACTGTTAGGTCATATCCCAGTTCCTTCCCGCGACTGACAAAGCCCTGCCTGGTCTAACTGCGGACAATCACTCAGGCTTCCTGTCGCTCCATGATGTCCCCTGATGAGCCACGATGCCCCCGCCTGCCAGCACAAGGCCTTGCCATGCTGTCCTGTGCACAGAACACGTTCCCTCCTGCTTTATTTAGTAAATACCTACTCATCCTTCAGATCTATTCACCTATGCTTCCCTATAGGGAAGTCCTCCTTGATTTCACTTCTGGCTAAATTTTATATGCATTCATGAAGGCAGGGACCATACATGTTTCTTCATGCTTGTATCCCATCTATCTAGATAGTGCCTAGCACATAGCTGTCAACTAATAAATGCTTTTTTATTTTTTTATTTTTAAATATATCTTTATTGATTTCAGAGAGAGGAAGGGAGAGGGAGAGAGAGAGATAGAAACATCAATGATGAGAGAGTCATTGATCAGCTACCTCCTGCACACCCTGACTGGGGATTGAGCCTGCAACCAGGGCATGTGCCCTGACCGGGAATCAAACCGTGATCTCCTGGGTCCTAGGATGATGCTCAACCGCTAAGCTACTCCCGGCCCGGCAATAAATGCTTTTTTATAAGGATACTGATGATATCACTAACAGGAAGAGAGCATCCTGTTTTGCATTTGGAAAAGTACATTTTATATCCACTATTTTATTTAATACATACAACAACCCTGCAAAATAGACTCTATTATACTTCTCCAAATATCAATTTCCTAACATAAAAAATTGGCAGATAATGACATGTATTTCTCTTCTGAGGATTAAGTGATATTATATATGCAAAGCAACCAGTATGTTACCTGACGCCTGGAAAGGCTCATTGAAGGTCAAGTTCCTAGGACATCGTACCCAGCGTTGTATCTTGCATCACGCATTCCAAGATGTGTCTGTCTCCCTGACCACGTTTCCCACACCGCCATCCACTGGTTAATATCCATGTGTCCTTCCCATCTCGGGGTAAAATCAGGGACTCAGGGAAGCCTCCCCTGATCCTCCAGCTCCAATTAAATTTTATTCAGTATTATCTGCCTTCCTCAGTAGGATTCTCAGAAACCAATTACCGAACAATCCTCGAGGTCAGTTTCCTCTTCTGTAAAACATGGGTAATAATCACAGCTCCCATTTAAGGAGCACTTTACTGTATGATAAGTTGTGTATGGAGGCTGACTAAATGAAAGGTGCCAGGAATGGCCCCGAGGGTCCCGACGGTGGAACTGGAGGTGACCTTCGCTGAGGCATGGAAACCATGTTCATGGTTTTTAGTTATTTGTGGTAACTAGAAAATAGGAGTTAGCTACACTTGTTAATTAATATCCCTCTAAATATGTGTCCATAAAGGACTGAAAGAAACTTCTAGCAGTTAGAAAACTCTAGAAAATAGTGAACATAAATAGCCTTTTAGTTGATCTCCATGAATATCTGCTAAGTGTCTTCTATGGACCAGGCAGAGAGGTAGGTCCTTGGATACCGGAGTCCCAGGTCAGCAGTGACTGTCTGGTTGACTTAGGCTCAGAAAGGATGGCTGCCCTGAGGTTCTGTGATATCCAGAAAGGCCCTCTAACTCAAAGATGAATTTATATCCTATACTGCTTTAGTTATAGCGTACGAACCTTTAGCTCATTGAGTATTGCTGGTCATCAATGGCGACCTGCAGGGTAACACTTCAATTATTCCAAATGTCAGTTTGAGTAAGTCTGGCTTGCTGTCGAAATCATGCTCAATTTTACAGATGCTCAATTTGTAGAAATTTAACATTTTGGGAGACTGCCTTTAAATCCTTTTGTTTATTATTATTATTTTAAATATATCTTTATTGATTTCAGAAAGAGGACAGGAGAGGGAGAGAGAGAGACAGAAACATCAATGATGAGAGAGTCATTGATCGAGCCCATAACCCGGGCATGTGCCCGATCTCCCGGATCCTAGGTCGACCCTCAGCCGCTGAGCCACGCCCATCCCGGCATTATTATTATTTTTTAATCCCCACCTGAAGATATGTTTATTGATTTTAGAGAGAGGAAGGGAGAGAGAGAGAAACATCAACGAGAGAGAGAAACATCAATCAGTTGTCTCCCCTGTGCATCCTGACCAGGGATTGAACCCTCAGCCTTTTGGTGTACACGCCAACCAACTGGGCCACCCAGCCAGGGCAAGCCCATTTGTTTTTTAAAACCAACATGGTTTTACTCAAATGGACGTTCCCAACAGACATGAAAAACAGAAATTACACATGTGTGCTTTGAAATTTAGGATTTATCTCTGAGAGTATATAAGAACATTTGCAAATAAAAGACTTTTATATTTACCTATTTATTTTAAATATACAAACACACACATACACATACCTTAAAGGGTCTTTTATACACATTCAGATCAGCTCTCTTATTTACCAGGGAATATGGGGATATTATAGTCATCACCTGTTGTTTAGGGATCTGGTCCCAGTGGGGTGTAAATATGAACATAATCTATTTGTCTCAAAACATAGCTTAAGCTCAGGGTCCGTCTTGTCCTCTCCCATCCTTTAGTTAAGTCTTAGGTTGGTTTCCAAAATGTTTAGTCACTTCCAGTTCTTAGAAGTCTAGCTCAGTTTAAAACTTCCCTCTCAGGCTCTGTTTAATCTCATTTCTTCCCTGTGCCCGGTGGTGGAGGCTCACGGCCTGGCTCTGAGAGGTCTCTTTCCCTTCCCTCCCCCAGGCTGGGCTCCCCGGGAGGCAGGGCCAAGCGGGAGGGACAGGGGGACACGCCTCTCCACTCCAGTGGCAGGGTCGTGGCTCTCTCCCTGGTGGCCAGTGCTGGTCCTCTGGATATTACCGACCAGGTCTCAATGTCTTTCTATTTTACTTATTTATTGTTTTTAATCTTCACCTGAGGATTTTTTTTTTAATTGCTTTTCAGAGAGAGTGGAAGGGAGAGAGAGAGAGGGAGAGAGAGAAACATCAATGTGAGAGAGACACATCGATTGGTTGCCTCCCGCACACGCCCTGACCAGGGCCACGCCTGCAACCGGGGTACATGCCCTTGGCTGGAATCAAACCCTGGACTCTTCAGCCTGCAGGCCGGCGCCCTAACCACTGAGCCAAACCGGCCAGGGCTCAATGTCTTTTGGAAGAGAGATGATGGAAGACCGACCTTCTGGGGGACATATGCATGAGTCCCTCAGAAGCTGTGCAGGGCATGCTCACTGCACTATTCATTCCCTCCCGATTGCGGGCCAAGCTCTTCCACTGCCACTCTGATGCCACCATTGGTGGTACCAGCCACAGCTTCTTGCCGGGGAGGAAGCTACCCACCATCCGCCTCCGTTTCTCTGCGCGGATTTCTCAAGCACTGCCCTGTGCTTGAACAGTAGCCTGTGAGGCTCCTTTGCACGAGCACCGCCCGCCTCTAACTCTGCCCTCTGGTGCCCCCTCCCACCCACAGTGTGCTCCCCTCTCAGCCCCGGCCCTTCTCACTGCAGGATCTCCTCTGGGCTCTATCGCTCTTCCATCCCAGTCTAATCTAGTCTTTTGGAACAGACAAATCGGCTCTGAAAACGCGAATTCTAAATATCTCTGACTTGAGGATTTGTTTGAGTCTTTAGTTTGCCTCTGTGTGGGGGGCCGGAGTACTGAGTGCCTCCCGTTCCACCGCTTCGGGTCTTGGTCACCATTCCTGGGCACCAGTAAAATCCTGCTGCACAGTTAGTATCTTCGTTACATAGATGGGGAAATTGAGGCTCAGGGAAGTTCAATAGCTTGTCCTTGGATAGACATACAGTGAGAACATGGGGATCGCATTTTCTCCATCCGTGTCATTCGGACTCCGAAGGCCGTGACCTAATGCGGCACATAGCAGTACAGCCTCTGAGCCGTCGCCAGCTTTTCTTGGAGGAGAACACTATGTCCTAAACGTCTACCCAAGTGAAACACAGACACGTGGCTTTAAAGAGGAACAGGCCAGGAGTCCTGACTGGCATAGCCCGGGGAGGAACCTTTTCAGGGGCATCTCTCGGGCCAACCGGGAAGCCTGTGGGACAGACTTCATAGGGAATCCTCGGGTCAGGACTTAGGGTGGAGGCCACCTGCCATTGCATACAGTTGTTGGGGAGGAAGTGTGGCATCAAACTAAGTCTCTGAAAGGCATGGACAGACCCGCTTTTAAAATAAGATCTTAAATTAATATTTGGGGGCATGATGAATTGGGCTGCTTTAGGCCTCAGGAAGGCCCCAGAGGAAAAGGTAACAATAATATCAAATGTTTCAGGCCACTTACCCTGAGGCAAGAACTATTCATTGCTTTAGATGTTGCAACCCTTGAAACACATACTCCTACTTCCTCATTGAAAATTAATGTAAATAGCCCGGCCAGTGTGGCTCGGTGGTTGAGCATCGACCCAGGAGATCCCGGTTCGATTCCCGGTCAGGGCACATGCCCGGGTTGCGGGCTCCATCCCCAGTTGGGGGGCGTGCAGGAGGCAGCCGATCAATGACTCTCATCACTGATGTTTCTCTCTCTCCCTCTCCCCCTCTCTCTGAAATCAGTAGACAAATAAAAAAAAAAAAAATTAATGTAATTAAGCTTAGATACTTTCTTTATGGACCTTGCACAAGATCATACAACTCAGAGATGGTAAAGAATACTTTTTTTTCCTTTAAAAAAAAGCATTTTGAGATTTTCTTCTGTTTCAGCTATCGACAGGAATGGTGATTAAGCAATATTCCCTCTGTTTTACAGAGTAACCGGAAACACGGATGAGACCCCGGAAAGACAAATGCTTCTAAACCTTCAGAGATGGCAGGAATGTTTACAGCCGCGAGGGGAGAGCAACAGCTGAGGACTTCCCTGTAGCCAGGACTACAACTGTGTCTTTCAAAGCCATTATTCAAGGTTTCTTACTTGACAGTTCCTACGTGACCCTGGTGGAAATCTACAATATATGCTGCATTTACTGAAACGTGTATATGTCAAGCCAGAAGAAAATAACTATAAACATATATTGTGTAAAGGAAGAAAAAAAATCAGCAGTGGAAGCAGCTTCGGCAGATCACGCAAAGATGTGTCTTGGGCATGGAACCAAAGTTACAAAAAAACATTCTCCCCCTGCTGTGCAGGGGCAGTCATTTTAATCTAACACCACACCCCATGGAAACTCTAGTCCTGAAATAAACATCATTTTAAAAAAAAAAAAAAAGCAAAATAAACCAGGGCGGGTGGGAATGAAGCACGAGGAATACCTATGAGGAGCTATTTACAATAAAATGTTTCCTTTGAAAAGTCTGGTTTCTTACTACAGGGATTTGCTTTTCTGTCTTTATTATTGTTTAAAACTCAGGAACAGAGACGTCTGCCGCGCCAGTGGGAAGAACAGCGCCCTCCGGTCGGTGTTTCTGCAGAAGGTGGAGCGGGGGGAGCGCAGCCCGCGGGTGACAGATGAGCCCGCCGTGGGGCACGGCGACCCGACCGGGCGAAAATGCCACCAGAGACAGAAGCCGCTCTGACGCTTCCTTGGCCTCCTGTCGCGTCTGTCTTGCTGCACGAACAAGGGACTGAGCTCATTCGTCCTGAAAATGACGAAGCCGATGCTCTAGATGAGGCCCCCCGACTTCGTTCTGTTTCTAAGCCCAACATCTCCAGGGAGCGCGGGCCAGAGAGCATCTGAGTCTTTCGGTTTCCAAAATACTGGTTTTCAAACGGCTGCTTAAAATGGCCTGCAAATAAATGTCATAGGTTTTAAGTAAAAAAAAAAAAAAAAAAAAACCACCATAGAGGCGATAAGAAAACTTCTGCCAACTGTTGAGTTTGCCACAGGGATGTGAATATTAAACTAAATTATGACTATTTTTGTATACGTCCTGATACGCCTCGAGGACTTGGGTCTCTTGTCACTTAAACGGATATCATGGTGTGTGTCTTTTTTTCCCCAGAGAGCTGACAGCGACAGGATAGCTCTACCTTTTTATATAGAAGCAACGTTTATGTTACCGACCAAGGTCGTTTTCTACCGGCGACAATAAAAGGACTGGTACTCTTCCTGAGTTCCGGAATACCTAGTCTGGGGTTCAGGTTTGAGAGCGAATAAATGTTCCCGAAGAGCTGATTTTACACCTCATTTACTGTAGATAACGAAGCAGCCTCAGTTTTTCAAATCGTCAAGGTGGCACTTACAGGGCTAGAAGTCCCGCGCGGGGCGCCAGAAGCCTGTGAAGTGCCACCCGCGTCTTCCCGCGCGGGGCCGTGTCCCGCTCCTGGGTGCAGCGCTGGCGTTTCCTGAGCCGGCGCGGCCCCTGGGGAACGCACAGGAAAAGCTCGAACGCTGGGGTCCGCTTTTTGTTTTTATATCGCCTGCCGACGCAGGTGTCTCTGGCCCAGTCACTTAACCTCTCTGTGCCTCAGTTTCCTCATCTGCAAAATGAGGTTAAAAATGCTTTTTCATAAAGTTTCTTGTTTGCAATTCTGGAACAAGAGGTGCTTACAGGAGCACACAGTGCTTTGTAATTATTCTGACTGCTAGACTATCAGGCTCTCTCGCACCCTTGGCAGAAAGGGGGTCCCCTGTGGAACGACGTAGCGCTTCAGTCGGGCCGAGCCTGAGTGCCGCCCCCTGGAGCCTGCTGTCCAACGCCTGGGACATTCTAGCAATAAAGCCCGAGAGATCCAGAGCCAGGGCCCGTAATAACCTGCAGCAAACAGATCATCTCATGCTTTTGAGCAAGACGGAAGGATGTGTCTCGGTGGCGGGGATCTCCTGGCCCTCCCGTGCGCACCCACGCCCTAGCGCACAACTCCACGCTTCCGTGGGAGAGCCAATCCTAAAATTAGGGCCTGGGGTGGACCAAGAGCATCACATCACCTGGTCGCCCCTTTCGTTTGGGGGCAAGGCCCAGCGATGCGCTCTCTGGGGAATATACAGAAATAACTGTGCTCCCGAGGCCTTGGTTCCGTTGGGTAAGTTTCAGGTCCATTATGAATAGCAGGCTTGCTGTGCAGGCATCGGGACCGGGTGCCACCGCGGCCTGGGACCCGACGCTTCCCAGCCTCAGAGCGTGTGGGAGAAGATACGTTACCCTTCCCTGTCCTCAGCGTTTCCCTTTCGTTGCTCTTCGTTGCCATTCCAGGGCCCATCCGAGCGAATTCGTGCCCCATCTCCTCCAGCAACCCTACTTTCCTGCTCTTCATCTGGCTTCCCCCGCCAAGAAATGTGTATATCCAAGCACTGGCTGTGGTTTAAAGGATTAGAAACGTTTGTAAAAGTAGGGTGGTCCAACCATAGACGTTAGCTGCCCTAAATCACCGCTTCACACACCCCCACAAATCACACAGGAGCAATGCCAGCGAGGGTGACCATGGCGCAGCTTTAGACGTATTTAGGGCAGATGTTGCTTAAGATCCAGGAGATTAGCAGGTTTCTCTAGATTTTAGGCTGCAATGTGATATTTTTACCTAGTCTTACTCATGATCCTCAAAATTATTATTGGGTAAGGCCAAATATTTTTATAGGTGCATCTCTGTTTTCCATTTCAACAGTTATAAAAAAAACATGAGCAAAATTGCACATGTCTTTTCTGGATCCGTGGAATGGACCGTTTCTAAATGAATGCGGCTCCTGTATACGATGCTCAGTAAAAAGAGTGTCTCATTGATGACCGAGAGGTTTGCTGTGGCTCCAGTCCCCACAGAGGGCAGGTGATCCTCACTCTGATCTTTAATTTCTGCATCTTAACCATCCTGCCGCATTCGGCCAGTGGGTCAGCCCTCAGAACAGCACTCTTCAGGGTTCATTTACGTAATTTTTCTGAAAATATCCATCTCTTGGAAAATAAAGATAACCAACAATATTTTAAAAAAATAGTTTGAGATAAAATGAAAGCCCCAATTTAGTAGAGTTATTCAAGACAGGAAAAATTTGATGATGGGGGGAATGGAAGGCTATATTTGGCTATCATTCTAGAAAGCACCTTTTACTAAATTAACTTTTTTCTAATGCCACCCAAGTTTTATTTTTTGGAAACACTAGAATTTGCTGAAAATAAGTATAAGATCCTTCCTAACCTACATCATGTGAGTGAAATGATTGCCAATAGTGAGATTTGGGGGGTGGAAGAATACATCCTGCTTGGTCTTCTCAGAGGCCAGATGAGGGGGGGCTCCTGGGTCATCGCTGGGGTAGGAGGGGGGCATTCGGTCTCCATCAGGAAGGGGGGAAATAAAGTAATGTTTGCTACAGTGCTTCGCTTCAACTCACTGTGTTTTCCATTTAAAATAAACCTCTGGCAAACTTCTTCCTTTCTGCCTACTTATTGTCAACTTTGTCTGTAAAACCTCTGTGTAATTTATATACGTTCAATGCCTTCGACGTAACTCATGAGATTCTTGTTTTCAAGAGAAGCAAGTCTTTTAAACCTGCCTAGGTTTTTATGGACACTGTAAAGATAATACCCATCAGTTTTGTGTTGATGTTTAAATAATTGGGTCACGTGTGTTATGTTACATGAAAATAGGTGGAGAGCATAGATATTTTATTTTTAAAATATTCCATTGCATTTTTTTCGATCTGTCAGAGAGTGGCACAGAAAAATATATATACATATATATATGGAATGAGTTCAATACACCTTTTGAGAGATCAGTAATCAAAGCGAATCTTAGAGGACTGTTTGTGTAATGAGTTAATGCTTCCAGAACGGCCCAGGCCTTTCCTTAAGTGGATTTCTACTTTCTAAAGGGAAACGGTAGGCCGCCAGGTCTTGAGAGATGAAGGCTTCCATTCTGTTCAACTGCCTTGTCATTTCTATGTAATCTATTGTCTGGAGAATGAATTTCAGGCGTATCGGCCAGAGGATTCAGACATAACAGGAGGTTGGAGATGGTCCCCGATGATTCCATAGGGCAGGGCAAAATTCACATTCCCTTGGCTGCCTCTAGTTTGGGAGTTTAGTTCGTCATAAATAAATCTATTGTTGAGTCCAATTTTTAACCGAAATTACTAAAGATATAGTACAAGGGGCCATGTGGCAAAAGTAAGGATTGCAATTTGCTGTACTCGACGTAGCGTATCTAACTCGGAAGCACGAGCGGCTGATTGGGCGAGGTTCCCTTTTTTTTGTCCCTGTTTTCGCATTGAGGTCTCTGTACCATGCTTATATTTCCATCCTTGTGACATCGAAGTTCTGCAGGGTGGGAGCGGTGTAGAGAAGCAGCTTTGAGGCCAGCTTTGCCCACAATCACGACTCCACAAACCTGCTAAATTGTTTCCCAGAAGCAGATCCCCAACACCCGTCAGTAACAGCAATCACTTATATTTTATTGACATCTCACAAAATGTGCCTGTCCGCTCCCCCCAACCATAATAGTGAGGCAGATCAAGACCCAAACACATATAAATACGTGATGTACATACATGCACATAGGTATCCTGTACATAGTATGGTGGTGTGAGTGCTCACGAAACATGTGCTTCTGTCCTAGGATTGGGGACCCGAGGAAGGGTTTGCTGCTGCTGCTGGTGACTCATGTTTCGTTTGGCACCGGGTGTCCGTGCCCTTCCCTCCTTGCCTGCCTCTCCCCCTCCTCCCCGCCTTCTTTTCGTTACCATTTCTCCCTGTGGTTGACTGAGACAAAGAACCGCTCTGTGGCTTTCCAGTGACGCAGGCCCATGAGCCAGCCTTGTAGGGATCTGGTGGTTTTCTGGGAAGAGCAACAGTAAGTCCAGCACAATCTATAGTATGAATATTAGCCCAAAGTCTCATACGTTTATCCGCTAAAAACCCCATTTGCAGAAAGCTTCATGCATGTTTTAACCTTCAAGATCCAATTATGTGAGGACTCATACAGAGCCGCTGTATTTGGATACAGAACTCCCCAGATCTCTACTGTATCCATGTAGCCAGGGGGCCAATTTCTCAGAACTTTCCTACAATCAACTGCCTCAGCCGGGGTTCGCTTTCCACCGCATTAGCATGACTCCACATATCGCTTCATGCTTGTTTACTAATGGAAGAAAGCTATAAATTGAGTTTCACCAGAACGATCCTCTGAAGTACACCGAACATGTACATGTATTGTATGTATTACCATAGAGATTGGAATCAACCTATTGTATGTAAAGTTTTATGAATGGTTATTTTATAATTTATGTATTTAATATAGGAATCAATGAGCTATGGTGTTTTAGTTTCTATAAAAATAAAACGAACTGCATTTTTAAAAACTTTATCTGGCATTGTTCATAGGTTTTTGTTTTGGTTTTAACTGAACTCTTACCTACTTTTGAGAAACAGGGCGAGAGGCAAGTCAGGGCTCTGAGAATAACAAAGGGAACAAGCTCCGCATGAAGAGTAGGAAATGGGTGTCTTTTCATCTGTCCACCCTGAACTTTGTACTATACCTGCCAGGGGCACTGTGGTGAGGAGTCCACGCAGAATTCGCACTCAGGAGGAGAGAACCGTGATCATTAACACGCCCGCTCTGAGGACAGTTTGGGTAGGATCTTGGCAGCTATTTGCCATGCTCATTCTAAATAGTCTTTCCCTTTTCCCACCTCACATTTTCCCTCTACCTGATGGAGCCGCTTGCTGGAATAAGCTAACAGGTACGTGGCATCTGAGCATCCGTTACGTGCGCGCCCGTTCCGTGGCCTGGGATGCAGGGGCCTACCCTCAAGGGGCCTAATGCGGGAAACGACCCGTGTACACACATAACAAACTAAGGATCGAAATGGCACGAAATGAGGTAGAACTTTGTAAGTCACTGTTAAGACTATTAAAAATAATGATAGTTCTTGGGGGTGGGCTTGAAAAATCCATGCAAAGAAGGTTTGTGTGTGTTTTTCCTATTGTCACCTCTTACCTGGAGCAAAAAGTGTCGCCCAACAGTTCCTTACAATGTTCTGTGACCCGTTTATAGGCACCCTGTTCGTGCCCTGTCAAATCTTTAAAACAGAGAAGAGCAAGACATAGCCCTGGCCTCAGGACAGCCCCGTCTCCCTTATGGGATGGCGATGGACAACTGACAGAGGCCCTATGAGAGAGGCACCAAGCACATCACTACACCCCGAAGTGGGCTGGTGTGATGGGTTCTAGTTTTACAAACGAAAAGCTCCGTTCTGCTGGACTCTAATTCTGGTATAAAACTCAAATACACTATCATGTCAACTCCACTGACTTCTAGCTCCAGAGGAAAATGCCTCGGTGACATCTGGACATGCGAAGGGGGGCGGGGACCCTTCCTACGCAGGGCCAGTGGGCCAGTGAACACCCACGGGCCGCATACCGAGCTCGCACGGGGCTGCCTCCCGTGGGCTCAGGACACGGCCTGCCGCGGAGCAAGGTGAGCAAGGGCGGCCACGGGCGGGCGGGTAGCGAAGTGCTGACCGGCCTCCTGAAGATGGAGGATGTAATTCGGTTCCCTAAAGAGTTGCGCCGAACGGCTGGTGAAGAATGCTTATTTTATTCGAGCGACTTTGCAGTTTCATATGAAACGTGAGGGTGAATTGCAAAGGCATTTTTCTCACTGAAAATGCTCAAAATAAAAACCTGTTTGATCAAAACCCCCATAACAGATAGTCCTCAGTGCCCTAGCTGGTTCGGCTCAGCGGTTAGAGTGTCAGCCTGCAGATCGAAAGGTCCCGGGTTCGATTCCAGTCAATGGCCCATACCTGGGTTACAGGTTCATCCAAGGCCCCGGCCTGGGCTCGTGCGGGAGGCAACCAGTCAATGTGTCTCTCACATCAATGTTTCTCTCTTTCTCTCTCTCCCACCCCCCCTTTCCACAGTCTCTAAAAAAATCAGGATGAACAAAAAAAAAAAAAACAGTTATTGGTAATCTTTGCCTATAAATTAGCATAATTAGCATTAAAATGTCGAGAACAAGGCCCATGACATCTGTCATCTATGTGAAACCATATATGATACCTTTTTTCTAGAATTTAGGAGAGGAAAACACAAAACAAAATCTCAATCACCTCAAAACTGGATGTTTCCTCCTTTATGATAAGAGATAAATAACTTACTGTGTAAATAATTTTGCCTTGAATGCCTAGACATGCATGAACAAATCTAAAATTTAATGATGGCATCTTATCAATTCTTCCTATTTTCTTTTTACCTTATCGATTTTATTGTTTTGCCTTTAATGTGCTTTAATTTTGCCTTGAGTTTAGACCCCCTCAAATCTATTTCTGTACAGCCACAGATATAAATTCAATGCCTTTATTTATTTTTATTTTTTAAATATATCTTTATTGATTTCAGAGAGAGGAAAGGAGAGGGAGAAAGACAGAAACATCAGTGATGAGAGAGTCATTGATCGAGCCCAAAAGCTGGGCTTGCGCCATGACCAGGAATCGAACCCCGATCGCCTGGATCCCAGGTCAACGCTCAACCGCTGAGCCACGCCCGGCCGGGCTAAATCTGATGCTTTTAAATGCACATGAAGTATTCTTAGAGATACTATTGGAAAGTGTGTAGGAAAATATTTAAAGCTTGGAAATAAAGCAAAATGATGAATGTGTCTGTATCTTTATAATTCCACTTCTGAATGATTTTCTTTAAAAAAAATGTTTTTATTGATTTGAGAGAGAGGGAGGGAGAGAGAGAGGAAAAGAGAGAGAGAGAAACATTGATGTGAGAGCGAAACATTGATGGGCTGCGCCCTGCACGCCCCCTGGCAGGGATCGAGCCTGAACCCCGGGCACACGCCCCGACTGGGAATCCGACCAGCTACCTTTCGGGGCGCGGGACGGCGCCCAACCACCTGCGCCACGCCAGCCAGGGCCTGGGAGCTTTATAATGTCACCTGGAAAGTCATTTGACTCTGGGGAAATGTAACAATGGATGAAGGCCCAGCTGTTTCACAACCCTGTAAAGCCAGAGGCTAACTTACAGCAAACGGAGAAGGTGTGATGTCCTGTTTTTTCTGTTTGATAAAAAAAGAAAAAACCCAAATGTTAGGGTCTTGTCATATATACACATCAACCACTTTGGTTCCTAACATGTTGCCTGCATTTCAGGTTGTGTATTTGTTGTTTTTTGCCATTTTTTAAATCCTTCCTCAATGAGCTCATTCTACTGGCTGTTTTCATTCTGAAGCGTTACGAAGTCTATAAAGCCTTGACACACGCTCATTTCTATGCGCGAGGCCAGTTTTAACAGTTTGCTGGGCGCGCCTTCTCAAAGGGCATCCTGAGGGGTATTGAGGCGAGATGTCCTTGCTCTCAGTGAACTTAAAGTAAAATAAGACAGATACGGCCCAGACACGAGGAAATAGAAATCCAAGCGGGTGGTTCAAAGCCATCAGGGCACCACAAACCACGAAGCACCCTGAGTTCCCCTCTCACTCCAGACCTGCCCCTTGCCCGATGCCCCCGACTCGGTGACAGATGCTGGGAGGAGCTGTCATGGCTTCATGGGCTTCGGCCTCCCCTGCCCCCCCTGCTCCCCGCATGCAGCCCTGCACAGGTGCCGCTGACTTACCCACCCGCCCTCCACCCTCCATCGCTGCTAAGGGCTCCCCACCTGGGCCCTTCCAGCGGCTTCCTAAGGAGCCCAACTGCTCCCAGCTGTGCCCTCTTTAAACGCGGCCGGTCCCGCCCCGTCGAGGGTCTGCCTTAGGACGGCCAGGCTTGGCGACGGTGCAAGAGCGAGACGTGCCCGTAGGACCCGGCCTGTGACTGTCTTCGCCCCGCTAGCGGCCCGGGGAACAGCAGCTGTGCACGGTGTGTGCCCGTGGTGAGTACCCACACAGCCGCTCTGTTTCCCTTCGTACACGCGTCAGTCATGACACGCGGCGTCCAGCACGGCTGTGAAACAGGCTCCGTGAGAGAGGCTCCTGCCCCACCGCAGGCTAAGGGAAGGGCCTGGGCACGTTTGAGGTAGGTAGGCCGAGCTCTGACATTTGGGGGGTCGTAAATGTATGCAGTCAATGTGCTTTTTACTTACACTATTTGCAACCCGCCATGGTCTATGGGGACGTAATTCATCACTAAGTTGGGAGCATCTGTGCACCCTACGTGCTTTTTCCAGCTTGAGTTAACCTGTAGCTCAGACCAGGTCGTTTTCATCGTTAAAATCCCTTCTTGGTTCCCCATGCCTACCCCAGGTCAACTCTCAGGTGCTGATGAAATTAAACACGGAACGAACGTGGGGTTTAGGATTGGGGTACCACGCTGCAGCCAACAGCAGGCTCTTGGACCTGGCCCAGCTCTAGGAAAGAAGGGTCGGACGCTCCTCTCAGCATGGCCATTTATGTCCTGAATAAACCTTACGCATACCGAGGCTCAGCTTAGCCATAACCTTCTTCGGGGGTCGGACAAAACATCCTGCGCTCTCCCAGAGCACTCCGTGTGTACCTATCTTGCCTTTTAGCCTGTGTATTAAAATCGCTAGTTCTGTTCACCCCCATTTACACCCCGAGTTCAATCTGAGTTGTTTTAAGGGCAGAGAATATGCCGCGTTGGGCTTTGGTCATCAGCGTCTAACACGGTTCCTAGCCCCCGCGGAGCCTCGCGGAATTACTCTAATTCTGTTGCTTATGTATCGGACCGGGGGCGGGGGAGGGGGGAGCCACTTCTTGTTCAGATGCTAAAAGAAGGCCCTGTGGGCGTGGAAACGGGCACTTCTTTGGAAAGTTATTTTGCTGTTGTTTCTGGGCCTCCGTTGTTTTATTATTTCCCTCTCTTCTCCCCCTTTCTTCTTTCCGAGGGGAGTTTTGTTCCATAAGCCAAAAGCTCCTCAGAAAACATATGCCAAAAAGTGCGTATATAACAGACACAGGCACCAGTGTGGTGACAGCCGGAGGGACAGGGAGGCGGGGGCCGGGGGAGGGGGGCAAAGGCGGGGATATGGGCGCCGAAGGAGACACTGCTTGGGGCCTTGGGCGCAGGACGTGTTATACAGGCGATGTCTTGCTGTGTTGTATGCTTGGAACCTGTATGGTTTTGCAGGTCAGTGTCACCCCAGTAAATTCAATTTTTAAAAAATGAACACAGCCCCTGCTGGCTTCCCGGTGTCCCACTGGTGGAGTTCTCTGTCCCCCTGTATTCTACTCTCTGACCACAGGAGGGGAGCATCTGCCCAGCAGTCCAGGAAAGTGTCAGCTGCAGGAACCCCCGAAACTGATCTGACGGCGTGTTTTGTGCCCCTTGTCTGTGTGTCTCTCCTGCATCACCCTGTGGACGCGGTAGCCCCGCCCGCTTTCCCACCGCCTCGGCTTTTGCGGGGCCTTCTTTCAGGGAGGCTGGGCGTCGTCTTCACCCGGGCGGCAAAGTCATTTGCAAACACAAAGCCTCCGGGAAACAAGGCCACGGATTATCCGGTCTCCAAATAGCCCAGACTCCCCCGGACGCCAGACAGAGGGGGTCAAGGCGGGTCATTGGATCCACTCCCTTACTGTCTACCTCCAAAGCGAGGCCTCCCCGGAAAACAGAAAGGGATGGTATGTGATTGCCTAGGGTTTCTCTGACTGTGTGAACGACTCGGATTTTTCAAATAAGTGTTATGTTTGAAACATCTTTGCCAAACAGATTATGTTTCCTAAAGGAATTTCAGAAGAAAAATAGGGATTTGTCCTTATAAAACATCTACCTCCCAAGAAGTACAAGAATGAAAACAGCAATAATTCCTTGTTGTTTGTACAAAACGTTGGCTAGATAAGCTTTTCCCCATGAGTCCGCCACTCCTAACCATAAAGAGTCATTTTTGTCGCTCTGATTGACAAAGGACCCTTGCTTCCTAGTGCTGGCGTCTCCCCAGTTACATAGGTTATGTTATGGGAAAGCCCAGCTCAAGGTAAGCCGGGTGCTTCCACTTTCTTTTAATTACTGATGGATGGAAAGCAGGCCCCCAATTATGTTTGCCTTTGCTTTTTCTGACCTATTTTTCTTTCTACTCTGGTATGAGAGGCAATATGTGTGTAAAAGACAGACAGTCCGGGTCTCGGTCCTACCTCTGCCACTAGGTGTGTGTCATCGAGTCACTGAGCCGTCGAAAGCCTCTCTTTCCCCTGTTGGGCCATGAGATGCGCAGCAGGATCCGGACAAAAAGTTTTAATGCGTGGCCGGTGCGAAAGGGCCCGATCGGTAGACTTCATCAATCAGCTCTTTTAGTATTTGCTAGGCCTTCGGTTCATTTACAAGTATAAAGGGATATAGTGCAAAAAGTTAATGGGAGAAGGTGACGTTTGAAAGAGCAGTTCCCTGCCTTCACCAGGCTGCCTGTCTCCCGGGAGCCTGGCAGAGCCAAGCGAGACGGATCCCGCCGGAGCGCTGCAGTGTTAGGCGGACCCACAGTGATTTATGTGCGGGGCCGAGAAAAAGTCTTCCCGTTCAGGCTCGGGAGGGGGGCGGCAGAGGGGGGCCAGCAAGTGGCAGGGCAAAAACCCCGGGCAAAATGCCACCAGGCGAGGCCGGGCAGCCTGAGCCCAAGCCATTGCAGTACCCGCCTCCTCCACGGGGAGCCGCTGTGAGGCCGGCCCGTGGCCGGGTACCTTTGACTCGGGCATTGAGGACTTTTCACTTGGGCATTAACCATTTATTTTTGAATCTGTGCGCACCGCAAGAGCCACCTTGAAAACCTGGGTGAGACCATAAATGTTTTTTGTTTATTCATTCGTGCATGCCTTCGTTTTTCGACAAATATTTCTTGAGTGGCTACTGTGCAGCCTGTGAGCCTGCGTGTGATGGGAATGACTGGTGTTGAGTGACGTGTGTTAAGTGACTCGCTGCCCCATTGTGATTTATAAGCTCGTCGATCTTCAGCCACAGTTCCTGGCTCGCAGCTCCCCAGATCCTTGGAATTTCTGAAGTGCTGAAGAAGATGAAGGTGTGTTTGTTACATGAAGGAGGTGGCTTTGGGGGCCTATCCAAGGGTAGGGGGCCGGTCACCAGGAGAACCAACCATGTGATTGTAGATTTGGAACTTTCAGTCCCACCCCGACCCCTGTCCCAGGGGAGGGGACAGGCGCTGGAGATTGAGTCCAATTACCAATGGCCAGTAACTTAGTCAATCTGCAGGTGGGCATCGTCCTAGGCACCTTTCTATGTAAATATACAGGTGGAAGAAAAAAGGCTGAGGCTGCTTGTAGGGAAATGGAGTTCTAGAAGAGATCCTATTTTTAAATACATGTCAATAATTTAATTATACCCGAGTTTAACAAAAGAGCTTGATGGGTTGGGGGCCTGGGTGTAAAAAGTGAAGGGACTGAGATGTACAGATTGGTGGTTACAAAATAGCCTCGGGGATGTAAAGCTCAGCATAGGGAATCTAGTCAATAATATTATAATAACTCTGTATGGGGCCAGGTGGGTACTGGAAATATTGGGGGGAACACTTTGTAAATTATATGGTTGTCTAACGGCTATGTTGTACACCAGAAACTAATACAAAATAATATTGAATGCAAACTGTAATTTTTATTTTATTTTATTTTATTATTTTATTTTATTTTATTTTATTAAACATATCTTTATTGATTTCAGAGAGAGGAAAGGAGGGCGAGAGAGAGAGAGAGAAACATCAATGATGAGAGAGTCATTGATCGAGCCTGCAACCTGGGCACATGCTCTAACCGGGAGTCAAACCCCGACCTCCTGGATCCTAGGTCAATGCTCAACCGCTGAGCAATGCCCAGCTGGGCAAACTGTAATTTTTTTTAAAAATTTAATTTAGGAAAAAAACAACCTGATACTAAACTATAAGAATCAGTGAGCTCCAAATAGGTTTGCTGTTACCACACACACATGCACACATACACGGGGGGGGGGGGGGGGGGAGTGTTATATTTCTTAAATGACCAGTCCAGAGCCCCTGGAACCATTTCTTTGGCCCTAAAATTAAGGCCCTTAAAATTATAAGTCGGGTTCATCTATTTCCTGTTCTCAAAGATCATACCACTAAGAAAGAAAGCATTGAGCAAGCCAGCCCACTAAGGCTTCAGAACAGAAAGCCAAAAAACACTGAGCATTAACCCTTCAAAACACTTTAGAGCCTTGGTGGAGAGAGAGCTCTGCTTTTCTGCCTTTGACTCTCTGCTTTGTTTCATGGCTAAAGCTTTGGCCAAGCTGTCCCAAGCATAGTCAAGTATTAATGAGAAATAACCAAAATGTATTGATATATATCATAGAGTTCACTTTGCTGTGTATATAGCAAAGAAATTATAAATCTTGCAGATGTAGCAAACTTTCTAATTTTAAAAGCGATATACAGCTTTTACCTCATTTGAATGTCATGGCAACTCTGTACAACATGAGTTGGGGCTGATATCATACCCCGTTTTACAAGTGGTGACATCAAGGCTTACAGAAGGGAAGCAGCTGGCCTACAGTCATAGGGAGCAAGTGACAAGGCCGTAGGGTTTTGCAGATTCCTGGACTTTTCCCCTTTCTATCACATATTAATAACTAAGTGTGACTCTAGGACCCTTAAAACCCCCAAATAGTAAAAGTAATTTAATACACCCAGGAAATTAAAGCATAAAAGCAATAGAAATCTTTCTCCCCCACACACAAAAAAAATCTCAAACACACTAAGTGGTTAGTAGGAATATTTTTTAAAATCATACTAGCAGATGATAGCATATTACAGAGCAGAAGTCAAAGGAATGAAATACAGGACAGGGAAGTTTGTATATTGGGTAAGGAAAGTAATAGTATTTTAATATGTTATAGCACTGTGCTAAGTATTTATTTTTATCACATAATACTTATAACAACCCCTTGAGGTAGATGACATTTTATCCCAATTTTGCAAAAGAAGAAACTGAAGTTGGAAGAGATCAGACAGGTAGGAAGTAACGAAGGATCTGGGATTTCAGCCTATGTTTGTCTGATGCAAAATCCTGCATTTTTAACCCAAGGGAGGCTTCATTATATCCTCTGGAGAATAGAGGGAAGACAAACAAAACCCCAAACTAACTAAAGGTACAACTGAAAGGAAAAGTTGACGTCGAGGATTGTGATGTATTCTCTGCCCCTTTCTTGTATTCGTCTCCCCTCCAGGCACCCAAGCTCTCGTCCATATAGAAAGTGGCTCTCTAAAAAGTGTCTAAATCTCATTTAAGATACAGGACAAGTGACTCTTTACAGATTTAAAACATGTGGCCCCTGAAGCTTTTTTAGATCAAGTATTGGTTTATCCTTTGGAAGCTTAAATTGCTTGGTTTTTAGGAAGTAGAGATTTTTTGATAGAAAAAAAAAGTCTAAAAAATATGGCATACAGTTCATTGATTTTTTTTTTTTTTTTTTAACAAATGGTACTGGGACAACTGGATATCCTCATGTAAAAGAATGAATTTGAACTCCTGCCTCACACCATATATAAAAATTAACTCAAAATGTATCATAAGCCTCAATGTAAGAGCCAAAACTATAGAACTCCTGGAAGAAAGGTGTAAATCTTCATGCTCTTGGATTAGGCAATACTTTCTTAGATACAGAACCAAAAGAAAAAAAGTTAAACTGTACATGATTAAAATTAAAAACTTTTGTGCTTCAAAAGACACTGTCAAGAAAATGAAAAGAACCCACAGAATGAGAAAATTTGGAAAATCATACATCTGATAAGGGACATGTATCTAAAATATATAAAGAACTTTTTAAATTCAATAATAATAAAAAATTTTAATTCAATAATAATAATTCAATAATAAATAATATTTTTAATTCAATAATAATTTTTTTAAATTCAAAAATAATAATAATTCAAATAGCCCAATTACAATGTGAGCAAAGGCCCTAAATCATTCTCTAAAAGAAGGTGCCAATTAGGCCAATTAGGACACAAAAAGATGCTCACCATTGTTAGCCATCAGGGAGATGCGAGATCACGGTGCAGTGCCACTTCATACCCAGTAGTAGTATGACTAATAAAAACAGAAAGATAACTGTTGGCAAGGATGTGGAGGAACTGGAACCCTTATGTACCCGGTGGAAATGTAAGTCGGTGCAGCTATTTTGAAAGCCAGTCTTTAGTTCCTCAGATGGTTAAGCATACAGTTGCCACGTGACCTCGCAATTCTACCCCTTGGTGTATACGCAAGAGAAGGGACATGTCCACGCAAACACTTGCACTGCTCATTACAGCATTATTAATAATAACTGAAAAAATAACCCAAAAAGCCATCAACTGATGAATGGGTAAGTAAAATGTCTGTGCATTAGAGTGTTATGTGGCAATAATGAAATACTAATACCTGCTACAATGTGGATGGACCTTGAAAACATTATACTAAGTAAAAGAAGACTGTCACAAAGGACCATATATTGTATGATTCCGTTTATATAAAAAGCCCAGAATAGCCCGGCCGGGCGTGGCTCAGCGGTTAAGCGTCGACCTAGGATCCAGGCGATCAGGGTTCGATTCCCGGTCAGGGCACATGCCCGGGCTGCGGTCTCGGTCAATGACTCTCTCATCATTGATGTTTCTACCTCCCTCTTTCCCTCTCCTTTCCTCTCTCTGAAATCAATAAAGATATATTAAAAAATTAAAATAAAATAAAAAAAAATAAAAAGCCCAGAATAGGCGAATCTATAGAGATAGTGAATAGATTAGTGGTTGCCTAAAGCTGGGGTGGGGTGGAAGGTTGGAGGGCAATGGCAAAGGGGTAAGGAGTTTCTTTGGGGGACTATAAAAATATTCTGAAATTGTTTTGATGTTGGATGTAGCAGTCTGTGAATAAAAAGAGCCATTGGATTGTACACTTTGAAAGTGTGAATTATGCCCCAATAAGGCTATTTGAATTTGGCGGTGCAACCGGTGGGAAGACAAACAGAGGCTATGATAAGATGTCACTACATACCTATTAACACAGTTAAAATAGAAAGGAGTGACGATGCCAAATATCGGCAAGTGTGTGGAGAAAGTGGCTCTCTCCCCTATTGCTAGGAGGAACGTAAAGTGGGACGGCCACTCTGGAAAATACTTCGGTGCTTTCTTAAATTAAAACTATACATGAACTTACCAAAACACCCAGTAACCGTGCTCCTGGACATTTACGCCAGAGAAATGAAAACTTATATCCAAACATATCCTGTATCTTATAGTTCAGGGCAGCTTTATTTGTAATTTCCAAAAACGGAAATAAGCAAAATGCCCTTTCAGGAGGACAGCTTGCTTAGACAAACTGCTACAACCGTACCGTAGAATATTGCTCAGCAAGAAAAAACGAAGACTTAGTGATGCATGCAACAGGGGTGGATGCCAAGGGGGTTATGCAGAGCGAAAAGGGCCAATCTCTCCGTTTCTATAACATTCTCAAAATGTCAAAGTTATGGGGATGGACAGCAAAGCAGTGGTTGCCAGGGGTCGGGAATGGTGGAGGAAAGGGGATGGGTGTGATTATGAAGGAGCAGCAAGAAGATCTTCGTGGTGACCGAATAGTCTGTATCTGGAGTCAGGTCGCTCTAACCTGTACGTGTAACAGAGTGACGCAGAGCTGTGTGTGCATCCCTTGTAGAAATACCAGTTTCCTGATTTTGGTGGCGCACTATGCCTAGGTCAGATGTCATCACTGGAGAAGACTGAATAAAGTATAACAGGCACTTCTCTGTAATACCTATGCAGCTTCCTGTGGCTCTATAATTATCCCAAAATAAGAGGATAGATATATGTATGTATGTATATGTATATATATATAGCAATATACATATTGCCATAAATATACATATTTAAACCAGACACTGTAGCTGGTGGACGCTCAATAACTCTTAGCTAAGCTATTTGTTTAGACATCTAAATGTACAAGACATTCAAGAAGAGTTATTCAAGTTAAGCACATTGCTCCTCAGGCCTCTCAGACAACAGCGGCCCAGATAAAAACCAAGAGCAATGAGTCATCTCCTGGAGAAGTTATAACGCCTTAGACGCCTTGTCTACACTGAAAATGTGTTCACATAAGTGATACATAAACATGACACCCCCTAAATTTTGCCAGCTTCTGAACACTCGTCCTGATACTGGATCTGTTTCTAAAGATCTCGAAATCAGGGCTTCGATCCCCGATCGGGAGGAAATGCTGGGAGCCGAGACTTCCTTTCCTTCCCCGGCGATTTCGCCCTTTCCAGTTGCTGCTCGTGTGAAATCCTCTCCCCTGTCACTCCATGGGGCAGCTGCGTCCCAGCCCTGGAGTAGATTCAAACCCTGTGGTTCAGAACAGGCCAGCAGCTGCCAGAAGACGCCTAATCTTTCCATTCCTGGGCCATTGCGAGAAAGGGTTTCTGGCCAAGGTCATCAGAGGCTGGCTCTACTTTTCAACGCAAACCAGCCAGCCAGGGTGGAGGGCTCCCCGGTGGGAGCCTGGCTCAGCTTCTCCTCCACACAGAGGCCTTCACGAAGCTTCGGCTGGCGAACCTCAGCCCTCATCGGCCCCATCGCTCCCCACAGGAGCGAGACAGCTCTGTGACCTTGGTGGCCAGAAACAACCTGGTCCAGTACTCTACCTCTAAGTCTGCCTGGGCCCACAAGGCCAGGACGGTCTCCACAAGGAAGCCCTGGCCACATGGGAGCCCACCTCCGATTATCTCCCCCCTCTAGTTACAGTCCTTCAAGGCTCCCACCCCACTCCGAACCCACCACCCAAACCCCCTCTTTCCTCCACATTGTATATGTATTGTCTCACTTTCTACAAAGTCTCATACGACTCACATCACAGCCCAATTACTCTTGTAAGTGTTGTTACTGACAGTCACCAGGTTTTATATACAGTATTCAATTTATTCGTGACAACAACCATAGAAGTTAGGCACAATCATCTTCTCGATTTTCCAAACAAACCAGAAACAACATCAGCAACAACTGAGGGCTGTATATCTCTGAAGCCCTTGCTTTTAATGTTGCCACCATAAGTCTCCCTGCTGTCCTTTTATTTCATGGGTCGGTGCTGTGACCTTTAGACTATGAGACACCAAGTCACTGACTCTCGTGATAAGTGGCACTTGCATGGCACACAGCGATCTGAACTTTATTTCCTCATTGGCGAAAATTGGGGATGAAGCTAACGCCTGTCTCACTGAGCTGTTTCATTAATTAAACGAGATAATAAAGCATTTAAAATAATTAGCATGATACCTGTAGCCATGAGCGTGAAGAGAGGAGAGAAGAGACAAGAGGCACAGGAAATGCCAAACAGTGACAAACAGGCCATCGGGGATACTTGGCAGGGTGATGAGGCCAGAGACGCTTGGATAGGGAAGCCCCATGTCACCCTCCCAGTGCCCCTGGCCGTGGCTGTCTGCAGAAGTTCAAGGCTACCGAGGCCGCGTCCCAGAGGTCCATCCTCCTGTGGACGGGCCATTCACCTGGGTTCCATGGGCACCGGGGACATCCCTAAGGCAACCACTCAAAAACGCTGCTGCTGAGAGGCACTGATCCAAAAATAGTTCTATCTGAAGAGTTCTCCCTTTACTGCTAGACAGAGAGATAACTTCGTGCAGAGAGCCAAGTTCACAGGATCACTAGCTGGTCTCTGTATAGCCCAGTGTTTCTACTCATGAGCTCAGCACTTCTGGGACTTGGGTATCTCACCTACTAGTAAAATAGGAGGGAAAATAGGGAAAAACTTCCAAAACAATGTATAAAGAAGATTCTTTTTTTAAACCAAAAGAGTAGAAAGAGCTTGCCTGCATTTTAAAACTGTCTAAAATTTGATTGACACTCATTACGCTGATCTTTTTTGTTTTTTTAATTTTATTTTACTATATGAGGGCGAACACTTGGTTATGGAACTAACCCCAGTATATGGACAGGTATTTGGGAATGACTTCAGTATATTACTTCATAGAAAACCAAAAACACAGTTATTATTCTGAATTTACAGGGGAGGAAAGTAAGGGATGCATAAGGTAAAGAGATTTTCCAAAGACTCAGGGTATCCAGGGGGCTGAGACCCAGAAAAATCTCAGACTCAGGAAATTCTCATGGTCCGGTGCCAGTAACCTGAGATGCTAAGTAATTCATAAAAGCTCAGCTTAGCCAGTCTCAGGCTATTTATGTAGCTGTTAATTACATAAAAGAAAATTGAAAATTCCCTCAGTTATCTTATGGGCTTTTCCACTCCCCCACAACCAAACTATATATCTAGATATATCTAAAATATGGCTACTGATTTATTATAAGAATAATATTTTCATCTATAGATTGCATGTACATAGATTCAAATTGAGAGGCCATAGCTTCCCCATTCTCTCTCGCTTTCCTGCCCCTTTCCCCATGTCTAACACTTACTCCCCTACATTCTCGGTCCTACCCAATGCCCCACCCTGTGACATAATCTGTATATTACAGTAGGAAAGAACCTGGGGTCAGTAAAGTTTTTCTGAGTTTTTAGAAACAAGTCAATGAAAACATCTTAGAAACTCAGCTAATTAAAAGCCAGTCATACTTTGCTGGGAAGTCCCAATGTCATGATAAAGTTTCTCCCCGGGGCAAGGCTGCCTGGTTCTACCCCCTAAGACGTCTCAGCCGTTTATTCTGAGCTTTTCAAATATATTTGACCAAAGGACCGCCCCCCCTTTTTTTTTAAACAGGGTTCAGGGAGGTAGCTTTAAAACAATCTCTCTTATTCTGTGGGAATGTGATTTGGGAAATTATGTTCAAACGTCAATGTGTTAAACCAGTGTAGCTTACTTAAGGCCTTTCAGATTTGTACAGTTTTTACCTACTTTGTACCCTAGAGTGAAAAGATAAATTACAGATGCCTTTAGTCTTCAAAACCCGTGAATCCCTGGACTCGGGCCTGAAACATTCTGAAAGTTTCCTTCCTTCCAGGATCCACGGCCACCTCCCTCCATAAATCTACTCTCAACTATAATTATAAAAGCAAGAGTTGAATAAAAGCACAAAATGTGCCCATAAACATGTTGCCCACGATGTTTCCCTTAACCCGTTAGCCCTCGCTATGAAAAAACTATAATTATTGTCCCCACTTACGGATGAAGAATTTTAATCTTGCCCGCTGAAGACATCTTTCAGCATCACCTGGCTAATTCCTGGAGCTCTGAGGCGCGCTGTGCAGAGCCAGCCTCTTTCAACACCTGTCCCTTCCCTGCCGTCAAGGCCAGCACCTCCCCCGATGTCCCTCCCTGATACCTTATCACACTGGACCCTGTGAAAACCCTGCCGGCGGCTCCTCCATCGGCTTGCCTGGTGCCTTCACGGTGTGTTTCATCAGCCTGCGCTTTCTTATTTGAGCAGCGATAGAAAACAGCCAAAAGGATCAAGATACCTTCAAAGCGGCAAAGGGGACTGACTGGCTGTCCCTTCCCAGACAAAGGCCATGTCCATCTTTCTCCTTTGTGAGCTTACACACTGGATGGCTCCTCAGGGAACACAAAAGACTTGTGAGATGGGACAAATAATAAAAGACTTGTGAGCCCAGCCAAATAATAAAAAGCCTTCCCTGCGTCCCGTCCCTCTGACGGGGACCCCAGTGAATACCATTTGTCTAAATCATGATCAGAACATAATAGATATGCTGAGTTTGCCAAGAGCCCATCCATTCAGCTCTGCCTGACTGAGGGGAGAAAGGAAAGAAAAGGGAAGGAAAAACCCACCCTGATGTGGCCATGACATGCTTTGTTGGGCTCAGATTTCTCCAAACTGATGTTTGAACTGGAATCCCAAGATCTATCAGCTCTAAGGAGTAAGAAGTTGGCAGACACACAGGACCTTCCTCCCCCACCAAAAAGACCCTTGCGAAAAAAAAGAAAGAAAATATTGGATAGAGAGGACTGGCATACTTAGGAGTAATTATCAGAGCCGTAGACCTTAGTGATACTCCCCTCGGTTGGGGGTGGGGTGGGTAGTGGGTAACTATTGGGGGCGGCAGAGTGTCCAAAGGTAAAGAACAGGACTGTGGGTGGCCCTGGATTGGGGTTTGAAGCCTCGCTCTTCCTTGCTCAGATTATGTGCTTTTGATCAAGCTGTTATTACTTCTCAGACACTTGGTTTCCTTAGTTGAAAAAGTGGAGAAAATACAGCCACCAAGTTTTAAGAAAATTAAATGGCTTACTCTACCCAAGGGCTGTGGGAATGGGGACATTTTGCTTGTCCTGGAGGCAGAATCAGCACCATCAAAGCCACGGGTGATGCGCCAGTTACTGTGTTCCCATCTCCACTCTCGCCCAGGAGCCCGACACTCCCCTCCCTCTTTAGCCATGTGCCACAGCAATTTTTCAAAAGGAGCGTGAAGTCCTTGAAATCCAGCATAGTCAATAATAAAATAAATAGGGATGCTGCGGAAGGCATTGTATTTTGAGCGTCCATGAGAATGAAGTCCTCTCCAGGGAGGAGAAGGGGTGCTTGTTGGACCTCGTCATATGCCAGCCTCACAGCCTGGCTGGTGCGCCCTGAGGCCTGATGTCATTTACAGAGGCCCCCGGGCATTTCCCCGCCCTGCAGAAGGGAGCGCTGCCCACTGAGGAGGGGCCACCGAATATGGTTTCTGCAGCTCGAGACCTCTGCAGTCCAGACTTCTCTGCGCAGGAATGTTGTAGCTCAAAGTATCGCCAGTTGTATTTCCCTTCACCCAGTTTTCTGTGTCACCAAGGCCAGGTCCTGGATGGTGGAAATAAACTCATCCGTTGATCAGAACCCTGCACGCCTAAAAAACACTTACCTGCAGAGCAAGTGCTCCGTAAATGGGAGCCGGTTTGTACATGGAAGGCCTGCCCCGGAGGGTGAGAGGCTTCTTTCTGAGATGGGAGGAATTTATAACCTTGTACAGACGACCTTCAAGGTCAGTCCAGAATATCATCCTTGTGATTCCTGAGACATCGTCTCATCTCCATCAGTTTTACCCAGATTTTCATTTTCTTTTCTTTTTTAAAATTTGTTTTTATTGATTTCAGAGAGAGGAATGGAGAGAAGGGGGAGAGAGAGAGAGAGATAGAAACATCAATGATGAGAGAGTCATTGATCGGCTGCCCCCTGCACGCCCCCGACTGGGGATCGAGCCCACAGCCCGGGCACGTGCCCTGACCGGGAATCGAACCGCAATCTCCTGGTTCATGAGTCAAAGCTCAACCACTGAGCCACGCTGACTTTCATTTTTCTTAAACTCAATTTCCTTCATCTGTTTCCTAATTATCATTCTCCAAAATATCAAAATATAGTATCTTTCTTGTCTGCTTCCCTGCATTGCTCTTGTAGGGGAGGAAACATAGTTTTTACTCTACCCTTTTACGTTCTGGACTGAGACCTGCCCTCCCCGTAATAAAACACAGATGAACAGGAGAAAAAGAAACCCAGGTTCACTAAGTGTATCTCCTGCGTTCCTGGGAGACAGCCAGGAAAACAGCAACTTCTTGAAATGCCCCAAGTCACCACTTGAAATGCCTTCAGCTAAAGACAAAGGAGGTTGTTGGGTGGGGGTCGCGCTGAGGGGGGCGGGGAGGACTGGGCGTGGGGGGTTTTCAGGCAAAGCAGAGCGCTGGTCGTTCCCAGATTGAAACCGGGGCTTCTCCAGTGATAAGAGTTCCTGGAGGATGGTCGTCTTCTTCTCCGGGTACAGAGGGGGCACCCTTACAAATGAGATTTTCTTATACAGCAGCCCCCCTTTTGTTTTCTGGGGTTTCAGTGACCCCGGGGTCAACCATGGCCCAAAAATATTAAATGGAAAATTCCAGAAATAAACAATTCACACCTTTTTAAATTGCACACTATTCTGAGTGGTGCGACAAAATCTTGCTGCATCTGTCTGTCCCGCCTGAGATGTGAATCATCCCTCTGTCCGGTGTGTCCAGTTAGTCACTGAGCAGCTGTCTCAGTTATCACATCGGTTGTGAAAGAGAGAGGCCACATTCATAGAACTTTTATTGCAGTATATTGTTATAGTTGTTCCATTTTATTATTTCGTTATTGTTGTTAATCTTTTACTGTGCCTAATTTATAAATTAAACTTACTCGTAGATATGTACATGTAGGGAAAAAACCCATAGTATACACAGTGTTTAGTACTACCTGTGGTTTCAGGCATCCACGGGGGTCTTGGACTGTATCCCGTGGATAAGGGGGGACCACTGTGAATGTAAATTTCTCTTACAAAAGGGGTAACTTCCACTTGGTTTTCAGAGAGTCTCCTGTATCTGTAGCCTCTCAGAAATGATGCCCCAGCCCTGGCTGGGTGGCTCAGTGGGTTGGACCTTGTCCCATACACCAAAAGGTCACGGGCATGTATGGGAGGCAAACCAATGGATGTTTCTGCCTCACATCAATGTTTCTCTCTCTCTCTCCTTCCTCTCTTTAAAATCAATAAAAACATATCCTTGGGTAAGAATTAAAAAAAAAAAATTATCGCCCCAAAATAATGAGTCAAAGAGGCATATTCTATTCCCTTCCACTCCAATTTCTTTTCACTGTTGCATTACCTCCCGCTCTCCTGGGCCTTCCCCCCACTATTGTCTGTGTCCGTGGGTTATGCATATGTGCATGTAAGTTCTTTGATTTATCTCCCCCCACACACACTCCCTCACCCCACCTGCCCTCTGAGACCCCTCAGTCTGTTCCATGCTTCTGTGTCTCTGGATCTGTTTTGTTCCTCAGTCTGTTTTGTTCATTAGATTCCACATATGAGTGAGAGCATGTAAAACTGAATCAGGAAGAATCAGAAAACCTGAATAGGCCACTGGTGGACTATTTATATCAAAAGTATACCCAAATTGTTTTAAAAAGGATTTGAGCAATCTCATATGTATTTATATTAAACCCAATCCCCCCCACACACATACAAAAAATTATGTAAAATCAAGAATCTGAGATAAAAATGACCAGGTCACGGCAAAGAAAAGCATCCATAGTCAGCCCCTCCTACACTGCTCTGGGACTGCAGAGGGGACTCAGAGTCCTCACACTGAGAAGCTGGAGAATATGCTGGGCTTCATGAGATAAGCAAGACCTTACAGCAGAGTGAGCTAGACACAACTACCTAACAAAGTCAAGGACAGCATTTGCTCATTAAGTGCCTGGACATGGAAGCCTTACAAAATGTTATCTTGGCCTGATTTAGCCAATTAATAAAACTATTTTTGTTCGCTCTTTCTCTCTGCCCATCTATAACTTTTCCCAAACTGAGCCCCCCCAGGGTGGTCTTCCAAGAGAATGTAATCCCCCAATTTTGATCTCAGTGTGAAGCCTTCAGAACTTAATCACAGGAGTCCAGACTCAAACAGCATTTGTCAACCAGTGTCGCCCCACTAAATTCAATAGAAAGAAAGAAAAAAGAATCAGTTCTTTCGGTTTTCATTCAAAGAACTTTCTGGGACACAGGCAAGCACCAGACTGACTTAGCCCAGCATTTACTCCACACAAGAAACTAGGCTGACACTCCTTCAAGTGGCTCCCAGTGCAGGTGGAGGGAGGCCTTTCTCCCAGGACAGTCATGCTCCCTCTGCGCCTGACTTTGTAAGGGGGGACAAGCTGTGATTAAACCCATAGTTGTAAACAAACAAACAAACAAACAAAAATGTATTATCAGGAATTACAAGATGACCTAGCTGGCAAGTTCCCAAGCTGAAAAGAGAAATACGAAAGTCTCATTCTATACTCTTCTGCTCTTGAACCCATGTAAAAATAAAATTCAAATGATAATGATTATACTGAGAAAAACAAAAGGTCCCACCGGACTCCTGGGGAGGGGCCTTCTGTTGAGCAGAGGAATGCATATGAAGACACAGACTGGGGCAGCCAAGAATTTCCTAAGGAAAGGAATGTGGAAGGTCCAGAGGGGACGATCTGGGAGGGAAAAGAAATTGAAGCCTGCAAGATGGGAAGGCCCTAGAAAAGGAGATTTGGGGGACAGAAAGAATATGTCTGGCACCTAAACAGAAAAGGAGTGGAAATAGAAAAGATGGATTTTGTGAACTTTGGACATCTATTTAGATGTTAGTATATTTGTAAAAGAATTGAATCAACCTTCAAGCTGCTGATGGGTGAACAGAGACTGTGCTAGGGGATCCGGTCACATTTGAGTTATAGGTCCCTTTAAAAAAAAAATGTTTTTATTGATTTGAGAGAGAGAGGAAGGGAGAGGAAGAGAGAGAGAGAGAAACAACGATGTGAGAGAAGTGAAAAACATCCATCAGCCGTCTCCTACACACCCCCTACTGGGAACCGAGCCTGCAACCGACCTGTGCCCTCACCGGGAATCGAACCAGCGACTTTTTGGGACATGGGAAGACACTCAGCCAACTGAGCCACACCAGCCAGGGCATAGGTCCCTTTTTATTGAGTACTTTGAAAAGGCAACATGGATCCATTTGCTTTTTTGTTGAGAGAGAAACTGAGGCATATTAAAATTTATAAGTTTATTTTAGCAAAACATCATTCAATAGGGCAGCGTCCAACCTGGCAGATGGAAGGGAGCCCTGAAGAGCTGCGCAAAATGAAAGGGTTTTCCCAGCGGGGAGGGAGTGAGACCAAGGGAGGGACCCCAGACAGCAGCAGGTTGCTCGTGGCGAGGCTCCTGGCGTGAGGGAAGGGGCCTGTCAGGCAGGGTGCTGCCCAGGGCGCTCCTCAGTGACGCGTGGAAGGTTCCATTTCTGAGAGGCCGGAGCTGGAATGAAGCCTTGGTGTGGTGACGCAGGGCTTAGCATGAGTGACTCCATTCGGGGCCTGTTGTCTTAGTTTTTTAACATTCTCTAAATTCGGTGCCTAGGACTCCTTTCAGCACAAAAGTCATTTAATAAACACTCTTTTCTATGCTGAGAGCAGATTTATTCTTTCGGTGAGGTGGGAGGGGGAATGGGAGGTATGAAATAAGAGAGTTATGTTTCTCCACTAGCTTTTCTATGATGATCTGATTTCAATTCAACTACATTTCCATGTAACTATATACACATAGAAGGATTCTATACAACTATAAACCCATATTTTCTGCCATATTTTCAGATTCTTATGATCCCTTCCTTATACAAGAAAACTAAAGTTGAGAGGTTTAAAAATTCCCCCAAATCCATGGCCAAAATCTGGAGACATGTGTTTGGCTCCTAGGCTGGAGTTCTTTCTACCACACTTGTGTGTTTCTCAAAGTGTGGGCCACGGACAGGAGCACTGTCACCAGGGATCACGTTAGAAGTGCCCCTGGCCAGCTGAGGGGTCAGAGAAGCCATGCGCAGCAGAGAACATGAGTTGGCATGAAGGAGCCCCGTGGAAATGCAGAAGCTCAAGCCCTACCCCAGAGCTCCTGAATCGCAATCCGCATGTTAGCACAACCCCAGGTAACTCGTAAGCCCAGCTCAGTTTCAATAGCTGCCATTCATTCCGCCAAACCACCTGCTCAGAACACAGGGCATTCGCTTCTCCCTACAGCATGACTCTGGATAGAAAATAGAAAAGTTCTGTGTGAAGTTTGAAAATCCTATGCCGTTAAGACGCCATATGGCATTACAAAGTAAGCTACAAAGCGGTTCGTTTAGAACAATTCCACTTAAAAATAAATTTTATATAAATAGGCACGTATATCCACACGGAGAATAAAGATGAAGATTTTAATGACAATGTTCTCTCTGGTGATGGGATTACGGGCAGTTTTGCCCTTTTCGTGGTCTTCATTCATTTTCTTTACGAAGCACCTATTAATTTCTTAAAGTTAGTCTTTGGTAATCACTGAATCTGGCCAGCTCAGAGGTTAAAAAAAGAAAAAGAAAAAAAGTAATGAACAGAAAAACCACGAATTGACATAAAGCTGCCCAATAGAATGCCACTGCTGAAGTTTTCTGGGGTACGAACCGAGCACAAAGGGGGGGCCTCACAAGCATTTTAAACATCAGCGACTCCACTCTGGCAGCAAGAGGCCCATCCTTCTGGCCCCGGGGTGTGAAGGCTCAGACCTCACGTTAGCCAGCACTCATCTGCAGAGGGTCTGAAACATTCTGGGCACTTTAATAACAACAACAACAATTACAGACAGATAATATTTTATAAACAGACGGAAAACCCCCAAAGAAACAGAAAAGAAACAGAACACAAACCACCCACATTGCTCAGCCACAGCAGCAAAGAGTCTCTGGCGACAATGGTTTCTGTGTTTGTGCGGGGCGGGCGCAGGCGGGAAGCAAAACAGGACCAAGACAGGAGAGGGAGGTCAGGTGGCCCCAGGCAGGGCCTTGTTTCACTCTTACCAGCCCTTTGACCCGGGGCAAGTGGCCCGATTGCTCTGTTCTGTTTCATCGCCCGTGGGCTTCCCAGTCCTAGGCCTGGAGGGTTTAAACACTGTCAGGTGTTCAGGTGTGGCTTCCTGGTTGTGTCAGCCTAAGGGCAACACTCCTGTGTGTCTCCTCTCCATTCTCTTCTGCAACACTCACTTCTGACACCAGATGTGTGAGTTCACACATCAAGCAAGCCCGTGACACCAGCTGGCTGTCCTGCAATTTCCTTCATTTCCGACGCTCTCTACCTGGAGATAGTGTCAGAGCCCACAGGTTAAGGCCTTAACACAACTACAAGTGCAAGTCCTAGGTTGTCGCTTGTACTTCTGACCGATGGGCTATAAATTACAAATTCCCGCGATGCCCTTCTTAAGTTTCAATAACTTCCTAGAGCGGCTGGCTCACAGAGCCACCAGGGTCTTGATCGCCTTCGGCTCAAAATAATTCACAACCGGAGTGGCACATCTTGGGGAAGCCCCTTTTGAACCCCTTCAGTGTAATCAGGCAGAGGGCAAGGTGGGACAGCGGGAGGAGACTCCTTCTTCCCAGACACCTCTGTCACCTAAAGGAAGCCTCGGGGGCAGACATACCACCGTCCCCACTGTGCCACGCCAAAGACTGAAAGGCATTCTTGAGATCTGGGGCAGGGGTTTGTGCCAGTTACTAAGCGTTAGGTCTACTTACTCACCTTGTTGCCAAACACTAAACTTATAACCCTCAGCTTTAGAACAGGGAGCACCTTGGGATATGATTAAGCCGAGTCGTTCCCCAACTGTTGGTGATGGAGCCCTGGTATCCAGGGAGCTGCGAAGGAGCGCACCCAGTGTGCGTGTGGTCTGCGGCGTGTCTGCAGGCGGAGTAACTCACGCGTTGCACGCAAAAACTCCAGGAGTGTCCAGAAGGAATCATGAGACAATACCAACCTTGTAGAGGCATGACTGAATTCACCGGGCCTGTAAATCATTGCATACTTCTCAGTGTCATTGAAAGTACAATCCTGTCACGGAAGCCTTTTTTTATATAAGAATATTGGAAATTATCTACACTGACTTTTAATGAATTCACTCTTTTTATTGTTAGGGTCTATCATCTGGGGTAATTACTTTTCCTTCCTTTGATGTATTCCACAAAAGCGACTTGAGCTCCTCATATACGTTCAGCATTGAAATAAACCCTTGGATTCCTTCGACAAACACCATCTCATGGGCCTTATGCTCTAGTGTGGAAGGTGCTCATTAACAAATTATTACCCAAAGATTTGTTTAGGTTACATTTGTGACAAATGCTATGAAGTAAAGATATAGGGTGAGAGAGTAGATATATCAAGGGACATTGTCCAGTCGAAAGTGTTAGGGAAATCTCCCCTAAAGAAGAGATATTTGAGCCCGGCCAGCATGGCTCAGTGGTTGAGCATCGACCTAGGATCCAGGAGATCCCGGTTCGATTCCTGGTCAGGGCACATGCCCAGGTTGTGGGCTCGATCCCCAGTCGGGGACATGCAGGAGGCAGCCGATCAATGACTCTCTCATCATTGATGTTTCTCTCTCTCCCTCCCTCTCCCTTCCTCTCTCTGAAATCAATAAAGACATATTTTTAAAAAGAGGAAATATTTGAGAGTTATAAATACTCTTGAAGGAAACCACTCTGCCACACTATGCTCTTCCCTGCACCAGTGAACTCCACTCAGGACTTCTCCACCAAGTGTACCTTATATGTGGTATTTTAAAAGGAATACTTTATAATCGTCAACAAATTTGTTTGCACTCTTGTTACAAATGGCAGTCTACTTCGTGCCATGCCTATATTTTTGAAGATATATTCATTTTAAGGCCATTTTGAAGATATATTCATTTTAAGGCCATTCATGGAAAAGTCTTATTATTGTGATTTGAAGCATTTTTTTCTTTATTATTGGAAAATTAACCTGGAGCAGATGGTGAATGTGAATATATTTGTTTAATTTATATTAAAAAATATTCTGAGCTATATTGGATAAATTCATTAGCCTTTGATTCTCATGATTGTTTCTTAGATTTTAAGGGTATAGACATCATGTTGACTCAGTCTGGCTCTCGCTTGTGCTGTGGATATTGTGATTTTATGAGGTTATGGACTAGGAGACAAGGATCTCTTACTCTGCTAAATATAGAGTTGTCGAGGCTGTGAGATTTGAGCTTAACTTTCTCTACCCTGGACTTTGATTCTTGAAACCCTCTAATGTTTGAGGAAATGAAAACTATATATATATATATATCAAATAAAGTAAATCAATATTAACAAACTACTTGAAAATGCCATATTGAATCCCGAGCGAATGCAGTTGCAGAAAGAGTAGGGAATTGATGAACTAAGTAAGGTTCAGCCAGTGCAAAGCCTCCTGGCAGCTGCTGAGACTGGACTATCTATAAAGCAAAGCATCGGGATAGAGTGTCCAGGGTGGGAGACGGAGCAGGGGCCTGTTTGATTCTCAGGGGGAGTTGTTCTCAGCTACCTGCCACGCTGGTAGAGAGATTCTGGTGTTACCATCGTAATTAGCTAGTTAATATTAATAAAAGGAAAAGAGCAAAGGGAAGGCCAGGCATTATAAGCGTGGTCATCTGGGCGGCTCCACCAGGAAGCCACAGCTTCATGCTTCCCAGGGAACTCCACTTCCACTGGTAACACGGGTACCAATTTTAATGTGGGGAAGGGGTTTGCCCCACACCAGCAAGCAATGGCACCAGCTGGGCCTTCTGACTACTCAGCTCACTTCTGACACCATCGACCCAGAGGGAGCTTCAGATCCCACAGGTTAAGGCTTCAAGAGCCCCCTCCCCACATACCGTCCCCCACATACAGTCTCAAGGCCAGGTTTTACCTGCGCTTCTGACTGACTGGCTATAGATCAGAGGTTCCCACAACACCTCCTCTTTGGGTTTGATGAATTGCTAGAGCAGCTCACAGAACTCAGGAACCCACTTACTCACTCGATGACTGGTTTATTATGGAAGGACATAACTCAGGGACAGACAGACGGAGGAGATGCATAGGGGAAGGATTGGGGAAAGGGCACAGAGCTTCCATGCTCTCTGCAGGTGCCACACTCCCTGAATCTCCATGTTCACCAGCCAGGAAGCTCTTCAAACCTTGTCCTTTTGGGTTTTCATGGAGGTTTTGTTACAAAGGCCTAAGATCATTGGATTGAATCTGCTGACAACCAGCCCCCATACTTAGGTACTTTGGAATAGTCCCTTCATTGACATAACAAAAGACGCCATCATCATCCTCAACACCTAGGAAATTCTAAGTTTGGGAGCCGTGAGCCAGGAGCCATGGAGAAAAGCCAAATATATATGAAAATTATCATTTGCTTATCTGAATGACCAAATATATTTTTTTCTTATAAATCACAATATTGCAGCTGGGAAATATTTTAGAGAGGTATTTGGTTGAAGCTATTAAAGACTAGTAATTACCTTACGGTTAACACTTAGGGACAAAGTGCCTCATCTCTGCTCTTTCCGAATGCCAGGAGCCTTTCTTGTTACTCCTCAAATCGCACCACATAATGCCGAATGGTCAGTGGGCTTCCGTGCCAGGCAGTGAGCCCCAGTTAGGATAGGATGCAGTTAGGATAATACTAATACCTTGTATGGTTGCTGGGAGGTTAAGTGGGGCAATGCCTGTAGCAGACTTACCCCAGTGGCATGTACATAGCAAAGATGAAAAAATACTGGCCGTCATTCTCACCACTGTTGTTGCGGTACTTAGAGAAGGGGCCATGTACTCATCACTGTATTCTTAGCACCTACTAAGCGTCTGGCACATGGTAGGTGCTCAAAACTTGAGGAATGGGTAAAGATATTATTAAAAAACTCAAGGGTGCCCAGGGTTTAGAGTTCAGGGCGATGAAAGGTCTCTTTTCACTTTTTATAGCTCATGTTAAAAATCCAGTTAGAGAAAACACAACCATGTTGTGTTTCTCCAGTTAGAGAAAACACAACATGACCATGTTGTGTTTTCTGAGAAGAGTAAAAATTTTTACTGAGAAGAGTAAAAATTCATGATTTTGTCCTAAACAACAACAGAACAAATGTGTTTCTAATTAGGGGGAAAAAAATACCTTGACCACTAGCTTCCAAACACTGACTTCCTGAAAGAAAGTGGAAAACTCCAAATCGAAATAAAAATCTACAGCTTCTGCAAGACCCATGCTCAGGGCCGTATCAGCTAATACTCCGGGAGGGAGTAGCTTCCACCCACCAATGAAACTGGCCCCCTTGTGCAAATCCCTTTTATAGGCAGAATTCCTTTTCTCTTTCCTTGGGGTTTTATTTCACTTTGTGGTCCGCTTGCAGTATTCTGGCTTGAGGGAGCAACAGGGAGCGAGGGGGCAAAATGCAGGGCGAGTTCCTCCAAATGTCAGGCAGGGCAGTGCCAGGACAGCTGGGCCTGAAGCCCCGCACCCAGGAGAGGCGCTGCTGTGGCTGGGGAGATGTGAGCTCAGCCTCATCTGGTTTCTCTTACTGCTCACGGCAAACGCCCTGAGTCGTTGCATTCTTTCTCAATGTCTTACATAAAATGGGATTATGAAGCGCAGAGACAGTCCACTGTTCTCTGCCCTCTTGGCTCGCTTTCTTGCGTCACCATAGCGATATCCATAAACAGAGAAGTAAATTAACCTCTGAAGCAGTGCAGGCTTCACTGTTCAGACCGCTCTCACTTTCCCTGCTTAAACATACACATGTACCCACACGTACATGGTCACACGCACCGCTGTTGTGATTGCTGGTTTCCTTACTGTTATATTTGTGAGCTATTTGACGCAATGGTGACAACACCTAAGAGCACAGCTTGGTTCCCATCACTGTTTTCTTTAAAAGACCTTCAGTTTCTCCCCATTGCCCTCAGAATTAAGTGTGATTCCTTCGCACAGTATTTCGAGTTCTCAGTCTCTTTCAAAGGCACATCTTCGTCATTGTCAGTGGCCCCCACAGGCCACTCCAGGAGGAAAAGGTGTCCTTTCCTTATAGAACCCTTTCTTGTCTGGTCTCGGCATGTCTCCCCATGCCCCCTGTTATCGTTTCAACACAATCAAAGCAACGTGCAGGTCCACCTCCAGCACCGAATCCCAAACTCCCCCTCTTCTGTTTCCACTGCCACCAGCCTAAACCAAGCAATTCTCAAGTCCAACCTGGACGACCTCTTCAAAAGTCTCTGAACTGGTCTGTTCCTACTCCTGCCCCGCGTGGTCTATTTTTGACACAGCAATCAGAATGGTCTTTTAAAAATTTAAATCATATGAGTTCGCTGTCCTGCTCAAAACCCTTCTGTGACTCTCCTGGTACATAGATTAGGCCCAAAGGCCTTCGGATGCCTGCGGGGTCCTGTGAAACCTGGCCCGCGCCCATTCACCCGACTGCATTTTATACCTTAGCCCACCCCGGCTCTTCTGCTCCAGACTCTCTGGCCTTATTTCTGTTCCTTAAACATGCCAAGCCCTTCCTACTCTTGGCCTTTGCATTTCTCTCATTCCAGAACAGTTTCCTCTGATTGTTTTAGGGTTGATGCCTTCTCATCGTCATTCAGGTCTCAGCTTAAATTCTTGGAGAATTTCTTGACCGCTTTACCTGCAGTCACCTCCATCCCACCTCAACACTCTATCAAACTGTCCTATTTGGGTTTTTTGATAGCACTTAACACTATCTGATGTTCACTTGCTTATTTATTTGATAAATCAACTGATAAATCATCATCTGTGTCTCTCCCTTGGAGTACAGCTAGGGCAGGGGCCATTTCCGCTTGTTCACACAATCTCTAGCACCTAATAAAATGCCTGGCACACAACAGGCCATCAATAAATATTTTTTGAATGAATAAATAAATAAACCTCATTTTTAAGACTTACTTTATTGTGACCTTTCTCCTAAAGCCTTTATTGCCCATTACTAAAAAATCTCTCCCTCCCATTTGTATCTCCCACACATCACTGATCAATTCTTTTCTCTTTTTTAAATATATTTTTATTGATTTTAAAGAGAGAGGGAGGGAGAGGGAGAGATAGAAACATCGATTGGCTCACTCCTGCACGCCCCCTACTGGGGATTGAGCCGGGGAATCGAACCAGTGACCTCTTGGTTCATGGGTCGATGCTCAGGCACAGAGCCACACTGGCTGGGTGGTCAATCCTTTCATTTTAGAGGAGTGATTTGTACAGCTGCTATATCTTTGCTATTAGACTGTAGCTTCTTAAGGATTGCTTGATTTGTTTTTATAATTTACCATACTTATCTTATACATCAGAGCTCCTCAATAAAATAATATATTTTGCATCCTACCACTACAATCACCCACAGACACAGGGCTGATCCTAAAGTTGACCCTCTGCTAAATGTCAATGCAAATGATGTTTATATCTTGGTATCTAATCACAGCAGACGCTTTGGGTGGCCTACATCACGTTCTGTGGCTCACATCTGATGTGTGAGCTGTTGAAAACGGTCTTTGCGAGCTGAAGCATAATGATCGGGGTCTCCAGTGGGCACCACACATAAGCACACCCTTCAAAGCCCAGCAGGCCACTCCACACGCATAGGCACCCTTTGGAGTTGCCAGAGATCTAGCACCTCCTCTTTGAGGAGTAACCCTCAAACAGTAAAGACAGAAACTAGGGGTCAGGGCCTCATTCTTCTGTTCTTCAGATGGGCCACCTAGGGAGATGTTCTAGATAGTTTTTAGATGGCCTGGCAGAGCCGAGCCTCTGTCACTTATGGCAACAACATCCGTCCTGTACCTTTATACTGGATTCTTATCCTTCCCTGTATCCATCTCCCCTTTCCCTCGCTCCTGCTTCCTGTGATCACCTCCCAAATGAACTATCTATAAGTAAGTTTTTGACACAGGCCTTGCTTCAAAGGAACCCAAAATAAAAGAAAAATATAGATAAATCGAACTATATCAAAATATAAAACATTTGTGCCTCAAAGGACTCTATCAACAGAATGAAAAGACAACCCACAGATTGGGAGAAAATATTTGCAAATCATATATCTGATAAGGTGTTAATGTCTGGAATATTTAAAGAACTCCTACAACTCAACAACCAAAGCCAAACAATGCAATTTTTAAAAATGAGCAAAGGACTTGAATAGCCATTTCTCCAAAGAAGATATAGGAATGGCCGATACGCACAATGAAAAGATGGTCAGTATCGCTAGCCATTGGGGAAATGCGAACCAAAACCAGAATGAGGTGCCAACCACCTCACACCCACGAGGATGCCATTATCCAGAAACACAGAGCCTCAGTAAGGATGTTAGCAAGAGTGAAGGTGCAGAGAAATTGGAAGCCTTGCACACTGCCGGTAGGAATGTAAAATTGGGCAGCCTCTGTGGGAAGAAGTACAGAAGCTCCTAAAAAACTCAACCTAGAATTACCCTATAATCGCACAGTTCCTCTTCTGGTTACCTGCCCACGAGAACTGAAGGAGAATCTCAGACAGATATCTGTACACCCGTGTTCACAGCAGCCTTACTCACAAAAGCCAGCGGATGGAAGCCACCCAAGTGTGTGCTGACAGACGAAGGAATAAACAAAATGTGGCATGTACATACAGGGGAATATCCTCCAGCCTGAAAAAGGAGAGAAATTCTGGTACATGCTGTGGCATAAACACAACGTGAGGACATCGTGCTAAGTGAAAGAAGCCAGGCCCAAAGGAACAGACAGACACTGTGTGATTCCACTTATACGATGCACCTAGAGGGGTCAGATTCATAGAAACAAAAAAGTCCTCCTTTCCTGCACATCTGTAGAGACAGTGAGTAGATTCATGGCTGCTAAGGCTGCAAGGGGTTGGGAAAATGGGGGGTAAATGCAAGTGGATTAAAAGATCTTTCTGGCCTGATGAAAATGTTCTAAAATGTACTGTGTTCCTAGCTGCACAACTGTGAAATATGAAAAACCATTGAATTGTATACTTTAAATGGGTAATTGATATGGTGTATGAATGATATCTCAACAAAGCTGACGTACAGAAAGAAGCCTCCTTTGCTTGAACAATCCCTGTACCTAGACAAGCAGGCCATGACCTCGGCTGTCCATGACATTCCTTCCCATTCTATCCAAAAATTCAAATTCCTTTCTTCTCCATCAAAACTAATTATCCTCTGCCTCATCCTGCCTCCTAATAACTAAGGTGATATACATTTATGTTTTTTAAAAGGCCTAATGAGGACCTCTGATAGAGAGCCTCTGATACCCAAGAGATTGAGCTAATGTGGAAAATCCGGGAAACCTGGCAGACCACGGAGGGGATATTTAGAGAGGTGTCACAGCAAACACAGTGAAAGCCACTCATCATCTTTTCTCTTTTTGCTGCCAAGAGGGATAGAAACTATCAGTCACAGGGCTGAGTTTCACTTTCCAGAAAGGAAAAAAAGAGAAAACAGAGAAGGGCTTCCCAGCAACCGGAGTCACCGGGCTCAGTCGGCATGACAGCAATGTTCTGGATTGCTTGCAGTCCCCCAGATCCTGGGACCACCGAAGAGCTCGGGATTAGAAAGGGCGATCTGGGTTCTAGAACAGCCCTGTTCCATGTCAGAGGCCCCCAAAGCCACGCAGCAGTGAGAGTGGTGAGGACAGATTTTAATCATTGCAATAGGAAGAGAGGCCTGCATGAACTGAGCTCAGCTTTGATTTGTACAGAAGTAGCTGAGTGGTTTAAAAAGAGGGTTAGGGAACAGGGAGGGGGTTGAGCAGGGGGCTCAGCCTGAGCCAGGGAAGTAAAAAAGTGGGAACCTTGAGATTTCTTAGGCAGGCACTTTAAGGGGGGCTAGGGTCATCCTAAAAATGTGGCTTGAGCTATTAGAAACTATGTTAGTGTTTTATTAGTCTTTATTTTTTTTATTTTTTATTTTAAAATATATCTTTATTGATTTCAGAAAGAGGAAAGGAGAGGGAGAGAGAGAGAGAGATGGAAACATCAGTGATGAGAGGGTCATTGATCGGCTGCCTCCTGCACTCCTCCTACTGGGGATCGAGCCCGCAACCCGGGCATGGGCCCTGACTGGGAATCGAACCACAATCTCCTGGATCCTAGGTTGATGCTCAACCGCTGAGCCACGCTGGCTGGGCTTATTAGTCTTTAAAGACCAAGGTTGAGGCCTAGTCAAGAAGAGGGCTCAGGGGAGCCTGGCAAGAGTTTCGTCAAGGAGGGAATCTTTGTCATCTATCTCTTACTAGTTGTATGATCCTGGGTGAGCCACATGTCATCCCTGACCCTTAGTTTCTAAGATCAAAATTGAATACTTCCACACCCAGTACCTTCCACAGTAGCCCACCCCTACCATGGATACTTATGGTGCTGAAAGGTAGGGGGGCCTTGGGTTTGAGTCTCAGTTCAGCATTTATTAAATATGTGACCTTGAACAAGTACTATAGTCCTTGAGTGTCAGTGTCCATACCCTTAAAATAACAACAAATGACCTTGACAGAGACTGGAATCTATGACTTCTGCTTCAGTACATTTCCTTAAATATATCAAAAGTATATATAATAGGACTTGCACTATTTTATGTGGTAAAGTGAACATTTAAAAATAACCCAAATGTCTTTCAGTAGAAGACTAGTTAAGTAAATGGCACATTTATACAATGGAATCCTGAGAAAAAATTTAAAAATAGATCATTATGTTAGAATAGAGGCTAAAAATCATGAAGGGGGGGGGAGAATCAAGTTATAGAACAGGATTGCAAATTAGATCTCATTTTAATTTTTATTAAATAAAAAGCATATAAATAATATATGAATACACACATGTACATGTTTGTGTTTACAAAGATGAAAGCTTATTTGGATACATACCAAACGCTAATATACCCGTAGTGTAGGCTATTGTGTGTTTGTTATATGCGTATGTGGGTGTTGGGGAATGGGGGGTGATGAATTATACAAGGTTAGACTCTATTAGTGAGGATATCAGTTTTCCTCTTATAGAACAGGCCATTTGTGCTAAGCATTGCAGGCTCCTGTGCTAAGCATTTTATGTTTAGTAACTCATCATTTCAGTACCCTGGGAGATGATGATGATGATGATGCTGACAGTGATGACTATTATTATTCCCATTTTACAGATGAGAAAAGTGAGACACAAAGAGGTTAAACAACTTGCTCAGTATCACACTTCTGTAAGGTGGCAGAGCCATGGTTCTAACTGTGGCACTGACTTCCAAATTTTCCATTTTAACCAATATTTAGCTTCTTAGTTAATTACTTTTTAAATAAAAGCAAAAAAATAAATGCTTATCAGCAGAATAATTTTTTAATTCCAAGATGGCTAATCTCTCTTCATCACAAAGAAACCACTCACAGATTTCTCCATTTTCCATTTAATATGGGGAAACATTTCTCACAAAGGAGTGTATGTAGGTAAAGGGATGCCTGTCTGTATGATATTACTATCCATCAGTAATATTTGTTCTTACCAACATGTACTTTAAAAATCTTGAAACTATCCCTTTGTTTCCCTACCATTATAAACAGTCAACAAATTGAGCGAGGGGAAAATTCCAGCATCTGTAATTTAAAAAAACATGTCCTTCCCCACTTGCTTCTGCTTATTGGCCCTGCGCCTAACAGCCTGAGGAAGAGCGAATGCCTTGTAGGTCTATCCCTAAGCCAGAGAACTCATGATCTGAGAGTAAAAATGAAATGGAAAAGACAGAAAATATAACTTAATCCGAACACAACTTGCCAGTTATCCAGCATGCTCCAAATAGAAATCGTTTTGGAAAACAATGGGAAAATGTCAATTCTGTCTCATAAACTTTTTGGGGGGTCAATCCAGCCGACTTTTACAGCAAAAAGCATAGAGGTGGGGTTAAGCAATAGAGGGAAAAGAGGGAGGTGGGAGCATCAAGCATAGCCCCACCCCTCAACCCCAAGCGCAGTGTTTAGCAGTGACATGAAATTAACAGGAAATTCACATAATTGCCCCAAATTCCTTCTTGCTTGACTTCAGCCTTTCTGCAATCCCCCTTTCCCCATCTAAGAAGTCACAGCCCTCCTACTTCATCTCTCACAGGAAACAATGGCAAAGTATCGATTCTTTGCTGAGTGCATTGAACACGAAGGGTTTGTAAACTGACGTGACTAATGCAGCCCAGTCCCCGGGCCAGTGACACAGGGAGCCGGCTTTCCCTTCCCCCCTCCCTCTCTCCCGTCCTCATGAACCTTGGCCTCCTGCTGGCCCGTTGCATGCGAAGCCGGCCGAAACCTACTTCATAGGCGCCTCCCTGCTCTGTGTTCCATCGGACATGTTTACTAACATGTCACAACGATGGAAGCTCGCTTTGTGTCCAAGGAGGAGTAGAGTTCCACGCGGCTCAGGGGCAGAGCCTCCCAGGCAGTCCCCAGGCCATGTCCCCTTGTTCCTGGACCCACAGCGGCAACCGGAATGCGCTGCCCAGGCTGCTGGCGGCTAAATGTGGCTGGATCATGACTCTGCCCCCTCCCATCGTCCATACTACAGGGGACAGCAGTGGGGCAGCTGGGTGCTGGGCCGCAGGGCCCGGGACGCAGGAACCCGGACCCGGCCTGGCCCCCCTGCGGAGGAGAGGAGAGGAGCTGGCCCATCAGGAACGGCCGTATGGGTTCTGTATGCGCAAGAGACGAATGTCTTGGGGTCGGGCCATTATGATTTTGAGGCCTGTCTGTCACAGCAGCCCTTTTCACCTAACAAACACAAGATTTCTTCTACTGAAAAAGAGACAGACGTGATCCTTTTGTAGCTCATGAGCACGATGATGGGGTGTTCATGCTCCCGTGTGAGCTGTGCCTTCCACAAACCTTGTTAGGACTTCAGCACATTACCCGTCTGACATGAGAAATAAATAAGTAAGTAAATAAATAAATAAATAAATAAATAAGTAAATGACAGACATGAAGAGGCCATGGCTAAGAATTTTTTTTTTTTAAATGGTAAACTTCTTTTAAAAAAATATATTTTTATTGATTTCAGAGAGAGGAAAGGAGAGGGAGAGAGACAGAGAGAAACATCAATGATGAGAGAGTCACTGATCGAGCCCACAACCTGGGGCATGTGCCCTGACCGGGAATCGAACCCCAATCGCCTGGATCCTAGGTCGACGCTCAGCCGCTGAGCCACGCCCGGCCGGGCCATGGCTAAGAATTTGATCAGCCCTGGCGAGTGTGGCTCAGGGTTAGAGCATTGACTCATGCACCAAAGGGTCACGGGTTCGATTCCCAATGAAGGGCACGTACCTGGGTTGCAGGTGTGATCCCCAGCCCCGATCAGGGCTCATGCTGGAGGCAACCCATCCATATGTCTCTCTCACATTGATGTTTCTCTCTCTTTCTCTCTCTGTCTCTCTTTCTCTCTCTGTTTCTCTCCCTTCCACTCTCTCTAAAAAAATCAATGGGAAAAAATATGTCCTCAGGGGAGGATTTAAAAGAAAGAATTTGATCAGGTTGATGAAAAGGCTACAGTGTCAGCCAAGCACCATGATCTTCCATTAGAGCTGAGAAAACAGAGGCCCCAAGAGGATGACCGAAAGGCCAAGAAGTCACATCAAAAGTCTTGATCTTATATTGAATAGTTCAATATAAGCAAACGAGAAGATGTTTTAAAGTTTTCTAGAGTAATTCAAGAGTGGCAAAGATGAATGAATAGTTTGGAGAGCGGAAAGGAAAACACTAAAGATAAGATGAAAAGGCAGAATAAAAATGGCACCAGTGTGAGGACCTCAGCCAGCGACAGTGCTCAGTGGTCTGGCTCGCAACAGGATTTTAGGTACACGAAACCCTTATGCTACATTTTATATTATTAGCTTTGTCATGATGTGGCATAACTCTCTTCAATTAACGTAATGCATTTCCTGGGGTGTTTTAAGGAAATGAAGGAAAGCATGCCGCATACCTGGCCTGCAGGAGAATGGGGCAGATGGAAAAAATAAGAACGACAGTATTTACTCATCAAAAGCCAGCATGTCAGAAAGACATGGGCAGGAACAAATGTAAGCCTCCAGGGACTTTGGGGGATAATGGCAGGGTGCTGGATTTTCTGCTGCGTGTGGGAATGCAAATATTGTTTTACACCGGCTCTGGACTTGAACCGCTTATGACTTAACCCAAGTGTCACCAGTCACTCTTGCTACAAGTTAATTTACTTATCAGGGCCCTAGTTCTGGACCCTGTAAAAAGAGGACAATGCTAGCACCTATCTCCTAGTGATGTAGTGAGAAATAAACTAATTAAACAATATTAAGAGGAATAAATAGTGTCTGGCCTATCGTAAGCCTTCGATAGACTATCTTTTATTATTATTATTATTATTATTATTATTATTACTATGTATTGCGTGTGGGAGATAATGTAGTGAAGTCAGGAATTGGTGGAGACTAAAGCTTTTAGAGTACGTAGTTTTAGTAGTGATTTATGACATTTATGCACAACTATCGTAAGTGAATGTCAAATTAGCTGACAATGCAAAAAATGATTGCCTAAAGAAACATTATTAAAATGAGGTTATTGTCTGCCCAAATGGCTAAAATTTGAAAGACTGCCCATTCTTGAATTTAAACCGGAATTCCTACATATTGCCAGGGAGAAGAAAAATGGGCACAACCACTTTGGAAAACTAACATTATTTGTTAATATTGAAATGCACAGAGCCACGGCCCAGCAATTCCACTCCAAGATGTGTGCTGAGTAGAAATACAGTACTTGCTCACGAAAAATTCTTTAGAACAGTGTTTATCCCAGCATTATTCTTGGTATCCTCAAACTGGATTCAGCCTCAATGTCCATCAGGAATGGAATGGGTAAATTTAAAAAGGCATACCATGGAATAGCACAGAGCCATAATAATACAAAGAGAACACCTGCCACATGAAAAACATGGGCAAGTCTCACAAAAACAATGTTGAGAGGAAAAAGCCAGATAGAAAGGATCAGACGTCCATGAACATGCAGAATTATGGATATATAACGAATATACAGTGTTGAATAGTATACAGTGAAATGACTATGTAGTGTTAGAAGTGCAGGTAGTAATGACCTTGGGGAGGCAGGGACAGTGACCGGGAGGGGGCCTGAGCAGGACTTTTGTAATGTTGTATTTCTGTCCCTGGGAAGTGGCTGCACAGGGGTGTTGACTTTGCCATAATTCTGTGAACTATACGCTCATAACTTGTGCCCTACTATACCTTGGTAAGAACTTTTTAAAAAAGAAGACCCTTGATGAGCCTGGATACAGTGTTAGCCCAGCTAGATCCAAAGTGGTACTTGCTCTGTGCTCCCGGGATCACAAACTTTCAACACCCATCCTTGTTCAGAGATGAAACCACAGAAAAGACTCTGGCCTCACCACAAAATAACCTGAAGACAATGGCATTTCTTAAAGGAATTAAACAACTAATGCACACGTTACGGTCGGTTCTCCACAAGCCAATAATTCCATTCAAAGCTGTTCCCAGACTTAGAAAAATAAAAAGACCTTCCATTTCCACAAAACTATTTGTCTGAGTGTTTCCATTGCTCTGCACAGCAGGACTTTACTTTCAAAAAATATTAGCAATTTTAGATTCCATGTTGAAATGCATTTGAATAATGTTCTTGCAAAACAAAGTGATTTTTTAGTCTTTCTATAGAATACATTCAAGTTCAGTCACCATTTTTTCTACATTTGTTAATGCCATTTTGCCCCCCAAGATATTTCATTATAAATTTAATAATTAACTCACAACAACAAAAAATGTTATCTTCAACACTGCTTACGCTTGCAGTTTTTATTGTGTGTTTGCTGCTTTAATTTGTGTCTCACCCACGAGACTATAGGCTTCATTAGAGCTGGGATTAAGTTACTGTTGGTTCATTTGTTATATATACAATACCTAGAAGGCATAGGAATGAATGAATGAATGAATGAATGAATGAATGACTACAACTTTTTTTGACGTACCAATGTCAATATGTTTCCATCATTTTTGAGGGAGCAGCAGTAAATTAAATCTTGTGCAGATCCCTAATCCATCAAGTATGTAAAAGTGAAACTTTGGGGCGGGGTTGACCTCAGGGGTCTCTATGCCATCCCCAGGGGCTGAGCCTGAAGGCCTGAGAACCAAGAGCACTGATATCTGAGGGCAGGAGCAGATGTCCTAGCAGGAGCAGAGAGCGAATTCACCAGTTGTCCAGCTTTTTGTTCTATTGAGGGCCTCAACAGCTGGGATGGTGCCCACTCACATTAATTCAGTCTGCTGACTCAAACGCGAGCCCCTTACAGAAATATGCTCGTAGGCCCACCCAGAAATAATGTCCGCACAGCTCCCGGGGCGCCCGGAGCCCCTCGGGGACTTGCTCTCCTCTCGGGCGGTGTCCCCGGCTGTGGCCTATCTCTTGCCTGGCTCCGGCTTTTGCCAGACGAGTTCTCCATCGTTCCAGCTTCCCCTGGAACCCCCACGCCACGGGTACCTCCTCCCCTCTTTGGTCCCCCCCCAGGTTGGTCCCGTGTTTCGGCTGCTGCCAATCTCTGGTTTCCTCGCTATCTCCTGTCGGTGTTTTCAGCTCTCTTGTCTCCTGTGTCATCAGGGCCCCAAATTAACGTCCTTCTTGTCAAATAACAAGAATAGCTTGTTTTCTTGATTGGATGCTGCCTTGAGCAGGTCCTGGAGGCCAAGGAAAGAAAGTGTGTCCAGGAAGAAGGGCTAATTGACTGCTAAACACTGCCCAAGGTCGAGAAAGGTGAGGGCTGGGGCTTGATTATTGGATTTAACAAGACGGAGGTCACTGGTGGCATGACCTGAGCAGGTTCAGTGGAGTGGCAGGCAGGTGCAAGACCAATTAGGTTCAACCAGAGGCCACCCTGCGGCTGTGATGGGGCCAATTCCCCAAAGGACTGACTCATGTAGGAAAGACATAGGGAGCGTGGATGTGGGGAAGTAAGCACAGTAGCCACTTTCCCCAGGAAAAAGGGGGGAGACTGAGGTCACGAGAGAGGATTCATCGGGGTGGAAGGAGCCAGTGATCACAGCCAGGGCCTTCCAGTGAGTAAAGTCAAGGACCCATGGCAGAAATACATGCTAACGTGGGAAGGGAAAGTCACTTAAGGAAAATGCAGAAACTCTAGTTAAAGCACCAGAAAAAGTCACAATCCCTTTGGGGAACAGTGACGTCCTGCTTTCCAAACTTTATTTTGGGTATTGGACAAACCAAACAACAGAGTACTGTGGGTGAGTTTATTGTAGGAAGCTAGTATATGCTGATGAAATATGTTTATCTGCAATAAACTTCGGAATACAACAGTTTTGAGTAGTGATTCCACTTGAGGGACGCTAACCCGAAGAAATAATCCTAAAATGGAAAATGTTTAGGCCTGAAGATGAATCCTTGACTATTATTTATTAGAATAGAAATAGAAAAACAGGAAACATCTTAGTTGTTTAGGAACCTAGGACTATGTAGTTAAACTACAGAGCATCCACTCAGAAGACTATTATTAAAACCATTAAAAATTATGGTTCCAGCCCTGGCCAGTGTGGCTCTGTTGGTTGGAATTCGTCTCATGCACTGAAAGTCTGCTGGTTTGATTGCCAGTCGGGGCACATGCCCAGGCTGCAGGCTCAGTCCTGGGCAGGAGGCAGCCAATCCATGTTTTGTTCTCACATTGATGTTTCTCTCTCTCTAAAAATCAATGAAAAACTATTAAAAAATAAAAAAAGTTATGGTTCCATACACAAAGAAAATGCAGACAATGACATTGATGTTTCTCGCTCTCTAAAAATCAATGAAAAACTATTAAAAAATAAAAAAAGTTATGGTTCCATACACAAAGGAAATGCAGACAATGTAACGTTCAGCATTTAAAATGAAGGAGGCAGCATTTATGTGCAGAGTATATTCTAACCAAGTGAAAGCGGGCCAGCATTTACGTAGCAGTGTGATGGGTGTGAGACGCTAGGTAATCTTTCTATTTTTCTATGCTTCACTCATTGATTGTGTACAATTTTTTAATAGTAGAAAAATATACTCTTTAAAAGGAAAAAAATTCAGACGATAGGAGGCAGAATTATTCCCTTTGGAGAAATTCTCTATTGAGTAAGAGGCACAGTAGAGATGGTTTCTTTTACTCTTAGGATAGACTGTATCTTAGCTAATCAAAGTCTTAATCTAAGTTCCAGTTTCTCTGGTTGCTTGTGATAAACACAATATTTAAACTTGTGTCAAAGCTGCTTCCCTTGCAATCTTTCTTTTCCCATTACTGAAGCTTTTAATTCACATGTCATGTCACAATGCTTCAACTGACAAAGTTGCATGTATGCAGATGTCACAGCCAACTGTTGCAAGTTTCTGGGATCCTAATTATATAGACGAAAGCTTGCACTACATGCAAATGGATTGAAAACCTTCATGGAGACAAGAATGGGAAAAAAAATTACTGTATTAAAAATATCTTTAACACAGTCCTTAGGAGAAAAAAAAAAAATGGGGAATTGAGTCTGAGATGAAATTGTGCCATTCAAATTTATTACAAGATCTCAGTCTCTGATTTGAAAGGATCTGTCCACACATCTCCCCATCCAGGACCAACAACCTTTCCAAACCACTGTTATTTCAAACCCTAAAGGGATATGTAAGTGTTATGCTTTCTTTAAATTGTTGGAGAGTATGTGCTAACAAAAGATAAGGGGGCCCTCAGACATTAAGTTAAGCCCAGAAGAATGTCAGTGTCAACCAGTATAGTATTTCCAAGGAGGCACAACCACAAAGAAATAGCTGGGATTCCGTTGCAAGGGAGGTGAATCCAACGCCTGCTTCCTAAGGTTAACCGAGAAGCTTCGACCAACATTACCCTCTGGGCCTCCATCGTAACAGCCAAACATTCCAGGCATCTTATGCCGACAAGAGGTTGAGATCCAAACTTCGGTGCCTCTTACATTCCTGAAATTACTTTAAAAGACGAATAAACAGCGGGTATGTTGTTTTGGTAACCCAAGGGATTTCTAATCAGGTATGTAAATGTTTTCGCCAAAATCTAGCATTCTTCCTTCCCTCGGGTCAGGCACTATGTTTTTCCCCCACTCGCAAAAGTTCAAATTCATCTTCACTCATATATAGATTAATGGCGAACCTACTATATTCAAGCTTTCTTTGTTCTTTTGCTGGTATCATCATCATCATCTTTATTACATGTTCACCCTTTTTCATCTTTTTTTATTGAGAGTATTACAGATGTCCCCTGTTTTCTCCCCTTTACTCCTCCCCCCACCTCCCTCCCCTCCCCAGGCCCCCGCCTGTCTATTGTCTGTGTCCATGGGCTGTGCGTATATGATAAAAGTTCATTGGTCAGTCTCTTCCCGCCCTCCTTCCCGCCTTCCCCCTGAGATCTGTCTGTCTGTCCCATGCTTCCAGGTCTGTGGTCCTATCTTGTTTGTCAATTTATTTCGTTCCTTAGATTCCACATATGAGTGAGATCATGTGATACTTGTCTTTCTCTGCCTGGCTTATTTCACTCAGCATAATACTCTCCAGGTCCCTCCCTGCATAATATATTCAAGTTTTAATAGCATGTTGAGTTATTATGTCGGGTAATGGGTATAGCGTGGTTTAAAAGCATAGACCTAGAGGTCAAAGTTTGTGGACTAAAGTATAGCTTTTACCACTTACTAAGTAGGAGACCTTAGGCAAGCCGGGTGACTTCTTTGAGACTCCTGCCTTCATTCATAAAATAAGGGTAACAATAGTATCTCCCTCCAAGGAATGTCGTGTGACTAGTTAAATTAACATGTGGGAAGCGCCTGCAGTGGTGCCTGGCACCTTGTGTGTTAATAGAGCGTTAGTTGTACTTACATTTCCAACCTTTGTGCGCAGCTCCAGGAAATTCTTTGGAGATGATTATACCCAGCCTTCCGATAATATGGTAGGACTGATAATCTCTCTGGTTCGTTTAAGTGAACATCTGGTCAAGTTTTTATTCCAAACAATATCAGTTGGAATGACTCAGCCAGACCATGACTAAATAAGGCAAACATTCTCTAATTCTACTGTATTGCTGACCAAAAAAAATGTTTTACCCTCTGCTAAGAGCCAGAGATAATGTTAAGGCAAGGTGGAACTTCATTTCATTTTACAGACAAGGAAGTGTTTAAAATAAATACATAACTCTGACTACAAATATCTGGATAAAATATTTTTTTTAAAAAGCATATACTTAAACCATTCATATTTTCCAGGAATCTATCCACCAAATCTTGATTATTGTGTGATAATTTCTCCCCCATAGAGAGAGAAGTTGGAGCCAATATAACCAATTTACGAATGGCAGTCTTCGCCAAAGTTCCATGCTGCTCTGCAAAATAGAACACCTTCTTGTCCACAAAACCTTGATGCCCCATGGATTTGAAAAATAGCACAGCCCTCTTTACTCCATCAGAATAATGGAGATAAAGATATATTTGAGGTTGTCCCTTGTTCAATCACCTGTTTTAGGACAGGAGGTAATCAAAGAGTGAGGCAGAAGACTCACTTATTTAAGGTCATGTGACAAGTTTAGAACAAAAGTGGGACCTAGCTCCTAAGACTGTTTTTCACACTATTCCCATGCTTTTCCAAACTCCACTGCTTGCAATTATGAGGGGGGAAAAAGGGGGGAGGGGTCTTGGCACATTAACTTCCACAGAGATATCAGCATCAATTTCCTTCTTCCATTGTCTATTTGCAAATGAAACCAAAGTTATTTCCATCCTGATCATCTGGATACCATATGTAGCATATTTGGCACTTTAACAAATAAACAAGTTGTGAGTGTGCCAAAAACATTTCAGCAAGTCATCAACAATACATTGTACCTGGGATGATTCTATTATTGAAGATTCACAATGGGCCTGACATGGGATAATGTGTTTTTTTGTTGCTGTTTGTTTGTTTGTTTGTTTTTCTTTAAAGACTTTTTTATCCATTTTTAGAAAGAGGGAAAGGGAGAGGGGGAGAGAGAGAGAAACATCGATGTGAGAGTGAAAGAGATCAGCTGCCTCCTGCACACACCCTCACCAGGGATCAAGCCCACAACCCGGGGCATGTGCCTTCGACAGGGAATGGAACAGGCAACCTTCTGGTGCCCAGACGACTGAGCCACAGCAGCCAGGGCCTAATGTTTTATAGGGAATACTTCATTTACTGCTCACAAGAACCTTATGGTGTAGTTAATGTTGATTCCACACTTTAACAGATGAAAAAAATTGAGACTTATCCAAGTTAAGTCAACTGCCTAAAGTCCCAAAGGTAAGGAATATCGGAGTATAGTCATTTACGCTTTGGTAGTCTCACCCCCGAGCCTGTGTGGAAGCCTTTTTCTAATTGGGGGCCATCACTGCCATCCACAGACCTATCACTGTCTAATTGTTCCATTTCTGGCTTTAAAGTTCACATGAATGCATCCAAGGTTTGTTGACCTGATCCTGGTTTTGCCAGTTTTAGTTTATTTATTTAACAAACCCTTATACAACAGTTAGGGGCCAAGCATTGTTCTAAGCAATCTATATCTATCACATATGTACTTATTTAATCTTTACTGAAACCCGATCAATGAGTTAGGTAAAATCAAAGGCCTCATTTTATAGATAAGGAGCTCAGGCATTTGTGTAACTTGCCCAAGGCCACACAGCTAGTAAATGGCAGACTCTACCACAAAAGTTACATCATTTAGCCTGGCAGGCGTGGCTCAGTGGTTGAGCATCGACCTATGAACTAGGAGCTCAAGGTTCGATTCCCGGTCAGGGCACATGCCCGGGTTGCGGGCTCCATCCCCAGTCGGGGGCATGCAGGAGGCAGGCGATCAATGACTCTCATCACTGATGTCTCTCTCTCTCTCCCTCTCCCTTCCTCTCTCTGAAATCAATAAATCATATATTTTTTAAAAAGTTACATCATCTAATGTTATACTTTATTTTTTTTAAAGAGCATATTTTCAAAAGAAAACAAGTGTTTTATGTTTGTGTTTTGTTTTGTTTTGTTGAGAAAGATAGGGTCATCTCAGATTCTCCTCCTGTCTGTTGAGGATAAAAATTCAAGCTAGTCAATGTGAAAATTTAATTGGCTTTATTAAGCGATTCAGGAGCATGGTGGCATCCCATCCAGTAACTAGAAGCACATGCCAATGAGTAGTACAGAATGGAAGGTTGTTATAAGTAGAAAGAGGCTGGGACTAAGCAGTTAAAAGTGGATTATTTCAGGCAATGACATCTTTCCTTAGGAGAAGGCAACAGATCTTACGGGGCAGATGACCTCACAAGTGTTGACCAGGACATTCCAGGCTGACTGATGTAGAATTTTACTCCTGGGAGAGGCTGAAACTGCAATTAGGTTGGGTATTAAGTTTGGGCTCGGTGATGTGGCTTCACAAGAGTGACTCCATTTTGGCCAGTTTCTTTTCTCTTCTTTTCTTTTTGACATCTCCCATGCCGTGGTAAACTTTGGGGTATGCCAGGGATCACAATCTGAAAATTACTGCTTTAGAATGTGCTTGAATTACTTTTTTCTTCCTCAGTTTTTTTTCACATAATTGTTACCTGTTCTCAACCCAAAGAAATGGCGTTGCCACAAGCAATAACTTGCGGACAATTACTCGACCATTAAAAGTGATTTTTATAAGGACTATGTAATAACATGGCAGGGCAGCTGTAATGTAATAAGTGGAAAGAAGGAATTCAAAATCGCATGCATTGCATGGCTGTCGCTGTATAAAAGTCTATATGCCTATATTCTTTGAGTGTCACAGAGGTAGAATCATGGGAGATCCTGCTCTTTTTCAGATTTCATCTGAAGCTATTCTAGCATCTAAAGAAAAACACCCGAAGAGTGTCCAGGCCGAGGGCTGGAGCTGGTTGTGCTCAGCGAGGAGGAGCTGCTGCTGGCACCGCTATGAGACCCAGCAGGGTCATTAGCTCCCCTCACTGACCCCCCATCCCAGCCACTGGCCTCACCGGGAGCAGCCCTGGGCCTGCCTACCTGCTCCAGATTTTTAAAAAATACAATATCTTAATGGTTATGAAGGCCACCTGATTGGTCAGCGCCAGGGTAGGGGGTCATTATCCGATGCAGCTGGTCCTGGGGGCAGCCTTGGTGTCGCTTATCTGGTTTTGCTGCTCTTCTGGGCCTGGAGCTGAAACACAACGGAAGCCTAGATGTTCTCTCTAGGGAGGAAAAGCTCAGGGGGTCTAAACCATATGACTAGCGATATGCTAGGGGAGGAAAGGTCACCCTGGGGGGCGAGGTCCCACCCTACAGTTGTCCTCTGCTAGGCACCCAGGACTTTCTGCCCTATGACCCTCTGTACCTGGCCCATCACCCTTGCTCTGCTCCTGTCTGTCTAACTGCCTACCACAAGACCAACGGATACAATTCTACTTGTAGGCTCCCTGATGGTTTTCAGAAACTCCTAAACCTGGCTGGTTATCGGAACAACCTGGGGACCTTTTGGAAATATAGGTGCCTGGCTGGCAGGAGATTATGACTCAGTAGACAAGGGATGGGGTACTCTCTGGTTTGTATAAGCAAAGATCTAGGCCAAAAACAAACCAAAAAAATTATTCTAGGGTGGCCAGTTGTTCTAATGTTAGCACTAGAATTCCTATGTCCCAGGATACTCTTTGGTCTTGGGCAAACAGGGACAGTTGGTCATCCTAAATCTTCTTTCCAGACTCCCAACCAAACCTAAACTTAATACCTAACCTAATTGCAGTTCCAGTTTTTCCCAGGAGTGGCATTTTAAACCAATCAGCCTGGAATGTCCTGATTTACACCAGTGAGGTAATCTGCCTGATAAACCCTCTGCCTTCACCTAGGGTAAGTGTTCTTGCCTGAAATAATCCACTCTTTAACTTCTTAGTCCCACTCTCTTTATGCCTATAAAAACCTTCCATTTCGTGCAACTCTTCTAGGGCCCTTGCTAGCTGGGATGCTGCCAGATTCTTGAATTGCTTAATAAAGCCGATGAGGTCTTCAAATTTACTTGGTGATTTTTGTATTTTAACAACTTGAATCTATTGTTGTCATGGTGCAAACACAGAGAAATGAAAACCAGAAAGAATGGAGTGAAATCTCTGAAATGCACAAGTCATCTCTTTGCTGGAGTGTTGAAACCATCAAATGGTCACAATTAGAAAAAACCCCACTTAGATTTTTAATCTTCTAACTTCCCAAATGTTTCTCTTTCCCAATGAGCATTTTACTTAAGAGCATATGATACGTACTCATAGGTGTTAGGACTCTAATCTAAAATGCCTATTAGTTTTCAGGGCAGAAATAGAATAGTGGGGACTAGCTGTAGTTGTAAGAAATATTAATCATGGTCTGTTAACTCTGATTGTTTTGTTCTGATTAGAAAAAGCACATTCTAACCTGTCTGAGTGTTTTACACCCCAGGACATGGGAGTTAACCTTGGAATGCCATCCATTCTCCTTATCTGAGAACTGCCTATCATCATGGAAAGATTAACAACCTTGTTCCAGAAACAGTGGAGTCCTGGAGGTGCGCATTGCCTGTAACCTGTTAGCCTGATACCTTGCCTGCTTTCCCATGTAATCTTTTACATGGTCCAAACTTTCCCATGTAATATTTGTCCTTCTACCCAATCTAAGCAGCTGGTTTGTGAGGGGCAATAGAGCAGATTTTATATGGATGGATCCTGCTGCTCTCCCATACTGCCAGCATTATTGGAATAAATGCTCACATACAATTCCACCCTGTCTGCTTAATTGGCTCAAGTAGTGACAGATAGCCCCGACCCACTCGTCCAGTTTCATTAGGAAGAATGGCATGCAGGGCCAATCCTCAGACATCATGGCTAAACATTGTCTTTATTTTTGTTTCTTCTTTTTTCAACCTTCCGATGGTAAGGTAATAAACTCAGACACTAACAAGAAGGTTTTCTTTCAGAGTTTGGACTGGAACTCAAGTGTTTGGGTCACTTGGTCTATCTGTTGATGTTGGAATGGGGTAGGGTGTAATTCTTGTATTGTATTACCTTCTTCATTGTTTATTCAATAACAATATGGTTGAAGGTATGGAACAAGAACTCTTGAGCATTAACAATGGGAGGAGTGATGTCTGCTATTATTAGAGATTGATTCTATTATGGGGAGCTCACCCTGAACCATGAGAGGTAACACAACTTAAAGCAAGCCCCTTACAAATGTAGTAAAAAGGGACTTTTTGCCCTTTTTGCATCAAATCATAGTGTGGGAGCAAAAACTCACCAAATGGTAATTTTTCAATCATTGTCCCAAATAAAGCTATGTTGTTTTCCCAGTAAAAACAAAACATTGTTATTTTTACCTTTCTGAACTCTGTGTTAAGGAGAAAGAAATTACATGGAAGTTCTAAAAGATATGATTTCATAACAAATCCTTTTGACATTCATCCCCAGTGCAGAATCTTGGGTAAAGTTGACCTATAGCATTTTAATAGCTTTGGCTATACTTTCAAGTGTCTTATTTACTTTAACAATAGGCTTCCTAACCAGGATCACAGAGCAAGTGATCTCTTGTTAAATCAGCCTATCATCCTAGCTGAGGCCAAAAACAATCCAGGGATGGTGATGCTTTGGAGAAGCTGAGCTGACTGGTGTGCAGTCAGCAGGCGGCATTGGGTAGTGGCTTAGCATACTGGCTCTGCAGGCCAACTGACTGTTCACATCCAGACTTACCCTCCTCCTCGCTCTGCAACCACAGGCTAGATCTTTTAACTTTAAGCCTCAGTCTGCATTTGTAAAGAGGAATAAAAATACTGACCCCACAGAACGTTTCTGTGGCTGGAATGAAATGAAAAAAGCTTCTAGCACACGGTGAGAAGTGAGGTGTCTGCTCAGGAAACACTCGCCCCTGATGTAACTCTCTCTCATGTTCCGACCACATGGGATGTTTGTTCCTGAAATGAGCGACATGCTCAGTTTCCAATGTAGGTCCGCACAGATGCCATTTCACCTGCAGGAAGCTCCTCTTGACCTTCACCTCGCTAAATCTTACTATCCTTCCAGCCCCCGTGCTTCAGGGAGGCTGGTCACAACACCTTCCTGGACTTTCCCTTTATTTGTCAGAACTGGCGTATAATAAGCTCTTAACAAATGAGAATTGTTTACTGACATCATTCTTATTTAGAAACTTAATGTCACCAACCAAATAAATGGGGGAAAGATAGCTTTAGAAAATAAGGTGTTTATAGCCAATGGATTCTCCCACCTCTTGTAAATAGCCAGGTTACAACAGAAGGCATCCTGCAGCATTTGCCAGATTTCAGTAACGCCCATATATATCTAATAGTTATGCTACTTTCCTAAAAAAGGTCTTATAGTGGGTCATTTTTGTGTTTAGATTAATTTGTTCTGAGGAAATATCAAATCACAACCCTTAATGAGGAAGCAGTCTTTGTGCACCACTAATCTATTGCATCTCTCGTTTTCCATATCAGAAAGCTGAGGCCTAGAGAAGGGAGCAGCTTACCTGCAGTCTCTTCTAAGCGTATAGCAAAGGCCTACCACCGGCAGTCATGCAGGCCTCCCACTTCTCGGCCTGCGTTCTCTGTCGTATTTCACACTGCCTCCTGTGAGCTTCATCCCAGGCAGTCTTAGTTGGGTTGACACATTTGGAAGGAACTGACAGAATAACCCATGCTTATTTTTGATAACTTACAAAGCTAAGACGCCATGCTGGTGATAGCTGTCTCCATCAGAAAATAATGAACTAATTCAAAGGAGCAATTTATGTTTCAAAAACCATGAGGCCAGTGACCATCTTTGCTCTCTCTGAAGATCCACTCCAATAGCTTCTACCTACTTTACAAGGGAAGGCAGTAAAGTCAATGAGGACAAATTTCATCAATGCAACTATGCTTTTGTAATGGAAAAGCTGCTTCTCCTTTATAAACAGCTTTATTGAGATTGATTCTCATGCAATTAAAGTGTGTTTTTAGTGTATTCACAGGGTTGTGCAACGATCACCACAATATAATTTTAAAACAGTGGGGTTTTGTTTTGTTTTGCCTCTAAAAGAAACCAGTATCGATTACCAGACAATCCCCACCACCCTCCCTTCCCACGCCCTAGTCCCCTTGGCCGGAGGTAATCCCTAATCTACTTAACCTACTTCCTGCCTCTGTGGATCTGCCTGTTCTGGACATTTCATAAAAGTGCCATAATGCAATTTGTGTCATCTGGGGCTGTCTCCTCTCCCTTAGCACAGGTTTTCAAGGCGAACATGTTGTGGCATGTATCAGTACTCCATTGTTTCCTGTAGCTGAATAATATTCCATTATTTGGCCACACATGTATTAGTTGATGGACATTTGGGTTGTTTCCACTTGATGGTTATTATGAATAATGCTGCTATGAATATTCATTTACAAGTTCTTATGTGAATGTACGTTTTCATTTCTCTTGGGTATAATACGTAGGAGTGAAACCTCTGGGCCATATGGAAATTCCACATAAAGCCCCTGTTTTGCCTGCCTAAAACCCTTGACTCCTCCTTCTAGTATCAGCCCTTCCTGTCTCCCTCCTATTTTGCTAATTCCTTCTCTTTTGGCTACAGTCTCGGTAAAACTGTCAATCAGCTCTTTAGGACCTCCCTGGGCCAAAGGGTTGAGCATGTGGCCCAAGTCCTACCCATCAGATGCTCTCTCCCTGGAATTTGGTTCTTTAGCTGAGGAACAGCGAGCCAGAAAGGAGCTGGAACTCATTCATCACTGTCCATTCATTTTCTACCATATGCATCTCAGGGTTACACTTATACTTCCACTTTTTCTTCAAATATTCAATTATTCCACATCCTTCCAATAAATTCTCTGATTCTGTTTTTTCCTTCGGCAGATCAAAGGTAGCTTTGTTGCTCGCCTGCACCTTTAGCCCCATCTTGAATACCTCCTTTGGATAAATAAAAATGCATGCCTCTTTGTTCCCCAAAACTGGTCCTTCTGTTGACGTTATAATTTAGTCAACTCACATCGCGCTCTCCCCCTACCATAGCCTCAGTCATGAGCCCTGTCGCAAAAACGAGGAATTCAAGGAAGCTCTTGAATTCACCCCGTGTCCCCAAAAACAAAGATGCAAACGCCAGACCCGCCAGCAGTAGCTCTTCCTTGGCCAGCTTATAATCTGAGGCTTTTACAGAGCATGGCCCTGCCCTTTCATGTATATGAGAGGATGCAGTTAAGACAAATTAAAGGCTTGCCCGCCTTCACCCTCTATTAACCCACAGACCCACGGAAGGGTTCCCAAGCCCCAAGATCATGCACTAAACCCCCTTTTTTCTAGCTGTGACAGACAAAATACTCAGCACAATTAAAGAGATGATTTTACTCAGGCTGTTGCAATAAGAAAAATGTCCATTAACGAAGGACAGCGCAAAGAAAAAAAAGGGGGACCTGTGGCTTTATAAAGGGAAGTAGACAAAGGGATCATGAGACAGAGTGGAGGAGGGGTGTAACTGAGTCAGACGGGACGGCTGGCGTTTTGTGGTTAGCTCTTTCCTGGAGCAGGAAAGCCTGGGGAATTTCTTTTTGGGGGCAGAGTGCTGAGATGAAGCTCAATCTTCCTTCCTTCCATCCATTCTCCCTCCCTCAGTTCCTCCCTCCCTCCCTCCTTCTTTCCATACTTCTGTTCATTCAGGAAATATATATTGAGTCTCTGTTTTTATGCTGGGACCATGGCTCTGGGCTTGAGAGAGGATCCTGCTGTCAAGGGCCCTTGTGAAAGGAAGCAGAGCCTAGCAGGTGTCCTGACCTGCGTAGGCCGAGGGAGTCAGACTCTTTCCCTCTCACTGCCTCTTTCTCATAATTCCCATCGCAGGACACCTCCCCTCTCCTAGGTCTCTGTGCCTTGGACCAAGAATCCCCTCTGTCTGGATAGTGCTTCTGCATTTTCCTACTACCTCCAGGTCAACCTAAATACCTCTTCCTCCAGGGAATTTTTCTAGATTTCAAATGAAGTACATGAGATTGTTTTGGGAGGCTTTAATGGTCCCTACCATGGTCATGACATTTTTAAATAGAGATTGTCTACTTTTTTTAATTTTTATGCAAAGTGTTATCTAAATGCAGCTTCAGGACAGCCTGCCGGTCCCTGTCGGCTAGATTGCCCCCCATGAATGCCTCATATGGAAGTCCTGACAGGTGCCCAGAGCTGAAGGAATTTCCCCTTCCCTTATTCAGGTTCTTTAACAATCTGCCTTATGAAATTATTTATAACTATCTGCTCTGGTAGTTTGTAAGACATTTTTTATTCATATGTCTATCTCCCCAAATGCCTTTTATAGCTATCATGTGTGAATTTTTCTGGGTTTGAGGAGCAGGAGCGAAGCGTAAGTAATATAGGGAAGATTCTGTGCTTCAGTGGAAAACTGCATCGTCGAGAGCACGGCCTTCCAGTGTTATCTTAGCTGATTCTATGGGAACTACAGTTCTGTAGGCTGTAAATGATTGATAGCAGTGCAAAATAATTCTCACCTGGAGCCACACAAATTCTACCCATTGGGGGTCCAACAGACTTCTGTCCCCCATTGTGGAAGGGTCCAGGTTTTTCTCCATTTCAACATTCCTGATATATAAATGTCTTTTCTGTTGTTTTTTAACACATCTCGAGTTTCCTCATTAAGGAGTCGATAAAATCTTTGACCCGTGTTCATATTTATATCTATATGAGAGTCAGGATTTTACCTATTTTTCTTTTTTTTCTTTAAATATATCTTTATTGATTTCAGAGAGAGGAAAGGAGAGGGAGAAAGAGATAGAAATATCAACGAGGAGAGAGTCATTAATCAAGCCCGCAACCGGGCATGTGCCCTGACCGGGAATCGAACCCCAATCGCCTGGATCCTAGGTTGATGCTTAACCACTGAGCCACGCCCGGCCGGGCAGGATTTTACCTATTTTTCAAAGTTATATTTTAACAAAGTTGGATGAATTAAGTTGCTCAGATCATCAAGGTGCACTGAGGAAATTCCCGAATGGCATGGCTTTAGGGGAAATGAAGTGTAGTAGTTAAGAGTATAGGATTTGCATTAGACTCTGTGAGTTCAAGTTCTACCCAGATCGACTACTTTTCCCACCTAAGCTCTGTGACCTTGGGCACTCTGCTTACCCTCTCTGTGCCTAGTGGAGATAACAATACTTCTTTTATAGGGTTGTTGTAAGGATTTCATGAGCTAATTAAACAATGTGTAGCATATAGTAAAAGCTCAGTAAATACCAGCTTTTACTATTATTACTTAATAAAGAAACATGTAAGTAAATTCTGGTTCTCATAAAATATTAGCAGGTTAGAGATAGAAAGCAAATTTTCCCAGTCACATGTCTCAAGTATCCACAGTTGCAGTTCCATTTATAGATGGACAGGTTGAACAGATAGAAAGAGGTAAAACCAAGCTCAGTTGAGATTATTCTGCAGTCTTGTTCTACTTTGCAAATAAAGCATTTAAATGCCAGCCCTGGGATTCCCAAACCAAGGCCTCTAACTGACAGACAAGGGGTCCTCCCTGTTTCTTTCTCACACATTTGGACACCGCCCCCCCATGCCCACTGTCCCAGGATTTCTTACAAATCTCCCCTCTAACTCAAAATAAATGTTATAAATATCCAAAATAGAAAATGGGGCTGAGGCCCAGTTACCAGGGTCACGCTTATCTTAGGGGACCATTTTCAAGGTGTCGGTTTAGAATCCCATTGCAGCCAGTTCCTGCTGGAGTATTTTCTGAGACATTTTGGGGTCCTTGATGACCTTCCTTTATTCCATCTCCCTTTGTGGCCAGATGACAGCAGAGCTCCTTGATGGTATCTGGATGAATGTCTGGAAGGCGACAATAAAGACGAGGCTAACAAACCCAGAAGTGTCAGAGGCAGAAATGGGAAGCGCCAGACCGACCTAGGAGGCTTGGGCTTTCTGTTGTTGTTTTGTTTCATTTTGTCTTTGTTATTTCAGAGGCAAAGGGCCTTTTTCTGCTTTTGTTTTGTCTATATCAGAACAAAATTTTTAAAAGATGTTGATACATAGTTTAGCTTTGAATTGCTTTCCTACCAATTTCTTTGAATTCACTTTGAATCCGGTTTTCTACTATGGGGCCCATCTCCATAGCTTAACCGTATTTATTTTTGTCCATAGTGTCAAGTTTCTTAATTATGACTTCATGGAACCCTTTAGAGGTCAAGACAGGTAAATATTTGAAGCATATATATCTTAATAAATTCTTCTGGGAGCCTTTCTTTGTTAGTTACTTAAAAGGATCAAGAGTAACCCAAATTTTAGACTCATTGCTCTAGAGCAGGGGTGGGGAACGTCCGGCCTTGGGCCCTATATGGCGGGAGAGATCATTGGGTCTGGTCCTGCCGAGGCAACTGCAGGTGGGACTCGAAATTCAATAAATCTAGGAGCTTTTTTAATAGCTAATTTTAAAATTGATTATTTTATGTGGTCCTCGAATGATGTCATAAATATCCAAATGGTCCTTGGCAGAAAAAAAGGTTCCCCACCCCTGCTCTAGAGGGTTTTCAAAAATGGATTAAGTTTATCATTTTTCCAGTCGGCCGGCGATAAGAACTTTCAAGGGAGGAAGGGATCTGACTCAGCCTTTGCTCCATCTTTGCTCCACGGCCAGCTCTGGACGTGAGTCAGTGTGTCACTCGGGGAGGGAGCGAGAGTTTGCAAGAAGCCCGAGTATGCGATCATTGCAATTCCACAGAATAACACGAGGCCACTTCTCAAAATTCTTGCTTCTTTAGTGCCATAAAAAAGTAGTAATAAAGAGAAATGGGTTCATCTTTTCTTTGGAGAAGTAAGCCTTCAAGGTCAACTGGTTAAGGGGTGTGGCCAAGCTCCTTGACGTGTTAGATAATGTTCTGATTATTTAGGATGTTTGGAGGGGTTTGTTCTCTGCTGAGGCTGAAAAGTCACCACTTTAAGGCTGTCAGTGACTCATCACAGAGGTCAGGAGGGAAAAATCTATTCCCCCCAGCACAGCATAAATGGTTGAATTCATTCTCTAAGCTTTCAAGCCGGCTTCTGAAATGTTGCTGAACTGGATAAAGCAGAGCAGGAGAGGGGGGAGGGTGTCCCTTTATTGTCCAGTGTGGCTCCTCAGTGACAGCACCATATTTTATATTTTTAAAATCATGTATTTAGCAAGCCTTAAAAAAGGAGGTCGCTTCTGACCAAGGCAGGTTATATTTAGGAATTGTTTACCTCTGAACAACTCCATAAAATCGCTAGACCATGGCCATCAGTAGTTCTCCGGGTTATTTGAATGTGCAGCCTGAACTGAGAATCATTGTCAGAATCAGAAAAATCTGGACTTGAAATACCGTTTTCCTACAAATCACTTTAGACTCAAAGCCAGTTTTCTTATCCATAGAGTGGGAACATGCAACAAATACTATATTAGGCTTCAATAAATATGGAAAAAGAAAAAAAAGGCACAGTCAAAATTAAATGCTAATCCTTTCCATCCTACGATAGACACAACAAAGGGTTATAAAAGTGACAAATGTCTCATTACCATATTCAAATATAATGAATTTAAAATAACTGGGCTTTTGAATCATGATTAATTCTGACCAAGCATTTTCTCTCTTCGCTGAGTGAATAATAATAATTAATTTACAGTAAGCGGGTGATTTACAGTCTCCTCACACTCAGACATCCCCTGGCTCCAACCAGTGCGGAGGATCCAGCCACCTGGGCTGGCTGCCTTTTCATCCGACGGATTGGTCTTTACCCACAGGCCCGGCCACAGCAAGACCAGGTCATGCCCAGTTGAGACAATTGTCCTTATCACCACACACCTTCTGGGGATGCCCCTCGATCCCTGCCCACGTCCTGTGTCTCCTTTGGTAGTGGTACAGGAGAGCATTTTGAGTGCTTTCTCTGTGCCACTCCATTTCTGCTGTATTTTACACATATTATTTGCATTCCACCCTCACATCAGTTTCGTGAATGAAGTGTAGTACTATCTCCATTTTTCAGATGAGGAAATAGGCTTAGAAATAGAGGTTTCTAAACTTGCCTGTGGGCACAGAGCTGATATTTAACATCTGGATTTGAACTCAAGTCTGTCTAGCTCTTAATAATTACACTAAATTCCTTCTTGACCCTCCCAGCTTCTGCCCTTTGTTCTTGCTCAAATCAGAGAGCAAATAACGTAACCACCTCGGAAAACCTACACTTAGAGTTTCTATTACTATAATAGCTTACATTGATTGAGGGCTCACCAGGCACCAGATGGGTACAGTATATGCCTTCTCTCCTTTGAACTACCTCTTCGAGACTTTCCATATACATATTTTTAAATTTAGCTAATGAAATATTCCATGTGTTGAAAATTACGCATATGTACTTACAAACATATACTATGTCTACTCACGTTATTTCTCACACTCTTTGCCCCTCCCCCTCTGTGCATAGGAAACTGTTTACTGTTCTAGGAACCAGACAAGCAACCTCTTGCCCCTGTTTTTTGCATATAACCTTTTTCAGCACTGGGTTCCTTCAACACCACTTTGCTTCTCCCTACTCATGCTTTAGAACTTGGGCCCGGCCAGTGTGGCTCAGTGGTTGAGCATTGACCCATGAGCCAATTCATGGTTCAGTTCCTGGTCTCAGCACATGCCCTGGTTGTGGGTTCCATTCCCAGTAGGGAGCGAGCAGGAGGCAGCCGGTGGATGTTTCTCTCTCATCCTCTCATCGATGTTTCTCTCTCTCTCTTCCTCTCCCTTCCTCTGTCTCTAAAATCAATAAAAAAAATTTTTTTAAACAGAAAAGAAACTCTGTTTCTCTTACCCTCCAAAGATGGCTTCATGAGGCCCATGTCTGAGCTGATCCTATTGGATAGAGTACAGTGGTGCCTCGGTTTTCCAATGTCACTGCCGATGAGCACTTTGGTTTATGAGCGCCATAAACCCGGAGGTAAATGCTTCAGTTTTCGAACTCGCCTCGGAAGTGGAACATGCCCCGAGGCTTCCGCTGAGGGCAGGATCCTGAGGCCTAGCTGTTGGCTGTGGATCCCTCAGTTTTTGAATGTTTCAGAGCTCAGACGGTCTCCGGAATGGACCACATTTGGAAACCAAGGACCACTGTATATACTTAGGGCATGTTTTCATTTGCACTTTCTTTGTTGGTCTCCTCCATGATGTTGGGAGTCCATATGCTACAATGACTGACACATCAGCTATGCATAACAAAGTGCTCACATATGGAAGACCCATGGGAATTTTTTTTTTTAATCTTTATTGTTGAGAGTATTACAGGTGTCCTATTTTCCCCCCCAATTAACCCCCTCCACTTCGCTCCCACCCCCTCCCCAGGCCTTCACCCCATTATTGTCTGTGTCCATAGGTTATGCATATATGCATATAACTTCTTTGGTTAATCTCTTCCCACCCTCCACCCTCCTTCCCTCTTTCCTCTGAAATATGATCGTCTGTTGCATGCATCAATGTCTCTTGATCTATTTAGTTCATCAGGTTCTTTTGTTCATTAGCTTCTTCTTAAAGAAGACCCTTCAACATTTCCTCTAGTGCTGGTCTGGTGGTGATGAACTCCTTTAGCTTTTTCTTATCTGTGAAGCTCTTTCTCTGACCTTCAATTCTAAATGATAGCTTTGCTGGGTAAAGCAATCTTGGTTGTAGTTCCATGTTTTTTATCACTTTGAATATTTCTTGCCACTCCCTTGTGGCCTGAAAGGTTTCTGTTGAGAAATCAGCTGACAGTCCTATGGGGGCTCTCTTGTAGGTAACTAACTGCTTTTCTCTTGCTGCTTTTAAGATTCTCTCTTTGTCTTTAACCTTTGGCATTTTCATTATGATGTGTCTTGCTGTGGGCCTCTTTGGGTTCCTCTTGTTTGGGACCCTCTGTGCTTCCTGGACTTCTAAGTCTATTTCTTTCCCCAGATAGGGGAAGTTTTCTGTAATTATTTTTTCAACTAGGTTTTCAATTTCTTGGTCTCTTTCTTCCCCTTCTGGCACCCCAATAATACGAATGGTGAGCCTCTTGAAGTTGTCGTAGAGGCTCCTTATACTATCTTCATATTTCTGGATTCTTTTTTCTTTTTGCTCTTCTGGTTGGGTGTTTTTCGTTTCTTCATGTTCCAAATTGCTGATTTGATTCTCAGTGTCCTCTACTCTACTGTTGATTCCCTGTAAATTATTCTTCATTTCAGTTTGTGTAGCCTGCATTTCAAATTGGTACTTTATTATGTTATTGATTTTCTCAGTTATTTCCCTAATAGTCTGCTTAAACATCCTTATAAACAAAATTCTGAACTCTGTATCTGTTAGCTTGCTTGGATCTATTTCATTTAGTTCATCTTCTAGAGATTTCTTCTGTTCTTTCCTTTGTGACATGTTTCTTTGCCTCAACATTTTTGCTGCTTCCTGGGGTTTGTTTCTATGTATTAGGTAGAGCTGCTGTGTCTCCTGGAATTTGTAGTGTGTCTTTGTGTAGTAGGTGTCCTGTAGGGCCCAGTGGCTCAGCCTCCCCAGTCACCTGAGCTGGGCCCTCTAGGTGCTCCCCTGTGTGGGCTGTGTGCACTGTCCTGTTGTAGTTGAGTCTTGGTTGCTGTTGGCGTCCCTGGGAGGAATTGACCCCCAGGCCAATCGGCTGTGAGGACCAGCTGCAACTACAGCCAGAGAGCTGCTGTGCTGGAGACACCCCTATGGAGCAGGATTTACTTCAGTGGGGCTTTGGTGTCCACCAAATGCACTCCTTGAGTGTCACTCGTGGATGTGGTAGGGTTGTAATCCAGCGTGGTCAAGTCTGACCACCAGGTGCACTGTCTCTGGGGCCTCCTGGGAGGTGCAAAGTGAGCCTGTGCCAGTGCCTTGCCCAGGGCCACCCAGCATGAGCTACACAGCAAACCGTAGTTGGCTGCTCCTTGTGCTGGGCTTGGAGGTGCCCAGGAGAGGCCAAGCTGTGAGCCAATGCAGCTGCCGCTAGTGCCAGGCCTGGGGCCGCTTATCAAGCAGTGTGGGGTCCGCTGCTGCTTGTTTGAGAGATTTTAGGAAAGTCCTAAGCATGAGGCTCGAGAGGCCACTTGCCCAGAAAAGCCCCTGGAAATGGCCTGGATGAGCTGCAGGTGGGGAGGGGCGGGGCCTCCGGGAATCACGGGGCGGGGCCAAAGGTGAGAGTCAGGTGCTGGCGATTCAAACATGGCGCCTGCTGCCGGCTGGCTGTGTGCGGGGAGGACTCGCCACAGGAGCCATGGCCTCCGCCAGCCCTTCTGCCCGGGAGGAAGCCGCCCTCCGCCTCTCGCCCGGATCTCAGGCAGGTTAGTTCCTCCCCGAGTGTCCCGGGTCCTTTCAGGCTGCTCCCGGCGCTGGGCTCAGAGGGAGCGTCCGAGTGAGTCCGTGCCGGGCCCTTAAGAGGAGCTGCTGGGGCTCCCGCAGCCTCCGCGACCCTCAGCCACAGTCCCCGCTGGTTTCACTGCTCAGAGTTGGGGGACGTCTCTCCCGGCCCTGGAGCCCTGGGCTGGGGGCCTGCTGTGGGGCTGGGACCCCTCCCTCCTCTGGGAAACCCCCACCAGTGAGGTTCCCTCCTGGGTTTACCCCGCGGCACCGGGGGTGGGCCCGCGGCCACGTTTCTGGGATTCAGCCCCGACCCGCCCGCGTCTCCGCCCCTCCTCCCGGCCCCGATGCTCCTTCAGGTCCCTGGTTGTGGGGCTTCTGTGCAGCCAGGTCTCAGGAGGCTCTGAGTGACGGTGGTTCTGTGTCTCAGCTGTAATTTTGATGCGGCTGCGGGAGGTGGCGGGCGCAGCGGTTCCCTGCACGGCCATCTTGTTTCTCTCCCCACATGCGAATTTTTTTAAATAGGGGAACTATCTGCTCTTTCTGTAATCCACACTAAACCACCTAGGCTGCACCTCTTGTCATAGTTCCAGTCCCTGCCTTGTCAACCTCTGTGAAGTGGAACTAAAAGCGATTTGGAACAAAATGGCAGGAACATGTAGAACTGTTTGACTTAGTCAATGACTTTCTCTTTTCTTTTTCAATAATTAACTTTTCCTGGGCCATCCTCAGGCTGTACCTTTGACAGACATAGAAGCATTAGCTAAAATATCATTTGCCTGAGATTTAGAAACAGGAAAAGGAGCAGATTTATTACTTTGCTTACTACAGTCCAGATTTTTGGTCCTTCTTGACAAATGAAACAACATTTCAGCTCTTTGTAATTAATATTAAAATTTAAAGCAGACTGTTTTGGCTTAAAAAAATTATGAAATCCAAACAGAATGCTATACCATGGGGACTATGTGCAGAACCTTTCTCTTGACTGTAAAACTGTAAGTATTTGTTTCCCCAAAGAATCAAAGCACACTCTTTATAGAAAAACTCCCCTAGAACCAGTTAGAACATTATAATGTGTTAGGGAAATCCCCCAAATGGTGTGGCTTGCAATCAATCTGTTACAGTAATAGTCTCCCTGACTTCATCATGTTCAAGCCTGCTTTGTTCCTATGACCTTCGGGCTAATAGCTGCTGCCTCGTCTTGCATAAAGACATGCTAATCATTACAGAGATTGTGCTTGCAGCCTGAGGAGATAAGGGAAGTATGCATTGCTTATTAAAGATTTGCAGGAACCTCATGACCAGACTCACATCAACTAGCACAATCTTCCTTGGACCCCTGCTGGTTCCCAGATGTCTGTGGTTGTCAGTCACCTCTTCCCTTCCCATTTCCCCTTCCCTTGGCATAAAAGAAGCCTGAACTCTATACTTCTTAAGATGGATTTGAGGTACCACTAGAGCTCCTATCTTCTTGGTTGGCGCCTTCTTAATCAATAAACCTTTCCTTAGTCCAAAATCTGACATTTTGAGTTTTGGTCTTTTGAAGCACCAGACACACAGATTTTGGATCAGTAACATTACTATTTAAAATAGGGAATCCTGGGAGTTGTAAGAATTTGCTCTTTGAAGGATCCATCAGTTACAGTCAGCGTTCAGGTGTGTAAACTGCATTTGAGGTGGGTTGTGGTGCTGAAAGAACAGTTCCTACAGAAGCTCTTTCACCTACACCAGGCGAGACTGGGGAGGGAGACCTGGGAATCCTCTCTAAGGTAGGAAACATCAGCAACATATAACAGAAAAAAAGAGTTTCAATAAAGCTGGTCTCAGAGACACCAGAGAACACTGTTTCTGAGAATGTGCCCTGGCTGAGAACCACTTGCTGCAGAAATATCTGGCAGAGGCATCTTAACAGGCAGATTTCTTGAATATGGTCAGACTCTTGATATCTACTGTCAGACTGCCCTCCAAAAATGCTGCACTTTATAAACATTCCCAGAAGTGACGAGAACCTCTCTGCACATTCAACAACCTGAGCACACCATGGATCAAGGTTTGGCAAAATTGCTTTATAAAGGGCCAGATAGCAAATAGTGTCAGTTTTTTGGAATTTGCAGTCTCTGTTGCAATTGCTCAGCTCTGCTGTAAGCATGTGAAAGCAGCCATGGGCAATACTTAAGTGAGTATGGCTCTCATCCAATAAAACTTTATTTATGGACATTGAAAATTGAGTCATATAATTTTTACATGTCATGAAATGTTTTCTGATGTTCTTTTCAACATTTAAAGTGTAAAAAAAAAAATTCTGGCTTGAGTGCCACAGAAAAATAGGCTGGTCGCTAGGCTAGATGCCCCTGAGTCTGCTCTAGTGTAATTACAGAAATTATTTTGGACCAGCACTGAACTTTCGCAACATGTATAAAAGGTAAAACTCCTGACTGTTACCTTTGTACTCCCATCATTTCCTTTTTAAAAGATATAGAGAGAAGAAACTTTTATTTCAACTCAATGAAGGATGCCCCACCAGGGTATCTCCCGTAGAGGAGCCAGGAGACTTAGCCACACATACATTAAATTCTCAAGTCTCCAAGTCTAGCCCACTGCCGAGCCTTGTTATGAGAACTTCTGAGGCCCCATTAAGGAAGGCTGCGTACCTGGGAGAATCATCTTACTGTGACCACATGAGGCAAGAGGCTGCCACTGTCCTGGCTCACGATACTTGGCTTCTCTGGCTTAAATATTTGGGAGGTCTTGCCCATCTAATAACTCGTCAAGATTTGGCCTAAGAATTTCTCCCTAAATTTCCTATAAATTCACACATTATATACATTTCTACAACTATTACCATTTGATCCTTACAGTCAAATTGCTTGGTCCTTATAGCAACTTTGCAAAGTAGATAAGCCTGTTAGGTTTGTTGTCCATGGTGCACATTGTCAAGATTCAGAGGACTAGAGTGGCCTGCCTGAGAGCACCCTGCTAGTAACAGATGCCACCTGAACTAGAATCCTGATCCCCTACTGTGTTCTTCCCCCTGCTCTACAAGGACTCTCAAAAAGTTACACTAAAAAAAAAGAGCATTTTATTTAATTCAATATCTATTTTATTGCTTATTACCATCTCATTGTTTTGTGAATTTGTGCTGATAACCTAAATATTATATAACAAAATTTGGGTAATATGATTTTGAATCATATGATCATATCTGCATAGCCATCCTCAGGTATACATGTAGATATTTTGATACTTAGTAAATCTTTAAGCACTAAGTGCTAAGCAGTAGAGGGAGTTGTTAGTCATATAAGAAATGGCGAGGCTGGCCCACTTTTCAACAACTTTCCCCATGGAATAAGAGCATCCTCACCTATTAAAGACTCTGGCATATGTCTGTCTGTGACAAGCAGAATTCTAGGATGCCCCTCAACAGTCCATATACCTTGGTTGTATACATCATCTCCCAGTTATCCAAACAAATATATATAGTTTTTCAAACAAATATTAATCTAGGTGCTGCTCTGAAATGATTTTTCAGGTGTAATTAAGGCCCTTCATTGATTGAGTTGAAATTAGAAAGAATATCATGGTGGGCCTTACCCAATCAGGTGACACTTGACAAGGTGGCAAAGACTAAAAGCAACCAGGATTTTAAGAGCTGAAGTGGTCCCTGGACAACAGTCAACAAGAAAATGGTTGGCAGTTTTGCTCCTGGAAATAACTCTGCCACCAACCAGTGAGCTTCGAGAGGACCCCAAGATTTCAGCCTTCTGACATGAGACCCGAGCAGAGGGCCCAGCTAACCTGTACCCAAATTCCTGCTCCATGGGAGCCATGAGATAATGCATTTGTATTGTTTTAAGCTGCTAAATTTGTAGGAATTTGTTGTAGAAGAATAGAAAACTAATACACGCTCCATGAAAACCTTCCTTCAGGTGCCTTGTGTGTGTTACTTGCTCTTGTATTTCACACCCCACCCATCCTCTGTGTAAAGTCCACCCATCTCATCCGTCACAGCTCTAAGCTTTCTGCTCTGCTGTCCAATCACTGGTTTTCCAACAACTCTTCTCCACCTGCCCCCCGTGACCAAAAGAAATCAACTCTCATCTTAAACTCACTGCACACTCGTTTAGAAACGTGCCTTTTCCACGGTGAGAATTTGCCTCCTGATTCTAAACCTTTCTCGAGACACTCCTTGCCCCACACCTTGGGACTGAGCCGACCCGCTCAGCGGGGACGGGAAGTCTATCTACTGCTAGCTGGGGCGTTGTCACTGTCAGGAGAACTTGCGTCTCCGAAAGCATGGAGCCTTAAGGAATAGAGCAGAGGCCCTGGAGCTGGTCTCAGACAGCCAGGTGAAGTCGGGACATCAAGGCAGAGGGTGGGTGCAGGAGTGTTTCATTGCAAATCAAAGCCAGGCCCTCGGGGCTGTCGCTGAGGTTAGTGTCACAAAGCAGGTACGACCCAGGGTGTACTTACTTCCCTAACCAAAAGTTCCTCCCCTGTCACTCAGGGTCCCCACGTTGGAGCCCTGCCCAGTGTGCCTGGCCGCGTCCGTCACCGCCCTGCGAGCTGCTCCGCAGCCAGGCTCCCGCTTCCCCGCTTCCCTCGGCCAGGACCACCCCACCGCTCCCCCTGAACACCCCAGGTCTGCTTCTCAGGAGGCCCTCACCCACCTGAACTTCCCTTCCCCTTGGTGACACTGCCGCAGGCTGGGAGGCATTAGATTGGAATATTTGTCTTATCTCCCGTGTTATAAACTCCCACAAAATTCCCTGACACCAAAATCAGTCCTCAGGACATATGTAATGAATGAAACTGATTAAACAGGCCCCCCCTTTCTGTTGCCCCAGCAGAGTTGCCCTCCCCCTAGCTCAGGGAGAGTGTGCTCGGCTCAGACATCGTCTCTCCTGCATCTGAACTATTTTAGGATAATAAACGAAACTGGTCTTTGGATACAAAAAAGGGAAAAGACTGAGCAAGGCTAATTCAAAGTTTCACTTTTTTTAAAAAACTAGAACACATTTCAAAGTGGTTTCGTAGACATTAGCCAATGTCTTCAACGGTGAAACAGAAAAACCAAGGAAATTTGATTTTCATGTCTGGAGGTATACTAGAGTTTTAGAAAGAATACTTAAAGGGCTACAGAAACAGTTAAATTAGAATAAAATCAGATCTGCCGTCCCTGTGGGAAGTTTTTATTTATGTCTTGTCCGGAATAAATGAAAGACTTCTCAGAATCCAGATGTAAAAAGCACTGGTAATAATCCAAATAGTGCAATTAATCATCATTATATAATTTAAGATTATATTTTAATCACTGATTATTGAATTTTAGAATAAGTAATTATGGCTTGCCAGCCACTGTCAAAAATTATATCCATAAGAATGAGTAATCCAGCTAAGGATATCACATCCTATTGTATTTTGTTACCAGGCTAATTCCCAAGTTCGACATCCACCAGACTTACCACATGCTATAGGAGTGTTGTAAATCCTATCCAGGTTTAACTCAATCACATTTTTTAGTTTGATAATTAACTTTTAGTTAAAATTCAGCCACAAAAATAAATTATTATATTAAAAATAAAATCCTTCACCAGATAATGTATCTACTATAATTTTTGCACAGTATTTAATCTTAGATCTTCTTTGGAAAACCCTCCTAATTTATGTATTCAATAAGTTATGGTTTTGAGAATTTTAGATTATGCCCTGTTGATATATTCTAGTTATTCCTAGAACTGATCAATTTTGTTGCTAGAGACTATAATAGGTCATTTTGTAAATACAAATTTTATAGCCAAAAAATCCTTTCTGATACAACTAATGATTTTGTAGTATATTATTTGAGCATATACTAATATTGACTATTTTTTATAAGAAATAAACACTTTATTTTTTTTAAAGGAGAGAAAAAGGCCTATTTTTAAAATAGAATGTTTATTGATTTTTTTTTAAGAGAGAGAGAGGAAGGGAGAGAGAGAGAGGGAGGGAAACATCCATGTGAACATCCATCAGCTTCCTACTGCACCCCCCCCTCCCCCGGGATGGAGCCCACAACCTGGGCATGCGCCCGGTCCCAGAATCAAACCTGCCACCCTTTGGTGTATGGGACGATGCCAACCAACTGAGCCACACCGACCAGAGCAAGAAATAAACACTTTAGCAAGGTAACATTGTACTTTCAATATTATAATTTCTAGTGACAGCAAACATGAAAAATGATCAGTTGTTAGACATTATATAGTCAACACTGAGAAAATTTTAACATGGGATCTGCTTTAAAATAGCAATCTTTAAAAACATTCATCTGTATCTTACTATTTTTAGTGGATTTTGATATAAGTTTCACATACACATCTGACTGTACCTTTGATCTAGGACACCTTTAGGGAACAAATGTTTGAGAGTTTTAGGATTGGAATTGCAGGTGGTCTGACTTGGTTTCCCAAAATATATTTTCACTTTGGGCATGCCTAAGACTGATTAGTAATCACTAGTTATATACAGCACACAGTTCTACCACTGAAAAACAAAAATCCTGGATACCATTAATCCAAAATGTGCTTTTTTATGTGTCTTTTTTACCTGTTGGGTCACAGAAATTAGGGTGAGGCTCTGAAGAAAACAAAACAACATTTGCAGAGAACAGTTACAACTTCGTATGCAGTACCTCAATTTTATTTTTTCCAACACCACAGCTTTTTATTACCATTTTGTTGATGAGGGAACAGAAATAGAGAGTTCATGCAGTCCCACCAAATTCACTCAGCCAAGGGAGCACCCACAGTTGTAGTCCAGATTTTCTCACTTCAAATCTCTTGTCTTTCTCAAACTTATCACATTCCACATAAATACTCTAATATTTCTTAGTAAGAATGGAAAACTGGGCCCTGGCTGGTGTGGCTCAGTTGATTGGAGTGTCCTCTCATACATCCAAAGGGTAGTGGGTTCGACTCCCAGTCAGGGCACATACCCAGATTGTGGGTTCAATCCCTGGTCGGGGCTCGAGTGGAAGGCTACCGATCGACATTCCTCTCTCTCTTCCTTCCTCTCTCTAAAATAAAGAAACAAAAGGAAATGGAAGTTGAGGCTATATGATTAAACTATTGTCTATATATTTTTTCACATTTCCAATATTAATCTCTGCTCTAAGAGCTTGAAACAGTGAATGGATCCTGTTCCCCATCCATTTGTCTTAATTATGCAAGATCTGGCGGAATAAGGCCTGCCAGGGAGCTGCCTAAACAAAGAGTTAATTTATTAACAGAAAAGTGAAATCCGACAGAAACACTGGGTAAGGAGGCATTACCAGTGCATTTCTGTTTTCTGAATCTCCACACAACTATAAAATCCTCAATGAAAGTATTATTTGCCATATTTCCATCTTCTCTCCCGTATCTCTTAGCATCTGCTATTCATGCTCTCTCCTGTTAGCTCTTGATGTTGGAGCCAGGATGTGCCCTAGTCTTGTGGAGCCAGCAAGTTTCTGTCTGCGATGAAAGGAGCTTCTCTTTTCAGACTGTCATTTTATTTGGCTACTTTTCCTTGGGCATTACTTAGCTTGTGCTCCAGGGAATCCTAAAATAAAAGTCATCTTTTTCAGTGTTCAGTGTAAGTTTCATGGCCAGGTTTCCTGAGCCCCTGCAGCTATAAAAACAACAAAAATATTCCCCATAACAGCGAAATGGTTGGGTTTTGAACTGTTTTCTGACAGAGTTGGTATCATCTGATGCAGAAACCCAGAGATCAGAAGACACACACCTTCTGCAAGAGTTTGAGTGGGACATTTTCTGCCCTGATACATACACTATGATTATATTTATTGTGTTATTGCTGCCAGCTTTGGCTTTCTGGAAGGGAGGGGCTTCTATGTATCAAACATATGATGGTTATTCTTAAAAAATTAATTAAACTAGGGCAGTAATTTATTAGGTAAGAGAAAAGGATTTAAAAATCCCAATTACTAGCCCCGGCTGGGTAGCTCAGTTGGTTAGAGCATCCTCCCGACGTACCAGGGTTGTGGGTTCGATTCCTGGTCAGGGCACATACAAGAATCAACCAATGATGCATCAATAACGGACAACAAATCAATGTTTCTCTTTCTCGACCTCTCTCTCTCCCCTTCCTCTCTCTCTAAAAATCAATTTAAATTAAAAAAAAATCCCAATTAAAGGATCAGGTTCCAACAGAGAGCAGGTCTCTAGGAGAGTAAGAGATTAATATAGGTTAGTGGTTCTTTTTTCAGAGGGAGAAAGAGCCGAAGAGGGAAGGGGCACTTGAAGTCTATCACATTTTACTGCTTAGAGACATGAATAAAAGGTAATGAAAAGTTAACATTTATGAATTCTAGAGGGTGAGCGAGTACATGGGAGTTTGCTAAATTGCCCTCTGCATTTCTGTCCTTCTGAAATTGTCACTGAAAAGGAAGGAAGGGAAGGAGAAATAAAGGATTCATTGCATACTGTTATTTTTACTTTGGATGGCAAAAAGTAAGAGAAAACTATATTTATTTTAAATAATCAGAATGAGACATAACAATAATGTAAAACTAATGAGATTTTTTTTTTGGTAAATGAATAAAAACAGGATAAGTAACTAGAAAAATAACAAATAAGCACATCTTTTAAAACTTCGGAAACACACCATGAGCCATTGTGGCTGATAAAGAGGTTGGAGGGGTTATAAGGGCTTTGGGGTGAGCGTCTGCTTGTTTGTTTTTCTGTTGCAGCCTGTAACTGGATTTATTGTCTGTCCCTCCTGCAGAGATTTTCGGGTAGGAGATTCAATTGCGCCTGTGAAGCTGCAGCGAGGGGGCCGGGCCTGCGGGGTCGGGAGTGTCTGCCTCCCCACTCCACTCCGCTTGTCTCCTTCCCGCTTAAGGCAGAGATTCTGTGGTTGACATTGGCCTTGGAACAGCTGAGAGCAGTAACATCAAAGAGAGATGCTGGGTGCATGGAACTGGGAAGGAAACCCCAACAACTCCCCACTAGGCAGGTGATTACGTCGCATCTTATTAAGTAATCCCTCGGCGGAAAGGATTTGCCTCAAGGACATGTATAAGCCCTCATGTCACACCCTCATCATAATGATCACCTTCTCTCTCAGCTGTCCAACTGCTGAGGCGCTTTGCATGAGGTGACAACTTGACTCTGATGAGGGGTCTAATGTTCTTTTCTTTTTCTTTTTCACTTTAGAGAATAGATCTTCATAATAGAGTAGGGAGCTAGCGGCTTGGTTCAATAATTGCCCACCAGAGATTTTTTTGACATGCCCAATAAATGTGTGTTTATGTAAAATAACACCCTGGATGCCCATTTAAAAATAAAGTACTTTTTGATTATAAAAGTAATTCACACTTATTATAAAGATTTTTGGAAAAATATAGAAACGGATGAAAGGAAAAACTAAAAGTTAGTCATAATCCTATAACTCACCCCCTATTAATATTTTATATATATTCTTACGATTTTTCACCCTACGTGTGTATATTTACAAAACGGTAGGATTTTTTCCCCTGCATGCACAATTGGGATTATTAAAAATATTTTATCATCTGATTTTAACATTGTGCATATATCTGAAAAATGACCTGCTTTCAGGTTTCTAATGAATGCTTTGTTTACCAGTATTGGGCTATAACTCAGTAGCAGCCTGTCAAGAAAAGTCTTAGGGTGTGGTGGAGGCATATTGAAAATAGCAGTTATTTTTAGATTTAAAAAAATATATATATCTTTATTGATTTCAGAGAGAGGAAAGGAGAAGGATAGAGAGAGAGAAACATCAATGATGAGAGAGTCATTGATCGAGCCCACAACCCGGGCATGTGCCCTGACTGGGAATCGAACCCCGATCGCCTGGATCCTAGGTCGACACTCAACCCCTGAGCCACTCCTGGCCAGGCAGAAAATAGCAGTTATTTTTAAACATATACTCCAAACATTATTATAGTGTCAATTTGCTCCACAAAACCCGCAAACCTAAAGTCACAGGACAAGCTCATTATTACAAACTCCGTGTGATATTAATGATGTATTTGAATATACTCTGAGGAAACGAAGGACTGATATTTATTAAGCACCTACTATGTATCGGTCAGGAAGCTGAATGTTTTGCAAAGATCACCTCATATATGCCCTCTGTAGGGGAAAAACTGAGGTTTCTAATCCCTGTACCCTTAAATAGGAAAGAAATCATGTAGGTTCAAATCCTGCAATTCAAGAAAGAAAAAGCCAGAGGATGGGTTTTGATTGGAAATATTTCCATTCACTATTGAGCCAAGGTAAACTGCACGACTCCTCTATTTCTCCTTATTTTGAGCATGGAGGCACAGCCTTAGTGAGTATTAAAATTTTATCTTCTATTGGGTAGAATTTGGCTTTCTAAGCATGCAGCGCCATTCGTTTTGCACAAAAGGCATTCCGTGCCAGCTCTATCGGGATTGCTTCGCGAGTGCCGCTGCTGCCTGGCGGGCTCTGCCTTCTGCTGATCTATAGGTAATAGAGATGCCTCCGGAATACATTTCCTAAAGTTATAATCGGATATGCTAGGGGCTCACATCAGGAGTCATCTCAGTGCAGAGTGGCAAGTCATTTAGTGCAGAGTTACAGCAAATGCAAATTTGATCTGGCATGTGAAGAGTGGGAGCTCTCTTTTGTTGCCGTGTAATAGAAATAGCTTGCTGTTTGCACGGTGTTTTGAAGGGCCCCTTCTCTGGGAAGTCGGACTTAAGGTGGCATAGACACAGTGCTGCTCTCATGCCCGTGACTGTCAGAAGAAATGCATCCTCTATCTTATTAGGGAGAGACATGACAAGATCCCCACATGTTCCTGGGGCTAAGGCCTTTGTTAGGAGGACAATGGTAGGATATTTCTTTTTGTCCTAAATATGTTTTTTATTGATTTTAGAGAGAGAGAGAGAAGAAGAGAGAGGGGGAGAGAGAGAAACATCAATGAGAGAGAAGCATGGATCGGCTGCCTCCTGTACAAGCCCTTAACCTGGGTGTGGGCCCTGACAGGAAATTGGAAGGGCAACCTCTGGGTGCATGGGACAACACTCAACCAACTGAGCCACACTGGCCAGGGCTATTTCTTTTTCTCTTAATTAAAGTTAACTTTTGCCTAAGAACAATTGGGGCACTTAGAATTATTTCCTTTGTTAACACCTTACCTCTGGCCCTCCCATTTATTATCTCTTTGGATCCTTACAACAGAACTCTTGTGGGGTGGTTTTTAAGAGCACAGGCTCTGAAACTAGCTGGGAGAGTGTTTGAATTCCAGCTTGCAGTGCTGGCTGTGATGCTTTGAGCAAGGAACTTAACTTGTCTAGGCCTCGTGTTCTCCACTGGTAAATGGCAACAACAATCTCACCAAATTTATGGGGTTGATATGAAAATGAAGGCAATGCACATGAAATTCGTAGCACAAAGTCTCACCCAAGGAATGAAGTCCTGAACAATCCTGTTAGGTGGCTGAGGCAAATACGAAGCGGAAACATAGCAAGAAGCTAAGTGAGGCACATGGCCTAAGGCCCCGTCATTGCAGAACTGAAGCCAGATCAGCCTTTTCCATTTCAGTCGTCTTGCTTAATTAAACACATGTGTGTATACACAGCTGTTGACTCTAAATATGATGCTTCATCAATAAATGTAATTACTGAGCATATACACTGCAGCACCGTGGTGAGGCAACGTAGCTGCAGCCGTGGGGCCGATCTCTACACTGCGCCCACACGCGTGAGCACACGCACGCGAGCATCTCCACTCGGAAAGTGCCTCTCAGAGGAAGCAGACTCTGCACCTATCTTGCCTCCCGTTACGATCCTGCCATAACTCGGGCATTTACTCAGAGCCTCAGCTCCTCGCTAGTAAAAAAAGAAATGATAGTACCTGACTTGCAATGTTATTAAGATTAACCAAGGTCCTATATGGAAAGTCCTCAACACAGGCTGGCACAGAGTGGATTCCTAATAAATGTTAGCTGACATCCTTACAGTCGTTGCTGACGGTGTTGGTGCCAGTGGTGCTTATAGAATCAAGGGGCAAAGACTCGAAGTGTCTCATGACCAGTCGATCTAAAAGTTGGCTCTCTTATTTTCTTTATCGCTCTTGTGACTATCTGTCCTGATGGTTCTTATTTACTGTCTGTTTCCCTTCCACTAGAATTATGTTCCAAAGAGGAGAGAACCCAGGACAGGGCTGGACACATAGCAGGTATCCCCCTAAAAGTCTGTAAATGAATTAATGAGTGGAGAAGAGGTTGAGAGCCATGGGAAAGAAGATGGAAATAATCCACATGAGCAAGAGGGAGGGAATGGCCTGCATTACTGATTTCTCACGTGAAATTCTGGATCCATCACCTATCAGATTTGTCAAAAAGGAGCAGCTGCCCAGAGGAAGTCAGCTTAAGAAATCATCAATAATTTTAACAGAGGGCAGGCAGTTTAAACAAATGCTTTTCTCCTCACTGGGGGTAAGTATAACTTGTGTCAACATACCTGTCTTTGATCTAAGTTCAGGTCCACTTCCATCTCCCAAACCTTCAAGGCTGTCACAGGCCTGCCCCTGAGATCCCATTCTCCAATATCCTAACTACACCCCCCCCCCCCCCAACTGAAGTTCAGGGTTTCAGGGCATCACATTCTGTGCAGATGCCTTCCAGGGTTGTGTTCGTGTACACAGTGCACAAAGAAGCCCGCCCTATGCTTATGAGCATCGGATGAGTCAACATATGTGAAACAATGACAATAGGGATTGGCACATAGCACAGCTCCACAAATGTTCCCTGTGGTTGCTATTATTAATTGTCATTATCCATGTATTCAGAAAGGATTTATGCACTACCTATTATGTGCCTGTATGTGTTCTAGGCTCAAGATATTCAAAGGTACACCAAACAGATCAGATGCCTTTATGGAGCTTAGATGCTCGGGTGGGGGGGGAGGGCTGGGGGGTTGTTCAAAAAATAAAGTTTAGTACACTACACAGAATGGTGATGACGGTGCTACCCAGATGGGTGGCTGTAGACTGCACTCTTTTTTTTTAAATCTTCACCTCATGTACCTGAGGTAACAAAAAGCAAAGGCTTTCATTGTGCGTTTTTTAGGTAAATCTGAACTTACTTGTAAGCCCAAGTGCAGGGTTCCGGCTGAGGTAAACCGAGCTTGAGTCAGCAGACGGGGTATTAGGCTGCGGTTGTATGAGGACAGGGTATTACTATTTTGCAAGTGTTTTGCTAGGGAAAATATGCCAATCACTAACTATTGTCATTGTCTCACGTATACTGACTCATTAGGCATGCCTGTGATCTGTAATGTAATTGTCTGTGGGCAAAGTAAGGCTGGGTGCAAGCAAAAGCTGGGTGCTGTGTATGAGGAAAGTGTAGATTTGTCTGAGTCGGTTATAGGCCTTTGTGATTGTCAGTGAAATAAGAGGGTCTCTCTTTTTCTCCTCTCTCTCTTCCCCCCACCCCCTCACCCTAATTCAGGAGTTCTTTATTTGAGGGTGCAGGCTTGTGAGGTTCTAGAACTGGGAGCAATTTGGAGAAAATCCTAAAATTGAGATGAGACCAGTCTGGGACTATGGGGAACCCCAGTCTAGGATCTTGAGAGTGATGCATCTGAGTTGTGTGTGCGTGTGTGTGGTTGTAAATCAGTATCTCGCTTTGACCTGAGCACCCCTGAGCCAGCGAGGTTGAAGTGCATACGCGGGGCAGAAAGGCTTGTGTTCGTGGGGCAGACTCGGAGCCGGCGTGGGCACGGCGGCATGTGTGCGTGTGTGTGCATGTGTGCCTGTGCGAGCGAGGCAAGTCCTTGAGCGTGCATCTGGGCTTGTGGGGCCGGCGGGAAGTGTGCGCGCGCGCTCGTGTGTGCACGCGCGGCAAGTTGGGATTCCCACTTTCCGTGGGCAGCAAGGACGCGAGGCAGGTGAGGCGTGGCGTGGGGGTCCCCGGTGCCGGAGGACGCGCGGCCACCGCGCGGCGAGGGTCCCGAGCGGAGCGCGCCCCGCGCCGGCCCCTGCGCGCGCCTGGCTGGGGACGGGCAGCGGGGCGCAGCACTGCCGCCTCTGGCGAGGGCTCAGGCGCCTCCCCCCGCCCCAGTCACTGTGGCCGGGCGCACGCTGCCGCCGGCTGCCCTCTCCGCCTCGGGGAAGAAAAGCCGCGGGCCGCCGGCGCTGGAACCATGGCCTCGGGCCGGAGAGGCTGGGACAGCTCCCACGAAGATGATCTGCCCGTGTACCTGGCCAGGCCGGGCACCACGGACCAGGTCCCGCGGCAGAAGTACGGCGGCATGTTCTGCAACGTGGAGGGCGCCTTCGAGAGCAAGACGCTGGATTTCGATGCCCTGAGCGTGGGGCAGCGGGGCGCGAAGACTCCCCGGAGCAGCCAGGGCAGCGGGCGCGGCGCGGGGAGCCGGCCCGGGCTCGAAGGGGACTCCCCGCGCCGGGGCCAAGGCCGGGAGGAGAGCCGGGAGCCCGCGCCCGCCGCCCCCGCGCCCACCGGGGTGGAGATCCGGAGCGCCACCGGCAAGGAGGTTTTGCAGAACCTCGGTCCCAAGGACAAGGTAAGGGGCCCGGGGCTCCTCTCCGTCTGCCGTCCTTCCCTGTGCAGCCAGGGGCGCCATGGCCCGGGCACAACTTTTCTTTTGCTCACTTTGCACCGAGACCGAGGACTAGGAGAGGGAAAGGGCACCCTCCGCTGAGCATAGCGTGACCTCCCAGCCCGGACCTGGATTCGCGCGTGTCCCCAATTTCAGCATCTTGTTGCGCGCAGGTCCCCCTGCCTCCCTCTTGCACCCCGGGGCCATGGGTTCTGGGTGGGTGTGTCAGCCTGGCCAGTCCAGGAAGGCTTAGTGATTTCCAGCTCTCCTCTCGTCTGAGTAACTACACACAGTTGTCTCGGCCTCCACTCCGGCCCTTCAATCTCAACCCGGGTCATCAGGGCAGAGGGCAAACTGGTGCTGGGAAAATGGGGTCATCTCCATAGTGTCCAGAGGAAAGGATGGGGGGGTCTCCCCTCTCACTCTTGGAATATCAGCTCTGCTCCTGAAACTTTTAGGTGTAGAGCCACCGGACTAAACAATCGAATCTCCATGCCTCACTCATGTCCTCGATGGACATTTCACATCTGTGTTTGTAAAGTGTGTATTTGTGTACAGGGCTTGGGGCAAGCCTGGGTACCACAAGGATCCAGCTGTCTCTGGAAGAATGTCATTGCATTTTTTAAAATAGGCGAGAGTGTGAAGGGTGCACATTAAACTAGCATGAGCTGCAAGTTTTCCCTGCTGCTCTTACGTGTGCCAAAGCCGGTTTCTTCTGTCTGTATTTTTGAGAAACTTATGTCACACTGAACTGACTGAAGGCATGGCACTGAAATCCAGCTTGCCCTGATTTATTTATTTTATAGAAAAATCAGAACTGTAGTTCAGAAAATTCAGGGCCTGGGCACAGCTGGGGTATTCAAAGTTCAAACCCATGCTTTTCAGTTGAGGGACAATGGTAATCAGATACGTCACCCTTGTCTAGATTATGGCTGCAAAATCCAGCCGCATATATTACTCTGCACCAATACTGTTATGAATAATAACCTGAAATGGAAATGTTTGCCTCAGAGCAATTACAGTTAATGCTTACCCACGTTTCAGACATTTTTCCATGAAAATGCAGAGAGCCAGGGAAAGGACAGCACAGCACATCCGTCTCCACTGTTTGGTTTTTGGAAGTTTAAAAAAAACCAAACAAACCTTTAACTATTGATACCACCATGGAAAAGCAGGTCCCGTTTGAAAGTGCCATTGGGAAATAATATTGGTGTCCCTTGGAGTCACTCAGTTTGTGATTGTCACTTCATCCTTAGAATATGGGATTCCGCTAGGCCCTACTCAAATACTCTTTGAGGAAAAACTTCAGATCTTTTGGAAACTGATTTGTAAACTAAAGAATGGCCCTATAGGATGGTCATTGCCTGTCTTCAAGTCTGAGTGGATCAGTGCTGAAAAGTCCCCTTCCTGACTCTCAGGGGTGGGAGAAAGGATGGAAAAGGTCAGTAGCCATCGCTGTGAGTCAGTGCCATTCCCTTTCTGGAACACCCCTGATGTAAGCCAGATAATATGCCTGGTTTGCAAGATGTAAGAATGGTAACTAGAGAAAGGAAAATGTTCCTCCTTTAAACCCAGCAATTCTCTCTTTCTCCTTCCCTTTAGAAACCCTATACTTTGGGCTCCTAATTGAAAAATAATAATACAACCTAAACATCAGCAGGATTTCTTGTGCCACGTGGCTATTTGTAAGTTCGGGCTTGCTGTCAGCTTCATCCAGGCCATGTTATTATCTCTAATTTGGTTGAATCACAGTGTTAGAAGAGACGGCATAGGTTATCTGCTTCTGTACTTGATGGTTATTTCCTTGAGGACAGGGGTTATGTGTTTGGCTTTATCTTTGTGACTGAAATGCCTGGTACATTGGAGGTGCGCTCCATAAATGTTTGATACATAAACCTCCTTAAGTAAGCCATATATTTTGCTACATAAAAGCCAGATGATCATCTGGCCTCGGTTTAAATACTGCCATTATCAGGGTGCTCTCTCCCTCGTGAAGCAACTTTTAGACAACTTTACTAAAGAAAGTTAAAGTAAGCCTAAATCTGCCTACTTGTAGTTTTTATAAACTATTCTTAGTTGTGACCATTGGAAATAGAAGAATAAATATGTTTCCTTATTCTGAAATATTTTAATGATTTTAAGCATCTGGGCTCATGTATCTGTCAGAACAGGCTGGGGAATGCTATAGTAACAAGCGATCCCTAGATCTCCATGCCTTAATCAATCAATAGCAGTTCATTTCTTGCTCCTGCCACTTGGCAAGCTTGGGTCAGCAGGGCAGCTCTGTTGATCATTGCACCTCAGAGACCTAAATTGATGGAGGTTCCGTGTCCACACAATCACGGTGGGAAGAGCATGTGGCAGATTGCTTACAGACTCTTAAACTCCCTAACAGAAGTCCCAGAAGTCACAAACATGGCCTTTGCTCAGATTTCATTGGCCAGAGCAAATCATTAGTGTGTGCCTGACTTCAAAAGAATTGGGAAAGGGAAATCTTACCACGATCCTGTAAGACAGAGATTGGAAATATTTAGAAAATAGTTTTAATATCTCTCCCAGATCTGGGGATGGGTTACTGGGGTGAAACCTGGCTCAACCCTTACAAATGATGTCACTGTAACCATGTACCTTGGCTTTATGCCACAGTTTGCTCACCTTCAAAATGTGGATAACAGTGACTACTTTGCCCATAAAAAGTACTCAATACATCCTAATTACTATTACACTTCAATTTTTACTGCCCTTTATATGTTTGAAGACAGTGATACCATTCTCTCTAAAATCCCCGTTGTTATTTATCATGTCTAGCTTAGTCAGCCTTCCTTATATGTGTCTCTCACCATTCTGACTTCCTTTTCAGGTTATACTATATTTTGTAAATATTCTGCCCAAAATACAGTGCCCAGACTGAACACAGTGCTCCAGATGGGATATGGCCATGGCAAATACATTAGGCTAGGTAATTGCCTTGATTTATACCCAACATATGCTTTTGTAGTCCAGGATCCCACCTACTAATTCAGCGCCCATGTCCTGCTATTGTCTCCAATTCCCTGTCACTCAAGCCCGCAGAAACTTTTCACACAAGCTCTGTATTCTATGCTGGTGCAACTAGACTTAAAACCAAAACGAAAAAAAATACTTTAACTATAAGATTTTATTTTTCTTCCTGCTGTAATATTCATCACCGTCTTAGCTCATCTTTCTATTATACCACAAAAATTTTGAACCTTAATTCTATGATACAGCACCCCTGTCCCCAGCTGTTGGTCATCTGCAGATTTGATAGCAAGTACTTCTTTTCTAGCTCTTTCTCTCTCTCTCTCTCTGTGTGTGTATGTTTCCCCCTTTTGTTTTCTTATAGAAAGTGATTTTACAGATAAGGAAATTGAAAGCCAGGTACTCTAAGTGGTTCCAGACTGGGAGGCTGCTTCTTTATTTAAATGCAATGGTTCTGCCATTGTGCCTGCTCCTGACACATGTTACTACAATGCGGGGCCAGGACAGATCTTCCCTCCAGGCCTCTGGAAACCCTCCTCCATCTTGCCACCAGCCCTCATTCAGGCCACTTGGAGATCAGCTGCTCACCCTTAAAAATAGTTGCTGCCAAATCCGTCTTCTAACAAGCTGATTGCAAGGTTATCAAAAGAGATTTTTTTTTTAAATATCTCAAAAAACTCAAAATTGGCTTTGTCTCTCTAGCATACCTACTCATTACTCCCACCATCAGAAAATGCATTTAGTTAATTCAGAAAAAATTATGAAAGAATTAAATAACAAAAGTGTTTGGCAGAATAAAAGTATAAAAATGTTTCTGAGTTATATTTCGAATGTTAAATTTGGGTGTTTATGTGGTGGTCTGGACCTATCTGTAAACACCTTGTTAAACTTTATAGTTAGATTTTTCTCATCATGGGCATTCATATTGCCAAAATCCTTCATGGGTGGCTCACACAACTTTTTATTTGTAAGTTTTTAAAATTGGATTTATTGAGGTATAATTTACATCCTGTAAAAAATTACCCTTTGAAGCACATAGTTCTCTGAGTTTTAACAAATGTCGTGTGTGTGAGTTTGTGTATTTTAGTCTTCTGGGAACATATCCTAAGAATCCCGAAACACTAATTTGAAAGCATATATGTGCCCCTATGTCCATTGCAGCATTATTTACAATAGCCAAGATCTGGAACCTTTTTGTTTATGATTTTCAACAATCAGTACAGAAAAAGCAATTCTTTGTGAAAAGTAAATATTTTCCACCATTTCTCAAGATGATTTCCCGAATTGTTCTTGCAGTGAAGAAATTACTAAAGGGAGGAGAGTGATGATATATGGTCCGCCAAGAGCAAATGATACTGCAAAGACTGTCATCCAGTGGGAACAGAGCAATGACACTTGTGATTACGTGTGTGTATTGATCACTCCCTTTCAGGAGCTGGGGGTCATTTCTAGTTCCCTGCTTCCCACGTGGGCCACTTTCGGGCAAGCTGTTCCCTTTGTGAAGTCAGCAGGGGTGCTGGAGGAGAGAACTTAAACAAATGAGACGTGGCTGTTAACTTTTGACCATTTGTCATGTGCCTTTTGGTCCTGGGCGATACTCTTCCAAAAGGACTCTGAGACACTGGAGTTCTCTTCCTAACCCTGCACAAAGGAAGACAGCTGAAAATAGAAGTCTAACTTTATAAGGGCCTCTCTAGCCCTCAGAATCCAGGCCCTGGAGTGTAAACTAATTTTACAAGGCTGCTCTGACATGTGAGGGTTTGCACCAAGCTGGGGGAAAGGCTCTTGCTTACCTGGCCCTCGGGCTATGCAGAATCTGGGAGTATGTTTGCCTCCCCCAGCTTGGGAGTGTTTGGAACTTTTCAGAACTCTGGTTTAGTTTGACAGTAGGCGTTTGAGGAACATAAAAAGTGTGCCTTCCAAGTAATGCTGCGATTGGCAGGGTTCCCTCAAAGTAATGGTCCCTGGAGACAGGATTGTGCTGACGGCTCTCGTAAGTAAAGTTTAAGACGGCCAGAGACTGTCTCGGATGCTTTTCTGTCAGTGATTTCTACAGCTGAGTTTCCTGAGATTTATCTCCACGGGGCACTATCCCTTCTAGCAGTGTTCCTGGGAGAGGGTGCATGAAGCTCACTAGGAAAGGGACTCTGGCTGTGGAGAAGGCCATCCATGCCTGGGGACTCAGCCTTCCGGTTTTGAGAGGAGACAGAAGGCCCTATAGGTGTGTAAGCCCTTTTTAAAAGTCAAACTTCTAGGAAAATGTGACATTAAAATTTATCTGTACTCCTTAACATGAACTCACAGGTATTCAAAGAACAGTTATACTCCATCAAGATACAATGAGATGGGACGGAACAAAACCCCCACCAAATCAAAATAACTAGATAAAGCATTAGCAGTCTCGGCTTGGAGACCCCACCTTTAACCAGCTGTACCTCTTGGGCAAGTTACCGCCCTTCTCTCTGAGCTTTAGTTCCCTCCTTCCTGAAACGACGGGGCTGGCCCAGGTGGTCACTGTGGCAATGCCCTAGAAATGTTTTTCATTGTTTTCCTCTATGCAAATGACATACGTCTCTGCATCTATATAAATTACATACACAAATCATGTATTGGTGTCTTTTTTTTTTTTTAATATATCTTTATTGATTTCAGAGAGAGGCAAGGAGAGAGAGAGAGATAGAAACATCAATGATGAGAGAGTCATTGATCGAGCCCGCAACCTGGGCATGTGCCCTGACCGGGAACCGAACCCCGATCGCCTGGATCCTAGGTCGACGCTCAACCACTGAGCCACGCCCGGCTGGGCTATTGATGTCTTTTAACTATTATACAATACAAATAAAAAGTACAAACTAAAAAGGATGAGATAGCATAAGTCCCAATAGAAATCCTGATCTTTTCTTCTTGTACCCCAGTAGCTCATCTTGCCCACCCAATAGGCTGAGTGCTTGTAAGTCTGGGATCTTTAGACCAAAGCCATACCAGTCAGTGGTTCTAATATTAGGGTCATTAGTAGCCCTTTTAGACTGGCTTCTTTTACTTGGTAAGAAGCATGTAAGCTTCCTCCATGTCTTCTCATGGCTTGATAGCTCATTTCTTTTTAGCACTGAATGATACTCTATTGTCTAGATGTCCTACAGTTTATTTATCCACTCACCTACTGAAGGACATTTTGTTTGCTTCCAAGTTTTGGCAATTAGGACTAAAGATGGTATAAACATCCGCATGCAGCTTTTAGCGTAGACATACATTTTCAGTTCATTTGAGTAAATGCCAAGGAGTGTGATTTCTGAATCATATGGTAAGAGTACATTTAGTTATTAAAGACATCTCCAAACTGACCTTCAAAGTGGCTGTACCATTGTACGTTCCCACCAGCAATGAATGAGAGTTCCCGTTGCTCCACATGCTCACCCACAATTTGGTATTGTCAGTGGTTTGGATTTTGGTCTCTCTAATAGATGTATAGGGGTATCTCATTGTTGCTCTATTTTGCAATTCCCTAATGACATCCAACGTGAAGCATTTTTTCTTTCTTTTTTTGTATGCCTACTTGACATCTGTATATCTTCTTTGGTCAGGTGTCTTTTCAGGTCTTTTGACCCTTTTTAAATTGGTTTGTTCCTGTTATTTCTTTCATGGATTGTGCCTTTGGCTCTGTATGTAAAATGTCATTGCCATACCCAAGTTTATCCAGGTTTTCTTCTGTGTTATCTTCTAGAAGTTTTTTATAGTTTTGCGTTTTATGTGCAAGTCTGCGATCCATTTTGAGATAATTTTTTGTGAATGGTATACGCTCTGTGCCTAGATTGTTTTGGGTTCCAGTTCTAGCACCAGTCATTGAAAAGGACTATCTTTGCTACATTGTATTACCTATGCTTCTTTATCAAAGATAAGTTTACTATATGTATTTATATGGGTCTATTTCTAGGCTATGCATTCTTTTCCATTAATCAATTTGTCTGTTCTTTGGCTAATACCCCATTGTCTTGATTACTTAGCATTATAGTAAGTCTTGAAGTAGGGTAAGTGTCAGTTTCTTCCAGTTTATTACCATTAAGTATGATGTTAGCTGTAGGTTTTTGTAGATGTTCTTTATCAAGTTGAGGAAGTTCCCATCTATTTTTTGTTTGCTGAGAATTTTTATCATGCATGGGTGCTGGATTTTGTCAAATGCTTTTTCTGCGTCTATTGATATGATCATGTGATTTTTCCTCTTTTAGTCTGTTGATGTGATGGACTACATTCATTTTCTAATTTGAACCAGTCTTTCATACCTTGGTAAATCCCACTTGGTTGTGGTGTATAGTTCTTTTTGTACATTGCTGGATTTGATCTGCTAATATTTTGTTGAGAATTTTTTGCCTCTATGTTCATGAGAGATATTGATCTCTAGTTTTCTCTCTAGTGTCTGTCTGGTTCTGGCATTAAGATAATGCTGCCTTCGTAGAATGTATTAAGTAGTATTCCCTTTGCTTCTGACATCTGGAAGAGATTGTAGAGAATTGGTATAATTTCTGCCTTAAATGTTTGGTAGAGTTCACCAGTGAACCCATATGGGCTTGGTGCTGTCTGTTTTGGAAGATTATTAATTACTGATTAAATTTATTTAATAAATATAGGTCTATTCAGATTGTCAGTTTCCTTTTTTGTGAGTTTTGGCAGATTGTGTCCTTTGAGGATTTAGTCCATTTCATCTATGTTATCAAATTTGTGGGTGTAGAATTGTTCATAATATTGCTCTGTGATCCGTATAATACCCATGGGCTCTGTAGTGATGTTCCCTCTTTCATTTCTGATATAGATAATTTGTGTCTTCTCTCTTTTTTGTGTTCTAGTTATCCTAGCTGGAAGTTTATCAATCATTGATCTTTTCAAAGAACCAGTTTATGGTTTTGTTAATTTTCTTTATTGATTTCTTGTTTTCAAATTTATTGATTTATGTTCTAATTTTTATTCTTTCTTTTATTCTGCTTACTTTGAGTCTAATTTTTCTTCTTTTTCTGGTTTTCTAAGATGGCAGCTTACACTATTGATTTTAGGTCTTTCTTTTTTCTAATATATGTATTCCATGTTATAAATTTCCTTCCAAGTACTGTTTTAATTGCATCCTAGAATCTTTGATATGTTGTATTTTTACTTTTATTTAGCCCAAAATATTTTAAAATTTCTTTTGCCATTATTCATCTGATTTATATATAAGCATATATATATATACACACACATACATAAGTGAATACATTGTTGCTGTTACTATTTTGAACAAACTGTTATGTTAGATCAATTAAGAATACAAAAAATAAATGTTTTAATTTTATCCTCAGTTACTCATTTGTCAGTGCTCTTCCTTTCTTTGTGTAGATCCACGTTTCTGACCTATATAATTTTCCTTCTCTATGAAGAACTTTTAACATTTTTTGTGAGGCAGATCTACTGCCAACAAATTCCCTCAATTTTGCTTGTCTAAGAAAGTCTTTATTTCTCCTTCACTTTTTAAGGATGTTTTGCAAGGTCAGAATTCTAGGTTGGTGTTTTCTTTTTCTCTCACCACATTAAATATTTCACCCTATTGTCTTCTTGTTTGTATGATTTCTGAGGATATTTGGATATAATTTGTATATGCCTGGGTATTCTGAGCTTCCCCCACCTATGGTTTGGTATCTGACATTAATTATGGTGGAATTTTCAGTCATTATTACTTTATTTTTTTAAATATATCTTTATTGATTTCAGAGAGAGGAAAGGAAAGGGAGAGAGATATAAAAATCAACGATGAGAGAGTCATTGATCAGCTGCCTCCTGCATGCCCGTGACTGGGGACCTAGCCCGCACCCCAGGCATGTGCCCTGACCGGGAATTGAACCCGATCGCCTAGATCCTAGGTCAACGCTCAACCGCTGGGCAGTCATTATTACTTTAAATAATGTTTCTGTTTCTTTCTTTCTTTCTTCTCTGGTAATACCATTATGTGTATGTCACACCTTTTGTAGTTGTCTCACGGTTCTTGAATATTCTGTTCTGTTCTATTTAGTCTTTTTTTTTCTCTTTGCTCAACTTTAGAACTTTCTATTGTTACATCCTCCATTTCAGAGATTCTTTCCTCAGCCATGTCTAATTTACTAAAGAGCCCATCAAAGGCATCTTTTATTTCTGTTAGAGTGTTTTTCATTTCTTGCATTTTTAATTCTTTGTTAGGACTTCCATCTCTCTGTTTACATTATCTGTTTGTTATTGCATGTTGTCTATTTTTTCCATTGAAACATATTAATCATAGTTTTTCTAAATTTCTGGTCTGATAATTCCAACATTCCTGCCATTTCTGACTCTGGCTCTGATGTTTGTTCAGTCTCTTCTGTGTTTTTTGCCTTTTAGCATGCCTTGTACTTTTTTTGTTGAAAGGTGGACATGATGACCTTTAGTAATGCAGTGGTAAGGTGTGGAGGGTCAGGAAGCATTCTGTAATCGTATGGTTAGGACTTAGTCTTTTGGTGAGCTCCTGGTCCTGGACTGTAGACTTAGCATGCTTCTCAGAGTCCCCTCCAGAAGCAGGAGGAGACTTTTCTCTGATAGTCACCATGAGGGCCTAGTAGGGCTCTTGGAGGTTACGGTTGTAAAACTGTGAGGGCCTTCAGATAACTGAATCCCTTTGGATTTTTTTTTTTTTTAATTCTCACCTGAGGACATGCTTATTGATTTTAGAAAGCAGGGAAGGGAGAGAGAGAAAGAGAGAGATCAGCTGCCTCCCATACACGCCCCAACGGGGGATTGAACCCGCAACCTAGTTATGTGATCTGACTAGGAATCGAACCTGCAACCTTTCAGGGTACGGGACCATGTTCCAACCAACTGAGCCACATGGCCAGGGCCCCTTTGGAGTTTTTATCTCTCAGAGCTTTCTGCACTGAGTCTCCAGCAATTTTTCAACAGCAGTTCAGGTTTTCGTACCCCAGCTGGTTCCCATGAAAGTCTTTGCTTATGGATTTCTGCTCAGGTCAATTGCGATTTTCTGTATCCACCTATCTCCCTAAGTTTTGGTGTAGCAGTTTCCCCTGTGATCTCACCTTTCTGCTGGGTGTAAGAAAAGTTGTTAATTTGTTAGTTTGCTCAGTTTTTTACTTGTTTGGATGGAATGGAAACATCTAAGCTCCTAATGCCAGACTGGAAACTCTAACTTACATTTTTAAACTTGAGTAATTATGGCATCTTCATGGGGAATCAAACTTTTCTAAAGCATAATTTACAATGGCTATATACTACTCCATTGTGACGTGTCTTGTATTAAATATCTTTTTAATAGGATATTTATGGGGGGTTTCAGTTTTGATTTTACTTTTATTTTCTCTTCTTTTGCTATTATAAATAAGGCGATTGACCTCCTTATAGGTAAATCTTTGTACATATTCATTTCATTACTATTTGACAATGGAAAATTCCTGGACATGACTGCATGTGGTGTGGTCATTCCCGTGCTGCAGGGACACTGAGCATGGGATGGCTGCTTCCTACGGGAAGTTTCACAGGCAGGACTCCAGAGTGTTGAAAGCCAGGGAAGCCTTTTGTTTAAATCCAGTAAGAAAGAGGGGTGCAGCCTGGGCCACATTGCTCAGCTGTGGCTGAGATTAAGGGGCCACAAGAACCAGGGACGTGGGGGCAAAAATAAAAGACACAGGAAGAAGATTTTAAATCTTAGCTGCGGATGAAAACATAGAAAGTTAAAGTTATGAAAAGGAGACCCGCTAAAAGAACAGAATTGACTGTACCAAAGTAGTTCTCATCATAATCTCTTGGAGTTTTACTGTTCCTTGGATTTGGGGACACAAATATGAAGTTCAGGTGTGTCCTAATGAAAAGTTCCATTTGTGGAGTACTTATGTATGCAAGGCACTGCTGTCTAACCCTCACCATAACTCTACAAAACACGTATTAATATCTACAGAGTCTGGAAGAGAGACTGAATCTCGGAGGAGCTACTTGACTTCCTGAAATCATACAACTAGAAACAAGCTCAGGATTTCAGCTCTGGGACTTGTCCGATGGCTCCTGCTACACCACGTTGCTATTTTATATGGAGGTGGATAAGCATCGGTACTGAATGACATCCAGCACCTAAAACTGACGTGGCTAAGAGGATTAATTAAAATAAAATCTGTGCTTGTGGGACTTTCTGCAGAGGGAGAGGATGGGGCTCACAGAATCAAAATAGGAAAGCAGAATTTGGTCAAGTCCAAAAGGAGAACACCGTAGCTAAAGCAGAAAACATCAGAAGCTCTGAGTCCCTAGAAAGCCGCCAGGAGATAGAGAAAGGGAAGGAAGGAGCCGAGAGGGACTAGGATAGTTGTCCCAAGTGCCTAATGATAATTTTTATTGGGTGCTATGGCTTGCTGGAGGGGTTGATCTGATTTAAAGGCACCCACCAGGGCCTGGTGGTATTCAAAGGATGGCGGCAGAGATCGGGCTCCAATCTAGGTCTACGAGACCCTGGAGCCCACACGGGGCCCATTCTGGACAGTCTCTATCAAAGACAGAACCAAGTGTTTTGTTTTCAAGCAGTTAGACTGTGTCCAAAGAGAAAAGATGCAATGTTTACTTTGAGTTGGAAGTGGGCTCGGGAGGGGCTGTTTTCCTCTAATATTCCTACATCCTGTCATTAAGATAGAAATTAATAAAACCAACAACATGGAAAGCTGTATGATAGATGGATACTGAGTGAGAAGGGAAAAAACACAGTTGTTAGGGAGGGAAAACCTTTCCAGAGATACAGTTCTCTCCTACACACCACCAGGGGAGAGCCTGGCAGCCAGCCAGGGGTGCACTTAGGGGACTTTTTAGTGAGATTATAGGGTGTCGAGCAGGGAGTTTGAAATGGGTGTGGGGGATTTGAAATAAAGGCAGTATCTGGCTATGCGTGCTGTGAGCTAAGAATTTGCATTTACAGGATGTCCCTCAATTGTGCACAACAGGGGTCTGTAAAGTTTTTCTGTAACGGTCCAAATAGTAAATATTTTAAGCTTCACAAGCTATAAGGTGTCTGTCCCAAAGAGTAAACTCTGTATAGCAAAAGCATGGACGGACAATATGTAAATGAATGGGGTGGCTATGTGCCAATTAAATTTGATTTACAAAATCAGGTGGTGAGCTGGATTTGGCCCAAGGGCAATAGTTTGCTGACCCTGGTCTTGAATACGAAAAAGGGGGCACATGTGTATGTGTGTTTGCATGTGTGTTAGAAAGGCAGAGTGAGTCCTAGCAACTTTTCAATATGAAAAGATTCAGACATTTGAAGTAGATATGGTAACTATCCGAAACAATCTAAAGACCCAACAAGGAGCACCGGTTCCCCCTCTCTGTCCGTCTCAGATTGGAGGAGCAAATTAAAAATAAATACGTATCTGCCAACGCAGAGGACAATGCAAGGCATTTTCGAACGCCCATACGTGAAGTGCAGGCAAGGTCTGCAAAGAACAAAGACAGGAGAGAGGGGGAGGTTGGAGAGGATAGCCTGGAAATAACAGTGGGGAAGCAATAAATAAAGCCCCAGTGATGAGGAAAAGGGAGGTCAGACTTACAATAAGGCCTTTCCGGGGCACTAGGGAAAGGAGCAAACAGCTGGGAGCTGCGAAAAGAGGAAAAGGTGGAGAGCGACTTTAGGGAGTGTTAGCAGGACGTGCCCTGATTAAATGCACGGGGAATGCTAGCCTTGCTCTTAAGACATGTCAACAGGTTAAAACTGCGGAGCTTTGGGAGCTGAAATAATGGCTTGTCCAATAACAGTGAGATTAGGAGTTCTCAGGGAAGGGGTGGGTGTACTTAGGCATGTGTTTATGACCTTCTGGAAGCTGTGCGCTCCCTGCAGGAAATCCGACTTAGGGGTTAGCGATTCAGCTGGGGCGTGAGGCACGCAGTGAGAATCATTGGCTAAGCAGTCACTCTTTCATTCATTTTCTTTTCTTTTTTAAAATTCTCTTTATTTACTATTTATTTTTTTAAATTGAATTTATTGGGGTGACATTGGTTAATAAAATTGTATAGGTTTCAGCTGTACAATTGTATAATACATCATCTGTATATCGTACTGTGTGTTCACCGCCCCAAGTCACGTCTCCTTCCATCACCATTCATCACCCCTATACCGTCTTCTCCCTCCCCCCACCCCCCTTTCCCTCTGCTAATCACCACACTGTTGTCTGTGTCTATGAGTTTTGTGGGGGGTTTTTTGCTTAATCCCTTGACCTTTTTCACCCCTCTTCCCAACCCCCCTCCTGCCTGACAGCTGCCCATCTGTTCTCTGTCTCTCTGAGTCTCTTTCTATTTTGTTTGTTTATTTTGTTCATTAGGTTCCACATATGAGTGAGATCTCGTGGTATTTGTCTTTCTCTGACTGGCTTATTTCACTTAGCATAATACTCTCCAGGTCCCCCCATGCTGTTGCAAAGAGTAAGAGATCCTCCTTTTTTAGGGCCAAGTAGTATTCCATTGTATAAATGTATCACAGTTCTTTTATCCACTCATCTACTGATGGACTCTTGGGTGTTCATCTTAGCTATTGGAAATAACACTGCAGTGAGCATAGGGGTGCATATATTCTTTTAAATTAGAGTTTCAGGTTTATTCAGATATATTCATTTTTCCTTCCATCCATTCATGGGCCCAACAGATATTTATGGAGAGTCCCCCATGTGCCTCTTCAGGGACCCCAGCAATCAGAGATCATCAGGTACCTGAAGAAATTGTGTCAGAGACGTGATGGCAGCTTCAAAGTGAATGCCCAGGAAAAGGGCATGGGGCCTCCATCAGCCCAGAGGAGGGAGAGGGCAGGGCATGGATATTCATAGAAAGATTTCTCCAGCACAAGGCAGATGCCTCCAACTGGACTGTGGAATCTCAGAGCTGGAAACAATTTTGAAGATTATTTTTTCCCTCTCACTTTATAAATAGGAAAACTGAGACTCTCAGAGAACACTAAGGATGAAAAATAAAATTTATTGAGTGCGTATTGTATGCTAGGCACTGTTTTATGTTCTTGTTGTTTTACAGGAGCAAAATATATATATAACATAAAATTTACAATTTTAATAATGTTAAAAGTACAAGTCAGTGGTATGAAACACACTGACAGTGTTATACAGTTGTCATTATCTTGTTCCGGAACTTTTCCGTTACCCCAAAAGGAAACTGTATTCATCAAGCAGTAACTCCCCATTCCCCGCTCCCTCCAGCCCCTGGAACCACTAACCTGCTTTCTGTCTCTATAGATTTGCCTATTTCTGGACATTCCATATAAATGGAATCATATAATATGTGACCTTTTTAGTTTTTTTTGGTCCAGCTCATTCAGTTCGCGTCGTGTTTCAAGGTTCCATGTTGTGGCCTGTATCAGTACTTCATTCCTTTTTTGTGGCTATAATATTCCACTGAATAGATATACCACACTTAGTATAACCATTCACAGGCTGATGGACATTTGGGTTTCTATTTTTTTTGGCTGTTGTGAATAGTGCTATGCCAGGCACTTTTTAAAGCAATTTACATTTATTAATTTAATCCATTTACAACAAAGCCTTGGAGGGAGGAACTTGAATTACATGTATTTTACAAATGAGAAAAGAGAGATTAGATCACTTGCCCAAGGGATACAGTTAGTAGAAGGGAGTTGAGAGGTTGGAGCAATGACTAATTTTCTTTCATTTTCCAGCCCAGGGCTCTTTCCACTCTCCCCACTAGCTCAGCTCTGTAAGGGCACTCACCATGTGCTCCTGACTGCTCTTCCTCAGTGTCTACCCGGCCACATGTGCTCAGTACATTTGGGGTAAATTAGTTGACTTAAACTCCTTTGCTAAATAATATGTAGGAAACAAAAGGAAGGATTGGAGATTATTTTTAAAAGTCACTCTATGTATTATAATAGTAAATATATAAAACAACTGATCCAGTAACAGGGTATTATAAATAATTTATGGTGTATTCACATGAAATAGTACAGAGACATTAAAAATGATACTGTAGCCCTGGCTGGTGTGGCTCAGCTGGTTGAAACGTTGCCAGGTAAACCGAAAGGCTGTGGGTTCAATTGCCAGTTAGGGGACATACCTAGGTTGAGGTTTGGTCTCCAGTTGGGGCGCGTAGGGGAGGCAGCCGGTCAGTGTTTCTTTCTCACATCGATGTTTCTCTCTCTCTCCCTTTCTTTCTCTCTAAAAAAAATCAAACATATCCTCAATTGAGGATTTTAAAAAAAGGTACCATATTAGGATAATGGCATGAGAATGTGTTCCTGGTTTATTCGGGCTCTCAGCCCTCTGAAGGAAGGATTATCAACTCCTTGGGTAGGAAACCTGCGGCCTAGAGAGGGTAAGCAGCCTGCAGGAGCCCAAGCCAGGAGCCTGTCTACAGCCCCAAACCCACGCTCAGCCACAGTGAAAAATTGAAGGGATAGTGAGCAAAATCTCAGCAGTGGTGTATTTTTGAGCAGAGAGAAGATGGGTAACGTGTTTCCTTTTATTTCTTCAGCAACATTTTCAACATTTCCCATGAAGACCTTGCATTGCTTCTGCAGTTGAATAAATGCTTTACATATTCTGTTACAACAAAGAGAACCCTGCTCGAGTTAACCTCAGATCACAGTCGATTAAAAAAAGAGATTAAATTCTCATAAAAAAAATATGGGCCACAGCAAAATTAAGGCACAGTGTTGGAGAGAAACCCTCAATGGAGGGACAGTTCTGTGGTCACTTTCTTGACCATCTCCACATTTGGGAACTATTAATGGATGCTGACCACTCCTTTTCCCTAAATAAGCATTTCTATCTCCCAGTTCCTTACAGAGTTCTTGCGATGACTTGAGAAAGCAGTTGACAAGCCACACCAAGCCCTTTGCAGCTGTAGCCTGCTCCTGTGTGATGTGGTAGAAATTCGAAGCTTTCAGTTAGTTATGCCCCTCTATTCTCTAACCTCTACCTAAAATTTTACCTTGCTCTTTTTAATTTAATTTAATTTTTAATTTTGTTTTTATTTATTTTTAGGCATAATTGACATACAGCATTATATTAGTTTCAGATGTACAACCTAATGATTCAGTGTTTATATCATATTGCAAAATGATCACCATGGTAAGTCTACTAAACATCTGTCACCGTACATAGTTACAGAATTATTTTTTCCTGTGATGAGAACTTTTAAGATCTGCAATCTTAAACTTTCAAACATGTAATACAGCGTTATTAACTATAGTCCCCATGCTGTACTTTAGTCTCCAGGACTTACTTTATGACTGGACGTTTGTACCTTTTGACCCCCTGCGCCCAGTTCGCCGCCGCCCCCCCCCCCCCCCCCCCCCCCGGCAGCCACCAGCCTGTTTTCTGTAGCTGAGCTTGTTTGCTTGTTCTGTGAGTCCACGGATGAGTGGGATGCTCACGTCTGAATATTGCCAGGAAGCCCTTGCTTGGGGCCCGTCCCGCAGCCTCCACAGAGGATTGGAGAAGTAACCCTTCTTCAAATTGGTAGCATAAGAACAATTGTCCTTGGTTATTGTTTGTACTGTTGATAGGAACAACATTAGGAAAACAAGTCATCGTTTCTAAGGATTTAGGTTGTTGATATTTAATTCCAAATTTCCCCTTTCAACTCCTGTCTCATTCAGTCAGCAATGATGTGGCTCCATAGTAGCTGTGATATTGTCATAATTGCCATAGAAACCTTCTGGAAAGCTGCAGACACCGGGTTACACCCTCCCTGCAGGCTGAGGCAGGAAGGCCAGATGGGCTGCGAGGGGGGAAAAAGGCCCTCGGTGAGCCATAAATCACCTGGTGCTGGGGTGGGGGTGGGGTGAGGGAAGACAATGGGGGAGGGGGAGGGGAGAAAACGGCTTTAGGAGGCCTTTGGTGCAGTCTTTGCCACAGGGTGAAATTCCCAAATGCCTTGGCTAGCAGTGCAGGCTCCTTTCCAAGGCCAGTGTCTGGCCCTGGTTACTTGCTTGGACCCTGATGCTAATGAGGCCAGAGACAAGGATTTCTTCTTATGTGGATTGCTGACTTCAGTGGTCATCAGCCACAGACAGACGTAAGGTCCTGGTCAGCTCCTGTGTGTATGAAGACAGGGAGAGAAAGTAACATGCAATGAATGCCATCTTTGTGTGCCAGGCTGGACACGTGAATGCAGGGGTCCCCCCTTATGCCCAGTTTCAGTTTCCAGTTTCAGTTCAGGTTAAGTGTGCTCTGCAAGTACTAGATGGAACATTTCAGAAATCCACAATTCATACGTTTTTAAATTGTGTGCTATTCAGAGTAGTGTGACATCTCCCACTGTCGAGCTTTGTCCTGCCCAGGAGGTGAATCATCCCTTTGTCCTGTGTGTCCACATGGTATACACCACCCACTCATGAGTCAGTTGGTAGCCGGCTGGGGTATCAGATCCGTCATTAGAGTGAGAGACCACGTTCATATAACTTTTATTGTCGTATATTTGTTATAATGGCTCCATTTTTATTATTAGCTATTGTTTTTAATCTCTTACTGTGCCTAATTTATAAATTAAACTTTATCATAGGTGAGTATGTATAGGAAGAAACTATCCACAGTTTCAGGCATCACTGAGGGGCTTGGAACGTATCCCCACGGATATGGGCGGACTGCTGTCCCTTTGGACCTTTATGGTGTCCCTGAGATATGATTATTCTCATTTTATAGATGAGGTAACAGGGCTACTCTCACTCTCTCCGTCCCTCAGATTTCAGCTTCATCTTAAGTGTTTCCAGGGACCTTCCCCTGGGTTCTCAAGGCCCAGTGAGGTGTATCTCTCTCCTTCCTTCCTTAGGCACCTCTGTTTGACACTTAAACCATTCTGTGGTGTAGATTCTTGTTTACCTCTTTCCCACTAGCCTGGGAATCTTTGGAGGGCATTCCCCTTAGTATCTAACACAGTGGTTGACTTATAGTAGGTGCTCAACACATATTTTTAAATGAATAAATAAGAAAGTCTTAGTAACTTATTAAAAAAAAATGTATCATTTTCACAGTTGTATCCCTGGGATTATCACAGTCCCTGGCATATAACAGACCCTCAATGAATATTTGAATGAAATAGTGAATGAATGGACATCAACTAGCTCATTACCCAGTGTACCAGGGAGTCATGCCAAGCTTTTCTGACTTCAGGCACTGTGTTGCATTAGCTGGTAGGAAGGATCATTGTCACGTCTAGCCAGAAATTCAAAGTGCATAGCTTCCTGATAGTGGCTTGGTATGGTCTGCTTTGTGAAGAACATCTCATTACATAGCAGCTCTTGTACTTACCTGAGGCCACTCCCAATCTGGTGGAAAGAACATTTGTCTGAAAGCCAAGAGAACGAAAGTGAGAACTGGTTCTGTTACTTATTGTGTAAATTGGGCCAAATTCCTTCATGTTGGCTTCTCAGTCTTCAAAACAAATATTTACTTGAGTTAAATCTGAGCTGTTCTAGGAGCATACCTTCTCTTTTAAGAAAATCCAAAGTAATCTTATGCATAACCCCAATAAAAGTGGAGCTGTTTGGATAGAGGCCTTCTCCACCTTTGGTAGCCTCTGAGGAAGCTCAGTGGACAACAAGGTTTCTGGTAAACATGGTTTGGAAGCCACTAGAATAGATTATATTTAGGGCCCCTTTGGTTGTAAAGTTCAAGAATTCTAGCAATATGGACACTGAGCCCCTCAAGCTATGCAGCCAGTCCTGGGCTAATGGTGTGTGCCACTTTCCCTTACAAACAGTCATCTTGATAGGAATGGGCACGGGATTTGGGGTCATGATTTCTGATTTCGGAACTCAAAACTACCACTTCCCCAAAGGGTATCACCATTGAGCAAGTCATTTCACTTCTCTAAGCCAATCAGTCACTATAAATTGGGGTAAGTATTCTTTTGTGATTGGGTTTTATGAGACTCATAATAACTATCATTTACTAAGTCATTTGGTTGGGAGAGGCAATCCACCCTGGGCTTTGAATATTCCTGCATGTTCTTGTTGGTTATCCCCAAAATGCAAGGCCCTGACTGCTTTTTCACCTGGATTATTCCTCCTAGCTATGTTTCCAGTGAGCAAGCTTGACAGATGAGGTAACATTTTTCCCAGACATAGGGTTGTCTTACTTCAGCATACTATGAAAACAGCGAATCCCCCAAGCACCGTGTTCTGTAACACAGCCCACTGTGTGCAGGCATCCGTGTTGGGCCCTTGGTGTCATCCCTATGTGACTTGGGAAGCGTGAACAATCAGTGAAAACCAACATGCAACTCTGGCTAATGCTTTTGTAATGAAGTAATGAAGTCATTTGTCTCTGACCCAGGGGTCTCCTGTCTTCTGTCAGAATCCATGAAATAGTAGTGACAAGCTAACTTGCTAGGTTGTAAGTAGGATAAAATCTCAGACCCTATGCAGTTCTTGACATGTTGTATATATTACATTACATTAAGTGAATGATCACAACAGCTATTTGAGGTAGGTATTTCTAGTAGCCCGATTTCGTAGATGACAAAACTAAGTTTCAGCAAGGTTCAGTAATGTGCCAGTGATCACACAGCTATTATATGGCAGAATGGAGATCTAATTAATGTCTATCTTAAGCCAAAGGTTATATCCTTGACTACAATATATTTCCTTTCTGAATAATGGCTATGAAATCCCTTCCAAACAGTAAAGCATTATATACAGATGTTATTTTTAATGAAAATGTAATTATGATGTGATCCTTAAGAAACGGGTTCATTTCAACACATGTGTATTGATCATCTACTTTGGCCCTAGTCGTCCCCCCCCCTCCCCCAGCAAATAAAGCTGCCTATTTAAGCTTCTGTGGAACACCTGGGTTCAGTCATCACTGTGCTGTTTACTAGCTGTGTGATGTTGGACGAGATATTTCGCATCTTTGTATCAGTTGACGTTCAGTCATAAAAACAGACACCATCCTAGGTGCTTCAGATAGAGGGATTTAATACAGAGAACTGAGTATACACGGAAAGAGCAAAGAGGAACATAGAGGTAAATCTAGAGAGAGTAACCAGAGGAAGTAGCAGCAACCACCCAAGGCTGAACGAACAGAGAGAGAGGGCTGGTGCGCTTAACTACAATATACTGTAGTTAAGGAAATAACCTTTGGCTTAAGGTTTCTGAAAAGAGACCTCTACCTGGCTGCTCCTGCTGCTCTTGAGGTGTGGCAAAACTGGGAGTGGACGTGCCCGAAATCTGGAAGCTATAGGAGTGATGCTGCAGGGACAGGGAAGCAGGAAGGAAGTCTGTCTCCCTTTGTTTCTCTCTTCTCCATTTTCTGCCTTCTATTTGCAGGACTTAATAGGAAACTAGCCAGGTAAGGGCCCTGGGTCATGCAGTTTGCAGTTCCGGCCGATTAGAGGTTAGCGAGTGTAGGATACAGTAGTCAAGTAACCAGCACAGCTGCTGCCCCTGGGCCCCATGTCTGTAACGTGGGGATAACGTCCATCTCATTATATTCTTTTGGAGGGTTAAATGAAATAACCAATCAGTTGCTTGGGACTGATCGCAAGTGCCCAATAAATGTAAGCTCTTATTATTCTTGTTCTGCTAAGCTGGCTTTCTCTCTAATCTGCGCCTTTGCCCGGTTTCCAGCGGGACTCGGGTGTGAACGCTGGCTTCAGGGATTATCAGGCCATCTGGGAGGCTGGCTTTGCTAAACCCCATGCAGAGAGCAAGCCTCAGAACTCTGCCCTTGCCCTTGTGAGTCGAGATGGGAAACCTCTCCCCAGAGATGTTTAATTAGCTGGTTGTCAGGATGATGCTGATAGATGAAATGCCTGCCTCACACAGGGGCTGTGGTTGCTCTGATGTGGATTCTTAGTTTATTTCATGTGTCATCCTGCTGCTTCTCTTTCCCCAAAGAAAGACCCCCAGCCTTCCACTTTTCTCTCTCCCATGCTCTCTTCAGAGAAGATAAAATGTCCTTCACTGAGTCAGCAAGATTTGTGCTACCTAACAGCTGCTCAGGGGCCTGGAGCTTCCTGCTGCACCCTCTCAGAGCACACAGCCAACTTGAGTTTCAGCAACACAGCCTGGCAACTTAGGATTCAGATCGTGGAGTAGGAACAACCAGGGTTCAAATCCCCGATCAATGTTTTATATCACCTCGGGCAAACAGCCTCTTTGAGCCTGAGCTTTCTCATTTGTAAAATGAGCATGGTAATTGTATGTATATCTCAGGATTGTTGGCAAAATAAAAGAAGATAATTCACTTAAAGCCCTAAACCCAGCATGCTTCACATTTCACAAACACTCAATATGCAATAACTATTATTACTGCCTGTCGGCACTATCTCTTCTGTTTTATGAACTCCTGATATACTCAGCGTTGAATTTACTTATTCCACAAATGTTTATTGGTCACTCATTAGGTGCCAGATACTGTGCAAATAACTGGAGAACCAGAAATGAGAGAAATGCAAACCTGACCTGGTGGAGATAGAATAGAGTTCCTGCCTTTAGGTGCTAACAGTTTAGGAAGTGTTGGGGGAGGGGGTTGGCCATGTTCACGAGGCCCCAGTACAGTGTGCTAGGTGTCACAGTAGGGTTACAAAGGGATACGGGGGCTAAGAGACAGAGAGCTGACCCCAGACTCGGGGGCCAGGGAAGGCTTCCCATGACCGCAATGCACCGTTGAGTTAGTCTGGCAAAATAGGCACGCCTGGTATGCATGGTGATGAAAATTTATGCTGGCATGTGGGGGGGGGGGGTGCCCGGAGGGTTGTGTTTGTGGTGGTGCTGGGGGGTGTATGTGGCATGTTTCCAGGCAGAGGATCTATTATAGAGAAAGCATGGCACGCTTTAGAACCTGAACTCCTATAGATAATGAGGGCATTAGTTGGGCAAAAGTTGGGCAAAAGCCAGAGACATCAGCCAGGGCCAGATTATGCAGAGCCTGACAGACCATGTGCAGGGTTGCAAAACCCTGGGAGCCTTCTCGAATTCTGTTGGCTGTCTCTTTCTTTTGAACGGTGCCATCTGCTTCTCAGACCATACCTCTTAATATACTATGGCATTTGTCTAACCAATAATCAATTCTCTCCTTTTTTATTAAGTCAGCCCTGATTTTGTTGAGGGCGGCAGTATGCCTAACTTGAGAACCTCCGTTTTCCAGCCTCCCTCACAGATAAAGTTATGCATAGCTGAATGACCGTCCTAACTAATACTGATGTGTACAGCCTGGAGATGTAATGAAAATCATGTGAAGCCCCTCTGACAGACTAATAAATGCAGAGGGACTGTTAGAAGCTTTGAGAAATGTGTTATCTCATGCAGTGGATAACCCAGGATAAATCCTTTATTGAAAAGCATTCTTATAAGAGAAATAATTAGAAAGAGAGCAAAAAATGGTAGGACACAAGAAACATGAATTCTGGGCCCACCTCTGGAAAGTCTAATTGTGATTCTGCATGAGCCATTAACTATCAAATAATGCAATTCCCTGGGAAACTGGAAACAAAGCCTCTACTGCAGTGCTATTATGAAGATCAAATGAAATATGGTGATAGTAATAGCACTAGCTAATGTTCATTGAGTGTTTCCTGTATTCCAGACACTGTTTTAAGCAATTTGCATGTACTGTATCCTTTCACTTGAAACACAGATCATGATAATCTATGAGCGCTACCATTTTATAAGGAAGTGAAATGAGAGAGATTAAATAACTTGCTCAAAGTCAGAAAGCTTCTAGTAAGAGGAGCCAGGGTTAGAATCCCTTTCAGCTGACTCCAGAGCCAGAGACTCATCATGTGGTAGAGATTTTGAAAAATTGTATACTACATACAAAGGGAAGAAGATTATCATGTCCACATGTGACTTGCATGGATTACTGAGAATTAGAATAAATAAAATATGCTAAACGTTAACCCTGTATTGGCTGGTGTTTCATATTACTTTAAAGGGTCTTTCAAAGCCTGATGTGGTTTCAGAACCAACATTCCTTTGTAGGCAATCTTTCTCTCTGCTTGCCTTTAACATCTTTTCATTGTCTTTTGAGTTCTGCAATTTTAAAGATTTTTTTTTTTTTTTTAAATATATCTTTATTGATTTCAGAGAGAGGAAAGGAGAGGGAGAGAAAGTTAGAAACATCAATGATGAGAGAGTCATTGATCAAGCCCACAACCCGGGCATGTGCCCTGACCGGGAACCGAACCCCGATCGCCTGGATCCCAGGTCGACGCTCAACCGCTGAGCCACGCCCGGCTGGGCGAGTTCTGCAATTTTATAAAGATTTAGGTATTTTGATTTTTCCTTCTCTGAACTCAGCATACTTTTTGAATCCAAGGAGACACGTCTTTCAACAATTCTGTAAATGTCTTAGCCACTATCACTGTAGTATTCTCTCTCCATCCCTTCTCCTTTCCTATCTGCAATTCCTGTTAACTTAATGGTGAACCATCTCACTAATGTCCTGGACTCTTATATTTTCTATTATATTTTCCATTTCTTTTCATTATTTGCCACAATGAGAGTTATTTGATCATATTTACATTTCAGCTCACAAATTCTCTCTTCAGACGTATTTAATCTGCTATTTAACTGTCCATTAAGTATTTATTTCACTGATTTTTTTTTTTTAATTTTCCAGAAGACATATATCCTTTCCCTTTTTTTGAAATCTGCATTTTTCTGTTTTGATAGCATCTTACTCTGTTCTTGTACTTCAATCTTATTTCTGTTATGAATTTTGTCAATTTAAACATGCTGATTTTATTTTATCTATTTGATTCTTTTATTATATGAAGTTTGGAGGGGACTTAGTGTATTTATTGTGTCTGCTAAATCTTGCTTATGATAGATTATTTTCTTATGTGTTTTGTAATTTCTAATAGCTCATATTAGATAGTGCTGTTTTTTGAAAGAATCTAATGAGCCTGAGTCTAGAGTGTCTCTTGTGAGTGGCTTTGCTTTTGCCAGATACCCCAATGGTATCTTTGTCATGACCATTTTTAATGTTAATATCTCACTTTAGGAATCCCTAGTGGTTTAAAATAAAATCCAAGCCTGTGTTACAAATTCTTAGGAGACCCACCTTACAATGCCCCATCAAGAGCTTGGGCCAACGCCAACAAGTTCCATGTTACCACCCTTCATTAAAAAGATTTTCCTACTTGATTTTCTTCACGAAAGGACCAACATTTATATGGCGGGGGGGGGGGGGGGGGGGAGGTGTCTCTGTTCCAACTCCACCTGCTTTGGTTTGGACCAAAGGGCCTCTTTTCTTGTCCTCTCTGGAGCTTTAAAACCCAAACCCTTGGTTAGCAAGATGGGCAAATTCCTATAAGGCAGCCAAAGTTTCACCCCTCCTGCTTACTTCTATTTTTAGTCCCTTCCTTTTCTTGCCTTTAATTATGTGTTGGAAGAGCTAAGTCATCTAATCTACCATATTCTGGACATCAATTATTTTATAGTCATAAAAATTGTCCTCTGAGTGGACCCAGGATAACTAAAAGTTCATGTTAATTTAAATAAAATCAGTTTGTTTCTCCTTTTGACTAGGCGATTGAAGGACTAATGGGCATTAGGGCTTAATTTCCGTTGCTAAAATTATAGATTAATTGGCATCCTTTCTTCAATTTTGAATTTCAAAATGAGGTTCCTTACCATTTGTAGCTGTATGAATTCCAGCTCTAGCTCTACAACTTACTTGCTATGTGAGCTTGGTCAAGTAACTTAAAATCATTGTGGCTCAGTTTTCTCACTGAATAAATACTATCAGCCTTGGCAGGTTGCTGTGAGAACTGAATAATACACATAAAACATTAGGAAAAGTTCCTGGGTGGATAGCACTTAATAATTTTACTCTTGTTTTTATTATTACTGTCATTTTCCATAGAAGCAGTATGATCATTGTGCATTCATTTCTGAGGATGAGTTTATTGGTGCTACTTTGTGTTCATACTCTTAATCCAAATAAATTAACTTCAGCCCTGGCCAGTGTGACTCAGTTGGCTGGGCATCATCCTGTGCACTTAAAGGTTACCGGTTCGATTCCTGGTCAGGGCACGTACCTGGGTTTTGGGTTCAGGAGGCAACCGTTCGCTGTTTCTCTCTCACATTGATGTTTCTCTCTCTCCGCATGTCCTCAGGTAAGGATTAAATTAAAAAAAATTTAACTTCAGATTTTTTTTCACTCTAATTTTCCCCTCCAAAACCTTTATAAGAGTGTTTTCAAGAGTTTGAGTCATCTTTCTTATTGTAATAAAATGGCAGGACAATCCTTTGCATGGGATTACTCCTGTAGCTCCTAATGACTGTGATCTTTCCACCTTTTCTAAGGTATATCTTACTTAATCTTTAATTTATCTTATATTTATTAACAGCTCCGAGGCTTTGCTTTTCTCTCTTCTCTCAAGGTGTTCTTTCCATTCCCCTGATTAATTTTCCATTTCGAGCAATTTGTTTTGTGATTTCGATCTTTCTGTCAGGTCCTGAGCAATGACGGTCATGCTGTGTCAATATTAAGACCGGTCTCAGCAATCATATGATGCCAGCGCGCTTGTCCAGGCACCCTCCTCAGAGCTCCTCTTGGCTTTCCTTTTTGAAATGCCATTACTTTAACTTTTTATTTTGAAATGATCATAGGCTCGCAGGAATTTGCAAAAGTGGTACATAGAGCCCTTCGAACACTTCACTCAGCTTTTACCAGTGGTCACGTCTTAGGTAACAATAGACGTGTCAAGGTCAAAACCAGGAAGCTGACGCTGGTACAGTCACGTTACCTAGATGGCAGGGCCTTGCTCAGAGTTCACCAGTTTTTACATTCATTTGTGTGTGTGTGTGTGTGTGTGTGTGTGTAGTTCTATGCAGTGTCACCCCATGCATATTCATATAAGCACCATTATGACCCAAAATACACAATTGTTTCATCACGCTAAAGAAAGTCCCTCATGCTACCTAAAGTTTTGCTGTTTTGAGGATATTGTATAAATGGGATCATACAGTGCATCACTTCGCGATATTATTTTTTTCATTAAGTGTAATGACCTTAAGACCCATCCGTCCATCCTACTTTTTCTTCTAGCTGTAGTTTGACCCTTTTAATTGCTGAGTAGTATTGCCTCGTGTGGATGTACCAGACTCTAGCTATCCAGCCCTCCTCCTGATGGACATTTGGGTTGTTTCCACTTTGGGGCTCTTACGAATAGAACTGCTATGAACATTCTTGTCTGTGTTTTTGTAGGATTGTAAGTTTTTATTTCTTTGGGATAAATGCCCAAGGGTGTAATTGCGAGGTTGAATAGCTAGCGCATGTTTAGTCTTATAGGAAACTGCCAGATGATTTCCTGGAGTGGCTCTACCGTTTTCCATTCCAACCAACAATGTATGAGAGAAGTGACATTTTTAATACAGTTTCTCCTTTAACAAACCTATGAAAATTCAGATTTTAAAAAATAAAGGATTTTTCTGGTAATTAACAAAAATGTTCCACATCTAGATTGTGATGATGTTTGTTCAACTCTGTGGCTATACCCAAAACCATTGAATTGGAATTTTATGGTACATGATTTATATCTCAATAAAGAAGGTAAAAATAAATAAAAGGATATTATAAGAAGGGATCTAATTTTTTTAAAAAATGTTTATGTTTTTATTGATTTCAGAGAGAGGAAGGGAGAGGGAGAGAGAGGTAGAAACATCAATGGCCAGAGAGTCATTGATCGGCAGCCTCCTGCACGCCCCCTACTGGGGATCGAGCCAGAAACCCTGGCACAGGAATTGAACTGTGACCTGTTGGTTCATAGGCTGATGCTCAACCACTGAGTAACACCAGCTGGGAACAAGGGATCTAATTTTATTATAAAAGACTTCTTTTTAAATTTATCTTTATTGTTGAAAGTCATACAGATGTCCCCCTTGTTTCCCCCCATTGACCCCTTCTACCCCACCCCCACCCCCTGCCCCAGGCCTTCCCCGCACTATTTTCTGTGTCCATGGGTTATGCTAAAAGTCTTAATTCTTCACTGAATTTCTAATATTTATTAAGAATTTACATGTGACAGGCATTACATATAATGCTTTATATACATAAATCTTGACCCACCGCTAACTAGCATGTCACTTAACCATTTGCAGCTTCTGCATCCACGTCTGTAAATGGGAATGGTAAAATTACCTTTCTTTGTGAGGATTGAATGGAATAATGCATATAAATTATTTAGAATGATGCCTGCCTAGTATCATTAGGTTTATTATTAAATTCATGGAAAGACATTTCCTCTTCGCAGTTCAAAACTGCCTGGTAATAGTGTCATGAGAATGTGAGCCACATGTGTTAATAAAAGATGACAGATTTTGCTGTTGTATTTATGGGCGGACAAGGGAAGCAACTGACATTGATCACCTGCTCTGCACCAGACACTGTATTTATTAGCTGCCATTTTGCTCATTTTAGTCTAAAAGTTTTTCCACAATGGGTGTAGTAGTATTCCCATTATACAGAAGAAGAAACAAACTCATAAAGGTTAAGAACATTTCCCAGTTTCCTAAAGCAAATATTTGATAGAGCCAGGATAGAAAGCCAGGTCTATGTCCCACATGCAGGCTTTCCTACTTTCGGGAATGAAAGGAATTGATACAAATTAGACTTTCCTTCAAACACTACAGTTAACTTAGGGGAGCAATTTTCAGCCGGTGTGTCACAAGAATTTTTAAAATACGCAGCACCTGCCCTGGCCGGTGTGGCTCAGTTGGCTGCAGGCTCCATATCCCCAATAGGGGGCGTGCAGGAGGCAGCCGATTCATGTTTTGCTCTCACGTCGATGTTTCTCTCTCTCCCCCTCTTCCTTCCTCTCTCTGTAAAAATCAATAAAATGTCTTAAAAAACCCACACATGCAATACCTGATTATTTAGTCAAGGGCACTGATCTCATTTTAATTTTTTTTTAAATTCTCACCCAAAGATATGTTCACTGATTTTTTTTTTTTTAGAGAGAGAAAGGGAGAGAGAAAGAGAAATAACAGTGTGAGAGGGAAACATTGACCCATTGCCTCCCTGTCCATGCCCCAACTGGGGATCGAGCTGGAAATCCAGGTATGGGCCCTGATCAGGACTCGAACCTGCAACCTCGTGGTATATGGGACAATGCTCCATACAGCTGAGCCACCTAGCCAGGTGGGCACTGGTCTCTTTTCCCTTAGATTGTCAAACAAAAATATGACAACCGCCAACACAGTAATAGCCGTCCCGTGTGAGTAAACCAAAATCAAACCTATTTTTTTTGTTAGATCAGCAATATATATATATATATATATATATATATATATATATATATATAGATGTGCCACAGAATTTTTGTAATTATTTTATGTGTGCCATGAGATGAGAAAGGTTGAAAATCACTGACTTAGGGTATTAAGATACTTGCAGCTTTTCTCTCCTCTCTATTCAGAAACTAAAATTTAGCTTTTCTGAGGTTGTTGTATGTAAAATGTTTTTCCTATACTTTTAAAAGAAACTGAGAGATCCTTAGGGCAGTTCAGAAAGAGCCCCAAGCTTTTACTTAATCTGAATTTCCAACTGTTTAGGGCTCAGGCTGCAAAAGGCAAAGTTGCTGGTGGGAAGTCCGGTGCCAGAAGTGCTTAGTGAGAAGTGAGCAGACACATTCCAGAGATTAGCAGAAGACAAAGTGCCCCGTGCTGAACTCAATTTAAAGACAGTACAAACACTAATTCCAACCTAAGAAGGAAAGAAAATTGTTGGCACTCATATCATCAGAACGATTTCTCAAGTTTATTCACCCACGGGTTAGTCTTTGTGTTTCTTTTCTTTAAACCCCTTTCTCTTTCGAAACTGCCAAGTGTTGTAATGGAAGCAAAGAAGGGACTCTAATGTCAGCCAAATTATTGAGAAAAACAGGGAAGAGTTTCTTTGTAGTGAGCCTCAAAGATTACGTACCCTGTTCCTCGGGTTTGTGGAGGAGCTTGGCTGCGGGTTTTCAGTGGAAAGATACACGAGGATTTGGAATTGCGCTTGGAAAATGCAGGTCCTCCTGATCTCTGGACTCGCAGCGAGCACCCTCATGCTGCTGTGAGACAGGAGAAAATCCACAAAGAGCCCCTGATGTATTCTCATGTGTTGGCGTGGTGTAACTTATTGTATTTTACTTTATTTTGCTGTGATCAGGAAAAACAAGGCCTGCTTCCCAAGTGACTAAAACGAAAAAGAAAACCAAACAGTCTTGGGTTGGGTTAGGAGGTTCTCTGAACCATGAGAAATGACCTCAAAACTGGCTGAAAACTCCAGCAAGAATGAAAGCTGGCAGGCCGCAAGGCCCGGGAAGATGTGGCAGCAAGCAGCCTGGGACAGTTTCATTTCGCGTTGTTATTAATGGCCTGGAAAGGGGCTATAAACCCATTATGGTAATTGCATCTGCAGATCAGCGTACATAGAATGGTGCTCTAGACGCTGGTGAGCAGGAGACATAGTACAGACCCACCTTAGCGAGATTAGAAATCTGGACAGGAAATGAGTAAATGAGGTCAGCCTGGAAGAGGGGAGCCGTGCATCTGGAGAAAGACATAATTCGAAAAACAGAGAGGTACTTAGAGGAAGGGCCGTGCTTGGAAAGGACGCCGGTAAATAGGCCTTTGGGCAGATATCAGTCCGGGATATGTTTGTAACATGATGGAAAAAATCATACTAAGGCCTGGTGTTCAGACAGCCTTCCTGAGTGCATTTGGTGTGTTTTTTTCAAATGAGGGCATTTCCATGATCTCATTTAATCATCAGCTCAGCGGAGAAGACGAGAAGTTAAATGAATTGCTCACGGCCACCTGTCTGTTAATGAAATAGACGTGGCTAAGACGGGGGACTCTCGAGGCTATTCCGTTTCTCTTTTCACAGCCCCACCTTTGTAGTGTCTTGGCCCTCAGGGTAGTCATTGTTTCTGAGTTTTATTTCATTTGAGGCTCAGTGTTACTGTAGGTTTGAACAGGGCTTGAACCCCCCTCTGCCCCACACCCCTCTACTTAGGGTGAAGCGAGGCAGTATGCCCGGGGTGGGGGTGGGCTCCGGAGCAGGAGTCAGAGCCCTGCACCAGTCGTGTCACTGGCTGGGGTTAGGGGCAGGCAGACCATAGGCCTCTGTCATCTCATGGGCTTCCACAACAGGATCGAGTGGGTCGATCGCTATGGCCTCGTGGACTTGATCCCTTTGAAGATCTAAAAGAATATCGAAGCGAGGAGGAAACAGACGATCAGAGACAGCAACCAAGAAGCCTGAGGGAGGTAGAGGGGTGCGGGAGAGAGACAGGGACCCGCGTGACACCTGGACCGAGAACACCATTAGCATATGGCAGGCAGGCGGGTTTACACTGTCAGCGGTCGGCCTTGCAAAATTTATGTTCATCTACTCTCTCTGCACGTGCTAGAGGGCTCCTACCTTAAGCAGGACATTTTTTCTTTCCCTTGGTAATGACAGATGAGCCTCTGTGCACCCTCACCTGCCCCTTTGTGTGGACAGCAGATAAGAATCGGTGCACCAGCCGTCTCCTGGGCTCTGCTAAGATCATAAGGGCTCCTTTCTCTCCATGTCCACGTGGGTGGGCTCCTTGCAGTCGGGTTTATGTTGTGATTCCGCCATCCCTTCCCCGCAGGTGATTAGACTGTAGGTTTACAACTGACTCAAACAGAGCCAATCAAATTCTCTCCAATTTAGAACTGGCACCAAGAGACCCTCATTCTATTCTCTCAGTGTGCTTAGAGCACAGAAACATGGGGCAGCCAAATGTTTAGAGAAAAATGTACCTAATGTAAACAGAGTTGAGGGAATGGCTCGAGGCCTCAGAAGGTAAAAGAGACTGTGGCTGACAGGTCCTGATTCCAGCCTGGCTGCATACTTGCACTTGAATCTTTTAAGTAAATACACCCCTCCCCCCCTTTTAAATTGTTTTACTGAGATTGTTATCTTTAACTTTTTAACAAGGTGGTTTCACTAATAGTCTACCTAAATGATATCCTGTTAACATGCAAATAAGTCCATCCCAAGCTTTCTGCCACCCAGCCAACCTTTAGTTGGCTTTCATCTGGTTCAAGTCTGTTTGCGAATGTATGGCGTGTGCGTGTCTGCATAGTATGTGTATGTTGGTATATGTTCATCCAAGGCATCCAACACACATGTCAGGCCTGCCTTCGTCTATACGCAGGACACTGCTGGGCCTGGGGACACAGTGAGGAATAAGCAGCACTGCCCTCAAGGACCCTGAGGACAGTGGCCAACAAAAGAGACAATTATAGCATCCCCGGTCAGGGCAGCACTGGAAGCTGGCAGAGGCTGAGGAAGCACCAGGGGGCAGTGGATAGGTGCCAGGGAAAGCTTTCTGGAAGAGATTATGCCGGGAGTTTTCCGAGTGCAGTAGAGGAACTGTCCTTTGAGGCGGAAGGTATGACATAGGCAAGCAGTTGGATGTGAGAGGAACTCGTGGTTCCCAGGGTTCCTGGACCAGAAAGTACAATCAGGAGGGAAGAGAGATGAAGCCTCAGCGATGGGCAGGGGCCACGTGCGGGGAGTTTTGTATCGTGTTAAGGATCTGAGGCTTAACCTCAGGTACTGGGGAATGAGTGGAGACTCAGGGACAGGTAATGGAGGAAGTGACAATTCATTTGTGACCTAAGGACCATTTTTCATTCCCTGGCTCCTTTGGGAATTTGCTTAGAGACACTGTGACTGGACATCAGGCATCTGTGTCTGCCATTCCTACTTCTCTGAAAAGACAGGGAGCCAGAGGCGGACGAGGCCCTGTGGCCCTGGAGCATTTGCTACAGCTGAGTACAGGAAACCAGAGGAAGTAAAACAAAGGACATACAGCCAAAGTCCCTTCCTGGAGACGGATGGGAAACCTGGAAAATATAAACTGGGGCTGCAGTCTTGCACTTGGGGTTGGCTTGCTGTTCCGAGCCTCCATCCAACAGTGAGTCCCACATCTCTCACGTGGGAGTGAGCTGTTGTGCTGGACAAGGAGCGGTCTGAGTCCAATCACGCGTGTTTCCAGCCAGCCCAAGGGTGAAACTGCCTGCACTGAACCTTAGATCCAGCAGCTCCAGAGCATGTTCTCAAGCAGGCTTTTAACGGGCAGCCTGGCGGCTCCGGGACTCAATCCTGTGATTTAGGCCCATTGAGGGTGGAGTGGGGGTGGGCTGGGGAGGCGGTAGCTCCTTGGAGAAAACTCACGGCTCTTTCAATCCCGAACAAACACTAGACTGCTTTGGAAAAGAACAATCCTCACCTTTGAGACACAGAGTCTCCCCCCCCCTTTTTTTTTTTTTGAAAGATTGATTTTAGAGATAGATAGGAAGGGGGGAGAGTGAGATAGAGAGAGAAACATCGATTTGTTGTTCCACTTATTGATGCTTTTGTTGGTTGATTCTTGTATATGCCCTGACGGGATCGAACCCACAACCTTGGCATAGCGGGATGACTCTAATCAACTGAGCCACCCAGCCAGGGCCAGAGTCCCTATTCTGTAAGGCCTGTATAACTCAAGAGTCTCCAAGTGGTGTGATGTCAGAAATCAAATGACGATAGCCAGGCAGGTGGCGTAAATACACGGAAGCACGTATGCACACAGGGTTCCTCGGGAAGGAACAGAAAGCAGCAGGCATTATGACTAAGGGGAGGGGACCTGTTCTGTCCAAAAGGCAGCCAGTATTCTACTCCAGCTGATGGGCACCACTGTGCCTATGAGCCCAGAATTGCCAGGTTTCTAATTTTTAAAGAAATCCAAATTTGAGTGCAAAAATTTATGCATTTTTAAATATTGGCTAAATAAAAATGTCACACTATGTAGATGTTCATTTAGTAGCAGCCTCACTGTTACAGGTTGGGTGTCCTGGAAAGCAGCTTCTGAGCAGGAGAATACAATGCAGGAAGTTTATTAGGGAGCGGCACTGGAAGCAACAGCTGGGGGGGGGGGCGTGGAAGTGGGGAGGGGGGGAGGGAGGTTTGGACCCAGGGAGATGTCTATCTGCCATGTGGTCTTTAACAAAGGCATAAGCTGACCTACAGCCCTGAAATCGGGATAACCTGTATAGTTGTTGCTCTTTTGTGGCTAGGAGGCCAGACCTTGATATGCTCATGTTAACCAGTGACTGGATCAGGCTGCCCTTGCAGGGGTGGGTACCTTAGACAAGGGCGGCTTCCAGAAAGGGCTGACCGCTGCGGGTTGAGAGCAGCTGGGGGGATGAGCGCTTCAGTCCTGAACCGGGAGCTGGGCAGAGCTTCACCCTGTCTCCTGCTGACCCCTCCTTGTGCGGCTCAGATTCACTCCTTTGCAACAACTCTAGGACCTGGGAACACCTCTTCTCTTGAGGGTCTGGGGGCCTCTATTTCCATAGCTGGTCTTAGGGCCACAATACTACTCATTATTGCCGTTTACTAACTGTTCTAGATTCTCCTCCTAACTTGGCTAACTCCTTCATTGGGTGAAGCGGTTTCCTTGGTGTTGGGACATGGACCCTCATCTCTGAGGTGTCGGAGCCCCTGGTCCCCATGCCCTTCTCAGGGTACAGCTGATGTTCTTGTCCATTTACCAGCAAGACTGGGCAAGGTAGTACCTAAAAGAACCCATGTGGATCTCAAGGGGTCCTACATACTTCTCTCTGGCCCTATGTGTACCAGCAGCCCTGTCTCCTCATGACCAGGGTCCTACAAGGATGCTGACTCACTGAGTCTGTTGAGTCTCTGGGCACAAAGAGCCCAAAGTGCCCCTTAGCAGCTGTAACTTAGAGTTCAGTTGGACTCTTGCTGTGCCCCCCGGTGGAAGCACTTCCTTTTGGGGGAAAAGACTAAACAGTCCAGAGTTGCCGACTTGTGAAGCACAAATTTCCCAGTTGTGTCCCTGCTTCTTCGTCCCCTGGATTCTTGGACCCATGTTTTCTTCCTTTCTGGACAGAGCACCATGTAGAGGGCATAGATTTACAATGTCCAGTGCAACCTGGAGGATGGTGCTTTATCCTTGCAAAGAACCTGTCTTTGAATTGGTGCTTCAGTTGTGCCCTCAGGAGGCCATTCTTTCACACCCCGGGTGGCAGCTTCAGGGTGATGTGGTATTTGATATAACTAGTGGATCCCACAGTCACGTGGCCATTCTTGCATCTCAGGCCTCTCGATCTGATGTGATGTTATGTGGGATCCCGTTCCAGTGCATCAAACGCTTCTTAAACCCTCAGATAGTAGTGTTGAGCCAGGTCCTAGCAGCAGAACTGGCAAATACATACCTAGCATGTGTTCGTTTCTGTAAACATGAATCACTGTGCCTCCTGGTGTGAAAAAGATCCAATGTAGTCAACTTGGCACCAAGTGGCTGTGTGTATCCTTGAGGGATAGTGCCATATTGGGGAAGTGGTATTGCTCTCTGTTGCTGGCAGGATGGATGGTTGACAGCACCAGTAGCCGGATCAGCATTGGTGAGTGGGTGTTGGTCCCCTGCATAGCCTCTACCCCCATCACTGTGTCTACTACATTCATGTGCCCATTGTGCCAACATTGGGGTGGTTAATGATGGAGCCTGGCTGATGCCAGCTGACGGAGTCATTTTATCTTCCTCGATGTTCAGTGTCTCCTCTGTGATGGATGATCCCTGTGGAGGGCATGAATACGTAATTCATATATGTTCGCTCTTCCTGCCCACGTCCATGGGTCCACCATATGCTTCTACCCACAGCCCCGTTTTCTGCCTAGGAACATTTCAACACATAATCTTGGACCACTTTTCTTTCTACAGTGGATGAGTGACCAAGTGCTTTGTCTGAAGCTATGACTATTGGGAAGAGATGATCTCACTCTTGTCTTTCAAAACCACCCCTGATTAGGACTGTCATATGGTCATCGTCTATTTTCAGTTTGCTCCATGTACCAAGTCACCCCATTTGTACACCAGGCTTAGCTGATCATAAGGGCCATAGATGTTTGCAACATAAAGCTACTGGAGCAACGTGGGCGATTGGACCACCTGCACAGGTAGTTCAGTGGTGACCTTCAGCTCTTTTCATGGTCAATCTTGGATGTATCACTTTCACTTTAGAATGAATTGCTGCTAGGCCAACTTGATCTTATGACTTGTTGGGTGTGATACCAGGTCATGATGGGTATTTCTGGCTGCATTGCCACTCTGTGACTCTGGTTCTGTCTTCCATCTCTACTGGGTTTCAGTAGCATTCAAAAACCTATTTTTTAAAATAGTACATAATTCCCTTGTTCCAGAACCCTAGGAGTGTGAATTGTGATACTCCTATTGGGACTTGCATAACCTCCTTGTGGTGACTTTTCCCACCATAGGTACCTCCAGTGCTATAAAATTTATTGGGTCATATGGCTAAAGTGGCAGGGCTGTTTGCACTGCACTGTGGATCTGCTGCCGAGGTCTTTCTTTTTCTAGGAGCCATTCAAAACTGACAGCCTTTCATGTGTATGAGCTGTAAAAGTATTTCCAGGTATGGAATGAGATGTCTATAAAACCTGAAGAGGCCTACCAGGCTTCTGCTTCCTTCTTTGCAAGGGATTTGCTGATGCACTATTTTGTCCTTTGATCTGTAGGAAGTTCTGGGGTGTGCCCTAGTCCACTGGACTCCTAACAGTTTACCAAGGTGCCAGGCCCCTGAATCTTTGTAGACTTCATCTCCCACTCTTTAGAGTTCATGTGTCCTTCATAAATGCTGTAGAGCTCATGTGCCTTACCAAAGCCTCCAACGTACCTGTCACTTCTTGCTCATCTAGAAGGATTTTCATGATATCATCAATAGATGGAGCAGTGGGATGTTCTTCAAGATATCTGCACTGTCACCCGGCCAGTGTGGCTCAGCAGTGGAGCATCGACCTATGATCTAGGGATCGAGGTTCAATTCTGGGTCGGGGCACATGCCCGGGTTGCAGGCTTGGTCCCCGGCAGGGGGTGTACAGGAGGCAGCCGATCAATGATTCTCTCATCATTGATGTTTCTCTCTCCCTCTCCCTTCCTCTCTCTGAAATCAATAAAGACATATTAAAAAGAAAAAAGAAAAAAGAAAAAAGATGTCCACACTGTCTAGATCTTTAGAGACCTTATTGTGGTGGAGGGAAGGATAATTAACATAGCTTGGAGTCAAGATTATTCATCTGTACTATTGCCTGTTACAAGGATGTGCATACTATTTTCAATCCCCTTTTCTGATCGGGATGAAAAAAACTCATTTGCTAGATCAATGGCAATGATATAGTCTGTTCTAAAAAAATATATTACAGTAGCTTCAATTTGGGCTATTGATTGAGTTACACTTCGGGATTTATTTGTCTGACTTTTGCAGTATCCAGACTAGTGAATTAAGTGGCAATATGAAGGGGACTACCCTTAGGTAGTCTGCTATTCCCTTAGGAGGCAATTGTTTTTAAAATTACTATCTCGCTTTAGTGTCTTTGGGTAGGAGTAGGGGTCACTTTTAGGGCCTTCTACCTAATCTTTCCTACTTGATAACTCTTACCCCATAGGCTAAGAAACCAATGTGGAAGTTGTACTAATTGCCATATTTCTCTATTCCAATAATCAATGAAAGTCTGTGAAAATGACCACTAGGTGGATCTGTGAACCCAAAGGGGGAAATGTAAGCCAGGTCTAGACCGGGGGTCCATTTATTACCTGACCTCAACATGCCTTCTCTCTGACAGAGGAGCTGTGCTGATGCTTTAAGTCTCTCCGTATCAGTGTCAACTGGGAAATTTATCCATTGGTCCTCAAAATGTTTCGTTAGTTCCCTTTCCCAGTTGGTAGTGACATTAGTTTATGGCCCTAGGACCACTTGAGGAAGCAGTACAAGAATCGTTATCATATACACTAGGATGGTGTTGCAGGCTCCTTCCTCCCGATGACCCCGCTGCTCCTTCAGTTAACATTTTGCAAGCTGGGAAACTAGGTCACATCCAGAAATTGGGCAAGGGAGAAGCCTCCTGATCATCAATCCTTGGCTTACTGTGAATTCTGCCTATTTTAGCTTCTTATTGCTGCTGTAATGAATTAGCATATACCTAGGGGCTTAAAACGATACAGAGTTACTCTCTTCCAGTTTGGAAGTCAGAAGTCTAAACTGGGCCTCACTGGGCTAAGATCAAGGGCCAGCAGGGCTGCGATCCTAGAAGCTCAATCCGTTCCTTGCCTTTTTCAGCTTCTAGAGGCGGACCATTTTCCTTGGCTCTTTGCCACATCATTCTAACCTTTGCTTCCATCATCACATCTCCCTTTCTCTGACCCTTTGTCTCCCCCTTATAAGGACCTTTGTGATTACGCTGGGCCCACCTGGATACTCCTGCCTGTGGCTTTGAAATGAGTTGCCATTAAAGCTAATGGAGAAAGTCAGGGGCCCTCAGAACAATTCTCTACTAAAGAAGTAAATGAGCCCTACCCAGCGTGGCTCAGCGGTTAGAGCGTCTGCCCCTGGACTGAAGGGTCCTGGGTTCGATTTCAGCCAAGGGCACGTGCCTTGGTTGCTGGCCCAGCTGGGATGTGTGCAGGAGGGAACCAATTGATGTGTCTCTCTCATGTCAATGTTTCTCTCTCTCCCACTCTCTCTGAAAAGCAATGAAAAAAAAATATATATATATACATATATCCTCTAGTAAGGATAAAAAAAAAAGAAGTGAATGAGAAGCTCCATCGGGGAGGAAGAAGTTTGCACACCTTGCTCTCGCTGGTGTAAGTTTGATTCTGGGATTAGCCCGTGGAAATACTACTCTGTGGCTATCATCTTTTTCCCCCTCTTTTGGCTTATGCACATCCAGGGTAGGGTTGATTGTCAGGCTATTTCTGTGTATTTATATGTAAACATCTAATAATAGCAGGTGAATCACCACTTGGATTTTCATCCTGCGACCCTGGAATTACACAGCTAAGGTTTCCTTTGTTTGAATTGTAGGTAAAATTAATAGACCCACGTGACTTAATGGGCAGTCCTGAGATTAATTGTTTACTCATCCCCCCCCCCCCCCCCCCCCCCGAGAATCGCCTGTGTATTTCCAAAGGCCTGGTGTGTGGTTTTTTCTCTTCCGAATTCTTCTATATGTTTTGGGACTATTGTTTCTCTACCCTTCAAATCAGGATGAGGGGGAATTGTTTCCCCATGTTAATACAGCAAAATATAAATTTGTTTTTAAAAAGTAGAAAATATTTTTAATAGTAAAAACAGTGTACATGGCTAAGCACTCCTTTTAGATATGTTGGCAGTTAAAAGGAAGACAGACTATTCTTGACTTTCCCCTCTATTCAATTAAAACCTCCCCATTGATTCTACTCAATTCCAAGCATTATAAAAGAGCTGGGGTCTACAAAGATAAATAAGATGTAGTCCCCGACGTAAACAACTTAAGCAAATAATAATCAGAACATTAAAAATAATGGTAGGTCCTGAAGCTAATATAAAATAATATTGAATGTCAAAATAGATAAATAAATGTGAAATTTAAAAAAGATACAATTGCAACTGTTTTATTAATCTTTTCAAATTACCGTGGATCCTCTCTACTGGCTATTTGTTTTTCTTTCATTTGATCTTATTCCATTAACAATAATAAATAGCATTAGTTTTTATTGAAAAAAAATAATGGTAGGAATAACTGGCCTGTAATTAACTTACTTTGTAAGAGCTTTGCATGAATAATGGTACTTAATCTTCAACATGTTCTCTGTCCTTTCCTCACCTGCCCACTTGTGCCCTCCCTTCTCTCCTAACCAGCGTAGACCCCCTGCCTCATCCTCAGTTCCCCTGAGTTTCTCTCTCCCTTCTCAGCACTCATCTTGCAAAGCCCTTGCTAAGTTGCACGCCCTCCCTACCCCGGGCCTGCATGTATACAGCTGTACGTGGCTGGAGGAATATCCACAGGCATGCTTATGAGTCTGTCTTGAAGTTCACGGCCACCAACTGAAGGAAATCCGTAGTGCTGCCAGGTAATCACACCACATTTCCCTAGTCCCTTCACTCTCCTGGAAAAGTTTTCCTACCAACTCCTCTCCCCTCTAACTTCTAACACCTTCCCTCCCAGACTGTCCTAGCTGATGACAGAGAAAATAGATACAACCACAGAACTTTCATAAACTCCCTCCTGACACTTACCTAGCCACCTGTCTCTGTGCCTACGTGCTCTTCCCTTCAGTTATTATGAAGAAGCCATCCTTGCTCCTCACTGAGGGGCCAGCCCTCCTTTTGAACACTGGATGCCACCTGTGGTGCCCATTCAAGAATGATAGAGCATTTGTCCCATTTCTTTCCTGCATCTTGCAGCTTCCTTTCCTCACTGAATTAGCGCCATTGGCATACAACCATGATATTATTTCTCTTGTATTAGATTCCACGTTCTCTGCTAGTTACGGCCGTTTCCCTGTCCCCATTTGCAACGCAGTCCCTTAAAAGAGTGCCCTATCTCGATGTCTCCAATTTCCACTTTGCTTTTCACCCCCACAGATTCATTAAGACTGCTCTGGCACACATGCGCACACACACATAGTAGGCACTCAGTCGATACCACTTGAATATTTTCATACACGCTCCCCAACAAACACTGTGATGTGGGTATTAAGATACTCATTTTATAGATGCTCTGGTTAAGGTGCTTGGTGAGCTCGACAGTGTTTTCATGCGCTGATGAATTCTCAGTTCCCATCCTCCTAAACCTTTCAGCAGCAATGAAAGAAGTAAACACATTCTCTTTGAAATAGCTTTCAGAACACAGTGCTTGCATGGAGCCCCCTCTACCTCGTCGACTGCTCTCTCTGCTTTTTTTCCTGGCTGCTCATGTCCACTCGGGATGCCACTTACCTCAGATTTCTCCTCTGTCTGCACTCACCTCCTTGGGCATCTCATCCAACATTGTGACTTCCAGTCATTCCTAGTGGCTGCCACCCCCCAAGCTTGTCCTTCTCTCCTAACTCTCCCCTTAGGTTTCTCATCTCAAACATCCACCCGCCTGCTCAACATTTCACTCGGATGTTTAATACAAATGTCCACAAGCATCTTCCCGACCTTTCTCCCCGGTCCCAATCCTCCCGCAGTTTTCCGTAGCTACCTTCATCTTTTTGTGTTGCTCAGACCAACAAATTTAGCGTCGCCCTTGGCTCTTCTTTCTCTCATATCCCAGTTAAATCCCCAGCCAATACTGTTGGCTGCGCCTTGAAATAGACCCAATATCTAACCATTTCTCACTGCTTCCACTGTTACCATTTGGCCTGAGCTACCATCATCTGGCCTTGCCTTCTGTGACCCCTGTATGTAAAATTCCAGCCCATCCTCAAGACCCTGGAATGACCTTCACCTTGCCATCTCTGCTTTCTTTATCCCCAGTGCACTTTCCATCATTTTAAAGATTGTGTATTTTAATTTTTCACTCTTCATTTGTCCCTTCCCTAGAATGGAAGCTTCAAGAGGGCAGGGATTTTGTCTGTTGCATTCAAATATTTGTATCCCTAATACCTAGGTACCCATAGTAGGTACTCAATGAATATTAGTTGAATGAATTAATAAATCATCACAAAAACTGCAAAGGTAGGTAATGAGATGCTCATTTTAGAGATGATGAAACCAAGGCTCAGAAAGTTGAGGAAATCTGCTGAAGGTCGTAGAAATAGGAAATGTACGAATTGCCATATGGACCAAGGTCCCTCTACTCCTCAGTCCAGATCCTTAAACAGTATACTATTCTGGGTTCAAGTCCATAGTTTTCCCTCTGAACTCATCAATTTTTTTTTTTTAGAAGTTCTTTAAATTACCACAAGGCTTTCGATTTTCCCATACTCTTCGATTGCAGTTCCTTTCAAAGCTGTAGCTTTATAGTCAGGGCTCAAGTACCAAACATATCCTACTGAGCCATTCTTTGGCCCATGCGTTGCCTTGGAATTTGGTGACTGTATCAGCAAAGTAATTCCTCACCATCTTGAATTTACCTGCACTGAAATCTAGAATCAGGAGACTCTACGAAGTCTAAGAGGCGCATAAGTGTTCTTAAATCTACATTCTAACCACATGCCCTTTAATTACAGGAAAGTTCTTACTCCATCGAGCTACTCTTCTTTCTTCAGACAGAATTTAAACCATTCTTGCATTCACTCACCTAATTATTGAGAGATTTCTAAGGGCAAAGCCCTATTTCATACACTCAGGACACAGCAGTGGATAAAATAGACACATTCCCTGCCTTCAAGGAGCTTACACTCTAGTGATGGGAAAGAGGATCATACTCAATAATAAATATGCCATGTGGGGAAAGGTGCCACAAACATAAATAAAACACGGAAGCGGGCTAACAAGGGGCCCTCTGTTGATAAGGGTATGAAGTCAACTCCAGGAGATCTGGGGCACTATTGTTATTACTCACCTCTGGAACACTAGTACCTAGAAAAATAATAGCATATGGTAAGCACAAGGCAAATATTGGTGAAATTGTGAGAATGAACGAATGAATGAGAAGGTGAAGAAGAGAGCCCAGCTAGGAGGTTACTGCAGGAGTCCCTAGACACACACAGCAGCGTTGTAGACGCAGAGAAGAGGTTATATTCTGGATGCATTCGGAAGACAGAACCAACAGCATTTCTTGACAGATGGGAGAGGCCATGCACTTTGGATTGGGTTGGATTGGCCTGAGCAACTAGAATAATTTAGCCTTGATTGAAGTGTGGAAGTCTATGGGTGTGATGGGTATGGTGGCCAAAATTAAGTTTCTTTGGGACCATAAATTAAGTCTCTCTGTGTCTCCCTCCATCTCTCATAGTTTCCTGAGATACCTAAAGCCAAGTACTGCTGTGTATCCAAGGAAAACCATTCAGAGTCATTCTACTGTGGAAAACATCCACGCTGCTCCCACTCCTCAGCCTCTTGGCCAGACACAGAGGCATCCTGTGTTGATGGCTGCCTTTCTTCTTACTTCTTGAATAAGAAAGGCAGAACCGAGGGAGGCTTTTTCCTGCAAACTCATCTCAGGCACTTGATTTTGCTTTTAAAAAAGAGAGAGATGATTGAAGGGGATGAAAGAGGGGGGGAAATGGTGTTCGTTTTACATTTCTGATGATGGCAACAGCTTGAATCGATTAGCCGGTTATTACGCATTCCTGTGCATGGCTTGTCACAGCAGTCGGATCCGGAGAAACACATCACAGGTCCTATTGTGCCTGGCCTCTTGCGGGCAAACCTGACCTCGAAGAGTTTAACCAAGTTTTGTAATTTGAAACAACACACAGACGCACACAAAATCAAGTGACCAAAAATATGGTATCAATCTCTTTAGTAGAGAGTGTTCTGGATCATAATGACCATGACAGAGGACATAATTAGGATGCAAGACAGGCAAAGAAACCCAGGAAATTAAAAGTGAAAAAAAAAAAAGTTTGTAGTATTTCTTTAGGATTGTAAATGCCCCTCCCGTATATTTTTGTTTTTTAAAAGAAGAACTTGCAAGATCCCTTCAAACAAGTTGGGGGCAGTAAAGTCTGTGGGAAAGATTCAGAGAGACCCCTGCAGGGTTTCATAGTATGTAGTTGAATTCTCTTTTGCTCTCTTCTAAATATAATCCTGCTTATTTGCATGCCAGTCCCCAGAATGCTTTGTAATTTCACAACTCTTGGCTAGTGGTCTCAGCACTTAAGCTTTAAGAACAAAGCAAAATGTTCAGGGCGTGCCTTTGGCTTCAGTCTCCTCCTGCCTCCTCCGTACTTTGCAAAAGAGTTCAGGGAGGTGACCTTTGCCTGGCATTCACCGTCCCTGCCAGAGTATCACAGAAATGGAGTGGAGAGTGCTGTGGACTTTGCCTGTGAAGACTGCATTCAGTCCAGTTACGCATGAATAGACCGGAAACTTGGATTAACTGGAGAAGAGAGTGTTTCAGGGGGGCCTTAGTCTCCCCCTTGATTATGTGACCAGGCTGGTTCATTTCAGGTCTCTGGAAAGCCCCAGCTGAAATACTCTGTACTCCCTTTCTGTGCATGCTTTGCATAGCGTCTGCATTGCAAAGGAAGCCTTCAACTTAATGAAAAGATGTGGTGAATTCAAGATCCCTCACGCAGACCCAGTCATGCTTAGCGAGATCCAAAGGCTTTGTTTAGTAGGGCATTAGGGTCCACAGTGGAGGAGTGGGGGGACGGTAGGAGACTTGTCTTGAGAGGGGTTTCTAATTTTTGCATAGCAAGCCGTAGTTGTTATTTAAATGATATGATTGAGCCCAGAGGGTGTGGCTCAGTGCTTGAGCTTCGACCTATTGACCCTGAGGTCAGTTTCCATTCCTCCTCCGGGCACATGCCTGGGGTGCTGGCTGGATCTCCAGTGGGGGGCGTGCAGGAGGCAGCCAACTGATGATTCTTTCTCATGACTGATGTTCCTATCTCTCCCTCTCCCTTCCTCTATCTGAAATTAATAAAAAAAATGTTACAAAAAATAAATGATAGGATTGATACTATTTTCCAGGGGAGCTGGAAGCTCCCTAGCCAAGCACCACAGTCGCCCCTCCAAATTTGCCTCCCTTGGCGGTTTGATCTGAGCAGGTGGCTAAAGAACAATCTATCCCAGCCCTGAAAGGGCACGTTTTTGCTTCTAATAAGGTAGGGACTCTTGTCTATCAGCCCTGAAACTAGAGATGCTGAGCTGCGCCCAGGGCTGACCGGAATCCCTGGAGAGGCCCTGGAAAGGCCCCCTGCCGGGGAGGGCTGTAGCGCGCCACCCCCTCCAGGGGGGGTGCGCCTTTTGCGCACGGAGCAGCGTCGGTGCTCTCGGACTCCGAGAACCTGGCAGTGAACTTCCTAAAACATATTATTTTCATTGTTTTTTTTTTAAACCCTCCCAACAACTGATGTTAGCGGACACGGTGCCCCTCGGGGTAGCTCTCAGGATCACAGCGGGCGGGACAGGCTGCCCCGAGGGGGCCCAGCTCCCGGCTTTTTAGGGGGTTGCGCGGGCTGTGGACACACCCGGCGCCGGGCAGAGGAGGCGCCCAGCTCGGGGCTGGAACAAAGGCAGCGGCCGCGCCATCCAGCCCTCCAGAGGGATGGCGGAGGAGGGCGGGTTCCGCGAGGGCCGTCCCCTTTCTGAAATGCGGGTGGTGACCGGGAGGACTCGGAACAGGGGCTGGGGGCGGGGCGTGGGCGCTTTGGGGAGCTCGGCCCCCGAGGCCGGGAGGGCGACCGCGGCGCTGCCCTTCCCGCACCCGGACCGCAGCGTCCCCGCCCGGAAAAGTCCCTCGCGCCCCCTGGTGGCCGTGGAGAGGACTTGGCTCCGCCGCACTCGCAAGTCACCAAAAAAAAAAAAAAAAAGGGAAGGAAAAGAAGAAGTGGGTGAGGCGGCCGCACCGAGGAGAATCAATAGGGATACGAGGAGAGGGAGGAGTCGCGGATCCGCCAGCCACTCTCGTCTTACGGGGTCCCAGCTGGCACCGCAAAAGAAAAAAAAACACAACGCCCGGGCGTGAACGCGAGTGGAGGAGGGTGTGTGTGGCGGGGGGGTTGGGGTGAAAGGGGGACCAGGGAGATTTACTTTTGTCTCTGGCAGCCGCGCGGGAGCCCGGGAGGGGGGCGGAGGCGAGGGGAGGCGGCGGCCGTGGCCAGCGCTCCATTCGCTCCACCTGATCGCGGGCGCCGCGCGCGGAGGACGGCGCGGGCGCGCGGAGCCGAGGGCGCAGGGAGGGACGCCGCCGCCACCATGTCCTACCAGGGCAAGAAGAACATCCCGCGGATCACGGTGAGTCCGGCCGCCGCCGCCTCCCCGCGCTCCCCCTCCCTCCCTCGCGGGTCCCGCTGCGCCGCGGGCGGGGCGGCTCGGGTCCCCGGTCGGGTCCCCCGGGAGGGACGGGGACCCGGGGCTGGGGGGTGGAGAGCGGCGGTCAGTCCAGCCGGCGCGGAGGGCGCCACCCAGACGGAGCGACCCTGGGGTTTGGGGGAAAACAAAACAAAGAGGAAACCCAAACACTGGCGCGGAGAAATGAGGATCTGGTAGCCTCCTTTCCCACCCGCCCGGTGGTGCCGAAGGACGCTCCTCCTGGGGTGTCGGTGCGTGCCGCCCCAGGCCGGGGGAGCTTTTTTTTTTTTTTTTTTTTTTGTCTAAGGTTGCTTTTGGCGGGGCGGGCGGTGCAGAGATGACACCTTCCCCGGGGGTCCCGGGTGGGAGCCCGGCCGCGCCCCTCTCCCAGCCCCAGCCCCAGCCCCAGCTCCAGCCCCGTGGCCGTGCGCGCCGCGCGGGCGCCTGGACCTGGGTCCCCTCCCTGTCCCCTCCTCGCCCGCGTTCGCCCGATTCCTATTCCAGTGCGTCACACTCGGGACTGGGCAGCTAGCGTGGCTGCAGCGGGGATGACAACTGTTGTGTGGGTTTTTTGCCCTCGATGCAGTTTGCGTTCGGCAATGCCATTTCTCCTCCTCGTTCCAGGAAAGGGCTGAGTTTTCCGAGCAGACCCTAGTTTGCGGTCGCCGGCGCCCGCCGTGCGCGCCGCGTCCAGCTGCCATTGTGTGCGAGCCGAGCCACCCGGGCCCGCGGCGTCGGGGGCGCGGGGCGAGCGCCCGGGCGGGTGGAGGGGCCGCGCCGGGGGCGGGTGCCGGGGCCGCCTTTGCACAGCGTGGGGCGGGATGCTCTCGCGCCCTGGGCTGGGGTTCCTGGGGATATCCTGCAACGACACCCCCAAATAGAAGGGACATTCTACAGGCTGGGATGAGCATTTTTTTTTTAAAAAAGCGTAACAACAACAACAACAAAAAAAACCCACACCACGGACATTGGGTAGTTTCCCACGAAGCAGTGCAGCTGGGCTTTGTCTGTGGTGAACGAGGTGTGCGGGGTGTAGTAAGGGAATGGGTGGCTACTCCATCTTTGCAGGCGAACAAAGGAAGTGATCAGCTGGCCCCTGGGGAGGCTCTGCAGCTGCCCCAGGGCAGAGCCGTACCTGCTGCTGGAGTTCATTCGCCCCAATTCATTAGGTTTTGCTGTGGGCATGAGCCTGTTTGCACGCCTTGGGTTGTGCTTGGAACACCCTGTGCGTTGACGATGGCCAGGCAGGACCTTCCCCTCTGTAGGCAGCAGGCAGCTGGTTTTGCCACTCGTGCACTTTAAGTGTTTCATTGCTTTTGCAGCATCCTATCTTTTTCGTGCACCTGAGCTTCATACCACACAAGTGTGCCCCACCCCTGCCTGCTGTTTACCTGGCCCCCCGGAAAGAAACACTCCCCTGGGGAGAGCGTTGGGATGGGTAGGGATCCTTTTGCCTGGTAGAGGGGATGGGTTTAAGCAGATCCTCTTCTACCATTCATTAGCTTCACATTATTGAAGAAATATTGTGGGTCTTTGACAATGTGCAGCATTTTCTCACTGATATGACTGGCTTCACATTATTGAAGAAATATTGTGGGTCTTTTACAATGCACGGAATTTTCTCAGTGCCATTTGTTTTTGCAAAGAGTTGTGGAAGGTATCGCAAGAAAAAACGGCTGATTGGGACAAAAGCTCACTTTTTGTACTTAATTTCCCTAACTCAGGAGAGATGAAGCCTGGCTCTGGTGCTGTTACATGCGGGGTCCGCTGCCCACATGCCACTTGCTTTGCATCCAGGATGCATTTGCCATTCTCCTGTCTGGGATAAACAGAGAACAGATTATTTTTTTCCTAGTCTGAAGAATGCAATGGTTCTTGTGAATTTAGCCTGTGGTATGGCACTGAGGGCCACGCCCATTCTTCCAGGCATCACTTAAAGCCACCTTTAAGGAAAGAGACAGAAATTTAGCCCTGATAACTCACTTGCCTTAGAAGCCACCGCGTGTGTGGCTGTGTCCTAGTCCCAGGGCCAGGTTTGCAAGGGGTTCCCTTTGTTCCTGTTTGGATGCTCTTCCCCGGGGTGCATCCTTCATTTTCAGCGTGGCTCCCATCCTTTCTCTCTGCGTGCGGGGCGTGGTGCTGCAGAGCAGCCTCTGCTCGAAGCTGGAGCTGTGTCTCCAGCAGCTGTGACAGGAATGTACAGTGGTGGTGAATTTCTTCAGCCCAGGCTGCCTGATAATTCATTGTTGAAAGGGGCAGGGGGAGGGGGAGGAGAGGGGTAGGGCAGGATGCTGCTGATCTTTGGGAACAAGAAATCTGTAGATTTTTTTTATGCCTCGTGTTTGTATTTCTGTGAACAAGGATTCAATTTCATAATAAAATACTTTTGTACTTTTGCATGTCCAGAGATGATCATGGTTATCTATGTACCACAAGGGTTGAGATATTTATCTCCATAGATAACAAAATATGGACACAGATATAGATGTACAGAAAATATGATTAAAGATTTAAATACAACATATATCCCCTACTATCAATTCTAGTACATTTTTAATGGTAAGATCGTAGAATTGGAATTAAGTTTATTATCCTCTCCGTAGTCCTTCTTGCAAAGGCTGCCCCACCCAGTAGCTAAAATGTCACTTTAATCTGAGGATGGATGGGGGCAGCCTTTCTTGGCCCTGCACCTTTTATCTTCCTAGGCACCACCCTCTGCACAATTTGGGGGGCCCCAGTAAGGCTTTGTTGGTTTGTTGCCTTTCCTTCCTCCTATTTGTGCTGCCCTCCTGAGATTCAGCCTTCCCCATACCCTGCGCTTGTTGATTTCCTGGAGGGGGTGGGGGTTTCTCTGTGGCTGGTAGAACTGGCTGGGGCTTTCCCTGTGAGTACCTCAGGCCTAGATGCCACTGTGCCACCTAAGTCATCTTACGTGCATGACCTGAACAGTCACCTCAACAGTATTCCTTGCTTCTAGAGGTCAGAGATTGGCATTTTGGAGCAGGGACCTCTATCTCCACTCACTGGCACAGTGCCTAATACTTGGACACCTAATGATGATCTGGTAAGCCAATAAATGGATTAGAAAGTGTCCCTAATGAGAATAGCTCACACCCATTGAGTGTTTATTACATGCTTTCTCTCATTTCACCCTTGATTCAATACTGAGAGGTACTATAGTTGCCCCGATTTTATAGATTTAAAAAAAAAAAGCCTGAAAATCAAATGCATTTGGCCCAGGTCAGAGCTACAATGTTAGAGGCAGGATGCAAACCTAACACTTGGCTGAAATCAAAGTACATGTCCCTGCTTCTGCCATCACTGTCGCTTGGGGTTGGTGGGGCAGATGGTTTACTACAGTCTCTACTCCTGGTAGGACCTGTGAAGCACATTTTCCTGCCATTGTCAACCGGTTCTGTAGCATGGCCCCTCTTACTTTTTATGTTAAATAAATACAAATGCCAATTTTAGGGATGGTGGCTACTATCACAACGCCACAGGTGGAAAGTTTGGCTAATTACAGTCATTGTCCTCTGATATAAGCTACAACTTGAAGCTGACCACAGGAGTGGGCAGGGAGCTGACGCTTAGCTTCCAGTGCTTTATATATCTGAACAGAGTCTCTGCAAAAACCCACTTCACAGTGAAGGAAATTGAAACATGGACAGATAGGCGGAGTCAGTTATCCAGCGTAACACAGAGAATTGGGGGCAAAGCTGGAAATGAAATCCAGGTCTCGTCTGACTTCACAGCCTCAGCCACCCTGGCACAGCCACCGCCTCCCAGAGGCACGTGCCTTGGAGGTTTTGAAAGGTGTGGACAAAGGGCTGAATTCCCTCTAGGAGGCCAAGCGTAGAGAACTGGCCTTTTGCAAATACTAATTGGATTTCTGTAAATGCTACCTGGCAGATACTGCATTTCCTCTGCCTTGGAGGTTGGGTGATCCGTGTGTGACGTTTGGGAATTGCCTGAAGACACCCTCAGTCCGGAACAGGACCTGGAGGGTTCCGTCTAGGGCACCCAGTCAGAGCGCTGGGTGGGACTGGGAGTGTTGTGGGATTTTTTTTTTTTTTGGAGGGGAAGTGAACGGGGCTTAGGAACTTGGGGAACGCCCAGATCTCTGCAACAGTGGAGCAGGGGGAAGTGCAGTCCCATCCCTGGATGTGAGCCTTCCTCTTGCTCCCACTTTGGATTGGGAGCAGATATAAGGAGATGCAGGGCGAGAGTTTGGGAGACACATGAAAGAGAAGTCACCCGAAGCCAGCTTTATCCATGGAAGGCATCTTGGAAGCTCAATTCCAGCGTAAAAGACAGAGGAAATAGGAATGGAAAGCATCTTAGGTCTGATCATGGAAACCTCAGGCAAGGCCCTGCCTGGGGTGCTCATTTGTTACCTTATATTTTGAGCAGGTATCTGAGCGGGTATGAGGCTCAGCCGGGTAATTCCTCTTTCTCAAATAGAAGCGAAACGCCTCAGGTGAATGGAGAGCTATTAGTAGCTGATGGAGCCAGCTGGGCCCTTGGGGGCATCCTAGAGAAATAGGTTTCCTGGGGGAATTCAAGTCTCTGTGGTAGAGCTGGCAGTTTATAAATAAAACTCCGCCCTGCTTATCGTTGGGCTGTGGTGGCCGTGGTCTGTGAACCCCAGATGCAGTCAAGGGAGTAAACACGGATTTATGAAATCTCTACCACTTTGGACCATGGAAATTCATAAAAGAAGACTTGACAAAGGTCTGGAGCAGAAACAGGCTACTCAGGAAATTTTTTAAAAATACAACTTTTCAAAAACAAATAAAAATTAGCACAGTGCTATATAAAAACCGTTATTTTTTCCTGCTTTAGTTATGTTACAGTGCTCCTCAGGCTCATGCTGGTCATTTATTGGTGACAGTCTGATAGAGGCCATTAGACGGCCTCTGGACTTCAGGATAGAGACTCTCAGCCCAAATAAAGGACACTTTTCTTAGTGCAACGATATCGTTTTCAGTCCTAATCAGCCTCTAGCCTGGAGGGACACAGGTTACAAATCTCTTTTCTAGCAGTTTCTTCACAAGTTCCTGTCCAGTGGCTTTTTCTCTGCCCTTTCTCCTCAGTTGGAAAAAATAAAATAAAATTGAATTTGAAAAAGAACCAGTAAATCTCTTCATATCGTAATAGGCCCCCTCTGTTCTTTATGTATTGACATATTTCATAGAACCATTTATGACATTTGAAAAATTACAAAATATTTACAGTTGTGGGGCTGTCTCTGGGATGTAAATGCACATGTCTTTGATTAAATCAGTGCTGCTAATCATAAGGGGGCTGGAGATCTGAATATGTCATAACCTCAGGGCTCCCTGGTTACTCCCTTTACTCCCTCCTCAAGTCAATGCTCCATGCTACCTTTTCTCCCATTTTCTGTAGGCCTGCGGGAAACAGGTGAGGAAGATCCTGGACCACCTAAACAGGCTCCTGTTTTCAGACTCCTCTGCTGCGAAATCCCTCTCTCATCAAACTCAATATGTGTCTATTTCAGTATGTGGAAGAGACCAAAAGTAGTGTGGTGGAACAGGGTGAGCCCCTCCACTTGGCCTCTTCTTTGGCCCTAGTCTAGGGTGTAGGGAACTCAGTGGTTAGAAAGATGGCACTAAGCCTAGAAGTGATTATTAGCAGCTACTATCTATTCATGACTTAGCACATACTGCATGGATTATCTCATTTAATTCCCAACAACTCCTGTAGCTACAATTATTAACCATTACTTGGTGGTCTGGATAGCGGCTCAGAGAGAGATTAAGTAACTTGACGGAATTCACACAGCTGAAAAGCAAGATCTTGGGATCGATCCCTCCAGAGTTAGTTTCACCAACAGGAGAGTAGTAACTCCATACCCACAGGTGACTATCCCCGCCTCCCATCGCCTCCCACTGACCACACCTGTTAACTCACGAATGTGGGTCAGCGTTTCAGGATAGAGGAGTGGGGATGGCCTGGCCAAAGCTATCACATCGCCATTGGAGCAACAACTGAGTGCACCCCTTCTGATAGGGGTTCATGTGCTGCTCTGCCAGCTGTCTGAGTGAGCTCTGGCCTTTGCCCAGGAGCATGCGTGAGTGGAAAAAAAGAATGGAAGAGCAGATGCTGTTTTGCTGCCTTGCCTGAGTGCATATCTGGGCCCAAGGCCCCTTTTCCCTCTGTGTCCCTGTCTTCTTCCCGGACCCAGAAGGAGCCAGGCTCCGTGTTCCCATTCGGCCAGGCAGAGAGACCCGGCACTCTAAGCCAGATGGGGGAGCTCCACTCTTGAGTGGCCCAGGAACCTAACTGGGACATCTGGAAATCAAAGACACATTTCTTATGGCTTAATCAGCCTCTCTCTGTTTTTCTCCTATGGAAGCACTGGACAGTGAGATTTGAAGGATACGATGAGAATATTGTCTTTTAAGAGAAGAGCTCCTCTGACTCCTGGAGCAAAGGAGCCCTCTCGTTTCAGGATGCAGGGGGAGGAAGAGAACCCTGGAAGGAGAGCGGTGCACTGTGGTTTGGGCCTGCCCTTGCCTCTCGTTTGCGTGTGACTTGGGCAAACCCTTATTATCTTTCTCAGATTCTGCATCAGTCAAGTGAGGGCACTGAACTAGATGTTCCCTAAAGTCCCTGCCAGTGCAGATGACCCTGTGAGCCTTCATTGTGTCTTCGGTTTTTTCCTGAGATCATGGTCAGCTCCTCCTCACCGAGTTCCACATTCACAGAGAGGAGCTGCAAGCCCTCCCCCTGGGGGAAGGGAAAGCAGTGAGAGACTGGAGGAGAGCAACAGTTGTTGGCCTCGACTCAGCGGGACCAGCCAACATCTGTGTTGGATGTAAGGGTCTTTGGTTGCTTTTTACCCTTAAAACCCCAGCCCTTTTCTCAGACAGAGGACTTGGTTAGTAGGCTGTGTGCAGGAGAGAAATGCAATAATGATGATTGATGGGTCCCTTCCTTAGCAGAGCATTAGAATTAATTCAAATGAGTGCTATTGAAGTGATACCATGATCCATTTGCTCGCACATACAGTCTCTCTTTTAGATAACGCCACCACTGGTAAGGGCACAAAGGCCACAATTGCCCCAAATCTAGATGGTCAAACAAACAAGCGAACCGACAGAAAACAACTCCCTGCCTATGTACCCTCAACTCACCAAGCTCTAGTCAGCCGCCCTTGCCAGTATTTTCAATGTGATGGATGACATCCAATAGAAATAACCCGCCCCAAAGGCCAAGCAATGCCGCAGATGCTCTATGGGGTAGGGATACTTTTTGTTTTGTTCCCACTGACTCTCCAGTATTTAGTCTTTGGCTTGCACATATCTAGCGCCCTGTAAATCTTTGTTGAGTGCATGGATGCACTTAGCACTTACTTTGCAGGAATAATTTCAAGGGAGAAGATGGTTAGAACGTGCATGCATTTGTGCTTGTACACCATCCTCCCTTTTGCCGACAGCCTTCTAGAATATTAACTCTTAAGAGGTAAGACCCGCCTCTGTGAAACTGGTGTAAGATCACTGGGCCAAGAGAAGCATGGCAGCCTTGTAGCAGAAAAAGCAGAGCTCACTGTGACCCGGGACCTGATGGGCAGATGTGCCAGGGAGGCCATCCATCACTGTGCTGCTTTCTTCTGGCCTCGGTCCATTCCTCTCTTTCTTCCAAATTCTGCACTGGGTCTCATTCTGACTGTTTTTGGGGCCTACCTGGGCACTCCTCACTTGCAAGCAGGACCATCATTTGTCATTTCTCTTACAGCAAATGATTTAAAAGAATTAATAGGGACCTTTCTGTCTTCCTTCAGATGGAGAAAATTGTCACCGTGACTTTTCGAACCGGGATCTGACATAGATCTTAACTGAGGCCTCCTGCTTGTGCACAGAAAGCGCAGGTCATTAGTGATCAGCCGCAATTAGACCGGCCGGGCCGCGTGTACACAGCCAGCTCCGCCGTTCGGGAAAGCTCAGCCGAGGAACAGCCCGTAGTTCTTTGTTTCCCCGTTAGGGTTGGACATTTCAATGGAATGCTTGTGTGCTTGTGTGCATCCTAACGACTTTCAGTCCCTCACCCTACTGCATCTGTCAACTTTCTCTGGACTTCGATTTGGAGCTTTTCCTGTTACTGGCTTTTATTCTAAAATCCATTCTTTGGTTTGAGGGGTGGGGACAGTGAAATACATTTTACCAAGCTCATCTCTGTTTGCAAACCGTACAGTTTATGGTCTCAACAATCAATGTTTACCAGTAATGACTCGATCCTTTTAAGAGGAGCAGCTATAAGGGAAGGCAAAATGAAAACTTCAGGTATGTTCATGGAACCTAAAACCTTAGATCAGAAAGCATGTGAAGTACTCTATGCATTAGAATGTGTCACATATCATATAATCAGGTATAATGTCAGCACTTTGCTATTTTTTGATTGAATAAATACTTATCGACCATTAAATCTGGGCCTAGCAATGCGATGCTTCTCACAGGAACGTCTAATCTAGAACATACAGGGAAATTAGTTTAATAACAACAAGAATTAACATTTACTGTATCCTGTATTAAGTGCTTTCTACCCATTATCTCATGTAGTCCTCCAGACAACTCGGTTAGGTAGATGGATTCCCAACTAAGCTTCTCATTGTATTGATGAGAAAACTTAGCGACGCCAGGAAGTTTGCCTAAGATCGCACAAGCCTGAACTGGTGGGACCAAAATTCAAGTGGACTCAGAGCCCACACTCTCAACTCCACTCTATGGTGCTACCTTCAATTCTACTTTCTCTTATCTTCTCCCCCCTCCGGGGTCATGAGATGTAGGTTCAGATTGGAGTTCACGTAAAGTCCAGGGTTCAATCCTTCTCTGTACCTACTTCCCGAGGCATAAGTCAGTAGTTCTGGTTATAGGATCACAAAGAACAGGCAGGTGGTGCCATCCTCTGTGCGGGGTTGGACTCCGGAGCACTGCCTGGTTCTGGAAGCTCTCCAGCCTTCCCATTAGGAACAGCCTTGCTTCCTGGCAACTCCACCCTGTTGTACTTACCCAGTCAACTTGCCTGGGATGTGCCCACCACTCAGCACTGGAGGCTATTGTGCACTGAATCAGCAGAAATACCAACGAGGGATTCTTCTTAACATGGATTTGAATCCCACCGTCTCATCCCACACCCCACGCTGCACTGCCCAGCTTCTTGATAAATCCTAAGCAAGAGTCCACTGAGGTTTTGACCTAACGTGGCTCCGTGAAATTCAGAGTCAGAGCCTCCTTAGAGATGATTTTAATCCAGCCTTCCCTTACAGATGAGGAAACTGAGGCCCAAGTGAGGCTGAATGAATTCGGGGGTTTTCTAGTATCTGGTTTACTGTAGGGCACTGAGATTTTAAAATCAAGTAGAAAAAACTTTTTTCAATTATAAAAAAGCATGATGATTATAGAACTATATACCAAAAAACAAACTAAATGAGGACAGTAGCCCGGCCGGGCGTGGCTCAGCGGTTGAGCGTCCACCTAGGATCCAGGCGATCGGAGTTTGATTCCCTGTCAGGGCACATGCCCGGGTTGCGGGCTCGGTCAGTGACTCTCATCATTGATGTTTCTATCTCTCTCTCTCTCCCTCTCCTTTCCTCTCTCTGAAATCAATAAAGATACATTTAAAATAAATAAATAAATAAATAAATAAATAAGGACAGTAAAAATAAGCTAACATGAAGTTAATCAGGGATAGCCATTGTAAACTTTAGGAATAGACCCATCCAGGGTTTTTTCTTACGACTATATGTGCCATTTATTAAAACTACCATATATTGTTCATGTTGCTTTACACAGTATGATATGACATCCTCCCATGGTTTAAATAGTCTTCCATAACATCATGTAAATACCTACATACTATCCCCATACTTGTGGGTCTGGTTAAATTAATCCCATTTTGTTTAGATTTTTTTTTTTTGGCGGTGGTTTCCAAGGTCTTGGTATTAACAACAAAAATGAAATGGATTCATTCTCAGATGCTGTTTTTTAGTTGAAGTTAAATTCAAAGCTACTCCAGGATGAGAGGTGGAGTCACTTGCCCCAAGTTGCTCAGTTCATGGGGATGAGACTATGGATTTGAATCCCGGTGTCCTTAATCTTAGTCTTATCCTCTCGTTATCGCTCCGGTTGCTTCAGCAGTTGTGCCATTTTCCAAGGAAAGCTGTTTTCCCGCTTGAATGAGCATAGTTGTTTTCTCACCACCACCCAAGCCTGCCTCCCTGTCTTGTTGAGGCTGTTGACATTTGGAGAGGTACACAGTGTCTTAGGACCTGAGGCTGCGCAGCTGGAAAGAAAACATGCCCAGTCCTCCCCCCCCCCCCAATGGCTTAACCTATAAGCTTGGGAGCTGGTTTTAATTTGACATTTTCTGTGCGTGTGTGTTTGTTTTTAAAACTTTCTCCTCCCCCTTCATTCTTTCAAGGAGACCTTTGTTTGAAATCATACACCCTTTCCCTCAAAGCCAATCTGTGCCCCAAAGCTTGATGAGATTACTCTGTTTGGGATATTGATAAATTCAGAGTGGGGTTTCTGGCTTATCCAACTAAATTGGTTTAAATTATGGCCTTAGAACGAGAGCTTTAAACAACTGAGAAGGTTTGAAAGCAATTGAATATAACCCTCTGCTTCTGGAGACTCCATCCTGGGCCTATTCCACAAAGAAGATATGTTTTCATTTTGTTTTGTTTTGTTTTCTTTCAGGTACTTCATTGATTGCTCTATGTCAGGTCCTTTTTGCTCGGAGAAATTTGGGGGAAAGATTAGCTTTGCTCGGTTAAGGGCAGGAAGAAAAATAAGGAATCCGTTATTCTGAACCCTCTCATTTTAATGATTAAGAAAATATGGGCCAAAGAGAGAAAGTCATTTGCCAAAGGTCATGCAGTCAAATAGTTTTATTAAAAAACAAACCAAAAAAAAAAAACACACCAAAAAACCCCAAGGCTTAGGATTCATTTCTCTTGATCTGATTCTGTGCTTTCCTTACACTTTTTCTGAGGGTGGGGAATGTGAGGGGCCGTTGTGGGGCTGAATTTGTCCCTTCAAAATTCATGTGTTGAAGTCTCAATCCCTAGTATCTCAGAATGTGACTGTGTTTGGAGATAGCGCTTTTAAAGAGGTAGTTAAGTTAAATGAAGTCATTAGGGTGGGCCCTGATCCAATATGACTGGTGTCCTTATGAGAAGAGATTAGTCCGCAGACACACACAGAACAAGACCACGTGAAGACACAGAAAGGGAAGAGGGCCATTGATAAGCCAAGGAAAAAGGCCTTAGAAGAAGCCAACTCTGCCCATACACGCCTTGACCTTGGTCTTTTAGCCTCCAGAATTGGGAGAAAATACACTTTTGTGTTTAAGGTACCCAGCCTTTGGTACTCTGTTGTGGCAGCCCTGGCAAACTAACACAGGGGGAAGTTAAGAACAGACACTTTGAAAAACTCCAAACTTCAGCCCTGCCCGGGTGGCTCGGCTGGTTGGAGCATCACCCCCTACGCTAAAAGGTTGCAGGTTCGATTCCCAGGCAGAAGAATTAACGTTCTTCATGATAGACCCCAGGCGCCAAAGAAATCTAACCCATCAGAGGGGCATCTATTACCCGCACCGGGTCCCATTTGCTAAAGCAGGAAACCAGATCCCTGCCTCTGTAACAGGAGCAGGTATGGAAACCGTCTATGCCAGAATTTTACAGTGACATATTTGAGAAGCATTTTAAAGAAATATGTAATTAACCAAAAAAAAAAAATTCAAATTAACTTGAGTGCTGGTAAACCCAGTTGTTATGATAGGAGAAATATGAGCTGCTTTAAATATTGAATGTAGATGGCTCTCCCACAGCTGCGACCTCCCTGGTTCAGGGTTGCGTGGTCTATCAGTGCTTCAATGTATAGGTTTAAACCCACTTGGACTTCATTAGTAAGGAGACCACAATTAAGTTATGAGTTCTGTGAGCTTCATTTTCAGCATATACTGGGGTTAAGTCCCGGTTAAGTCAGTCTTAGACTAGCTGTGCAACTTCGTTGCCTCTACCTTTACACTAGAATATTAATTCAACCACTGCTCACCATTTTTCATCACTGCCACCATCACCCTAGCTCAAGCCTCTGTCATCTGACTGCAAGAACCCCCTAACTGAATCGCCCCATGAGATGCTTTAAAAATATTAATCAGGTCCGATCACACCTCTGCTAAAACATCTTTTGCACTTGGAATGGCTCTCAAGGTTCCACGTGGCCTGGCCCTGCCTCCAGTCCATCTCTCCGACTCCAGTCCTGCCACTGCCCCGCGGTGACTTGGCACCAGCCGTCCTCCCCTCTCACTGTCCCTTGGACCTGCCATGTCCATCTCCAGCTCAGAGCTCCTGTACCGGCTGCTCCCTCTGGCTGAGGAGCACTGTTTTCTAGGAGCATTTGGTTACTCGACTCGCTTTCTCAGATCATTCAGAGCTCTGTTCAGCCGACAGCTTCTCAGACATGCCTTAGAAAACCTCCTCAGAAGCGGAGCCAGGCTCTGTTCCAAGCCTCCAGCGTCCCCTCACCCTCTTTCTGAATTTCACTTAGGACTGTTGAAATTACAGTCATTTCCTAGCTCACTTGTTGTTTGCCCTTTCAACCAGATAGCACAATGGCAGGGAATTTCTTTTGTTCACTGTTATATCCCGAGTCCTGTGAACAGGAGGCATTTCCATTTGTTAAATGAAGGAATGAATGGATAAGTAAATGAATGAATGATACTGTTCCTTTACTGTAAACTACTGTGGTTTTTTTGGATTACGTGGTTTGGGGAAAAGTGTCAAGGAAACAGTGTTATCAGAAGGCTATGAGGCTGTCTGCTCCCTGGTGAGAGGGACCTTGTCTGTGTTCTCTGCTGGACTACCAAGGCCCAGCTCAGGCTAACCTTGAATGAATGGAATGATGAATGAAAGAGGGAGAGACTTGGGATAACGGACGGAAGTGATAAAACACAGATGAAAACTGCAGTATCTGAGATGACTCGAAGCAACTTGCAAGGGTTGGAACTTGTTTGCCCTTTTTTAGACACAATTTAATATGTGTCACGTCTTGCTTTGCTATGCACAGGACAAGTGCCTTTTGTAAACTTCAGTAGTCATAGCACTTTTGGGAACTGAGCAGAGAAACAAAAATAACGCACATTTTGGAGCTAATTCCAAAAGAAGATTATTCCGCCGGTGTTAGAACCATGCAGTGTTAAATAGTGACCCTTGAAAGAGTGCACTTTGTAGCTCTGCAGGGAGGGATGAAGGCTGCGGGCCTGTGGGTGCAGGGAATATGTTCCTGTAACCTCAGTGAGATATTTGCAAATAAAGCAGTGTTGAGTACATTCCAGGAGGTGCCTGCAATGTACAGTCTTAGATCTTTGCTGGAGGTGAGGAAACATTTCATTATCAGATTAACTGCCCACTAGTCTCATTTTTGAGTTCTGATCATTTTAAGTGGAGCCTCAATTGTATTTATTTCAAGGGTTCATTTCCTTCAAATGACCTCTTGAAGGCCTTATTCTCAGAGCATCTGTAGTTTTCTCTGTCAGTGTAATTTGGAGAAGTTTGGGGCCCAAGAATAAAATAACCACCTATCTAGCAAATGAAAGTGGAGCTTTGGGTGTGCAGGTTTCCAGGCAGATCGACAGCTGTGACCAAGAGAATCAGTCATCACCACTGTCTGCTTCTTGTGTCAAGAAAGAGCCAGAAATACCAGAGATGTCCTCCATCCCCTCTGCTAGCAGCCCACACTCCATCTTAGGAAGTGTGTCTGGGCTCCGTAGGAAAGGAGTTAAAGCACATACATATAAACTAAAAAAAGTACAAAGTCAAGCTCCTTTTTAGGATGGAGGAGAGAGTGAGTAGGCATCCAGGTGAAAGGCAGTGACCTGAGGAGATTTGGGTGCAACTTGTTTTTTTTTTTTTTTTCATATAAAAACTTATTACTGTGTTTTTGCCACCAGAGCTTATGAGCTTGGTTTTTCCTTCTTGCCTTTGCCTAAGGCCAAAAGGGGAGACATTGGCTACTTTGACAACCTAAAAGCAGGCTCCAGGAATGTCACCGACAGCAGGACCTTTGTGACCAAATTTAGCAACCAGAACATCATCATTTTCCTCAATAAAAGTCAAACCACCATCACTGGGTACAAAGGCTGTGATTTTATTTCTTATTTTTTTCCCTTTCTTGATCAACTGGGTGCTGACACACTTCCTGGTGGCAGACTTTGGCTGTTGGGCTTCAATCCCTACTTTTTCCCTTTGCATGGGAGGCGCCTCAGAGAGGGTTGGCCTTCAGGGCTGTGCCCAAGTGCACTTTTCTGACCTGGTCAGTAGCTCCCCACTTCCTGGCAGTAGAGAGACCGTGACACCTGCCTATTTTGCCGGCACCACGGGCCTGAGCAAAAGAGCATTTGGGTCCAAGTTTAAAGAAATATGCATTTATTGAGCACTTACTATACATCAGAATGTAGGCTTAAGACTCACCCCAGTCCTTGGAGCAGATCAAAGTTCCAAAGCCCCCTGTTTTCATCATTTCACCAGGCTGCTCTGGCACTGCAGTTCCTTAGCAGTAAAGAGAGGGCTGAGGCCTGGTCAGACCTGTGCAGTCTCCTAGACAGACCCCATCTCTGATGTCTGGGCTCCAGAGCAGAGCAAACTGGGGACCATCTCGGCCTTTGAAACAGTGCCCTCCTCCCACACCGCCTTCCCAAGGGCTCTGTCCACGGCCGCGGTGTGAGTTGCAACATTGCAGCTGTGTGTTCTCTCAGATGCATCCGCCATGGGACAGTTTTAGGAAGTTGCATAAGCCAGTGGTTGCTGTGCTTCTCACCACGATCCCCAGGCAGCCCCCGCCAATTTTCAAAGTATAAGGTCAGGCTTGGAGAAGACTCCCCGTGGCCACCACAAATAGATGGGGAGTAATTGCCTGTCATTTGAAGGTACCGCTCACACATTCCAAGCCCGGAGCCCGCGCTCCTCTGGGAATTGCATTTTGGCTGGCTTTCAGGTTTAGTGAAAGAGTTTCTTGTTCCTGAGAAGCAATCGGTGGGAATTCACTAGACTTCCCCGTCATTCTGAAGGCTCAGTCAAAGCCAGCCGTCAGTCAGCAGTGATCAAAGAGGAGAAACGCTCCTAAGAGGGGGAAGTGGGCACCGGGCACTGGCCAGCAGCCCAGAAGGGCTAAGTGCCTTGCTCGGGGTCGTGGAGTTATGACCAGAATCAGGGCTCTTGACTCCCATCCCTGGGGCCTTTCTGCTACCCTGTGGCCTTTCCGTCGGTGTAGCCATTTTCAGTGTGACATTAACTCAGTCCGTCCTTGAGCACCTGACCATTCTTCCAAATCACAGACCCCCCTTCTAGCTGTCTGCTGCACGGCTGTTTGGTTGGCCAGCAGGTCTAATTATTACTGAAAGTCATGTCCCTCAACATTGTCACTCTCCTTTCTGTTCTCCGTCTTTACTATTGGGTCCTCCCTGCCATCCTCGCTCGAAACTGTAGTCTGTTTTGACGTATCGCCTTCCATTCCCTTTCAGTAGCTCGGCTGGTCCCAGCTTTCTCTGCACTATGCCTTGCATTCCCTGATCTATAGTCTTGCTGTCACACTGGGCCGTAGCAATCGCCTTATTCTGTTTCCTTTTTATAATTTTCTTTATTCAATCTGTTTGAAAAAGAATAAAATGTCATATGCATTGTACAACTGGTGAAATGATATATAAATAGAGGAGAAAGGGGGGAAAAATTAAGTTACACATACTTCCTCCCTCTGCTTCCCTTCTTCCTGCCATGCCCAGGGTTAATAATCGGTGGACATCCTTCCAGACCTTTCTTTTGCTCACACAAAAACATAAACATACTTACCTAGAGTATTTTTTGTTTGCTTTTGTAAGAATAGAATCATATTTTGCCCTTGTTCTAGATCTTCAGTTCAAGATGCCTATTTAACCTGTTGACAAGAATAGCTGCATGATAAGTCATAGTGTGGCTTTATTGCAGTTTGTGAAATCATGTCCCATGGCTGGATGCTCAGGGTCTAGGCTGGATGTTTCCTACTTGCCTCTCCAGATACCTTGTGCACCTTTCTCTGCCCCGCTCCATGCCCTGGACCTGCCTGGTTGGCATCAGGAGGTCCTTTGCCCTTGGGCTCCGGGTGGGATTCAGGTCATCAAGTCAGGGTATTTTCCGTGACTCCCTGCCACCGGGGCACTGTGGAGCGGCTGCCTGTGTCCCCTGAAGGACACAGCTCCTGTCACGCTGACCTCTCCATATAGCTGCCCTCTTCAGTGCCCATAGCCGGGCCCTGCTCTCGCCTCCTTCAGGCCTGGGATGGTAATGATTCCCTGCTGCTGGTCCCTGGGTGCTGCACATCCATTTAATTTCCCTAAACTCTGTGCCCACTTTGCTAAATAATCCCGTCACTGAACTCTCTTCTGTAACCCGGTTTGAGTATCCTGTATGTTTCTTGGCACCCTAAGTGATAAAGGTGGTTTCTTCGTCTTTTTTTCTGCTGCTTGCTGCTACTTTCTGGCTAGTTTCTTCCTTAATCTCCAGCATGGCCATTCTGTCACCCTGATTTTTCTTTTTCCTCTGAGATTGTATTTCACCCATTCTTTCAAAATCCTTCCGGAGCTCCCCAGCATTCAGAATAAAGGTCAAACGCCCCAGCCTAGCCTGCCATCTCTTGCATGATTTCCCCACTCCAGGATCCTAAGCACGAGGGACCCTCACAGCTCCATAGTCCCCCTCCCCCCCCACACTGCATTTCTTGCATTGGCACAGATGGTCTCCCAATGACGGGTTAGGTGATGTCGGACCATGAGCCAAACTCCCTGGCCTTCCATGTCCTCATCAATCCAATGGGGGTAATAACAACAGAATTTATAGCATTGGTTGAGGGATAATTGAACAAAATGTCCATAGGCTTCTAAGACTTTCCGGCACATAGGAAGTTTTCAATAAGTGCTAGTTAGGAATTATTGTCCCCCCACTCTAATTAGAATTGCCTTTGCCCATACCTGCATGTCCAGATGGGCTGTTTTCCCAAGACCCATCCCTTCTTTGACATCTAGCCAACAGAGGATCTCTCTCTCAATAGACTTTGCTTTTTCAGGCAGTTTTTGGTTTACCAAAACTGAGTAGAAGGTACAGAGAGCCCCCATATGCTCTTCCTCGCTGCCCCACCCATTTCCTCTGTCGTTAGCATATTGCATTGGTGTGGTGCGTTTGGTATAATCGATGAACCAGTATTGATACATTAACAACAGTCCATAGTTTTATATTAAGGTTCACTCTTTTTGTTGTACAGTCCTATGAGTTTTGACAAATCCATATTGTGATGCATCCACCATTAAAGTATCTTAGAGAATAATTTCACTGCCCTGAAAATCCTCAGTGCTCCATGTGTTCCCCTGGTCACCCCTCCCACCTCTCTCCCCACCTCCCCAAACCACTGATCGCTTCCCTGCTTCTATAGTCTCACCCTTTCTCTTTCTATTTCACATTACTGTGTCCATGGCTTACTTTTCCTACTGTTTCATCTTTGCTTCTCCGTAAACCTAACATCCAGCTTCACAGCCAGTAGTCACACAAGTGTGTGTTTCGGGGATGAATTATTAAACCCGGTTATCCCTGGAATCAAGGCCTGGGTTGAAATTTCAGGCCCTCCTGCCTGATGGCGCAGGCACTTGGCTTTTGCACAGGCTCTGGGACTCAAGGACACAGGATCCTGTTGGAAGGAAGCTGGAGCCCAGTTTTCTAGTCTGTATGTGCAGAGAGCTTGCACCCGTCACACGTGGATTGGAGGCCTAAAAAGAGGCAATGCAAAGCAAAACAGCAAATTAATAAAACAAAACTATCATATAAATCCAGATTAAAGACAGCCGTGAATTAGTTCTTGGAAGCACTGACCTCTCTTCAGTCTGTATTCTATATGTTTCTCAGGCAGTTTGTTTATAATAGTAATAGCTAACTTCTGTTTGCACTGCAATTTGGATTTGCCTTTAATTGTGCATCTATATAATAAGAGCAGTAAAATAAAGATGGGAGCGTAGTAGTAATAGTAATAGTAGTAGTAATAGTTATAATGCTTACCATTTATGGAGCCTTTTCTAAGTGCCCAACCCGGCAGTGTTACACCTTGAGGTTGGCATAGTGACCTGTACTTTATAAATACATAAACGGGCCTTTTTAGAGAACTACACCTTCACCCAGCAGAGGAAACTGAGGCCCAGAGACAGATGAGGTCACTTGCCTAAAATCACACACATAAGTATGTGGCAGAGATGCAGCTGTAGCTCCAGCTTCCAAACTCCCTGGGCGGCTGCCGGAGATTCTGAGTGGCCCTGCAAACTGCTCCTAGGGCTGGTGTCCACCCCAGGCAGCATCCTTTCTATTTTCCCTCCCAAAAGCTCAGCAGAAAACATGCCACAGTTCTTCTTTACCCACACCTGGTGCATCCTGTTTTCTGATAAGGCGTGTTTGTTCCCACACTCGACCTCCCCACCCTGCCTTTCCCTCATCCCTTCAACCTTGACCCGGTGGTCCCTCATGATCCCCATAACCTCCTCCCTCTGCTGTGCTGTGCGGGGCCTGGTAGGTCCCCATGGCTCTGCTTTGGGTCCCGATTTTGCGTCTGATAGACCCATGTCGAACCGGCGACCTTTCAGTGCACAGCACAATTCTCAACCAACCGAGTCACTCTGGCCAGGCGGTGACCCTCCTTTTTTAACCAAGGTAGCAGCTCTGAGCTCAGCCTTTAGAATGCTTTTGAAGGCGGCAGAATGCAGCCAAAACTTAGCAATGTTTTTATTCCTAGGTTTATTGTCTATTTTTGGTAAGTGATACTGGCTTAGAATTTATGGGAGGTAGAGAGTGTTTCCTTTTATAACACATTTATTTAGGCATGATACTAAGTCAGTAACAGGACAGTTTGTCCCAGGATATGTCAAATCTCATGAAAACAGCGTACAAGTGACTGAAGTCTGGGCTCTGCAGGCCCAGTCCACTTCCCGCCTGAGACTGGAAGGGCTCAGCTCTGTGGCTCCTCCAGCGCAGGGCTGGGTTGTCCCCCCTCCCCATCCTCTCGTCCCTGGCCTGGTTACCCACTTGTGCTTATCCCTGTCTGGAAACCTGCTGGAGACGGAGAGACTGTTATCAGGGGGCTAGGATTAAGGAGCCCCCACCGTTCATCCCCCCACCGCGCTCTGACGGAGGGCAGGCCGCATACCTCGGCTGGCCCTTTGATAACTGCATCTTTAGAACCGTTAACACATCCTTCTGAAGGCGGGGAGGGAAGGGGAGGGTGCATACAGCTCACTCTGATGTTCTGGTCGAGAAGACGGAGCAGCCCCCCGTTCTGGTTGATATCCCTCGGCTACTCCTTCCTCTGCTGGCTGCCCTTCCCACCGCCGTCCGGCGCTGCAGGGCCAAACCCAGCGCGAGCCAGCGAACACGGTGCTTCTCGTTTGGTCCGAATTCGGCTTAGTGGGTTTTGACGGGGGTTCCCCAGGTTAACCTCCATCCAGCACACTTTGATGGTCGTAGCGTGTTGGGATGGTGAGAGAAAGGAATGTTTTTGAGGTTCGTCTGTAGCAGTTCAGAAGTTTGGAGGAGCCAACCCTGCCAAACTCAAGAGTCAGGAAACTGCATCGCCCCTGAAGATGTGTATTTTCTCTGGGACTTTCTCTGTCTCTGTCTCAATGGCACATTTGTCATTGAGGGTCCTAGAGACAGATCTATGCCTTGGGCAGGGAGTGTGGGTTTGGGGGTGGGTTTAGACCTTTCCACCCTGTCTCCATTCCTGCTGGAAGAGAGCAAGTCTATTGTTATCTCCTCTTATCTCCTCTCCGAGGCTTATTTCCATAGGAAGAATGACCTGCAGGGGCCATGGGAACTTGCCCTTGGTGGTGGGGGTGGGGCTAGGGGTTAAAAGGAACAGTCTTGGCTAACGTTGGCTGCTGGTGGCAGGAGCTGAGAGCAGTTGCTGAGGGTTGGCTAGCGACTGGTGTCTGGAATTCCCTTCATGGCAAGGTCTGTAGATTGGGATTAGCAAACCTTTAGTTCAGTTCTTCTTGAGCATATGTGAGGGGGGAGTGGACAGGAGCCAGCTGTAATGATAAGGAGCAGTAATGGTGGTAGCTCACGTGCACTAAGCGTTCATAGCGTGCCGAGCAGAGTCCAGCCCTTTGCATATAGCATCCCCCGTAATCCTAACCAGCACCCTCAAAGAGAGGTATCAATGCCCCCATTTCACAGATGATGCGACTGAAACCCAGAGAGGTAAAGTCACTCCCCCGAACACAGCGTTAGTGTTAGTGTTAGAATCTCAGCTCACATCTGCGTCTCGTCCAAAGTGCATCTTTCACGGCAGAGCTGGGAGGAGAACTCTGGTCCCCCAGGGGCCTCTGCACCTGGTTCTGAATACCTTCTAGAGTCCACTGGACTGTCTTAGAAAGCCTGTTCTCTCTCTTCTTTAATTGATGCTGCCTCGGGGGAGAAAAACAAGATTTCATCCATGTAGTCTACCCGTCCTGCTGCATTCTCGAGAACAGAAGTGTTATTAGGGAGTCAAGTCTAATTACGCCCTTCACCTGGGATTCTAGTGACGCTTGAGTCCCCACAGGCTCAGACCAGTGTTCTGTGATGTGAGCGCAGGTGACAGAATATTTGATTTTGTGAGACCCATTCCCCACTCCTTGTCCTCTCTCTGTCTTCCCGGGACTCTGGTTCTTGCTCTGAGCTGCTGCGATGTCTGCAGCCTGGAGAACAGAGGTGACAGAGGTGCCATCCGCACTGTTCTCACGCTGACTTTATTGACGGGAACCCCCGAGGGCTCTGGGTTCCCTGGGTTCCCTGGGAGGCGTGTTCTCATGACCTCAGGGACGCAGGCTATAGTTCCAGCTCTTTAAGTTGAAGACAAGAGAAGGGAAGCAAACACGGGAAGCGGCGTCTCATCTCCGCTAGGCTTGGGTTCAGGGTTCTAGTCTTTCTCTCTCTGCTCCCGTTTGAATCCCAGCCGTTCTCAGCAGCGCCCTTGTTACAACATAGACTCTGTTGCCTCCTGCCTGCCGCTCCCCCCCCCCCCCCCCGGCCTCCTTTGTGTTCGCTCTCTGCCCCCCTCTTTTCTCTCTCCCCTCTCCCTGTTACTCTCTCCCCTCTCCCTCTTTCTCACAAACCCCTAATTTTTTATACTGGTTTGTCTCAGTTATTATTATGCCCTAGTGAAGGAAAAACGATTGGACTTCATGACTTCCTCAGACCTCAGGGACCTGTGCTACCCCGGATTGTAAATCGGGTCCCTTTATGAGCCGCGTTGACACATTGAGGCCGCCGGGGGCGGGTTTGCTGCCCTGACCCTATAGGTAGTGGCGCAAAGTTACGGATTCCTAAGGTTGCCTCCCGCGCAGTGCCAGTGGGCAACGTCAGCTCTGAGCAGTCAGATTCAGTACTGAGCAGAGACGAGAGCCCCATCAGAAAGAGCCACTTGTCATCAGGTTTAAGGACAATTGGTACAGCGGTTTCCAGTGGAAATCGGTATGATGCCATGAGGTAGGAGACCTGGATTTCCTTCCAACTGGAACTCAGAGAAAGTCACTCACCTTCCTGTGTGTATCTCCTCATTTGGAAAATGAGAATAACTGTCCCTTTTCAACATCTTAAGGCTTTTTAAAAAAATTTTAGGGTACTGTAAATAATATGAATGGAATAAATATAATTCATATTTAGAGATGTTTACTTGTGGGAGGACCCAGCTGGGCCCACACTCACCGGCTGCTATGCCCGGCGCTCCTATGGGCTGCAGGAGCTGGCCACACTCAGCCCAGGCGACTGTGCAGGGTCTGAGGCAGAGAGAGTCCTCGGCTGATGGCTTCAGGCTCTGAAGAGCTTTGTTTTGCATTCCAGATGCCCTCCAAATGATCCCGGTGTCCTCTAGCAATACTCTCATCCTTTATATGTCTCACTGCATGAGAAGCGCTGTTAGGCTCCAAACTAGACCCTTTTACCTCCTTGGGCATTGTCAGCTCGTGATGCTTGACAACTTTAGCTGCCGGGAACAGAAAACTCACAAGGGCCACATCCCCCCCATTCTTTCTGACATCATCTAGGATGCCTTCTAATCTCAGATGTCAGACTTATTGTCCTGGTTTTTGACCCCAGCATGTGTTACTCTGCAGAGCTGGTCCAGGAATTCACAGGCAAGCGTGTTCTGTAACAAGCGAGTTTGGTTTTATGTGGCTTGGGCGTGGTCAGCAGTCATTCTGCAATGCCAAGCCCAAGTCTTGCTTTTCAGACCCTTCTGTGTCTAGCAGCAGTTTGCCTGGGCTGCCCTTTGTCATGGATCCCATCCCACATGCATGGGAAAAGTTAAAATGAATAAAGTAGTTTTATTAACCACTTGAATAAAAGTTAGAGGGATAAACTGAGGATCCCAGGGCCAACATCTCCTGGAGTTCTGTGAGTTGAAGTTTTGGTAGCTCTGTTTCGATTCCTGACTATTGAGCCAGAGAAGGTTTATTTAATTATCATTTGAAGGGTTTCCAATGACTGCATCTCAATGGTGTTAAATCCACTTAGATCAGCTCTTACTAATCCCCCTGATGTATGTGGGGCCCAAGATAGCTTCTGCCCTTGGCCAACATTTGATACTTGTTGAAGAAAGTGGTGAGCACACCCGCAGCTCAGGGCTGGATGTCCCAAGGCAGGAGGATGGTCATATTTCATAGCTGGTCTCCTTTCAGACAGTAACTGGCTCCTTTCCAAAAGCCAGCTTACTTCAGCTCTTTGTAGAAAGATAAAAGGACACCAGAAAAGCACTGAGCTATGAGAGGGGAACTTACAGTTACCAAGATTGCTATTATTACGAAGCTCCTGCCGGAGGCACCTCTGTCACCCTCATAGACACACAGAACTGTGACTGGGACAGTGGCTTCTGCTGCTGGTCTTTGACTTGGTCCTGGGCTGGCTGATGGCTATATCAGAGCTGAGTGTGGAGCTCATGAAATACAAATGTGGTGGCCAGAGCAGGGCATGGGAATCTGTATTCTCTAGTTTAGGAAGCAGAGTCCTAGGACTGCCTCATATAAATTTTCAATTGCTGTTAAAACAGTAGATTATAATGGCCTTCAAGTTTTTCCCCCCCAGTTTTTCTTAAAAGTCCAGTTTTTGCCCACGTCACTCAATTTTCTGACTCAGATGGCCTTCCCATCCTATCGATATAATACGACTTCCTGTGTCCCAGCCTTCAGTCATTCATTTGACCATTACTTAGAGCTGTCTAGGATGGCCTGCAGGAACTAAGATAAAATCATCAAAAGACACGTGGTTCCAAGACTAAAAGAGTCTTTGGTCCGGTCAGGAGACAATTGAACACGAAGCCAGCTATTGTAGAACAGTACAATCGTTTGAAGTGAATTGCAGTGGCAGCAAGTGGAATTTTCTGGAAAGTCAGGCAGTGTGTCCTCGGGGAGAAACCCTTCAAGCAGAGGCTGGACGAAGGAGAGGATGGTTGCTGGATGCCAGGTAAACATACAAGAAAGCGGAGAGAACATCTTTGCACAGGCTCAGTGGCCTGAGAGCGTGATGTGTGACAAGAACTACGCGTTTCTTAGTTTTGCTGCTGTTTAAAGTACGAGGCAATACACGACAGAAGGGGGTGGACATACTGACCACGCCTGGACCTCGAGGGGCCTGTGGGTCACGGGTGCTGGGAGCTCCTGTTCCACCTTATTGGCGCGTCTCCTCGCCACACGTATAGCTTCTTTCTAAGCTCCTCGTTGATGTGTGTCTTTTAAAAACCCGCTCCCCCGACAGTATGGGTGATGAAATCTCTTGTTCTCACGCAATACCTTGGAAGCAGGAGAAACTACGTGGTAATTTTTGCCGTATCCCTCATGGATCCCTAGTTTCAAGTGTCATTTTCTGGCCCTGGCCACTTTTATTTTTGGAGCCAGAAGTAAGCTCGTGTGTGGGGCTTCCTTCCCCATAAAACCTGTGTCCTCTTTGGAAGCCAGTGCCTACCTCATCAACTTCATTTCATGCCACTTTCCTCCTTGATCGCTGAGCCCCCTCCATACTGACCTTTCTCAGGTTTTCAAAGAAACGAACTCCTGCCTCAGGGCCTCTGCACACACTGTTCCCTCAGCCTGTAGTCCTCCCGCTCCTCCCCCGTCTAAACCGACCTTCCTGAAAAGGCCTCTAGTTAAACAATCTCTGCTCCCCTAGAGGCTGAACACTTGGGACACTTAATACACTTTTACATTTTACTTATTTTGTTGACTTTCTTTTTTCTTTATTGCCAGGCTTCCCCTTTAAGTTCCTTAAAAGCTATGACCTGGCGTGACTCATTCACAACAGCACCCTCACCACCTGCTTAATAATAAATATTAAATAAACATTTGCTGAATGAGAGGATGGATGGATGGATGGAGTCCTTAAGTTGAAACCTTAACAGAATCCAACCTACCACTCTTTTTTCATGCTCTAGTCCATTCAAACAGGCTCCTAAGAATTCTCTTCTCCGCCATGAACCTCACAAAGCTTCATCCATCTCTCATGCTGCGGTCTGAGCTCCATGCACTTAATGAAACCTCCCGTCTCAAAAGCTGACACCGATTTGTTCCTCTCCTGACTTATATGTGAAATATGTGTTTATATTTTAATATCCTTGGCGTCTACATGCATTATTTCCAGTTGGATCACTCACCAAACTTCATCTAAGCTGTCATTTTTAAAGATTTTCTCACAAGCAAAAGCAGTTTGTAATAATAAAAGCAATAAAGAAATACACTTCAGAAGATGTGAGAAACACTGAGCATAATGAAGCAAATAGGAATCCTGCATAATTTTTTCACCCTGAGATATTTTGTCTTTTTTTTTCCCACCAGGTGGTTCTGTTTCATTCTTAATATTCACTTGAGAATATGTTTATTGACTTTTAGAGGGAGAGGAAGGGAGAGAGAGAAACACCAATAGGATGCTTCCCCTTTGCGCCCCTACCGGGATTGAACCTGCCACCTTTTGGTGTACGGTGCGACTCTCCAACCAACTGAGCCGTCTGGCCAGGACTCAGGTGGTTTTCTCAGGCATTCCACAACTTTGTGGGCATGTGTGCATACGTGTATAAGTATCCTGAGCTTTAAATATAGCATGGCTCCCTTGTCATTGTGAAGACTTTTAAAGGCTGTTTCACAGTGTTCTTGCTCCTAAGCTCTGTTTCTGAGAATCACATGGAGTGTCAGCAGAACACCAGACTGGGTGCTAGGCACTGGAGTGTATGTTACTCCACTTTAAATACTGAGTGCTTCCTGAAGCAGAAAAGATCATAAGAAGGGTGTCTTCCCCCGAGTAGCTCTGTTTCTGAGTGGCTAGGAGAGTTGCAGAAACAAGAGGTGAGACTCCAGAATAATTGGGATTAGAGGCAAAGGAGAAAGACTGGATCCCCAACCTATCCACTCAGCTCAAACCCTGAGTGCGTCAGGCACGCAGATGTCTTTAGTAAATGTGGTCTTACTAGGCTTCTAGAGCAAGGACGTGGGAGAACCCTGGCAGACCGCTCTTCTCTGAAGTCGTGGCTATGAGAATGACTGTGTTCCCTTTTTCTTCCAGAGTGACCGTCTTCTTATCAAGGGAGGCAGAATCGTCAACGATGATCAGTCCTTTTATGCTGATATTTACATGGAAGATGGCTTGATAAAGTACGTACATGGAACCCTTCTCTCTCTCTTTTTGTACGTAATCTCTTCTTCAGAAAGAAGCTCGCTACCTTTTGCTTACTCGACTGATGGCTCCCTGTGTTTCATTTCTTCTTCTCAAAAATGAGTGTTTTTCACGTTCCAGTCTGGATGTGCATAATTCTTCAAAGGTGGGAGCTAGCCTTAGTTCACGTGGATTATACGAATGAAGTAAAAAACCTGGATCCAGTCAATCCGCGGATGCTGAGGGTGCCCCTGAGCAAGCTGCTTTGACCCCCATTCCATGTGTCTTGGACAAGTGGAAGACACAACCACTGTCCTTAAGGGTACTGAAAAATGCGCACAAGTTATAGCATCCTAAAATCGGTACCCAAGGAGCGCAGATGAGGATATGTACTTTAGAAGTGTCCAGAGGAAGGTTTTGGGCTGGAGGGGTCATTTAAACCGAACCTTGACTTAGGCAAGACTTCGATGGGCAGAGCACAGAGAAGACATACATTTCAGGCAAGATTTCCAAATAGATCCTTCGGGAATATATAATTGCTTTACCAAATGGTTTGCTATTGGGTGCCTGTAAGCAGCCCGGCCAGGTAACCTTTATGTACAGCTTCCTACCTAGTGACCTTTAAGGAAGGGTTTGACGCACACGCAGCCCTTCACCACAGAAAGCAAGGTACATCCCCACAGGGATGTAAAACTGGTGCATTCAACTCCTCCTGTTAGCCATTTCCAGCCTCATTCGGTTTTATATTTACATTATTCAACTTGATTGACTAGTGTAAGATTCTGGTTATAGGAGACCTCTTATCTTTGAAAACCTGGCTTAGCTAGAAATCTTTTGTAGGCGGACATTCTTTACCAGCCCCCCAATCTAAGCTTGCTTCCCCTTCCCTGAGCTTTAAAAACACCTGTGTTTTCTCAAGCATAGCAGCCCTGACACCGGGAGGCCCCCTTGAGAGCAAAGGCCATACCTTGTTCATCTCCTGTGCCCTGCACTTAACCCGGTCCTTAGCACACAGAGCACTGGGGCTTCGACAAGAGCTACCTTTTATTGAGTATGTAGTATATGTCAGGCACTGTTAAATGTTTTCATGCCTTATCTAATCTGCCAGTAATCCTATGAAGTAAGTACTATTATTACCCTTTTCTCCGATGAAGAGAAAGAACGTATAAAGTAAATAATTTGCTAAAGATCAACATTAATCAGATACATTGAATGAATGGATGGACAAATATGAGATACTGGTGTTTAGTTGCCTTGCCAATTTCCATAAATGCTTTTTCGTAGTAGAAGTAGGAAAAACTGGAAATACTAGGCAAGCTAACCGATATAAAACAATTTTGTCAAAATATAAGTCACAATTGATTTTATGTTTTTTTATTACTAAAAATTATTTTATATAGTTGGCTCTCTTTAGAGGTAGCAAATTCCCTCATTTAGAGATTCGGAGAGAGAAAAAAAATTAGTACCTAATGCTTCCTTATTTCAGAGCTCATGACAGGTATCAGTAATTGATCACAGAACTTTTCACAGTTGAGTCTTAAGTGCAGGCTCAGTCCATCTTCACACACTTATTCAAACATCTGCTACCAGAGTCGAATATGCGAAATGAATTCCTTTTGCATCTCTATTAGATTGGACTAGAGACTACCTACCAAGGGTGTTATAGAAGGAATTTAACCATCAGGTGTGTGTGTTGGTGGAAACAAGGTTGGATAACATGATCTTCATCCAGTCCTGAAATTTCCTTTGTCTCTAACAACATTCTTAGCAGAAACAGAAATACAGATGGTCCCCGACATAGGATGGTTCAACTTAGGATTTTTTTACTTTACAGTGGTTTGAAAGTGATACACCTTCAGTGGAAATCATACTTCAAGTTTTGAATTTCGATCTTTCCTTGGGCTAGCGATAGGTGGTATGATAGATACTCTCGTATGATGCTAGGCCGCAGCAGCGAGATGATTTTGCCCAACCCTAGGCTAATCTGAGTGTTCTCAGCGTGCGTAAGGTAGGCTGGGCTAAGCTATGATGTTCGATAGGTTGGTGTACTAAATGCATTTTCAATTTATGGTATTTTCAGTGTACAATGGGTTCATTGGGAGGTATAATCCCATTGTAAGTCTGGGAGCATCTGTTATTTCTTCCAACTGTTACAGAGTTATTTGCCTGGGAAAATTTATGGAGTGCTTGCTCTGTGCCAGGCAGTTGTCTTAGTCTGGACACATGCTATTTTGCATGCTATGGGAGATACCATTGGAACCCAAGTCATTGTGCTCTCTTCCCCTGGGGACCTTACAGAATTTTAGGGGAACTGAATAATCTCTGTGTGTGTGTGTATGTGCAAAGGACAGATATAACATTACCAGATAATATCAACATCAAATATTAAAGTAGTAGAATGATGGGATTCAGAAGGAGAGGGCCATATGGGAGTAGGGTCCTTATTAACTATAATAATTGATATTTATTGATTTCTCATGTACCTAACTATTCTTTAGGCTTAACATATAACAATAACATATAATCTCCATAACCGTTCTATGGAGTAGGCATTTTTATTGCATTTGACAGATGAAGGAATTGAGACCTGGTGATTAACCTCAAGTTACTTGGCCAAGGTCATAAAGCTGTAACTGGCAGAGCCAAGATTGTACATCTATCTACACACCCCAAATCCAGAGCTGACCCACACTCTTAATTATTAGCTCTGGGTGTTAGTAGAAACTTCACCAAGGAGAGGAGATGGAAGCTGAGCCTTCAGGGATTAATGTGACCTTGGTAAGTTCAGTGGAGGAAAAGGGGAAGGCGTTTGATTCGGACTTGGTGGTAAATTAGTTGTCAAAACACACGTACATACACACTCAGAGGCCAGGCAGCTCTTCATGCCTTTGGTTCTTCCTTTCCCTCGGAGGAAAATCAGTGAGGGAGAAACCACGGGAACACAGCTGACCAGTATCTGGGCTAGAAGGGGGTTGCAATCAGAGGCTGCATTTTTTCCACAGTGTGTTTTGAATTGTGGTGGCTCTGGAATGGCCCCGTGGTGAGGGGGTGAAGTTGAACTCTTAGAGATGTCAGAAATACTTTACTTTAGTTGCAGAACTAAGACTTTGGCAGGCCAGTGGTGGACTTCTAGTGCCCCAAGGGAGTTTCTTTCTTAGCTGGCTATGAACAAGGGGAGGGGGGCATTCATGCTACTGGCAATGGGGCTCCCCTGTCCCCAAGGTAGGAGGCATTTGATGACAGTGTCGGAGCTTATGAATCAGGGTTCTACCTGCACTCCATATTGGACAGATTGAACCGGCCATTTAAGTCAAGGGTGTGAAATCACATATAATTCAAGCAGCAGGAGATGAGGTATGAGGTGACATTGTTCCAGGGGTAGTTGTCGTTGTCCCTTGCCCTGTGGAGTGAGCCTTGGGCATACTCACCAGCTTCTTCCCCACCCAAGTCCCCCTCTCGTCTCCCATCCTCCCTGGGGTGCTCCGAAGCTTCCTGGGGAAGGTGTGTGTGGCCTCCAGAGGCTGTCAGAGTCATCTCCTCGGCCTGACGCTTCTGCTGAGATGCTGACCCCACCAAGCCGCTGGGACAGAGCATCTACACCTTTCCCTCCCTCTTTTTGAGTCTGCCTTCATGTGTGACTGACGGATACATCCTCAGGGAAGGGAGCAACTGAGTGAAGACTGAAGTGCAAAAGGATCTCTTCTGTTAGCAGCCCAGATGAACACACTTAGAGGTAGTTAAGTTCACACACCTGTTCTTTTAAAAAAATTTTTTTTAATTGATTTTAGAAAGAGAGGAAGGGCGAGGGAGAGAGAAATAGAAACATCGATGAGAGAGACATCAGTTGGCTGCCTCCTGCACATCCCCTGCTGAGGATGGAGCCGGCAACCTGGGCATGTGCCATGACCAGGAATTGAACAGGGGACCTTCTTGGTTCATGGGTTGACACTCAACTATTGAGACACACCCGCTGGCCCACACACCTGTTTTTTAAATGATTTCATTACCTCCTGCAATCTCTCCTAACAACAGTTCGTTATTTTACAGCATGTTTTCAAAAATGCTTATTTCAAACCCTATATTCTAGACAGTCTCCAATCCCTGGGTTATAGTACTAAACCAGGACACGTGTGTGTTTCCATCAAACAGCATATTGGATTGTTTTGTGTCTGTAAAAACTGTTTTCTGTATGTATTATCTTTATTTGTTTCTAGATTGCTAAGCTTGTGCATCACTTGCAAGGACTACTTTGACAAATGTGTTCCAATGTTTAAAACCCTTATAATACTATGTCTTTGAAGCCACTTTTTAAAATTGCCAGTTGTTTCACTGTCTTACCAGGCAAATTGGAGACAATCTGATTGTCCCTGGAGGAGTGAAGACCATTGAGGCCAATGGGAAGATGGTGATCCCCGGAGGCATCGATGTCCACACTCACTTCCAGATGCCCTACAAGGGGATGACCACAGTGGATGACTTCTTCCAGGGGACAAAGGCTGCCTTAGCCGGCGGCACCACCATGATCAGTAAGTCCCCCCAAATTACACATGCCGGATCCCAAGTGTTAGGAATGTGTTGACCACTGTGCTCACCATAAAGAGGCTCATGAGGCCCGTGACCGTGAGAGCAGCCATCCTCTCCTGTCTGCCGTTAGTATCAGGGGCTGGGTGTGCAGGTGATGGAGAATCAGAAATGACCACCTCTGGCCTGTCACTGGGAAATGAGGATGGGAAAAGTGGGTAATGGGCAAAAAGTTATTTCAGAACTTGCAGTTTGGGCCTCAGGCGGGAGGGGGCAGAGAGCATAGCAGAGCGTGCCAGTGGGGCTCAGAGCATCCCGGAGAGAGTGACAGTGGAGACAGAGTTTTGAGAAATGAGTGGGCTCTGGTGGCGTTGAGTGTAATCTGCCCTGTGCTGTATGTTGAGCAGTTCATATCTTTAAGATTAGGCAAGCTGTGTCTGTGGTTCCCTTTATTATTTTTATTTTTTTCTGGTAACTATTGCAATTCCAAAGCAACCTAGGGAGTTGCATGCCATTGCATTACTGAACAGAAAGTGTCCAGGTCAGTCCTTCCTGCCCCCAAGGGAATGCCAGTGAGTTGGGTCCTCTCCCAGCCCCCGTCCCCAACGTGTTCAGCAAGAGCACCGCTTATTTGAACACCATGTACATCCACCCACAGAAACAGAACAGCCTGAGCCATAGAATGATTCACTCTCTTTTGCTTCCTTTCGATGGGAGCCCTAGCAGGCTTCAGCTCCGGCTAGCGGGGTGTGGAAGCCCAGGGAAATTGCATTGAGGCCATAAAAGGTGCAATTCAGGGAGACCATAGCTTTTTCCACCCAAAGGGAGGAAGCCAGCTGACTTCTCAGCAGCGGCCTGCCCGCGAAGGCCCTGGTGCGGGTCCAGACGTCAGTAATGCAGCCCCGCGCGTTCGCTTTCCGATAAGTGCACTTAGGCCGCTGGCGATAGCGGCCGAGGAAATGGGCGGCCTCGGCTTGGCTCTCGGCCACCTGGACAAGGACTTGAACTTGTCAGCATTCTGGGGATGTGCATGCTGCTTAGTCTTCTGTGTGAGGGAAGGAGCAGGAGGAAAGCCAGGGTTCCAGGTGACACGGGAGAAAAGCATGCAAAGAACCGCATAAGCCTATGTGTCCTTTGTAGATAATTCAAAAACCTTAGTTATGAAAATAGAAGAAAACCCGTAAATCTTACGTCGCTATTTCTGTTTGCCCATATATTTTTTCCTGTTTAACAAAAATAGGATCGTAATAGACATACTGTGTTTATTTTTTTTCTAACACAACATGTAAAATGGATGCTGAACAACCATCCGTTTTATGAAGGTATCACAATTTATGTATTTAACCATTTACCCTATTGTTAGATGTTTTGATTGTTTCTAGTTTTCCACTTACATAAACATGTAATAATTTAGCCTTGACAGACCCCTTTAGGACCCAGGTTTTGCACGCAGTGTTGTTTATTTCCTTGGGAATAATTCTTAGATAAGGGAGTAATCGTTGAGTTAAGGTATGAAAAAAATGTCAAGGTTTTGGAGATCTGTTTTATAATTGTTTTTAGGCAAATTGTACCAATTCTCACTTTTCCTTTACCGCCCAGGCAAACTGTGAGAGCATTATCTTCACCAACTAAATGTTATTATTTTTAAAAATAACATTTTTGCTTGCAGGTACCGCATGAGTAGATTTAGGCCTCAAAGAAACCAGGTTCTTGACAGAGAGTTTACACAGAAATAAGGTGTGTGGGCCCAGCGTCAGGGTCCTTCAGCTGACACTGGCTCTTTGCTGCGGCGTAAGCATGGGGGTGTCACTCTTCTGAGCCCTGACATAACATTAAAACCCCTCCTCCACCCTTAGAAGGGAGCTGGACTTTTATCTGTTCTAGTGACTCCCTACAGTGCTGGTAATAATAGCACATAGTAGGCACACATTGATAGCGAACATGAATTGAGCACTTACTATGTGCCAGGCATCAGGCAGAGCACTTGAGTGCATTTTTCCCTCTTCATCTCCTAACAAACGTAGAAGGAAGGCACTGTGCCACCCTGTCTCCCACCCTACTTGGGACCCGTTGTAAAGATGAGAAAAATGAGGTGTAGAGAAGCGAGAAATCTGTCCACGGTCACGCAGTTAAATCATCGGCAACACTTTCTAAGGTTAATCCCATGCCCGGGAAGTAGAGATTTTTGCAGTCATGGCGAAGCCAGCAGGAGCAGGCCTGAGCGAAGGGGAGCGAGAGCTGTGTCCGTGAGTCACCCACCCTCGGGGGCCTCTGTCGTGCAGTCGACCACGTGGTGCCCGAGCCCGAGTCCAGCCTGACGGAAGCCTATGAGAAGTGGCGAGAGTGGGCCGATGGGAAGAGCTGCTGTGACTACGCCCTGCACGTGGACATCACCCACTGGAACGACAGTGTGAAGCAGGAGGTGCAGGGTCTCACCAAGGACAAAGGTGAGCCCAGCGTGCCCTCCCCCCTCCCCCTCCTCCCTCGCCCGCCCTTCATACACCATCCGCTCACTCGCGTCCCTTCTCTTGCTTGGGGCCTGGAGCCTCAGGCACGCTGCCGGATGACGGGCACCACTGTGTTCCAGGCACTTTATTTATTTAATTTACTTTTTAAAATATATAGTTACTGATTTCAAAGAGAGGAAGGGAGAGGGAGAGAGAGAGAGAGAAACATCAATGATGAGAGAGTCGTCATTGATTGGGTCGAGCCCGCAACCCAGGCATGTGCCCTGACCGGGAATCGAACCTCGATCTCCTGGATCCTGAGTCGGATGCTCAGCCGCTGAGCCACGCCCGGCTGGGCCCCAGGCACTTTATTGAGTCCATCGTTCTCACTCCTTGCAGGGTTCCCATGAGATGGGGATTGTCACCCTCACTTGGCAGATGGAGAACCCGAGGTTCAGGATGAGTAGCCCAGGATCCCAGAGCTAGTAAGCAATAGGTCTCCCGACCGTCTATGCTCTTCACCTCCACGCAGAGCTGCCCATTTGACAGAGGAAGAAACTGAGGTCAGGAAAGGTTAACATCATACATAAGGTCACACACCTGCTCCGTATGAGATTAGGAATTTTTAAGCTCCCTCATTTTTACTCCAAAGATCAAACCCATTTCTATTATGTATCTGTCAACAGCATCCTCAGAAAAGCTAAGACATTTCTGGGAGCAAAGATGTGTTTGTACACAAGCTAGGAGCTTAGGGCATAAAAACATGTTTGTGTGTGTGTGTGTGTGTGTGTGTGTGTGTGTGTGTGTGTGTGTCTCCGCTCAGTGAGTGCATGGTTTAGGTTCCCATCGTCGTCTTAGACACTTCTCTATTTCTTCCTATGTTTTGATGGCCAGATATTTCACACACATGCACCCCCCCCCCCCCCCCGTACAGACCGAGATACACTCCACATGTAGGCAGCCAGGGGGATGTAGGGAAGCATAAGGAATGGCCTCCGCTGAGCATCCGAGGCAGGAGGACGCAGGCCAGTGAAGAGCAACAACAGAGGCCACGGGCTGAGGACTGTCATCCGATGTCCAGTCTTGTGCAGAGGCCAGGAGAGCAATGGAAGGCGGCGTGTTCTGGGTTGGAGGGGAGAGGATGACCTCCCAGAGGACAAGTTTTCCTTTCTGTTCCCCTCCTCACCCTGCACGTTCTGCCCCAGTCCTTCCTGATTCAGAATGAGAGGCTTGCCTGGCTGGTGTGGCTCAGCGGTTGAGCTTTGACCTGTGATCCAGGAGATTGCGATTCGATTCCTGGCCAGGGCACATGCCTGGGTTGTGGGCTCGATCCCCAGTGGGGGGCATGCAGGAGGCAGCCGATCAGTGACTCTCTCATCACTGATGTTTCTTTCTCTCTCCCTCCCTCTCCCTTTCTCTCTCTCTGAAGTCAATAAAAAATATATTTAAAAAAACAAACAAAACAGAATAGAAGTAACCTCCTCCCTTCTTCCATGTGTCCCCTTTCACACTGGGCATCTGAACTGGGGAGAGTGGAAAGGCTTTAACACCCACTTCCATTCCACAGATGACACAGAGGCTGTGGGAGGGGTAGTGCTGGGGAAACTGCCCTCAGCTGAACCACTCTGGGTAGGGAAGCTCTCATATTACAACCCACTCTTGGCCTGAAACACTGCGGGCTGAGATGGCCCTGATGGTTGGAGACCAAAATTATCCCCTTTTTTCAGAGTGATTCTCTGTTTCCCAGCCCACCTATTTCTGTGCATTGTTACATTAATAGTTTATTAGGGATGAAAAACGAAATGGCTCTTTCCTCATAACCTCTACGACTTGGATATTTAAGCGTAAGGTGACACTTGACTTCTGCCTGGTAGCTCTGTTGGTTCTCCAAGGACAGGGTCCTCTCAGATTCGACCCTGCACCGGTCCCGTGTAGAGCAGGCACTTGTTAAGTAGTGAAATAAACCGACCCCAGGAGATCCATTCATAGAGGCCAGATCTGTGCCAGGGCTGGTCCTAAGAGCTTGGTATGTATCTCATTTAATGTTGCCAACAATCCTACAAAGCAGGGTATTGTTATTTTTCCATTTTCCGGATGAGAAACTGAGGCTTGAGAGGTTAGGTGTTCCAAGCTCATTGAGCTAGTATATGGTGCAACCCCCAGGATGTGAACACAACCAGTGTGCTACAGTGATTCTCAGTGATTGAGATACACACACACACACACACACACACACACACAGCCTCAAGCAAGAGCGAAGCTCGTTGACCCTGTAGGCTTGGGAGTGCTGGGGGGGCAAGAAAGAGGTGCAGAAGAAGAGACCACTCTCTCTGACATTACGTAGGAATTGTTGCTTTTACAGCGTGAGGAAGGAATAGAAAAATGCTCTTGGAGAATGGGGAGCATCCACTATGCATTAGACGGGAGCCTGTAATGTCCTCGGGCCCGTGGGCCATAGACGCGGGAATAAAGGATGGAGAATGGTCGTGATAACGTTGTCTTCCTCCTGTTCCCCTCCCCTTCCCTCTCTTGCAGGGGTTAACTCCTTCATGGTTTACATGGCCTATAAGGATTTGTATCAAGTGTCCAACACAGAGGTAACGACCCATTGCTGCGTGGCTTGGGGTATCTGGGTGGGCTTCCTGTTGTTGCTGATGACCTTGGCTCCTTCAACATGAGTCACTGTGGGCTTAGGGGAGACTGCTGGGCAGAGTGCTTCTCAAAGCCCTCGCAGTCCACGCGACATTTTAAATCAGGTAATGGGCAGGGTGCTGAGGCAAGGCCGACAGGGAGCTAGAAATGCCACTGGGAGCAGCTTTCTCGAAAGGACACAGAGGAAGGGCAGGCCTACATCTCCATCTACCAGCCAGATGCAAAACCCTTACGAGCTGAGGGAACAGGCAAGGGGCCGAGCCGTGCAGGATTTAGGAGGGCCTTCTGCTGTTTGGGGTAATTGTCCCAGCTTGCCGCTGACTCTGTCCTTAAGAAATTTGTGAGATGTGTTTGTTTTAGACAGATCTAAAGTTTTCAGAGGCAATATGAGAATTTAATTCCCATGTTTCCCGATTAGAAGGTGAAGGGAGGTTGAGAGTGGTTTCAGCTCTTGGTTTAGCTCTGGCTTTCAGGAGCACTTGTTGAGAAGGATCTGAAGCTGTCTCAGCTCAGTGGGAAATAATTCCATAAAGACGTGTGCTTTATATGGGGAGTAGAGGGGTCAGTAGCATTATCACATATTTGCCTGTCTGCTGAGGTGACGCGTAGATTCTGTATACACAGTTTTCTGAAGTTCCTCGGACTAGTACCCCTCTTGGGTCGTGCATGTTTTCGGCTGTATTTCTGCCCTCATCGCTTAGGTCCCCTGCTTTATCCCATCTGGCTCTTGTGATCAGTCCTTGTGTGAGGGGTTGCTGGAAGCACCGGTGGCTTGTGAAGGTGACAGAGATTCATTTCCGTTTCAGCTCTATGAGATCTTCACCTGCCTGGGAGAGCTGGGAGCCATTGCTCAAGTTCACGCTGAGAACGGAGACATCATCGCCCAGGTAAGAGCGTGCGGCTCCCCAGAGGGCGCCTTCTGTGTGGGCTTCGCCTCGCATCCCTCCGCTTCTGTGCGTCCCTGTTGCAAGGCATCATCTTAAACACTCCGCTGAAAACCTGCCCTGACGGACCTCACTGTCCAGGAGGAGGCACAAAGGAAATGGGGACAAGTGAGGGGGCAAGTACAAGCTGTTGGGAAACAGGGAGCGACCTGGCCGTTCTGGAGAATCAGAAAAGGCTTCCTGGAAGAGGTGGTTTTCACATCAGGCCATTTATTAGGAGAGCATAGCTGATTCACTTTTGAAAACGAGCCCAAGCTACGTGGCATTCTCTGTCCTAAAGAAAAACCCTAAGGCAGCACTTCTCAGAAATCAGACATCCGATCCAGGACTGCGGCATTCACAGCCTTAGATAAGAATTTAGGTCTTGTGGGGCCCACGCGCCCCGTTGGTTTCCTAGAAATCGTAGGGAGAAACCCGAGGAATGCGAGGAAAGTGATGGTCCCAAGGCCCAAATTGATCACTTGTGAGGAAGCAGAAAGCACGTCTCTCCCCATCCCCAGGCTCTTAATGGGCTAGATGCACAGATGTGCCTGAGCCAGGGGCCTGTTTGCCCCAGGACTGGCCTCCGCTAGATGGAGGCTGCCAGGAAAGAGTGTGAGCTCTCTCAGTCCACACGATAACGTTAATAGCAAGAAAGCATTATTGATTCTTTCAGAGCACTTCCTGAGCACTCTGTGCCAGGCAGCAGGCTATACAGAGGGGAGCCAAACAGATGTCTTCCATGGCTCTCGAGTGCTCGGGCTGTCCCTTCGTTTCAGAAGTTGCCCAGGACTTGGTCAATGTGATGGGCAGGGGCGTGGGTACAGTGTTGAAGCCGAGCCTAGGTCAGACCCGTCGGCTTCCAATAGCAGGTACCATTTGTGAGCACCTCCTACCGTGTGCCAGGCTCTGCTAAGTGCTCCCCTAAGTTCTCATTTAATCTTCACCCAGCCCTTTAAAGGTGACTGCCATCCTTCCCATTTTATAGCTGAGAACACTGAGGCTCAGAAGGAGCACGTCATTGGCCCAAAGATCACAGTCAATAACTGGGAGAACACAAGTTCCCAGTCCCTTAGGTGATGTGCCTCAGTGGGCATCTCACCCAGAGACGGCGCGCCCAGGCCCCTGGCCCCCCAGTCTGGCTGCAGGGCTCCAGCAGAGGGAATGTTGTCTCCCTAGTGGAGGAGGTGAGCTAAGTGTGCACTTTCCTCTTGCTTATGACCAAGAAGTTAATTAGTCAGGGCCCTGACAGCCTTGTCCTTCATCCCCCACACACCCAGAGATAATGAAATCATTTTCCAGAGAGGGTCCAAATGCCTCGCTCCCTGGGGAGCTATCTGGTGGTGTCACTCCTCTCCTTTCTCCAAGTTTTCAGTGCAGCAGCCAGAGGCCCCAGCCCTCCCTCCAGATGCCCAAGAAACCAGACTCGCTGCTTCTTCGTTCTAGTGCAGGCAAACGGGCTCCAACTCAGAGCCCCTTCCCCAGTTTCCTCTGTGACTCCTTGGCACAGAAGTGCCCCTACTCCCCCCACCCCCCCAATCCCTCCCTGCCTTGGGAAGATCTGGTTTGAGTTAGGTAAAGAATAGGGCATTTTTCCATTTGGATGAGTTTCTTGTGTGTGTTTATTAAATTCAGCTTGAGCTGAAAGAGCCGATCGCATTATCTAAACGGAGCAGCTGCTGTCCTCAGAGTCTCTGGCTCCACTTCGTGCCAAAGTGACTAAAGAGGAAGAAGAAATCTTTTCTTATGGGTCCCAACAAGGGGTACGTTCAAAAGGACTGAAAGCACAGCACCCTCAGCCACTCATCCAACAAATACTTAGTGAGCACCTACTATAGGTGAGACATTGGAGAGGGAAGATGACAAAGGAGGGTCCCTTTGCTCATGGAGCAAACTGAAACTGTGCCATGACCCAAACTAGGTGCCTACCGCAGTGATCAGTGCCCCAAGGTGCCACTGCTGCCCACCCGTGTCAGGTGGCACCCACGGCTCTCCACATGCCATTCTTTTTATTATTATTATTATTATTGATTTTTCTTTTGAGAGAGAGGGCGGAGGAGAGAGAGAAACATCAGTTTGTTGTTCACTTAGTCATGCATTCATTAGCTGATTCCTGTATGTGCCTGGACCCGGGACTGCAACTGCAAGCTTGGTGAATTAGGGCGATGCTCTACCTGAATGAGCTCCCCAGCCAGGGCCTCCTACATGCCGTTCTTAATCTTCCAGCTGTGGGGCACCCTGGCTTTTGGCGCAGGACTCTCCAGCATGAGCAGTGCAGTAGAAACACCCGTGGAGCTCGGGGACCGGTTCCTAGGATTCTCTAGTTGTGGGGATTCGGATTCAGGAGGTCAGGAGTAGCATCCAGATAAGTGTGCTTGAAGAGCTGCCCTGGTGAGCTTCATCCATGCGTGGTCCCAGGACCCTTGAACAGGATTAGAGTGAGAGGGTCCTGTCGGACAGAGATGCTTTGGTTGGAGACCTTTACCCTTGTGTGAGTTCAGAAGGCAACTCAAAGTGGAAACTCACCAGAGCTTGGAAGAAGTTTTATTCGATCCAGGTTTTGACCAATGAAACAGTTAAGGATGAAACATGGAGGTACATTGCTGGAAAAGTCAGCCTCTGACCTTTTTCCAAATTCTGCAGAGCTGAGGACAGTGAGCAGTTTGCTTCTCCTGGTTGCTTATGGTAGCATCTTCCTTTCTACTCCTCTTTTAAAAATTATCATTAAAACCAAACGACAACATTCCTTCTTTTTCAGGTAGAAGGAATCCTTTTTTTTCCTAAATATCTCATGTTTCAGTTCACTCTGCATCTCTCGCACCAGCAGTGAGAGGGTCATAGAAACTGGCCTTCCTACTTTGAGAGTGAATGCCAGCAAAATCGCTGAGATGGTCACTTAGGATTTGTGCCAGATCCGATTAGCCCATGTGTGTGCTCACTGTCCAGCCACCTGCTGCTTTCGGAAAGCTGGCCAGAAGTCTGAGGAATTTAGCTGTCAGCCACAAGGGGTAGACAGCTCTGCTTCATCCAAGCCCTGATTAAATAGAACTTGACCAAAAGAGGGACTCAGGTAATGCTGGTTAGAGGCACTATTTTGTCCGGTTAAATTCTAATGCATTCATTTAATTCATAAAAGTAAAGCATTAAACAGCCTGATGGGCTTCCTGAAATGCAGACTGCTAGGATTTAACCTCAGGTACTCGCTTTTGGTAGACCTGGAGAGGGTCAGGCATCTGCATCTCTACAAACACAACCCAGTGGATCCTGATGTAGGTGGTGGGTTGACCAGACTTTGGAAAACGCAGGACTGACCACACTGTAAGTCCCATCAAGGCAGGGACCTCGTTGCCTTAATTCAAGTATCTAACCTAGAGCCTAGCATGAAGCAGATACTCGATACTTTTGTTGAATGAATGGATTTTAAAATGCATGAATGAATTAAAAAATGAGTTCAAGGGAGTGCACTTTTGGAGGCCTGCATCCGAAAGAAACGAAGTATAAGTGATCATGTGACTTTTGTTGTATAATTTAGAAAAAGCTGGTACTCTTTAACAAACTGTCTTTCTTTTAATAAAACAGGCCACCCTTCAATGTTTCTTCTCCGTCTAGTTAAGACTCTACCCTACTTTGCAATTCCACGTATAGAGTTAATGAATTTGTTCAACATGCATATTCTTTTTCCCCTTGAACACATCTGCAGCGTAACTTTTCCAAATCTCAGTTGAGCTCATCTAATAACTGTCCTCTCTTTCTTAGGAAATAGAATTAGGCGTTAGCTAATAGCACCTTATTTTTTTGAAGTTTTAATTTAACAATTGATGTTTTATAAGAAATGTCAGCAGTACCATTTTTGGTTGATCTGAATGATTTCAGGCTTTGAAATAAATCTTGACTAAGTGATATCCTAAGTTTAAAACAAATAAAAAACACAAACTGCCCTCTGTTTTCTCGTTCTAGGAGCAATCCCGGATGTTGGAGATGGGGATAACTGGCCCAGAAGGCCACGTGCTGAGCAGACCAGAGGAGGTCAGTACAGGGGGTGGGGGGAGGGGGGGGGAGGGAGAGAGAGAAGCTTAGCAGTAGCAGCAGAGGCTTTCTTCTTTTACCAGCATCTTCTGAGACACTCGTGTCATCCCAGTCCCAATCCCAGCAGCTTCCCAGATGGCCTGCCAGTCATTTTGCACCCACAGGGCTAGTGCTCAGCCCACCTCCCCTAGGCATATGCACACACAGTGCATGAACAGGCATGGTTGAAGGTGATGGGCCTCTATCAACCCCAGACAGCAAGAGTGGAACATTTCTTCCAAAGGCCGCTTTGACTGAGCCAACTCGAGGGCCCCTGAGGAAATGAGAAAGGCATTCTCACTCCTGACCCCTAATCTCTCTAAAGATAACCCCAGTTGGAGGGCCTTCCGCAGTTATTCAGGAGGAGTGGAAAATATCTAAATCCTTTCTTAATCAACATGAATTCCAGAGACATTTCCACTTACTCCCTTATTCCACATTATATTTTGAGTCCTGCAAAATACTAGCCGTATGGATAGGAGGCTGAATGGCTTTCACAGGCGATATGTCTGTCGATTTGTGTAAGGGGTTGATTGCATCAGGTATGGAAGTTTCCCACGTGTAAGATGAATGCTGATTAGCGACTGTGCTTAGCAGCTGAAGAGCAAATGAGAGGCAGGTAGAGGCTGATTCCATGTCTCTGGGATGTCAGCAGGCTCAGCTGCTGGCACGGGGCACAGCTGGGAATGGGCTGCCCAGATGGCTGAAGAGTGCGTTGGCTTTGGGGGACTAGCCTGGGTCTGGCACCTGGGGCAAATTCAAGGTCCTCCATGTCAGCGAGATGGACCGTGTTCCTGCTCTGTCACTCCAAGCGCCACACGCCGCACCAGGGAGAAGGAGTCCGAACCAGAAATGATTGCATTCCCGATGCCCATCTCTTTCAGAATCTTTTTAAAAATTAAATCGTAACACACATAGAGAAAAGTGTTCCTATCATAAAAGTACAATGAATTTTCACAAACCGAATACGCTTACGTAGTTAGCACCCAGTGGGAGAAACAGAACATCATCAGCATCCCAGAAACTCCTTTGTCTCATGATATTGTTTTAAAAATACGTTTTTACTGATTTCTAGAGAGATAAAAGGAGAGGGATAGAGAGATAGAAACACTGATGAGAGAAAAACATCATTGATGGGCTGCCTACTGCAGGCCCCCTACTGCGGATTGAGCCCACAACCCAGGCGTGTGCCCTGACCGGGAGTGGAACCGGGGACTTCTTGGTTCATGAGGCGATGCTCAACCACTGAGCCACACCAGCCTCGGGCATGTCTATGATATTTTTGTTGCCAGTTGAAATAATTTATAATTTTGTCTCTTGGAAATGTAAATTGGTGCAGCCACTATGGACCAGAGTAGGGAGGTTCCTCAAAAAATTAAAAATAGAATTATCAGTAATTCCTCTTCTGGGTATTTATCTAAAGAAAATGAAAACACTAATTCAAAAAGATGCCTGCACTCCATGTTTATTGTAGCGTTGTTTATGATAGCGAAGATATGGAAACAGCCTGTGTCTGTCGATGGATAAATGGGTGAAGAAGATGTGGCACACACACACACACACACACAGAGGAATATTATTCAGCCATAAAAAAATGAAATTCTGCCATTTGTAAAAACATGGTTGGACCTTGAGGGCATTATGCTACGTGACGTAAGGCAGATAGAGAAACATAAATACCATAGTATCTCACTTACGTGTGGGGTCTAAGAAACAAAACAATAATCACTCTCTATGACCCCCCCAAAAAAACCAAGCTTGTAGATACAAAGAACACATTGGTGGTTGCCAGAGGCAAGGGGTAAGGAAATTAGATGAAGACCGTCAAAAGGCACGACCTTCCATATATAAATCAGAGAAATCATGGCGATGTAATGTCCAGCATCGTGACTATAATGACACTGTATTGCGTATTTGAAAGTTGCTAGAAAATAGATTTGGAAAGTTCTCATTGCAAGAAAATTTTTTTTAACCATGTGTGATGGATATTAGCAAGACTTATAATGGTGATCATTTCACAATAGGTACAAATACCGAATTATTATGTTATACACCTGAAACTAATATAGTGTTATATGTTAATTAAACCTCCATTTAAACAATTGCGATGGGGTTACAGTCACAGCATCCCTGTAAAAGCCTGTGTCCTCGCTGCCAGGTCCCTCCATGGACCAGTTGCTCCGCCCGGTACTGCTCTGTCGCAGCTGACCTGGCCGCTGCTCTGGCCGCTGGCGTTACTGTGCCCTGAGAAGCCGAGGATCAGAGCGGTTAAGGCGCTGGCCCACCGCGGCGCAGGGGCTGGGGAGTTGTTGCACAGTGCGAGCAGGCTGGGCTGCTCAGCGCTGCGTGTGACACTTTCCTAAATGCTGGTCACTGGTGAGATGTGCTGGCAAGATAGAGCCTTCAGCAGCAGCCAGGGGATTTCTGAGCAAAGTCTATTTTTGTTCCTTGGTTTGTTTGTTCAACCCCCCCACATCCCGTTCCTCCCTGTTCCCGTCTCCTTTTTAGTAGAAAGCCTCTCGGCGGCAGATCCCAACAACCCTGGAAGCCCTTTTGGGTGAAGCTGGAGAGTGATGTAACCTTCCAAAGATAGTCATGTTGTCAAGGTGCTGAAAAACCTGCAGTGCTGCGAGGGAGTGAGATCAAAGGGGCCCGGGGAGGTCACGGGCGGCCGCAGAGGTCAGTGTAGGTGTGAAGAGGGAGGACTGGGCAGGGAGGAGCCAGCCCTCTTCGGTTCAGTTCAGAGCACACCCAGACACCCAGACACCGGCTCGGCCCGAGCGATGCTGTTCAGAGGGCTGAGCCCCAGCCCAGGGACACCACTCCGGGTGCTGCAGGAAGGCGGCCTCGTTTCCCCAGGGTCAGGGGCCTCCAGGGTCCCGTCCACGTGGGACAAAGTACAGTTTGGGGGACGCCAGCTGGCCCAGCCAAGTTCTTAGAGTCTGTCTGCTGAGCCACACTCGCCACAGGCAGGAACTGGTTTGCATCGGGTATCTGCAAACTATTTTTGGTCTTTTCTAAAGGGTTGGGCCGCACAGGCTAACCAGAATGCCATCCAAAAAGGAGCTGTTGCCGATTGAATGGGAAAATGCCAGTGTCTCTGCTTTGGGCTGAATTGGACCAAGTTGGGTAGTAACTTTGGGTATAACACAGCCTCTTGCGCTAGTCAGAAGCCATCAGCAAGGAGGCCAGTAGCCGCCCTTCAAGGAGCACGGCCTTGTCCCAGGAGTGGGCCAAAGCGCCTTGCATGGATGAGCTCTTTTAACCCTCAAAACACCCAGATGTTTCAGGTCCTCTTATCCCCACTTTACAGGCAAGGAAACTGAGGCTTTAGGAGGTTGTTCAAGGTACCTGAGGTCACCCAGCTTCTAAGTGGCAAAACCGGAGCTCAGACCCAGGCCGTTTGAGAAAGCCTGAGCTCAGACCTGGCTTTGTTAGTCAAATAAGGGAAAACTCACTGTTTCTTAATAAATGCAGCTGGGCTGGTTAGCATCTTTACAAACATGAATTCCACACTGGGGCGGGTTGGAGGAGATTGATCACAAAAGAAGTCTTTGTGCGGGGAAGCCTGGGAGTTATTAGTGTGAGAGGCGCCTGCGAAATTAACCCCTTACTGACCACCTGCTGCTGCGGGAAGGCTTGGGAGACACACGAGCCCCATCGCCTTGACGGGGCATTTCATACGTGTTGGTGCTGGGCTTGTGTTTTGCCAGAGAATGTGCCCTGGGAAGATTGGGGAGCGAAGGCTTCCATCACATGCAGCCTTTGTGATGAGCGCTGGGAGGGGAGAGAATAGGCCAAGGAAAAACTAGCTGCGCCGTGCAGTGTGCTCTGTGCTGTCCTCTCCTGATGTCCCCGTCACAGCTGAGGGCGGAGGCCCTGTGACGTGACCCGGCCAGGAAGTGCTCTGAGATCTCCATCCAGCGCATCCAGCGCCAGGCTTCTAACCTCCGCCCTGTGTTCTCAGTCTTGAGGCGGGGGCGTGGTGGCTCTGAGAGCCTCTGGTTCCTGTTGACTCCTGGGGACTTTTTTTTTTTTTTTTGCAGCTGGAAGCCGAGGCTGTGTTCCGTGCCATCACCATTGCCAGCCAAACCAACTGCCCTCTCTATGTCACGAAGGTCATGAGCAAAAGTGCCGCCGACCTCATCTCACAAGCCAGGAAAAAAGGTGATTTGTGGTCCCCAAGACCTCGGGCTCTGACGCTGCAGGTCTCCTTTCCTCCCTGGGAAGCCTGTGTTAAATGGTGCCTGCTGGGCTCATTGCCTCGCTCTCTGGGAGCCCCTCATCTGTGACTTTTTTCTGCATCCTCGTGGGTAACAGGATCCTGGGATTAATCTCACTGGGCAGATGAGTATACTGAGGCTCAGAAAGGGTTAGTGGTTTTCCCGAGACGACACAGCTTGAATCGGTTATTTGGAGACTTGGTTCATCTTCCTCCCTTTGATCTTTTATTGTCAGTTCACATTATCTGAGCTTTATAAATGGGCCCGTTAGTCAAGATTATATTGGGTGTGAAAGTCAAAGATCCAACTCAAACTGACTTAAACAAACAAAAGTAAATTATTGGTTGAAGGTGTTTCAGGTGTGGCCACACCGAGACGAGGGTTCTGTCACTCTGATTCCTGTCCTGGTCTGCTGGCCTCTCTGGCAGCCTTATTCTCAGTAGGAACAGCGACAAGAATAAATGCCAGGAGGTTCCTGTTGTTCTCACGCTTGGTGGGGAACGTGATGGAGGGAGAGAGTACATCTTTTCCAGCAGCTCAAGCACAAGTCCCCAGAACTGTGATGGCCTTGGCTTGGGTCATGGGCTCATCTCTGAACCAGTATATGCTGTGGGGGTAGCGTAATTGATTGGCCAGGGCTGAGGGCAGGGTCCCACCCCCGAGCCACCCAGGTTGCCACAGGTTATTTTAGAAAAGGGGTTGAAGGATAGCATGGCCTTCGTGACCCGGGGCTCTATCCCCACTGCCTTCGGCTGCTTTCCTCCATTGCTCTTAACCTGGGCTTCATTCGCTCACCTTGTGCTCAGCTAAAGTTGACTCTCATTTCAAAGCTTTCTTTTCCGCTTTTCATTCTTGTCCTTAATCAGGGACTAATGGGCTCACTTGTGAATGATGACGCGTGGGGCTCTGTTTGGTTGGGAGGAAGGGGCTCTGTTTGGCTGGGAGCAGGGGGCTCTGGTTGGCTGGGAGCGGGGGGCTCTGGTTGGGAGCAGGGATTTACCAGGCTTGGTTGGATGATCATGACCATGGTGCATGTGGCTGTTCTGGATGTGGAGAGACCCACAATGAGTGATTCATCTACCACACTCGGCACCAGATGTGAGTAACTGAGGTGGCTGAAAATAGTCCCCGCTGACTCTGATGGCTGAGTGTTCAGCGGCCTGGCCTTCTGGCAAAGGGGAGGGAACCATCCTAATTGTCTAGACAGTGTTTCTAGCTGGCGGATTCCAGGGCACCTCCTGCCTTACTGCTCACAATGAGCCTGCTGTTTTCTCTTAGCTTTCAGTGTCTCAGCATGACATGGTATGGTGGCTCCACTGGGTATGAGTCCTGGGGCGAGAACCAGGAGAGCAGCCCCACATTCCTTACCCATTCTGGGAGAAAGGCCGGAAAAGAAAAAGAAAGGAGCGTAGGGAAACCACCACACCTCTTTCCATGACCACTACCATAGTCACCCCCTGGTACCTTCCACTGATGGCTGCTTCCTGCCTGGGACCCATCCTCAGGATGACCTGGGGCCTCAGGACAGAGTGTTTCAATTACAAGCAATGTCTTATTTTAAATTTCATGTAGAAAAACTCCTCACCCTTAGCCTTCTGGCTCATGATTTGCCGGCACGGACAAGTACAGCTGTTTCTCAGGGTGGAAGGGTGGCATCATTTCAGTGACAAAAAAACTGGCTGCTGAGATCAAAGCCAAAAAACCTCTCAAGAGCTGTTGTTCCCTGGGAAAGAGTTGAGGGCGTTCAAATGGGAAGACAGAGTGCAACAGGGTTCCCTCTTCCTCCCGAGCAGGTTACTCTGTAAGTCCCAGTGCGTTTAATCACCAAGTGCTCCTTAGCAGCTCAGAATTAATATCAGGAATCTGCAGTTTAATGAAGACCAACTGTGTATCCTGCACTGAGATAAATACAGGCATATCTCAGAGATATTGCGGATTTGGTTCGTAACCACCGCAATAAAGCAAGTTAAACGTGAACTTCTTGGTTTCCCAGTGCATACGTAAAGGTTACATTTATACTATTATTATAGCCTAGTAAGCGTGCAATAGTGTTATGTCTAAAAAACAGGGTTCCCTCTGTACATACCCTAATTAAAAATACTTGATTGCTAACCATCCCCTGAGACTTCAAGTCATAATCTTTTTGCTAGTGGAGGCTCTTGCCTTCAGTTTATAAAAAACCTAATATCTGCAGAATGCAATAAAATGAGGTATGCTTGCACACTAAATTTATTATGATGTAGAATTCTCAAAGAATCCTGAGAAATCGGCATGATCACCCCAGTTTCAGATGAGGAAATTGAAGCACATCTCGTCCAGACCTCTCCCGGCTTGGAGAGCTAGTATTCAAGCCTGGGTACAATGACCAGCTTTGCTAGTTCTACTCGTCCACAGCTAGTCCAGAGGGAGAGTTCTTCCACTTTTAAAGTTATAATTTCTCTTAGTGATTGGTACTGGAATGCTGGCCTTGGCTTTCGTTGCTTCATTTCTTTGTGACCCTGTATGCTTCAGCTCGATAAATATTTTTGGAGAGCCCTTGAAATTCTCATTAGTCATGTGTGGATCCTTTATGACTGTCATCCCAAAGAGCAGGGCTGTCATACATACAAGGGTTGGCTAAAAGTATGTTTACCATTGTTCGTATGGAAAAAGACATGCAGGTTATGGTTAGTACAGTAGCTTTATTAACTCAAAATTTTTGAGTGTCACTCACAACTGTGAGCCTACTTTTGCCCACCCCTGTATGAGTTATTGCCATTGTTTCCTTTTTTCGCCTATGGCAGGCATCGCTAATGGATCCTGAGTCTTCTCTGGTGAAGCCAGAAGCAGTATTAGGATTCTTCCCTAGTACAGAATTCCAGGCAACCAGAATCAGTTGATAGCAGTTGGAGCAAGGCAACACCTATTTATAATCCTGGCCGTAGAGCCTTCCTAAACTTTGACCCCGTAGGGAACTTGCATGTAGAAGATGAAGGACCGAAGCTAAAGAAGCCCAGGGCAGTGCGGGCCATCTCTAGCCCAGGGTCCTGGCACAGAGAATCTGGGTACCAACTCACCCTCTGTGAGATTACATTTGCCTTCTAGATCACTATCGTTTCTTTAAGAAGCCCGAGAAAAGCTTAGATCAGTGTCTTTCCCAATATCCTTCCTCTCCTTGATTTGCATTTAAGTCTTTAATTCCAGACATAGGGTCCAGGGAGCTGTCCTCATCTTTGCTGTGCCCAGGTTATTGGGTGTCCTTGAGTAAATCTCTCTGTGCCTTGGGTTAGGGAGTGACAAGCACTATGGAAAAGATCATGAGAGCCTCTCATCCACAGGAGTGGATTGTACTTTGTGGAACCAAATCATGTCTTTGGAACAGCAGCATCTCATAGTTCCTAGTAACATGGGCACATTTGGGGCATCGGGGCCCTACCATGGGAAGGAGGAAGAGGTATGAAGAAACTAGATTTATTGAGCATCTCCTTTGTGCCAGACACTTTGTACAGGCCAAATCCTTTCATTTTCACATGCCTGGGGAATAGACATTATTTTGTTCCATCAATTCCAGGAGGGATCTGTTCCACATTTTAACATTTCTGAAGTGAGGTTGAATCTTATAAAAAGTGTCTATATATTTTTCTTTTGCCTTCAGTTTCAATTTGCCTGAAAATTTGAAAATTAATGCTGAATCTTGCAAACAATGGCTTCTTGTAATCTGAGGAATACAATCTTTTTTCCCCATTTAGCAGCTAGAAAAGCAGAGGCTTAGAGGAGGTGGGAACATGGACTTGAACCCAGGCCTGTCTGACTCTAGAGCCACAGCCTGAGTAGGCTGAAGGGCTCTGACTACCTGAGCCGGGCCCAGGGCAGCAATACCTTATGCAAACTCTGCCTGTTTCCTACCCCTCTCAGGAAACGTGGTCTTTGGTGAGCCCATCACTGCCAGCCTCGGCACAGACGGGACCCATTACTGGAGCAAGAACTGGGCCAAGGCGGCTGCCTTTGTGACATCCCCACCTCTGAGTCCTGACCCCACCACTCCTGACTACATCAACTCCTTGCTGGCCAGGTTGGTGCAGAGTGACAAGCAGCTGGCATTGTGTGCAAAGGTCCTGGGGCCGGTCAGATGAGAAATAGAGTAGCTTATCCGTCAGCTAGATTTGGGTCTACAGCGAGGAAAGACGCTGAGAGTTCCCTGCAATCAGGAGCGCAGACAGAAGGTTCTTCCCCATTGTATTTTTAAAAATACTTGGGTAATCATATTAATAATGGTAGTAGCAGTTAATGCGTATCGTGTGCCAGGCACTAGGGTACTAGGGTGAGATTACACACATGATCTCATTGCTCCTCATAACAACTCTTTACGAGTGAGGGACTTTCACAGCCATTTTACACATTAAGCAGCTGAGGGTGAGAGAGACGAAATTATTTACTGAATTTTGAACAGCTGGTCATGATGACCACCCAACCAGAATTATAGGGGGGGACTCATTTGCTGCTGCCCTCTGTGGATCAGTCCCATCACTCATTTGGGGCCCCTCTGTTTTGTTAAGCAAGAGATGATCTAATCCCACGCCCTCATTTCCCAGCTGGGGAAACCAAGCCCCAGAGAGGGGAAGAGATTCACCCATGTTCACATAGTTGGCAAGATGTAGAGGAAGGATTCCCAGCTGAAGTCGTGGCACTCAGAATGCTGACACTAGACACTTGAGTCTGCGCCCCCGAGGTGCCTCTAGCCACCTCTCCCGCTTACATGGAGCTTTTCTCCTTTGCCAGTGGGGACCTGCAGCTCTCCGGCAGTGCCCACTGCACCTTCAGCACTGCCCAGAAAGCGATCGGGAAGGACAACTTCACAGCCATTCCTGAAGGCACCAACGGGGTGGAGGAGCGGATGTCTGTCATCTGGGACAAGGCTGTGGTAAGGATCGAGGTCAAGGGAGCGTGACCTGGTTTTATTTTCCTTGTTAACATTATAGAAGCTGCCAAAAAATAAAAATAAAAAAAATAACCATGCAAATGAAGGTTCTCTCAAAGATTTCAGTAAAATTAATGATTAACTTTTTAAGTTGATCATGTCCCTCTGTTCTATTTTAAAAACTCTAGGGACACTCATTTCAGAGCCAAATAGAATGTGTATGATCTAATGCCTCATTTATCTACACAGTGTAATCCACCAAGTTTCCCTTTTCTTCTTGGCTACCAGGAAGCTGAAAGCTAGATTTTAAGCTAAATTTTTTCCCCCTTACCTGGGTTTTTTGTTTTGAGAAGAGCGAAAGGATAAATATTTATGTCTCTTCTCTTATATACTTAGATTTTATCTTTTTTTACATTGTTATATATTTATGAATGTATGTATGTCATACAAATGTATGTTTATCTTGGCACTATCTGGAATGTTAAAAAATAATACATACATATTTATTACCAACATGGTACATTCTCGATAAAAAACCCTTGGAAACCACCGAAAAACACACGCACGAAAGAAAACAAAAATTATGCATAAATTCCGCACCCTAGGGATAACCATTGTGATCATTTGGGTGAGGTTTTTCCATACTTATCCTATGTCCGTGCAAATACAAACACATGTTCAAAAAATGGACTCATCCTCACATTTGTTTTTATTGTGAACTCTCCATAATCCTTTTTGGAATTAGAAGGGGTGAAAGTAAGTAAATGTATGCACATAACCAGAAAAAAAAGGCGTAGTTCAGAAGCAGTAACTTCCCTCTAAGCCGGGTGTTTAATCAGTTTCCCTGGGCGACCATGACAGCCCAGCTGATTCTGAAGGCCTGCAGGGTGCGGTTCTGGGCTCACAACCTCAGAGGTCCCTGCTTGTATTTTGGGGCCTTTGTGGTCACCCTGCTCTGAGCTTAGAAGCCCCTCATTGACAATTAAAAAAAAAATTTTATATTTCCATAGGCCACAGGGAAAATGGATGAAAACCAGTTTGTGGCCGTGACAAGCACAAATGCTGCGAAGATCTTCAACCTGTACCCCCGCAAGGGAAGGATATCTGTGGGTTCCGACAGCGACCTGGTGATCTGGGACCCAGATGCGGTGAAGATCGTCTCTGCCAAGAACCACCAGTCGGTGAGGCTGGCGCCGGCGGTGTGGACCAGGGCTTGAGATGAGCGCAGGGAGCTCGGCGGTGGGGAGATGCGTGTGTGCGGTGTCCCGGGGCAGCTAGGCTCGGGGGTGTTCCAGTAGCCCACCATCCCAAATTCAGTGGCTTCCAGCCTCAACGGTTTCTCTCTCACTTCTGCTTTCCAAAATGGGTCAGCAGAAGGGCTCTGCCTGTTTATTTATTTTTTGTTAATTCACACCTGAGGATGTTTTTTTCATCAAGTTTTTAGAGAGAGTGGAAGGGAAGGAGAGAGACAGAGAGAGAAACATCCATGTGAGAGAGACACAGCAATTGGTTGCCTCCTGCACATGCCCTGACTGGGCCCGGGAATTGAACCTGCAACCCAAGTATGTGCCTTTGACCTGAATTGAACCCATGACCCTTCAGTCCAGGGCCAGCGCTCTAACCACTGAGCAAACGCGGCTACGGCTCGGGCCCTGCCCATTATAGTCACTCAGCGACGGAGGCCAGTAGAGATGTCATCTCTGCACGTGCTCCCGTGATTGTGAGGCGGGGGCCAGGCCCTGGTGAATGGTGTCCTGTCTCCAGAGGCTTTTCCCGAGATGTCACTTTCTGTCACGCTGCGTTGGCCCAAGCCGGTCCTGTGGCCACAAGTTCCTCCAGGAGGGCAGGCAGTGCAGTGGGGCCTTGTGCCTAGAAGGGAAAGAATGGGGGAAAAGGGGGTGACCAGGATCGCCGACTCCTTGTGAAGAGTGCCAGGCGGAAGCTGGTAACCAAAGCCCAGTGCCTCGCAGTTAATAAAATACAGCTAAATACAGTTCATAAAATAGCTCCTGTGCCTGTAATGCACTCGGTGTCCATAAGTCCTCCAGTGGCAGCCCTGTCCGTCTCCCCATTTTACAGACAAGGAAGTGAGGCGGAGGGATGGATAATTGAGGCAGCAAGGAGACGGGCTAGGATTCGAACCCAGACAACCTGGCTCTGAGCCGGGTCCGAACCACTGCAGTGTCGCCTTGTGCTTGCTGAGTAAATGAAGGTCGGGAGAAATCCCATGTGTCGGGGGAATGGCCTTTGCTCAAACATTGTGCCATGTCACATTACTTCATGTCAAGCTAGCAGGGACCTGAGGGACCTTATGCACCCCACCTACCCACCCACCAGCGGGCTGCCAAGCACAGCACCCCTCATACTCAGCGGGCTTCACCTTGGACACGGACAGTGACAAAATTTACTTCCACACGGGGACCTTAACAAAGACTGGGGGCTTCTCCAGCCTACATTTGGGGAGCGTCTATCTCGAGGGCCTCTATCCACTGAAACCTGTAGGTGTGTGGTCAGCTTTTCCTGGCTCACCTGGCGAGTCGGCTCTAGCGACGCTGAAGGCAGGGTCCCAAGCACACGAGAACCGCCTTCGTCTCTCTCCCCTTCCCACGCCCACACCCACGGCTTTGCCCTCCCCGGTCCCCAGGCCGCAGAGTATAACATCTTCGAAGGGATGGAGCTGCGCGGGGCTCCGCTGGTGGTCATCTGCCAGGGCAAGATCATGCTGGAAGACGGCAACCTGCACGTGACTCAGGGCGCCGGCCGCTTCATCCCCTGCGGCCCCTTCTCCGACTACGTCTACAAGCGCATCAAAGCCCGGAGGAAGGTGAGACGGCCCCGAGCCGGCGGGCGCGGGGGCTGGAAGGGGCCTGGGTCGGGTTCAGGCACGGGGACAGTAGCCACGGATGGGGGGGGGTCTGTGCACTCCTCACCCCACCGAAGAAATTCACAGCAACAGTCCCTCCCAGACAGCAGTCGCTCAGATTTAATGGGCACGAAAAGGGCTTTTGAAAATGTTTTTGGTCCAAGAAAGGTTTTAAAAAATGATTTCCCCCCATTTTATGGTGCTTTTCTTTAAAATTGTAATAATTCAAAATAATGTCAGTATATGTTTCTCGAAAGAATTAACTCTTTAAGGCTCATGAGAACCAGGAGTCCATCCCCACCCCTCCCTACCCCATTCTCTCCAATGCTAGTCCACGGGGTAGATGTTTATAATTCCTTTAGCTGGATCTGTGAGTCAAATAAAATCTTATGTTTCAGATTTCATAGATAGATAGACAGACATGCACATACGTATATCTACCTACCTATCTACCTACCTCCTTACCTACCTACACATTACAGGCGGGGCAGCTCTAGTGGATCTAGGGGGTGAGGCCAGAACTTTATCTTTCCAGCTCCCCATCCTATCCCCCTACAATCTTCAGGTCACTTTCAGGTAAGGCTAGGGCTTTACACAGCAGGGTGAGATCCGCCCCAGGAGCCTGGAATTTGAGCCCTGGTCTTGATCTCCTGTCAGAAGAGATCCATCATCTGTGCATGTGGGATGGAGATGGTGGACAGAGTGGGGGAGGCTCGCTTTATAAGTCATTGTGGATCAGTGTAGAGGAAACAGTCCTGCCCACCTCTGGGTCTAGCCCCACCTCGGGGCCCCCAGCTTCCCAGCGTGTCTCAGGGCAATTTCCCTGGGAGACAGGCTCAGGGAGGGAGATTTTCAAGTAGGCCGTTACCTGGGATTGCTTTCAGGATCACCCCTTGTGGCAAAATGAAGGAAGCAGGATGGAGCAGAGGAAGAGTTAGACCAGGATGCAGTCGTAACGAAGGCCTCGGCTCATCCCCAGCTGGGCATGTCCTTGCAAGGGGTCTGGGCCTTATATTTACTCCCGTCTTCCCCAGCCCCAACCTGCCAACCAGCCAGTGGATGTGAGATGCCCCTGGGCAAGGAGGCTGTCTTCAGCTGAGGACAACCCTGGGGGGGAACTCTGCTGATTATGTCCTGCTGCTAACACCCCCTGCTGCTGGGGAATGAGTCTTTAGTCATGGTGATAGAGAGGTGGAGGGTTGGGGACAGGAATCTGGGTGCACGCTGCACTGCCCATTAAAGAGAGACTCACAGAAGCTCAACACCCAAGTGTCCATCCCACTCCTGGACCCCAGTGGTCCCAGTAATGGGTAACCCAACCTCTGTGCAGCACAGGGAGGCTCCCCATCTTATAAGGCTGCTGACCATCTCTACCTGTGAGAATGAACCCCTCCCTTTCTGCTGGGCTGAAGTCCACCCCCCTGAAGTCGACCAGCCCAGTTCAGTTCTGCTCCCGGCACTTGCACAGGATACACTAAACCCGTCTTAGAGTGTCTGTGTGTTTCCAAAGTCATCTGTCCTTAAGTCGCCCTGCAGCCACCCATTATTCATTTTATGACAGTGTTTTAAATCCCTTCACCATTCTTGTCCCTTTATTAGTGATCATTTTCAAGTTAAGTGGTTTGGAGTAAAATTCCACACTCCAGTGCTGGCCTAGTAGAGAACAGAATGAAACTCAAACTTCCCACATAGCAACTCTTTATTTCCATTAACGTGACTTAGATTCTGGACCACCAAAGTGCTGATGATCTGGAGAATTGGTCAAGGTGTTTTGGGGGGTCCAGAGAGAGTCAGCATTCCACCTGGATCATTAACCTGCAGATGTGATGAGCTTGACCTCTGGGCCTCCACCTGAGTCGCTAGCGGAGGACAGCTCAGAGGCGGGCAGCCTGGGAGCCTTCCGAGGGGCCACCCTGTACTGCCAGGCTCCTGGCAGCATGTGCTCCCCTGTAACGGGTGGAGGTGGGTGCCACAGCACCGCAGCCTTGGTCTTGCAGCGTTTGTCTAACAGACTGCGAGCGCCTTTTGGGGAGGCGCTGTGTTTCGTGGGCCCACAGGCCCCGGCCTTTGGCACCAGGCCCAGCACAGAACATCCCTCAGGTGACGTGGCCGTGGCCGTGTCCGTGGCCGGCTGGCTCCACAGTCCCGGGGAGAGTTCACAGCCACAGCCAGAGGTCAGTGGGTCAGGCCCCAGGATGCTCACTTCCATTTAAAGGCTTGCCGGCTCTGATGTGCGCTGGGGAGCCTGAGGATGGGACCTCCCGTGGGATGTCCTCCCTGCCAGCACCTGCTGCCCTCCCTCTGCCCTGCTCTGCCCGCCCAGCTGGCTCTTCCGTTTCCTCTGCGGGGAGCGCGGCCTCCACGCCGCTCCGCATCCCCAGCCCCCGCCCCCGCCCGCCCTCATCCCTGCCCACAACCGGCTCCTTGGACCCTTGAGACCAAAGCTGATCTTTTATTTTTTTAATTTTTATTTTATTTTTATTTTTTAAATGTATCTTTATTGATTTGAGAGAGAGGAAGGGAGAGGGAGAGAGAGAGATAGAAACATCAATGATGAGAGGGTCATTGATCAAACCCGCAACCGGGCATGCGCCCTGACCGGGAATCGAACTCCGACCGCCTGGATCCTAGGTCGACGCTCAACCGCTGAGCCACGCCCAGCCGGGCCCAAAGCTGATCTTTTAGCGACACCTTCGCCTACCTCCTCCATCAGCACTCCATCATAACACCCCCTCCCTTTATTTTATACTCCTTTCCTTAAAATAATATTTTTTTTTCTGGCTCCCACCACACACACGTAATCTGTCGGTGTACTTGTGCTGCCTAGAACAGACCCTTCATTGTTGAAGGAGCAGATGGTGACGTGCTTTTTCTGCAGCAGATGGCAGACCTGCACGCCGTCCCCAGGGGCATGTATGACGGGCCCGTGTTTGACCTGACCACCACCCCCAAGGGGGGCACCCCTGCGGGCTCCACCCGGGGCTCTCCCACTCGGCCGAACCCGCCCGTGAGGAACCTCCATCAGTCGGGATTTAGCCTGTCGGGTGAGTCAGAAAAGCTGATGGTGACCATGGGAGAAAGGGGGGCCAGCGGGGGGGTTGGGGGAGACTCCGTGCTCCAGGCTAGCAGGCGGGCCTGGGAGCTAACCCAGACTGCCTCTTAGGGAGCGCTTACTGGGCAAGGAGGATGGTTTGCGAATCAAAAAGAAGTCCTGCTGCGAAAGCAGGTAAGGCTCAGTGGGGTTAAAGGTCAGGCTCAGTGACGCCCAGCTCTGCTCAGCTCACACGGTGGTGGAGGGCGAGGAATTGGTGGCGATTTTCTGCATGAGGCTGTGGGAGCCGTACCATGTGCCAGGTGACACACAGCTCAGGCTGTTTTCCTGCTCAACTGCAATAGCTTCTTCCCACCTAGGATTTTTATTACTCTCTCCCTGTCCTTGTAAAAGTCATCAAGCTCACAGCAGGCTCTGGTGGCTGGACATGGACCGTAGGGTAGCCAGGTCAGGAATCTTATCTATTCTTTGAGAACTACCTGATATAAATCGGACGTAATTAGTCACCTGCTCCATAACCAATAGTCTTAGATTGTGAAGAAAATAAATGTAGGTTAGCATCTCCATATGAACAGTTTAAATGTGAGGAAGCAGGGTAACAAGAAGGGCCGGAGATGTTAAAGAGAAAATGGGGGGGGACTTGGTGGGGGGAAGGGGAGCAGCAGGACAGTGGGGAGGAAAAGAGACCGGGGGACTTAGGTAGCGGAGGAAGACAGAAGAAAAGGGCCACCAGTTTCCAGGCGACGTGGCCAGAGGCCACCTTATGCTCTTTGCAGAAACTTCTGTTAGTGTTTCTGCCATTTTCTGTTGCTCCCCGGCTCCCGTGCTCTCTGAGCTTCCCTGGCTCCTTCTGAACGGACTGAGGGGCTCACCGAGGTTTCCTTTTGCGCTGTGGCTGCAGGGGCCCAGCCTCACTCCCAGTTGTGACCTTGGGCACGTTACCTAGCCCCTCACAGCCTGTCACCTCCTCCTCAAATGGGATAACAGCCCCTTTCCGAAAGGGTAGTGGGGAGGGTTGAGTGAGGGACCCCGAGAAACACATAAAACGTTGCTTGTCACAGGAATGGGAGCAGCTATTTTTTTATGACACCCCCACTGTCCTTTTGTTGTTGTTTGATGGGGAGGGTTGGGTGAAATCTAGATATAAACCTGGCTTTCCCTGGCAGAGGGTGAGTTTCAGGAGGGTGGGCATCACAAGCCAGGGATACCTGACAAACTAGAAGCGTCTTGCGAGATGAGGCCAGGAAGTCATGAAATATCTTACACTCTCAAAATTAATCCAGTTTCTCTCTCGTCCACCCCCCACCCCTTTTTCTCCCCGGGAATTTATTGCCAACTGCAGGCACCCAAGTGGATGAAGGGGTCCGCTCCGCCAGCAAGCGCATCGTGGCGCCCCCTGGAGGCCGTTCTAACATCACGTCCCTGAGCTAAGCAACCCCTCCCGAGACGGGGGCAGAAGCAAGAAGAGATTGTTTTGAAGCCAAAATGGTACAGCGATATTTAAGAAGGAAAGCGAATCCAAACAGTTACGATCTGAAGAATCGATAAGCCTCAAGCCTTATGTTCCTCCGATGTTACGCTCGCTTGCCTAGCTTTACGAATACTGCTTTGTTTATGCCTCGCCTTGATTTGGCCGCCCCTCCCCCATTTACATGCATGCAATCAGGCCACTAAGGTACAGAGTCTGCTATCTAGTGTTGAGAGTGTGTGTAGTGCTGCATCTTAAGACAAGGGGACAGACGAAGCTGGATGCCAGGAAAATGAACAGAAGGGACACAGTTATTTGGGGTGAGTGGGTGGTGGGAGCCCAGAGCAAGGCGGGGGGCTCAGAGGGCTGGGGTAGGGTGTGTATGGGGAGGGGGGTGGTGGGGGGGTGAACATAAGGGGTCTTGTGTATTGTGTTAATGAAGTACATTTATTTCCTTGGAAGATGGCCCCTGCGGGCAGTGTCACTTCATGACGGTCCCCTGGGGTCTGCAGAGGAGGCAGGCGGGTGGTCTTCAGGTTCCGGATTTTGTCCCGTCTTCTCTTAGCAGATTTCATTTCTTTGAGCATTTTATTCAAACACCAGAACCCAACCATCGCTTCCACTTGGCCGGGCCTCTTTCTCAGCGTTGCTTTCAGATTCTCTCCTGGCTGGGAGGAGGAGCGGACGGGGGGAAGCCGCCCCTGCCTCGCCCTGCCCGCCTCTCTGGTGCCCTTAAGGAGCAGCAGCTGGGAGCACAGCGCAGGCCCCGGGGTGGGGCGGCCGTGATTAGAGCACCTCCCTCTAAACGGGAGCTGGGGACCCCTCACTCTCCGGTCTCTGCAAACCGAGGAGGGCTGCCTGCCCCTGGCATCTCCGGCGAAGGGCTTGTCTTGCCAGTGGTGAGTGTTTGTCTTCATCTCCCGAGATCCCAGCCCAGCCATGATCGAATGGGATTTTTGTGGCTGTTGAAAATTGATTTTCTTAGGTGTTCCTTGACTTGACCACTAACAGGGCATCTCAGCGTATATGGGAGTCGAGCAGGGGTTTGGGAAGGCCAGTCTGGAGCAGGGGGAGCACGTTCTGTGGCCATGGCGCTGGTGTTCAGGCCTCAGCCACCTGCTTCCCCTCCATCAGTACAGCCTTTTGGGGGAGCTTTTGTTTGGTACCCACATCTCCCAAGGTGGGTGGCAGTGACATGCAGCCTCCCTGATGTGGCACATAAAGTACAGGAGCGTTTGCACCTGCCTTATCTGCTAGAGCTACATGTCTGTTTCCCGGTCCTGCCCCTCCCTCCCCCCAGGCCCAAAACTCAACTTTGGAACAAGTTCTGTGAGCCAGACGAGGATCTGTAGAACCAAGAGGCCCCTATGCAGGAAAAGATGTATTTCACCTGGGGCCAGACTTCTGTGCTGGGATCCAGCTGGTAGAACTCGTGAGCCTGGGTGCTGGGTGCTTCGAAGAGAAGAGCAGGCCTCAGGCACCGTTTAGGTGCCTGGAGAAGCATGACCTCTAACTGCGGGCTTTGAGTTGAAGGCCAGAGGAGGGAGCACGCGCTGGAGAGGCATTTGGAAATAGCCAAGGAAGAGGGTTTCCCCAGCAAAGCTCATTTCTGTTCAAATCATGAAAAAGATGATTTCCTCTTAAGAGAGGAATCTTGCTACTTGTAAGGCTTTTTCATGGTGCCTTTCTTTCAGGGAAACGTAAGTGAAGGGGAGGTTGTAGCTCTTGCTTTATGACTCAAAGATGTGGTAACCTGTCCCAAATTCGGAGGGACAGTTAGGCAGACAGGGAGCTTGTCATGTCAGAAGCATATTCTATATACCTCATTGGCTGGGCTGGGATGTAGGATGTGTTGCCGTATCAGCCACAGCCACCAGATGGGGGAAAAGACATGTCAGTAACTCTAGTGGGAGCCTCCACTGCAGTGCCATCTGCTGCTGTTACCGCCCGAGTCCAGCTCGTCCCTTCGTGACCCCTCTATGCCATGAAAACCCACCTTTCACGGCCCAGTTGGCTGCACTTGGGGCTTCTGAAGGACACATTCAACCAGAACTTTGTATTCTACACAAGCTTTCCACACTCTAGGAACAGCTCCTCCATGCCTTGACGCTGGGCAACATGAGCTGAGAAAAGCCTCCCTTTTTTTTACTATTAGTAGTTTTCCAAGCATAGAGATTCCTGGGAATTCCAGGAACACTCCCACTATTGACTGTGATTTCTGATTCCTTGTTACTTAAGTTACAGTTATATTCAAATTTGGCCTGTTCCGTGAGACACATCAAAGAGCCCTACACACGGCGTTAGGAAGAGATCACGGGAGGCCTTGCGGGATCTCCTGTCTTCCTCCCAAGCTTTCTTTTTCTGTCTCTTGTCTTGGCCTGGCCCCTAAGGAACCCGTCTTCCTCCCCTAGCCCCAACCTTCCCACATTGTCCCCAAGCCCAGATGGCAATCAGCTAGGGTCCTGTCTGGAGGGCCACAGTCTGGGGCACTTGAGAAGGTATTTGTGGAACTGTTAATTCAATCGCCTCAACAGAGAGACTTCAGTTTCTAAGTTTTCTAAAAATGGCAGGGTTGTAGTCATCCCCAAAATGGGTTTTCTCCAAAGTCCAGGCATCCTTGGGCCTTTTTCTTCGGGACTGCGCCCAGAGAGTCACGTTCTGCTCCGAAGGCCCCAATCCTAAGCCTGGGTTTTTAACTCACCCCGAGTAGCCCTTCCCAACAGGGAGACAAGTAACACAAGCTTCCCTGCCTTCTCCGCTGGCGAAGTCTAGCTGGAGTCCCAGACGTCGCGTGGGCTGTCCCGGCAGCCAGCATCCCCGTGAGTCCCCTCTTTGGAAAGTGGTGTGTGGGTGCTCAGTTCTTTGTCTGGTGACTGTGGACAGACAGTGAACCCCCCTGTGACCTGTGGTAGCTGTGAGGCAGCTCTGGAATGTGAAGAGCTGTTTGGTTTGAACCGTGAAGAAAACTGTGTTTTGAGTTTAGCTGAGATTAAAAAAAAAAAAAGTTCATCAAGTGACTGTTAATGTAAACCTGGTTATTAAAATAACTATCAAATCACAGATGTCGTTCCGTCTTTTTCTGTGTGTGACGTGACATTGACCTAAAGAATTAAGATCGGACAGTAAACCTGAAATGGTTGGTGAGGGGGGCAAAGCTGATGAAAACAGAGTTATCTAGAGACAATTTGGGGAGTTCCCAGCTTTTCAGTTGAGGGGGAGCTTTTGTTTGGCTACGGAGTTTGATGACCGTTATTGAAATTTGGGGGAATGACTAAAGATATGTGTGTTTTTTCTACAGATCATCTAATTTAGTATTAGTGTAAAAGGCTTTTTGTTTGTTTTGTGATCCCCTTAAAGCATTGCTTCTTTGTAAAGACTTTGGGACTTGGAGGAAACTCAATCTAAGCATGTTCCGAGGTATATTCTTAGCAAACTGGTCCCAAGTGCTGGAAAGGATATTAATCATGTCCACTCCTCTGAGAGACTTAATGTGTGTACCATCAAATTCAAAACTCTGGGAAGCCCTATGTCTTTCCAAATTTGTCCAATTCAAGGTTCTCAAGCTAGTTTTTAACTATTTATCATCTAACATTCTACCAAACCCATTAAACTAAACCCTTTTGGGGAAACACTCCGGGACCCAATTACAACTTACGTAGGACATTTTTCATTGCAAATGTTGGGCGAGTGTATGCAAAAAGTGTATATATTTTAAAAGGGTGTAACTGAAAACTGGAGGGATAGATTTGGGTAGATTCCAGCCAAGCCTGGTCTAGAATGTTGCTGCTGCTTTTTTGAGAATCTCTGTCCTGCCTGCTGCTGGTCGGTGCTCTGTTCTTAAGCAAGCTCTTTGCACGTGGGAGCCAACCTGGCCATCGGCGTCTGCAGGCTTTCCTTTTACCAGCTGAGTCATTTCAGGGGAAGCAGAGGGATTCCCTCCATAGTTCCAGCCAAGGAGACGGACTGTGACTGGTCTGGCTCAGGTCATGGGTTTTCATCAGGGAACTGGTCACTGTGGCCGGGAGACTGTGGACTGATCAGCCATACCTGGCCACGTGCCCAGCCACCTGACCCACGTGGACTGTCACTAACTCAAAGAAAAGTGATTTGTGATACCAGAAGAGGAGGGGATGGGATGGCTGCTGGGCAGGCAAAGCCAGCAGACGGCCCTGCCACTGTCCCCAAGCCTGCGGGGCACGGATGCGGTGCTCAGCGAAGCGGCCGTGCTGAGGCTGAGGCGGGTGGGGAGGGTCGCGGTGGTCATTGCTGGTGACCTGTGTTTATGTGCGGTGAGCCCCTCTTGCTTCGCTAGACCCATGCTGTCTGTGGGGGAGCACAGCGCGGTGCTTCTTACACAGCTTGGAAAGCACACCAACAGCTCCTCTGGGCCCGTAAGGAGTCATTTCAGCTGTGGCTCAAGGTTGATGATCCATAAGCTTTGGCCCAGCCTGGCCGGTGTGGCTCGGTAGGCGGCGAGTTCGATTTCCGGTCAGAGCACATGCCCAGGTTTTGGGTTCGATCCCTGGTCAGGGCGAATACGGGAGGTAACCGAGGGATGCTTCTCTCTCTTCCCCCTTCCCCTCCTTTCCTCTTTCTCTAAAATCAGCAAAACATATCCACAGGTAAGGATTAAAAAAATAAGTTTGGGCCCATAGTCCCATTTCCTGGCTTGAACTCGGGATCGGGGAAGCACCTCTCCCTGCTCATGAGCAAGGCACAAGCTGAGCCCTGTTTAGGGTGAGCGAGGGTTTAAAGGGCACGGTCAGCACTTGCAGTAAACTCAGGCCGCAAGGCTCTAAAAGAGATGGGACAGTTCTTAAAAAATGTTAGTGCAATTTGCACACTGACTAACCTCACCTGCGGGTTGGAGGAATTCTAGGCTGAGTCACATTGACCAGGTGGGGAAGGAGAACACTGAATAGGAATAACCGGATCCCTCTGGTCTCAAAGAACTTTCTGGAATCTTTCTGCTTCCATCAAGCCTTCACAAAGGGAATACTAAGCGTGAACAGAAGTCTGGGATGAAAGGGCCAAAGCAACCTGCAAAAACGGCCTCACTCAAGGCTGGCACCCTCCTGAATCAGAGACCCTGCGCTGCCCTCAAGTGGCAGCTGAGAGCCACAGGTGACCGAACATGACCTGGACTCAGGGCACCCAGCATGTGGAGCCCACGAGACGTACAAGCGCCTCTTTATTCCAGGACCAGCCCGGGGGACCAGCTGGCCTGCTGCTAAGCTGTTGTGCGCCTGAGAGGCAGCTGAAGGCCCCTATTCCCTCCTAACGCAGAAGGTGCTTCCAGCTGCAGTTCAGAGCTGCTCTTACCTTCCTTTCCCAGAGCACGGGCCTTGCAGCGTCCACCCGCTGCGTGGGTGGGTGGGATGGAGCAGGGAAAAAAGGTGAGGGGTGGGAGGCAGAGGGCTAGATAAAGGTGTCCAGGGCTCATGGTCGCGCTGAAGGGCAATATCTGGAATTCCGGCTTGTGCTCCCTAAGGTGTGAATGCTGGAGGGGCCGGATTTTGCGTTTTTATACATGGGGATTAAATTGTGTCACAGCCCATAGTTTATAGAAGATCATCTCGATTACCAGCATGCCTGGTAAAGGACTTTCCTCGTAGCAGGAATGGAAGAAAGAACACGTGATGGCACCACCACCCCTCCTCTAGGGAAAACCGACACACACACACACACACACACCCGGCAAAGAAGGGTCAGTGGCTTACTGTGTACAGAAGACATTTTACTACACGCAGGCACGTTGACATTATAGCCGCTGCAGCTGAACAGATGGCGTGTTTCCCACCCAAGGGCTGCCTGTTCCAACAGCGCAGGCAACCGAAGTTTGGAGCTGGAGGTTTAACATGAGTATTTACCATCAGACACACAGAGCGTGTAAGCAGCAGTGATCCCAGGCGGACAGAATAGGAAACGGGCTTTTGTGCAGATGTGATGCAAGGACGACTGGGTGCAGACACAAACCCGCTGTGCTTTCCGTGTCTTTTCACTCAGCTTTGGAAGAACTGGTCCAGCCCAGAGCCGCTGGCCCCTGCCAGCTGTAGTGCCATTCTTAATCCATAGCTATTTGTCCATTCAATCTAAGCAACCTAGGATGATCTAAAGTCTAGTCGTTTCTGGTTAAAACTTTCCTATCGGAAGAAGCCTAACCGCTAATTAATTTAATTCCTGAATTAATTTAGCAGTGCCCTGCACTGCTCGACGTTCATTCCTGCCCTAGCATTGATCTCAGCCCAAACTAGTGCTGCCCTGGAGGGGTGTTTGCCACGAGCAGGGCATTTACTGCCAGTCAGGGCTGAGGCCAGGGTCACGGGACTCCGCTGCCCCGTCCAGCCACCAGAGGTCACTGTGGACGCGCCAGGGTGAGTGACCCGCCGCAGCACTAGCTAGAGTTGTTCTAAGCAGGAGGCTCCTGGTCTTCAAAACCTGCTCAGACGTTTTAGACCCACACAGGTATGGGAGGAAGCTGTTAGGAGGAAAGGATTCCAGGAACACCAGACAAAAAAATGCAGTAGTCACCGTTTTCTAAAATTCTTAGCCCTGAGCCTCGGTTGTCACAAATCTAGATGAGACACAAGGTAGGATAGTAACTTTCAGTCCAACTTATGGGAAAAAAGCAGAGGATCTAATTTTGATAAGTGGCAAGTGGTAGGGATTTGGGCATCCTTTTGTTGTTTGGAAAACGGGATTGTCCTAATGTTTAAAATGGATAGCGGTGGAAAGAGTTTATATATAACCAGTTCTGCACTGATGGATGCAAGGCCTTTTGTAACTGAGGCCACATTGCGGGGCTGCAGCCTGGTGGAGGCTGGAGATGCGTGATGCTCTCAGAGGCGGCTGTGTTCCCCGGTCAGCGTGTCCACGCTTCCCGGACGCCCGTCCAGCTGCTTTGGGCGCAGCTCACCGGAAATAAAAACCAGGGATTCAAGCGACAGTGACTGCATCGGGTCCCCATCCCGTTACAAACTGTACGGACGTGAAATGGTACAAATGATCAGCTTCCATCCCGATGGAGACCTTACCAATCCCATTGCCCTTTGCAGAGTGTTCCCAAAGCCTCCCCTTTGGGTTGAAGCTCACAGCGTCAGAGCAAGAGAGGGAACTGGTGACTCGGGGCTAAGTCCACGCGCAGCAGGGCTTGAACCAAGACAAATGAAAGGTGGAAGCTGGTAAACATGCCAGTGGCCCCTGACACCCTGGAGCAGAATCTGGTCATCTTGCCAACCCATCCCCCTCTTGGAGAAACTGAGCCAGGGCAAGCACTTAGAATTTATAGTGTTCGGAGAAGAATGAAATAGCATAGACTCTGTGGAGAATGGAGAGAAAGGGAACTGAGCAGAACAAACGAGGTGGCTTTAGTTCCTAACACAAATCCCTACCACTTGCCACTTGTCAAAATTAGATCCTGTGCTGTTAAAGTAGGTAGGCCCGTGTCATGGCTCCACCAGGAACCCTGGGCCTATCAGCTTAGCGAGGAGACTGCTGTGAATGCCGAGTTAAAATTCAGCACCGGCTTCTACCCACGCCGAGATGCCCTGGTGCAAATGCCCTCCCGGAAAGTCTGGCCCTGCGGGTGGCCGCAGCTGCCGCTTCTGCCTGTGTCCATCTGTCTGCTTTCCCAGATGGGCCAGTCTGGTCTCCCCTGTTGCCAGCTTACTGCCATCTTGGTGAGGCCAACACTCTCCATAAAAGGGGTGCCAAGAGGTTAAAACAACCTCCCGCCAAGACTCTTCACTTCTTGACTCCCTAGTTAGTGGCATCTGTAGGTGCCCCGAATAGTTCCCTGCAAAGCTCTTCAGGAGAGAGGAGATACATGACATGCATACTTCACTTAGGTGAGTCAAACTTGGTGTTTTACAAATACATAAGTAAAATATAAAGAAAAGCAGTGAGACATCAACCATCTTCTAGTAATTGGGCGATTCCGCCGGCCATTCTTGCAGTGAGCACAGGCAGGGAGGCGGTCCCTTAGTTCCACGACCCTAACCTCGCAGACGTGAGGGTCCCGGTGCTAAGTGCATTTCTACTCTATAAATGCGTGTACGATTGGTTCAGCGTTTTTGATTCATCTGATATCAGCCAAAAGTAAAAGTGGAAAACAAAATCAAAATGAACCAAAAACAGTGGCTCGCTGCCCTGGGCTTCACTAAGACAAGATGCCCACCATACATTGTGGGTAAGTTCAGGGAATTTTCAAGGGTAAATTTTACTATTGTCTAAACTCTCCTCACATTCTAACTGAGACTGTAATTCCTATGTAAGACACATCACTGTACTACAAGGTGGACATGCTTTCAATGCGACCAAAATCTTTCCTGATCCCCTCCAGACGCAGGTCTCCGATAATCTGAGGAGGACCATTAGCTCTCAAGGATCATGATTACTAGAAGGCAAGTGGTGTGCTAGTAAATAGTTAACACATGGCTTGGTGGATGCGGGGGGAAACACCCTGATGTGTAATGTTGGCCAATTCCCATGGTGTAAATGCCCATTATCACCAGTTTCAACTTGCCACCTTCATACCGCTGTACAGGGCATTGGGACAGGTGTGCGTAGCCGGCTCTTGCTGGCTGGGACAAGCTGATGTGATGTGTGACTTCGGCACAGCACTGGAAGGTCCAGGTAAGTCTGTGTCACTTCAATCTGGTCCCATCCGTTTCTTCCTGACTGAATTCCTTATTGCTGTCCAATCAGGCTTGGGGACGGTGACCTCTTTATGAAGTTTTCTAGCTCTGAAGAGCCTCACTCAGTCACCCACCTACGTCCATTTGCCCATGTGTCACAGTGTAACTAGGAGGAGTGGAAAAATAAAACCTATATCTAAATAGTCCTTTTGAAATAAAAATAAAGGCTGTTTAGGATAACAGACTGGTTGTGATAAAAAAGGCAGAATAGAGCTCGTTAGTATAACCCTCTCATTTTAGAATAAACCGAAGCAGAAAAAGTGGTTACGTGACTTGCTCAAGGTCACTCGGTTTGTTAATGGTGCAACCAGTTCCCCGGGAGCCCAGGGAACTCTCCTTTGTATCCTGCCGCCTCCTTCCAAAGGTAGGCATTCACATTTTCTAAGGTGTGTGAGGTGTGCGGAGAGAACTACTATCAGCTCGTCCCGATGTGGAGTCAGAACTTGCTGGCCTGAGGTGCCAGGAAACGTCCCAAGAAGATGTCGACGACTTCACAGGTTGTTATTCTGGCCGTTCACGTCTTGTGGGTCTTTGGTTTGTTCGAAGGCCAGATCTGCTTGTCTTTTATTAAAGTCTCTTTTTACTCTTAAGAAGAAGAAAAGAAATGAGGGTTTATTCACTGAAAAGAGAGATTTAAGCATTTGAAATGATAGCATGAAGTCCAGTGACTTGTAAAGAGGTCAGGGACACCTTCTTAAGAACATCATAGATATTAAATGTTGAAGTCCCAATTCCTCGGCCCTTCCCATCAACAGAAGCTGGAAGCTTGTTTACCTAGTACAACCTTTGAAATCTCTTACAAGAAAAAAGGGTTCCTGAAATTTCCAAATGTTCTATTATGGACAGTCACCATTTTTGTAAACAGAATGAATAAAAATGTTAAAAATATATTAAAGCTTTGCCAGTGAATTCTGGCTGAAACACTATCATTCTCCCTGGGCTGCTGTTCTTGCAGGAGCCGCTCACTTACTTTTCTCTGTTGAAAATGATGAACTCCTTCTGCACCGATTCAAGGTGCTCTTGAAGAAGGCACGTCTTCCAGGTGAACATAGAAAAGAAAGTAGAATTAGCGTGAGCAGATCAGTGAGGGTCCTCCAGCAGCCACTAACCGACTGAGCGTCTGTTCACTGAATGGCCCAGTCAATGCATCTTCAGAACAGACGCTCCCTCAAAGCTCGTAGCAGGAGTGAGACACCAACCAGAACAATAGGGGAGCAGTTAGGGGAAAAACAGCAAGAGGGTAAAACACATCAGCACTGCTCCCCGCAGTGAGCCAGCAAGGAAGACTTGGGTTACGGTTCATGACCTTGATGTCCTTGGGGACAGGGCTCACCGAGCTGGTCACTTACCTGTCATCTCCTGGCCCTCATGTGAAAGGGTTGGAGGTTCTACTTGAATTTAATAAACAGCCTGGAAACATCTCTTCACCCTAAATTCTTATCGAATGTTCCCCTCAACAACCTCGCTGGGGTTCAGGGGCTAGACTTCAGTGGCAGCAAACAGAGCTGCCTTTATCTGAGTTTCTCACAGACACGCGCATCACTTGCTTTGCTGTTTCACTGTCTGGCTTTCAACACCAATCAAGGACTTGGCATCATCATGAGAAAACAGAATCTCAAAAAAACAAAAGGTTCTCCTCTGGCCCAGGACAGTGCAGCCCTAGGTCCAATGTGTTAGAAGTCCGCAACAAAGTACTTCCAAAGTACTTCTGATGAAAACTATTCTTCACCAAGGAAAAAATATAATTCGTTCATTTTTTAAAAACTCTAGGAATTAGAAAATACTATGTCCTCAAGTACTGAAGCGTTTATTTTCTTTCATGAGCAAATGATTAAGTGATAAGAGAGGAAACTATAAAAAAAAAAATTTCAGAGAAGGGTTGGGGGGGTGGGGGGAACAAAAGAAAGGAGAGATAAGACTCTGCCTCCTCTTATTCTTAACCAGGGGTCCTGGTAACCCTGAGGGTTTCTAGTATCAGGGGGGACATGAAGCTTTGGGAGAAACATGATCTGAGAGAGCTCATAGGAACAGCAGCTTTGCTCTAAAATTTTAGAAAAACTATTTTAACACTAAAATATTACATAAAATATAAATATATAAACATATAAAGTATTACATATTTTAAGATATATTTACATAATATTGTTTATATATTTTCTTTTATATATGTACATTTCTATATGTACACATATGTATTTATATAAATATTACATGCATATATAAAACATTTTATATAAAATATATATATAATAAAATAATATAAAGTATTATATGAATAAAACACATTTATATAAATATATATATGTATAAAATGTTGAATAAAATATAACATGATAAAAGGCATTTACAAAAACCCCACAGCTAACAAAATACTCAGTGATCAAAACTAAAATCTTTCTCCCAGAGGTGGGAAAAAAGACAAAGATGCTCACTTTCACCATTGCTATTCAGAATTGTACTGGAGCTATAGACATAGCGATTAGGCAAGAAAAAGAAAGGCATCCAAACTGGAAAGGAAAAGTAAAACTATTTCTATTTGCAGATAACATGGTCCTACATGTAATAAAAGTCCCAAAGAACCCACAAGAAAGTACTAGAGCTAATAAACGAGTCCAGCAGAGTTCCTGTGTGCACAATTGACAGAAAAATCAGTTAATTCTATGCACCAGTAATCAATGATCCAGAAAGGAAATTAAGGAAATTCCATTTCCATAGTATCCATAATAATAAAATTCCTAGGAAAAGTTTAACCAAGGCTGTGAAAGAGTTATACTCTGAAAAGTAAAAGACATTGCTGAAAGAAATTGAAGGGAGCCTGGAGTAATAAAAAATTTTGAAAATGGTGGTGGCTGCAAAATGCTGTGAATAACTTAGTGCCACTGAATTGTACACTTAAAAATGGCAAATTTTTTGTTATATATGTTTCCCAGAATAAAAATGTTAAAAACAAAACAAAAAGACCAAGAGGATGTAAACTTCTCTGATCAGTGATGTAAAGGCCTGTGTGTGTGTTTATCACAGGAAGAGCCACTTCTTGGTAAACGGTTCTAAGGTTGGCATGAGACCTGGGGGAAAGAGGAGACTGCTTTTTCCTTTCGTTTGTATTAGAAAATATTTGGGGACTGTACTGTGGGTAAGAGGGAGGGAGGCAGACTTGCTGCTGCAACCTGGTGGCTGGGCAGGTAAGAACCAGGACAAAGGACCAGGGGAAGATGTCCCATGGGTGGAATTTGACCTTGCAGCTCTAAGAACAGCAATGTCCAGTTTCCACTGTCCAGTTATAACATTTTCTTTCTTTTAATGTATTGAACCACTTATTGAGGTTGGGGTTCCAGGAAGATAATGGTGTGTAAGACTGACCTGGTCTTTGCCCATAAGAAGCCCTCATTTTAGTGGAATAGGAAAAAACACACAAACATATAAGTAAAATACTTATAAACGGTGTTAATGTCATGAAGGAATTAAAAATAGGGGCTCGGAGAGCGATGGTGACTGGACTTCATCATTGACAAGGTGGCATTAAGGGCGGAAAGGACGAGACAAAGGCTCCTATGGGAAGATCCAAGAGAACATTCAGGAAAAAGGAAGAGCGAGGGTCCTGAAGAAGGAAACCTACCGTGCTTGAGGGTCCGACACTTCAGGGCCTATGTGGTTGGAGGGCAAGGATGACAAGGACAGGATGGGGCGAGAAGAGGAGACACACCATGGGGAGCCCAGCAGGCATGGTAAACTGTTACCTGCAAATTGCTGCTGTCTCTAAAGCTGTAGGAAATGTGCAATAAAGATGCTATCTTATATTGCTACACTCAGGGCCTCGATCCAGCTCGAGTCAAACTGTGTAGGGACATAGAGAGGAGTGAGTCTGGAGACGCCAGTTGGGGATGATACGAAGAAGAGATCCTTCAAGGGAAGACGGTCACAGTGAAGAGAACGAAGCCCGCTGGCTTGTGGCACAGATGAGCACCCTTTGCAGGGCCCTAGAATACACGTAAGGCAAGAGGCCAGCCTGTGAACTAACAGGATGCGACTTCGGTTGGCCTTTAAAGGGTATAGTGGTTCCTGAGGACTAGAGAAATGAAGGACACTGAGCATTCTTACTTGTTTGCAGAGCTATCATCACCACAGGACTATACAGTCTTTGAGAACAGGAATGTCACCGAGTGCAAGAATCATACTTACAACTCTCTCTGGTATTTAACATAGGACCTGGCAGGTAATGGGTTCTCAATAGAAGTAGCCTAAATAGATGGAGGGAGGGAGGGAGGGAGGGAGGGAGGGAGGGAGGGAGGGGTGGGTGAGTGGGTGGATGGATGGATGGATGGATGGGTGACCACTAGACGCAAAGTGAATGTTGATTACTTCACCATCATTATAACACATAGGACCACATGTATAAAATCCTACTGAGTCCCTATAAGTTACTGCATTGAAATCTGAGCTCTAACTCTGACAGAATAATATAATTACAAAGTCAGCTCAGCCTAAAATCCAAAAATAGTGCTTGGCCATATAAGAATCCCATCATTTCTGCTCTCTACTTCTGTTAGCCTCGATATCATGAAATTTTGCTTGTAGCAAAGAACGGACACCACCTGTAGGGCTGGCTGCTCCCAGTAGGAGTGAGGCCCCAAAGAGCCATGTGTGCACGGCAGGCCTTGAAGACGCTGTGGGTCGGGTTCCAGACCACCGCAATAAAGCGAGTGCCGCAATAAAGCGAGTGCCGCAATAAAGCGGGTATCACAATAAAGCGAGTTGCAATTTTTTTGCTGGTGGAGGGTCTTGCCTTCGGTTTGTTAAAAACAGCATCAAAGCAAAGGGCAGTAAACGAGGTATGCCTGCGCTTGGAAACCTGCCCGCTGAAAATTGGTTCGGGGTAGTCACCTGGCCTGGGCTTGGCCAATTAGAGTCTCTCCCGGGACACTGACGACTGTGAACTGAGAGCTGGGAGGACGTCATGACGGAATGAAGTTCACGACAGAGTTAGAGGTCGCGAAACGTTGCTGTCAAGGTCCCCAGGGCTGCCTGGGTGTCCAGCTCCCTGCGCATCCACAAGGCAGCGAAGCCGGGAGCTGAGGTGACCTCCCAGCAGAAGCTCCCAACCCAGCAGCAGCCCCCCGAAGGCTCCCAGGAGGCCGCAGGGACCTGCTCACCTGCGAGGAGTCACACTTCCTCAGCTCCTTCTCCTTCTTGGCCAGGCGCTTCTTTTTCTTGTGAAGAGGCTTGGACTCCAAAATCATTTCTTCAAGTTCAAAGGTGGGGTCGCAATTCAGCCTGCCCTTCTGCGAGGAAGACAGGCGGGCTCACTCCCTGGACCCCCGGCTCATTCCCGAGCCACACCCGAGCAAACGCACGCGGGCCTGGCGGAGCACCCCGGGGTACCGGGTAAGTTTGGCTATATTTTGTTTATTTCTCTAAACTCCCAATGAGCCTCCTGTGAGTTGAAATCAAACGACAATGATTTTTCTAACGCTTGAGCTTTGGGGTTCTGTGTCTCAAAGTGTGTCCCAAGGGCCGTGTGGGTTGTTGGACTCGCTTGAGCTGTCTGCTCAGCGTCCCCGTGTCCCAGGGAGGCTCCTCCCGTCGGTGTTTCTGAGCACGAGGCCCAGGACACTGCACGTTGAACATGCTCCCCAGGTGATTCCGATTCACAGAAAGGTCAGACCCGGAGGTGGAGTGTCCCTGGGCGCAGGATTGGCGGTTAATGGCAGTGGTGCGGGGTCTGGAAGCAGCAGGAGGGGGTGCCTAGTGTCATGGGTCAACCTGGCACCAGCTGCCCCTACTGGACCCTGCAGAGTAGCCCGGTAAGTCCTTGGCCCCAACGTCTGGTCGCTCCAAAAGGTAGACTCTCCACCCCCCAGAATCCAGTGCACTGCCGTCTCACTGTGCACTTGCACCCCGATTCTGGCTCTCACCAGCGGTCTGCAGTCGGCCACGGGTGGCCCCGGGCCGGGGACCCCCGCAGTGGGAATTCTTTCCCTACGGCTCTCAGTCATTACGACTATAAGAGGGATGAATGGTAAGAACGAACACCTCACCCCAACCCTAACCGTTTTCAGTCCCGGGACTCACAGAGCCCCACGGATACAAATTCCTACATGTTTGGAATCGGAGAAAGCATTGTTTTTTCTGTCTTTCTTTGTGTTTAATTTCATGTGTGTGAATTTCGTGTTTTTAAAATTTATCTTTATGGCTGAAGGTACTGCAGGTGGCCCCTTTGTTTCTCAATTAGCAGATTCCTGGAAAGGACAGCAGCAGGTCCTTGAGGTTTTGTGTCCTTCTAGGGCTGAGGAGCTGAACTCTTAGCATTGAGATGTGTGGGGACGTAACTCTGGTTTATGTCAATCAGCCGGTGGTAAAAGTGGTTTCATTCTATGTTGTTTCTCTTAAAAGTCAGAGCCCATCGATGACGTTAAGTGAGGTCTACGTATTAGGAGGCTTAGGGCTCCCTTCCTGAAAAGCATGCACAGAAAGCGGTTAGGAGCCAGAACTGCGCACAGGTAGGCCTGGGTTAGAGTTCCAATTCCGCTGCTTGCTAGCATGGGGCCCTTTGGTGGCCAAGTTCTTTGTGTGTGCCTCAGTTTCCTCATCTGTAAAATAGAAGTCTGAGTTGTTTTTAGCCCCTGTGTGGTCCTCTAACAAGCCCAGCTGTGCATCTGGCACACGGGGGATAGGCACTGGTGAGAGGTCCTATGGATTTGTTAGGATTGACTCACAGTAGGAATGAATCCCGGAACGAGCCTCTTCTGCAAAACTGCATCCCAGTTCACATCATCCATATACGGGAAGTTCTGGACGTCAGACAAGCGAGAAAACCGCTGGTCCGGGTCAGGTTCAAGCAGCTGCCAGTGGAATAGGAACATTAAGATCGCGAGGAAAGTCAAAACGAGGCAAAAATAAATCATACGCATTCCCTCTAGATGTTTTCAAGTGTAGGATCGAAGGAAATAAGGCAGCGCTCCCCTTCTCTAACCCCACGAGCAAATAGCGCGGATAATGCCCAGTTAAAATCAATTTTAAGTTGGTTTTTGCAGTGCGGGGAGTGAAAACAGCTTGTCCTGTTGAGTCAAACGTATCTTTCACGGCAGATTCCCCTGCTTCCTAACTGTGGGCAAGTTGGTTCTCTGAATCTCAGTTTACCCATCTGTAGAAAGGGGAGAATAACCTATTTCATAAGGCTGCAGCCTTATAAAACTTCATTTCCCACTAAAAACGTTTGCCGTTTTTACAACTAACCGAAATATATTGGGGGTGACCCAGAGAAGATGTAACTAAGGTAACTGCCGTAGCTCTGGGTTTTATGAACTGGGATTACAGAGCCCCCCCGCGCCTCCCAACAGTAACCACCCCAGAGCCAACAACACTTCCACAACCCTGTGGCTCAAACGAGAAACGGTAATTCCTCCTGAGGACTGTCCTGGAGGTGACAAGCTGGGGTCGCCAGGGTAGAATTTTAGGGTGAAGAGGGCTGTCTTGGACCTGAGGAAAATGTGCTCATGGAAGAAGACCACCCTATTCATCTGTGACATGACCAATGGCAATGTCCCTGTTCTGAAACGGGGGACTTGACCCCAAAGACGAGAGACACAGGTTTGACTCCCCAGCCCCTTTCCTTGACCTGCCACCACCGGCGCAGTCCCCCTTCCTGCAGGAGGGCCACCCTCACCTCGTGGGGCCCTACTCCTCCCAGGCTATCATGACACGCGACTGAGCCCCCGCCACGACTGTTCTGAACCCTGGGGAACGTAGGCAGCTTGTCCATTCAAGCGCCCCATGTCCCCGCCTGTCAGGCCCTGTGTTGGAGCCTGAGGATACGACGGGGAACAGGTCAGATGCTCTCACGCAGCCCGGAGGACGATGATCGTCAACCCAAGAGGCACACACGTGCGACACAGAACTTGAAATTAAGAAAGGGGCTGGGGGAGGGAAGTGCTGCGTGAGCTCACGCAGAGGGAGGCCTCCCCAGGGGGCGATGCTTGAGCTGAGGCCCAAGGCTGTCCTCAAACACGCAGAAGGGCTAGTTTTTGGTTCACTTGCTTCTGTTAATTTCTAACCCACCGAACCCAGTACGTGGTGCGCCTGTGCCTGGCCCGTGTGGAACCGCACACCACGTGCAGCTGGACTTGACTTGAACTCAGCGTCGCCAAAGAGGCCTGGACCCGTTCAGGGAGATGGGTCCACTGACCGTGTGCTTAGAGGCATCAGCAACAGCAAATTGCTGAAAATATTTCTAAGTGTTTCATGACAAACCCTGCGTTTGCCATGAACCCGGAGGTAGTTAGGACTTTTCTATCATACAAATTACTTTGATCTTTACTCTGAGAACAATGGGAAGACAACACAGTTTGCTCTGAACAGAGCACTATGGGGCAGAATGAAATGTGGAACACTGCACGGGGTGCCCTGGACGGTGTGGCACGGCTGGAGCTGCTCCACACCCCAAAGGTGGCAGGTTTCGTTCCTGGGCAGGGCACATGCCTAGGTTGTGGGTTCAGTCTCCAGTTGGGGAGCATGTGGAAGGCAGCCAATGTTTCTCTCTCATACTGATGTTTCTCTCTCTCTCCCCCCCTCCTGCCCCCCCTTTCTCTCTCTAAAATCAGTGAGCATATCCTCAGGTGAGGATTTAAAAAAAGTGCACAGGGCAAAGCAGTTGTAAGACCTGATGGCTGCAGGGCTGGGAAGACAGCAATGGGGGTGGAGAGAAGCGACAGATTCAAAGACTATTTAAAAGGTCAAATTACAGAACTTGGTGATGGATTGGATACGGGGATGATGAATGGTTTCTGGTTTCTGGCTTGTACAAGTGACGGACGGACAGGCCAGTTGCCGAGACAGGGAAATTTGGAGAAAGCCCAGGAAATACAGAGAGATCAAGAACTCCCTTTGGACACACTGCGCTTGGGGTGACTTTGGGACATACAGGAGGACACGTGCGTTGCCTACTGAAGCCACGTGTCTGAAAGCTCTTAGCCGCAGAGCCCGCTGGAAACGTCCACGGTCAGGGCGGCCTCCAACACTGTGCGCTGAGCTCTACCCAGAGAGCCTGCTGCTTTTATCATTTCGTTTATCATGGAATTCATCTCCTTACCTTTCTAAGAAGTGACACCATTTCCTGTGACCAGGCAGAAGGGTAGGACACAACAGCCATCTCAAACATGTGGGCAATTTCCTTGCTGGAAGTACTGGAGCGAATATGGTAGGGTCTCTTAAGGGAGAGAGGAAGGAGAGGCTTCGTGTTTACAGGGTCCAAGGAAAAAACGTTGCTTTGCAAAGGTTTCCAAGTTAAATTTTCAACCAAGTTAAATTTTCAACCAGGAAAATCTCTGTGTCATTTTCTCACCCCCTCCAGCTGGTACTCTTGTTGGCAAATGCACATATGGTCCCGTGTGGCCAGATCTCCTACTTTTTAAAAAAGACACCAGAAAAATCTATGGTTTCGTTTGAAATCTCAGAATCTGTAAAAGTTGATGATTCCCCTCGGCCAAACAAAACATTCCTGTGGGCTAAACCCACCTCTGAGATGCTAATTTGGAACTGTTTTGTGAGGCAACCTATGAACGTATTTTCATAAATTACTGGACACGTGCTCAGTAAGGTGAAGTTTTAAACCATTAGACACGTGCTCAGCAAGTTGAAGTTTTAAACAATTGTTAGTTTGATTCTAAAACGATCCAGAGTTTACCATATGCCTCTTTTCACTTGTTTGGATCATAATATGTTCAGGGTAGAAAGTTACCCAAAAGGCCTCAACCCTGTCCGAATGTTACGAGTCCCTGGTTGTATGGAGCGGGGTAGCAAGCTTTACTGTGAGGCAAAAATATTTTTATTTCGGACAGAACCAGGTTCATTTATAGTTTTAACTGGGACTATGGGGGGCATAAAAAAAAGTGGCTTTATTACACTTTTCACAAACATCCACTAGAGGTCAGCCTTTCCCTGTAGTAATTTTGTTTCATGAAGGAATCAACCCTGGGATTTTCTCTTTTATGTGAGCTGGGAGTTACTCAAAACCAGAGATTACAGCATACTCACATTTTCCCCATGGGTCCTAGCACCCAGCAGGTGCTCATTACATGTGTTTGTTGAGGGAACAAAATTTCCATGTTGGATTAACCAGCAATGGGTCGGTTAATGTGAACATGGGCATGTACCAAGTGTCTGGCCCTTTGGAGACACTTAGTAAATGACTGTGGACTGATGAACTAACCTGGAAGACATGGAGGAGTTTATTTATTTCCCTGTTGTAAATCAGTCTTAAAAGGTAAAATAATTGCGTGTTTGAGCTCTGAAGGCAAGAAAATTTCAGGGCTCAACGGAGTCACTCAAATTGAGTTTCGGTTCCTTCATCTGTACAATGAACCACCTCACGAGACTGTTGGGAAAATCGAATGGCACAGAGCCTTTGATGTTCTCGAAAGAGTGGCTAGCATATTAGAAACAACGAAGGAGAGAGGTTTTTATTATTTCTGAGACAGGGTGGAAAAGGGGGATATGTAAATGTGGACAGCGACGAGCAGGATGAGCCATGTGCCAGTGCCACTTACTCAGGGAACCACGAAGTGCTAGGAGGTGGCCCCTGCAAACAAGACTGGCCAGGCTGCATTTTTTTATGCAAGGTCTAAACACACCTGTCGTGGATTTTCCTCCCTCAAGACGGAATAAAGCTAATTCTGGCCGCAGTAACCACACGGTGGAAATAACCCACGAACCCTGAACCCGGTATCAGAAAAGGCGAGCTGGGCACCTCATCAGCAACGTCAGCGTTTCCTGGCTGCTGACCAGGCGCAGGGCAGGGCCCCTGCGTGACATTCCTCCCCGGGAACCATTAAGAGGCGGGCAGGTTTGGGGTACAAGGTGTCCAGGCTTCCGTGCGTGTGCATGTAAACGTCCTCCCAATTTCCTCCTTGGATTCCGTGCTGTTTCCTAACCGACTATTTCTTAACCATCTAAAATCACAAAATGATTTGATGGATGAATCATTTGCTGATGAAGGCCGCAAGCAACTGGCTTCACAGTGTTTCCTTTTCGTTTACTCAGAAGGCCGTGCGACTGGTTTTTAATATATTTTTTTAAATCCTCATGGCCTATCAGCTTATTAAAACTAGTCCAATTGCCTTTGTCTTATACAATGACTTATTTATCTAGTTCTAAATTTTAAAAATCCGTGTTAATTCATTAACGGCTAGGTTTATATACTTCGTCTTTTACCAAAAATTAATTGAATGCCTACTACGTCCCAGCAGCTCTAGGGAGCATTGGGGATGAAGAACCATAAAGTACAAGACAGACATGATTTCGAGGTTGGTGGAGCTTATCGTCTCCTTAGGGAAGCCACAGGGGGTTATAGAGACTGTACTCTCACACGTCAGTGAACGGATTCATGCTACAAAGGGAAATTACAGTGTCCATGCCAGGATGCATCGAACAACTTTAAGGCAGCATAGAAATTAAGTGAGGCCCGGCCGGGCGTGGCTCAGCGGTTGAGCGTCGACCTAGGATCCAGGCGATCGGGGTTCGATTCCCGGTCAGGGCACATGCCCGGGTTGCGGGCTCGATCAATGACTCTCTCATCATTGATGTTTCTGTCTCTCTCTCTCCCTCTCCCTTCCTCTCTCTGAAATCAATAAAGATATATTAGAAAAAAAAAAAAGAAATTAAGTGAGAATATAAATAATGAACAACGTGGAAAAGGTAGAGTGTAGGTGGGAGAAAGTGGAGTTCTGTGCTATCATATTTCAGGGGTACACAGCAAGAACTGCGAGGAATGTACACTTAGGGCAAAACTCCATGCGTCCCTATGACAAGCTAATACTTATGGAAAACACAGAACCAGAAAAGTCACGGGCCTTGCCTTTACAGTGACAATGACAGCTGGGAAACAGATGACAGAGCAGGTCACAGCTAGGGGACCGGTTCATCGCAGCCGTGATCAAGCTCAGAGACCACGGGGATGGTTCCAAGCACATTTCTCTTGGAGGCATGTATTTTTCTGTAAATAAGAATTTGTAAGCGTGGAGAAAGGACTGTTTAGCACACTTTCTCTGGTTTAGTCGTGCTAATGGTCGTAATGAAATGCTGTGTTTCATTTCTTCCGATTAGCTCCGTTTTGAAACATAATTCCCTGCAGCCTACTCGGTGATTCTTCCTGGAATGTGTCAGAACTGATTTGTAGAGGCTCCCTTCTGCATTCATTCACTAGACATCTGTCTACCTAGTTAAATACTGTGGCTACTGCTGAAGTATGTAAGAAACATGCTTCGCCTTTCGTGAATTTACAGTCTCAGGACATAGAAGAGAGAAAAACATAAAAATCGATATGCCTGGAAAAATTTACAAGGGCAATATATTTACAAAGTGGCTTTAATCCTAAAAAAATAAAACAGATTTCGGTGTTCTGATCTAGAAAGTGCTACATTTGATCTTCATTGGGAAAAAAGTCTGAGAGAGATAAAGTATATTTTACTTTTGCTAAAACAATGATAATGTACATAGGTTTGTGCGTGAAAATAGATTAGCCTTATAAAAATAAAAAAGCTTTGGAATTGAGTATGGCTGACTGTTAATAATGAAAGGTGGGACTGGAAGGCCAAAGGAGGGGTTAATTTTTTAATTGAGAATATTCTCTGCCTTAGTGAATATGGCTGATTTTACCTTCATTTTTCTGCTTCTCTATATTTTCCAATAATTTTAAATTCAGAAGGGTCATGAGAGAAATCAAGTGCATAAATACTTGGGAGAGCTACAGAGCATTTCAGCCAGAGATCGGAGAAGGTTCCTTCAGAGATGGGCCTTGTCATCGGGGCCATGAGAGTGGGCCGGGTTTGAATAAGAAAGGCCTGGAGAAGAGCCTGCCCCGCAAAGAAATGTGGGGCAGTCTAATGGCGGCGGGTCTTTTCTCAGAAACGATCAACATACAGTGAATATAAAGATCCCGACAGGTCTTGCAAGACACATCCTTAACTTTACTCAAACTGAATTTGGCAATTCCCAAACGAATCTGAGTGATTCTTTAGGAAGATCAGGGTTGACCTTGGCAAATATCTTTACAGGTAAAGGAACATGAGGTTAAAAAAAAAAAAGGCCCAAGATGCCTCGAGAGAGGGGGAAATCCGAAGAGGCCAAAGTGAGTTTATCCTGAGTCAGGGTCATCAAGTTGAAGCAAAATCTGAAAAGTTAATCTGGTTCTAAAGGGCAGAGAAGACACCTGAAGGTTGCTTGTATTCATTGGGTGGGGTAAGTCATGTGAAGGGTGCATGTGTGTGTATATGTGTGTATGTGTATACGTGTGTGTGTGTGTGTGTGTGCGCGTGCGCAAACGTTCACGCTCATGTGTGTGAATATGCAAAGCACCGGGAGCAGCAGCATTTTTATTTTTTTGGTGAAAGCTCACATCTGTGCTTTAGAAGAATGAACTGCACCCCCACGTTCTCCGCAGCACACTCACAAAAGCCAAGGCGCGCGAACAGCCTAAGCGTCCGTCAGCAGGTGGCTGGGCAAGGGTGGGACAGAGGGATCTACGTGCTGTTTGCAACAACATGGGCGGATCGCGAAGGCATTACGCTAAGTGAAATGAGTCAGACAGAGAAAGACAGATACTGTAGGATCTCCCTTATAATGTGGAGTCTAACATAGATAACAAAAGAGGTTGCCAGGGGCTACGGGGAGGGGGAAATAGGGAGAAGTTGGTAAAAGGTACAAACTGTGAGCTCTGAGATGAACAGGGGCTGAGGATCTAACGTAAAACCTGGTGACTAAAGTTGATAACACCGTGTATTGTATCAGTGAAATTTGCTGAGAGTAGAACTTAAATGTCTCTGTCTCATATATATATACAGCAACCTAATAGTGACTTTTCTTCGCCTTTCTGAAGCAAAAAAAAAAAAAAAGAATCTGACAATATTGATCCATCAGATAGATAACAGGGAACCACAATAGAGGTAAAAAATAATAATATATGGGGGGGAGAAAAAATATTTTCTTAGGAAAATTCTTGCTAGGCATTTTCTTAGTTTAAGAAATGTTTCTTTTGAAAGAAAAACTACGGTAATTTGCCACTGAACCCAGAACCCAGGAGCCAAATGACAGGCAGGAATCCAACAAGTCAGGGCATAAATTGTGTTGTATTAATAATTCACACTCGCCTTGGGGAAGCGTGTCTGAGTTAGAGTCTTGTACCGTGACTGCAAAATGCTTTTCTTTAAACAAACAAATACATTTATACAAACTATTTAGTGAGGCATATTGATCTCCCCTCCCTGGGGATTTATAGTCTTCACATTATTTACTGAATTTTATCTGCATGACAATGTGAACTCACATGCTTGGCCCCATAGCTAGAAGAATGAATGAGTGCAGGCGTCCCAAGGGTTAATGCATCACATGGCCCAGTCATTTTCACCTCTCAAACAATGGCTTGATTTTTAGCAAAAAAAATTAAAAATCCATCTTTTCATTCTAAAAATGGACATTGCTGGAAGAATAACCAAAGAGAACTGCATTTCTACTGTACCCGGCCTCTCAGAAGCTCGTAGGCCGTCACTCCCAGGGACCACCAGTCAACAGCAAAGGAATAGCCGGCTTCCCTTCTGGAATTGAACATCTCGGGCGCTGCAAACACAGAAAATTAGGTCTCTTTTATTTCCTGAGACATTAACAATCTATTTCACCCACCATGGTCCTCCAAAGGCGAAACACTTGTAGGGAGGGTTTCCATCAATGGCTGGATCGCTCACAGCAGCAAACCTTCTAATTTTCTAGTCGCTCTCAGGAGCCTCATCGATCAACCAACATAACAGGTAGCCACAGGCCTTAGTGGACACGTTCCTCTCTTATTTGGAACATGCACCTATGAAAAACTAGATCCCATCAGGCCTCAAATGTGTGGCTGACCCTGAAACCGAGAAGGCTGAGGCAACATATGTTGTCTCGATTGGGCAGGTTTGGGCTAAAGGGCTGACATTTGGTGGCGCACAGGTGTTGGACTGGCTCTCCGTCTCAGTCATCTTGGGGAGGCAAGGACAACATTTGAATCCTGTGTTGGGCATGAGGGAAGGAGGGAAGAGGGAGTGGGCACTCTGAGAGAGACAATGCTTTATATCAACTGTGGGGCACTTACACGTTGTAACATAGTTCCTTGAATGGACTCCAGTGGAAGGCAGAGCTATAGTCAATGTTAAGGCCAATGCAATCCCCCCTTGGGCATTCTCTAAGCCCTTTGACACAAGGTGAACCTTCTACATCCTACCTACTCTTCCAGGAGTATCCCTAACTCCTAAGGGGTGGAGTAGGAAGAATGAAACACAAAGCAGGGAAGGAATCTTATCTGCTTGCGCACCACTGCATTCCTAGTGTCCACTATTGAGCCGGGCATTTAGAGTCACTCAAGAGACATCCATTGAATGAATGAAAGCTGCTGAATCAATGAATCAAGCAATGCCTGCAATTGTTATTTCTGGAGTTGTCCTGTCTGTGTTCAAAACTTGCCTTCATCACTTATTGTGACCTTGAGCAGCTCTGTTTCTGAACTTGAGAATCCTCACCAGCAAGATCAGAATAAGGGCAATCTTTCGAGAGAGGAGAAATTAAATGAGACAGCGCATGCCAAAATCTCAGCACGGCCCCTGGCCCCTAGAGAGTGCTAAAAAATTCAGGCACTCTTCTTGCCATGGCCGGGTGGCTCAGTTGGGTGGAGTGTGGTCCCATATACCAAAGGTTGCGGGTTTGATTCCAGTCAGGGCACATACCTAGGTTGCGGGTTTGGTCCCTGGTCAGCGCACGTATGGGAAGCAACCAATGGATGTTTCTCACATAGATGTTTCTCTCGCTCCCTTTCTCTCCCCCTTCCTCTCTCTAAAATCAATAAATATATCCTCAGGGGAGGATTAAAAGAATTAGGCACTCTTCTAGGGAGGCAAACATCTATAATGATGGGAATTTTATTAGCCAAGAGCTACACGCACTTGACATCTTCCATAGTGAGGTGCTGGCTCTGGACAAAGAATATTGTTGGACTGTGGGGCCTGCACACTCAGCCTTGCACTCAGTTCTCAGTAAAATCATATGGACAACATCCAGTTAGAGGCAGAAGGTTGACATCCCAGTGCCCAGGGCTGACCCTGCCTGGACGAGCCGCAGCAGCAGGGCTGAGCAGGCCCGTTCCCTATGGAGTCACCTTTCACGCATCCCTGCACCCTTCCTGTAGGTCCCAGGTCCCTGGGCGATTTGGGAGATAATGGCCCTGACCCCAGGGCACCCCACAGACTGGCCAGAATGGACTAGAGTTCTGCTTCCCCCTCTCAGTATCTCACAGCAAGACATCTCAGAGTCCCCCAGGGCGACAGGCATCTCACTTAGAAAAGCTGCAGAGAGCTTTGAGGGATAAACAGACCATCGTGCTAGGAAAATACCTATCAGAGCAGCATTCCCCGATAAAAGCTGTGAGTTCTGTCACCTCGGATCATCCCTGGAGTTTACATGAGCATCTTTTTGTTTCTTTTCTACTTATCCTGTTTCCAGCATGAGGACAATTGAATATATGTTCATTCTTTTTTTTGTTTGTTTTTTAAAATATATCTTTATTGATTTCAGAGAGAGGAAAGGAGAGGGAGGGGGAGAGAGAAACATCAATGATGAGAGAGTCATTGATCGAGCCCACAACCCGGGCATGTGCCCTGACCAGGAATTGAACCCTGATCGCCTGGATCCCAGGTCGACGCTCAACCGCTGAGCCATGCCCGGCCGGGCTGAATATATGTTCATTCATTCAACAAATATTCACGGTGTGCTAGGCACTGAGGAATTTTGGTAGAACATGAAGAAAAAACATCCTGCCAACACATGAAGGCACAACAGATGGGTAATTCTTTGAGCCCTCCAAGAGTTGAAAAACCAGAGCAGAGAGATAATGAGGGGCTCCGGTCAACCCTGCCAGGGGCTCCCCTGCCCCTGAGAAGGTACAGATAGAGGTGCAGAGGGACGAAGCTTCCTTCAAGCGGCCATTGGGTATTTGGTTTGGTTTTTAAAGTATTTCAGAAAAGGAGATCAAACAGAAAAGAGCAATTTAACAAGGAGTTATAAGCGAATGGCCAGAGGGCCATCAAAGGTCACACAACAGAATCCTGACCCCCACCATCGTTCCTGTCTTGTTCACAACCCTAGAAGTAACCACTATCTTGAATTTATGTTAGTGATTTTGTTCCCTTTCTACACAGATTTACTCTCTACACATGCATTTCTAAGCCATACTTCAGTTTTGCCTATATGTTATATATGTGTACATATATATATGTACAGGGGTGGGCGAAGTAAGTCTACAGCCCTGGCCAGCGTGGCTCAGTTGGTTGAGTGTCATCCCGTGCACCAAAAGGTCACCAGTTCGATTCCCCATCAGGGCACGTATCCAGGTCGTGGGTTCAATCTCCAGTCGGGGCATGTGTTGGAGGCAACCAATCAATGTTTCTCTTTTACATTGATGTTTCTCTTCCCTCTCCCTCTCCCTCTCCTTCTCCCTCTCTTCCTCCCCTTCTTCCCACTCCCTTCCTCTCTCTTTAAAACCAATAAAAACTTATTTAAAAAAAAGTAGGTTTGCAGTTGTGAGTACACGAAACACAAGAGTTCATTCTTGTACTGTTATTTATTAATTATGCATTATTTATTTGTATTATAACCATAAACCTACTTTTGCCCACCCCTGTATATATAATATGTATAAATATGTGTGTGTGCATATATATGTGTGTGTGTATATCATATATGTTAAATCCCACTCCTTGTTTTCTTTGGTGTTTTGCTTTTCTCGTTCAAGATGACAAGTGTAGGATTTATTAAAATTGCCCCACGTGGTTTCAGCAGCTCACATTCAGTGCCTTAACATACTATAATTTATCTACCTACCCTATTGCTGATAGCTGTTTGGATTGTTTTCAGAGTATTGCGTACAGCCCTCTCATGAACACTCCTGGACAGGTAGACCTTCTGCAAGCCCATACATGTTCAGAGCACATTTCTGCAAGGGGCACTGCTGGGCACAGAATGTGTATCTTTACATACACTAGATAACACCAACCTCTTTACCACAGTGGTTGTACCAATTAACACGATGGCCAGCACCATATCAGACCTCCAACCTGCCTATCCACACTTGGTATTAACTAAGCTTTTGATTTTTGCCAGTCTTGCGAGTGTGTAATTGTCTTTCCTTGTGGTTGAAATTGACACTCCCCCAATTACTAATAAGCTTGGCCATATTTCAGTGTCCTTATTAGCTATTCGGATTTCCATAATTTGGTTTTCAGATTTTAAAACAACTGGAAAGGAGATTCTGGTCAGGATGTAAAGAAAGGGCTCCAAAGGCAATCTATAACTTTAATGCAATAGAAATACGTAAATTTCGTCTACAAAAAACATGTGAGTGATGGTTTTCTGAAAACGTATAAAGGGACTTGCATCTCATGTACTAAACTATATCATAAAGCCATAATGATTAAGCTCTGAAAGACACAGGATATAGATCCTAGCACATAACTTAGTTTATGATGACTATATTTCGACTCAACATGGACAAGATCTTATTTAATAAGTGACCTCGAAACAATTATTTAATAATCCAACAAAAAATAAAGTTGGATCTTTTATCTCATATCTTCAGTCAATATAATACATAGGTGGATTAAGTAAAAAAGAAATTATAACAATAATAAAAATATTAGGCAGCCATATTAAAAATCTGGAGGTAAGAAGGTCTTGCTAAGAATACCATAAGAAATAGAAACTATAAAGTAAGAAGACTAATGATTTGATATCAGAAAAATAGTTCATGTCAAAATGCCATAAGAACAATAGTGACTAAAAAGTGGGAAATCATATTTATAACACATTCACTAGAATTTATATTATTAATATATAAAGGGCAAGAATACTTTATATAATCATTAAGTAATATCAGAATATGTAAAAAAAAAGATTAAAACCCTAATAGAAAATGGGCAAAGAACATGAACAGGCAATTTACAAATCAAAGAAATGCAATTTTAATATCATAATGAAGGACCATTTTCACTTATCTTTTTGAGAAGATTAAGATATTGATAATGCAGCCTGAAATAAACCTAACTTTCAGGGGGAAAACGTATTGACATATATACCCTTTGACCAGGAAGTCTTTGGGAGTTTATCACAAGGAAATAATTAAGTTGCTGACAGGATTTTTATAATGAATTCGTATTTCAGAACGAGAAACAGCCTAATGTTCAGTAAAGAAACTGGGTAAAGGAATTTTGATGCAGCCCTGTGTTTTGTATCATGTGACCATTAAAAACAACAGTTCTACATGGGCAAGGAAACATGAAGAGTGCTAGTTGTCTAGACCCAGCTCTGGAGTCAGTGAAGTGGGTGTCAGTTTTAGCTGAAGCTTGTTGATGGACCCAGGTGGGGAGGTAACGAAGCAGAGTGTGAAGTCAGGGCTGGTGTCAGGCCCCGAGGGCTGTATCCACAGCTCCCCTTGGGCAGAACTTCTCAGTCTGAAGTCTCAAGTGGATGTAACAATAGTACCTGCCTCATAGAGTTGTATTTAGTTTAAATGACGTAATATGCTTACTTAGAACAGTGTTGGGCACATTGGAAGAGCTCAGTAAATGTGAGTCATTGTACCTCCATCATCATCACCACCACCACCACCACCACCACCATCACCATCACCACCACCACCATCACCACCATCACCACCACCACCATCATCATCACCATCACTTTCGTCATCACCACCACCACCACCACCACCACCAGAACCATCACCACCATCATCACCTTCATCACCATCACCATCGATATTTGAGATGTTTTTATACTGGAGTTTAACCTTGTGTTCTATCAGTCACTTGCTGTGTGATTATGACCATGTCAGTTTCTCTCTAGGCCTGATTTTTTGTGTGTGTGTGAAATCCAAATAATAGTGAAACCTATTTTATAGGGTTGCTTCGAGAATTTAATGATACAATAAATGTTAAACATTTAGCAAAGTGCTTGGGCCATAATAAATGCTCACTGTATAATGTCTGTTATTCCTGTGATTACATTGTGAAGTGAAAATTTAGGTTCCAAAAATTCAATATGATGCAACTTTAAAAAAAGGTGTGTTTGTGTGTGCACAGACCAAAGGTCTAGAAGGAATCCATAAATATCGGTAAGCAGAGGGATTAATTTAATGTCCCCTTTGCTTATCTGTGGGGTACACATTTTCCACAGTGAATTTGTTTGTTTTTGGAGAAGAATGTTTTAATTGGTTAAACTCTAAGTGATCTGGATTAGAGTTGCCCAGATCCAGGAGCAGGGAGAAGCTTAAAGGACTAGAATGACGGGAGGGGGCATGGAATTAGAAGATTATGAATGAAAAGTGGTTAAGAACTGGCAGACTGCTTATCTCCTCATTTCCAGAACCAAGGAACTGCTTCGTAATATGCTCTGCATCTCATATTAATAGCCATGGCATATTCCTATAATCTTCATTCAGTATTGAATCCAAGATTTCTTTCTTTTCAGAATTATTTTCTTTATAGTTAACTGCTAATGAGTATCCTAGAGGAATGCTGTAAAATGAGTGCTGGCAAGGGTCTGTTAGGTAGATTTTGACAAATTACTGGGAACATTAATTTTTTTTTTTTTAAAAAAGACGATTTCCACCCATGATACCTCTTAGAAAGACTGCCATCCAAAAGTTAAAGCCAAGGGCAGCTTCTGGATAGAGAAACAAGAAATATTTCTAGCAGTTTCGCCTACTTAAGTTGGCTTATAACCATCTAAAAACCACAAATAGCATTAAGAAAATTTCCCTCTTTCAGAAAGAAGCTTGATTTTCTCAAGTCAGACGGAGCTTGATTTAAATCTAGGCTATTTTCAATTTACCAGCAAATTGCTTAGCTTCCTGTTTCCCTCATTGTAAAATGCAGATAATTGTAGCCTGCCGTGGAGGGTTGTTGAGAAAAATAAATGAGTACGTGAATGCAAAACATTTATCATCATCTGGTCCACAGAAGGTTTTCAGTAAATATTAGTAATTGTTAATTACAAGTGAGAAGACAGAGAGGCACAGAGAATCTTGACCGGATTCCAATTTCCAAGCTCTGTTGCGAAAAGACTAGAAGTGCCAATTTTGAGGAGAATTAAATTATATGGATCCTGTATTGAAAATTACTGGGGAGAGAAAATAAAGGTGGCCTCCTCTCCTCCTCTCACCATGGAAACCAGGCCTAGAGAACCCAGATGCACATTTTCTGGTTTGGCTCCAAGAAAATAGCCCTTAATTGGGGAGGAAACCTGCGGAATTAAACCCATCAGACAAGCGGGCTTGGATAGTCCTTTATATCATTTGAGTACTGTGGGTTTTAGGCAGAAAATAGGCTGAATTATATGTGTCCATTATTATAGAAGTGATAAAGAGATTTATTCCCCCTGCTGATAATTGGAAGCCAGAAAATTTGCAGTTGCTCAAATATCAGATAAAATAAGGCTTATTCTCTGCCATAGACTTCTCTTAGAAAGTGACATAAAAGAAAGTGGCATTGTCCTTGCCCTTGATGTCAAGTACAAATGCCCAGTGTATGGCCTGGGGATCATGCTGACCATATCTAGCCAGTACAGTTCATTCTGTCCCTGCCTTAATTTAAGGCCACCAGTTTAATCGGTGCCATTGTCCACTTTAAGCATCACAATGAATTAGGATAGAAGCATGTCATTTTGATTCTCTCATATGTTAACAACTATGCAGTGTCCAGCCTCCTTTTTTGCTGAGTATGGGCTCCCTTGATCTTGGCTCAGTCTGTTGCCTAATCAATTTAATCCCTTTTGCTTATTAAAACATTTATTGATGGGTTGGGGGCTCTATCCCAGGTGGGGGGCATGCGGGAGGCAGCTGATCCATGTTTCGCTGTCTCATCAATGTTTCTCTCTCTCCCTCTCCAGCTTCCTCTCTCTCTAAAAATCAATTCTTAAAAAAACCTTTTTAAAAAACCAAACATTTACTTTAGATACTCTAAAACTCAGTCCTGCGAATTTTCAAACCGAGCTCATGTCTGATTCAAAGATCCCGGACACCAGCAGGCTGGATGCAGCCACCTGGGGTGGACATGGACGATCGCTCTGGCTCTCGCACCCCTCCTCCCTTTTCCAAGAAAGCACCACTGGTTTTGGAGCTCAGAAGAAGTGCAGAGGCACAGGGATCCTACCCCAGATGCCCTGCCCCTGCCCCTGCCCTGGGATGGCCTCTCTAGTTGCTTCTGATAGCGAACAGAGCTCATGGTCTGCAGTAGAGGTTCTCAGCTTAAAGTGCATGCTGTACTCACCTGAGAGCTTTTCCACTACTCCATGGTTGGGTGTCACCTCCAGACACCCTGGGACTGTTGTGTCTCTGGTAAGCCATGCTGACAGGAGCCTCCCTGCCTTCCTGGCTTCCCCCCGTGGGCCCTGGAGGGACCCCTGTGAAGCTGGACCCCATCGTCTGGCGAATCCCGACCCCCTCTCCACACACTCACACCCTGCATGCCTGTCCCCTCCTGCACGGGTTCCCAGTGAGCTTGACTCCCAGGTCACCAGCACGCATGGCCGGCTCAGCTCTTACACAGGGACTGGCCAGCAAGCGCAGATGGAACGAACCCGGCACCTCATCTCACACTCCTGCACCGACTTCACCAACAAGCCTCCGGATCTGACTCACGGCCTTAGGGACAGCAGGGCGAGGGGAGGGAGAAGGCCTCTTCCTGAAAACCATATGCCCCCAAAGGGCAACTGACCTGCCTTTATAGTTCTGGGGGTGCATTCGGGGTTAGGGATACTTACGTCAAATGGTATCTGCAGAGAGATGGCTGCTTCCAACAACAGAACACAGGCCTTGCATTAATTTCTGACAGCTCAATGAAATGTGAAACCTAACTGACAGTTTGGGCACTATTTCCTCCCCTTTAGACACCCTCTGGGTACATTTTAAATCTTCAGGCAAAACCCAGTTCCTCATCTTTAACAAAGGAGAACTCACAGTCCTGTGATGAAATGAAAACTAAAATTGTGACTGGAAGGCACTCTGTAAACTTTACAGCCCTCGGCACGTAATGCGGTATTATGTAAATCATGGTTATAACAACACTTGGGACCTATTAGCATCCTACTTAATTCTGCGTCTTACTTCTCTGTTCAATTCAATGTTCAGACTCCTCTCACAAGAAGGTACATTCCGTGGGCTGGAGACCTTGTCTGTGTTGCTCGCTCCAGGGTCACAGCACCTGATCCAGGGCCAAGCACCCAGAGGCAATCAGTAGACATTTACTGAATTAATTAATATTCTTTGTAAGGAAGTGGGCAGGCGCTGTCCTAAATAACTCCATACAATAGTGTTTTCAAGCGCAATCGACGGCCCTCCTCAGTCAACATCAGATGGGTTGCTTTCTACATGGACAATCCTGAGGCTCACCTGAGACCCATGAAACCAGAAGCTCCCCTGGTAAAGTCAGAGGGGGGCTTGCCGTTTCTAGCTGCCAGTCCCTACAGACGATCGCACCCGTGATAAATGGGGTCTGCAGGAACGGAAAGCCAAAGCCTTGCTCTGAGTCAAGACCGCTGCCCCGAAGCCCGTACCCATGTAAGGCTTGGTGCCGGCCATGGTGGTGATCCGCGTGTCCCTGGGCAGCACGGCCGCGATGTTGAAGTCTGTGATGTGCACGTGCCCTGGCGGGAGAGAGAGACCACAGAGTGTTAAGTGCATGCAACTCAGCGGCACGGCCATGCTTCCACCTGTAAGCTTCTCTCTAAGTTCTCCTGTGCTCTGGAAACTAGCAGTAAAAGCTCAGTTATTCTGTCCTCAAGACCAATATGTTCTTCAACCAGCAAAGCCTCCAGCAGCCAGAACATGATATGCCAAGATGAGTATCTGGTTGTAAATCTGTAGTTCAGCCTCAGGGAGCAGTAATTCTGGGGGTTGAGAGAGCGCATGCTCTTGTAATTCTACTCAGAATTTTTATCCACAGCATTTTAAGTTGTTATAACCTGTGAGCATCAACAGGGACCCAGGAGCTATTCAAAATATCAAACTGCCAATGGCCGCTTATGGGATCTTTTATAAGAGACAAGCATTGTTACCGTAAAGTAGACACGGATGTGGGTACAGCAGGTCTTTGAATAATGCTGTTTTGTTATAACGTTGATGGGAAAAATTGATTCCCAGCAGGAGCCGCTGTGTGCAGTTTGCATGTTCTCCCCATGTCTGCAGCCCAAAGACGTACATGTGAGGTGTGAACTGGCATGTCTACATTGCCCCAGCATTGTGTGTGTGAGTGGCCCTGTGATAGAGGGGAGTCCTGTCCAGGGTTGGTTCCCACCTTGTGCCCCGAGCTGCTGGGACAGGTTCTGGCCACCAGGAAGCCTGAACTGGAATAAGAAGGTTGAAAAAGAATTCTCTTATTTTTATTCATCTTTCCTAAATGTATGTATAGCTCACATTTACTTTGATGTTTAATATTAGACGTATTTGGGGTCTTTATTTAGAAGCTCAGTGGTGTTTTTGGGACCAGAATATGCCCTAGGAACTTGGCTCTTGTTTACAGCAATTAGCCTGTGGGAAAACTGGTTTCCTTATATGTTGTTTTGCTTAAAGTCGCAGTGTCCCAGAACCTCCTGACAACACTGAGGACTTAGTATGTCTATTTCTTTGCCGGGAAAGAGTCCTTTTTTTATTCCTGAAATAGCATTAGTAGTTTTTGTGTTAAGTCCGGTTGTCCCCTAATGATTCCCAACAAAATAACTCACTGAGGGAAAGCAGGGGACAAAGTTTTATTTATAAAGAGGCTGTATGAAGAGCTCTAGACGGGGAGCCAGGAGGCCTGGGCCCTACGCTGAACTCTGCCCCTAACGCTTGCAGACTTTAAGTCCCATTCCTGTGTTGAACCTGTTTCCCTTCATAACGAAGGAGCGGGTGGGCTGGATGACTGCCAGGGTCTCTCAGCTCTGGCACCCATGGGATCACTGTGGGTCACACGGGGTCCAGCAGGGGACACACCTGCAGAGCGCCTGGGGTCCCTGCGCTGCCAGTGAGGAGGAACGGGCGGCCCGGGAGCTCAGGCAGCGAGCTCCTTACATCAGCTGTTGGCACAAAAGTCACAGGCTTTCCGGGGATCTGCAGGTGTTGGCGTTTCCATTTCCAGGCTTCTGTGGTTTTGAGGGGCTGTGGCTGTAACTGGAGGGGACGTCATCTGATCCTTCTTCCAGGTCCCCAGTGCACCCCCCCGCTGAAGTTCACCATCTACTCCCGATGGCAGCCAGCCCGCTGCTGAAGACGAATCTCCCCGCCTCTATTGCCAGGCTTGGTTTTGTGCCCAAAGCGTCTGTGTTCGCTCATGTGATGACATCTGAAGACAGAGTGGCACTCGTCTAGCTAACAGTGGCGGGTTTCTCACCTGAATGGTACCAGTGGGTGATGCTGGTAACCCCCCTATTATAGTATAGGCGGCCTCAGGTCCCCCCCCCCCCATGGGTCATGCTCAAGGCGCTGCATCGCTGGTTCCCAAGGTCTGATAGAAACAGGTGAGCCTGGGGGTCTGTGGTTAAGAGCCTGTTCTCCCAGGTCAGGCTATTTGGCATCCAGTCCAGGTTCTATCATCAGCTGGCTGCGTTATTTTAAAAAGGTGGCTTATCTCTCTGTAAAGTTGGGGTGATGATAATAGTCTTCTCAGGAGGTTTTTGGGAAGATCAGATAAAATAATGACTGTGGGAGGCAGCTCAGCATTTGGCAGGAAGTAAGTGTTCAATTGTTGCTATTTGTCATGATCAGAAACCAGAGTTGCAGAAGGTACAGTGTGTGTGTGTGCGTGTGTGTGTGTGTATTTTAATATGATGCCACCACATTTTTAGGCACATTTTGGGGCTCTGCAAGGGAGGAGCTGTTAAGAGAGCAAGCTTAGTTCTTTCTCACACTCCTAGGCTAAGTTTTTGCCTTTCTCTGTTCCCCGTGATTATGGATAATATTAAGAAACCTAAATTATAGATGATGCCATAATTGTCATTTTGTCAGATATCCCAGGCAGACTGTATTGCTCTACTGCATACATCATTTATTTCCTGAATAACTTAAAAAACACACAAGAATTTTAGACACTATGGAATGGATAGAATTGGATGGGGTGCTTAAATTGGTAGGATATGAATATATATATATCAGGACAAGTGGTTAGGTGCCATCCAAGATCTAATGCCTCTTGGGCTCTGAACCAGTGAGTGAGGCATTTGGGGAGAACTGCAGCGGGTACCCTCTAAATTAAAAAACATGTTTAAAGTCAAATTCTGATGTACAAGGCATGTTTATTCACACCATGGAAAGACTCTCCATTTTATAAAAGGATTTGGCTCCTTTAAATATCAATCTTTTCTGATAACTGTGAACCAAAAGGAATCAGTAGAAATAAACCAAAGTTTCCGCCTGTTGCTGAGTGAAATATCTGAGCAACGAGGTACCATACGCTCCTCACTTACAGGAATGGGCACAGGAGGCAGATCAGAAATAGGCAATTATCCTTCCCTGTTGCTGAACCCCCAGGTAAGAGGTGCAGGTGATGGCCCATCAGGATGAAACGGCATAAATGTGGATGGAGAGGACCAATGAGGGTTTAAAACGCAAAGCGTGGAAAATCCCACCAGAAGACCCTCCAAAAGGCCAGCACTGACTTGCGGGTCAGCTGGGTCTCCCAAGAGCAGCTCTGCGTGATGCGTTCAGGGTGGGGATTGCCAGGAATTGATTCATTGAAAAGTGGTTAATTACGGTCCCCGAGCAATGCCTAAAAGCCTTAGTTTTTCAGAATCTGAATCAACAGAAAGCAAACAGCCTCGAAAATTATTTTCCCCAGGAAGGGATCCCAGGACAGTGTTTAGAAAATAGCTCTCAATCTTTTTTGTTCGTTTGCTTTTATTTTACTTACATAGCCAATCCTGCCCAAAGCAATGTCTCTCTTTTTGTTTCCTGATGAATTTTTAAAAAATTTTTATTGTTGACTGTTTCTCTTATTAAAGTATAGTGACTCTCAAGTTGAGTTCGGGATGGGAATATAATACAGAAAAGCCCCATATTAATTCGTTGTCCAAACCAAAAACTCCAAAGAAAAGGGGTCATTGTAAATAGTACCCCAGATAACATGTATACTTGGGACCATCCCCCAGGCCAACTGGGACGCCTGCTCACGGCCCCTAAGCAACTGAGCCCCAGCCCCACCAAGAAGAAAATGCCCTGAAAATCGGGTTTAGCTCCCTGCACACGTGAATGAAAGCAGGATGGGCCATTGACAGTGTAGTTACCTGAGAATTAGGGTTCAACGAAATTGTTTAAACACAAGATCTAACAAGTAGACATACAAATCTTTGCCGAATCCCTTCTGGAATCAAAATAACTCTTTAGGAAAGAATTATATACCCAGCACTCAGTGACTATCTGATACAGACACGCAGCAACATAAAACAAAGTGAAATAGTCTACGTTTCCTTCCCTCGGGGAGAAAGCCGCTACTGTCTCATGGGCTCATGCTAATATTTAACTTTCATTGGGTGATTTCCTTCCAGCAGGTATTGTAGTCAAGCACTTTATAAATAGTATGTCAGTCCATCTGTACAAGGAGCCTAAGAAATAAGTATTTTTGGTCTGGCCAGTTTGGCTCAGTGGTTGGAGCGTGGCCTGAGGACCCAAAGGTCGAGGGTTCGATTATGGTCAAGGGCACGTGCCTCGCTTGCAGTTTTCCCTGCCCCAGTTGGGGCGTGTGCTGGAGGCAACCAGCTGATGTGTCTCTCTCACATTGATGTTTCTCTCTTTCTCTCCACCTCCTCCCTCCTTTCCACTCTCTCTCTGAAAAGCAATGGAAAAAATATTCTCAGGTGAGAATTAACAAAAAAGAAATAAAGAAAGACAAGTATTCTTTTGACTCCTGGAGAAACTAAGGTGGCAGAGAAAGCTTATGCAACCTGTTGACACTCTCAGAGCTAGTGAGTGGATGAATTTTTTTTTTAATTTTATTAAATTTATTGGGGTGACATTGATGAATAAATTTATATAGGTTTCAAGTGTACAATGCTATAATAATTCATCATCTGTATATTTCATTGTGCGTTCACCACCCAAGACAAGTCTCCTTCCGTCACTATATATTGGCCCCCTTGACTTTCTTCTCCCCCAGCTCTCCCCCTTTCCCTCTGGTAGCCACCACACTGTTGTCTACGTCTGAGTTTTTGTGTGTTTTTCTGTCTTGTCTGTTTGTTGCTTTCAGTTTTATATTCCACATATCATTGAAATCATATGGTTCTTCAATTTTTCCATCTCATTTCACTTAACACGATATTCTCAAGATCCATCCACGCTGGCACAAGTGACAGTATTTCATCTTTTCTTATGACTGAGTAGTAGTCCATTGTCTATATGTATCATATCTTCTTTGGTTTTGATCTCAGGCAATCTGGCTCCAGAATCCATGCTCCTAACTATAGTATTGCACAATCTTTCAAAGGGATACTCTCTAAGAGTGGTCAAACTTGCAGATTGGTTTATTTCTGGACCTTTCTCATAATCTACAGCCATCAAGTTGACAAGAAACCATGAGGAGGTGAAAGAAGTTGAATGAGAGGGGACAGAACAACTTCCTAGTAAAATTAGGATGAAGCCATGTTTGAGATCTAAGATTAAAATACTGTTCTCTGAAATGGACAGTAAATCTTGAGCAGGTTTTGGTTGACAGGACGTATATGTCTCCATTCAGGGCCTCAATGAATGGTAGAGTATTATATTGTAGACAATGGCAATGGGGCAGGTGGGAGCAGAACCCCAACCTGCGTTCTGCTTGACCAACCAGCCATGCACCTTCGTGAGACTGGTGGGCAGATGAAGCACCTTTTTCTAAGTGGTGCAAAGGTGGCCTCTAGAGGCTAGGGGAGGTCCTCTCCACAACTGTGAGGCTCCGTAGGCTTTATTTGCACTGGGGAGAGCTGGTGTGTTAACAAAAGTCACCTTCGTGCTATGTCTCACCATTGCTCACATTGCTCAAATTCAGAGAACCCGTTCCCAAATGTCAGAATCAGTAAAGGGAAGGGAGAAATAAGGTGTTGAAAGAAAGTGGAAAAAATCTTTTTAGACAGTCTGTAAATAAATAATGACCCTGAGCTTTGAAATCAGAGGTCATACGCAGAAGTGTTTCTTAGCCGTCTGAGCACAGGTGAGGTCTGGCAAGTCAGGTTCAAAATGCAACTGGGTAAATAAGTAATGAGCAATGGATGGTACGTGGAGTTTCAGTCCCACTTGCAAATCCCTCTGTTAAAGTCAAATGAGTGAGGAGCTTTGCAGATCTACGACTCAGCTGGCAGCTTCCTGAGCAGAAGGAAGGTCTTGTTGCCGCTGTAACATTGATAACGTGTGGGCTGCGTGTCCTGCAGGCTACTCTGATGGACCAATAAATCCAAATGTACATTCCAATCCATATTAGAAAGAGAAGAGACACATTTAATAGTTGTTGGCAAAGGCTTGTTCTACAGGGTATCTTTAACCTGTGTTTGTTGAAAGGCAATCATTCATTTTTCACCTTCATGGTTCTTCCTATATCCCTATATCATGTTTCTATCTGGGTACCACACATAGTGTTATCTCCTTTGTAATTTTCTTTAAATTGACTGATGTTTTAAACTGAAAGACCTTTGAACAGAAAACTTGATATCTCTTCCGCAAACGTAAAACCAATTTGCCCTCCTAAGCAGGAAAGCATAGAAGTAGACACGATATCACCAAAATAGTGTCCCTAATTTCTAGGGAGATATTGTTGTCTGCTAAATGCCCTGAGCTTGAGGCCTGTTCTGTCTTCATAAAAATAAGGAGCTGATGGCTATAAAGATATTAAGGCAAATCTTAATGATGGTTTTCTTGAAGAAATCAGTAGGAGCGGAAAGAAATTGGAAAGAGAATGACTTTCTCATTAGGTAAACTCAGTGTTATTTAGGGTGTATTGGTGTACTGCGCCACTGCTGTAAATACTAAAGTTCCTTCAGATTGTCCCTCCCACTTATAAAATGGAGTTTGCTCCCTGGCCAGTGTAGCTCGGTTGGTTGGGGCACTGTCCCATGCACCGAAGAGTCACTGGTTCCATCCCCAGTAGGGGCACGTGCAGGAGGCAACCAATCAATGTCTCCCTCTTGCATCAATGTTTCTCTCTCTCTCTCTCTCTCTCATGTCAATAAAAACATACCCTCAGGTGGGGATTAAAAATAATAAAGTTAAGTGGAGTTTGTACATATAACTCAAGTCAATCAAGTACGACACCTTTTCTATGTGTAGTACTCCTCTGCTGGGTATAATCATTTTTGTTCTATATGCAAGTCATGCTAGTTGCAAACAAATCATTTACTTACCATGTTCATCAAGCAAAATATTGTCAGGCTTCATATCCCTAGGGGAATAAAAAGAAGAGAAAGTTGTTCATAATAAAACAAACATAGGGAACGAAAGGGGAAAGAGGAAAATACTCAAGAAGGCTAATAGGTAGGGTTGAAACAATGTGCTGGCCCCTCGCTCACAATCTAATTCAATTCTCACAGTGAATCGATGAGATGATAGCCATGAACACCCCCAATTTCCAGGTCAGAAAGTTGAGGCTTAAAGAAGTTAAGTAACTTAGCCCAAGGTCGGAGATAATAAATGGAAGAATTGGGCTCTGAACCTGGCTCTCTCTCATTCAAAACCTAGACTCTTAATTTCTATAGCATTTGATATCTAAGCATGTAAGTGTCGCTCCACAGGGTTGTACGGGGCATTTAAAGTGTCATAAGGTACTGGTACTAATCATCATGGTCATCTATGTAAATCTGGGATGAATGTAAAAACTATAAAACAAGGGAAAAAAGGTCTATAATGGGATTTTGCAGACATCAGAATCTTCCTTAGGATGGTGCTATAACCCTCTGGCTACTTAATAAGTATTGTTCCTGGTGGTTCATGAGAAGCTTTGGACCAGCCTTCTGTGCTTGGGCGAGGTCCTTAAGTCCACAGGAGGGAACAAACTCACCGTCTTCCAGGAAAGGGAGTAGTTCCATGATAACTACTTAGAGGAACGGCCTGTAGAGTTCACAATTCTCCCGACACAAATATTGTAGGCCGAGCTCCTCGGTCACAGCAGCACTGCTGCTCCTACGGCCCTGTCCTCCCTGCTCAGGCTTTACTGCCCTCCCCTAATGCGCCATTAAAGCCCTTCAGCCTAAATTCACAGAAGCCATTAGGGAAGACATCCTGAGATAGGTTTTAGGAACACATTTTCAGCCTAGTCAAGTGGCTTTTATGTCGCTTGAATAAGGAGACCTTATTCAAGGTCTTTGACAGACCAAGATCGTCAGGGTCCTCTTTCTGGAACATACTGAGTAACAAGCCCCTTGCCTACAAACAGAACCAAGTATGTGCCGCCCCCAGCCCGCGGTGCATGGGAAGTCTCATGAGCTTTGAGTACCTTCTCATTTAGTTTGTTAGGGTCTTAAAGCGAATTCTGGATTTATAAGTGATCAGCTGTAGCTGTGGCAATTTTTTCTCTGGTGCAGGGTACAATTTGCTAAAAAGATAGAGTGTAGGGGGTTTTCCAACTGCATGTTGCTATGGCTACTCTCTCTCTCAATAGTGCATTTTCTACCCCAAACCCTTTGATGGATTTCATTATTTCAAGAATTATCAAGTTCAAACTCACTCATATGGAATAAAGGCCCTTTTGTCATCTGGCTCCAGCCACATGGAAGCACACGGGGTCCCCTAAATGCTCCCTGCATCCCTCCACCTTCTGCTGTTCCTTCGCCCGAATCAGAGCTGTTCCTGCACCCGGACAGTGCAGATTCATCCCTCACCTCATAGCTCAGATGCCACTTCCTGCAGGAAGCCTGTCCTGATTTTCCAGCTCTGAGTCACTGTCCCTTCTATATGCTTTGCAGAGTATACTTCTTCCATCATAACATTTATCATTTATATTTATTTTTCCTCCAACTGGATCATGAACTCCTTGATGTCAGGGTTGGTTTCTAAATTAATGTTGGACTCCACCACTACTCCATCACATAGGCTCACGGTGTAATGAATGACTCGGTGATACCAGGAGAGTGTCCAGTGCGTTCAAGCTTAATCCTAACGATCTACCCGAGCACTGCGCTGCATCGCCAAACACTCTACAGTTGAAAGCCTGAGGCAGCCCAGGTGCTAGGCTCTTCCTGCCTCTCTCAGACCTGCATCCAGGGAGCATCGGTTAGTGTTCGCCAAGTGAGGAGGGGGCCCGAGGAACCCTGCCCGGAGGAAGGGGCCTGGGTGTGGCAAGAGCACACACTGATTCCGTGGCCTGGATTATGAGGGCTTGCTGGGGTAAATGAATTGCTCTGGGTTTGACACTTTACCAGCTTCTATAAATCCCTGTGCATCACTTTTTTAAAAAACTTGAATTTATTGGGGTGACGCCGATTAACAAAGGTATACAGGATTCAGGGGTGCTCACCACCCCAAGTCAAGTCTCCATCCATCACCATCGATCCCCCCGATACTGTGCTTCACCTCCCCCCACCCCTCCCCTGGCAATCACCACACTGTTATACATGTTCATGAGGTTTTTCTTTTCCCCCCCTCAATCCTTCCCCCCAACACTCCCCTCAACAGCTGTCAGACTTGAGCACCACTTTTATTATTTATTAAAGCTACATATCAATATACCCACTACTTGCCCCGGAAACTAAAGATCATGCTCAAAGAAGAACACAGAGATCAGAGGTAACAATTAGTTTAATGGTGACACTTTTAGCTTCAATCTCACATTCATGAATTCCTCAAGTATTCATCTATTTTGATAAGTCGCTATGCCAGGACTTCAGAAATCTAGATAACTGAGATATAGTTCCTTTAGGGATGGACAGAATACGAAAGATTCCTAAGGAGCCATGTTAAAAAGGCTTAAAGTGGCGAAGCAGTGTGTTTACTACTAAATTCAGAGAAAAAAATATGAGGAAAATCCTAGAAAATTATAAAAAAGTGGATTTTAACATAAAAATAAAGTGTATAGGCATAGATTCTGCATATGTGGTTTTTGCAAAATGGGATGCAGTGACCTCTTCATCAGACAGGGCCAGCCGCAGAATGAGAGCATTGTTTATTCATACACCAGGAGAAAGGAAAGGAAAAGAAGCCCAGAGTGCTATGTAAGAATTCCTGCCAGAACAAGTTGAGATTTTCTAGTTCTGAAACTTAGCACCCCTTTCTTATCTTTTCAAATGGTCCTAAATATGAAATAACGTATGCTGAAGTGTCTCTTTCATTTAAGGCAATCTAATAAATAGTTTCACTTAAGGTGCTCTACAATAGGGTTTCATTTAAAGCTCTGTAATATGATTTAACTCGGTGGTTACCAAACCTGGGTATGTTCAGAATCGCCAGGCGGGCTTTATAAACCATGGCTTCTGTCACCTGCCGAGCTCAGCCCTACGGCAACTGGACTCTCTGTGGACAGGGCCAGGCACCTGTCCCAAAACAGACCCTTCTAGACCTTCTTATACACAGTCGTGTTCAGAAATACCACTCAGGCACCATTCAAATCCAGAAATATCAATCTGATTTTAAAATGGGAACCCCTTAAAAGCTTACCTATGGATGTAAAGGTGTAAAAGTGCAATGCTTACATTCTGGACAAATTATTTGGTTAAAATCTGTATGGAGGCCTCTGACACCCTACATATCATTAGCAGGGAACTAGCGAGTCCCCTCTCACTGTTATCATTCTTGGTGATGACAATGTCCCTGTGGACATGCCACCTAATAGCTGAGCCCCTCACTTCCCTGACCTGCCTCCCATCATCGTTTCACCATCCCACCAACTGTCCCCTTGTCCCCATGTCCTGGCTCACTCCTTTGTCATTATTCCAGCCCACCCCTGACCTGCATGTCCTCCTAACACACAGAGGCCACCCAGCCCTCAGAGAAAAGGCACCGTTTCTGGGTCGTTCACTGCGGTACCCCCAGGCTCCCCAGAGTGCCCGGAACAAAGGAAGTGCTTAAGTAAAGATCTGTCATAAAAAATGAGTGGACCCGGTTCCTCGGTTTCTCAGGCCTCCGGAATAATAGGCCATGTATTCATTTTCCCTTAAGAGAAAACAACAAAAGAGCCACCACCTCCCTCCCCCCAAAATACCAACCGACTCTGTGCAAGACGCACTGTCTACCGCCGGCCGACGAAACGATTGACCGTGTTGGTAGGTGGCTGCGTGTATCGGGTAGGGGCCATCAAGAAGTGGCCCTGCCACCGGAGCCTATGTCCCTGAGACGGAGGCCACGTCCCTCCGAAGGTGCTGATTTCCGCTGTGGGAGCGAGACAGTGGGGCCCCCCCAATGCTGTGGGTGGGCAGGGTCCCAGGCGGAGCTGAGACACCCGCCCTTCTCGCCTGGGTGGCTTTCCAGGACAGTGGCAGAACTTAATAGGCTAATTACATCCCTTCGGGCGCCTGCCTGGGATCAAGTGGCTCACCCCGCCATCCGATCCGGCTGCTGGGAGAGCAGGAAACAAGAAAGGGGTGTATCCAGGCCCAGGTCACCTCCCTGTGTCCCGCGGCTTTCCGACAGGTGCACAGTGTGGGTTTAATTCTTTGTTACATGTCCTCCCAGATCGGGTCTGCTTCAGGTTCTTGGGGGGTATCATACATATAATTCTATAGTATATTATTTAGGGTTATTTAAGGTGTCACACAAAGGCTATTGGTCACATAAACAGATCTGTGCTAAGAAAAGGGTGGGGTGGGTGGGGTGGGAGAGTGTGAGGGGGAGTTGAAAGCAGAAACACACAGTTTGGAACAGGGGGCAGAGGTGAAAGCTGCCAGGATTGGGTTATTACGGACCAGGTCTCATCTTTCATCTCTTTCTTACCAAGTGGCTGCTGCTTTTGAAAAACTGGTTCAAACAGGTGTGTAGCAAATTTAATTTTCATAGTTTCCATTGTATGTCGATTTTGCACCTTACTCTCTAATATATCCACGTGTCTTTTAACATAAAAGTTCCAAATTTCTTGCTGTGGAGTAAACCTGATTTGGAATGCGAATCCTGCCTCTCCTGGCATCACAGGTCCCCAACAGTACAGAAACCCTAGTTTGAGAAGTGCCCTCCTATACCATGGCCCCGGTAACCTGAGATTTTTAACATCTTGCAATATTTGGAGGCAGAATGCTCAGACGACAAGGCTTCCTGCCTTACAGTTTAGGAAGAGCCGATGTTCATTCCTTACTGTCATTTCCTTTCATTTGGATTCACACAGACAGAATCCGGGGTCACATTTACCCATTCTGCCCGCAAGCGAGCAAGGACAGAGCACCAGGGACCCGAAACACATCACTCCGCTGCAAGGGCCACCCGGAACGCACGTCTCCTGGGTCTCTCACTCCACCCCACAAGGGTTTGTGTGTTTTTTAAATATGTTTTTATTGATTTCAGAGAGAGAGAGAAACATCAATGATGAGTCATTGATCGGCCGCCTCTTGCACGCCCCCTGCTGGGGATCGAGCCGGCAACCCCAGCACGCGCCCTGGCCCGGGATCTAACTGTGACCTCCTGGGTGATGGGTCAACATTCAACCACTGAGCCACACCAGCAGGCAACCCAACCAGGTTTTAAGTGAAGAAATGTACCAGGTAGAGGGAGGGAGAGTATACAGTAAGGGGAGCTGAAAAGAAACAAGGTCAACTGTGGTCTGTGGATGGGAACAGGTTTTCTTTTGTCAGTTAAGTGAAGGAGAGGAAAATTCAGGTAAAGGTGGAAGGTAATTTGCTCCATTTCAACTCCAGAACCGAAAGAATCCCCTCTTGCAGTAGGAAAAAATAAACTTGCCACTTGCAAATGAAACAAATGAACTCTCCTAGGCATCAAGAGAATAAAAATGAAGATGAAAGAGCACCTGAGCCTTTTCAGAGCCATGAACCCACTGGCTTTCGGGAGGTACCAGGCACTGTGCCTGGCCAAAAATAAGTCACAGAGTGAAGCCAGCTGCTGCACACACTGCGATGTCTGGCTTTCATATCTTACAAGGAACACACGCTCATAATAAAGCACCGCCATTGATGAATCGTGTGCCAGGAACGGTGCTAAATGTTTTACAGGTGTCAGTTCACTTACTCGGCGCCTGCCACTTGCCTGCGGGTAAGCGCCAGCACTCTGCCAATTTTACCCACAGTGAGACTGCTCCACAGAGGCGATTGTCAACCGGTTTCGTCTCATGGCACACAAACGAATTAATAAAAATATGCGGCACACCAAGTAATATATTTTTTTGCCAATCTAACAACAACAAAAGGTATATTACTGATTCATTCACACCAGATGGCTATTGTTGTGTTGGCCGTTGTCATTTTTTTATTTGACAATCTGAGGGAAAAGAGTTCAGTGCCCTTGACTAAACAGTCGGGTATTGCATGTTTAAAAAAAATTGCACACACTGGTTGAAAATCACTGTTCTAGAGAGATCTGGCACCTTTCTAAGTCAGGTACGGAGCTCCCGACTGGTGGCCCCAGGATCTGAGCACAGGCTGTGTGAATCCAGACCCCGGCTCTAAGGCTGGGGAAGGGGTCACAGGGATGGGACTGCAGATGAGTAAGTATGTGGATTTCACTTACATGTGCATCTAAAAAAACAGACCAAAAAAATCACGAAAATTTATAGATACAGAGAACATTTTCATGGCTGGCAGGTGGAAGGGAGATTGGAGGAATGGGTGAAAAAAGGGAGGAATTAGGATGTGCAAATTGGTGGTTACAAAGTGGTCACGGGGATGTAAAGTTCAGCACAGGGAGTACAGTCAGTAATATTGTAATAGCTATGGATGGGGCCAGGCGGGTACTGGACTTACTGGGAGGGACACTTTGTAAGGTGTATATATAAATGTCTAACCCTATGCTGTACACCTGGCACTAATATAATATTGAATGTCAACTGTAATTGAAAAAAAAAAAATACTGTGTGTTAAATGACTAAACCTGAAAGAATGACACTTAAGCTCTGTACTAAGGTGTTTGCTGGGCAAAGTAGAATTTAATCTGACCCAAGTCACAGGTTGCATATTAATGAAACTCCTAACCTTATGGAAGTTATTTAAAGGTCCGTGAAGGTTAGTTAAATGCTAACCTGGAAACGAGCACTTCTTTGCCTTTTTCAAATGGGTTTTACAAATGGGTGGCCTTGTGTGAAAAGCACAATTCCAGAGCTCCTTTCGAAACGCCTGATGCATGATACAAAGAAGGCAGATTCTCCTGCCTTCGCAATGTGTAATTCATGCTCATTCATTATTCCGCAGCTTGGGAGCGGGAGCTGAGTAGAACACGCCAACCTAATAGCCTCATTACTGCACCGCCGTTTTGTTCTTGAGGCTCAGATGTCCTTCTGCTCTGGGAGTTAGAAACAGAACATGGGCAAGGACTTGTGAGCTACACTGAAGAGAAGACTTATCGAATCAAAAAGAAAGGGCATTTTCTTAACTAGCCCACAGAAAATAGTAGCCTGAGACCAAAATCCATCACCTCCCTGCAATAAACAGAAAACATTATCGATACCCTGGAAGGAAGGAAGCCAGCCTCAGGTGACAGAGGCACAATATAAGTAATCAGATCATCTCTAACTATTTTTGAATTTTTAATTTTCTTATACTGGATTTGCTGCTTTGATCATTTGGAAAATAGTTAACTTCCCTTCTAGATGTTCAAAAGCAAAACGAAATGTTATAAAAAAGGCCACAAATAGCTGAACTGTCTCACCAAATCTGAAATACAAAAGTAAGCAAAGACAGTCTCTGGGCAACATAAAATAGGCTACCATAACTAAAGCTAATGGATTAGACCACCATAATTTTACAAACAATTCGAACAGGTTTTGTTACCTGTCTACCATCCCATAATATAATTAAAGATCGAAGCCGATCTGAGTAGCACCTGCTAAGAAGAAGCGAAGATGGAAATCTTAGCAGCTAAGAAAACTATGAAAACATGCTGTATTCATTCGCTAGGGCTGCTGTAACAAAGTACCACAAATTGAGTGGCTTTAAAAATAAACCACACTATTGTCTGTGTCCATCATGGGTTGGGTGTGGGGTGGGAAGGGGTCGATGGGGGAAAAAGAGGACCTCTGTAATATTTTGAACAATATAAAAAAAGATAGTCACACATATTCCTGCCAATTTTCTATGTAGTATACCTAAGCTCCCCATGTGGTAGACTCAACAGATGCATTATTCAGGATATGTGAATATGAATATTTAAAATTGCTGTGCATCTCGTGGGTGCCTGAATAAATGCATGTATACTTTTGGAAAATAAATCAGAAATATACTGTCTCGAAGCTCTGGAGGCTAGAAGTCCAAAATCAAGGTGTCAGCAGGGAGGGCCCTGCTCCCTCTGTCACCTGTAGGGGCGAGTCCTTTCTTCTTCCTAGCTTCTGTTGGTTTGCTGGCAGCCTTTGGCCTCCCTCCAAGCCCTCCATTGTCACATGGAGTTTTTCCTGTGTCTCTTCATTTCACCTTCTCTCTGGGTATGTCTACCTCTGTGTCCAAATCTCCTGCTTTGATAAGGACACTAGTCACACTGGATTAGGGCCCCCTAATGAGCTAATTTTCACTCGATTACCTCTATCAAGACCCTATTTCCTAATGAGGCCACATTCTGAGATACTAGGGGTTAGGAATTCAACATATCTTTTTTGGGGGAACACAATTTAACCTGTAACACTTACCAACTAAAATTATGTATATAAACTAATGTCCGTTGCTTTTGGGTAAATAGCACTAAAGAGCTCATGTGACCTTGATTTCTATTATTTCGTAAGAGTGAACCTAAAGGGGCCTAATATGAAGAGTGGGGTCTGTGAATCACATAACCCTACTTTTGAATCTGGCCTTAGTATACTAACTGTGTAAAATTGAGCAGGTTAGTTAACCCCATCGGGGTATTGTTGACTATCAAAATAGGCAGTGTGTGCAAAATGCTTATTAGCTCGGTGTCTAATTCTTGATATATGCATAATAAATGATAGCTCCCCTTAAGTCATTAAGAAAATAATATATGCACTTTGTAGTATAAATTAAATGGTTAAAATGCTGGTGGGCAGAAAGCAGTAAACACCTTCAGGAATTAGACAAACATCTCCCCAATGACTCATCCCACGGGCTTCAGGACGCTGGGCTGTCACTGCATTGGCAAGTGCAATTTTCAGGAGCTCATCTGTCATTTAATGATCATTGACAAACATGATTAGCTGCAGAAAGATCTTATATTTTTCCTCTTAGGTATCACCTCAGGAAAATAAAGTGTGACTTCCAAGATACTACAGGATGTGTGAGTCAGACGAAAAGGTGAAACTCAACCTAGAACATCTCTGCCTGTAACAAACTAAAGATCCTGGTTCAAACAAACACTGTTGGTTCGCAACTGAATTGCAAATAAGACCTTGACTAGGAAATGTGCTAGAAGCTGTTTATCACACCTCACTGTCACATGCTCTGAGACAGTTTATTTCCCTCATGCAGCCTTCATGGGGAGAAAGGGTGTGTGGTACAGAGCAGAGGGACAGCGAGATCATACTTCAAAGAGCATCCTACCAGCGCTGAGAAGAATCACCCTAGACGCTCAGGTATGACAGAAACATTCCTGATCATCTGACCCCCTCTTTAACAGGGAAGTTCAAAGCTATGTTTAAAGTCACAGAGACAACTGGTGTCAGAGTCTGGCTAGTACAGCTGCTTTAGAGAAAGTACGGTGGACAGACTTTATGGTGACCCCATGACCCCACCCCTTGGTGTTCAGGTCCTGAGTGTGGGCTGGTTCTCTGGCTTGCTTCTAACCAACATTATACGGAAAAGATTGACAGGTGGTCACTCTTGTGATTGTGGTATACTATATAATGTTATTCAATGACATATACTCTGTCTTGCTCACAGACTTACTCTAGAGTCTTGCTCTCCTCACTGAATTTGAAAAAACAAGCTGCCAAGAGATGAATTCTGCCCACCCCCTCACTGAGCATGGACGTGGACTCTTGCCCAGCCCAGCCTCCAGGAGGGACCCAGTTCTGGCCAACACCTTGATTGCAGCCTCGCAGAGAACCCGGATAAGATGTGCCCAGACTCCTGGCACAAAGAAACCACGAGATAATCAATGTGTATGAAGTCATTGCATTTGTGGTCATTTGTTACACATCACGAAAAACAAATACGGCATGGGGGGAAGCCCCACGCACCATGGATGTGCAATAGGAAAGTGTGGAGTAAATTAAAAATAGCTGCAAACAACATTTTCCACAGCGACCTTTACCATCTACGTTCCCCCAAGGATTACTTGTATACAGTGCCGTCGTTCATTTGTCCAGTCATGGATTTATCCAGCTACCACTCTGGGTTAGATTATATGCTGGGGATTACAACCGGAGTGAGGTGTAGTCTCCACCCATAAAGGCTTAAATTTAAGAGGGAGAGACAGCTTTTTATAAAAAACATTGTGATCCAGGTGCTACAGTGAGAAGCATGATCGTGACCATTGTGAAGATGCAACTGTGATGTGTGTGCGTAACTCAGGACACACACATAACTGCTTGTTTCCTTTATAGTACGTGCCACTGAATTATACACCTTTCTGACATCAGGGCTGAAGTGTTTACTTGGCTCCCTTTAACGCTCTAACAGTATCAATCCGGGACCCCAGGGGAGTTGTCTGTCCTTTCACTAGTAGAGTGTCAGCACTTAGAACACTGTATGGCAAAGGAGCTCAAGAATCCGTTTTTGAATGACTATTTGAATGAATATTTATGACAGAAGCATTATTCCTCAGTTTTTTTCTTTCACTGTCAAGATGATGATTTCTAGAGAACATGATAGAAACTTCTCCCAAGTAGCTACTGCAATCCAAGAGGGGCCGTGCAAAGACTAACTCCTACACGCCTCTTACAGTAGCTCCGAGGTGAGCCGGGGTGTCAGTTGTTGGTTCTTACGGTTACAGCAAAGGTGACAAAGCTGATGAAAGTTCCATCTGTTTGTTTTCTGACGATCGTAAATTTTCTTACTTCTACTTGGACATAGCTTTAATCGATTGGAAATAAAATTTTTGCAACTCTCTCTGCTGTGCTGTTAATTATTTAGACAAATTTCCTAATTAGATTTTATCCCATTCCTATAGGAATTTAGAAAGCAGCGAGCTATAACTTCATTAGCGTGGGGGTAATTCTTAGAGAGAGGAAGAAACAATTACACATCCACTCAACTGGTGTTTTGATCCAAGATGACTTCTTATTTAACTGTCCCGTACAATTCACCTCATTAGCTTACGTTCATAACTGGGTCTTCTTTGACAGCTGACAAGGGAGTGAATACAAATTCATCTTTCGACTGTAATAATTACTTTCCATCCCATTATTCACAGGAGGGACTGTGGCAACCAACAAATTAAATAGTACTATCCCATAGGAGGGATTGTAATGAGATTTATTTTCCTTATTTTTTTTTTTAAAACAAAAGCAAATAATCGCTTTGTCCATATTTTAAAGTCTTCATTCACTGATTTAATGTAAGTAAAGGGGAACATTGAAGTAGAAACTGGCCATGATTTGGAAACTAAGGCTGATTTTCAAAGCTGTGTGCAGAGAAAAATGTTTGACTTCTTGACTAACAAGAGAGCTGTCTAATTGTACAATCGCAAATTAATGGTTATTATGCAATCTGTGTCTCTCCCAACAAGCACAGAAAAGAAAAATTCTAAAGTCGAGGAAAATTAGCTAAATATTCTACCTACTTAGGAAAGTGCAGAAAAAATTCAAGTCTGTGGATTTTTTAAAAATCCACATACAAAATAAAACTCCATGTCTCACTTGGAAATTATGGCAGAAACAGGACCTATGATGTTTGGGGAAAAAATAACTAGGCTACACATTGCTGGCAGGAAAATCAATGCAGACAAACAATTTAAAGCAGCCCATCCGAGGTCACCAGAGAGAGACAAATGAGTAGTTCATTCATTTAGCTTCCCTCACAAGGATTAGATTCTTCCTACTGCTTTGGCTATTAAAATCCTTTTAAACCCTCTGAGCTTATTTTTTATATTTATTTATTTTTAAAATATGTTTTTATTGATTTCAGAGAAAGGAAGGGAGAAGGAGAGAGAGAAACATCAATGATGAGAGTCATGGATCAGCTGCCTCCTGCATGCCCCCGACTGGGGATCGAGTCTGCAACTGGGGCCTGTGCCCTGACTGGGGATTGAACCAGAACCTCCTGGTTCATGGGTCGACATTCAACCACTGAGCACCACCGGCCAGGCACCCCAAACCATTTTATTCTGTGATGTATTTTGGTCTTTCTCACATAGTTTAGCTTCTAGTTTCAGGCCGTTCTGCCATCTGTTGGTTCCATATGTATCATCTTCAGTGTATGGCCAGACCATGGGCCTGAGACAGGTGGCCATGCCTTACAAACCACGTCCTTGACTGTGCTCAACATCTGTGGGGCAAGAGCGTGGCCAAGACCTCTGCATTTCCATCAAGGGAGGCCTCGCCTACTTGTGAGCTAAGTGACTTCCTGAACCGGAGCATCATCAGCTGTAAAACAGGGACCATCAACCTCCTGGGTCATGGGCACATTGGGTGAAATAATCCACAATTGCTTAGCAGAGTGCCAGGTGCGAGGGAAGCCCTCAGAAAATGGCAGCCTTCTGCTCCACACGTATTTGCTCACTGCTATGGATAATCCTGAATCTTCTACCATGTCCAGAGACAGAGTTCCCAATCTGAATTTAGGAAGTCACGAATTTTCAGCTGCAGGTTTATGCAGATGGTCTTTCCTTGTTTGGGGAACCTACTGTATTTCGTCGATTTTTTTTTTTTCCCCACTCACATTTTAGTATCTTGGAACTTGGGAGGCGTCTTGCAATCCAGACTTCCAAGAAGCTGAGAGATGTTTTGTTATCTTAGAGTCAATCAAATCCAGCATGAACTGGTTGATTCTCTTGAAGGAAGGGATTTTAGAAAGAGAATTACGTCCTCAGGAGCTTCTCTCCCTCCTTCTATGTTGCTCTTCATGCTTTTGACTCTGCCCCACGAGCCTCACCCTCAGGGTGCCACCACCCTTGTCCTTTAAATGTCGACAAAGAACACTGCTAATTTTACCATGTACATGTTTTTTAAATCATCTGACACCATTTCAAATTGATACCACTTCAAACTGATATCCTCTACTCAGAGGGCAGAAATATATGGTTACTCAAGCTCTCTCACAATGAAAATTCCTATTTGGTCACGACTGTCTTGGAAAGTCTTAATGATATTGACATATGTCCTGATTTTTCCAGAATATTTCTCAGTTTTGCCTGTTGTCCCAGCATAATTAACAGCATCTCCTTTCATCCTCAGGAGTGCTCTGTTTTGGATGACGGATGATACGACTACCCAACGTGAAGAAGACCAAGGTAGGTCTAAAATTTTGTGTTTTCATGTCCTATATTTTAATTTTGTCTGTTATTTGTTACCCTGGGCTTCTGGTCAACTAGTCATTCGTATGGTTTTAGGCAGTGCACAGTCCTTCATATTTTACCGCACATTGATTATGCAATGAAAAGCAAAACACACTAACTCAGAGTTGACAACTTTGTAGGGCAAACGGACATTAATTATTTACACACCACAGATGTCACAGCTCCTCAGGAGAGGTGCAAGATGCTCAGATGATGCGCATGAGGGGGTGGGTGGGCCTTGTAAGCAATAGAAATGCACCTGAATTGTTTTTTGATCCCAGGAGGATGTCATCTCATTTTAACAGTGTTCAAAGTGTCATTGCGTTTGCCTCCCATCCATTTGCTACGACAACAAGGAGACATTTCAGTATGAAGGGGCCTTTCCGAAGACAGGCACAGAGTAGTAACTGTGAGCATATAAAGGGCACAAACAGAAATCTAACCCTTGGTTTCCTACTAAATGATCAAGATGATGAGGGGAGCAGTAAACGGGGAGGAAAGGGCAGGGCAACGATACTGAGGATCGGGGGGCCCCCTGAGGGTGCCGAGGGTCCCAAGTTCTCGGTTTGGCTCTGGCTGGGGTTCTTCCCTCCGGGATTCCCTTAGGAACACAGTGCTCAGCGTACAGCAAAGGTGCCCCGAGCGCCTGGCTCGTGATGACAGGGACAATGAAGCCCAGAGAAGGCAGGCACAGGACCCAGGTTCAGAGAGAGACAGGAGAAGTCAAAAGGTTTGCTTTCCCGTAGCTCCTGTCTCCTTTCTGAGATCTCTGCAACCCAAACAGGCTGTGGGTGACAGCCTCGGGGAGGATGGGTGAGCCCGGGGTGCTGGGGGGCTCCACAGGCTGCACACATGAAACGCTCCCGTGACAGCGCCCCGGGCGGGCAGAGAGGTCCCTGTGGACAGGCCCCATATTGACAAAACGCCGGGTGTGTGAGTTGACTTCCAAGAACCTACATCATGATTCACTGGTCTGCTTCCCATTTATTTGTTTTCCCAAGAGCACATTTACAATACAAATAGGCCCTTCCAAAGACAGGAAATTAAATAACAGCTATGTAAGTGTACAGGGCCAAGGCCAAAAGAAAATTGGTCTGTGGTGCCTGCACAGAGAACCTTTAAATTACGATGTTACCTCTCCATCCCCAGGCTCTGCCCTAATCCAGATAAACTCCACATAAATGTTAATTGCTGTTGGGCAAATATTTTATCTAGCCAAATTTTTACTAAATAAGTCATAATTGTACTTAAAATCTCAGCAAGTTCTTCAAGGATTAGAGATGACAGTGGCAGTCACATGTGTTGATTTTCATTTAATGATCTGTAATTAATGCACATATTTCATATGTGTAATCAAGGCAAGTTGGGGTAGCAGACAGAGCTCTGACTCTAGGAATTAAGTTTAATTCTTGGCAATGCTCTTTGTCATCTGCTTGTCCTTGGCAAATCTTTGAGCCACAGTTTTCTCATCTGTGTAATGGGGATGCTATAATGACATGGGAAGTCCTCCCTCAGTTTTGAGAATTTAATAAGGTGCCATATGAAAGTACTCAGTGGTGCCTGGCATGTCATTAGGAAATAGTAGCTGCTTTGATGGTGATTAAGTTCAAGATTCTTACCAATGACCTGGATGATAGTTTAATGTCTCCTAATCATGGTTTTCTCGTATTTAGTACAGATCTAACTGTATCTGCTCTGATCACTTAAACACAGATTATTACAGAGATCAAGTGAGATATCACCCAGGAAAATCATCATTAAAACTACCAATTTCTTTACAAATGTAAAGTATTATATTTTCCCCTCTGTTGTCTGTTTGGGTTTATAGCTGCTTTGTTACAGTTCACACTTAAACAGCATGGGTTTGAAACTGCACACGTCCACTTATACATGGACTTTTCCCAATAAGTACACAGTTGGCCACTCTTACACCAGGGTCTGGCACCTGCAGACTCAACCAACCATGGGTGGAAAACAGGATTTTCTACAGTTGGGAGTCCTCGGATGTAGGGAGCTTACTGTATGCATTATTCTGCGCCATTTTATTGAAGGGTCTGGAGCATCTGTGAATTTTGGTATCCGCGGGGGTCCTGGAATCAACCCCCAACTGACCCCCAGGATACTGAGGATACTGAAGAACTACTGTTGTTAAGTTTTGGGGGAGTCAAAAGTTTTATGCAAATTTTCATTGAGCAGGGGTCAGCACCCCTAACCCCTCCCCCAACTGTTCAAGGCTCAACCGTATTTGTCTTTATTTAACACAAACGTCCCAAGTGAATGAGACACATCGCTCCTGCTGACAGGCAGATGCTAGGACTCAAATTTCCTCCCCTGAGAATTTCCTTCCCACGAACTTCCTTCATTTCTATTTCAATTAATTCATTTAATGTTTATTATGGTCCTGTATGTCACCTTTCTCCTCGTAGTCTAAGCTTAGTTAGAGGATAACACCAATATTCATTGATTCTGGTCTTAGGCACAAAACCTACCTCAAGGGACTGATGTAAGAATTAGGTGAGGGTTAAGTGTCACGTTCAGCAAGGACCCGTTAAAGGCAGCAGGGTGTGCACTGTCCCCCGGGCACTCAGCCCGACGCTGTCCCCTGGGGGGACTCACCTGTGAATGATGCGCTGGCTCTGCAGGTAGTCCAGGGCCATGGCCAGCTCACAGATGAAGAGCTTCACGGTGTCCTCCTGGAAACGGACGTTCTGCTGCAGGTGGTAACGCAGGTCCCCGCCCAGCAGCAGGTCCACCACCATGAACATGTCCTCCTCATCTTGGAAGGAGTACCTGGAATAGAATTAGAAACGAAAATGTATATGATACAGTTACACACTAAAGAGGCCCGGAGGCAAGTGACACCCTCCAGTGCTGTTGAACTGAGAGGCCAGGCTTTGGGAGTAGATGGTCCGTGGCCACACTGTGACCCTGTGCCCTGTGTCCACATGCACAAGATTGGAATAATAACAATACCTACCACATCTGATCATAGTTAAGAATAAAGTATAATTTCTAAGTCATGCCCGGCATATAGTAGGTACTCAATAACCATTAGCTTACAAAGCTGTAAAGCCAAGGAAATAAAGAAAACTCCATTTATTCACTTCTCATTAACAATCATGTCCTGACCACACTGTTGTAAGAGGTCCGTAAAATGTGGATTGCAAGGCCTCCCTGAAGCATTCGCAGGCCCGTTTCCCGTGCTAACAGCTCCACTGCCCAGCAACGTTATGAGAAGTCATGTACCGACACTAATGGTGAAGATATAAACGGGGCAATAAAGAAGAAAATACACAGCGCAAGGAAGTGATTTACCGAGCCTTTGGGCTGGGGAGGTGAGGGAAGCTACTGAGGAGATGTACAGCCCGAGCTAAACTCGAGGATGGTGACAATAATAATAACTAAGAAACAAAGCTAAGCCCGCTGACATTTCTACTGAGGGACTTCCCTGGGGCAGGCTCGGAAACATTCAACAGTGTTACCCCCGTGGGTCCCACGACGCTGCTATTATGCTCCCATTTTACAGGTGAGGAAGTCAAGGCTCACTGAAGTTTAAGTAACTTGCACAGGGTCAAGCACCCAATAAGTGGTTGAGCCGAAGGGTTCCCCAGGTCCAAAAGTCAGATTGAAAAGATAAAAGCAGCACGTATTAAGCATAGACATGGGGAAAAACAGTGGGAGTGGGGAAAGGAAAGCGTTTCGGTTTTCTGGAGTAACAGGTGTGATGGGGAGGCTTGAGCCTGGAGAGGGAGGCAGAGGGCGGATCCCAGGACAGGAGCTCACTGGGGATCTATAGGCGGCAGGGAAATATGGAAGGGTTTTAGGCAGGATGAAAGATGGGGCATGGACTTCACCCTTGAGGGAGCACGACCAGGTGGATGGGTCAGAGGAGGGAACGGGCCACAGGAGAGCAGATCTGGCCTCCGCTGTTTGCAAAGAACTCCCCGTAAAATGCTTTCCTACTGCTCTGATTGGCTTTGTTTCCCTCAAACCTTCTCATTACAATAGAGCTCTTTGTATCGACACTGTTTTGACATGTTTCTTTAGACATCACGTCACTGAAATCACACATTCGGGTTTTATTTGAATCCAAGAATCAAGTGCCTGCAAGCAGTGTCCAGGGATGCAGATCAATTCCTAGTTACCAATCCTTTGCCTAGGAAACAAAAGCAGAATATCAATGATGGGCGAACTGTACTCAGTACATTTCCTTCTTCGTGATGATCATTGTGCTAAAAGATAAGGAAGGGACTTGAAAACAAAAGAAAAAAATAAACTCCATGAAGCATTAATCTGACGCGGTAACATCTAATGAGGAATAACTGTCCTGATGTTCACTTGTTCAATAGAGAAAACGGTGTTTACCACGGAAGCCTGAGTCACAGGGAAGATGTCAGAAATTAAGCTCTTGGGGGCAATTTAGACAGAAGCCCAGGAAGTGCTCTGCGGCATCTGAGAAACACATCTTTGGCACTGCCTGCTAGGAAATAATACTCCTCGCCTGGGTGCAATGCCTGGCTCGTCACCCCTGCCCTAGGTTTAATGGGCACCAGGAAAGGTGCCCAGGCCTGGGCCATTGGGTCCACAATGTTTCCCAGCTGCACCACTGAAAATGATATTTGTTGTGTTTTACAGTTCTTTCGGTAAGCAACAAGGTGCTAATTAATATGCAATCGTGCCTGGGACCTTCGTACCTTAGGGTCTTCTTTGCTAATGCAACAGAAACGACGAGCACTGGGTACTAAAGGGAGAAAAGACTGCCCACTATACACAGACCTAGATGCCCATGGAAGCAACCTAAGCAGATGGGGTTGGGACCCAGAGCAGCTCGACTCAATGTTCAGCTCCCCCCTGGAGGCAGGTGGAGGGCAGAAATCAGGTGACAGGCCAGAGGACTCTCTCCCATGGCTCCACTTAACTTGCAGAGGGGACAGGGGTTTTATTAGACTCACCCTGAATGAACAAACTTTTTCACTGAGACTTGGGCTAAGCTATTTTTATTCAAAAAACAGATTGAGAGAGGTTCCCATCATGGCAAGATTACAACAGTGTTCAACCGTGCAGGGAATTATTAACCAAAGGAGAAAGAAATCCAGGCAAGAGGCAACGTGCTTTCCTCGCGCAGGTGAATATGAATTTATTGAGCACGAAGCCGGGTTTGGCTGTGCAGAATCGCCTTTCTCCTTCGGCACATCAGATCCGAAGCTCCCTCTCTCAGATCTTAAACTCTCGGAGGGAGTTGAAGTACTTCATTTTCCAAAGAATTAAAATTGACTGTACCCAGTAAAATATGTGGGTCTAACACAGTTTGGTGATGAACAGAATATGCAAGTTCAGATCATAATCTGATTTTTTTAAAAGAGTAAGAGCTTTTTGGTGTCTTGGTCATTTATCACGTGGACTCACTGCTGCATTTCCACACCATTTTTTGCTGTGCTATATCGTGGCTTATTTATTTCTCAGTTGACAGCTCAAAAATGAACAAGTCTGGCCCCAGTGCAGGTGAAAGGCATTGCAAAGTGCGCTCAGTAAGAGGAAAAAAGCAATACAAGTCCACCACCCTCCCGCACCCGGCTCTAACACATCTGGCCCAGGCACTGCACCAGGCTGCTCACAGCTCTCTCTCTATGACCTCGGGCCTCTCCAGTCCGTTCTCCACACCACAGTCGCATGTTTAAAACGTGAGGCTTATGTTATTCAGCCTTGTAAAGGCCTCCCGCCTCTTTCCATGGTCTACAGGACCCTGTATGGCCTGGCCCTGTTTTCTTCCCCAGACTTATTTCTAAGATCTTTTCATTTCTCATTCCTCCCCTGGGAGACCATGCCTTCCTCCAGCCCTAGAAGCTTGTGACGTGGCGGGACCTGGGCTGTCCACTGCCTGGTTCCTGTCTAACTACCTTCCAGTCTCAGCCCAAGTGGCATTCCCACAGAGACACCTCCCACAGCCCCCGTTGAGTCCTGGCCCCTGTTATATGCAATGCCATATCCTTCCACAGAACTTACGGTCATTGGCAGGTATTTGCTGGAGCCTTTAGATGACATTTTCTTCCCAATGTGCTATGAGAGCGCATGCCTGCTTTTAGTCACCCTCCCCTCAGCCCCTGCACACTGTCCGAAGCGTACACTCTACAGAGCTGTACAAAAATAATAAATGGGCTAAAGAAGGGAAAGAGAAAAGCAAGGCTAACACACAAGTGTTAGGTGGCTCGGTGACACATTCCCTAGGCTCTATTTTTAGAAATTAGCCTGGTAACCAAATAAGTTCAAAGAAATCACATGCTTGAAGCTGTCTCATGGAGGCCATCCTGAGATTAAGCTGAGTCTGGACACTGAACAAGGTCTAGAATATTCTCCAATGCAATGTTTTTCAAATTGTGGCTTCATTGCCCATTAATGGGTTGTGAAATCAGTTTGGTGGTGGGTTTTTTTTTTTAGGAAATAAAATAGATGGAATAACACAGAATAAATGCCTATTAACATGAAAGGCCAGGCACTGTTTATGAAACGGTCCTTGTGAATACAATGTGTGTCTCTGTGGTGTATCTACTGGGTTGTGATGAAAATATCTTCCTTTCTATGGGTTGCAGTCAAGAAAAACCATGACATGAGGGGAAGTTGCTACCTATTGCAGAATTATCGGGCCAAATCTCATTTAGACGCTACCTAAGCAAGGCCAGTTCTTCTATCTCCATCCAGCAAAGCAAGGGAAACACATGACTGGTACTAGTCATTGCTTCTAAAAGCTACTAGACTTTGGAGAAAAGACATTGATTGATTTCAAAGACAGCATCCATTAAAAAATCACACTGAAGGAAAATACAAGTGGAAAATGCACAGGCTTCAGGCAGGCCTGGATTAATTATCACATGTGAATTTAGAGAAGTCCCCTAAAGGAAACTCAGACAGGAAACCTGATTTTATGTACCACCCGGCAAAGAGTAACTCAGACAGAATGCTTGTGAAGTAATTAGCACCGAGCGTGGCACAGAGCACAGTGGTGCAAAGCTGGGCCCTGAAGCTGGACTGTGTGCGTTCAAACCCCAGGCCCGCCCGCTGACATCTTCATAACTGGAGCACGTTATAGGAGCCCCAGCCTCCCATCGAGAGTGGGACCTTCCTCACAGGGCTGCTGGCAAGATTGAGTGAGCTGAATCATACAAACGGCTTAGAGCCATGCCTGGAAGACAGCAAGTGCCAGTTGTTAGCTATTACTCTTACGCTTTTATATGAAGTAATTATACACAGATATTTATTATCAATGGTTCCCACTAACTGAGCTCTTCCTATGCATCAGACACAGCACGATGCCAGGTGCTTTATGTGCGTTATTGCATTTCATTGTCACTACAAACCTGTGAGCGAAGCAATGTCATTATCCCCATTTTTACTGATCATAAGGATTCAGGTTTAATCCTCAAAAAAATTAGCAAGTCAAATCCATCAACATATTAAACAATTATACACCATGACCCAAAAGGGATTTGCATCTGAAATCGATCAATATAATAAGATCAATATAATATGATCAATATAATACAATATAATTGATTAATTCAACATTAATAGAAAAAAGGGCAAAACATATAATCACCTTAGCAGCACTGGAAAAGCTTTTGACAAAATAGAGCACTCGTTCATGATAAAAACTTTAAAAAGCTGGAATACAAGGGAGCTTTCTGAATCTGCTAAAAGACATCCGCAATAAAACCTATAGTGCACATCACACTTAAGGGGAAAGGCTGAATGTTTTACCTTTCACATCAGAAGCAAGGCAAGAATATCTGTCCTCGCCTCCATCATATAGTGCTGGAGGTTCTAGCCAGTGTAATTAACAATGAGGGAATGAATGAATGAATGAATGAATGAATGAATGAATGAATGAATGAAATCTGTATTGGAAAGGAAGAAGTAAAAGTGCCTTTAATCAGGGACAATGTGATTCTGTACACAGAAAATTAAAAAATCCAATTGGAACTAATAAAAAAGATAACACGTTTGCAGCCTATAAGGTCAATATACAAAAATCAATTGTATTTTTCTATATAAGCAGCCAACAATACAAAAATGAAATTAAGAATACAGTTACAGTCACAAAAGTATCCAGTAGAATAAAATACTTAGGAGTAAATTTAACAAAGAGTTGAGGGACTTGTACACTGAAAATTATAAAACTTTGCTTAGGGAAGATCTAAATAACTAGAGAAATATTCCATGTTCATGGATTGGAAGACCCAAAGATGGTTAAGATGTCAATTCTGTCCAAACTGATCTACAGAGTCAACGCAATCCCTATCAAAATCCCAGCAGGCTTTTTTTTGCTTTTGCATAAATTGACAAGCAGTTCCTAAAATGTGTAAGAAAATGCCAAACATCTAGAATAGCCAAAATAAATTTGAAGTAGAGAAATAGTGGAAGGCTTTCACTTCCCAATTTCTAAATCACTATAAAGCTGTATCTGTCAAGAAGTGTGGCATTGACATAAGGATAGACACATAGCTCAATGGAACAGAACTTAGAATCTAGAAATAAATCTTTTTATTCGCAGTCAATTGATTTTTGACAAAAATGCCAAGAAACGATAATCCACTTAACAAATGGTGCTGGGAAAATTAGATACCCACATCAAAAACGATGAATTCAGATCTCACCACACACAACAATTAGCTCAAATGTATCACAGATGTAAATGTAAGTGCAAAAACAATAAAACTTTCAGAATGAAATATAAGATAAAATCTTTGAGACTTCAGGATAGGCAAAAGCTTCCAGATATAACACTAAAATCAAGATCCATTGAAAATTTGATAAATTAGACTTTATCAAAATTCAAAACTCTTGCACTTCAAAAGACACCATTAAAAAAAACAGAAAAGCCAGCAGCAGACTAGGAGAAAATATTTATAAAATGTACAACCTATAAAGGATTATACCCAGAATGTATAAAGGACTATTACAACCCAATAAAAAAATGGGCAAAGATACCAACACAGATTTCACTAAAAAGGATATGCATGAAAAGATGCTCAACATCATAGTCAGTAGAGAAGCACAAATTAAAATCACAAATTTCCCAGCCAGCAGAATGGCTATAATTAATAAGGCAGAGGATAACAAATATTTCCCCCAGGATGCAGAGAAAAGGGAACATTCATGTATTACTGGTGGAAATGTAAACGGTACAGTCGCAAAATACACTTCCATGCAAAGACTGGAACACGAATGTTCCTTGTAACATTATTTCTAATGGCCAAACACTGGAGACAAGCTCCATGTCCATCAACCGGCGAATGGACAGACACATTGCTACCCACACCGTATTCCACTACTCATGGAATACTATTCAGCACTAAAAAGGAACAAGCTAGTAACCCAGAGCACAAAGTGAAAGAAGCTAGGCACGGAGAGAGCCTATTTATAATTCCATTTATACGAGATTGCCAGAAAAGGCAAATTTATAGATACAGAAAAGAGATTAGTCATTGCCTGGGGCTCCCCAGCAGTTAACACACATGCTGCGCACACAGTGACCGATAAAGTTCACGAGAGAAAAAACATCCAGAGCTTATAATAGGATCCTGCCAGGATAATTGCTTCAATGCCCTTTCAAGTCAACTCTCAAAATGCAATTTGTCTGCTTCCTGGACAGTCTCCTGCCAACGCTGGGACATTTCTATCTTCAGCCAGGGACCTTCAGAGAAGTTTTTAAGCACTGATGTTGTCCTGTGCACTAAAACCATGGAACAGGTCTCTGTGATGTTTAGACTCTGAACAGGGGTGCTCGCAGCAGGCTTTTCAGTTCAGGAAAAGCATCAGCCCTTGTGAGAAGAGATCCCCGAGGAAGGGGCAAAGAGGAGGTTAGGGTACACTGTCCCATTCATTAATTGCAAATCTGAATTTTAAAACCTGTCTTTGGCTCAACGGCCCATCATATTTCTCCTTTTGTGGCTCTGGAATAATTTTCCAAAGGGAATCTAGTGTGAAGTTCATAAAGACATAAAACCAAACTTGTATTATTTCACCCAATTAATTTATCATGACAATATTTAAACACTAAGGTTTGTAAAAGTCAGATTTCAACAGTTTATGAGAACCATATCCAATTTTGTGTGTGTGTGTGTGTGTGTGTTTTACACTGATGACACAGCATGCAGGACAAGCTGAGGTAAAAGAGGGGTTAATGGCTTGGATAACATTGGAACCGAATGGAGATAACTCTTTTCTACTGTAAATTTAGAGGAATGGAATTTATAATCTAATTTACAAAGGAATGACAAGTGTGTCATGACGTCTGCTCATTAGCGTACCAGCGCTGAGCATCTCCATAAGCCTGGCTGAGGGACGAGCAGGTTTGGGCACCTATTATGCTCTGGATGCAGGTTGATCTGGAGAAACCTCCTTGGAAGGCAAGCTGGAAATAACTCTTGAAAAAATGCAGGGTGTTTGAACTTGTAATTTCACGGCTAGGAAATTCCACTAAGGATACACTTGAAAAATTATAACAAGATGTTCTTATAAGGAAACTCGTTACATCATACAAAATAAAAAACAATCTGCGTTGTCCATCAATAGGAGGAATGCAAATAAATTATGATAAATTCATGTTACAGATCCTATAGTGTTTTAAAAAATGTGAAAAGATTTTTAAGATATTGTATTACGAAGACAAAGTGAGGGAAAGAACAGTGTTTATACTATAATATGCATTAGAGTATATAATTTGCATTATAGTGTGTACAAAGGTAATATTTATACCATAACATGCATTATAATATATAGTATATAGGTGCTTAGAATATATTTTAAAAAGGGCATACACACAAGCATAAAGGAAAAGTAAACATATTATATGTAGGGTGTCTGAAAAAATGTATACACATACTTTGAATAATTATAAAGGCAGTGTTTATGAAAACACATTTCATTTTTCAAAATTACTATGTTCATAGCAGCGCAATTTACAATAGCTAAGATCTGGAGACACCATGGAATACTACGCAGCTGTAAAAAAGGATCTCGTACCCTTTGGCACAGCATGGGGGGACCTGGAGAGTATTATGCTCAGTGAAATAAGCCGGGCAGAGAAAGACAAGCACCACATGATCTCACTCATATGTGGAATGTTATGAACAAAATAAACTGACGAACAAAATAGATCCAGAGACAGAGAAGCATGGAACAGACTGAGGAGTGTCACAGGGAAGGGGGTGGGGAGTGGGTGGGGAGAGATTAACCAAAGAACTTATAGGCATATATGCATAACCCAGGGGCACAGACGACAGTGTGGGGAAGGCCTGGGGAGGAAGGGGGGATGCCAGGCGGAGGGGATTAATGGGGGGGGGGGGCATCTGCAATACTTTCAATAATAAAGATAAATTTAAAAAAAATTTGAGCTATCAGCTGTTAAAGTGTGTATACATTTTTGGGGACACCCTGTAGATATGCCCATATAGGCAAAAAAATTTTCTTGAAAATAAGATAACCAGTTATCTAAATGGTAAGATTGTAAGTTTCATGCATATTTTTATATTTAAAAAGCCTAAAAAATAACAAAAATATTTCCACTCTGATATGCCCACATTAGCTCCTTGCCACGAGTAGTAAACAGTGTGGTGAATATGACAACACTGTATTTATAATCCTCAAACCTGCTAAGAGGCTAGAGCTTAATGATTTGAGGCACTGAAGAGAAAGATTATGTAACATGATAGAGGCGCTCACTGTCACTACAACGGCAATCATACTACAACACAGACATATATCAAACTGACATGCACACGCGACATTGGCCCACTGTTATGTGTCAAGTGTATTTCAGTAAAAAAGGAAGGAAAGTAATATATGTTGTCTCATCAGGAAAGGAACTAACTCAGATAAGTCAGCTTCTATGGTATAAAAATTATGTAGTACTTTTCAGCAAATACTGAGTTTCCATGGCTGGTCTTTAAACGTTCCTTTAAAAAATTTTATAGGCTATTTGGGTCTTCTAACTGAAATCAAATAAGATTCATATGTTACCTCTGGTTCATGTGCCTTTAAAATCTTTTTTTAGTCCATAGCTTACATGACCAACTCTTCTTTTATTCCCAGTATAATTTTTTGTTGAAGAAACCATATCACTTTTTCTGTAGCATTCCACAGTCTGAATTTTGCTGATTGCATTCGTGTCATGTCTTGCTACATGTTCTGCAGCTCCGTATTTCATGAAAATTGCTTGGATCTGGAGGCTTGCTCAGATTCAGATTTGATTTTTTGATAGAAAGTCTACTTCACAGATGATGCGTAATCTTTGATCAGAAGGCATATGATTAATAAGGGTGTCTTTTCATGGTGCTATCAGCCATTACGCATCTGAATGCTTAGATCCAAAAATTCCTTAGGGGCTGTGATATTTCAATTCTATCCTTTCTCCTTTGTATTTTAGCTGGAGGACTTTTATAAAGAATAATTGGTTTTCATCAATTATTTGGTTACTCTCAGGTACAGTTTCTATTAGCAAAGGTAAAGTAGGTAAGCCAACTGCTTAAGTTTTTTATAATTGAATTTATTGGGGTGACATTGGTTTGTAAAACCATGCAGATTTTAAGTGTACAACTCGATAAAACATGATCTGCACACTGCATTGTGCACCCATCGCCCCAAGCAAAGTCCCTTTCGGTCCCCATTTTCCCTCCTTTGCCCACCTCCACCCAGCCCTACCCCCTTTCCCTCTGGCTGTCAGCACACTGTGGTCTGTGTCTATGTGTTATGTATACCTACCTCAAACTAAAGAGCTTCTGCACAGCAAAAGTAACCATCCACAAAATGAAACGGGAACCCACTGAATGGGGGAACGTATTTGCCAACGATACATCTGATAAGGGGTTAGTTTCCAAAATACATAAAGAACTTATACAACTCAGCATCAGGAAGACAAACAATCCAATTAAAAAATGGGCGTAGGGGGCCAAATAGACACTTCTCCAAAGAGGACACACAGGTGGCCAAAAAATGTTCAATGTCACTAATCATCAGAGAGATGCCAATTAAAACCACAGCGAGCACTTGGGCTGTTTCCAGATCTCAGCTACTGTAAATACAGCCCAAGTGCCCATCAGTAGGTGAGTGGACAGAAAAGCTGTGGGACATTCACACCATGGAACACTACGCAGCTGTAAAAAAGAAGGATCTCTTGCCCTTTGGGACAGCATGGAGGGACCTGGAGAGTATTATGCTGAGTGAGATAAGCCAGGCAGAGGAAGACAAGGACCACATGATCTCACTCATATGGGGACTCTAATGAACAAAATAAACTGTAGAATAAAATAGATCCAGAGACACTGACGCATGCAACAGACTGGCGTATTCGGAGGGAACTGGGGAAGAGATTAACCAAAGAACTTATATGCACATATATGCATAACCCGTGGACAAACAATAGTGCGATGAAGGCCTGGGGAGGGGGTGGGAGCAGGGTGGAGGGGATCGGTGGGAGAAAAAAGGGGGGCATCTGTAATACTTTCAATGATAAAGATATGTTTTTTAAAAAGCTGTGGTACATTTACACAACGGAATACCACACTGCCATGAAAAATGAAGGGGCTCTTATCTTTTGTGACAGCAGAGATGGACCTGGAGATTGTTACGCTAAATGAACTAAGCCAGTCAGAGAAAGATCATCTACCATATGATCTCACTTATACTGTGGAATCTAATGAACCAAATGAACTGACAAACGAAACAGAAGTAGAGGCGTGGATACATGGAACAGACTGACAGCTTAAGTCTTTATTTGCCACTTTCAAAAGGTGCTGGTTTCCTAGAATCCTCCAAAAAAAATGTTAGTTTTTAAAAAATAATGAACTCACAAGTTTGACGTTATCGTCATCGATGTTCCGATCCTGTCTGTTCTGACCAGGAGAAGCAGTTAATTTGGATCATGTGTTATTTCGAAACGGCCCTCAGAGGCTTTGATGGCCTTGGGACTTTCTGATGTGAGGGAGATTCCTGGCTCCCTTGCACATTCCTCTTCCAGACTGTCTGAGAGGTGGAAGCGTTTGCTACGACCTGGTTGTTAATGTTACTATGATTTTTCAGTGGACACAGACAGAAATAAATACAGACATTTGCTCTAGGTAAAGGTGTAGTGTGCATATGCATCCACCAGTGGAAGCTAAGATAATACATGCTGAGTCCACAGTGACGCTCAGTCTGTTCCCTTCTGAAGGGTGTTCGGGTTGTTTCTAGTCTTTTGTTCCTCCTGACACTATAACAGTGAAAATCTTTACACACGTGTCTTTTTGTATTCTGGCCAGTCGAACTTCGGTATAGACTCCTAGAAGTGAGTTCCCCAAGATAAAGATTTGTTCAAACAAAAGGTGAAGGCACGTGTAATTCTTCCTCAATATTGTCAAGTTCATCTCCATAGAGGCGAATCGTTTTGGATTCCCAACAGCAATATACGGGAGTTCCTATTTCCCCACACCCTCTCTCTTAAAGTTGCCAAATTTCCAGAAGTTTTTAACTTCAGAAAAACCCAGCAGTGGAGCAAAAACATGTGAATCTTGTATAGTACTTCTCTGTCTCGTAAGTAGCCTTAGAAAGTTCTCCAAGGACAAAGCACACCTTAAATGCCCCCATGAAGACATACAAATGGCCTTACTCACTCTGGGTAGTGTGTGTGTATATACATGTTAAATACCTGCATATCGAAAATTTATAAACATGGGTAATTTAGAGTTTACATACATCTTTCAGACAGTGGGTAGAGTGGATCTGAGGGAACTGCCATATGAGTTATAAAATGTTCATTAAGACTTCTGTTTTCGGCCGAACAAACTTTTGTATGTATATATATATATATTTTAATGTGTTCTTTTATTGATTTCAGAGAGAGGAAGGGAGAGAGATAGAAACACCAATGATGAGAGAGTCATTGATCCGCTGCTTCCTGCAGGCCTCCTACTGGGGACCGAGCCCACACTTGGTTCATGGGTCAACGCTCAACCACTGAACCACACCGGCCTGGCACTTTTGTGTATATTTTAAGCAAAAGAAACTTTTTTTGTACATTAACACCCTTGGCCTGAGTTCATCTTGCCTCCACTCTAGTCTTTCCTGACCTATTCTTGCCAAACACCAATTACATGTTAACCTGTGTTTCTCTCTGTGCACTTACAGAGCACCTAGCATTTCTCAGGTATAGAACACCCCAGAAACCTCGCTGTATAGATGGTTCCATTGTATTATATTGTCTCATGACCATTAATATTAATATTTTTTGCCTGAATTCCTCATTTGACTGAACAATGTGAGGGATTTGTGCTTTGCTCACCTCTGCATCCATCAGCAACCCCCACCTGGAGCTCAGTCCATAGTGAGCCCTCGTTTAGTCGAAGGCCATTTTACAAATATTTACGGTGTATTTACTTGTACAAGGTTCTGGAGATAAAGGAGTAAACCAAGGAACATGGTTCCCCCCTTCTTGAAGCTACTCATCCGTAACAGATAGACAAATATTTCCACAAGCAAACGTGTAGTTGTGACATGTGCTAGGGGCTATGAGAGTGAAGGGCAGGAAACCGGGATAAAGACTCACAGAAGAACCTCCTACTTTTTTTTGGCTCACTTTTCTTTTTCTTTTTTGCAGAAGGACCTACTTTGGATGGTAGGGGGGTCCTGAAAGCCTCAGAGAAAGTAATACACATACTTGCCTGAGTCAAACCATGAACTGTAGCCTCAAACAAAATCAACAAAAATCCACAACTTACACAATGAAAAAAATTTGTGGGTGATTTTTAAAAGAAAAAAACACACATAACAGGTTGCCAATTATTTTCCTGACCTGATGTGGTAGCTGGTTTTTCCGCAGCCCTCAGCCCTGACCTTTCTCTGGACGAGCTCTGAGCGATACTTTGAGATCTGCCAGCTCATGGTACCGGCTCTGGAGATGTTACTTATGAAGCCCATCTGGGCAAATTCTGCCTGTGGTTATTTTCTATGGAATCTCTTGAGGCCATTACTTCAGGGAACGGTAGAGCCAGTCAACGAGCCAAGGGGACTAAAAGATGTTGCTCCCTGTATAAAAGGAAAACCCAAGGCACAGGCTCCGATGATGGGAGTGAACAATTAAATCAGGCTCTTACCCAGAACGTTTATCAGGCGCTTGGAAAAGCACATTGTAGAAGTTAACGCTTCTCGTGCTTCATGAGACAGGCTGACTGCAGAGAGGCAGTCTCAGCGGGGTGGGTTTGGGTCATGGATGGGACGGCAAAGGGCCACTCGTGACTCCGAGAGGCTGGGCAGCTCTGACTGGGCCGAGGGGGGTGCAGGCCGTGCTGAGTCACACACCTCGACGGGCCATTCCTCCGGTGGGGGTGAAGTGGACAGACACAGTGTTCACCTGCCAGGCAGGCAACTCACTCCCTGGCTCACCAAGCTGCCAGCCCGGTCTCAGCATTTTAGGGCAGACAGAGGATTTCCCAGCACAGCTACCAATTACAGAAACTCCCCCTCCACCCCCACATCTCCACAGAGCTACGAGAGTCTGAGCAGTCCAGGCCCAGTGGGAAAGCATGCCAAGGTAGATTAATAATGTCTGGTCAGGCATGGGGAGAGGGCTTTCTTTCTTTCTTCTTTCTTTCTTTCTTTCTTTCTTTCTTTCTTTCTTTCTTTCTTTCTTTCTTTCTTTCTTTCTTTCTTCCTTCCTTCCTTCCTTCCTTCCTTCCTTCCTTCCTTCCTTCCTTCCTTCCTTCCTTCCTTCCTTCCTTCCTTCCTTTTCTTTCCCTCCCTCTCTCTCTCTCTCTCTCTCTCTCTCTCTCTTTCTTTCTTTCTTTCATTTATTGATTTGAGAGAAAGAGAGAGAGAAAAATCGATCTGTTGTTCCACTCACTTATACATTCATTGGTTGATTCTTGTATGTGCCCTGATCGGGGACTGAACCCGCAACTTTGGTGTATTGGGATGACGCTCTAAATGAGATACCCAGCCAGGGGGACAGAAATTCTTATTTTGCCCTTCGTGCCCTCCTCATAGACTCTCTATTTTTAATGCACCCCCCTTCCCTTCCCCTGGCCAGTGTTTATAGTCAAACTAGACCCACTGTGTCTGCAGAAAGGTTCGCTCTCTCCTGCCTCTGCTCCCGTCTCAGGGGCCTCTTCTGTCCATCTCTATTTCTGACATCCAGCCGTTGGAACTCTACCAGGGAAGCAGGAATAGGCATAATCATTTTTCTCAAACGGTGGTATATTAAATTACAAGTAGTGATTTTGTTTCACTAAAACATTATCATTTCTTAGCCATTTATTTTAAATGGCTCGTTTAAAAAATTGTATTGATTTGGCAGTTGAATTTAATTTTTAAAAGTTTGGTTTTAGAGATTCGGAAGTCATGATACATATGTAAGTTTGTAAAATATAAGTTAACACAGGATCTTACAGAATTTGGAATCCAGATTTGCTGTCACTTTCTGGTTCTGTGACTTGGGCAAGGAATCACACCTCCCATCTTTAGCTTACTCATTAAGATATATGAGATAAAGCTATGAAGGAAGATACATGAGACAAAGATATGACAATATATGAGATAATGCATGTAACATCTTAGCACAGTACCTCAAAAGTATAAACCCTCAAAAATATTAGCTGTCCTAAAGAGTGACTTTACATATGTATGATTTCCTCTTTCCCCCAACAATCTACTTTCTTAGCCTGCTTCCTAAAAAGGGACTTTTCAATTCATCGAACTCTGTCAGAGTGAGGATGCCTCTCTTAATCAAACTCCAGTCCTGATTAAACACACCTCTAGTCTTTAAAGCTCAACAAAAATAAACTAGCACTTAAGTGCACTTGAAGGAGAAAAACAGGAAACAGTGCTGATTGGATTCACTTGAAACTCATAACCACGAGTCTCAAACAGATACTCAGAAACCCCCACTCTAATTCTCTGTTAATTCACACTCACCTAGCACTTCTCTCCTTAAAATTTCACATACTGAGCCCACTCCTCGCTCTCAGCTGATGACCTCATGTAGCAGAGGCAACGACCCGAGAACTACTTCTCATGCCACCCACAAATCTACCAACTCACAAATACACACACTTGCGTACTCTGCCTTCTCTCCTTCCACGGTGAAAGCAGTGCCACTCCCACCTCGGGCCAGCTGTTTACCTGTGCTGGGGTCACATCCCTCTTGCCATCTTCAGGACCTCACCCGGGCAATCTCCTTTCTGACCTACATTACCTTCCTCTCAACTGGCTCAGACCCTTTGCATTCCAACTAGTATATGCACATCTTAACATAGATATTAAAATATATATAATAGATATTTATAAATAAAATAAATACATAAATAATAAAATAAATATATATTATAGTATCCAGTGATATATATATACACAAAAGGATAATAGAACACAACCAACTAGAACTTATTTTAATAGATCATGACCAGGTAAGGTGTATTTTAAGAACTCAAGGTTGTTTTAGGATTTGTAAATCAATGAATTTACTTCACATAATAGAAATTATCTCAATAAAAAAGGAAATGCATTTGATAAAATTTAATACCCATGCATGATGAAAAGAAACACAACTTCTAGCAAACGAGGACTGAAAAGAGACTTCCCCATAGTGATAAAGCATGTGTAAGAAAGAGCTTACAGCAAACATCAGGTGGAATCTTGAAATCCTGGAACCCTTCCCTGGGAAACTGGGACAAACTGACCAGGATGTCCACCATGCATGTAGTCAACGCTGTTCTCAACGCAAGTGCGACAGGCATGAAAAAATAAAAAGGTGATTGAAACGGAAGAACTAAAACGGGCATAGTTAGTTAATGATATAACTGTAACTACTGAAAGCCCAGAAGAATCTACAGGCCAACTAATAGAATTAATACGAGCATTTTAGCAAGGTCACCGGACACCAAGGCTTACGGGGGGGGGGGTGGGGCAAAAGTAGGTTTTGGCTGGTGTTGGCTGGAACAGCACATTCTCTGGGCAGCCTTGAGTTTTCCCAGGCAGGCACTTGAAGGGGAGCTAAGGTCACCCCAGGGATGCAGCCCTGAGCTCTTAGAAACTATGTTTTGCTCAAGTCTTTATAGAAGAGGGCTCAGAGGAGCCTGGCTAGAGTTTGGTCACCAGATAGACCCACAGTAATCCCAAGAGTCCTTAAAAGATGAAAGGAGGAGACAGAAAATCAGAGGCAGGGAGTTTTGAAGATGCTGTGCTGCTGGCTTCCAGGATGGAGCGAGGCACCCTGAGCCGAGAAATGCAGGCAGCCTCAGGAAGCTGGAAAAGGTAAAGAAACACCCTCCTTAGAACCTCCAGGAGGAACCCAGCCCTGCTGGCAGCTTGATTGCAGCCCCGTGAGTGTGACTTTGCACCTCTGACCCTCAGAATTCTACAATAATGAATTCGTGGGTTTAATTTTTTTTCAGATTATTTTAATGAGGTATGACTCATTTACAGTAAAATGCACAGGTAAAAAGTGCATAACTTAATGAATTTTTACAAATATATGCCCTCATATAATCGACAACACAGTACAGGGAACAGAGTATTTCAACCCCTCCAAAAGTTTGCCACACGCCGCCTTCTAGTTAAGCTCTCCAGCCCATAGGTAATCGTTGTTCTGATTAGTTTATCAGTTACTTCTGAGTGATAAAATTTCTATTTTCATGAGAACTTCCTGTATTTTCATATCTTATACAAATATGTGTTTCATTTTATAGTCAGGGGAATTATTTATATTTTAAATCATTGAGAACAAAACAAAAGACTTACTAATGCCCAGGCCAGCTCCAGCTCGGGTGAACTTGCTCATTTAAGAATCTCCTCTAGCTATGGGGACTGAGGAGACACTCCATTTCTAGAAGGGGCCTCACCGAGTTGTCTGCTTAAAGCCATTTATTACGCACCTACTATGTGCGAGCTGCTATTTAATACAGATTCATGGCAGTGCCTTCTGCCACTGGTATTGCTGCAATTCCCAAGGGTAGGTGAGGGAAGCAAGCAGAGGACATAAGGTATCTCGCTCAGTTCGCATTGCTATCAAGAGGCGACCTCGGGTCTCTCTGACCTCAGGGCCTGCAAAGATGCTGGAGTGGGTGTGATTCAATCAAGGGATATTTGTGAGTGAGCAAGAGGTGGCAGTGGTGTGATGGGAAAAGAGGAAAAAAGCCGGAGCCGGAAGCCTGGTCCCACCATCCACTCACTTCATTCATTCACTCACTCACTCAGTCATTCAGCAGATATATATTGAGCACTTGCTGAGTGCTAAGCACTACTGCAGGAGCTGGGCATGAGGCAGTGAGGGAAAGACACAAACACACCCGCCGCGTGGAGTTTATATTCTTGTGGGTGTGAAAGGCAATAAGCAGGACAAACTCAGTTTCCTCCCACAAGATTTTGTCAGGGAGTCTCACAAGATGTCTATGGAAGATGGTAGAGTAGAGCCTGAAGAGCGTGGGCTTTCGCATCAGGATTCCTGGGTTTGAGTACAGGCTGTGCCAGTTCCTGGCTGTGTGACTCTGGGAATATTACTCAGCCTCTCTGAGCTTCCATTTCTTCAAGTGTAAAATGGGAATAATGATCCCTATCAACCTAGATTGTCAGGATGAATACATGCAATAATATATGTAAAACCCAAAGTAGTCGAACGCCATGGACAGGAGCACTATGATTATTGATGCTGTGGCCCTGAGGCTGCCCTGAGTTCTCAGAGTCTGGGATTCCCTGAAGAAACACTGGTTTCCGAGTCACAGGCGAAGGAGGGGTCTTCCAGGGAACCCAGTTGTTCAGCTCTGCTCAGCCACTGACAGGACCCCCTTCCACACTCCCAGAACAAATAAGTGGCCCTTTCCACTGAAAACAGGCCATCGTGTCTCCTAATTTCCTGAAACGACACGTGGACCCTTTCTGTTCAGAGGAGCCAGAGAAGCGGGGAAGGAGAGAGCTGGTTTAGGGGCAAGTGGAGCCCCAAGGAGCTGTGTGCAGCTGCAGACTTAATCCCAATGAACAAAAGCCACCTGGGCACCGGCAGGGCTGGGCCTGGCTGGCCCATTTGTTTGCAGGCTGCGGGTTGCCAGGGCTTTGAGGGCACCCTGGGCGAGGGCCTCGCAGGGAGATTGTGTTTGCCTTCCCGGGTGCCAGCCCTGCCAGGCAGCCTTCACTTTATAACCCGGCCTACATCTGACCACTGTGCTCCGAGCGGGGCCAGGCTCGTGGAGGCCGGGAAGGTTGAATTTTAATCAGAATGTTCTTTCACTCTTAACGCTGCTGCTCCTAGGCTAGTGAATTGCCTTCCCTGAAACCCTCAAAGCGCACACACACACACACACACACACACACACACACACACACACTCCCCTTATACTTAGTCCTTTCATGCGCTTCTCACAGTTCATATATTCATGCGCCATTTTTAAAAAATATGTTTTTATTGATTTTGAGAGAGAGAGGAAGGGAGAGGGAAGGAGAGAGAGAAACATGGATGTGAGAGCGAAACATCGATCAGTTGCCTCCTGTTTGCGTTCCTACCAGGGATGGAGCCCTCAACCTGGGCATGTGCCCTGACCGGGAATCGAACCGGTGACCTTTGGGTGCACGAAAGGACACTCAACCAACTGAGCCACACCATCCAGGGCCATGTGCCATTTGACCAAGTCAACCTCTCGTGGGTAATTGAAATGTCAGACAGATCAGGAGCTCCGCTTGCTCCTGCTGACTACAGCCTCCCCATGGCGTGGGCCCTTATTACAATTAGGCTCCCAGATTTAGCAGATAGAACCACAAGATGCCCACTTACATTAGAAATTCAAATAATGGATGATTTTCAATTAAAATATGTCCCGGGCAATACTTGGGACATACACTAAAAATTACTGGTTATTTATGTGAAGTTCAAATGTAGCCGCGCACCCCGTATTTCACCTAGCAGCCCTGCTTACAACTTGTCTGTCACGCTCAGTGACTGTATACAGAAAGGAAGGGTGACCGAGGCCAATGCAGGATCACAAACAGACGCCCAGTGCAGGTATTTTACTGGGAAGTACACACCCACATCTCAGGGCTGATGACTGCCAGGTGATAGGATTTATTGGAGAATTTTTCAGTTTCCTATGTGACTTTCTATGTTTTTCAGTTTGACTGAACTGAGCAGAAAAGTTTTCAAATACCACATCTGTATGTATTTATACTTATATACACACACACACTATCTTTTCAAAAAATGAGCCTGCTTACAAGAGGAACAATTTGTGCTTTCCCTCAACCCGAGCCCCAGAATTTTCTGAGCACATCCCACAGTCAGGGACATTTGGGCGTCTATGGGAAGATTACTGAAAGCAATATTGAGAAACGTACGCAGTACAGCAGTAAACTAGGGTACACAAAAGGTAGGAAGAAGTTAAAAAAAATGTTGCCGCTTAATCGTATAGTGCTTCTTAAGAAAATTGGCTCCTGAAGCTTTGGGGATGTAAAAACAAGTCTAGTTAAACCCAAGACACAAATCTTGATTAAATTGTACATAATGTACTGTAGATACTTTGTTTTTTTCCCTTTGATTTGCAGAATGAGGGTGGAAAACAAGACAAACATAAGCTCCTATAGAAAATGAGTTAAAGACCAGCCCCCCTCCCCACCCCACACACAACTTCCCATGATGCCTTGGGGCAAGCACAATTCAGGTTCGTCTTCTGGGTGTTCAGTGATGGGAACGTTCTGAATTGCACCTTAATGGAGCAAGGAAGGGAAAGAACTGGGATTTGTAAGGTGCTCACTACGTGCTGGGCCCCAAGCATAGTACTTTGTCTCTTGATTAAATTGTACATCATGTACAGTAGATACTTGGATTTTTTCCCTTTGATTTGCAGAATGATACAAACAACCCAAGTTACACACATTAACCCTATCTTAGAACAATGCCACTTAATGATAAAGACTGTGCACAATCACACCTTGTATTTTAAGGGGCTTAATAGTTGTGGAGCCACTCAGATATGCTGTACTTCCTAAGGCAGAAAGCATTTGTTGGAAGGAACTAATATGCTTTCTGAAGATCTTCAGCTGAGAGTTTAGAAGACAGAGGTTTTCTGCTGTACTTTGAGGAATGGTGGGTGCCCTTCCCAGTTTTCAGTGCTGATCGTGGCGCCAGAATCAGGGGGTGAAGGTGGGGTGTCTCTTCTCTCTCCTCTGTCAATCTTAATGGTGCCCTATGTTTCACTGTGAGAGTCAGTGTGAGAAGATGGGAAGGACAGGACAGATGTTGTATCGTCACCAAGTCAGCACACATGGAGAAGAGAGTGTCGCCTGGAATGACACTCTCTTTTATTGCCTCCATGTGGCAAGTAGCGAAGTCTGCAGACTTTGGCCAGATTAAGGCCTCATAACACCCATGTTGCAGAAAACATGGGACTGGAATGAAACCAGACTAACCTACTCAGCAATGAGAGACGAGCAGATGGGGAAAACGCTGTCTGTCTTTAGGAAGGGCTCCTGGTCTTCAAAAGAGAAAATTCGTTGGGTGAACATTTGAAGAAGGAAATGTGACTTTGCACAGAGAAAGCCTGTGAAGTGGGAGCGCTCCTTCCTTTTCAGGGCAGAGAGAGCCAGACAAAAAGACAATGCGATGATTGCTAAGGAAGGGGAAGAAAGAGCTGCCTCCATTTGACTCTTTCCATGGTGGCATTTTGAACAGGCCACTCAGAAATACTGATTAGATACATGGACTGGAGCCAAAATTAGACTCTACCATGTCTCAGCCGTGCATAAACTATAATAGACCTGTTTTCAAGTCACAGAACCATCTCCAGTCAACGGTGGCATGTTTGAGCAGAGTGTTTATTAAGTGGAGTGTGTTAATTAAAGAGGGAGGGAGACAGGTTTAATGCACTCAGTCCTCTAGGGAAATGTCCCTAACACACAGTGACATTTCAATTATTTTCCCATTACTATTCTCTGAATAAAGACCTCTTTCTCGTCTTTGCTGGGAAGTAAGCACTGCTTGGTATGCATATTTAAATAAGTCATACTGAATTAGCTTTAAGAATCGGCTCTCAACATAATGGCTGCATTAAAATGTAAATAAAATGAGCCAGCCACAGAAAGACCTCCACACAAGAAGGAGCAGGAAATAGGAGATAAGTCCAGCCTTGCCATTTCCTAAGCCTTGGAGTGTCAGAGTGGCCTTGAGAGATCACTTAAGCTAACTCCAGCCCAGTTAAAACCTGTTTGGTGAGAAAGGCAGCACCTATCCTTGCTGCAAGGAAACCAGTTTTATTGCCAATCGTTAAAAAAATGTTTTTATTGATTTTAGAGAGAGAGGAAGGGACAGGGAAGATAGAAACACCCATGTGAGAGGAACATTGATTGGCTGCCTCCTGCACACCTCCTGCTGGGTATCGAGCCCGCAACCCAGGCATGTGCCTTGAATGGGAATCGAACCAGCGTCCTCTCGGTCAGTGCCAATCATTTTAAGGAGAAAGCGCTTTGTACAAGTTCTAAAGATCAACCTCACGTCAGCTAGTGATGCCATGCTTCGTACCCAAAGTCTCTGCCCCACGCTTAACGGGGGGAAAGTATCTAATGAGTGAGAAAACATCTGAACTCATTCCTTCAACCTATTTTATTACAATGCTTTAAAAAATAAAATTTGACCTCAAGGACAAGAGAAACTGACAACTGGACCAAGCAGTATTTATTGGTGACAATAAAACAGCTCTCTTATTTCATTATCAAGTAAAAGACACCAAGAACAAAAGTCCTTAAGGAAGATTCTAATAAAGGCTTTGCAAAGGCACAACTAGAAATCAAGATACGATCATGTCACAGTATGGGGGTGAGGTGGGAGTGTCTCCATTCAGAGGTGCAATCAAACCACTTCCCACAGCCCTGGCTCGTGCGGCTCAGTTGGTTGGGTGTCATCCTGTGCACCGAAAGGCTGCCAGTTCGAGTCCCCATCAGGGTACATGCCTGGGTTGCAGGCTCAATCCCCACCCCTGATCCTGGGTAGGGGGACATGAGGCAGCAGATTGATGTTTTGCTCTCACATCGATGTTCCTCTCTGTCCCTCTTCCTCTCTCTCTAAAAATCAATTTACAAAATATTTAAAAATAAAAAAACCACTTACCACAAATTAACCAGGAAAGGGTGCTCCAGACCCTGCATGATCTGCAGCTCCTTGAAGACATTTCTCACTTCGTTGCGCTCGACACACTTCTGTTTGTTCATGTACTTCATGGCGTACATCTTCTTGGTGTCATTCTTCTGGACGATGCAGACCTACGGGGGCGAACCAGAGGGACAGAGTGATCAGGGAGGTGACGGATCAGCGACCAGCCACAGAGCAGGAGCCGTTCTTCCGCGTGGCTTGGAGGCCTTACCCCTCACAAATTCTCCGATGCCAAAGCTGCTGCTTAGTTCAGGTTTCAGAGTAAAACATTTAAAAAATGAAAACATGGTACAACTTCCCTCGCACCAGGTCAATGCCTAAATCTCTGCTTTCTCAAACGAGTTTGCCTGTTTTTGCGTTGGGATTTTTTTTTTTTTTTTTAGCAGCATTTTGGAGAAAAGAGCTGCCTCCTCATCAGGAATCTTCCCATAGCAAATGACACCCTTAATCTGCTCTGAGCGACTGAAATGAATGGGCTCAACTGTCCATCTGAATGACAGTGCGTAGCAAAGAATCTGTTTACACCCACTGGTGCTATAACTAACCAAAAGGGCTTTCAGCGCAGGGCTAACACTAAACACAATATCCACATTTTTGAAATTTTTTAGAGGTTTATACAATGCCTGATAATGTAGACAGCAAATAATTTTAAAACGCAAGTTCAATATGAAATATTCTCAAGATACATCTCAACTAAGCAACTAATAATCAGGATTTGAATCCAGAAGTTTCTTATAAAAAAATTAGACTGGATACGTATATTTTTTCAAAGTAGATTTTTAAAAACGAAAACATGGTACAACTTGAGAAAAACAGAAATTAGGTGGAATCTTTACCACATGAAGAGACTGAATGCTTACAGTGACAAGATAACTGCTTTTGAGTGTATTGGTGCAATTCGAAAACAAGCCTGAAATCTTACTCTCTCCATTAGAGTAGAGAGAAAGTCTTAAACTCCAGTGAGAGTAAATGGATTTGACTTTGAGATAATTATGAGCTGCCTGTCCCATGTTCTCCTCAAACTTTGGTGACAATTTTATACAAATCCATTATAAAAACATCTCTGAATTGTCATTCCTTCTGGTCCCCGTAACTCAGTAAGCTGAACATTCTTGGATTCTGTTTCCTGAGCTGCAGAAGTCATTTGGATTCTCACCTTCCCAAAACTGCCTTTCCCAATGGCTCGCAAAATTTCGAAGTGGTCAAAGTTAACTGTAAGACAAACAGAAGAACACTGTGAGTGACTATCAGTTGTGCATTAGTAGCTAAGAAATAATCAATAAAGGTTGGGCTAAACCGAAGAACCTTGTTTAAAACAATATTCCAGACGGCCTTAAAATGCCCATTCGTTCATCCAATAAATATTTCTGGAACATTATATTATATTATGCCTTAATCACAGAGCTTACTAGGGGTGTATATAGTAATAACAGAGCAGAAATCTAATCTCTGCCTGGATGGAGCCTGTAGGCCAGTGAGGGCTCCATACAGAAAGAAACCCTTAAGGATTAAACAGTCACAAAAAACAAGTGGACCATTAAAACTCCTGCTGAATGTTAAGGATAAAGCTGTGGGGCTCTAAGAGCATGGAACAGGGTTTCACATAGGTGGGCACCATCGGGGGAGCGTCTCTGAACACAGGCAATCACAGGGACATCCGGTCCTCTATGGATCTGGCCCTACTAAGGATCAGCACTTTAAATATCTTCTCCTTGCCTGTCTTTCCTCTACAGCCACTCTTCTGTATCTTAATAATTTCAATTTTCCAAAGTAGAAAACTATCACACTCCTAAGTTCATAGAATGAGCCGATCTCCAAGGTGCTATAAAGTCAAGATGGTCTTTTCCACCTTCCAATTTAACACTTCAGCGCCCCGAGGTCCGAAGCAGTGGGTGTTCATAGGTGGCACGGTCTCCTGAGCCAGTGCTCATGAAATGCTGGGCGATGGGAAGAGCAAAGTATAGACTCTCTGAGGGGACAATCTTTGTCTTGGTGATTCTGAGCAAAGGTTCCACTTTGTTTCCTGGGGTTTAGGTGAGTAAAATTCCAAATGAGGGATTGTGAGAGCTTACTCAGAAAAGGTTGAGAAGCACTAAAAGGTAACACTCTTGTCTTTAAAAGATGTATTTCTCTCTCTCTCTTTTTCTTTGAGAATAACTAGATTAGCTCTTCCTGAAGGAAAGACAAAGAGATAAGGGGACCTCTTAAGGTTTTTCCAAGCTTTCTGAGGGTCAAAACATTTTTACGGTATGACCTGTGTACGAAAAGGGGGCCACATACTAAACCTGACAAGCTCAGGACAGGCCTGCAGGGGGAGGGGGAGGCCTTACATACTCAGTAAGCACATAGGCGGGTCTGAAATGAAAACTTCCTAACTGAAAGCGAGGCATTGTGAGAAGTCGTGTCCTAGGCGGATATCTTCCTTGACAGAGGTCCATCTTTACCGTAACTGAGCCTATTGTCACTTTTGCATCCAGGGTAATAGCTTTGGAATGTCAGGGTCGTCCCTTTTCCCAGACCCCTCAGGGCACAGCCTCCCACCAGAGCACAGACCCCAGCACCCCTCTCCCTGTTGTCTTGTTCTGTTGCGTAGGTCCCTATGTGCTGTAAATGTTAACTGTTTGCCCACCAACATAAAAGAAGTGTATGTCTATCTGTTTCATTGTTGATCCAATCTCAGAGATTCCCCCGCTTGGCCTTCTCCCGCCTCCATAATCTGTCACCAATGGATTTCATGTAACCCCCTTATGTCTTTCCCTTTAATTCTGATGTATAAAATACGTGGAAAAACTACCATTGTACGGAGCATTTCTCAATCCGTTGAGATTCTGCTTCCTGGCAATTGTCGTCAGTTTGGCTCAAAGAAACTCATAAAAATTCTCTGCCGGTTCGGATGTTTCTTACATTGACAGACTTCATAATCACTTCCTCCTCTGAACTCCCAAATCACTGTATTTCTAGCACAAAAGCCATTTAACCATGTGAGGCTGCGTGTGCACTGCAAATAATCCTGGATTTAGGCTCAGCGTAATGACGTGACTTATAAACGACGGACTTTTCTCATCAGCGAAAATGGGACCGACCCTCCTTGGTAAGGAGAGAACACCTTTCCTCAGAAAGTGCTCATGAAGTTGTTTACTTAGCAAAGGCAAGTGAGTGACATCTTCCCAAACTCCCTCGGTTCTGAGTTTCTTCCATCAACTAGAGCATAAGTCCTATGAGGGCAAAGATAATAGGACATTTTGCTTCATCCTGGTTTCCCTGGCAACTCAGAATATTCCTCTTTGTGTGTATTTTCCATAGAGCCCAGCACAGTGATTGACATGTGGTTGGTTCTCAGCAAATAAACCGAACTCAGCTAGACAATACACAAGAAGCCCCAAACGACTGCATCTTGTAAAAATAAGCAGTGTGAGCGTCGGAGTTTTCTAAGGAAGTGTTTTTTCCACCTGAGTCAAGAACCACTAATGAGTTAGGAAATAAATTAGCAGTAATGAGAAGCATTAATAATTTAAATGGAATAGAATAAAAATATCAGAAACACCTCAAATGTAGTAAGAGTAGTATCACCTCTGCAACTTTTTTGGGGGGGTTATATATATGTGTAGATAGATAAGGACTGGATCATGATATAATTTTGGGTTGTATTTCTTAATGTGGGTTATGGTAAAAATAGCTTAAAAACTCCTGTAAGTTTTCTCTTGGGTTTCAAACTGATGTAACCAAAACAATGATTCTCTCACACTCATTGCATGTGGTGGAGTTGTACCCTATGTGCTATGTTCAACACAAATATCCAATCCTGCAAGTTCCAGAGAAGAAAACTTACATCAAAGGGCCTGGCACTCCTAGTATTAGAACTACAACTCCTAGGCTGGCCCTTAAATTTTCTTTATTTACCCTTCTATTTTCTACCTCTGTCTGTCTGCTCATTATTTTAGGAGACTTCCTTAAATTTATCTTCTAAACCTTCTTTGAATTTTTCCATTCTTACTATAATTTTTTCCCCTCATGCTGAGTTTTGCTCTCTGAATATTGCTTTCTTGGTTTCCAAAATTTTTGTATTAAAAAAATTTTGTTTTCTGCTCACTCTTAACTGTGGTGACCTAAACCCCCATTTGGAAGTTCTGAGCATGTGGGTGGATCTTGTCAACAGTAAGCTTCACTCGAGAGAGCTACAGCTAGGATGTTGAGTTAGCAAAATTCGAGTGTGGATGACTTTAGATCTTCCTTCTCGGGTTGGTTAGCATCTCCAGAGAAACCTCTACCATCCTCTTGTCTGCAGGGTGAGGCCCCCAACTGCCAGTGTCAGCAGAGCCAAATGGGAGAAGGGGCCAAGCACATAGGATGCATTCAGTTACTTGACTCCCCCGTTTCCACAGGGCACCCCCTGCCCTCTGTGTGTCAGGTCTTTCTGGTTGAGGGACCCTCATTTCCAGAGGATAAACCACCTTGTGGGGTGGAGATGACTATTTTTTTTCTTTTTCTTTTGAGAAAGTGGTAGAAGAGACTATTTGTAGTACTTTTGTAATTAAAAAACTTGCTTTTAAATATATATGTAAACGTGCATTCCTTAAGAATAGCTGCAATAAAGTTCATCTACCTTTACATTAGATAACCCCTCAATTGTTAACTATAGCGGATATTGGGACCATAGTCTTCAGTGGAAAGCCACTGAAGAGGGCAAGCAAGACAATTCTCGTTACCCACGGGGAACGTAAGACTTCAGCAGAAATTCTTTTATAGGCTTCAATCAATATTCAGTTTAGAACATTTTTCCTCGTATGGCATACCCCTGGACAGAAAATGAAGTTATCAAAGTGGCAATGATTTCAATATTTTCTGAAAGTAAATCAAAATTACCCCATAAGGTATCATACAAATTAGATTGATCTAAAAAATGTTGAGGAGTAGGGAATGATAATGATGATGATGATGTGATGTTAAATGAATCGTGAAGGACATGGCTGAAGGTCATTGAAATTGTCCTTGAAATCCAAATGAATAGAGGAAGCTCAGACGTAGTGATGAACTGCATAATTAACTCCAGGAAAGAAAAGGTGTTATATGGCGAACCCCCAACCCTTCCATGATATGTGGTCTAAGGGACATGCCTGTGAGTTACGTCACAAGTGAAAATGAATGTCCCCGTGAAATGAAATGATTCAGCTTTCTTCAATGGTAGGCACATCATGGGTGTTTCATGTATGCTTACTGAAAAGCAGTGCCCTGCATTTATTTAATTTTATAAATCTTTGTGGTTGGCCATCCTGGGAGAATATCTATAACTGAAATAAATGAGATTCATTTTATAACAAGACTCATGTGGCTATCTGATTTCAGGTCAGTGGCTTAATCTTCCTATGCCTTAGTCCTGCCATGTTTAAATTGTAGACTGACCCGAAGATAAAATGCATTATGGTTGTTGGATGTTTCTGTCACCGTCGCTAACCATAATGCTCCTGGGTGCTGAGTCCATCTTCACAGCACCTGCTTCCAAATCAAACTCCATGACACACTCGGTATCTAGATGGGAAGTTAGATACCCATCTACCAAAAGATAGTCTGCCAGCCTGGGGCAATGAGGACCACCGCCATGCCCATCTGGGGATGTCACCAGTGTGCTCACCCCCAACCACCCCTGTATCAGCGCCCAGACCCATGCCATTGACAGAGGGTGGGATGGGCCAGGGTGGCACCTTAGACCCCTTCCTGGGGAGGCGGCGGTGTGTGAGCCCAGCTCAGGCCTCTGGGATGACCCACTGTCCCATCAGATGTCACTCACAAACAAATTCAAAGATAAAATTAGTAAGAATTTGGAGACAGCACCTGCAGGTCATTAAAGCCAAAACGTAGGGCCCTGTTGAATGCACTGCCCTGTGTGCCTGCACTGGTCCCACACAACAAAGCCGGCCCTGGCTCCTGGTCACGTGAATTATTAGTTTCTTCCCTGTATATTGGTTAATTCCCACCAGCACAGACTTGCTCTAATCTGATCTTTAAAAAAAAGAAAAATTCCTTCCTTAACATCCTGTTCAGCTTTAGCTATTGAGCCATTTCTCTGCTTCTCTTTAGATTTAACTTCTTGAAAGAGTTGACTACACTTGTGTCTGTCCCCTCAGCTCCTAGCCACTCCTAACTCCCCAAAGTCTGGCTCGTGCCTCCACAACCCCACCGAGCTGCTTTTGTCAACTTCACCAACATCCTCCAGGTCGGCAAGCCCTCAGACAGCTCTCACTTTACGCAGCCACACAGGAGCATTCAACCTAAGGGGCTGCCCCCTCTTTCTTAAAAACACCCTTTGCTCTTAAATTTCAGGACAAATGTTTTTCTTTTCTCACTGGCTGTTCCTTCTCAATTTCCTTAGATGAAATGCTTTCCTCTGCCTGACTTCTGAATATTAGGCTTCCTCTCCTCCTTTGTTTCCACATTTCTCCCAAGGAAGACTCGCCAGTCCCCATGTCCTCAGATCTCCAGACCAGACTCTTCCACTCATCTCCGGCCACTCAATCGCAGCCTCCTACTTTGACATCATCATTTAGATGTCTCACAGTCATTTTATGCATCCAAGCTAGGACTCTTGACTATACCCAAACATGTCCCCAACCCTACAGCGCCCCCTCTTCTCCAACTCAAAAAATAGCACAGCCGCCTATCTGACTGCTCAAGCAAAAACCTATGATTTATTCTTGGTTTTGTCCTCTTGCCCCCCAATCGAACCATTAGTAACATCCAATTCTTGTATATTAAAAATAAATGCTGAATAAACTCTCAGCTTCCCATGTGCATTGCCATTCTGTTAGCTCAGGCACCATCATCTTTCACATAAATGAATGTCCTCCTTAAAACAGGTAACCTTTGGGTTTCCCTCCCATTTCACCTACTTAAGTAAGTTATCTACAAAGCACTTATTGAAAATTACAATTATAGATCTAAATTTCACCAACCAGAAAATCCCATTCCCCTAAAAATAAAATGGGGGAGGGGAGAAAAGTAAAACCAACATTGGGTAACTTTTACTTTGTTATTTGCCATGCAAAGACATTAAAAATTATATGATTATGATAGTGGTAGTAATAACAGCTAACATTTTATTGAACAATTCCTATGTGCCAAGCACTATGCTAAACACTTTTCATGGATAATCTTTTTATTCCCACATAAAAGTATGTGAGACGATATTGTTATGAGCCTCCTTGTTACAGATGAGAAACCTGGGAATCAGGCGAGTCACATGCCTAAGCTCTCACTACGAAAAAAATTTTCCATTTCCATAACCCTTAAATACTAAACACTCACAACAAGAAAGGATGTCCTCTTAGAATTAAAAATTTAAGTTTTAGCTTTATAGAAACTTATGACACTGTCCTCCTTTCCTCTCTTCAGCACAGATGAGTGAAACATAGGCATAGTTTGTCATTTGTCTACAGAGGGTGTCTGGGGACCACTGGTTTAACCTCTCTGATGCCAAGGTAAGAGTTAAGGTTGGAGGTCAGCTCTGGAACATTCCCCTTCTGATCTACTGGTCAAAAATTACTTAGCTGGCTCATGAGCCCTTCATTATCCCAAATGGCTGGCAGCAAATGGTTGCCCATAATACATGTGGGCCTTGGCAGGTCTTTTATGAATATATTTGGAAATTCTCCAGAGAAGCAGCCTCCAGAGCCAATTGGAGGCATCAGTTTGCATGGTCAGGACTTCCCTTTTATGAAACACGGTGCCCCAGGGAGTCTGCGATTTACTGACACCCATTACTGGTGCCAAGACCAAGCAATGGGCACCAACCAACAGCTTCTTTTCCTGATGCCTGGGCCCCAACTCATGAATTTGCCAGAAGTCAGAAACACACTGGCTATTTCCTTAGAACAAACTGTGAAGTAGAACAGTGGGGCCAGGATGGGGGGATCAACACCCCCAATTGTTGGATGCCCCTCAGTTGAATAAATGCCCCCAGTGGGAAATGAATGCTACCTAGTGATAATCCAAATGAATTACAGGTTGTACCAGCTTAATGAAACCCAGTCCATATGGCTATCAAATAATATATATGTTACAAAATAATATAGTTTACCCTCTAAAACACTAGATTTTTTGGTCCAAGTATTCCCACTGGCTCACAGTGATCAACCAAAAGAGGGTCAGCGAGGAGTGAATTTGTAGCATTGTGATGGCACATACGGTGCCAGGTGGGCACTAGAATTATCGAGGCGGGGGATTCACTTTCTACATTGTATAGCTGTCTGGCTGCTCTGCTGCACAACTGCAACTGATGCAGAATGGTGCTGGATCTCAGCTATAATTGAAAATTTTTTTAAAGTTCAGGTTAGAAAAAAATTTGAACACTGAAAAAGAAAAAAGAGAGTGAATTTATTAAGGATCTACAGAGACGAGTCAGTCTCTTGCCTAGTCTCTCAGTGAAGGCAAGAGGGTCACAGACGGGTTGGGTCCCAGGGGGCCCCAGGGCACAGAAACAGACGTCAGCAGAACGCTTTTCAGGAGGTTGGCACAACACAGCCCGCAGGCCAAATCCAACCCGCCATCTATATTTACATGGCTCGCAAGCTAAGAATCGCTTTTGTGTTTTTTAAATGCTCGGAAAGCAGTAGAAAGAATATTTTGTGACAAGTGAAAACGATGTGAAATTCAAATGTCCCTGTCCATCAGTGCAATGTCGTTGGCACAATGCCACCTTCATCTGTTTCCTCACTGTCCACGGCTGCTCCCATGCTACAGGGCAGAGCCGAGTAGCTGTGACAGAGACCACGGACTGCAGAGCATAAAATGTTGACTGTCTGGGCCAGGACAGAAAAAGTGTGCCAACCCCGCTTTAAATCATTCTCAGAAATAACAAAAATACAGGCTACTCAAGTATACAAGATTAATGTGACTTATTTTACTGTAAAATGCCTCCAGAAATGAAAGAAGAAATCACTCAGGAGGAAGAAATACAGCCTGTGACACTCTATTGAATTTTCAAAATCTATAACCATAAGTTGTGCAATCCTTTTACCACACAGACCGTGCTCAGTGTCCTATTTTGACAAGAATATTATTGCATCATTGGCTCTGTGTGTGTGTTTCCAAATGAAACCTCCATGGGTGGTCACATAGCAAGGCATAGCTGTAATCATATATATATATTTCATAACTGGTAAACTGGTGGCTAGCAGGGGTTACTGTAATTAAGTTTACCCCCAAAAAGGCCATACAACAGGAACCGAATCCCCTGAAGGCCTTCACTCCCTTTCTCATTAAAGACAGTAGGTTTCATTAAAGACAGTAGGCTTGGCCCTGGCTAGTGTGGCTCAGTTGGTTGGAGCAACATCCACTACACCAAAAGGTGGCAATTATATTCCCAGTCAGGGCACATCCTCAGGGTGTGGGTTCGATCCCCAGTCAGGACCCATATGGGAGGCAACTCATTGGTGTTTCTCTGTCACATGGATGCTTCTCTCTCTCTCTCTCTCTCAAATCAATCAATAAATAAAAATTAAAATAAAATAAAACATATCCTTGTGTGAGGATTTAAAAAAAAAAAAAAGACAGCAGGCTTCAGACAATCACATTGTCTGAAGTTGAACCTGGCTGACAGATTTAGTTTCTTAACCTAGGTAGTTTCCCAAATTGAGATCCACGGAATATTATGTGCCACCAGATATTAAAAGGTTTTCCATAAAAAATGGTTTCATTTTGAAATGGTTTCAAGTTTGAAAAATATCCGAATACTAAGATTTTAATACTATAGCACATTTCAGAGCCTTTAAGATGCTAAGGAGCACTGTGAACCTCCGCAGGCAGGATGTAAATTTTAAATATGCTTGAGCAGATTCTCCTAAGCTGTGCTCATAACTCCCCGCTCAGGGAATGTGCAGGTCGGAGGCACTAGCTCAGTCTTCCAGGCTGCTCTCTTAGCCGCCTAGTTTGTCTCTTATTGAGTCTTCCAACCCCTTGGGCCGGGGCAAATAAAGCCCTCCCAAGTTCAAAGTGTTTGCTGCTATAAATTGCTGGATCTGAAGTTATTTATGACAAATGTCGTAATTGTTAGTTCAAGATGACTTCATTTTTTAAGAAGCTAATTCTTGCTAGAGACTTTTTCCTTTTCCTTTTTCAAATTTTAAAGAAAAATACTAAATAATGTAAGACATTACTCAAGCTTGAGAGAGGAAAGTCTGAAATTTGCCTACCCTAGTGGGGACATCGCATTGACATTAAAATAACAAAGCAGATTCTCAAAGTCCTTCCCAGCTGGAATCAATTCAGTAACCTCCCATTTCTTTTGGATTGCAAATCTGTGGCCAATTTTTTTGGCCCAACATTTTGAAGGACCCAGTGCCTCTGTCACCAAAGATGGAGGAAAACTGGAAACAGTCACATATCCTAGGAGACCAGGGTTGCCAAATGAAAGAAGAACATTGAGTTTTCAGCAAGTCTAAAGAATAATGCAATAATTGAGCTCTCTCTGCAAACTCAGGGCATGGATGAACTCTTTGTAGCAGCTTTTTAACCTAAGGCCAACTTTTCTTAGCTACAACTCGCCAGAAGAAAGCTGTCTCTTGGTTGAACTAAACCAACTCACCTCTATATTTTTGGACTATGATTGGAAACGCACGCAGCTTATAGTGATTCCAAGACCCTCTTCTTGGAAGACCCTGAATTATTAACAGGTCTACTTTCTCCTGTTATTTAATAAGTTTTTCTAAATTAGCGTGAAGACCTCAATGATTGGACTTTTAAAATGTCGATTTTTAAAAAATAAAACAAGCAAGGAGGAGGGGGGAGGGGAGGGGAGGGGGGAGGGGGAGAAGCAGCCGCCACCCAACTCACAGAGAACAAACAAAACCACTGCATTCAGATAGAGGAAATAAAATAGATCAAAGGGAAAGAGTCATAAACATTAAAAACAAGTATCGCTTGTCCTCCTTTTCTTTCAGAAAACTTAAAATGTCTTTCTGCACCATTCATTATTTCTCAGAGTATCCAGGTGGCAGTTGGGTAGGGGAGGCAATTGTCACAGTGTCAGTGGATCCACTGGGATTACTTAAATAGGCAGCTTTGGGTCTAAGTCAGAAAAAGTCAAGTTTATTGATTTTCAGCCCAATGAGTTCTTGATTTTGCCTGAAATAAAAACACAGTCGCCTCAGGGGAGATAAAGGGAAACCAGATGAGACTGTTTTTGTGCAGTCAATAACTCGGCCTCTTTTTAGAAGACTTTTATATAGGTTTTCTGCCATCCGTTAATCCAATTCCATTGATAGAACTGTGATAGGTCATGGTGACTATGGCATCTACAGAGTTGCATTTAATCAATTTTGTTTCTTTCAGAGGTTGAAGTAGTTCTGAGAGTTCAGGCTAAGAGGCTCTGATGCTAATAAATAATGCTATCATTAGCATTAACTGGGTGATTACTTTATGGGAGACAGAGACCTTCCTAAGTGTTTTACTTGCATTATTTTATTTAATCTCACAATGACCCAATGAAGTATACCCAATTATTACTTGCTTACATACGAAGAAACTAAGGAGGCTTAATATGTTGCATAATAGAGGGTTTTTGCTTTTTTCAAATGAACTCACTAGACATTGTTTAAGCTTAGAGACATTTGTTCATGGTATTGCAAGTCCCTCTGGACCACTTTCCAATTAGTCAAATTGACGTTAGTGTTTTACGAGGCTTGATCAAGCTGTGTCCCCTTTGCATTGTCACTCTGCTACTCTGTGGTACAGCTGATATTTGAACCTGTGCGTGTCTTTCCAATACCAGAGCCCATGCTTTTAGACCATTACGCTAGGTGGTTTCCCATGACTAAACCACTAAGCATAAGGAGGTGGAGGACAAGTCTAGGAGTTCCTCAGAAACTTAAAGAATTACCATGGGATCCAGAAATTCCACTTCTAAGTACATGTAACTAAAATAATTGAGAGCAGGGACTCAAACAAGTATTTGTTCCCCAATGCTCATAGTCAAATTCACAAGAGTCAAAAGATGGAAACCATCAAATGTCCATCGATGGATGAAAGAAAAAACAAAATGAAATATTATTCAGCCCTCAAAAAGAATTAAATTCTGATACATGCTACAACATGAAGGAAACTTGAAAACATTGGACTAAGTGAAACAAGGCAGACAAATATTATGAGGGACCTAGAATAGTTAAATTCATAGAGACAGAAAGTTGAATGGTGGTTGCCAGGACCTAGGGAAAAGAGAGAATGGGGAATTATTTAATGGGGACAGAGTTTTATTTTGGGAAGATGAAAGAGTTCTAGATGGTGGTGATGGTTGCCCCCAAATGGGAATATCCTCAATGCCACACATAAGAACGGTTAAAATGGTATATTATGTTATATATATTTTACCACAATAAAAAAAGTAATTAGGGCTTAGGTGTGCACTAAAATATAAAAGCTAGAGGCACAGAACAAAACAATAGTATAATCTGAGATCTACTTTGTAAAAATTGACTTAGCATTAGTTAAATAAGCAAACCTTACCGGGTCCAACAGTACTGCAAAGCTTACACTCTGTTTTCACTAAGTGAAGATCAACAGAAGTAAGGAAGAGAAAATTTCTTCAATATCAGTATCAGATGGAACAACAGGAAATGCAAACTGTCAGGATGAATTCTAGCAAGAACAGCTTATCTCAAGGGACATCCAATAACACATCTTACCCCTTAATTGCCTTCAAAGTCAACCAAAGCACTTTCCATGGGGAAGAAATCTGGAAACACTACTCAGGGAAATCGGTTTGAATTTTCTTCAAACCAATGCTGGGAACAGACACTGATGGAAATGTTAAATACTTTTCCATCACATATTGGGATTCTCGTCAGCAATATTTTTAAAATAATTAAATTGGCTCATTTTGGTGCCCTAGGTTCTGGCCCGATTTGATTTATGTTAAAATATGGAGATCAAAATGATATAAGCATTAATGTTAATTGATTAGTCAGCGCTTTCTTCTTTGTTGTTTCTATTTCTTGGTTGGAAGCTTTGCAGCAATCAAATAAAATTTTATCTTGTGCTCAATCCAGAGCTATTAAAGGAGCCAAATCAACTTTATAAGACTTATTGATTTACAAAATTACAGTTTTATAATATGCAAACTCATGCTCATCAGAATATTATGATACAGGCAACTATTCTTTCCCAATGTTGTCATTGTTTGGACTTCGGATTTGCTTTTTTCCTGTGCTTGAACCACCCTCATATCATTGCATGAGTAGCTTCTTCTCACCTTTCAGGCTCCAAATCAAATGTCACCTTCTCAGAGAGGCCAAACCCGACCATCCCCTGTCCAGCATGGTCTCCACCATCACCCTGTCACATTCATGAGATCGCTGAGTTCTTTCCTTGGAGGCACCTGAACGTTGTCTGAAGTTTACTTGCCCATTGATGGCCTTCCACCATTAGAATCTGAGCCGTACAAGGGCAGGGGACGGGTCATCTTGTTTTCTCCTCTGCTCCTCGTGTCTTCCAGCGTGACAGACTCATAGCAGGCAGAGTTGCCCTTGAGTTTCTGCCTTGCAACTGTGTTATAAACGGACCCAGCCCTGGCCCCTGGCAAGCACAGACATACTCTACTGCTCAGCAGTTCTCTTATGGGCGCTGCAGTGGGATCATCTCATTTGGCTGGGGGAGTTGGAAACAAAAAAGTGGCAACCTAGAGGGTGTCGAGAAAGAACTACTTGCTCCTTAAACCTAACCCTACCCTGACCTAAGTGCTTCCAGGGTTCCTTGAAGGTAGTTATGAAGTGGCACCTCATTTCCCACTGGCCACACTTCCTTGGCCCTGTAACCTTCTTGGGCACGCCATGAGAAAAAGGGCTGGCCGACTTAAGGAAGATTCAGACATTTCTGTGTTTTCTCTTTCTAATGCTATCCCAATACCGTAACGTGACACACGCCCTTAGCAAATTACGAGCCTGAAGCTGGTCTCTCTTTCCTACTCTGTTCTCTAAGGACCAGCCCCATGTACAACATTAGCTGTGAATCCATAGGGAGCACAGTGATCCAAACAAAGTCCAAGCTGACTTGTCTTCCCATTTTAGAGATGGAAGCATCAAGTAACATCGCTGGTCTCTAGGTCCTTGCCTTTCCTACTTGATTAAGGAAAGCAAGGCAATGGAAATACGAGTGGAAAACAGTTTTCTTAAGACCATTTCAAAGCAGATAATTTCAGGGTTCCTATGCAATATTTTGTACGGGCAATAACAACACGGCCCTAAATTAATAGTGAATAGCTGGGGACAAGGCATACTGGTCAGTCAGGGTTTTGTTTTCAAAAGGGTCAGTCCAAAGTCTCAAAGACTAAGATTGTAGCAGACTTCTTGTTGACCCCATGACCCCGGCAAACAGCTAATTCTTTGGTAACAAACTAGAACTCCTTATTTTGCGAAGGTTCATGGCTATATGACGAAACAAACTAATTTCCCCAGGTCCCTTGTAACTAGGTATGTGCATGCGAGTGACAGTGACAAGCTACCACCAGATCATGGAGTGGGCACGGCCTCCCCTCCCCTTCCCGCTGGCTGGAATCGGACACGGTGCTGAGCCAGCCTGAGGCACCAGGGGGACAGGAACACCCGAGGGATGGAAAGGGCAGGAGAGAAGCCAGCTCGCCAGAGCCCCAGTTCCTAGCCTTCGGGAGCCACATATCGCCCACTGCTTAGCCTCGCTCGTTGCATGAGAAAGGGACCCTGCCCATCTCGTCTGAGCCACTGGCAGCTTTAGCTTCCCTTCCAGGGGTCAAATGGCCACGCCAACACCACCAGCTTTCCGTGGTGATTCTGAAGCTGCTGCATCATTATTTCAGTGGCTTTAGGATGGGAAAATCATAAACCTTTTGAGGTCAATCAGACCGTCAAGGTTCGCCTGTCTCTCACTCCATCGATAAGGAAACTGAAGCTAGAGGGAACAAACGAACTCGAGCCCCGCAGGTAGCTGGCAAGCAGGCCTGGCGCTCGGGTCTCCTGAATCTCGGTTGTTCGTTTCCTTTAAGGCCCACTTAGCACAGCTCCTGGGAATGGCTCTGGGGCTCCCTCTGGGAGGCCTGGCCAACTTACCCAAAGGCTGGGGCCTTCTTTTTCCTAAGGACCTACCAACAGCTGCTACCCTGTGCCTACTGACTGGGCTGCTCCACGACCTCCAGAGGGACCAGGGGAGGCACCTGCCTGGTTCGGGGCCTCGCTGGGGGGTGACTGAGAATCAGGACCCACGCCTTTACTTTTCTTGCTGAGCCTGGCCCTGAAAGTCTTCCACCGATTCTTTTTCCTGTGCCCTAGCACTGCGGCATGTGTCTAAGACCCCGCACGTTGGCAGCTGCAGGCTCAGAGAGCACCTACTTAATGACTTCATTCTATGAGCAGCCATTATCACCCACATGTAATTCGATAATATAAGAAATTTGCTATAATAACTAGCAGTAGGTAGGGGTAACTTCGACTGTCAGGGGAACAGCACAGAGAACAAAGAAATCGGTTCATTTCAAGGTCTCCTATTGACCAGGTGTCCAACAAACAGCTCCCTTTGGACAAAGGGCATTGGAACAGTCGTGATTAAGGCAGCTGCCTGAAGTCCCATGGAAAGTGGGAGAAGTGGGAGGTAAAATCTAACCATGAGCATACAAGGTCCTTAGGTTTAGCCTTGCAGTACACTGAAATACGCTTAAGAAACTAAGAGCTTATATTTAAATTGTGCAAAATCCTGTATTTTATGCACAACTATCACATATTTCTTACCATCCTCATTTTCATCAAAAACAGGGGGTTTGCTTGAAGTATTGGCTCCCATGGTCGTCTGCCCAGACCTGGATCCTCCAGTTACATAATCTTGGCAGAAACTTTCATCTTCACTCAACAGAGGTCTGGAAGCCTTAGCTAGACATCAAGGAGAGAACAGGGAATGATAGCTTTATAATACCTCACAAATGGGGTATACGCTTAACATGTTTCTTTTCCCCTTCCCCTGAGCTTGATCATGGTCCTTACTGCAAAGACAGATGAAATGTTATTTAATGAGATAATATGTAAAGTAGTTTCACTGCATAAGTGCTCGATAATTGTTAGCTACTCTGAAGTTCAAATTAAGTAATGTATGTGAGAGCTAAAAAGTCCTGGAAAAATATACATTTATGGCTTCTTCTTTTTTTTTTTTTAATTTTTAAACCTAATTGCATTTTACTTTGCTGCTTTGGCCAGATGGCTCAGTTGGTTGGAGCAACGTCCATCTGGGACACCAAAGGGTTGCAGGTTTGATTCCCGGTCAGGGCACAGACCTAGGTTGCAGGTTCGATCTCTGGTGGGGTAGTGTACAGGAGGCAATGGATTGATGATTCTCTCTCACAGTGATATTTCTCTCTCTCTCCCTCTCTCTCTCTCTCTCCCCCTCTCTCCCTCCCTTACTCTCTCTGAAATCAATAAGCATATCCTTGGGTGAGAAAAAAAATAATTTTACCTTCCTTGAAATTGGTAAAAAGAGGCAGCATCCAGAGTTCTGGTTCTAAAACTGACACTGAGAATGGCTTTGGGCAGTGACCTCACATCTCACCTGTAAAATGGGGAAACGACAGTGCCTTCCTCAAAAATCACAAGCCCAGATGCCTATAAGGGCCAGGCAGAAATGCAAATCAGTGAACCAGACCAGAAGACATTAGTGCCTGGTGGGGACACTGGCAACATGGAAAAGACAGACTCCATCTAAAAGAGGTCACTGCCCTGAAATCTAAGAGATTGCTGCCAAGTAGAAAGATGGGCCCAGGAACCAGACCTTCAGATCTACCAAAAATGGGTAAAGATGGAGATTTTATACAAAGTATTTAAAAATTCATTTTTAGCTATATTACCTGAGCTACTTGCATGCATGGAAGAAATATAGCTCATGGGATATAGTTAATGTAACGTATGGAAGGCAACTAGCACAATGCCTAGCACATAACATGCAAAGAATAAATGTTAGCTACTGCTATTTTTAATAGTAGCAGTATTTCCTTATCATGTATTATTTTTAATTGACTTTTAGAGAGAGAGAGAAAGGGAGAGAGGGAGAGAGAAACATCGATGTGTTGTTTCATTTATTTATGCATTCATTTAATTTGACACCTGGTGACTGGTTTCCTCTTGGACTTTTTTTGGCATGAAGGAAACACAGATGAGAGACATCATTGAAGAAAGTGTCCCAAGGGAACCTGGCCTAAGGATGTTATTGAAAAAGAACTTGAGAAGCCCCTCAACAAGCCTAGAACAAAAGCTTATTTTCCAGCCAGGAAAACGTAAGTAAAGCCTTCATTTGGAAGGCAGACTCATTAAGGAAATGCTACTTTTCATACTAAAAGCCAACTGCTGGCAACGTGCCTTATGAACTTTAAAAATAACCATTAAACCGAGAGCAAAGAGTCAGCAATCAGGAAGCAACCAATTAAAAGGTATGGGATTGGGCAGGGAGAGGCAGGCGGTAACAGGTGGCTGGAGGACGCCCAGGGGGATTACGGAGATCAGGAAAACAGAAAGAACCCAACAGTCTTTCCAGGCTAAAAGACAAAGGGCTTTTAATTCCAGCAGAAGAGGGGGTCGGAGGAAGCAAGTGAGATGCCTCAGTGTTTGGCTGTGGGCTGGGAAGGACCCATCAGGGTGCCCTGTGTGTTCTATTATTGCATTTAGAGTCCAGACTAAGTGGGAACCAGTGTGAAGGCTTGCAGCACAGATGACATTAGAGAGGACTGATCCTAAAGAGAACACTGATTTTAAGGAATTGCGATTGTTAACACAGCCGACAGGGCGGGGAGCTACATTCTCGTTTATTTTTTGTATCAAGCCTCAGGACCCAAGTTTTCACACCGCACCCCAAGCCTGTCATTCTTATATATGTTCTTCACACCTTGGGATTCTCTTAAGTAGCCCATCTTCCTGCAGCCAAGCCCTGACCTTGCAAGTTGTCAAATCAGAAAGAGAAAGTGAGAGGGATATTACTGCAATTTGCCACATTTCAGAATTTCATTTGGATGTGCAGACAATTTTGTTCAGCAAAGACCCAGTGATTTTTAGCAGGAAGAAGCTATGGAAACGGGAGGGAGAGGTGGATGGAGTTATTAGGTGGCGGCTTCTCCGTCGCACCTGGCACACCCAATCCAGTTTAGCACTGTCTGTCTCTTCTCCCCACATGCAGAACCAAATTAGACAGCTTTCCCTCTTGTCCTGAAAGAAATCAACCTTTCTCTGCTAGAAAAATGGAGACACTTCCCCCCCCCCCCGCCCCATTCTGCTGAATGGGGCCCAGAGAACTATAGGACTGACTCCTACCAAACCTAACACCCTCTGACCTGGTAATAAGTCTGCAGTGTCATGTAAGCATCGTTTCAAGATGTCAAGAGGACAGTCACCACCCATGGAAATGAACCTCCTAAACATAGGAAATATAAGAGAAAGAGCTATGTGTTTTATAAGAACACAGAAAATTTCCAGATTCTACCTTGACCTGGCCAATTATCAGACTATTCACTGCAGACTCCTCTCTGATGTGAGCATTTGACCTTCGGCTTATACTTTGGGGGCCGTCCACAGGTGAGCTTTTCCAAGCAGCTAAGGCCCCCTAGGTACACACCTGCCATCTTCAGGAATTGAAGACTCTAAGTTGTGATGCAAGAAAGTTGCAACTTCCCACAAAACTGTTTACATTTCATCGCAACAGCATGTGCCCAGGCATAACTATTCTGTTTGCATTTGAAAACCAGAACCTCTTAAACTGAGAAAGACTTAGAACCAGAGGGAAAAAAGAAAAGATCATTAAAAACACCCAAGTCAACACCGCTCTCGGTTCCAGTGTTTATATGTCACCATCTTTGCTTCATCATTTTTATGTATTCAAAAATTACAGGTAAGCATGATCTCCACCTCAGCCCTCAGGCCAGCCTCATTCCCCCTCATCCCCCTCATGCCTCCCAAAGACAGCCACCGTCCTGAACCTGGGACACCTTTTACAGTCCACCTTCTACGATCGCACAGCGTGACATGCGTTTTAAAGCAAGTCGCCTAAATGACATCCTAGAGTAGGTATGTTTTGCATCTTATGATCATGTAGGTTGCTGATGCCCGCAGCTGATCCTGCCTGTGAAGCGCTGCACCCAGGCCACTGTGTGAATACCCCACGTTTTATTTATCTGCGTTCAAACCCTTCAGCTGGGGTGGGAATAATCCTTGTGGAGATGAAGCCAACCTCAAGGGAAGTTTCTGCTTATTTAGAAGCTGAGTAAAAGAAACAAGCAGACACGCTCCAGCGCTCACCTCCGCCCAGCCAGCATGTGCCGGAGTCGGGGCGTGTGTCTGGCCCCGAGTCGGCGGGAGCGGGGGGCGGGGGGCCGGGGGGCCAGGTAGGGGACAGCGTGGCTAGGATGCTGGACCGGTCCCCGCCCTCTCTGGTTGTGGTGGTGCCCGGACCGCCTGCCTTTGTCTTATTTCTGCTCCCCTTTAACTTCCTAGCTCCCCAGGGAGCGCCCTTAGTCTGCAGGGTCCTTAAACAGAAAAAGAGCGTCGGGGCCACCACTCACCTCGATCTCGCTTCTGCGCTCACGCCTTCCGAGGAGCTCGGACCCGTGCTCAGCAGGGAGCTCCCAGGGCCGCGGCGGGAGCGGGAGAGGCACCCAGCGCCCGCGCGCGGGCGGCGGGGCGGGGCGGGGCGGGGCGGGGCGCGCGGGGCGGGGCCGGCGGGGCGGGCGCGCGGCACCTGCGGCCGGGCTGCGGGGGGCTCCGGGCGCCGCCGAGCGCGCAGCGCCCCCTGGAGGCGCGGCTCCGGGGCTGGCTCGGGGGGCGGGGGCGGGGGCGGGGGCGGGGAGCCGCTGACCAGCCCGCGTCCCCAGAAACGGAAAGCAGTCGCCCGGGGTCCGGGATCCCCGCGGAAAGACGGTGCTGAAGACAGCGCCGCGCGCGCGGCTGGAGCTGGTGGCCGGGACCCCGCGGCGCCCTGGCACCGTCCCGAGCCACTTGGATGCATGGCGCTCCCCAACTTCCCGGGCGGAGGCCCTGTTCCCCCGACGTGACCCCCTTCCCCTCCAAGAAATCCCGGGCGACGCCACCGAGTTTGGTGGGTACAGGGGGTGGCGGGTATGAGCCCGCAGATCTGAGATGGAGAGAGACAGGATTTCCTTTCCGACTTCCCAGGGGTAATTACGGGAGATCCTAGAGGGCTGAGAATTGCACAGGACCCGGCAAGAAGGATCTCGTACCGTTTATGACCTAGCAGACGTCCTCGTTTTACTGCTGGGGAAACTGAGGCACAGAGAAGGAAACTACTTGCCCGGTATAACATAGCAACTAATGGAGAGAACCCTTTGTGGACCCAGGTCCTGGCTCCCAGGCCCCCTTTCCCCACCCATCTTAGCCACCCCCATTCTCTGCTGTGGAGGAGAGGGCTGGGGACAGGGGTCCAGGGGTGAAGGCAGCCTCCCTGGGAGTGTCTCTGTTCTCGCCCAGGGCAGCCCCCCCCCCCCCCCCCCCCCCCCCCCCCCCCCCCCGTCCTCCCCTTTGTAATAACCAACAGGATTGAAAGAACTTTTTACAGATTTCCCTCTATCTCGAGTCCCACACGCTAAGCCCCCCGAGAACTAGCGCCTGTTTCCTGCCAGTTTGCCCAGCTCCATCTGCAATCAGGGGTTCTCAGCTCGCTCCCCTCCAGCACACTGGCTCTCTGCTCTTTGCTGCCTTGCCCCCACCCCAGGACATTTGAATGGCTCTTCTTTACGGGTGGACATGGTTCTGGACTCCTCCTCATTCGGCGGCCAGCTCACCTTTCTCCAGCCCTGAGAGACCTTCCCGCAGCTCCTCACCTGGGTCACTCCCCCCCACTTCCTCCCCTGTCCACTCCACACTTACTCCTTCATCTCGCCTCTCATCAGAAACTGCAATTAATTTGCTATGTCACGTCTTTGCTGTTTCCTACCATTGAATGCAGGCCTTGCGAGGGTAGGAGTGACACCTCCATATATCCAGTGTTGAGCCAGTGTTTGGAACGTGGACTGTGTTTAATTAGATAACTAAATATTTGCTATTTCCGTCATGCTTATGCGGTGGCTAAAATCCTTCGATGGTGGGCAGTGGTGGGGTGGGGCGGGGACAGCTTCTATTCAGCTCCGGCATTTCCCTCCTGCGTGGAAGTGCCAGCTCAACATTGCCAAATATTCAGATTTTGAAAGAGAAGCTGGAAACAAGACGGTCTGTGCAAAATCGCCCATTACTTTAAAACATTGGCAGGTTTACAGAATGTTAGAAAATGTCTGTCGGACAAGATGCGTCTGTGGCTGGAAAGTCTTTCTCAGGCTCCCACTTTGTGATCTGCTGATGTAAAGTTCCACAGATGGCAGGAGCCAGGTGAGCTTGGTCCACATTTTCAGTACCAGCCCCTAGGATGGTGTCCGATGCATCTCAAATATCAGCAGAAATTGTTGAGGACATCAGTAGTCACCTTAGTTAAGAGCCCCGTAATTTACTCATTAAATATTTCAGAGTAATTCTCTTGTTACATCATGACCTACCCCCTTTCCTCTTTCTCTTATCTCGGCCATGCGCAGCGTTCCACGCTAGTACTTTGCCATCGCAATAACCCTGAACTTCAGTGAGCCCACTCTCTCATTTTGCATTTGGGGTCCTGAGAGAGGGATTTGCCCAAAGCGACACAGTGAGTTAGTGGCAGAGCTCAATAGAAACTTACCTTGTGTTGCCAACTCCTGTCTGAGAGAGGATCAGATGATATAAATGAACATTTAATGTGGAATTTGGGTCAAGTTGTAAAAGAGGGCAACCAAGTCCAGAAAAAAGAAAAAATTTTTTTTAAGGAAGAGGGTAGTCTTTTTAAGGCAAAGTTCAGGCACCTAGCTGTTGTTTTTGTTAACATCTGGTAGCTTACAGAACACTGGGGTTACCTTCATGGCATTGGGATACCCTACAAATTTGTTGGACCTGTGTTACCTCCCCCTCCCCCCAGAGATAATGATATTCATTTTATCACTGAGAAAACTGAGGTGGCAAGAAAGCGGGCCGAGACGGGAATGGAAGTCTCTGGAATTCTCTTTATTTGAGTGTCCTGGTTGGCACAAAGGGCTTTGGAGTCAGAAGTCTTTTATGCAAATGCCAGTTCCACCACTTAATGCCTCTGAGGTGATGGCCAAGTCCCTTAAAGGCCCTGAGCGTCAGTTTTTCAACTTCCGTGGAGGGGATAACGGCCATTCCTCCCAGCTATGATTGATACAGGATTAAATGAGATGATGCAATAATAATGTACTTGGCACGGTGCTACGCAGCGCAGGGTAGACACTCGGGAACGGTCAGCCTAACGTTAAGGATGTCATTCGTTAGCTGGTACCCAGGCTCGGCCCTAGTGATTCTCAGCTCTGTTCTATAAATCTTTCTTCTGTTTGTACAGCCACTTTCATTTAACATAAAACTGTTAATCAGTCCTAGTTTAGCCACGTAAAGGTTTGGCATCCCACAGGCTTAAGGAGAACTAGTGATTCTTACTCCCGCACCATATGCAGTCTATCACAGGCACACCTGTTTCAAGGAGCAGGTTGTGTTTTAATCTTTTATTCATCCAGCTGCTCATCCCCCTTGTCAGTCTTTCCTACCTAAACATAGCCTTTGGAGGAACCTGACTGTCACAGAGAACTCGGGAGACTAACCAGGCTAGATACTTAGGACAATCTCTGGAGCCCCCCAGAGGAGAGAAGAGTGAAGTGAAAAGTAAACCAGTGAGAAAGTCTTGTCCGGATAGATATCTAGAATTTTTTTAAATTTAAAAAAAAAAAAAAAAATCATGATGTTGTCTGTGTCCATGAGTCTTTGTTTTTTTTCTTTGCTTAATCCCTTCACCCTTCTCACCCAGCCCCCAGCCTGCCCCCCTCTGACAGCTGTCAGTCTGTTCGACATATCCGTGAGTCTGTCTCCACTTTGTTTATATGGTGACTGCCAGAGGGAAGGGGTTTGGGGGCAGGTAGAAGAGGGTGTAGGGGGCTCAGTGGCAATGGAAGGAGACTTGACTTGGGCGGTGAACACACAATATACAGATGATGTGTTGTAGAATTGTGCAGCTGAGACCTATAGAATTTTATTAACCAATGTCACCCCAATAAATTCAATACAAATAAATATTATGAAAAGTAAATTGTTATGCAGAGAATAAATAATTACATGTTAAATCCAGGAGCGATAAATATGGGAAGGAATATTTGCCAGGAGACATTGTTTCTAGTGCAACATAAAAACGCTAAACTAGAAAAAAAAATCATGTCTTATGGCATAAACATTAATGCCACACCGATCCAAACATACCCATTCATAGCTTGAAGTTGTCCTCTGTGTTCCACTACATTTCGAATAAAGTGACACTCTACTCCAGCAGACAAGCCCTTGTACTATTTCCTGCCAGTTTGCCCAGCTCCATCTGCAATCAGGGGTCCTCAGCTCGCTCCCCCTCCAGCACACTGGCTCTCTGTCTTTGCTGGCCTTGTCCCCACCCCAGGACATTTGAATGGCTCTTCTTTATGGGTGAACATGGTTCTGGACTCCTCATTATTCAGCGGCCAGCTCACCTTTCTCCAGCCCTGAGAGACCTTCCCGCAGCTCCTCACCTGGGTCACTCCCCCCCACTTCCTCCCCTGTCCACTCCACACTCACTCCTTCATCTCACCTCTCATCAGAAACTGCAGTTAATTTGCTATGTCACGTCTTTGCTGTTTCCTACCATTGAATGCAGGCCTCATGAGGGTAGGAGTGACACCTCCATATATCCAGTGCTGAGCCAGCGTTTGGAACACAGACGGTGTTTAATTAGATAACTAAATATCTGCTATTTCCATCATTCTTTTCATTTCTTCACCCGGGAGGAAAATACAAAGACATATCACAAGTCAAAGCAGTAACCATTCCGATGACATAAATGAGTGTTTATTAGGCTGTGTTTAGAGGAGGCTCAGAGAAGTAAATGATCGTTGGACATTGGGAATTTGCGGTTTGGGTGAAAGTAGTAATTACAGACTGAGATGGGCAGGCGCCTAGCAGGAGGCCCTGGAGAGCGCTGGCGGAGTGGGTTCGCTCTGCCCAAAGGAGCCGGGAGCTTCAGTAACGTGGGATCAGTGTCATGAAGGGTGAAGGGAGGGCCACTAGACAGAGAGCAGGGATTCCAGAGCTGAAGACTGGAGCCACACAGAAGCATAATATTTGGGGAGAGATATAAAAAATTTAATGCGACTGGAACATCAGGAGTACGGTGTGAGCGAGAGAGGGTGGGGAAAATTTAAAGAACCAAATATGCTCTGGAAAACAGCTTAAAGTTTAAACAGAACACAAGGGCAGGCCCTCAGGTGTGTGCAGCAGGAACATGGGCCTCGTCAGAGATGCGGTTTAGCGGGATCCCTGCGCCCTCCCCATATTTTCTCATGGTCTGATAAGGAAATTGTTCTCAGTTATTAAAACAATGAGTTCTCTCTTGTAAATAATAAAATTCTCCTTAGTTATAAAATAAGTAATCAGATCCTAGCACAATGTTTCATATTTAGCAAGTTTTGAAATATTTGTTGAATTCAAGTTCATGTTCAGTTTACATAGTTTGCCCGCTTTTGCCAATGTGGTCACTTTTATTTTATTTTATTTTATTTTATTTTATTTATTTTATATTTTTAAAATATATCTTTATTGATTTCAGAGATTGGAAAGGAGAGGGAGAGAGAGAGATAGAAACATCAATGGTGAGAGAGTCATTGATCGAGTCCACAACCCAGGCATGTGCCCTGACCGGGAATCAAACACTGATCTCCTGGATCCTAGGTCGACGCTCAACCGCTGAGCCACGCCCAGCCAGGGCAATGTGGTCACTTTTATAAGCTGCATGCCTTGACCCCTGGAGGTTTCTCTTAGATATCACCTTTGCAAAGACCATTCTTTTTTTTTTTTCCAGTTTCATAGAATGATTGCTGTTTGGAGTTTCTAAACCACCTTTACACCTTCTGTAGCCTCAGGTTCATGATTTCTGTAATAGCCCATCCGGCAGTGTTTATCATTTGTCTGTAGTGGGGACCATGCCACGACAGGAGCTGGGGACATAAAGGTCAATAACCCAGCCCCAGCTCCTGAGCAGCAAGCATTCTGGCGAATGCACCATCCATATCACACTGTCTTCATCTAATTTAATTGAGAGAGGGGGAACAGCAGGATGTAACAGGAACCTTTCATTGCCAGAGTCCAAAGTAAAACACATAATATCCAACCACTCTACGCTTACTAGAAATAATCAGCCGAAAAAGAGAGAGGGTATGAGTTAAAGCACAGCTGAAATGAACATTTGTGCTGCCTCCTGTCTGGACACAGCCATGTGCTTATTTATTCCACAGTGTTCGTTGAGATGTGAATGGTTTAATTGCTCTTCAGAAAACTTGCACATTAGAGTACTGTTGTTGAGAAGAAATAAGTTAGCGTCAGGTAGACCTGGGTCATCTCCTGATCCCACCTCCTGAAGTTCATGCCCTTGTGCATGTCGTTTCGACTCAGAGTCTATTAGTCCTACCTGCTCCCGGGGGGGGTGTTGTGAGGGTTCAATGAGATAATACATGAAAGCACTCAGTGCAGTGTGTGGTGCAGAGGGGTCCTAATTACTGCATTATTATTATTATTATTTTATTAGACCAATGTCTCTCTTTTGAACAAAAAGTGTGAAAGCATGTCCATCTCACTGCAACCTCAACAGCACCGTCTCTTTTCAAAGACCCCTGCCAGGAGAGGTGGGTATGACCACACCAAAGGAGATAGGTGCTTTATCAAAGAGCTCTCCATCTGCTGAAAATTGAGGCAAGTTAGCTGGCAATTTCAATGCAGGATGCCAGGGCCCTGATACCAGAAGTTAGGGTGCCTCGTGAGCACATACAAGAAGTGCACAGTCTTGTCCGGGGCTGTCAGCAAAGGTGTCACAGAAGAATCGCAGCCGAGCTCGGTCCTGAAGGTAGAGTGCAAGTCGGCTGTGCAAAGGGAAGGGGAAGGGAGCGCTCCAGCCAGAGGGAACAGCAAAGGAGAGCGGGTTGAGATCAAGGGCACCCTGGGGCGTTGGCCAGGTTGTGGAGGAGGCAGGCACGGCACAGAGAGAACAGCAAGTGTTAATATCCTGGATGTGACAGAGGCAATGTGCACTCCTGTCACTTTATCTAATCTGCGCGGCAAACCCATAAATTATGTGATGCTATCTTCTGTTTTCAGAACAGAAAGTAGAAACTCATATGGTACAGGTAGGTTTCCCAAAGTCCCAGCTCGGGGTCACTGCAGAGTCAAGGTCCTTTCCACTATACTGCAGGCTTCCTGTCTGCATAGCGTGTGTGTGTGTGTGTGTAAGGGGATGTCATTCTGTATCATAAACGTAATGATTAAAACCACAACCTTAAAAAGAAAACATTCCCATAAAGTTGTTTTAAAGCCAGGAGATTTAAACCCAGCTTATCTGATGCCAGCTCCTCGTTATTCGACCAAGTGACCTATAAACGACCGCTCAAAATATGTCATTTAATTTCTTAAAAATTTCCTGCATATTATAAGGACAGAAATCACATACTCACATCCTGACTGTTCTGTGTGTCATTAGTCTACACCTCACTCCTATGAGATCGAATGGGGGAGGCGCACTCTTATTTACCTTTAAACAATTTAACTTGAGTCCCGAGGTCACGGGTTCCCTCCCCAGGCCTTTCCTCTCAACACACACACGCACACGCACATGCACACGCACACGCACATGCACACGCACACGCACATGCACACACACATGCACACGCACATGCACACGCACATGCACACGCACATGCACACGCACAGGCATATATTAGCACATCCAGGAGCATGTAGGGGAGCAGGCGGTGGACTTGTATTTCCCTGGATAGCGTAGCAAACTAGTAAGTGCTCATCTACCTTCCCCCCCCTTTCCTTTCTCTTAGTGTTTTCTTAATACGTATGTATTTGCAATGTGCCGACCTTACATGTGACCCAGACGTGAAGGGAATGGCATGGAGTTGTGCTCTTACAATGGAAGATACTTCTGATAAAATCATATTTTTAATTGCCTAGGGAGCTATTTTAAAATATGTGTGTATATTTCATGTTTAGGGTGAACATTGAGTTTCATTGAACTAATGTAGGGGTTTTTCTTGTCCTGGAGTCTTGTTCTTAAATTTGTGATCTCCTGGAATAATGTTTTTGTTTTTGTTTCCTTAAAAACATTGCCCCGCTTAGCACCAAATTGTGTCTTGCTGCAGCCTGTCCATGCTGTAATTAGGAATATTTTCCCCCAGGCTGGTTGCAGCCTTTTCAATATTTGGAGGCTATTTTGTTGAAAAATTTAGAAAAGGCAAATATGAAATAATCCAGGGTACCAGTGAAACAAGGAAATTGGGTGATATCTTCAAGTGTCCATGAAATTAGGGTGAAATGCTGTCCTCTGCTCCTCTCAAAGCATCCCCCCAATTAACCCACATCCAAGAAAGCACCTCCCAACTAACCCACACCCGAGAAAGCACCCTCCCAACTAACCCACACCCGAGAAAGCACCCTCCCAACTAACCCACACCCGAGAAAGCACCCTCCCAACTAATGCCCATCGGAGAAATCACCCTTCAACTAATGCACATCCGAAAAAGCACCCCCCAATTAACACACACCCCAGAAAGCACCTCCCAACTAACACACATCCAAGAAAGCACCCCCCAGCTAACACACATCTGAGAAAGCACCCCACAACTAACATACATCTGAGAAAGCACCCCACTCCCCGCAACTAACGCACATCTGAGAAAGAGTGCCTGTGGTCCCCAGAGGCACCTGTCCCGGTTTTCTCAAATTTTGTTTAATCCATCATTTTGCACATTCCTGGGTATGGAAGTGACTTGCACTTGAACAGCTTACAATACTGAACAATAAAAAAGAAAGGAATCAAAGAAAGAGAAATTGTGCATTTCGCTTTTTTATGTCCCAAAGTAGGCCAAATCTTCTGAATGCCAGTTAAATTCATGAAGCATCACTTCTGAGTCAAAATTCTGTCCTACAAACCCTGTTGTTAGTAGTTTTGAAGTCATTTCAAATATATATTATTTTACGATGGCCATTTTTGGGCGAGTGCTTTTAATAATTTGTTTCTATAGAAAGTGACTCAGGACCTAGAGGGCGGTGGTAAAGATCCAGCATTTTGAAAGGAGCCTTTTAGAAGAACCAGATGGAGTACCTTGAAGCTGAATTACTAAAGCAATTTGAGTGCACTCGTCATAGTCAAAGAGGTGTTTTCTCAAAAAGTGTCTATAAATTGTTCAGATCAGCATGACACAGTTCACAATAACTTAAAGAAAATTCTACATGTGAAACACTGTCATTTGGTTCTACCTAAAGTCCACATGATTTTAGTGACAATCCAAGACAGGGTCTTATTTTCCTAGGTGGTGTCTCTCTTGTTCTAAGTAGTAATAATAATAATAATAATAATAATAATAATAATAATAATAGAAAGGAGAGAAATAAATGAAAACTCCCCAAAATAATAACAACCATTTAGTGTTTTTATGTGCCAGGCAGTGAGCCAATACTTCATTTACACTGCCTGGTTCAACGATATCGGTACCAATTTCCAGTCAAGAGTACCGGGGCTTAAAGAGGTCAGAGAGCCCGGCCGGTGTGGCTCAGCGGTTGAGCATCGACCTAGGATCCAGGCGATCGGGGTTCGATTCCCGCTCAGGGCACATGCCCGGGTTGCGGGCTCGATCCCCTGTTGGGGGCCTGCAGGAGGCAGCTGATCAATGACTCTCTCATCACTGATGTTTCTATCTCTCTCTCCCTCTCCCTTCCTCTCTCTGAAATCAATGAAGACATATTAAAAAAAAAAAAAAAAGTTGGCTGGTTTGTTCTGCCAAATTTGCCTTTGCACTAATATTTGAGAAATACGCACTGACAGGATTACGGCAGTTATATTTCCAGTTCTTAATAGAGTAAATATACACAGATGTATTTCTATAACTAGAATAAACAGAAAATGTCAGTAGAAAGTTGAAAAAACTATTTCTGGGCACTTTCAGGCAACAAGAAAGAAGATTTCAATGAATCTCAGCATTGAATGGCAAGCATTCTTTACTCTTTTGCAAACTTTACTTGGATGATCAGACCATTAGTTTACCTCGGTCATTCAAATGCCTGTACGAAGTGTTCACCTTTGTAGTAACCCTGCAGAAATGGGATCAGACAAACAGGAGTTCAACCAATGGTCCTGAACTCCAGCAATAGAAACGCAGGCCCTTCCCAGGGTCAATCTCAGTCTGTGCCTGGTCATCAGTCCAGGACCAAAATGATCACAACTTACTGGGTCATGAGTTACACCTGCCATTTTTCCATGCTGAGCGCTGCTTCTGCCCTAAGAAAGTTGGGTACCAAGCAGAGATGGAGCATATACAAAGGCAGATTAAGAATTCTAAATAGCATCCCCCTCTTCATTCCCAACTATAGATATTTCTTTCTTTTTTTTTTTTTAAATATATCTTTATTGATTTCAGAGAGAGGAAAGGAGAAGGAGAGAGAGAGAGAAACATCAATGATGAGAGAGTCATTAATCAAGCCTGCAACTGGGCATGTGCGCTGACCGGGAATCGAACCCCTATCACCTGGATCCTAAGTTGACACTCAACCACTGAGCCACGCCCAGCCGGGCCCAACTGTAGATATTTCTATAAGGCCTTTCAAAAGTACAGAAGGGGCACATCCAAGTAAAAGCTTCAGGTTTAAAAAAAAAATGTTTTTATTGAGTTTGAGAGAAAGAGGAAGGGAGAGGGAGAGAGAGAAAAACATCCATGTGAGAGAGAAAGATCGATGGGTTGCCTCCCACACCCGCAACCTGGGTGTGTGCCTTGACTGGGAATCGAGCCAGTGACCTTTTGGTGCATGGGATGACGCCCAACTAACTGAGCCACACTGGCCGGGGCAAAACTGGAGTTTTAGTCAGGGTGCTCTATAGCCAACACCTTTCTTATCTGTGGCACAAAGCATTATATGTCTCTTTTGGCACCAGAGGGCTTGGGGAATAAATGATATACTGTGCTTCAGTATAATTCCTTAGTTAATAGCAGCAGTATGTAAAAATGATGATAATAAACATTATTGGTCGATCGTGATTATTGCTTGTGGTTTGTGGCAGAGCGGCTTATTTTCCCCAGTTAGTTCTAATTTACAACAGACAGACTTTCCTTCTTACAGTCCATAATTATCTGCAAATTACGTTCTTCCAAATTATTGGTTGGGTAAGAACAAAATATCCATTGCTCTTGCTGTATATTAACTTGATAATATGGCACAAATAACCTTTGTGTTATAAATGGTTCCCTTTCATCCCAGATGCAACTAGAGAGTCAAAGAAAATGATGTTGTAAATGAAGAGAGGCATTCTTTCTGCTTTCTGGAGTGAATACAGTACTGCCAGTGTTCAATTCTTTCTTCCCTTCCAGAGCTCCCACTGACACTGCCCGATTGTGCAGCCCTGATAATTTCTCACAGAGGCCTGGTAACACGTGAAGGGTTATATTTTTCTGGTGATAAAGAGACATAACAGCCTTCTTTACAAACCTGAAAATTCAATAATTCCTGATTTTGTGGGGTTTTTTTTGGAAAGTTAATGCTATAAGTCAAGGTAAATGTCTTTTTGAAATCTCAGTTTTAAGTTAGTTTTCTTTTTTATTATCATTAAAAAAAACATAACATGGACTCCAACCTCTTAACAATTTTTTTTTTTTTTGAATCCTCACTGGAGGATATGTTTTTATTGATTTTAGAGAGAGAGAAAGGGAGAGGGAGAGAGAAACTTCGATGTGAAAAAGACATTAATCGGTTGCCTCCCATACTTGCCCCAACTGGAGATTGAACCCAAAACCTGGGCATGTGCCCTGACCGGGAATCGAACTCGCGACCTTTTGGTGTAGGGGATGATGCTCTAACCAACCGAGCCACACGGGCCAGAGCTTAACAAATTGTTAAGAGTACAGCACAGTATTGATAGCTATATGCATAATGTCCGTCAGGACCCTAGAACTTCTGCATCTTGCGTGACTGACACATTGAAGGGCAGCTCCCCCTGTCCCCCCAGCACACGGGGCCCATCATTTACTTCCTATGCGTTTAACCACTTCAGGCACCTCATGTAAGTGAAGTCACGAAATATTTGTTCTTCTGTGTCCTTGTTTCACTTACCATAATGTCCTCAAATTCACCCGTGACGTGGCATATGACAGGGTTTCCTTTTAATAAATGAACAAAAGTTGACTGTCGGTATGCCCCGCACTTTCTGAATCCATCCCCCTCTTGGTGGACATACAGGCTGCAGTCAGGCCTTGCCTCTTGTGGACAAAGCCACAGTGATCCTGACTTCAATTCTTTTGGAAACTCAGAACTGGAATTGTTGAATCATATGGTGGTTCTACATTTAATTTGTTTAGGAAATGCCATACTGTTTTCCCACAGTGGCTGCTCTACTTCGCATTCCCACCAACAGTGCACAAGAATTTCAATGTTTGCACGTCCTCGGTAATATTTGTTATTTTCTGGGGTGGGTGGTTGCTTGTTGTTTGTTTGGATAATGGCCATTCTAGCAGGTGTGAGGTGACACCTCCCTGTGGTTCTCTATCACATAAAGTGATAGAGATGTTGAGAATCTTTTCACATGCCTGTTGGCCATTTGCATGTCTTCTTTGGAGAAGTGTCTGTTCAAGTCCTTTGCCATTTTTAAGGATCAGGTTATTTTGTTCACTATTAAGTTGTAGAAGCTCCTTATATATTTTGGAATATTAAGCCTTTATCAGATAAATGATTTGTAAATATTTTCACCCGTTTTATAGGCGGCCCTTTCACTCTGTCGACTGTCCTGTGGCTGTGCAGAAGCTTTGAAATTTGATGCAGTTCCACTAGTCTGGTTTTGCTTTTATTGCCTGTGCTGTTGGTGTCAGACATAAGCAAGAAATCATTGTCAAGGCCAATGTTAGGAAGCTTTCCCCCTGTTTACTTCTGGGAATTTTACAGTTTCAAGTCTCACATTTTAGTCTTTAATCTATTTTGAGTTGATTTTGTTTATGATGTAAGATAGTTGTCCAGTTTCATGTCCACTTTCCCCTGCACCATTTTTTTTGAAGAGACTATTTTTCCTCCATGATGTGGTCTTGGTACCATTGTTGAAGATCATTTGTAAGGGTTTCTTTCTGGGCTATTTTTCCCCATTCGTCTATATGTCTGTCTTTATGCCAGTACCATATGGTTTAGGTTACTGTAGCTTTGTAATATGTTTTGAAATCAGAAAGTGTAAGGCTGGCAGTTTTGTTCTTTTGCAAGATTTTTTGGCTATTCAGGGTACTTTAAAGTTTAATATGATATTTAGGGTTTTGTCTATTTCTGTGAAAAATAGCATTAAGATTTTGATAGGGATTACATTGAATCTGTAGGTCACTTTGAGTAGTGTGGCCATTTTAACAATATTAAGCCTTCCAGTTGCTGAACATAAGATATATTTCCATTTGTTTCTTCTTTAATTTTTTTTTAGCAATGTTTTATAGTTTTCAGTGTATAAATCTTTTGCCACCTTGATTAAGTTTATTTCTAAGTATTTTATTCTTTCTGATACTATTATAAATGGGATTGTTTTCCTTAATTTTCTTTTCAAATTATTTGGTGTTAGTGTTTAGGGATGCAACTGATTTTTGTGTATTGATTTATACCCTTCAACTCTGCTGCATTCATTTATTAGTTTTAACAGGCTTTTTTTGGTGTGTGTGGAAACTTTTTTCTTGCCTAATTGCTCTAATTAGTACTTTTAGTACTGTATTGAATAGAAGTGGTGAGAATGGGCATCCTTGTGTTAGTTCTGATCTTATAGGAAAAGTTTTTCATTTTTCATCATTGAATATTAGATGTGGGCTTTTCATATACTGACTTTGTTATGTTGAGGTACTTTACTTCTATTTTTATTTTCTGGAATAGTTTTATCATGAAAGGGCGTTGAATTTTGTGAAATATTTTTTCTACATCTGTTGAGATGATCATGTGATTTTTATCCTTGTGTTAATGCAGTGTGTTCTGTTGATTGCTTTGCATAAGTTGAACCATCCCAGCATCCCCAGGATAAACCCCACCTCGTCATGGTGTGTGATTATTTTAACGTGCTGTTAAATTCTGCGCACTAATATTTTGTTGAGAATTTTTTCATCTATATTCATCAGGGTTACTGGCCTGTAATTTCCTTTTCTTTTAGTGTGCTTTGCTGGTTTGGTATCAGGGCAATGTTGTCCTCATAAAATGAGTTTACAAATGTTTAAAAGGGATTTGACGTTAATTCTTTTTCAATTTTTGAAAGAGTTGAGAATAGTTACTGTTATTCTTTTTTAAATGTTTGATAAAATGCCCCCCAGTGAAGTCAAATGGTCCTGGGCTTTTCTTTGTTGAGAGGGTTTGATTATGGATTCAATCTCCTTGCTAGTTATAGGTCTGTTCATATCTTCTATTTCTTTATGATTCAGTCTTTTTTTTTTTTTTTTTTAATATATCTTTATTGATTTCAGAGAGAGGAAGGGAGAGGGAGAGAGAGAGAGAGAGACATCAATGATGAGAGAGTCATTGATCGGCTGCCTCCTGCAAGCCCCCAGCTGGGGATCGAGCCTGCAACCCGGGCATGTGCCCTGACCAGGAATCGAACCCTGATCTCCTGGATGCTAGGCCGACGCTCAACCTCTGAGCCACTCCCGGCCGGGCTTCATGATTCAGTCTTGAGAGGTCATATGTTTCTTGAAATTTATCCATTTCTTCTAGGTTATCCAATTTGTTGGTATGTACGTAATTATTCATAGCAGTCTCTTTGTTTATTTATGCTCTAATTTGTTTACTTATTTATTTATATATATATTTTTTGTTGAAAATATTACAGATATTCCTTTTTCTCCCCATTGACCCATTCCTCCCTGTCCCACCCCCCTCCCCAGTCCCTCTCCCCACCACTGTCCATGTCCTTGGGTTGTGCATATCTGCATATAAGTTCTTTGGTTACTCTCTCCCCCTCCACCCACCCGCCCTCCTCCATCCCTCTGACATTCGTCAGTCTCATCCATGCTTCCATGTTACTGAGTCTATTCTGTTCATCAGTTTATTAAGTTCTTTAGATTCCACGTATAAGCGAGATCATGTGATGTTTGTCTTTCTCTGCCTGGCTTATCTCACTTAGCATAATACTCTCCAGGTCCCTCCATACTGTCCCAAAGGGTACGAGATCCTTCTTTACAGCTGCGTAGTATTCCATGGTGTGAATGTCCCACAGCTTTTTCATCCACTCACCTACTGATGGGCACTTGGGCTGTTTCCAGAGCTTAGCTATTGTAAACTGCACTGCTGTGAGCAGAGGGGTACATAAGTTCTTTCTGGTTGGTGTTTGGTGTTCCTTAGGATACATTCCTAGGAGTGGGATCACTGGATCAAAAGGCAGCTCCATTTTTAATTTTTTGAGGACACTCCATACTATTTTCCGTAGTGGCTGTACCAGTCTTTTATGCTCTAATTCAAATTATTTCCTTCCTTCTGCTAACTTTGGGCTTAGTGTGTTCTTTTTTCTAGTTCCTGAGGTATAAAGTTAGATTAAGCATTTGAGAGCTTTCTTTTTATAAATATAAGAGCTTATTGCTATAAACTTTATTCTTAGTACTTACTTTCACGGTATTCCTTGAGTTGATAGTTGGTTAGTTTGAGACTCTCAAAATTTTGTCAAAGCTTCTAAAGGCTCTAACAGAAAATAGCTAGCTCACAATTCTTATAACGACCATCCTCCTTACATTACTCACCTACAATACTGTCACATGAGCCAATGCTTTCCCCTCGACCTCCAGGTTGCCCTCGGCTACCCTAGGTTAGGGTCTTAGTAACTGGGAGACAGCCCCTTCCAGGGGCGCTCTCCACCCACTCACCAACAGCAAAGAGATCCTGACTACATATGACAGATGAGGGATCCAATTCTAGATTCTCATCCGGCGGGTCTGATTTCTAGGGCCATTTTTCATACCAAACAACTAGCCTGGATTCCACCCATAAGCAGAATCTAGGATAAGAGTTTGTTTGCAGGCAGTTCATTTGGGGGAGTGAGTCCTGGGAACAGGAATAGGGGAGAGGAAAACTGAGAAGACTGAAGGAAGGAAAGTAATAGAAGAGGGGGTTATTAGCTGGTCTTACTGTGGCCAACTGAGGTTGGATCTTGCAGGGACCCTCTGAGGAGTCTGTAGAATATTTAGAATATTCCTCAGAATTGTCTACCTGAGGACACAGGGGGGCGGCAATTGCTGCTACATGCTACTTCAGGGTTTTATATTCCCTAGTAATTTAACTCCCTCTTTGGAGCATTCCTTAAGAGCATGGTCCAAGTCTTATATCCCCAGTGTCTACTACAATACTTGGAACATAAAAGGTACTTAATAATAATTACTTATTGGATGAATCAATCAATGAATGTGCTCTGCCCAGTAGTTATTCTGAGCAGAGAGGGAAGTGACTGAAATCTACAGTGTGCATGGAACCTTTCCCTTAGGCAAAAACTATGACTATTGTCTGTCTTAGTTCATCTGGGCTATAATAAAATACCTCAGACTGGGTAACTAATAAACAGTGGAAATGTATTAATCTCAGTCTGGAAGGTGGGATGTTCAAAGTCAAGGTGCTGGCACGGTCGTCTTCTGGAGGGGGCCCTCTTCCTGGCTCAGAGCTGTCACCTTCCTGCTTGTGGTAGGTGGAAGTGGGTAGGTAGCTCCCTGGAACCTCTTTTTCAAGGCACTAATCCATTCATGAGTGTTCCACTATCATGACTTAGGAGGCTAAAGCTCCACCTATTACCATCACACTGTGCATTAGAATTTCAACATAAAAATTGGGGGGGAACACAAACATTCAGACCATAGCATTAGCCTATGTCTTCAAAAAAGTGTTCAACTTCTTCTGTCCCCCTTGACCAGGGCCACCATTGGTTAGGCGGGAATTTCAATGTCTTCCATACTTTCTTTTTTTATTTATAAATATGTATCATTGTTCTACAGTTCCTTGTTTACTTTAAACACACACACACACAACACAATACATATACACACACACACACCTTTCTTGCTCTGGAGTTAGACCGTCTGGATTTGAGCCCTGATATCTCTACTAATTCTCTGCATGACTTTTGGAAAGTCGGTTAACCTCTCTGTTCCTCTGTTTCTATACCTACAAAATGACAGTAATTCTAATACCTGCCTCATGGGACTACTGTGAAAATTACAGGTGATAAACCACACAACATACTTGACAAATAGGTACAAGGCCCCTGCCCCTGAGAAATTTGTATTGAGAGTGTACAGTAATAAGAGCACTGTTCAGACAAGGAAAAGCCTCGTCTGTGTATCTCACAGCACCTGACATCATCTGAGTACATCATCAGAGGCAATGCTGAAAATATTTAGCAATCGCCTGGCATGGGCACTAACCAGAGTGGTCGCTGGTCATGAACAATCATTACGGCCATACTGGTGTGTAAAGCTGAGTATAAGCACATAGCCCCCCAGAACTTCCCCAAAGTAGGGGGCTCCTCTGGTCCTCTCCTGATTGCACTCCCCATACGCAGGTTTCCTGCACCCTGGGGTCCAGGATTGCGCATAACCCTATGAGGGTAGATTCAGATGCGCAACAGGCTGCTGAGAGGTTGGCACCCAGCGAGGGGGAGCCCACTGGCCACCCTTAGACCTCCCTCCTGTGGGTCCCTGGATCGGTGCGGTGCGCTCTGCTGTTGGGCGGGCCTGGGTCTCCTCGCCCATGCGCAACGCCAGGGCCACCAGGAGCCCACCGGCCACCTCTGCGCTCTCAGCTGTCCGTGGGGCACCAGCAGGCCGGGAGCTTTCACCTCCCGATCGTGTGAGAGCCGGGTGTGGACGCAGCTCTCAGGCGGCCGCCACCACAGCCTGACGGCACGGCTGCCGGCCGGAAACGAAGTTTATTTTGATTAACCAAAACAGGGACGGCAATGGAAAGCTCTGGAATCTGCTTTCTCTGGAGCGGCAAACTTTCATCAGCTGCCTCAGCTTATAAAACCAGGAGCTGATGAACTTCTCCTCTATCACTGCAGGATAAATGGATGCTTTGGGAAAGGGAAGAGGCAAACTGTTTTTGCATAATCTTTTTGCATCACATAACCTTAGACGTGCTCTTTCATCGCAGGAAATCTGAAAACGTGACCTCATAAATGTGAATCCCCAAAGACCATGCAGGACCCTGTGTCGCCGGATTTTCTAATTCTCCTCACGCAAAGCTTATTGCATCCAGAGAGGGAACGAGACGGAGTGGAGAGAACACGCAGCTGGAAGAGCCACTGCTCTCTCTGACCGGGAGTGACAGAGAGGGCTGTCGCCATTCTCAGAGCATCTGCTTGCCCATCTGTATCAGGATCTTCTTTATATGGTTTATGGCCCCATATCCCAAACGGTGCGCTGTGACACCCTTGAACAAGGCCACGGAGGGGTTGGGGGCACGTCATGATGTACCCCCTTCCCCACCCCACTCAAGGCAGCTGAGTCAGCTCTGGGGTAGACAGAACCTCAAGATTTGTAGCCTCTGGCTGCCAGCTGCCTTCTCTGGGCACAACTTCTCACTGTGGCCTAAAAAACAAATGGAGGCGTTTGTGTGCCAGTTGTCCAAAGGGCATGTCTCAAGGCCCAAAACGTGGCCCCTAGGGACTGGGGAAGGGAGAGCTGGGCAGGGGACCAGGGGTGCTGGATGCCAAACTCTCTGTCTTCTTCCCTGTGGGGTTTGTCTGTCCTTTTGCAGGAGAATGTGCCCCGTTAGTGTTATTAAAAATGGCTTCAAAACTTCTCTAGCCAGACATGTGAGTTCTACAGACGAAAATTCCATCACTCTTTTGAAACATGCGACATGAAAAAACTCATAAGGTTAAAAAAAATCTATCTTCATGATCACGATGCTTGTGGACAAAAGATAGAGGAACTATTATTAGTGCCCCTACACAAAATCAATTTTTGCAAACAGTTGAATACTGAAAACTATATTTGTGTTTGAATCACATACTCGAGCAAATAAGAATTTTATGGGTAATGTCTAATCTGGATTTGAAGAGCCCATCATCCAAAAAGCCATGATTTAGATTTGTATCAAGTTATTATTTGGAAGGGACACAAATTCAGTATTTAGGATAATCTCTACATGGCATTTTATTTTTATAATGCTATAAACCAGGTGTAGTAAAATTTCCCAGGCCCATATGGATACTCTCAGTTTCCTGCAGCATTCTGTATAAATGTCTTGGTTTTTCTGCGCTCAATCATGGGAGGAAACGGGGAGCACTGCCTTACGGGGCAAGTTTGAGGCTCATTAGAGAAAACGAGTAAGAAAAATATATCATCATGGTCCTGTCCATTGTACTCAAATGGACACTGCATCCACCCACTCCCCTCTGCTTCTGCTCTGTCCGTCTTCTCTGGTGTCACCTCATCCTAAGCCATTGTCATCTGTCACCCAGGTGGCAATAAGCATCTCCTCGCTGCTCTCCCTCTTTCCATCCCTTACAATGTCCTCCCCACAGAGCAACCGGATCCGATCACTGCCCGGGTCAGGATCCTTCAATGATCTCCCGCCTCACGCGGAATGACGTTCCAACGCTTAACCCTGGTTTCCTAGAGTTGATGTGCTCTGGCTCACCCGTGTCATCTCCTGCCTGCGTCTCTGTGCTCGGTGTGCCTCAGCCATGCTGGCCTGTTTATTTTTAAAATTTTTAATATTTTTTTCAATTACAGTCTGCATTCAATATTATTTTGCATTAGTTTCAGGTGTACAGCACAGTGGTTAGACAATAATATACTTTACAAAGTGCTCCCCCTGATAGTTCCAGTACCCACCGGGCCCCACACGTAGTTATTGCTGTCTCATTGACTAGAGTCCCTGTGCCGTCCTTAATAGCCCATGCCTACTCCGTAACTGCCACCCTGCACTTGACTCTGGAGCCTGCCCAAGCTCCTCTGTCCCTCACAGCTTTGGCATTTGCCGCTCTCTCGGCCTGGGATCCCTTTGCTCGGAATCTCACCCAGTTGCCTGCTTTTCTTTCTCCCGCTCCTGGCTCCCCTAATTCGGAGGAGCTTCCACGGGCACCCCGATTAAAGCGGCTGTGAGCACGGGCCCCATTCACTGCCCTCAGACTTGCTTTATTCCCTCATAGCACCATGTTCAGCATTCATTTAAACGTGAAAGTCTCTTGCTGAATGATCTGTTTCTGCCTTTATTTTCAAACTTCTTCCATGAAAGATCAACTCCCTGAGAGCAGACAGCTTGTCTCCTTTGATCCCCACTGAGCCACCCGTAGCTCTGAGAGTACCTGGCAAATAGTATCCCCTCGGCCATCATCGGCTGAATGCGGGCATGGGTGAGTGAGTGAGCCTCACCATACCAAACATTTGGAAATAGATATAACAAGTTATGGGGTTTGGAGATCCTGCTGGAAAGGTGGAAAGGGGAGGAGTAGGAGTTTCTAGAAGTCATGCATTCAAAATGAGAGCTCTCTGTCGGCTGGAAGAAGGGGCTACCAAGAGGAAAGGAGGTGAGGCTAGACGTCAGACCTAAAACTGTCCGATTCTAAAATGCATGGTCTTTTCGCTGCACAGCACTGGCCCTACGTGGCCAGGTCTCTTTCACTTAAGACGTTGCCTCATGGCGCAGTGGTTAACGTTGTTACATAATTATTTAAAATGCCATCAAGCCGCCAGTGAGTATTCATGGCGTTTGAGAACCACATTACTTCTCGTAAATATTACCTTTCTTCCTCCGGGATGACTCCAGGCGACTCGCTCACCCGTGCTCAGCAGGATGCCTGCTCCCTCGTGAAATAAGCGTCTGAGGTCAACTCCTGTATTCCGGGCCACGAAGGCCTGCAGGGAGAAAGAAAGAAAAATGCGTATGGTTGGAAACAAGACACGGATTCTGGGAAACCCATCTAATTGCCTCGTTGGAAGCTATCCCAGAGTTTTGAAAGTTACTCTTTAAAATAAAAGGAAGATGCTCTAAGAAATTAAATGGCTGCGTAGAAACCACAGTCATTTCACCTCTCGTCTCAGGAATGACAGGCTCGGTTGTATGCGAGGTAAATTCTCTCCCTCCATCTGGTAAATTCTCAATTCGGAATCCATGTATCAAAGTCCACGAGGGAATCCATTTATTCGCTGGGCAGGGCCCGTCTGCACAGGTCCTATTGTTCATAGGATCAGGTCTAGTCAGTTCTATTGTGCCAAATACAATTACTGCTTATGTTATCTCATTTTGTTCTCACAATGACCATATTTCTTCTATTTAGTAAATTCTATAACTGAATCTTAGAGAGAAGTGACTTGCCCAGGTCATACAGCAAATAGGTATTAGAGCTGAGACTCGTCCCACATGTGGAATTTAGAAACCAAACCGAGCCATTGCAGTCCATTCCCTGCTCCTAAGGAGGCTGGAGTTTAACGCCGTGTTCTCACAGTTGAGAACTGTGTAGACTTTTCCAATGAAAAACTAAAATAAAATCTTACAGTCAGCTAGTTTACTTCGTTTTTTATTATAATGTTGCCTATTATAAGTAAAAACATGAATCTAGGTATATATTTCTTATACTTACAGTTCACATAAAACCGAAATATATTTCTAAATTAAATATAAGCAAAGAACAAGCCAACATAATTCAAATGAACACAGTTTAATTGGGGAAATGAATCTTGCTTTACTGAAACTAAACTGCCACTCCCAGCAGGGACGTGGTGCTGGCCCTGTGGTAGGAATTCTGTTAGATTCCACGTGCCTCTAGCACTGCAGGCCAGGGGGGCTCAGTTCTTCCACCACTTTCCCCACTAAAAATACCACGGCACCGTTGTTTGTGATCGTTTGGCCTCCGCATGGCTTGAGCATGACATTGACCTACTGGCTCTTCCTCTGCTCTTTTCTCATTAGCCTGTGACAGTCAAAACAATGCCACCAAGTGCCAGCATGAGCATAAGTACAGATGTGAATCCAGGCTCTTAAATCACGCAGCAGTACTGGCTAACCTAAAAAGAAAAAGGCCTTTCAAAGTGAGAGGCAACAAGCATTTATTTGAAGTTAAATAAAAACTATTCAGGAATCATTAATTCAGGCAGAAGCCCAAATAATGTCCCAATTAAGAGACAAAGACAATGGGTACCTGTGAGAAAGGGGAGGGGAAACAGTGACATCAATTGAAAGAGTGAATGTCTATCAGTGCAGATAACATCATGATATTCATTCTAAATAATGTTTTTAATTTTCAGTCCGGTAGTCTCAATAATAGCTTTCTTGTTATTTTTGCAAACAGGTTATTGGGAAACAAGGTCGGTTAGGCCCTGTCCAAAGGTTGTTTTGTCCTGTTTTTAACATCCCAACGTTTAAGACATAAGATGTACAAGGCAATTCCTCTGGCAAGGCAGCTCCGGCTCCATTTAAAAGGCTCTGTTTATATTGTTGTTTACAGTGGTCATCCAGATATTTTTTAAAATGCCAATAGTAAGTGTTTAGGATATCAAAATGAATGCAAAATTTAAAGGAATTTTAGAGAACTTAAAGACTTCAAATGTATGTCCCTGGGCACCCCCAAGGGTTTGCAGACCCCAGTTGAGTATCCTTGTGGGCAAGTCAACCTATTTGAGGTCGAATGATGACACTTAGCAATTTACTAACTGTAAACTGGGTACAAGTAACTTAATTCTCTGGGCTCTGTTTCTCCATCTATATGACAGGAATAAGAATGCTGATCTCCTGGAGTTGCTGTGAGTGTTAAGTGATACAACGCATGTAAATGGCTAAACTCATAGATAAAGGGTCAGATAAAAACTATAAATATTTCCCAGTATTGTTAACATTATTAGGTGATCACGGTGTGTTGGGAGAGCAGATATGCATACAATTAATAATATGACCCAGGGAAAAACTGCCTTGTATCCTAATACACAGAGTGCTCCTTAGGAGGAAGCAGGGACAATAGCCAATTCACACAGCCGATAAACACCAAAGATGAAATTCTAACCTGGGCAGTCCAGCTCCATGGGTGGTGCTTTTGAGTTCTTGAAAGAGATTTAAAGTTAGAGAAACGCTGGAAATCAGCAGAACTGGTCCATCTGACCCTAAAATCCCCACACAGGCCCCATTCACTCTTGGGGCACTTTCCCCTTCTTTCCAGCCAATAGTAGCTGTGGCTCTGGGGTTCCTCCCACTTCAGGTATCATACATTTTAAAAGGAAGAACCCTGGCCAGTGAGGCTCAGTGATTAGAAATTGGCTCTTGCACCAAAGGGGGATGGGTTTGATTCCCAGTCAAGGGCACATGCCTGGGTTGTGGGTTTGAATGCTCCCCGCCTCCAGTTGGGATGCATTCGGGAGGTAACCAGTTGATGTGTCTCTCTCACATTGATGTTTCTCTCCCTCCGTCCCCCCTCCCTCCCCTCCCTCCCTCTCCCCCTCCCTCCCCCCTCCCTGACTCCCTCCCTCCCTCCCCTCCCTCCCTCCCTTCCTTTCCCTCCCTCCCTTCCTTCCCCTCTCTCTGAAAGCTAGGGCCCCCAAGTCCATATTGATGGAAACCACTTAGTTCCAGCACCAGCGAGCTTGAGGACTCAGACTCTTCTACTGCCAGAAGGGCTTACTTGCTCCTGCAAGGTCTGAGAAATCAAATAAGTTGTCAGCACTTAAATGCCAGGATATTTTATGTAACAATCCAGGTTTCTGCCGTCTGAAAAATCAGAATATCTAGAATCATTGAGACTGTATTTCCAATGAAGACAACTGAGTGGAACCTAGCAGCAAAATGGGCATGTGAGCTACATCTTTCCATAGGTCCCTCCCTAAAACCATCTCTTGCCGTCAGCAGTAGCCTGGTTCCCATAGGGCATTAAAGTGTGACATCGAAAGCACTCAATATATATTGGCTACTGTTATTGAGACTGTTGGCTTGTTGTTGACTGGCTTAGATTCCCCAACACTTTTTGGAGACTCAGGAGGTGTGGCAGATGGCCACAAAATGGCCACTTGCCCGGCCGGGCCTGGCTTAGTGGTTGAACGTCACCTAGGATCCAGGCGATCGGGGTTCGATTCCTGGTCAGGGCACATGCCCTGGTTGTGGGCTCCATCCCCAGTCGGGGGCATGCAGGAGGCAGCTGATCAATGACTCTCATCATTGGTGTTTCTATCTCCCTCTCCTTTCCTCTCTCTGAAATCAATAAAAGACATATTAAAAAAGAAAAAGGCCACTAATTTTCCACGCGCTAGTGTGCACATCCCTTTGCTGTGTGATTTGGCCGCTCCTCTGAACAAGACCAGGAGCCCATCCCTCCACCCTGTGTTAGCAGGGCGTGGCCATGGGACTTGCTTTGGGTAATGTGCCTTGGCGAACTTGTCAAAAACAAAGGTTTGGAAAGCTCTTGTGCATTGGGGTCCCTCCCTTCTTGCTGCTGGGGACCCTTAGCTACCCTGTAACAAGGCCAACTGTTGCCCATTGGAGGATGAGTGGCCATGTGGGGAGAGAGGTGCCCAGCCATGGGAGCAGCTTGCTCAGCTGACCCCCAGATCAGGAGAAGTAAGTTATTATTTAAGCCACTAAATTATGGGTTGGCTTTTATACACAGCAGTTAACTAAGAGGGAGGCAAAGGCTTAGAATGCCCCCCAACACCTCCTGCAGTGACTCTCCTGGGGGTGTGTGTCTTGATTCTCTCTCCACAATAAGGCCTCCAGCAAGTGACTCCTCTGCTTTAGTTTTTACTCAACTGGCACTGAATAAAAAAGGGAGAACTGAAAATCAATAGTGAGAGCACATTTAGGGTTTTAAAAAGTGTGGAATAGACATTAAGCTAACATGCAGAAAAACAAGGGAAAGGCCATTTAACCAGCTTACAGAAGTCACAGAACATATTTTTAAATGCACAAAATCACGCCACTCGAAGCTAGTACCTTGGTCACTTTTCCTATTTGTCAAGATTTTATTGATGTGCCTATGAGTTAATTTTTTTCAAAATTATCAAGATGGTAATAATAAAAGCAGCAATAAGAAGAAAAATATGAATAGCTTCTAAACAGGGTGGGGCAAAAGTAAGTTTACAGTTGTGAGTACACAAAACTCAGAGTTTATTCTTGTATCATTATTTATTAATGATTGTTTTATTTTCCATACAAACCATTGTAAACCTGCTTTTGTCCCACCCTATATTGAGCTCTTACATATCCAGCACTTTTCTAAGGACTGTTATGTTGATTTCCTTTTTTAATACTCCGCATCCTATAGGGGACATCCTGTTACTATGCCCACTTTACAGGCGAGCAAAACGAGCCACAGAGAGACTGAGGAATTTCACCTTCCGTTTTGCTACATGAACAACACTTATACTGTTTTCCTTGAGACAATAGTCACAGTAATCAAAGGATTTATAATTATAGAGCTGCCCAAAGATCACCCGAATTTGAACAGGAGGCTTTTTCCCCTCGTTAAAAAAAACCTGTTTCAAGCCTAGCATGCTGAGCAGAGACACTTTTATTCCAAACCACTAGAGGGCAGTGTGAGGCAGAGGTTGCTTCTAAAGTCAACTTTGGTCAGGTCTCCTTCATTTCTATCCACAGCTTTTTGTGGTGTTTGTCTACTTTTGAAATGCTTAGAGATGCCCCAGATTTTCAGAGCCACTACTCTTTTCCAACTAAGCAGCGTAATGCTGTGGATTAAATGCCAGGGCACTTGTTCACCTGTGGTCCTGCATTTGTGACTCTGATCTTTGGAAATCACTTGGCTCCAGGGATCAGATTCATTTACATAATAAGATGATCAGGTTGGACGAGTTTCAGGGCCCACTCTAATGTCACATTCTATTATTTCTAATGTAGAAAGTGGTATGGGCCTTAACACTGTACAAACAAGGGTGTGTAAGATATGTTACATTTGTTGTTATTGTTGTCTGTAAATAGGATTCAATATGAATGAGTCCCCACCCTACCACCCTGATGAGAAATATACTCTGTCATTATTAGGGCTCCTCCCAACTCTCATCACCCCCACCTGCCTAGCAGTCCCATGAGTCTTACAGTGTCCAAGGGCCAAGGAGGTGACAGCTCTCAGGGCTCTGGCAAATACCGCTTGTGTTTCTTGCTTGGAAGCTGCTTGTCTAGGTTGGAAACCGGTCGCCCCACTTCTCTGGGTAGGTCTCAGGGAAGGCTTTGGCCATCAACAGGAAAGCTGGCTCGAGATGGAAGCCTGTCCCTGGCTTGCCTCAAACGTGTTCTCCTTGCTCTGCTCTCCCTGATGGTCATGATGGTTTTCATGAGCTCAAATTTTCACTCACAGGAGCGAGGAGACAGGGAGAATGGGGAGGGATGGGGAAGGGGACAGCTGTCCTCAAATGACCTCTCCTTTAGCCCTGCGAAAAGTCCTACGGAAGGCCCTGGCTGTGTCCATGGAAAGGGGGGGGGACGTGGTGATGTTTAAACGGTGTTCTGCCACTCCACAGGACTAGAGCCTTGGGAGCAGGAGGGACAGCGCCTTGAGCTAGATTATATTCTCCACGCTGCCCAAACTAAGGAGCCCCTCGATGAATATCGGGTGGTTAATTTTCTTCTTCAGTCTGAAAGAGAGAAGGGAAAATGGGCAAGATTCGTTTTTGAAGCAAAATGACAAGTGAATCCTGGCTCCTCCACCCTGCTGTGGGACCTTGGGGAATATTGACTCTTCCTTCCCCAGCATGGGGGTGAATAAATTCTGCATCCAGTCTAAAGGAATTTGCCGATTGGTTGCAGTCGCCTTACTGTCCCCCCACCCTTGGGGGAGGCTGCAGACACTTTCACGGAGCCCTGCTGCCAGCCCGAGAGAGCCTGGGGAGCTCCCTCCTCCCTTGGGGGAACCTCTGGCTCTGTCCCTGTTCCCCTGTCCAGATCTCTTCCTGAGCCCTCTGCAGAGGCCTGTGGATTGATGATCTCAAGTCTTTTTCCTGGACCCCGGCTTCCCCTCTGGATACAGCCATTTTCATCTCCTATGTGACTCACTTTATAAACTGAGATCCTGCTCTAGATTCAAAAACCCTAAACCCGATTCACAGCCCAGGGCCCAGAAATGGCCCATCGGTGTGACAAAGGTCTTCTGTCCTGAAGTACATCCCACCAGCGGCGCCTAAGGGTTACCACTGCCCCGCCCGCAATCACCAGCAGTGGGTCTTATCCACAGACTTATTTGCCATTGCGGTGGGTGTGATGCTAACTTTCATTTTGTTGTTGTTAACTTCAGTTTTTTAAAAAAACCCACATAAGATGAAATCAACCATCTTTAAAATTTTTTTAATGTGCAGTACATTTTATTGTGTTTTTATCATGCATATCCTGATTATTAAGAAAATTTAGCATTTTTAAACAGGTTTATTAGTTTTTCTCCTCTGTGGGTGGCCTACTCAAAAGCTTTTGCCCATGTTTCTGTGTTTTTTCCCCCTTTTTTATTAATGTATGAGGTCTTTATATATCCTAGATATTAACCCTTGTGTGACAAATGCATACTTCCAGTCTACAGATGATCTGTTCATTTTGTTTATAGGATCAAGTAATGAAGTTTACTGTATTAAATATATCACTTTTTTTTGAAATGTGCTCTTTGCATCTTGTTTAAGAAATCCTTCCTACACTGAAAAGTTGGGTGGGTCATATTTTAAAGACCCTTTGCATGCCTTCTTCCCAGAAATATTTCTAAGATCTCAAATTCCAAAAATTGGCGATGCCCACCTTAAGGCAATTAATTGGTCATATGCCATTGGGACAACTAGTTATTCTTATGAACGGCAATAAAGTTAAAGATTTCTACTTTATGATACACACAAAAATCAATGCTAGGGACTTTGAAAAAGGTATATGTGAAAAGAAAAACTTTGAAAAATAACTTATTGAAAAGTTTTTCTTTTAAAATTTGGTCCCACTCCCTTTTGTCAGAGATGCAATATTGTAACTACAGTGAATAAATGTAGTGCAGCAGAGATACGTGACCAGAGTGGCCAGATGTGGCTGTCCACAGGTCAGGGCCAGATCATAAAGGGTCTTAAAGACTAGGTAATGAAGTTGAAATTTAATCATGAGGAGAAATGGACTGCCTTTGAGAGGCTGTATGTATGACAATGATATGATTATCAGAGTTACCTTTTAGAAGGATAGTTCTGGCAGCAAAAAGGTCTAGAAACTGGAAGGAGAAATAGGGCAGAGGGAGGAGTGGTGAGAAGACTGTTTCCCTAATCTAGGGGAGAGGGGTGGGGCCTTGGACTGGAGCTGGAGCTGCTGTGATGAGTCAAGACGAAGTGGATTTGAGAGCATTTAAAGACACACATTTGCTGGGAGCTACTTATGCAAATTATCTTTTTCCTGCTTACAAGAAATTGGCCACCTGGAAATACAAAACTGGGTGGTGGAGGGGGAAACACATGGAGAAACCCAACATTCGTATGTGAGATGGAGTAAACCGTTCCCAGTTATCCCTTCTCCGCCTCCTGCCTCCTCTTGTAAGGAGAGGGAAGAACAGTCTTTCTTTTGTGGGCGTCAATACCCAATTCTTTGACAGCATTACTTGAATATTAGAAGCAAGTGGTCAGGTTTTGAAAACATTTCCTATTTCACGTGGAAAAATAGAGGCTTAAGCAGTCAGTGGCACCTCCCGGTGAAGGAAAAGATAGAGGAGCGCCTCGGTTTCCGAACGTCTCCGTTGACGAGCATTTCGGATCACGAAGGCCGCAAACCTGGACGGCAATGCTTCGGTTTTCGAACTCGCCTCGGAAGTCGAACAGGCCACAGGGCTTCCGTTGAGGGCAGGATCCTGAGGCCCAGCTGTCGGCTGTGGATCCCTCGGTTTTTTAATGTTTCAGAACTCGACTGGTCTCCGGAACGGATCACATTCGGAAACCGAGGCACCGCTGTCCTTGGAATTCACAGTCAGATGAAACTTAGGACGAATCGGTTTCAGGGAAGCACGCTCACCGCCTATAGTTTGGGACATGCACCTTCTTCACCCGCAGTTGGAGCGACTTTGCCAAGAGAAAAAAAATCTAGAAGCTCATTACCTGTGCCAGGAAATGCCCCCCAATACCCTGCACCCCCCTCCCCCCCCCGACTATGATGGACATAAAGAGCTAGTGCTTTAGAACTGAAACCATAGCAGGGTGAAGAATGTAAAGCGGAGATTGCCTTTTCATACAAATCAGTTGGATGAAAGAATATTGGTGACCGCAATGGCAGGGATGAATTTGGAGATGGAACATGCGAATTTAAATGAAGATGTCCTAAAAATAATTACCTATGAGACGGGTGTAGAACCATCAAACTTTTGACAGAAACTGTCAGGATATTTAGGGTAATAACGTAAGTGGCATTTACGAAGTTCTTACCACCTTCGATGGCATCAGTATTGTCCAGTGACTAGCGTCCCTTACGGGGGACGGTGGCTGCTGTGGTTTCCAGCTTCATGTCTGCACACTGTATCATCAGTACACACCCCATTGGCCCCAATTTAGTCAAACCTCGTAGGCAGGGGACTGCCTGGACTGCTTGTCTGAAGTCAAAGTTAACTGAAGGCATCACAAGGTCCAGGGGACTGAGATTATGCTGGTTTAGGCCTAACAGAGTCCACCTTTGACCTGGAGAAGTCAGCTTAGCTTCCGAGTACAGGTCTCTCTGGAAAAAGGTTGTCACTAGCCGAGTCCTGCTCTGACTAGAAATAGGGAATGTGGTTTTTTAAAAATAATTTTTTAGTTTTCAATTACAGTTGACATACAATATTATATAAGTTTTATATGTACAACATAGTGATTAGACATTTATATAACTTACAAACTGGTCACCCTGATAAGTCTAGTACCCATCTGACACCATACATATTTATTATAGTATCATTGATGACATTCCCTGTGCTGTACTTTACATCCCTATGACTGTTTCTATAACTGATCATTTCACATCTTAATCCCTTCCCCTTTTTTACTCTTCCTCCCACCTACCCCAACCTCCCTCCTATCTGGCAACCATCAAAATGTTCTCTGTATCTATGAGTTTGCTTCTGTTTATTTGTTTGTTTATTTTGTTTTTTAGATTCCACATGTAAGTGAAATCATATGGTCCTTGTCTTTCTCTGTCTTACTTACTTCACTTAGCACAATACCCTCTAGGTCCATCTTTGTTGTTGCAAATGGAAGATTTCATTCTTTTATATGGCTGGCTAATACATGCCTGGTCTGTGTCTCCACGCCTCCTACCAGTCTCAATGTGACTTCTTTATAGCCTTAGTTGTAGGACTTCTGTTCAGCTAGATTTCAGGAGGTTCTTAATGATGGTTGTTCTGTAGTTTAGATGTAATTTGATTTTTCAATATATCTTTATTGATTTCAGAGAGAGGAAGAGTGAGAGAGAGAGAGTTGAAACATCAATGATGAGAGAGTTGTCATTGATCGGCTGCCTCCTGCACGCCCCCTACTGGGGATCGAGCCTGCAACCCTGGCATGTGCCCTGACCGGGAATCAAACTGCGATCTCCTGGATCCTAGGTCGATGCTCAGCTGCTGAGCCACGCCCAGCAGGGCTAGTTGTAATTTTGATGTGGTTATGGGAGGAGGCAAGAACAGTGTTTACCTACCCTGCCATCTGAGGAATGTGTTATCTCTCATAGCATTATAAACACAAATGGGAGAGATTTGGTCTTTTCTAGTAGTTGATACTTGGTAAGAAAACTTAGCTGAAATATAAGTGCAAATTTGAATTCCTTGTACCTTTATACTTTTCAAAGTTCTTTTACACTGAATCTCATTTGATGCCCATAAAAACCTTTGAGATTTTCAAGGGAAATAATATGACTCTCCCCCGGGCACACACTTTTTTTTTGCGGGTAAAGGGACTTGGTCAAGGTGTATCTTGGTTATGGGCCTATGAAAGAGAATGTGACCTTAGTGCTGAAATGCCTAGACGTTGAAGTTAGGTAGTTATGGCTGTTTCGGCAAGTTATTTGATCTCTTACGAGACTCACTTACATCCTCAGTGAATGGGATTAGCATACCCACCATTAATGGCTACTAGAGAAGAATTAAAATGGATACTGACTCATTGAATGATTCTGAAAACAAGTGTATAGAGATTAAGAGTTTGGGTGCCTGACAGGCTACCTGGGTTCAAGTCCCAGCTCCATCATCTACCAGTTTCATGGCCTTGACAAGCCATTTAACTTCTCTCCGAGCTTCAATTTCTCATCTATAACATGGGGCTTATACAATAGAAATAACCTGATAGAGTTGCCAGGAGAATTAACTGAATGATGAATGTAAAGCATTTAACACAATATTGAGCCCAAGTGAACACTGAATAAGATTGAGGTGCTGGATTTTGATCACGTGTTAACAAGGATACTCAATATTGGTGGTGTGGATTGTGTGATGGTCAATGCCTCTAATATTTGTAAAATGAACAACTAGACCAATAGCTGCTCCTATATTTCCAGAACCTTTTCCTTTACATATGGCGGGATACCCTTTAAAACTTTTTTGTTGTGGTTAGGAGTTAAATCCTGCAGGAAAACATGCACCATTTTTTAAATTCCTGTTTTATCCCAGGCTGGGCTGGATGGCAGTTTTCGGAAGCTCTGCACACCCACCCCGAGCCAGCTGCTCTGAGGAGAGGAGGCATCTTCACTAGGGAGGTGAGTTAAAAACAAAACCCAACACGAATCATGCTTCCGTTAGGTCCATTTCCCGTCGTCGGGGGAAGGTGGCAGTGCTGTCTTTTCCTTGTTTGGAAAAGAAAGAACATCTGGTGTGAAAAAGGCAATGGCAAAAATGACATGTTTGTCAGCCAGTTAGTTCATACTCTTGTCAAAGGCATTAGCTCCTCTCCAGAGCCAACATGCAGAGTGGAGACTGTCCATGTGTCTAAAAGGCCAAAGGGGACTGCAAGTCAGATGCAATTTTTTTAGGCTCAACTTATAGGCCTGTTTCCCATTTTTGTCACCTGGTTTTAATTGGTACACTCAAGAAGGACTGAAGTGTTGTCCTGTTTTAAAGTTAATTTCTCAACTAGGTCAAATAAAATATTGTGTGTGTAAGTGCAGCCCTGAAGCATTTTTCTGATTACTTTGCTTCTTAAAGACACATGAGACATACCAGCGTACTAATTGTCACTCTTTATTCCGACTGGGACATCAAAAATCGTTTGTTAATTCAACAGATTGGTTAAGGGCTAATTATGCTTACTAGAAACGATCAAGTAGAAAACACAAATAAGTAAACTAAAAACAATCATCATTCTAACACCAACTACTAACTATTGTTAACATAGTATAGATCTTTCCACTCTTACTTTGTATATATGTTTTCATGATCATTGTGTTTTTTTAAATGGGTGGTGCATATATGTGGGTGTTTATATTCAGTGTTTACTTATGAAATATTTTAAATATCTTTCCATGATTATGTGAGATTTTTCTCTCTTTAAAAATTATTAATAATAAACTATTTTGAATATATAAAAATGGATAAGGGATAGTTTAACAAGCACTAAGTATCTACCACCACTTATAAAAATGTGATAACCAATCTGGTTGAATGTTCTTTCATATCTGCAAAAGTAACTGGAAATCTATTTTGGGATTTATTATTTTCATTTCTTTACTTGTTGTGGCCCTTCAATGGTTTTTGGGTTGAACTATACCGACTTAGCATCTCCATTGGCAAGAAAAAAATTTTTCCCCCAAATTTTCTGGGAGACACAGGGTTTATTCTAATTGAGCCAGGTGGAACTACTTGGTCATCCATGAACCAAACTGGGACACATGCTTAGTCCTGCGTTGTTGAATATGGGCAGGGCTGACTCGTGTTCTAACTGGTCAGACCAAAGTTACATGCTCACAAATGGAGTGAAGTAGGGGAGGTGTGGTCCCCAAGAAAGAAGGGAAGAGAAGTGGGGTCTCTTACCAGTAAAAATGGGAAAGAAGTTGACTAGGCCAAAGTAACCGCTGTCCACATATTGTGTCACTTGTGATCTTCCCAGCAACTTTCTGGGATAGGCAGAGACGTCATATATTCTTGCTTAACAGGTAAAGATCTGTGCATAAATTGTTCCCAATAGAGCTTGGACTGGATTTTTTAAAGCAGCTAATTCCACTTGGCTTAAATAAATGGCTACGTTATTTTTTTAAATTCCCTCAAGTTTGATTTTCCACAATTGTTTCCTGACCTCTCTGGGTAACTAGCTTCCCAGTTAGGCAGAGATTTCCAGAGACTCTACCAGCTCCAACCAAGACAATTTCCACAACTCTGTTGGCGCGAAGCTCCAGAAACCTGCCCTTTTCTGTCTCATGAAGCTGATCGTGGGCTTCCACACATCTCATGCCTCAGCCCAGGATGTTCTCTCTCGTTAGGATGTCACCTTCTTCATGGGTCTAGTTACTATTCATTTTTGGAGCCTGGTTGCTCTTTACTCTTGCAGAGTTTTTCTAATCCACCCTATACTCTTCTCTGCAGGCCTCCTGCTTAATGTTTGTCACCTTCTATTGCCATTTTCCTTCTGCAGCAGGCGTTGAGTTTCTTGTTAATAACAAGGGACTGTCACTCGTTTTTCACTGAATCTCCAGGGTCATCGCAATGCCTGGTACACAGGGGGCACTCAGATCCTCAGAACATGTTTATTGAATAAATAAAAGACTAAAGATAGTAAGCAGTGTGCCAGAAAAGTGAGATGATAAATAAATTAGGAACAAAACTTCAAAATTAGCAGGGAAGGATTGGCCTGATAAGACAGTTTCAGGGAAAGGTGACTTGTTGATAAAATCTGAGGAACAGTGATCCAAATAGCAGATAAAGTAGAAATGACAAGCAATTAGGTATCACTAGCCAGACGGAGGAAGGAAGGAGGGAGGGAGGGAGGGGGGGGCAGAGAAAAAAATTTATATGTTTGAATTTTTTTTACAATCAAATGGATTATGCATTTAGAATTTTTCAGGCAGAAAGCTATCACCAGGAGCTTTTACATTTTCCTTGGCAAGAGGCTCACTTACCTTGTAGATAATGACTGCCTTTGTTTAAATAGCACTCTGACATTTGAAAGGCTCTTTGGCTATATAGGAATCCTGCCATTTAGTTAACGTATCCTGAGGGCCTGTGAGAGACAATATATGCAATACAGAGGCAAATAAGACGGTCGGGTCCCTGCCCTCAGGAAGCTCATAGCCTAGTGACGGAGACAGAGGTAAAGTGTCATCATATATCAGGAAAAAAGATTATTGCGGTGGTTATGTGCTCAGAACGTGGCCCACAGGAGGTGAGCACACAGCTCTGTGGAGAGGAGAGCAGAAGCTTCGCAGTGGGGGGGGGGGTGTGTGTCTTGTAGGGACCGTAGATCTCTATTCAGGGCTTTCCTAATCAAGAATAAAGTCACTACAGAGGGAAGAAAAGCAAATGACGGCAGAAACCGCTTCCTAGTGAGACCCAAGAGCCTGTGGACTCGGGTGTACTTGCTCTGCCGCAGGCCTCCTTAGTTTCATAATCCAATAAATTCCCTTTTTCAATTAAGCTTCTTGGAGAGGTGTTCCTGTCCCTGGCATCTGAAAGATTCCTAACTATTGTCGGTAGATTAGATCGACGTCATGGAGGACTTAGGACCCTAGGCTGGCAGGTGTGTCCCCGATAAATGACGGAGACGCATGTAATACTTTTAATCAGGAGGGACAGGGTTCAGGGGCAGATTGGCTGCTGGCAATGAGGAAAAGGCAAGACACAGGGATGGCTTTTAACTCCGGGCTGACCCACAGGCTGGATGCCGTACCATTAAGGAAAGAATATCATCTCCATTTTTTATAAAGAATTTTTATTGATTTTTGAGACAGAGGCAGGGAGAGGGTGGGAGAGAGAGAAACATCAATGAGAGGGCGGACCTTCGAGCAGCTGCCTCCTGCAGGCCCCCTACTTGGGATCCTTGGACTCGAGCCCACAACCTGGGCATGTGGCCTGACTGGGAATCGAGCCCGCAACCTTTCGGTGCATGAGATGAAGCTCTACCCAACTGAGCCACATGGGCCAGAGATATTGTCTCCTGTGTCTGAGGACACGAAGACTCTGAGAAGGTGACTGACCTGCCCGAGGCTGTGTACCGAGTGAGAGACAAAGCCAGCCAGATCTCCGGGCTTCAGGGTGGATGCTCTGTCAGGTGCACCAGGCCACTTCCATGGTTCAGGTGCCACGGGCATTGCCTTCCTCGGAAATAAACAAAGTACCCGGGGCTGCCGGTTTTCATGATGTCTCTTGAGGCCCTTGCCGGGTCTGTGCTGCTACTAAACAAAACCTCTGCAGCGGGGCCCCCCTGGCACACAGCCTGCGGTGACTGACAGCACTGTGAACGGTGCCGGGCCTCTGGTTCCAGCCTTTCTGCCTCCCAGCTCCTGAAGCGTGAAGGGAGGAAAATCTGTTCCCCAAGATGGACTATTGATTTGTTCTAAAGACCAAAGGAGTGTGACTTTCCAGTAGGGCCGGTGGAGGGGGGAGAAAGGCAAGTAGTTAAGGGGAGTCTGAGCGGGAGTAAAGGCCCGTTAAGAAGAGAGAGCTGGGAAAAGATTTCCTTTAAAGACAGGTGTGAAGAGAGGGTCTTGCACTTCATGAAGAGGCCGTCAGAGGAAGCGGGGAAGCAGCGGGGTGCTGGGTGCTGGGCCTCATGCTTTTCTCCTTTGCTACCGGGGGTGGAGCTCAGGCCCCCCTGCCTTGAGCTGGCTTCGCACCTGCGCGGGAGCAGGGTCGCCTGGCGGCTACAGATCAGGCGCTAGACTCGAACGGGACATTAATTCACGTTTGGATCGGAAAGTCACTGGGTGTGTAAACTTAGACAAATGGTTTGCCCTGGCTGATGTGGCTCAGTTGGCTGGGCGTCGCCCAGTGCACCATGTCCCATGTGCCAATGGCTTAACCTCTCAAAGCCTGTTTCTTCAACTGTCAGATGGAGATAATAAAGCCTTCTTTGGTCATCATTGTTAGTATAAAATGTGATATGTTTTGTAAAGCGCCTGTTCAGTCCAGTTCCTTAGGAGATGCTCAATACGTTGATTACGGTTATTGCTGTCGATTTTATTTTGAAGCAATCCTTAAGTAAGCATTTCGCTTGTGGAATGAGACTGCTTTGCTGGGCATTACCCAATCTGGAGGGGATGTAACACTGCTTAAAGGTTGTTTTGCAATTAGGGATAGTTTGACAAAGTCTGAAAATCAATCCATGGAATGTTCAGCTATTTTGAATGAGAAGGTAGTGCAGGCTTGCAGCCCATCCCCATCCTATTTCAGTCCTGAGCCAAGGCTGAGGCTTAAAGTGAGGAGAAATAGGGCAGTTGGTGCCCGTGATTCAGAGGTGGGGTACAGTTCAGAAATATCTGTCGTAAATTGATTTAAAAAATAATCCATTAGTAAAGATGTCTTTTTGCATTTTGAAACTGCTGCATCCTGAATTGTCTGAAGCCTCTAAATGAAAAAGCATGCATTGGTGGTAAGCAGACACCTAATTAGAGACCCATCATCCTATCCTCGCTGAATTCCATGGCTAGCTTTGTGAGTGTGCGTGCGTGTGCACTGTGCAGGGAGGGAGAGAACATTTGCAGAATTCCATTCTTATTGGATTCTGGTACAGAACAGCTTGGGTTCATGTTTGCCATTATTAGCGTGTGACCTTGGACACGTCACATCAATACTCTGCGCCTCAGTTTTCTCATCTGTAAAATGGGGATACTGATAGTAACTTGTTTGTGGTCTGTGTGTGAGGATTCAGTGCACTTGTTTTGTGACTAGCTGCGGCTAGCCTTTGGTGTCGAGTTCGTATATGCTCAGTGAACATTAGGTCACCTTCAGAATTACTGTCTCAGAAGGAGAATTGAGCTGGAGCGTAAGCCTTGTGAAATCTCCTGTTGATTGTATCGATTACCTGCTTTTTGCTTCCCTGCCGAACATCTGAAATGAAAAGATGTGAGTTATCGAGGGCTCTTGTCTTCAAAGCAACAAAGAGGGGAAAACTGACATCAGAGGATGACCCTTAGGGGGTAAGACCCCCCAGCAGAGGGGTAGGATGACAACCATTGATGAAATAGACTGGGGTCAAAGAAGTGGGCCTGGGGGCTCCTCTACCGGGAAGGTGACCCTATGCTAGTTAAATGTCCATCTCGGGGGCAGTCAAGTCTACTCTCTGCCCCGTTTCACTTCTGGTGTCTAAAGTGGTATTTCAGCCTCTTTAGTTTATTTATTTAAATAAATTTTTTTGTTGCCCTGGTCTGTGTGACTCAGTTTGTTGGGCCTTGTCTAGTGCACCAAGGGGTTGCTGGTTCGATTTCCAGTCAGAGCACATGCCCAGGTAGTGGGTTCGATCCCTGGTAGGGAGAGTGCAGGAGGCGGCCAATCGATGTTTCACACTCACATCAGTGTTTCTCCCTCCCTCTTCCTTCCTCTCTCATTCTCTCTCTCTAAAAATCAATTAAAAATCTTTAAAAATAAATAAACTTTGTTGTAAAGGAACCATTTTACAGAAAAGTTGCAAAGATGGTAGAGAGACTTTCTGTACACCTTGCACGTGGCTTCCCCACTGTTGACGTTTTACTTTGGGTTGGTACCTTGGGCACAGCTAATGAACCAATATCGATGCATTATTTTACTAAGTAAATGTCATACTTTATTCAGATTTTATTAGTTTCTGCTCCAGGATCCCATCCTGGAGATGATGTTGCACTTAGTTGTCATGTATCCATGGGTTCCTCCGTTTCTCAGACTGTCCTTGTTTTTGACGACTGGACAATTTAGAGGTGTGTTAGTCTGGTGTTTTGTAGAATGTCCCTCTCATTGGGATTTGTCTGATGTTTTACTCCTGCTTAGACTGGAGTTACGGATTTTGGGAGGAATGCCATAGAAATAAAGAGCTATTTTCACCACATCATATTGAAGGAACATGCTGTTGACGTCGTTACCACTGTTGACATCGACGTGACCACCTGGCTGAGACAGCATTTGCCAGGCTCTCCACTGCAAGGTTGCTCTTTCCCCCTTTCATTCTGTCTTCTTTGGAAGGGAGTCGCTCAGTGTAGCCCACACGGAAGGAGTGGGGAAAACAGCTTTTTCAAGATGGCAATAATATCAACAACAATAATAGTAATATCTGCGAACATGTATTAAGGGCTTATTTTATGCCAGTGGTTATGGTAAACCCTTCTTACATATTAACTCATTGCATCCTTACAACAGCCATTAGGAGAAGCCAAGGCTCAGAGCAGTGACCTGCCCAGTGTCACCCAGCTGGTTATTGCAAGGGCGTCGTCTAAAATGCAGGTCTCCTTGATTGTCTCCCTGCTGCCCATCAGTAGGATTTCTAGATGCTCCACTTTGATCCATACAATCTAGTGTTTTTTTAGCCGATGAATCAGAGTCTGATATGGTGTCAATAACTAGGTATTATTTTTACTAGGCTTCTATGTGAGTTTGGTGCAAGTTCTTGTTCACTGGCCTATGGTTTCATGATGAGGCCTCTCAGATATGAGAGGGTGGGCCTTGCTCCTTCCCTCGTCCCCACCCCATGGGCCACTCATCATGGCTTGGAATGACCTTGGCCTTGCCCTTCAGCCAGGCTTTTTCAAAGGCCCAGCCCGTCCTTCCATCAGCGTACAGTTTGTGGTGCTATCTTTCGTCAGCTTTTATTGTTCTTGTATCTCTGGTGTTCTTCTGCAGTAAGGGATATTTGGTAGATTTTCTTAAACAAACAAACGAACAAACAAACAAAAACAAAAAACCTAGTTGCCTTTCATCAAGAATGTTGATTCTAGCCTGGCCAGTGTGGCTCAGTGGTTGAGCATCAACCTGGGACCCAGGAGATCCGGGTTTGATTCCTGGTCAGGGCACATGCCCGGGTTGTGGGCTCCATCCCCAGTTGGGGGCGTGCAGGAGGCAGCCGATCAATGACTCTCTCATCATTGATGTTTCTCTCTCTCTCTCTCCCTCTCCCTTCCCCTCTCTGACATCAATAAAGACATATTTAAAAAAAAAAAGTTTCTTCTATTTCGTTCTGAAATCCCTTGAGAGAAAAGAGATCAGTTTGATTATCCCGTGTTTTTATTTTCTGTTCCCCTAATTTACAGGGGTGACTGAGAGGCAGCCACGGCCTTAACTGAGGCAGACAATCTCTCACTGAAGAGCAAGGACACCACCTGTCCCAGGTCACCTATGGCAGGTCCACCATCTTTCAGAGCCTCAAAAGACACCTAAGCTAAAAAACCCTCAGTGGATTTTCATTATAACGTAAATTGGTGCTGGTTGTGGAGACGGTCAGGCAAGCAGTGAATTAAAAAACTAGCTTGGGCTCTGGGACTAGACACCTATATTCTTTTTCTTTCTTTTTTTTCTGTTTTTTAATCCTTACCTGAGGATACTTTTTTTCATTGCTTCTCAGAGAGAGTGGAAGAGAGAAAGAGAGAGAGAGAGAAACATCAATGTGAGAGATGCATCGATTGGTTGCCTCCCACACGCTCCCCTCTGCCCGGACCAGAGCTGCGGACTGAGCCTGCAACTGAGGTCCATGCCCTTGGCCAGAACCGAACCTGGGACCCTTCAGTCTGTGGGCTGACGCTGAGCAAAACCTGCTAGGGCTGGACGTCTATATTCTTCTTCTTCTTTTTTTTTAAAAAATATATCTTTATTGATTTCAGAGAAAGGAAAGGAGAGGGAGAGAGATAGAAACATCAATGATGGGAGAGTCATTGATCGGCTGCCTCCTGTATGCCCCTGACTGGGGATCGAGCCCGCAACCAGGGCATGTGCCCTGACCGGGAATCGAACCCCCATCGCCTGGATCCCAGGTCGATGCTCAGCTGCTGGGCCACGCCAGCCTGGCTGGGTCACATTTTATTTTTATTATTTTTTTTAATAGATCTTTATTGATTTCAGAGAGAGGAAAAGAGGGGGAGAGAGAGAGACAGAAACATCAGTGATGAGAGAGTCATTGATCGAGCCCACAACCCGGGTATTTGCCCTGACCGGGAATCGAACCCTAATCACCTGAATCCTAGATCGACGCTCAACCGCTGAGCCTCGCCCGGCCGGGCGACACCTATATTCTTGACGCAGCCCTGTGACTCAGTCTGTGACTTTGGTGAAGTCACCGCTCTGTTTCTGCACCCGGCAGGTGTGACCCCTCATCCCTTCCTGGGAGGGAGGCTCCCCTAGGAATGAGGCCAGGCCTGTGGGGCTGGAAGTATCAGCTGTTGGTGTCCTGCACTCTCAGCTGGAGTGCACATGGTGAAAACCAAAAGCCACACTTGAGGAGGTAATGAGATGCCCTCCGCGGGGACAGAAAGGGGGAGCTTGATCGCAGCTGTAGCTTCCTCTTGGCAATCACAGTCCATTTATGTGCCAGGATTATGTTTACAGGCCGGGCCTGGGGTGTCGCTCGGGGGCTGGATTCTGGATTCTTCTCGTGTTTCTCAGGAAAAGCAACGAGGCCTGTAGGTGAGCGCAGAGGCCCGCGGACAGGGGAGGCGCGGGGCTCGCTCACGCTGGGAAGTCGGCGCTGCCCAAGCTGCCCTGATCGCTGCAGCTCCAAGCAGCCAGGGCTCCCATTTCCAGGGAAATTAATGTTTAATCATAAGCGAAGCACTTGAAAGAGTAGTTCAGGATGCACTAAATACTTCACGGAGACAGGTTTTTTTCCCTCTGGTCTTTCCTCTCATTTCAGAGAGACCCACTGAAGCCACAGGAACTGTCTCCCTCACCCCACACCCCACATACACACCCCAGCACCAACCCCCTCAGGCCTCCCATTTCCAAACTTAGCAATCATTGGCTGAATGGAAGATTCTGGCTTTGAGTCCCGTTGCCGGTTACGTATTCCAGCATGTACACGAACATGTTCCTACAGACTACTCACATATACTAGTGCTGTGGAATTCACCGATGACGTCACACCTGGACAGCTCACACGCTTCGCGTGACTTCATTGTTATTGCGCAAGCATCCCAAAAGCCTCGAGAGAAAATGCACCGAGTAAGGGAGCAGATTGGGGAAGTTGGGAGAGAACGGGGAAGAGAGGAGGCACTGCTTTGTAGCACAGGGATCCGGTTTTGAATCAGCCCCCCCGGGGTTTTCCAACACAGGCTTTGATTTTGTTCCTCTGTACAGCCTACTTTTTAGCCACTGAATAGTGCGTCTCAAAGGCTCGCGCAGAGCCCCCCTGTCATAGACCGAAAACTCAGAGGCAAAGTGACTTGCACCAGGTCTGACGAGTCATCGGATCTCAGGGCAGAAGATCATGGTTTTCAGGGTGGGCAGTGCTGAGTGAGGCAGCTCTGGAGGGGCAGTGTGACCTCAGGCAATGAGGCCATCTCCTTGCCCGCCCTGGGACAGGGATGCCACCTACTGGGCACGCCCAAGGCGCGGAGCACGGGCGTTCGGAGCCCAGCTTTGCCCCTTCCTAGCAGCAGCCCTCACGTGTTGCCAACGTTCTCTGAGCTCCTGGTGGATAATAGAGGCAACCTTGCAGGGTCACTGTAAGTGGCTTCAGCCAATGGTGTGACTTGCAAGGAAAGTCATATAGATTCTCTACTGGATTTTCTTTTGGTTGATGCAGTATGAAATCTAAAGGGCAGCCTGGATTGCTCAACATATCAAGGGACGTTTTAGAGGCCGCAGGGAGAACATAAGAGGAGAGACCAGCAATAAGGCAGGAAGCAGAGAAAATTGGGCAAGAGGACTGAAACGTTTAATAGTGGACTTAATTTAAATTTCGCTGTATGGAGCAGGGTGTAGCACTCTCTTCTGTTGTCTATAAAACCTTCAGTAAAAACCCCATTAATTACCAATGCTTTTGCAATTGTGTGTGTGTGTGTACAGGGCAGGAGTCCAGGCAGGCACGAGGAGAGAGGAGTCAGGCTACGGGAAGTCAGTTGCAGTGTGTGTGACATGGGACGGCCCTGACACAGCAGGCGCGCGGGAAATATCAGGCAATATTACTGTCAGACGCGGTGCATGGTCCTGAAGCAAGAACTATTCGGCGGCTGCAGACATTCTATGGCTACCTTTTTAATAGATTTGGACAATATGCACCAAGTTTACTGTTTGACTGGTACTGTGTTAGGCACAGTAATGGAGACAAATCCACATCTGCTTTTATATCTGTCGATCTCCATGGCCATACTTTTTTTTTTTTTTTTTTAAATATATCTTTTTATTGATTTCGGAGAGAGGAAAAGAGAGGGAGAGAGAGAGACAGAAGCATCAATGATGAGAGAGTCATTGATCGAGCTCACAACTTGGGCATGTGCCCCGACCAGGAATCGAACCCCGATCGCCTGGATCCTAGGTCGACGCTCAACCACTGGGCCACGCCCGGCGGGGCCATGGCCATACTTTTACGCGCAAGCCTGAACTGATAGCCTAGATATAGAGAGGCTTATGCAACGAAAGGGAGGCAGTGAGAATCGAAGGAGGGACGTTAACAGCTGTAGTGACTCAGGCAGGACTCTCTAGGGGCTATTATCCTCAGACATGTTGGCAGCCTTCTGAAGGCTCCTCATCTCACCTGGTAAAGCAAAAGTCCTTTCCATTCAACACAGGTCTATGTGACCTGGCCCTTGGTGACCTTTAAGACTTCATCTCCTACTCATGCCTCCTAATCCCTTCCTTTCAGCCACCCCGGCCTCCCTCGTGTTCCGTTTTCAAAATAGAAACAGAGTAATCCCGTATCATGTCTGCCTCAGGGCCTTTGCACCTGCTGCTCCTTGGGTGGACCGTCTCTCCCTCTGTATCCGAACAACTCACGCTCTTGCTTCCTTTGGAACCTGCTCAAATGTCATCTTCTCAGAGAGCCCTTCCTTGATCCTGAGCCTCTCACTCTACACCTTAACCTGCAAATTTTCTTCACAGTTTTTGCCCCTTCCTGATGCATTATCTGCTTGCTTGTGTGTGTTCTGTCTGCCCACCTCACCATGATGAGCCCCCTGTGTGAACAGTCTTTCTCTTGCCGCTGAATTACTAGCTTCCAGAACAATGCCACGTGAATGTTTGACCGCATTCCACGGAACCTGCAATCAGAGGCTTATAAAAAACTGAGAAAGGGTTCATGAAACAATACTCTTATACCTGTGACGCACGGTGGTGTTTTCTATTCAATTGCATTCTATTTCTTTTTGAAAAGTGTTGGCCATGACCTGCTAATGGGTTACAAACCGCAGGCCCAAGAAATGTAGTAGGCACCCAAACCATAGAGGCTGGAGTTTTGTAAAAATGATTATACACTGCTGGTTCTGAGTAGAGAAGCCATTCTTTAACAAAAAGGGGAAAGGTGTGGCTGTGTTTGGCCAGGTTTGGGGAAAGTATCTACCCCAAGTCTGGTTCACGTAGAGAGCCCTTTTAGGGGAAACCCCAGATATAACAGAAATGTGACTAGAACCCCAATTGTCTAATATCAGATGTATTAAAAGACCTCTTTTATTAACTCCAACATTAGTAACAGCTGGTTTCTGCATAAAAGGCTTAAATTTACAACATTGGAAGGTTTGACAGAGTTTATATCTTATTTTATCTTTATCAGAGGCTCCAAAATAATGGCAGAAAGTCAGCTGAATAAATAGTCTTTTATTAGAGGCTATTTTTGTTCCAGTTGCTAAAATCAAAAGCAAAAACAAACCAATAAAACTCCTTTTGAAAGAAGGTGCCTATTATAAGCTTAAATTAGTAAACTGACTAATCTGGAGTGAATGCTTGTTAATTCCATAGCTTAATGGGGTTACTATATTAAATCAATTTTTAAAAATTTATTTTTATTGTTGAAAGTATTACAGATATCCCCCTTTTCCCCCATTGATCCCCTCCACCCTGCATCTGCCCCCCCCCGACCTTCCCCACACTATTTTCTGTGCCCCTGGGTTATGCATTTATACATATAAGTTCTTTGGATAATCTCTCCCCACCCACTCCCCCACCCCCGCCTTTCCTCTGAGACCCCTCAATCTGTTCCATGCTTCTATGTCTCTGGATCTATTTTGTTCCTCTATTTTGTTTATTAGATTCCACATATGAGTGAGATCATGTAAAACTGAATCAGGAAGAAACAGGAAACCTGAATAGGCCAATAACGACTGACAAAATCGAAGCAGCAATAAAAAAACTCCCAGCTAACAAAGCCCTGGTCTGGATGGCTTCACAGGGGAGCTTTCTAATTCTTTAAGTTGTAGGGTTAAATCAATTTTTAAATACTCTTTGCTATAAATAAGGAAAGCTATTTAATAAAGTCCTCTGAGAAAAAAGGAAACAATATCACATTAATTGGCTACATTGATTACAAACCTTTTATTCTACTTTCAGGGACATTTAAAATGTGAAAAAATTTTCTCTTCATGTGGAGGAAATATGGTAACTAACATTTATTGAGCACATGCCAGGCAGTGTGCGAAGTGCTTCGTGTAATTTAATCTTTCAACACTGTGGGACAAGTAATTGATTAGGAATGTTTTGGCTGCAAATAGTAGGCTGAACCACATAAAACTGCTCTTTTTATAAGTTAAACATGCTTGACTGACTATTGACGATATCACATGGCTGCACATAATAACAGAACATTTGACCTCCGTATCTAAATATATTCTATTTTTCTTACATAACAAGAAATTAAGAGGTAAATAGCTACTACTTTGGGGTAAAAAACTCACTGTCAAGACCTGCATCTCAGTGATTATCTTGGTCTTAGTCTCATGTTAATTTCCTAATGGGCACAAGATGGCATCTGCAGCTCCTGCCATCACACCCTCATTTAAAGCAAGAAGAATGAAGGGAGGAGGGCAGTTAATTTTTTTTTTTTGAGTGGGAGCTTTACTCAGAGTTCCCCAGAAGATTTCTTCTTTTACCTCACAGGCCAGAAATCTAACTTCATCTCCCATGGCTAACCCTAGCTGCAAGAGAAACTGAAAAAGTAACTATTTAACTTTCTTGCCTCAAATAGATATGAGCAAGGGACAATAAGTTTGAAATAAAAATATTAAGCAACCAATTTATTTATCGTGGTCAATATTATTTGTAGTCTCCTTTGGCAGATGAAGACATGGAGGCCTTAGAATGTGTTACTTGTCTGCAGTCACATACACAGTAGTGGCAGGGCTGGTGTTTGCTGGTGTGTTCTGCCTCTTGAGCCTGGGCTGTTAATCACTGCAGTGCACTATATAACCTCACTAACAGTTACCATTTACTCAAGTTTTTGAAGTCAAAAATCTTAACAGAAGTGTATTGTGTAGTTATTTCCATCTTAAAGGTAGATCCTTAAGAAAAAAAATGACTTCTTGATTTGCTGATCAGGTTTCCCTCTCCTGTCCATCCTTCCCTAATGGAGCTTAAAAGTAGTGAAATATTCAGAGGTATATAGATGGTGAGTGAGACAAAATCATATTCAAAGATTATGGAGGGAGCTGCTACCCGACTAAAGGCGTCTATCTGCCTGCGAGCATCAGGGCCCAATAAGACACAAACTGGAGCTTGTAGCAAAGAAAGTAGGGGTTAATTTTAGGAAGTGGCCCACGCCTGGAGACAGGTGAGCTAATGCTCAAAGACCCAGCTCCCTGACGGCTTCCGGGGGATGGGTTATATAGGGGAAAATCATTAATCATGGTGACTAAGGGAGTTAGGGTCGTGGTCAGGGTCATGGTCTCTACTAATTGGTTGGCGCTAGGGCAGGGGATCATTGGTCATTGCATCTGGTCCTGATGTCAGCCATGGCATCGCTTCATCTGGTTTTACGACTTTTCTGGGTGTGGAGCTGAAACGCAACTGAGGCCTACCTGCGGTCTTTAGTTCGACAGAAACTCTGTCTCTGGGGACAACAGACCCCAGGTTTTGTTCCTAAGATTATTTGATGCCAATCAGATCTTCATTGTCCTGAGAGCTTAACGATTAAGGGAGTGGCTGTGCAAGGGGGACGGAGGCAGGTGAGTCAGGGTGCTGGGTGAGGCCAGCTTGAATCAAAGGAAAGACGGGAGAAAAGGCCATGTTAAAGAAATGAAGTTTCTATGCAGTTTCAGAGGAAAGGAGAGTGGGAAAAGGAGGAAGAAGAGGGAAGAGGGAAGAAGAGGGAAGAGAGGCAGCCAGGCCTAAGGCCAGTTACTAATTAAATGAAAACTTGTGCTCGTCCAAGATAATTTGCAAGCCCAAAAGCTCCTAAAAACAAAACAAAACAAAACAAAACAAAACAAAACAAAATCAAGTATTGAGGCACAATCCTTTTGTCTCATTCTCTTGATTTCTCAGAGCAGAGACTGACATGAGGCATCAGCTAAGTGGTCAGGGCATCTCATCTCACATCACATCTGTGGCTGACTGACTTTGTTTACTAACTTAGAGGTCTTTCTTTCTTTCTTTCTTTCTTTCTTTCTTTCTTTCTTTCTTTCTTTCTTTCTTTCTTTCTTTCTTTCTTTCTTCCTTCCTTCCCTCCTTCCTTCCTTCCCTCCTCCCTCCCTCCCTCCCTCCCTCCCTCCCTCCCTCCCTCCCTCCCTCCCTCCCTCTCTCCCTCCCTCCCTCTCTCCCTCTCTCCCTCTCTCCCTCTCTCTCTCTCTCTCTCTCTCTTTCTTTTCTTTCTTTCTTTCTTTCTTTCTTTCTTTCTTTCTTTCTTTCTTTCTTTCTTTCTTTCTTTCTTTCTTTCTTTCTTTCTTTCTTTCTTTCTTCCTTTCTTCCTTTCTTCCTTTCTTCCTTTCTTCCTTTCTTCCTTTCTTCCTTTCTTCCTTTCTTTCCTTTCTTTCTCAGAGAAAACCACTGATTTGGTTTCCCAGTTTTATTAAAGAACTCATACAAAATACTGCAGATAAGTTGAGTTTTAATCTTCATCTCCTCCTCTCCTCCATTCCGGTTAAATTGGAAGTAACATAATCTGCAACTCTCTCTGCTGTCAGCAATGATGCGCAACCAATCACATCGATTCTTCTTCTTTCTCAAATATTTTTTGGAGGTATTTCAAATACCTTTTGGGAAAAGGCACCTCAGAAGTTATAGTCACCTTGCTCTTGCTCCTTCTGATACCGTTGTAATTAGCTGGTTATGAATAACAGGAAAGGAGCAGAGGGAAGGCCAGACATTATAGGCATGTCGTTTGGGCAGCTTCACCAGGAAGCTGTAACTTTGCACTCCCCGGGGAACCATCTGCCCATTCCCTGCAAAACACTGGGGGAAGGGGTCCAACAAAGGGGAGATAGATGCATATGCAGTGAAGTTGGGGTGACACAGGGAAGACACTTGCCTATCAGTCAAGCCTGGGGAACCATGGACTGACTAGAGTAGTAGGCCGGGCCATTGCAAGTCCATGAAGACTTGGGGATACATAATCCCCCAAACAAAGAAATTCTCCCTCTTGACTTGTGGCTCTCTTGGCTCTTTGGTTCCTCTGGCTTTGCTCCTGCCCATGTTCCCTCCATGGCCATGTGGCCATGCGACCATGTGGACCCCACATGCAATGCACTGAAGGACTGCAACTGGGAACACAAACTAAGCTAGCCTGATGCTGGACTGGACACTGCTCAATTATGGAGCGAAAACTGGCTCTGATTCTAGCTCTGCTAAAGCCACAGCTACACGTCTTCCTTGGCAGGAGGAAGGGAAATGGGACCATGGAAACTCAGAGGTGTAATTCCACAGAAATACAGCTTTCTATAATACCTCATCCTCTAATGCAAGTCTCAGAAAATTCCTTTCCTTGGGATATCACAAGAAGCCCACTCCCAGCAGGCGGGGATGTGGAGCTCTCCCCACTGATAACATTTTCAGTGGTTAACACTTTCAATCCCTCCACCAAGATTCCAAGCTTTTCCATTCACTTTGATTCTCTTCTGAACAAACTGCTCAAAATTGGCAGCATCCGTGATTCCATCTTCTACAGGGTGGGAGCAGTCAAGAGTAAACTTCAGAACCTGTTTTTTGGGGGGTGCTCCCCTTTACTCCCAAACTTTTTCACAGGTGCCATGGTGGCAGCGGAGGCAGAAAAGGACTCTTGGGGTCTGTCCATAGACTTTCTGAAAGGTAGGATCCTCCTCAGGGTTAGGGATAAGCATGAAAAATGGAAAGGGGACTGCAGCGAGGTCCAGCAGGGTTTCAGTCCCGGCTATGTCACTATCAACTAAAACAAAACCACAATCAAAAACACACACAGCAAACCTTTCATCCTTTGGGGCTGAGTTTTCTCATCTATGAAATAATGGAATTGGAAAAGATGACAGTGAAGAAGCTTCTAACTATCATGTTCTGTATCAGATGAAATTGTTTGTTTTCAGGCAACAGAAACCAATTGAAGAGAAAGCTGAGGAACCAGGCCCTGGAAGGGACGAAAGTCTCAGATGCCCTTGGGACCTGGGAGCAGTGACTGATGTCCATTTTATCCACAGGCCTGCTTTCAGGTTTTTGCTTAGCTTAGCATCTGGCAAGTAAGCATCGGGTTGGCCTAGCCTGGGTCTTTGAGACCTGTCAGCAGAGACAGGACAAGGACCTGACTGACATCCCCCCAAACTGCATAACTGGGAAGGAGTTACAGTTATCTCCAAAATATACTTGATAAGCAATTAGCAGAAGGACTACGCACTGGGCAGATTGGCCACATGGTCTGAATCTGGCTCCTGGTTGGTCATCGATAAGAACAAAAACGTCCATTTATTGAGCACCTACTATGTGCCAGAAATTTTGTGGGACTCACTAAGCCCATTTTTCTTTAATCTTCACAAACTAGGGGTTCACTGTCTATAGTTTTTAGAGGAGCAAATGAGATTAATTTACACGCAGATGCCTATGAGGAATTAATCAGCATGTCATTTCTGGGCAGCTCTGAACATGCCTCTGTTTCCCGTGCCCCATCCTTCCCCCTGCAAAGTCCTCTTTTAACTGTTGATGTGCTTTTCTTTGTTGGCATTGTGCAATTAGAGCATCAGGATAGCATTTCTTGGGGGCATTTATGACATTATTTCCTCGAGGAGTAATTTCATTCAAACAAACTAATGCCTCTTTGTTCCTCCATCTCTTTCTCAAAACCCTCAGTGTCTGTATTTGTACAGAAATATTACCATTCCAGTTTCCACACCATGTAATTCAATAAAGGCAACAATAATAGCTCTGTGAGGCAGGGGATAAGTAAAAATTTTATTATTTAGTCCTGGAGTAAAGATCTTTTAACACTGAAATCCAGTCAAATTGACATTTAAAGGCAATAAGTTAACACAGCATTTTAATAATTTCACACCAAGTTCTCAGGTGCTTTGTCCGGGAGAGTCATTAACATCTCCTGCATCTGTGCAGTGGCAGGCCTCTCCGCAGCCTTCTGATATGAATTGTGAAAATACATTTCCTCCAGCTCCTTGCCAACACAGGGCCGGAAAATGCATCAGTAGAATTTCAAGCCTTAGGCTAATATTAGCATCAGCTTCTCTGGATCCACCTCGGCTCTTTGGCTGATCACAAAGGTATTGTTCTATGTTGTTTCCATGGGTCTTAAGAAAGAAACTCATTGCTTTATCCCAAGGTTGTCCTGTTTGTATGACTTTCCACTTTCCTATAGAATATGAAGAGACTAAAAAAGAATGAAATGGAATTTTAAGGTCATCAGTGGCCTGGGCTCGATGGTCTGGCCCTGCCAAAGAGAAGCTCCCGCCAAACTGGATGTCTTAACATTCCCAAGTACCATTGCCTCCTTCAGCCTTGGTCTTTGCTCAGACTTTTCTCCTCCTCGCATGACTGCTCTGTTTTCATGGGAGAACTTGTTAAAACAGAGTCCTGGGTCCCAGCCTGAGACCTGTCTGATACAGTGGCTCTGGGATGGGACTCAAGGCTTTGCATTGCGGACAAGCTGCCAGGTGATGCTGGCTCAGGATCAGAAATTTGAGTGGCCTTGTCTTGCAGGCGTTACGATGAGAATAATTAAGGTGCTTGTGGAAGTCAATTCCAGATTATAATTTTAAGATGAACAGTTTTTAAGTGACATGGAACCATTCTGGAGGTGTGACTAAACAGAAATGCGCACCCCATCACTTCCTTTGCTTGGGGAACTGCCGGTGAACTGCAGACCACAGGGCAGTGTGGAAAATGAAGGTAAACAGGAGTAATCCCAGGGGCATCTCCAGAAAAATGACGACACTGAGCTTCCATTTCGAAGGTTCCACAAGGGACAGGTGGCAAAGCCTGCAGCCCTCCCAAGGTTGGGAGTTTAATATGAAATCTCTGCTCCTGAGATCCCCAAAGGGCAATAGCTTCAAACTAAGAGGGAGTGAGAAATAAACCCATTGCTCAGCATGAAACAGCACTAAATGGAGGGGAAAATAGGGAACACAAACATACCTGAGGCTCATAACTCCCAGTTGGTCCGTGTGTGGGTTTGCAGCCAAACTCACATCGCCTGTGGGATGCAAAACAGCTCAGCAGGGGAATGTGACTGGAGAAGTCCCAGGTTGTTCGTGTCCCCAGGTAATTACAAGAGGAGATGTGGTTTGTTTCTGAAGGAAAGCAATCTCAAGTCAGTCCCTCCCCAAATTCCTTCAGATGAATTTCCAAGGAACAGGAATTCACAGTCAACACACACATGCGTGCACACATGTGCACACACCAAATACACAGGGAGACAGGGCCAAATACACAGAAGAAAAGGCCAGCAACAGGTTTATACTTGTAAAGACATAGATCATTTTGGAATTATCAATTTGGCAAATAAAAAAATAACTCTCTTTAATATGTTTAAAGAAAAAGCGGTTGAGCAAATCATCTTTGTGTTTCCCAAGTGCTGGTATATAGTGATTACTCAAGCAATATTAGTTGACGGAATGAAAAAAACAAAACACCCCAGAGAGCTTCTGAATAGAAATTGAGAAAACGGAAGGTTTAAGGAATGTCAGGAGACAGTGGTCAGTTATGTTCGCCCAGCAACAATCAGTTGGTGTCAAGGAGCACCGTCCCCTAGAAGCTGCAGGTTAGTAACCCTGCGCTCTGTCTGTGACCCCTGGAGCAGTTCTTCTCGCTGAAGGACTTATCCCTTCACAAAGTTAAATATTTAAGGGAAGTTCTGAAAGATATAAGCTCTTTGTTAGCTCTGGGTGCACACCTATTAATCCTACAGGCTCCTTCTAGAACTTTGACTAAGCTGCTCAGTCCTTGGCAACTGAATAGCAAGAATAGATGGCTGCCTACATATATAAGAAATGCGAATCTTTATGAGTATTAAAAATAACACAACATTTTTTTCTGAAATAGAATTTAGATATGAATTAGACTAAAGTCTTTGAAGTTGGGAGCCATAGTCATATGGGCCCATTCCTGGGTTTCCCTGAAATGGGTGACCCATTCCTGGGTATGTCAATTTATGTCTCATAAAGATGTGGATATTTCTGGAAGGGGAATCCAGAAATATCATTAGATTCTCAGAAGGGCCCATGAACCCAAAATGCTTATAGAAGGGTTTCTTTCTACATATTTCCCTTTTAAAAAATGGGAAAATGAAGTCAGAGAGCTAAAATCATTTGCCAATATCACAACTTCACATGCGTGCCTGCATTCTGGGTGCCAGCCTTATCCCAGGGGAGAAGTTTACCCATTCAAAAATTCCAGTGTCAGTGAAGCCATCTGAAGGGTGTGTTGTGAGTATCTTCCAATTATGATATCTCTCTTGACAGATGAGAACATCTCTGAAGTTTCCCAAGCTTCCTCAGTAATTTGTCATTCTGAAACCTACTCATTTAGAACATCTTAATTTTCTTCTTTGCAAGGATATCACTGCACTGATGCAGGACTTCTCTGTGACACTTGGATTTTTCTACTTCAAGCACCCACACCTGCACCCAGACACATCCTAAACGTCCAGCCTCTAGCAAACACACACTTCTTCTGTCCATGTTTGCACAGGGACCAAAACAAGGGTTTGACTTTGGCAGTTTTTCAGCGTTGGTCAGATAACAGTGAAACATACTGAGGCTGTTGAGAATCAAAAATTGTCTTCCCCAAAGAGTCACAACTGGTAGCTTTGCTATTAGCATTCTAGCTCCCTTAAAAGACAAGCAGCTTTCCCACAGGTCTACTTGCAAGTGTGGTTTATTAGGAAGAGCATGGTCCTGGCCACGCGCTAGTGATGGCACCCAGGCAAGTCATGTAAGCTCTGCGTTTGTCATTTCTTAAATAAAATGCAATCACCTGTAACGTGGATTGGGGATGTTTTATGAAAACCTAGGCATTGGAAAAGGCCCTCGCTTCATTGAATATGTGATGAAATCACTTTGCCACTAGAGGTCATGATCTATGGAAAATGTGTGTTTCATATGAGGCTTGCCCACTGACCACTGATAATTGAAATTGTAGAAACTCATCTCTGCAGTGAGATCCACGGTAAGAGTAATGCTGCTACTTACCTCCCACAGGATGGCTGCAAGGGGGGAGCAGGTCACCCAAACTGAGCCTCCCCTACGGTGGAGCTGGCTTGAGGTATCTTCATGTCCAGGCTCCACCAGTCACCATTTGGGGGGTTTGGGCTGATTTACTGAACCTCTTTGGGCATCACTTTCATGATCTATAAAGTAGGAATAGTAACAGTACCAATCTCGGAGAACTGTAAGGATTAAGAGTTACTAAATGTAATGAGGTCAGTTCTCAATAAATATTCATTTTATCACAACCATTATGATTCATGTGCATAATGCCTACTATAAGGCCTGATGTTTATAGATGATCAATGGTATTTTTAAAATTAATTAATATTGAACAACCAGGTTGGCAGCTGGCACAGGGTAGGGGCTCCGCAGACCTGTGTTGATTGAGTGGGTGACTAATGCAGTGTCTGGCACGCGGCAGGCACTGGAATACCTTAGGTGGGTCTGACTCTGCCTGAGGTCTGATGGCCCTGCCTTCTCCTTGCCCACCCTGTGCCGTCTAATCCTTGCTCAGGAACCGGTGACAGAGGGGACCCCTGAAAACTGCTAGGGCAACTCTGCTCTCAGCCCTGCCTTAATCAGTGAGAAGCCTTTTGGGAAAATGACAGGGCACAGCTGCTGGAAATAGAGAAGAGGGACCTCATCCCTGGTCCCAAAGGGGAGAGGGACTGTACCCCTGCCGCAAGCCTGGAGTGCCAGGTGCTGGCAGGTTTCCATGCCCAGCCACGGGCAGAGCCTCTGGGCCCTGCAGGCCCACTCCGGCGGGCTGGCGGCAGAGGGGCCCTTTCTAAACTCCAGCCTCCCACCGAGCCTCAGCCTCTTGGGGGGGGGGCTTCCCTGGCCATCGACAGGTTCCTCGGTCGCCGTGTCAACTTGGGAGCGTTATTTTCAAATCTGTGTGCCTCACTCACCTCCAAGGTGGGAGTAAAACCAGTGCCTGCCCCGGGCATTGCTGTGCCAATTGAATGTGCTAATAATCGTAATGCGCTGAGGATGGCACCTGGGGTGTAGCCAGCGGGCAATACCAGTCGCTAGTGGGGCTGCTACTCCACAGACCTCTTGTTGGGGGGACTCAACGGAAGGAAGCCATGTGACCCGTGAGTGAAGGAGAGCCCTTTCCTGAAGTTTGTGCACCGCGAGGCAACCTGTTCCCTGAGTTCCTATCTGTTGTTCCTGGAGGTCAGTTTATCTGATAGAATGAACACCTACTGTAGTGAAACTTCATTCTTATTTCATGGGAAGCCCAGGCTGTATGAGCAAAATGCAGCCCTAATATGAGACTATTATCAAAGGAGTAGTGATAGTGTCTCAGTGTTCTCTACTCCTTCCAGTTCCTGGAGGGTCGCTGTGTGTACACATGTCATTTTCCTGTCTCTTCCTGAGAACCCACAGAGGTGGACAGGGTGGAGATCAAGGTGGATCCACTGGGAGTCAGTAGCTTAGGGCTTAGGGGCGTGTAGTTTGCAGGTAAATGGAAATGATTTCAAGTTACAACTTGCCCACAGGCCAGTGTGGACTTTGAGTGAGTTACTTACCTTCTCAGAGCTTCAGTTTCTTTATCTATAAGATGGACATAATACCCTTTTGGAGGGCTACTTAAGGGATCAATGAGATCATGTAAAACATTTTAGTATTATGCTTGCAAAGAGTAGACACTCAAAAAACCTTGGCTATTATTCACCTGTTACCATCGATATCTCATGCACATTTTTATATTGAACTCATACCAAATATTGAATTCTATGTATCCTCTGTCATTCCCAAAAGTTGGTATAACCCTATATAAAATAATAATAATAATAACATAAAGTCACTAGTTCTATGACTATGATAACAACGACAATAAAAATAATACCATGTTAGCATTTGCTAAAATCCAATCCCTGAACTAAATATTTGTCTAGGAGACATTTTGCTGACTCCAAAGTATGAGATAATCATCATAACGGCTGTCATTTGCTGAGCCTCTATTCTGTGGGAGGCATTTTACTATGAGTTTCAATATAGGAGCTCACCAACCCTCACAATAAACTTACCAGCTAGTCACTATTTTCCTACTGATGAGAAAATTGAAGCTCAGCAAGGTTATGTAACTTGCTTAAGCTGCACGGCCAAAAAGCAGCCAAACCAGACCTGCCAGATGTCAAAGCTACTACACCACCGATCACCCTAACGTGGCTCTTGTCATCTCTTAGAGTCCAGATCACTTCTTTATTACCAATGGAAGGTGGCCTGAAACAGTAAGCGAAAGAAGGGGGGGCGGTTAGTGCTTAGTCACCCATCACTAGTTAGAATAGGTTGTGCAGTAAACTCTAAAAGAGAAGAAACTTGTTGACCACTGTCTTCCCTCCTTATTTTTCAAAGCCTTTTCAGTTTGTTCCTCTGCACACAATTCGTTTTTCATTTAGCCTCATTCCAGTTAATTCTTCTTGTGTGGTAGATTAAAGCATTTCCAAAGCTTAGCTCTGATTTATTCTTCAATTAGCTCTCAGTGATGGAATGTCAGTCCCATCTCCACAGCATCAAAACCATTCTTGCTTGTCTTCAATCATCTGGGACGTTGGCAAGTGTGCCCATTGTGCCCTCTTAGCTCCACCTTCTCCAAGGAGAGAGACAGGCGGCTGGAGATGGTCGTTGAGAGTTGGACTCAGCCCTGCTTTTCAGTGTGTGGGTGCTGGGCTGGCTTCTTCCTAGGACCAGGGAGGGGACTTCCAAAGAGGAGAACTGAGGAACTCAGATTAGGAGCACATGGCCCAAGCCTAAAGCGCAAAGAGGCAGAGAAATAGCACTAGGTCCTGGCCCACAGCCATTTTTCTTATTCAAGACGGCTCAAAGCATTGACACATAGATCTACATGTTTAGAAATCTGAAAAAATTGTTCCAGTTTCTATTTGTCTCTCTTTTGCATCTCCATATAGGTGCTTTCAAGAAACAAAGCACATACATTCTCTGCAAAGGAACACAACCCTCCCATATCCTGCCTCCATCGCTTCCTAATCATTTGGTCTTGACAGTGATTTAGCCATTCAGGTTGTTGTGAGGGTTCAGAAAGAAAGTGTTTAGAAAGTGCTTGGATCATAGGAATGCTCTGGTTTTAACTGCTATTATTATCATTGTTGTTATTATAATTATGAAAAAAATTATCTGAAGCAGCAGATCAGATTATTGAATGACACATGTCCTCACTTGCCCTCTGTCTACATGGATGTAACCTAAGAAAAATGGCAAATGGAAACCATTAAAACTAGGCAAATGTCATTGTTTGGGAATCTTGAAGCTGCTAAACTACATCATGTTACTCCCTCTTTTCAGCAGTTAAATCCCTCTTGGCTGGGGCACTTTTATATTCGTGTTCAGACTTAGATAGACTAAATTTACTTCCGCTGTGAATAGAGTTAAGTGACATGTGAAAATTCTCTCATCTCTAGTTTTCTTGTTAGTTATATAACATGACATTTTTAAAGAGTGAGGGCTGGCACCTTTTTTTTTTTTTTTTTTTTTTACATTTCATTTTGTGTATTTCAAAATTACACAAACAGCGTGAGATTTTATGCCTCAACTCTAAAAGCTTTAATGGCTCGGAATATGTGAGAAATATTGGGAGCACGTCACTTACTCAGCAACAGGATTTTAAATTCCGTGAGGAGAGGCCTAGAAATGTCTGTCTTCCTTTTGTCTAGAGGCTGATACAATTTCCTGCTTTCAAAAGGGGCTTGACAAACATTTATATGCAGATTTTTTAGCTGAATAACTGAATAAATAACTCATTTCAATACTTAATAATGGGGGTCTTAGCAACTTGTTAGGCAGAACAAATTCCAGACTTACTGTGGTTCTTCGCAGGGGCTGGACAGTGTAGGACTATGTTGGTTTATTATTGTTATTGTTAGCGACCAACAAGAAAACCATAGCCTCCTAGTCCAGCCCCTACTGATAGCCAGGCACGTGCTGGAAGCGTTGTCTACATTATCTCAGTCTTCACTGGGCCTCTGTGAGGGTGTTAGTGTTATATCCATTGTACAGATGAGAAAACTGAGGCTCAGAGAGAAGTGACCGATGGCCACCCAGCTGCTGTGTGAGCCGGCCAGCATTCTAAACCAGGCCTGCCTGACTTCGAAATCCAAGTTCTTTCCAGGAATATCACAGCCCATCTGCCTATGTCAGCTGGACCATGTTTCCGATCTGAAAGATCTCTAGGAAAGCAGGAAGGCTAAAAATATCCAACTGTTCTACTCTTCGACCTGCTTGGGGACTGGCTTCAGGAGTCTCAGCTCAAATGTGTGCCAGAAGATATCATTAAAATCCCATCAGTCCCCTGGAACAATCAAGTCTGCAGACATATTTGATCTTTGAAAAAAAGCTTCTTACAGACCTGAATGGAAAGGCATTTAATTTTCAAGCCCGAGCCAAGCTCCATGAGATCAAAGAAAGAGGGAGTTCCCCGGTGGGTTTGAAGACGCATTAAATTCGCAGAGCCGTGTCTAGCTCCCCCTTTCCTTTGTCTTGCTTTTTGGGTCAAGGATCAGATTTGCAAAGATACACCGTGGAAACTCAAATGGAAGGCGTCATCCACGAATGGGGCTGCTGAGTTGCGTGTGTGACCCACGGTACCTTCTGCTTTTTAACAAGGAAGTTTGAAGCTTCTGACCATTATTTCTTCCTCTGTGCTCTTCTTGCTGAAAGTTAATTAAGTTTGCTGCTCTCCAGATGCTCAGCTGCCGGTGCCCGAGGAAGGGAAGCTGTCTGTGTGTGCAGGCCCGGAGCCGACAGGAAGAGTCTCCAGATTGTTACTCAGCCGCAGGATGGCCTGGCCTCCCAGGGCCTTGCCACTGTCCCCACAGCTTGCCACTGAGGGGCCTCTAACTGCCAAGGACACAGACAGTAACTCTACTCCGGCCTCCCATAGAGCAGGGCAGAGCAATGAATGAAGTGCCCTGTCCACGTTGTGCCACCAGGAGCCACAGCAGCTATGGCATGTAATAGAGCCAACGTGCTGAGCATCCCTTCCATGCCAGGCAGTATTTGGTCTGTGAAATGACTCATGAAATTAACTCCCTGCATCCTTTCAGCTCTCCTCTGCGGTGGATTTTATTACCGTTCGCATTGTGTACTTGAGCAAATGAGGCACAGAGGTTAGGGCCTTTCCTGTGGTAACACAGCTAGTGACACATCTGGCCATGACCCAGTCGGCGACCCATGGACATCGCAGACTGAAGCGCAGGTGCCCACAGAAACCCAAACCAGACCATCTCCCTCGTCTCCACTAGCGGCCTGGCCAAAGGAAATACAGAAAACCAAAGAAAGCGAACCAAGGGGAATGCTTTTCCGGTGCACCTCCAAACCATTGCATTATTTGCAAAGGCTTACTCGCAATTCTCTATGAGATAGAAATGTTCTGGGTGAAGGTTATGTTCTGGATGTTGATAAGGTTTGGAGTTAGACCTCAAGTCAAAGATGTAGGATTTTGTCAAAACTCAGTAAATGCATAGTAAAGATTTTTGCACTTTATAATACATAAGTTTTACATCAAAAGGAAAAAATGAACAAATACTGAAATGTAGTTAATGCTGTGCATGCTGAAGTATTTAGGAAGATGTGTTCTAATGCTTGCAGTTTACTTTAAAATGTGGCAAAATGAAATGGTTTGATGTCTGGAGAGAGGGATGGCTAAGTTTAGCAAATATAGCATTTAATGTTGATGGTGTGTGGGTGGTCATATGGGCGTTCACTGCAAAATTCTTTCAGCTCTTCCGTGTGTTTGAAAATTGCTACAGTACTGGAAAATAAAGCCTGTGATTTCTATTAGTAGGTTTAAGTGTAGGGACAGCGTTACCTATCTCTGTCCATTGTGTTTACTATCATTCTGTGCTGCAGGTTTCACAGTGTGGAACTGGAGAATATTAACTTGGAGCTGAGCAAGGAGTGTAAATAAGGGACTACGTGTCACACTCAAGGATCTGCTATAAACTCACAATAAAGGAGTCTTATGTTTTATTCCTTAAAGCCACTCAGTAAGTTTTTACCTAAAATAAGAGAATTGTAGGTTGTAGTAAAATAGTTATCATAGATTCTTCTGTCACTTCACCTTCTTGGTTTATACTTCTAGTCAGGGATGATATCATACACTCTACCTACATTTTAGGTTTCGTAAAAGTCAAATGTTCCAGGGGGGGGGAAAAGAAAATTAAAAAGGTAAAATGCCCTCTATTATCAGAACTATATAAATTCAGATAAGTGAGAGATGGGAGAGACCAGTTTCCTTAATTCTCTGTCCTGCAGACATTGATGTATCTGCACACACCAAAGGGCACCTCCAAGTCTGTCCGATGACCAGCCTCTTTCAAAGGAGGGAAAGAGTTGGGATACCCAGAGTCAGAATTATGCAAAAGTAGGTGCATCAGGGAAGCAAGGTTCTGCGTAAACCCTCCTTCCTAAGGTAGCTGGTGTAGCAGCAGAGTTGGTGGGAAAGGAGTAAGGTCCCTCTGCAGCATTTTCAGGGGAAAAGCAGTCATGCTGGTTCATATCGATCTCTAACAATCCTAATTACAGATGCGCTATCCACTCAGCAGGAAGGTCCGTGTGGCCCTCACAAGGAGGCCTAATGCAGTCTCCTCTCTTGATGACACTAAATCCACACTATCGCCGAGGAAAGCATTCGCTTAATGCAAGTTAGCACCCAGTCCTTTACGTCCATCCATTATTCAGCAGTCACATCCATGGAGATTGTTCCTTGTAAAAGATCTTCTGGGAGGAACACTTTTTGCAAGCTGATCATCAGTTCATCAGGTTGGATATAAAATATCATGGCACCAGGTACTCTAATCCCATGGGTTTGCCAAGTGGACAGCCCCCGTGTTTTCTAAGGCTCGAAGAGTTTCACTCAAGGGTGGCCAACTTGACCAGTGAAGGACAAGAAAAGAACCACTGTATAGAAAGCTAAACTAGTCTGCTCCTCCAAGTGGTATGCCTTAAAGCACCAATCGTACTGAGTTAGCTTTATAGGTGCTTCTTGAACCCATCCATCTGTTTTCATTTCACGTTGGGTTTCTTAGAGGAACATTATTATTTTAATCATAACAAAAAAACTCAGTTTTTTCTCTTATTGCCACTGCCAAGGTTGCAAATTAAACATATATATATGGTTTTTGGACAACGCAGTCATTTTTAGTTTAAAAATAGAACCAATATCTATACCTATTATGTACTTCCAGAACAAAAGTGGACTGATAGCTAGATACAGAGTAGTCACTGAAGACACAAAGCCTTTTCGTATCTCAGGGATTCAGTGGCGATGGCCCAATAAAACTCCTGGTGAAAATGATATCCCACCCTCTTTCAAAGATTTTTCCAAAATTTATTGATTTGCTTCATGATAATAAAATTCATTTTAATTTCCACTGTTATTCATTGTGTTGACAGACTCTTATATTCACCTATCCATTTAGTTACCCATTTTGCAAGCGTTTATCGATTGCTCAGTATGCTAAGCTCTGTGCCAAAAATGAAGATCTAAAAACGCATAAGCCATCGCTCCTGTCTCCAAAGAGCCCATATTCTAATTTTGGGGATGACACATAAACAGTTAACTGTAATAAAATATGAGGTTTATAAATGTCATGTGGCATTTCTAAACTTTTCTAAATGTTTTAAGGAGGCCAAGGAAGCAATTTTTAGCCCGACTTTGTAAGTTTATAACACACTGAGGCCCAGGGGTCTGACTTCCCCAAAGTCACACAGCTAGTTAGCTAAAACTGGAAGCAGAACTCAGGCCTTCTCTTTGCTAACTGAGGGCTTTTTCTGTCAACGCCTGCTGTCTATATTTAGTGATTATGCTTACTGCTTTAGTTAACTCTGAATATCTACTTTGTGCTTAAAAAAGAATCCAAATCACTTTTGCTTCAAGAAAAAAGCTGACTTTCCTAATTGCAAGTTTAACCAAGTACTAGGGTATATATGTATAGATCATTACCAATTTAAGTTTCTAGAAGCAGCTGATGTAGCTAATCTTGCAGGAAGTAATATGGCAAATGGAAGCTACCCAGCTCTGGGTACTTATATTTATATGCTAACTAAAGTAGCCAGTTTGTCTTGAAAGAGAAGAACCCACAAGGGCATCTGGAATCCAGGATATCTTGGTTTCTCATTTTCTCAGCACGTGTGAATACATTCCCAGGGTGAAAACTCTCTGGGTCCAATGTCTAGGACAGAGGTTGACAAACTAAATCCTGCAAACCAAATCCAGCCCTTCTCAATTTCTATGAATAAAGTTTTATTGCAAATAGCCATGTCCATTTGTCTACAGATTGTCTGTGGCTGCTTTCATGCCTAAACAGCAGAGTTGTATAGTTGTGACGGATATCACATGGCCTCCAAAACCTAAAATGTTTACTGCCTGGCCTATACAGAATAAGGGTGTCAAGCCCGGCTCTAGAATAAAAAGTTTGCTCAACTTTCACACTATGCAAATGAGTATAAACTGGTGTATACTTTCTGGAAAGTCTTTGACCATTTATATTAAGGTATGTAAACTAGTGGGAAAACTCAGTTTTGCAGAGTTTAATTTCCCAAGGTCACATTCTTAGTAAATTACAGAGCATTTTGGTATGTTGATTCTAAAGCCAAAAGATCTTAAACATCATGTATCACCATCTATGGACCAAAAAAAGAGAGATGTAATGGTTATCTATTGCTGTGTAACAAACAACCCTGAATTTAGTGGTATAACCGACCATTGTATTGTGCTAAGGACTTTATGGTTTGGGAATTGGGGCAGAGTACAGTGGGAATGGCTCATCTCTGCTCCCCCTGGGAAGGCTTTCTCATTACCATATATTGGGGGTCTTGGTTCTGGCTGTTGGTTTGCTTCCTTGGTTTTATTCCACTTGGTTCTGTTGGGGCTCCAATTTCCAAGATGTTGTTATGTCTGATGCCTGAGCTGGGATTGTTGAAACAGCTGGGGAGGGCTGAGCAGCCCCCTCTTTTCACACAGCAGCACCACATGGCTAGCTTGGGCTAACAGGGAAGTTACAGGGTACTCAGACTTCTTATGGGGCTGCTGGGTTCCCCTAAAGGGAGTGTTTCAAGATACAGGAAATAGAATTGCCAGTTTCCTAAAGTTTGGGCAAGAAACTGGCCCAGCATCATTTCCCCTATATTCTACTGATGAAAGCAGTCATAGAGCCCACCCAGATTTAGGGAGTGGGGGAGTAGAGCCAAAGAATTGGCAGTCATCTCTAATCTGTCATGGGGTTTTCTAGAGAAAATATATTTTGGAATCATTGATTATATGATCACCTCTGGGTGATTCACAATGTACATTGGTCTAGTAAATGCTGTGAGAACTCCCAGAATGAACACAGCTGCTTCCCAAATATATTTAGCCATCCAATCTTGTTTTTATATTACAACTGTTAATATCCTATAGCATTCACTTTATGCAATATTTTTCTAAGGCAATACTCTGAAGCAGTCTAGTTTTATGCACAAAAAACTTTTTGCACTATTATTTGTGATATGTAAACATTACACATAGTTCTAGGTTAAATATCCAATACTAGAGCAATGGTTAGATAAATAATGCTTCTATAATAGAATATCATATCTGCATTAAAATTATGTTTACAGGAATTTTCCTATCTGAAATTATGTTTACATGGTAAAATGCTTATGCTATATTTTGTTTTCTTTAGTTTTGTCTTAACTCTTTAAATTAAGGTAATCGTAGGTTCACATGCAGTTGTAAAAAATAATACAGAAAGAGCCCGTACACCATTCAGCCACTTCCCCCATTGGCAACATCCTGCATAAGTATAATACACTAGCACAACCAAGAAGTTGATATTAATACAATCCACTGACCTTATTCAGATTTCGCTAGTTTAGCACACATGTTTAGTTCTATGTAATTTCCTAACGTGTTTACATTCACGTGACCACTACCACAGTCAAGGCTCAGAACAGTTCTATCACAAGGGTCTCTCATGCTACCCTTTGTAGGCGCTGGCCCCTCCTTTCCCATTCTCTCCTGGCAACCACTGATATGTTTTCCATCTCTATAATTTTATCATTTCAAGAATATTTTATAAATATATATAATACATTACTTTTAATATATATTTTTTTCATTTAGCATAATTCTCTTGAGATTCATTCATGGGTTTGCATGTAAAAATAGTTCTTTTTTTCTGCTGAGTAGTATTCCATGACATGGATATACCACAATTTGTTTAACCATTCAGTTATTGAAGAACATTTGGTCGTTTCCAGCTTTTGGCTATTACAAATAAAGCTGCTATGAATATTCAGCTTTATTGAACAGATTTTTATATGAATATAAGTTTTCAATTCTTATTATAAAAAAAGCTCAAAAGTGGAGCTACTGGATTGTATGGTTATAATTTTAAAGGCAAAATATGTGGCAGAATCATATGTGCAAACTATGTAAAAGTATATAGTAAGATACTGGGAATGAATGTATCCAAAATATTAACAGTGGTTACTGCTTGCTCACAAATTTATAAATAGTTTTAAAACCTTTTTATATTTTTCTAATTACCAAATTTTTCCTAACAAATAGAAAACATTTTTGGACTTATAAAAAAAGCTTTTTAAAAAGCAAGAAAGAAATGCAGGTAAGACTAGAAGGAAAAATAATGAAATACTTAAAGTAACTTTCTGAATGAGACTAGATAATTTTAATCCCCTTTTAAAATGTAAAGAATTTTCCAAAATTTGTTTAATGAGCATTTATTACACTTAAAATTAGGAAAATGTGTTATCTTTTAAATATTGAAATTGTTCTGTATACTCTATTCAGATTTTAGTCTGTTTTTCTATAGATCCATATCTGCTTATAATAATTTTCAGAATCTGATACTTTGAACTATGCTTATATTATTACAGACTACATCTTGAAACTAATTGTTATACAAAATTTGTTAATATTTCTTCTGTTTCAGTGGCCACCTCATGGTACCTGTTACTCTTTCAAATCCTCCACATCGAGCCAGAAATAAACTTTAGATCTATTGAAAATTAATTACAGTGGCTTGATCCAAACTTCTACCCCTTAATATTGATTAAGAAATTAGAATTTGAATCTTTCCAAAAATATAGTGGCAGACAATACTTTAATTTAGTTTCATTGATATACATGTATTTATGCTTTGTCTCTGTAAAAAAACTTATAGTTACATTTTGTGCACTGATTCATAAGTTTAAAAAAATAAAACCAAAGCTGAAAATGATGTCAGCCCTTTGAGAAAATACTTATCCAGATCGCAAGAAGCCCCGCTGTCCCTGAATCAGCCGAGCGGTTCGTGAGAGGGACCAGCCTCTCCGCCCGGAGGCAGGGCACCTACGGGCAGGAGGCCTGGAGGCAGGAGCTTGGAAGGTCCACTCTCAGGAGCTCACCGGGAATAAAACAAGGCGTGAGCTCGGGCCTTGCGGTGCCATCCTAGAGCTTAATCCGGAATCATCCAGAACCTTCCTTCAGGATTACAGCTGGAGGCATGCAGGGTCCCGAGCCCAGCCCTTTCCCACGGTGCATCCCTGCAGTGGCCAAGTCCCAGATGGAACCTTCTGGTCTGAGGGAGCCTTGCACTCCCTGCAGCGACAGGGCTCCACCTTCACGGCTCCTTTAAAGCCCACCTGAGCTCTGCCCATCTGGGCCATTTGAGATGCAGTCTGAGAATCTGGGGTGGGTGGCAAATCATGCGCTGTTTGGGGGCTTCTGTGAGTACAACTGGTTCTGAGCAAAACCTCCTACGCTTTGAGTTACACTGGCCACATATGTAGATTTTTTGTCCTCTAAACCTTCGGTTTCTGTGACTTTGGCCAACAAACATTTCAGTGACCAGGCATGGCCGGGAAGCCACATCTTTTCCACTGCGTTGGTATCTTTCAGGAATTCCGGTGACAAGGCCCAGAAAGGTTCCATGGTATTTGATTTACTGTCACACGCAAGACATGTGGCCCCTAATGCAGTAGGGCGACTGCTTTCTTGAAAGTGCCGGGCACCATGTCCTTCAGTGTGTCTTCCACAGGCTGCAGGGGACAGGAAGGCGGCCCGAGGGGACTCGCTGGCTCTGCAGCCCCCACAGTGCCGTTCAGCCTGAGCTGGAGCGGCCGTCACCACGTGGCGCTCACCCCGGGGTGGCACACAATCCTCCAGCTCAGACACATGTCCTGGGGTGAGTGAGTTAAATAAGCCAAAGGATAAATCAACAGCCAGCAGCTTCCTTTGGGGTCTTTTTCTGCCGTTTCCCTCTCCCCATTTCCCACCCCTTTCTCTTTTGCTACCACACAGAGGGGTCGGCCTCTTTACTGAGGCCCCTGCGACCAGACCATCTAGTGACTAATAATAATTTGATAGTTACCTTAAAGATTCATAGAAACTTGGCGTGCCCATACTGAGACTCTGTAGTTGAGTTTTTATCAAGCAAGTAGAATATTTTACCTGCCAGGGGCATGAAATCGGAAACATCCCTTTGTTGAATCTTCAGCACTGTACCCTCTCCTAGCTCCCAACTTCACCGCATAGATTTCATTCAAGATTATTTTAAATGAAAAGTATACTGAGCTGCAAGTCAGGCTGTGCTTTTGGTTCCCTTAGAGCTGTAGATGTCGGGCTGTGTGGACTTCTTGTTTGACATCTCCTGGCCGGGTGATGTTGGCCCTGGTGAGAGTTGGGACCCTCCGACTCAACCAGCCACTTATTTAAGGGTCTAGGGAGGGAGGGAGGGCACTGGGATGAGGGAACTGGGAGATCCCTGGGTTTCTCTGGTTTCACTGCCCAAAACTCTCGCTCGTGAACGTTGTCTGTGGTTTTCTTCCAAGACCTGCCTCCGCCCCAGAAAACCTGTGTGCGTTCCAGGGCGCAGACTTGAGCACCTGCCGCCTTCAGCTCTGAGCAGAATGCCAGCCCCTCCAGGGCTGGGACTGTCTTTGTTGCTGCTCTGTCCTGGGAGCTTAGAGCAATGCCTGTTACATAGTTGGCCCTCGATAAGCTTGTCTTGGATGAGTAAATGAAACAACTGCAAGGAAGATTCTGAGGAAATCAGAGTGACTTTTCTCCTAAATGAACTTTATTTTGGAATAATTCTGCATTTATAAAAATGTTGCAAAGATAATGCAGACTGCCAATATGCTTTTCGCCCAGTTCCTCCTAATGTTAACATCTAAAGGGACTTATTTAAGGTAACTTTGTTCCTTTGACTTACCTGAGTTTGCTTTCTCCGTCAACACCACTGGCTTCTGCTTTTACCACTGCTTTACATTTGAGCAATAATCATTTGGAGAAACACTTTTGAAAATAAATAGAATAAGGCAATACAGTTTGCTTATGCGTGACGTACAGCTCTCATGGCAAAGACTAGTAATTATCTATAGTGTTCTTAAGAAGTTCAATAAATTTGTAATATCAACAAAAAAGTGAGCTGAGCGTGGGTCAGTTTCCCTTTAGACAAACAAATATACTGAGCTCGTGAGAATTCAGACTTGGAAGGAATTTGCAGGGACTGATCTCCTCATTCTCATCAGAGGCCCCTAAGCCCATCTCTCCTTTCCGGCTAATGGAAGAGATGAGCAGTGTGCTGAGGAGCCGAGGAGAGTTAAGTGGCTTCGACAGGGGTATAGGAAAAATCAATGGTTCTGAATTTGCAATTTGCAGTGGCCCTGTTCATGCTCGGGGAGCCTGGTTTTTGAGGGAAGGTGAGGAGAGGAGCCCCCCGCATTGTACCGATGACATCTGCTTAAAAGAAGCAACGCTGGGGCTGGTTTGGTTTCTGTTCCCATCATGTGATTAACCCCTGTGCATAGAGACATTTATTCCCGCCCATCTCTCCTTGGGCCAAACGCACAGGAAGCTCCTAAGGAAAGGCGAAGGGCCTCGCAAGGCGGGCTGCTACACCAGTCCACTGATTCTGCCAGTGGAAATTCCAAATTCCTTCCAAAATGGGCACTAGTTCTTTCATCAGGCGGCTCTAGGGCCCAATTTGTCATTCCAGGGGCCAAAAGGTAAGAATTCAGCCCCATTAAGACATGAATTATTTTTTCCCTGGTGCTTTTACCGAGAAACATTTCAAGTAAGGGAGGAAACGGCCAATGCTTGTGGAAAACTTTGAGGCTGGAGCTAATCAAACTGATGAGTAACTTTGTACTCAGCAAATTCTAAATCCCATTTCCAATTCGCTTGCCCAAGGAAGGTGGTATTGACCGCAGCACTGGGAAAAGGTTAGAAATTCTAATCAGTGGCTCATCCAGCCTTTTCTTCCCGCTGCCTTCTAGCAAGCATTTATTAAGCACCCCACTGGCATGTGTCCTTCACTGTGCCACACATTGTGACTAAGAAAATGAGTAACACGTTATCTGAAAGGGGAACCAGGCTTCACATTTGCTGTTTCTACGGCCCCTGTATGCAGTTCCCTTCCTGTTCTCAGATTGAATATTCCCGAGAATGGTCCCTTCCCCATTTCTAGACTTGGTTTTTACTCCACAGCTAGTCTTGGGATGGAGAATGTGACCTAGACCTAAAGCAGTCTGTAGCCCGTTATTTTGGGCAGTGGTTGCTTCAGGAATAAGCATAAGCCCCAATTAACGCCCACGAGAAGCAATGGGATTACCATGGGAATCTTCAGAAAGACCTTCTACCTCTTTTCATTAGAAGTAAGCAAGAGACAAAGGCTGGCGCAGTGGCAGCTGTTTTGTGAGTAGTGGGACTGAGCATGGAGTAAATATTAAGGATGGGGTCAAGAAACAGCAAAACCCGATCCTGCTGACATCATATGAACCTTGGAGGAAACCATTTTTGAAGAGATCTTCTTAAACTGTTTTGTTTTGTGAGCTGATAATCTTTTTTTTCTCTCTTTTTTTTTTTTTGGAAGTATTTTTGAGTTAGGATTTCTATCATTTAAACAGTCTTGACGAATAATATACACAAGAACAAAGAGGCCATATGGTACGTGCCATAGCCATTATATGGGTTAAATAAAGCAGAAGTTCGGGGGATACAGGGATTGTCCTGCCCAAGGCAAGGAGTAAAAGGGACAGCGTGCTAAGGAGAGAGGATGACGCCAGCTCTTTGTGGACCCGCGACCCCTGACTTGGCCTTTGTCATGAGGTTGATTGTGAGTGACCCATTGCCACATTTTTAGCATCTGGCCACAAAGTGTCAATCAGGCAGAAGGAAAAACACATGAGGATTTAGGTTGGCGGCCTGATGCATAAGAATCTATTATCTCAAAATTTACCTTGAGCACCTACTATGCTTAGAGCTAAACAAGTGAGATATTTATAAAGGTTTTTCCCCATCTAAAGCCCATTCCCCTTAGGCTGACAGTTCTTCAGCGAAAGCTCTTCCCTTCACTTGGCTCAGGTGGTTGGATGGGGTCGACACACCTGCAGCTTCAGGGCAGGCACCTGACTGAAGCCCGTTCAGTGCAAAGCCATCTATGCTGGGACATTCGTAGGAGTGGCTGGGAAAGCAGTCTCTTTCCTCTGGGCTTGTTGCTATGAGGATGTGAACAGGGAGCTCCCAACACAAGAGACAGAGGGAAGCAGAACTGAGCGAGAGAGAGAGACCCTGGACCCTCAGGGAGTCTTTTGAACCAACCCCTGGATCTGGATCCAGCTGTTCCTGATCTGACCCTGGATTCTGGATTCCAATGAAATATCTTTCTAGGCTTCAGAATCTTGGTTCATTCAGCACCATCTTCCAATATCAGTATTTTTGGAATGCCTACTATGTTTTTGGTATTGACGTCTGACCACAGGGAGCTTATTGATTGAGGAGATGAGCCTCACAAGGATGAAAGAATTAAGGAACATGATGATGGCTATTTCAGAGAAGGGAGACATCAATACGAGCCAAAAGCTTTTGAAAGGAGGTGGGGCTTGCGCTGCAATATGACTTCATGTATTACCCAGACTTCACTTTTTCATGAAATACTTCAGCAGAGCATACTGGGACCTTTCATTCAGAACAACACTGACACACGTCTGTTCAAATAAATCAACATTCCAATTCTCAAGTGACTCATTTGGCAGGACAAACAATTTCCTTCCCCATTATAAATAGGGGTAAAAGAACACAGAGAAAAGGAGGGTGGAAAAGACAGTTTTTTTCATTTATTCGGATACAATAGTTGTAGCAATAGTATAGTTGTGATAGCAGTCATGATACTAGTAGTAGTTGGAGGAGAGGAAGTAATGGTGATAGTAGTAATAGTACCAGTAATGACTGGTACTATTAGTGATATGGCAGCGATGGTGGTTCTCATTTATTCCTTTCACACCAGCTACCCCGTGGCTCTGCTGCTGATGGATACTCATCCTTTACCACAGCCCCAGGACATGGGTATCATCATTATCTTCATTCCGTATATGGGGCCCAAGACTTAGAGAGATGCCATGCTGGGGTCAAGGTCACAGGGCCCAGGTTTACATCCATGCATAGCTAACCTCAGAGCTTGTGTATTTCACCGCTATACATTCTGTCCTGTTTCTACTTCTAAAAAATGAATATCCAGTATGTGTACACACACCTATAAAGGTGCATAAAATATCATGGACCTCAATTTGAAACCCCATAAGATGGCTTCTAAAGGCTACATCTGAAGCAGCTACCGAACCAGCCACCAGACGGGGCCCTGGGGACACTAGGAGTGGGTCCTGTGAAAGGGGGAACATGCTAGTGACAAGCAGATCAGTCTCCTTTGGAGAATGGGTTTTCAATTTTAATTCCTTTATTTTAATATATGCATTTAATGCTTTATGAGAATTGTCCCTGTAAAATAAGTTTGGGTACAAGTGTCAGATAAATGGCTCACCACTGATTTTTTTCTTGAAATTTGAATGTTTCCTAGGGTGCAGTTTATGTGTTTTACTCGGTAAATACACTGAATAGGGAAATGGTGTTTTGAAAACACCTCTTACCAAGCCATGTTTATAACTTATAATGGAGTTGCACCTTTTGGACTTTATTCTAGATCTCCCGCTTTTTCAGGTTTTCCAGTTTCACAGTGATTTTGAGGTCCTAAATCCAGTTCTAGTGTGTGACAAGTAAAATCGGAGAGATGTTATTAAGTTGGATTTGCAGTTGCCCAGCTATCTCTGTGGTTGTCTCTTGAAATCAGTTTTTATACTAAGTGTCAGTAATGAGACTTGGGTCTGGGAACCTGTTTCACGCTATTGTTTCTCTGTCCTGCTGAATGTGGGGTTTTCATGCTGACGAACACCCACTCCCTATCTGCCACAGATTTACCCCACCTCCACGATGTACAAACAAACATTGGCCAGTGAGACCCCCTATTTCTAAACCCAGGTGTTAGGATAATACAATAGGAGGTAACATTTCAGGAGATGCAAATGATCTGAGCAGAGGTCAATGTAGAATGTGCATGGCTCTATTACCCTCCAATTTATTAGCTTTGTATGACCTTGAACAAAACACCTAACCTCTCTAAGCCTCAGTTTCCACTTCTGCAGGATGGGGGATCATAGTACCCATCCTGTGGGGTTACTATGAAAATGAAATGAAGTCATGCCTAGCACATAGTAATTAGTGAAGATTAATTGCTGTCATCATTATCATTATTTTTATTTCCAGAACATGGGAATGTGAATTTTTCAGTTCATCGCTTAATATAATAAGGCTGCCTTTGCTTCTGCTGAAGCCCCTGAAGTCCAGAGCCACCTGATGACTCAGTCACGGTACCCAGCACTGAAAACCTGGGAGGGCAGAGAAGGGAGACTGACTGAGGAAATGAAAGATGGAACCACAGGGGTAGATGACCACATTTGTGTGAGTAATGATAGCAAACGGGGCAATGAAAACAACAGCCAGGGAAATTACAATTTTCTGTAGCCTGGGAACTCATGTGTCCTTGTCAGTGTTTCCTGTGATGGTTTAAAACTTCCAGAAGGCATTATTACTTTTTTTTTTCTTTTGAAAGCAGACCAAGTATAAATATGAATAAATAAATAGTCCTTTGGGTACAGTGCCCAGCAAACAAGGGCTCAGCCAATATCTTAATTTTTAAAAAATTTTTGCCAACAAAGTGGAATAGAAAAGGAGAACATCTTAAGCTAATTAGTAAGGTGCTATGGACTGAATTATGTTCCCCCAAAATTCATATTTTGAAGTCCTAATTCTCAGTGTGATGTATTTAGAAATGTGGCCAGCCTTTGGTGTCTGTGCTGACAGATGGGTAACACCTTGACTCTGTATACCCTGGGACATTTGCTGAGTGGCCTCAGACTGAGCACTGGCACCAAGTTTGAAACTATATCAGTCTGGTGAACACCACTCGCCCATAGCTGGTGATTCACTGAGAACCTACCTCATGCAACTTGAGTACCTCCAGAGGATCTTTCAGTGACTGAGTCTAACAGGCATCCAGCAAGTGGAGGCAGATCTCAGGGTGCCTTGGAACTTTTGCTGACCTGCCCTCAGGCCTGCTGCTAGTAAAAAATCCAGCCTAGGTGCACAACTAGGTCCTTCCCATGCACACTCAGGCCCAGCAGAGGCAGCCACAAGGTATAGATCACTTTGTAGCTCCAAACAGGTTGCCCAGAGCCAGTTACAGGCAGCATCTGACATTGCCCTGCACCAGAGTCGCTCCTAAGAGGCCCCAGAACCAACATACCCAGTAGCTAGCTTCAGGTAATATCAGCAGGATTCAATTAGCTTCACAAGTAGCATATCCAAAGGGAGATCTTGGCAGGCACTAGACCCTGCTGAGACAAATTCTGTTTTGTGTGGTCAGCACCTGCACAGCAGGCCTCATGCCATGGTTGGGGTTGAGCCTCACAGTCAACCACCTTGAGGGTCAATCTCATGCATGAATGGGCCGATAGCAATCAAGATGCAATTACAACAGGAAGGCCCACATAACACGCAAAAGGGACATTCCTGGAACACCCAGCTCAGGTGGTCAAGGAGACTGTGCTACTTCATCCCACAGTACATCTACTACATAAAGCCGCCCTACCAGGGCTGGGAGTCATAGCAGATCTATCTAATACTTAGAAACAAACACAAAGAGGCAGCCTAAATGGGGAGACAAAGAAACATGCCCCAAATGAAAAAACAGGAGAAATCTCCAGAAAAAGAGCTAAATGAAATAGAGGCAAGCAATTTATTAGATATAGAGTTAAAAAAAATGGACATAAGCTCAAGAAACTTAGTGATAACTTCAACAAAGAGATAGCACGCATAAAAATCCCATAGAAACCATAAAAAAGAACCAGTCAGAAATGAAGGATACAATATCTGAAATGGAGACTATACTGGAAGGAATAAACAGTAGGTTGGATGAAGCAGAGGATCCAATCAGAGATTTGGAAGACAAGGTAGCAGAAAACACCTCAATCCGGGCAGAAAAAAGAATTTTTAAAAATGAAGACAGTTTAAGGGAACTTTGGGACAACATGAAGCATAACTACAACTGCATCACAGGGGTACAAAAAGGGGAAGAGAGAGAGCAAGTGATTGAGAGCCTACCTGAAAAAATAATACCTGAAAAACTTCCCTAACCTGGTGAAAGAAAAAGACACCAGTTCAGGAAGCGCAGAGAGTCCCAAACCAGATAAACCCAAAGAGGTCCACACCAAGACACATCAAAAATAAAATGGCAAAGATTATAGACAAAGAAAAATCTTAAAAGCAGCAAGAGAAAGACAGTTAGTTACATACAAGGGAGCTCCCATAAGACTGTCAGCTGATTTCACAACAGAAACATTTCAGGCAGAAGGGATTGGTGTGAAATATTCAAAGTGATGAAAAGCAAGGAACTACAACTAAGACTACTTTTTCCAGCAAGGCTATTATTTAAAATTGAAGAAGAAAAAAAGAGCTTCGCAGGCAAGAAAAAGTCAAAGGAACTTGTTACCACCAGACCAGTATTACAAGAAATATTAAAGGTTCTTCTGGAAGAAGAAAACAAAACAAGAGGAACATAGTTATAAAGAATAAAATAGCAATAAATAAGTACCTACCAATAATCACTTTAAATGTAAATGGCTTAAATGCTCTAATCAAAAGACATAGGGTAGCTGAACGGACAATAAAACAAGACCCATACGTATACTGTCCATTCCGTAAGAGACCCACTTCAGAAGACAGGCACACACAGCGTAAAATTAAAGGAATAGAAAAAGATATTTTATGTAAATAGAAATAAAGAAAAAGCTGGAGTAGCAATTCTTATATCAGATAAAATGGACTTTAAAATAAAGCCTGTAGTGAGAAACAAAGAAAGACATTACACAAAGATAAAGGGAGCAATCCAACATAAAGATATAACCCTTGTAAACATTTATGCACCCAACACGAGAGCTCCTAAATACATAAAGCAAATCTTGAGGGACACAAAGGGAGAGATCAACAGTAATACAGTCATAGTAGGAGAATTTAACACCCCATTAACATCAATGGATACATCTTCGAGACAGAAAATCAACAAGGAAACAGTGACCTTAAATAGCAAGCTAGATCAAATGGATTTAATTGAAATCTTCAGAGTATTTCAACCCAAAGCATATACATTCTTTTCAAGTGCACATGGAACATTTTCTAGGATAGACAACATGTTAGGACACAAAAGAAGTCTCAATAAATTTAAGAAGATTAAAATCATATCAAGCATCTTCTCTGACCACAATGGTATGAAACTAGAAATCAGTCCACATACAAAGACATGGAGGCTAAATAACATGTTACTAAACCATGAATAGGTTAACAATGAGATAAAGGAAGAAACCAGAAGATACTTTGAAACAAATGAAAATGACCCTAAACACAATAACCCAAAATCTATGGAACATGGTGAAAGCAGTCCTAAGAGAGAAATGCATAGCATTAGAGGACTACCTCAAGAAAAAAGAAAAATTTGACCCTGCCCAGTGTGATTTAGTTGGTTGGGCATCGTCCTGTGCACTGAAAGGTTGCCAGTTTGATTCCTGGTCAGGTCAGGCCTGGGTTTTGGGCTCTATCCACAGTAGGGGGTGTGCAGGAGGCAGCCAATCAATGTTGCTCTCTCTCTCTCTCCCCCTTCCTCTCTCTCTCAAAATCAATAAACTACTGCTAAAAACAAAACAAAGACAAACAAACCAAAAATAAATAAATAAATAAACTCCAAACAAACAAAAGTCCTGGACTGGATGGCTTCACAGGCAAATTTTATTTTTAGAGTGAGGAAATTTAGGGGGAGACAGAGAAAGAGAAACTAAATGCCTTATTGAAAACCCCCACAGCTGGTCAATGCAGGGCTAGAGGCAAATACAGTCTTATCAGGCACAGAGCTGCAGTTTCTGTGAAGGTTTATATTAATTTTGAAGTGTCGCGATTGGTAACTGGCATAGTATTTGGTCACTGAATTGTAGCGGCTATTATTATCTCCGTTGAATCAGTATCAGTTATGTTTTTTGTTATTATTTAGGACAGACCTGTTACAGGCTGTCGTGGATTGGTGTGTGGGTCTAATTTAGACCAAAGTGTTTTCCAGGAAAACAGGCGATTCTGACTTTTCCCAGATAGAAACGAACTTCCGCAAAAGGCAATAGAGCAGCCAATTCAACCTTCTGGTTTTGGAATCAAAAGACTACCAGCTACTAGTCGATCTGTTAAGTGATCTGTTCAAGTCACTTAACCTCTCTGTGCCTGTTTTCTCACCTGCCAAGTGGGCTTATGTGATCGTTAAATTTATGTCAACTTGACTGGCTAAGGGGATGCCTGGGTCACTGGTAAAACATTATTTCTGGGTGTGCTTGTGAGGGTGTCTCTGGAAGAGTCTGTCATTTGAACCAGTAGACCAGGTAAAGATCAGCCTCCCCAATGCAGGTGGGCATCGTCCAACCTGTTGAGGGTGGAACAGAGTGGAAAGTCGGAGGAAGGGCAAACTCACTCTGCCTGCTTTAGCTGAGACATCTGTCTTCTGCCCTCAGACTAAAACTAACACCAGCCCCCCAATCCTCAGGTCTTCAGACTGAATTATACCACCAGCCCTCCAGGGTCTCCAGATGGCAAATGGCAGATCATGGAACTTCTCAGCCCTCATAATAACCATGTGAGCAAATTCCTATAATAAGTCTCCTCCTATAAGTATATCTGTGTCTGGGCCCCACTGGAGAACGCTGGTAATATAACTTAACGATGATTTCCCTCTAGGTGGACGTTTGTAGGAATTAAACAAGTCCATTCCTGTAAAACATCCAGAGTGGTGCCTGATATACTTACTGAGTACTCGATATGTGCTAGTTATTATTAGTGATTTTTAATCTTTCAGGAAAGATTAAAGTCTTCTTTGGCAGACCCTGTCACACAAATGAGAAAAGTTTAGGCGTAGAGCCATCTATCCAAATTTGCCTTTGATTTCTGTTCTGGATTAGCAGAAAATTTGAAACACAGTTTGCATGGCCTTAGATTATGGGGCACGTCTCCCTGGACTTAGGCAGGGTGGTGTCCAGGAACCAAAGCGGGCGCCCTGCTCTCGTACCCAGGGCCTGTTTCACCTTAGAAGTCTGACTAGGGCTTCCCCGGCCAATCTATGCTTTCTGTTGGGCTGAAATGGAACCAGATTCTCACTATGTTTGTGAATAGTGGGCTCCAAACACTATGTGATAGTTTATATGTGTACCTCTCAATGAACAGAAATATGTACCAGAGATTTTGAAACTGGAAAAGTCCATGAATTAAACTGGACAAGTAAGAGCTCAAAACCCATAGATGTGAAGCCCCGAGCTGCCATCATCTGGAGTTTTAAGCTCTCCATCTTTAGCTTTTATAACTTGAAACATAAGTCTACTTGTTCATAATTCATTAACAACAGCCCCTGCCTTTGGCAATTCTCTATGTGGCAGGCACCAGCCTGGGTCCTGTATGTATATCACTATTTCGTCTAATCATCACTATAGTAAATGTTCTTATCTCCATTGGGCAAACGGGAATCTGAGGCTCAGAGACTAAGTAATTTATACTAGGTTGCACCCTCAAAGTCTGGCAGAGCTAAGATCGGAACCCAGACTATTTGGCTCCATGCCTATGAAACATTGATTACAATTTTCTCAGAAAGTTTTAAAATTCGTTACTTTAAGAATACGCTCTATGCTAAACTGATATTCCTTATCACATCCAGAGACGTTTTCTCCCTATTATTGCAACACTTCTTGTGATTATCATGAGAGCCAATGAGTTGATCCAAGTCACTTAACAAAAATTTGCCGTGTAGACAAGCCTCGCCCAAAGGCGTCTGTTCCTTCCGGAGAGGGCTGTCTAAGAAGATATCATTTCTCTACATGGGCGGGCTAATGGGAGTGCTGAGCAATTACCTGGAAAATGCAGCCCATGCCAGCGGGCAATAAGGATAATTTAAACCAATGAACTCCCTCCCCTTGACTGCAGGGTTCCGGGCAGGGTTTTCTTTTTCTATCTTGTTGTTTTGTTTTCCACTGGCTGAGCTTTCCAAATAAATTGTTCCATCTGTCCACTTCGCTTTGCCTGAGTAATCACAGTCCCAGGGGAGTTAGAAGTCAACTGTCAGACATGCCAGGAATCCAGTGTTGGGAAGGGACATCAGTGTCTGCTCTCCTTCCCTGCAGCTGGGCCAGGGCTCTGGGGGGACCCCCTGATAAGCACCGGCTGCCCCAGGGAGGGAGCTACAGGTGGGGACAGGGGGTGGGGAGCGATTTGGGAGGCCCCATTGTCGGGGCGTTGGCTACCAGGACCAGTGCATTCAGCATTGGAATTAAGGGAAGAGATCATAGTTGAGCCAGAGATGAAGAGGGTGGACACAAGAAATAAAGACTAGAACCCTTGCGACAGCCTCTTACTGCGCCATTTACCCCGCCCGGCCCTTGGCCGAACACTCTGTGTCCTTTATTACTTAGATCCTCCCAACAGCTGCTTCACAGATAAAGAAACTAAGGCCAGAGAGGTGAAGTGACTTGCCCAAGATCACACAGCTAGTAAACAGCAGAGCCAGTATTTGAACTATATATATCTCTATCCAAGCCCCTTGCTCTCAGTCACTGCTCCTGGCTACTTGAAATCAGGGCTGTTGCCTGACGGTGGATGGGATGGTGTCCTGGAGAAGACAAAGATGAGCCCAGATTTAAAAAGCAGGGCCACGGTTTATTCCATAGCAAGATATTTTACACGCACTAGAAGAAAAAGCAAATTAGATCTTTGATTTACAGTGGCACAGAGAGGTTAAGTGACTAGCGGAGGCCACAAAGCCAGTGAGTTAGGTTAGTGAAGGATTTGAATCTGGGTCTCTGAACCTGGTTAAATACTGTGTTCTTCAGTATGTGAAGTAGCCTCCTTTCTTTCATACTATCAACTCCCAGGAAAACCAATTTAACTCTGTGCCTTTTAAGTTATTATGTTCCACAGAACACCATGTTTCTGAAGGTATTGAGCAACAAATTAAAATAGGTTTGTCAAAATGCTATATTACACAAGGTTGAACAGATTTCTAGAATCTAAGACTTCTCCTAGCATCTGTCCTGCTAATACCCATCGTAAATATCAAAGAAAGGGACATGATACTCAGAACGTCCCCAACTTCTTGGACTATGGAACCATTTTTTTCTCAGATAAAATTTGGCCAGTGGTTGGCCAATGTATCTACCATAGTCATAGCTTTCCTCCCAGGCTCTTGCCTCTGTTTAACAGAATGTGGTTATTTAAAACATTAGCACTGGCTGCCTAATACCTGGATCTCATGTCAGCTGAGTTTCCAATAGGAGAAATAGACTCTCAGTTGCTGTCTCTCTGCCTCTTCAGAATCCCACTCCCAACTTCTATCTGAAATGCCCATGTGTGATCCATCTCCTCCCAGGTGCAGTGAGTCACACAGACCATTTTCCCCGGATAAAATATTGATAGAAAATAATGGCTTCCTTCGTTAACACATCTCACTGAAGGGTTTGTTGAGGGGTAAGGGAAATGCAGAGAAATGCCCCTTAGTGGAGGAATTTTAAGAACAAAGATCAGCCTGTGCCTTGGGGAGTGGGTTGTGGGTTGTGGGGTCTTCCTGGTGCTAAGGTGTAGACTACAACCTTCCCTGACTGAAGGGAAAGCTAGCATGAGGACGGGAGTTTCAGGGTGTGGTGTCAAGGGTGCGAATTGTATGGCTAGGATGTTGTGGTGGGTTGGGTGAGACCACAAAGTTTCAAATGGACATGTGTGGAAACCTTAAGACTGGATAGTCATAATGCCATTGGAAATCAAGGAAACATCTATAATATTTTATGTTGGAAATACATTTTCTTTGTGTTCTCGTAAATTCTGTAGTAGCTACACAACATCAGCACTTGATAAGCTTGAATTGAGATAAAAGTATGACAGGAGCCAAAGGGAAAGAGAAGGCATTGGCTCTGGTGGTGTCTGCATGGGTCACCCCACTGGTGCGATTCTTGGGCTCTCGGCCCTGGTCCAGATGGGCTGTGGAAGCAGAGTTTCCATTGGGCCGGCTCCTGCCACATGGAGGTGTTGGGAGGGTCCCCTCCTTCCCACTTTGGCTCATTCAGCTATTCGCTAGTGACCAGGAGCTGACTGCAAGTCTGGCCCTGTGCACAGTGCTAGGAATACGATCGAGAGCGACAGACATGGTCCCTGCTCTCAAGGGACGTCACTCCTGCGGGGAAGGCAGATGGCAATCAAATTGACATCCTATTAAATAAGATGGCATAGTTGTAGGGCAAGAGGGTCATAGCAAAGGAAGGAGATGGTATGTAATGCCTCTCTACTATCTAAGGGGCGCCTAAACATAACATTCAGAACACCTCCCAACCTGCTCCTCCCCATCTCAGTTAATGGTAACTGCTCCTTTCCAGTCACTTAGGCCAAAAACATCTTGACATCGCCCTTTATGATGGTCTTTCTTTCATACCCAACATCCAGCCCTTCTACTACCTGCATCTGGTCTGTTTCTCACTTAGATTAGTGCACTAGCCTCCTAAATGGCTGCTTTTCTGTTTTCTTTTCCCTACAGCAGCCCAAGTGACTTCTTAAAACTCTCCAGTGGCTCCTCACTTCATTTCTGAGTATCGGGTAAAGGGCCTTGCAATGTCCTAAGTGTTTAAGGCCTGCATATGATCAGCCACTCTGCCCTTGTTACCTGCCACTACCCTCTGTAGCCACTAGTTTCCCTAGTGCCTGCCCCTTCCCACCAACACACCAAGCACTTAGCAGCTTTAGGGATTTTGCGAAGGCTGTTCCCTCTCCCTGAATGACCCCTCCTAGCTGACTGGCTCACTCCCTCACATCTTTTAGGTTTTTGTTCACATGCCGCTTTGTTAGAGGGGACTTATCCAACCTTCTTATATAAACTAGTGTCCCCTGTAGCTTTTTATTTCCTGCAACCAGCTTCTTTTTGCTTCATAGAACTTATCAACACTTAACACATCATTTATTTACTTATTTCATTATTGTCTATCTTCCCATCCCCTGGAATGTAAGTTTTATGAGAACAGCAACCCTGCTTTCCACATTCCCACAGCCTGGGGGACATAGTCAGCCTTCAATAAATACCTGAACGATGCAGTAAGCCATAGCATCACACCAGCTGTAAAGATGGGAGAAATGGCCTACCCCAATGACATTCTGCTCCTTCGTCCCTCCCACCAATGTAATTGTCCTTTCTACTATTTATTATTCATGCATTTTCTTTTGCACAAAACAGTAGTAGGCAGAGAGTAGCTTATGTCCGGCAGAGCGGCATTTTCCTAGGCAGCACCTCTCCTGATGAAGCCCCTGAATCTAGTTCAGCGGGGTTAGTTCAACAGGTGAGCCACTTGTGTCTAGTCGTTTTGGGGCTCTCCCTACACCTGGTTGTTTCAGGAGACATTCTTTCTGGTAGCCTGGGCTCCAGCCAGAGAAGAGATCATCCCATGTGTGGCAACTGTGTGACCTCAAAGAGGAGGCAGGATTGGGGAAAAGCCAGATCATCAAAAAGTGAACCAAAGCATTAATTTTGTGATGCCCTACTTCCTGCCACCTTTTGTACTTGGCGTGTATGTAGAATTTTAAGAAAAATCTGAATTTACTAATTTACTGTTACTAATGGATGCTTCCTTTTAACCAGCAAGCTTCTGCCATACATGCAGGATAGAATTTCGGTTGCAGAAATTCCATCCGCCTTTTACAACAGAGGCACCTAGGGGAGATGTCATGAGGAGAGAGGCCTGAATTCTGATTCCAGCTTTGCCACCCTTAGACATATGACCTTAACTTCTCTGTGCTTAATTTCTTTACTTAGAATCACTTAATCTATGGGGTTGTTGTAAGGACTCTATGAATTTTGCTTCTCTTGGTGCCCAGCATAAAGCAGAACCTCAAAAGACAGTAAGTAGCTCTAAGGTTAGAAAAACATGTCCAATGTGTAAAGAGAATTCAGTGGTCATGTTTGTGTATTTTTGTATGCATGTTTCTACAGGGGGCAATTTGTAGCTTCAGTGTACGAGCAGCCAGTATTGGGCAAGCTTGCTGAGCTCTAGGTGGCTGCCAGGGGCTGCTCTAGGATCCTGGACCACATTTTAAATGACCATCCCTTGCAGTGTATTTCATGCCTGCAGATTCTAAGTGTCCACTTTCTGTTCCTGTTTGCTGTCAGAGCATTATTTTAGCCTGAGGCTTTGCAGATTCTTGCTTCATCTACCTTTTTCCATAGCAAGGAAAGAATGCTGAGGAAGGGGGCAAAGGGCGAGGATAGCAAATAAGGCTGTCCCTATGTGGCTGGCTTTCCTTTCTTGGTATTTTGACATGGCGCTGTTTGATTACCCTGTTTGCAAATGTGCTCTCTGCCTTCCATCTTGCCAACTTTTTGGTTAGTTTCTTCCTTCAACAAGAAGAAAAAAAAACCCACCACCCAAACCTCATTTGCCATATAATTTAATTGAATTTATGGCAGCTGTCACCAAATAAAATAAAAACCTCACGGACAGGAATGCAGCAAATCCTAGGATTAGGTTACCTCTGGAGTTTTAAAAATTTCTTCCAGGCATTTATTTGCAAAGTGGACTCCATCTGCATATTTCATGAGCATAATACAAATGTATTATTTATCAGGTGGTCTAGGCATGGCTGTTCAAATGAATGGTTGCAAATTCAACCTTCACTTAAAAACCCTCAATGTAAATCCATCCCCCAATTTGCAGGGAAGGTGGGCTTTTCAACCCTGCCTGTCATGATCTGTTCAATAGACTCCAGGCTCCACACTATGAGTGACCTTTCTCAGGATTACAGGCCTGTGGATTTGCATATAATGGCTTCCAATATATAAAATTACAAAATAACTTACAATATCAAAATTGCCTGCTCCCATTGGGCCACATCTTATCTGTCCTTTCTATCACAGCGACACCTATCCCAAAGGTGGTCTTGCAAAACCTTCAGGAGGAAGTATGACTTCATACTTAGTCAGCTTCAGTTGTCAGTGACTCGGGACTTGAGAGTTTCATGCCTTGACAACTTGTCCAACTTTTAAGTGCAGGCCAGAGAAGAAATCCAATTTGAACTGGTGCTGGTTCCTGTTGTTCTCAGATCCCGTGGGCCAGAGAAAACCATGCCTCCCAGATCCAAGGCAGCTGATGAGTAAATAATTGGTACAGCAGAAAACCAAATTAAATGAGCAGGCCATTGTCTGGCTTTTTGCCCCTGTGCTTTATAATTCACTGTACATTTTTTTTTAAAAATATATCTTTATTGATTTCAGAGAGAGGAAAGGAGAGGGAGAAAGAGAGACAGAAACATCAATGACGAGAGAGTCATTGATCAAGCCCACAACCCGGGCATGCGCCCTGACCGGGAATCGAACCCCGATCGCCTGGACCCTAGGTTGACACTCAACCGCTGAGCCACACCTGGCCGGGCCACTGCACATTTTAAGTGAAGCAATGCAGTAACTATGACAGCTATTTTTATTTATTTATTTTTTTACATTTGTTTTATTGACTATATTGGGGTGACATTGGTTAATAAAACTATAAAGGATTTAGGGGTACAATTCTATAATACATCATCTGTACATTGCATGTTCACCACCCCATGTCAGGTCTCCTTCTATCATAATTTATCTCCCCTATACCCTCTTCCTACCTCCTCCCACCCGCCTTTCCCTCTGGTAATCACCTTACTATTGTCCCCATACCGTTTCCCTCTGGTAATCACCAAAAGATGTGATTTTTTTTTTCTCTTAATCCCTTCATCTTTTTTTACCCAGCCTCCCACCCCTTCCCCTTTGATGGTTACCAGTCTGTTCTCTGCATGTATGATTCTGTTTCTATTTTGCTCGTCAGTGTATTCGGTTCATTAGATTCCACATATAAGTGAGATCATATGGTGTTTGTCTTTCTCTGACTGGCTTATTTCACTTAGCATAATATTTTTAAATATGATTGCCCTCTTTGGCGAAATGTAATTACAGGTAGGAAATGCTGAAAATGGAGGAGCATTTGTTAAAACATCTATCAAGACTTCTTTTTTTTTCCCCCAAAATGTTTTTCTTCACGATGCTAGAAGACACTTTTGTCCTCATATCATGATGTTCTGTGTTCTCTGTATTATGGGGAGTTAGGCAGTGGTACAGCGTCAAAATGCTGGCCCTATATCCTGACCCCTGTCTGCTTGCTTACTATGTCATGTACCTGAGCACCGATTTCTCCCTGTGGGAACAGCTTCCACCATGGGATTAAAGAGTTGCTGCTGCTTTTATTTTAATTCAATTAAGCGATAATTTCCTGATCTTCTAATAGGTGCCAGGAGGTGTTTAGACCCTAATGGTGAACGGATTACTCAGACAAAAGTCCTGCCTTCCAAGAATTCAAAGTCTATAAACAGAAATATAAATAAAGAATTATAGAATTGTACATCTGAAAACTATATAATTTTATTAACCAATGTCACCCCAATAAATTCAATTTAAAAAAAGAATTACACTCTAGTGCTATTTGTGCTTTGATACTTGACATTTTGGCTGAAGGTTGAAAGCAGTGAGCCAGAAGGTTAATAAAATGGATTGTTCTGACCTGACTTACCTTTTAAAATATAAAAATGGCTGTTTGGTTTTCATTGCTGAAGAAATAAAAATGATTGTATAATTATGCAGAGATGACATTGCTTTCTCCATTTGTGTATGAGGGATTTGATTCAGCTCTAACTGAATAAACAGTGGCTTCGACAAATTAAGTTGGATATTTTTTCCTGCCATTAAAAGCTGGAAGCAGATGGTTGCTGTGTTGTTTCAGTGACTGAAAACACCAGGGCCCAGGTCTCTGTCTTCCTTTCTCTTTGGAAGGTCAGAATACTGCATGAGCTCCTGTCATCACATACTATTTCAGAAAGGAAAAGAGCAGCAATGGTAAATAGTAAAAAGCAGCATCTGTATCATGAGACCAAAAACGTTTCTAGAGACTCTTAGTGGAAGCAGGAGTCACATGGCCAACCCTAGCTGCAAGGGAGTCTGGAATTACTTAAAAAAAAATATATATATATATATATATATCTTTATTGATATCAGAGAGAGGAAGGGGGAGGGAAAGGGAGAGATAGAAACCTCAATGATGAGAGAGTTGTCATTGATCACCTGCCACCTGCAGGACCCTGACCAGGGATCAAGCCCGCAACCCAGGCATGTGCCCTGACCGGGAATCAAACCACAATCTTCTGGATCTTAGGTTGATGCTCAACCACTGAGCCACTCCCAGCTGGGTTGGGATTACTTTTTTAAAGATAGTGCAAAGAGTAGCAATGAACAAAATCAGGAATCTCTTAGTAAAATAGAAGGAAAGCATGGATATTGCATAGTCGGTCAGGAGTGCCTGACGCACACCATTTACCATAAGTAAAAAGAAAAGAGATAAATATAAAGGAACATGATTAACTATCTGAGGAGATAGTCTGCTACAGAGCTGAGTTTTGATATATAAAGAAGCCAGAACTATATTATAAGTGATTTTGATTGTTCATGTAATTTCAAAATTAGTTTTATAGAAATAAAGATTCTGGTCTCCTGACGGGTATGATATGATGAGAAACAAAATATTTATTATCTCTAGAAATAGTCTTGTAGGGTAACTTAGATTTCTGTTCTCAGGAATTCTTTAAGAACCTTTTAAAGAATCTTTTACACAGCTATTAGTTAGAAGTAATAAAATAGTGACTTGTGGCTTAGGGCAATTGGATTCACAGGTTAATGCTGCCTTTTGCAGAAAACATGGTCTGAGGAACTGGTCCTCAGGATAGACACATCTGAGGCCACAGAAGTGATGGGATGTCACATTGGGAAACCAAAAATGTTTTAAGGCCAGTGAATGTTTTGATTGGATGGAAACATAAGCAAGCAAAATAGTTCTGAAAGCACCTGATAAAATGGCAAAGTGGTGTGGAATCTAAACAAAGCCTAGTGTGTGTGTGTGTTTCACTAAGGACTAACTCTACGCAAGAAAAGATCTAATGGCTATAGAAGAGTGGAGGGAACAGGTAGTCTCAGCTCAGAATACGGTTCAGTGCCCACTGCAGACCTACTGAAGTGAGATGCTCGGGCCTCAGGACACAGTTTAAAAAATGTGATTCTAGTTTACTGGGCTTCAGCTGTGGCCAAGATGGAATAATAGGGACTCGGTTTACCCTCATGCCTGTAACAAATAAAAACAGAAAGGATAAGATACATGAAGCAGTGGTTTCCAAGACCTTGGGTAGCAGACAAGGAAGGACAAATATCTCTGAGACAGGGGGGAAATTATGTCATTGCCATAACTGCCCCCGCTTACTGTTTGAGAGTTTCTAGGCCGTCGCACAAAGAAGGAGAGTGGGAAGCACAGGCAGATCTCGGAAGATTCCTTGAGTTGAGGAGATAAATCTGAGGGTCAGAGAGACAAAGAGTTTTCAGGATCAGGAGCTGGAGATAAGAGATTGTCACAGAAAGAGAACTCCAGAGATGTTTAGAGGCTCCACATTGAGTATCCAGCAGAATGCTGATTGGCGTCTACCTGTGGGTGGGAGTGAGCAGACGAGCAGTACCCTGTGCTCACGCAGGCCCGGGGAGCGCCCGTTCTCACCCCCCAGCTTCGTAATTCAAGGGACATCCCGTAAGGTACTCATAAGGGTGGGGCTTTGGGACTAAGAAAAATTAGCCCTCCACTAATCTGAGCTCGGTTTCACTTAATAAATCTTTAAAGCAAGCCCTGAAGTAAATTAATTGCCTCCCTGAAGAATGATTTAAAAATATTTATAGGAAAACAAATACATACAGCAGTCAACAAGGTAACTGTCACCCAATAAAAAATGACCAGGCATGCAAAGGAGGAGGGAGAAATTAATCAATTGCTCTGAAACCAACCCAGAACTGACACAGATGTTAGAATTAGCAGACAAGGACATTAAAGAAAAAAACGAAAAATAGCCATAACTCTATTACATGCCTTAAAAATTAAGTTGAAACATAGAAGAAATGAAAAAAAGACTCAAATTGATTAGTGGAACTGTTGTGACAACCGGTTAAGCCAATGAACAAATTTCTTAACTACCAATGGAAAGGATCCCATGAATTAAATGCAGCAAAATCAATCCAATAATGATTCCACTGTAATATTTCTAATGGTTGATTCAATCCAGTGCAAAGGAAAAGTTTGATTTAAAAAACTGACATACTTATCTTCACGGCCTGTCCCTGTTCTTTACAGCTCACTGGCAAGTTGGGGACCTACAAGTGGCCTGTCTTCACTAAACAGAGTGGCAATTGCTATAATCAAGTGATATGCAAGGTGTTGAGGTAGAGTAAAAAATGAAGCGCTCTCTTTATTTAAGCCTGGAGTCCCCTTATTTGTGGCTCTCTGGAGCAGCTGTGTCTCTCCTCTTTGAGATCTGGCATCCCGGGCAGGAAGGCTTTTACACTCATGGCACATGTGTCTTAACAAGGTGCCATTCACACTGAGTGTCTGCCATAAGTGACCGCGGGATCCTCATAACACACTCGGAGAGGATCCCGCAGTTGTAGGCTCTTTCTACGTAGCTGAATACACATCTACAGCCTGTGTCATAGCCAACTGCAAAATAGATTCTTCTCAGAGAGAATTTCTCTAGGCAAGGATCTCTCTCTCTCTTCAGAGAGAAGCACACTGCTGAAGCCAAGTCCGTGAAAATAACCCTTTCCAGTGGCGTCCCAATCAATAAGGAGCTTTATTTGCTGCGTATCACACCCCCTGTTCATTGTGTTCACACAGCCGAGCTGGCTCAGAAAAGGCCGCACAAAGACCGGCCTCACTCTGCAGGCCCTTCGGGGACAGCCTGTGCTGGGCATAGAAGCCTGGGGATCTGGCTCCAACTCTCCTGTTAACTCCCTTTGTGGCTGACCCTGCTCCAGGCTTCAGTGTCCTCTGCTTTTAAATGAGGCGATTGGACCAACTGCTCTCCGAGGGCTGACCAGATTCAGAGATTGGCTATTGCGTGATCCTAGAGAGAAGAGAGGCGTGTGACATGAGTGCACTGGCCGCCTGCCCTTGCAGTAGGTGAACCTCAGGACCCTCCTCCTTGCGGGAAGAGAGGAATGAGCATCTTCTGGGATGTTTAGCCCCTGGATCTGCACCAGCCTCCTGGTAGAGAATGTTCCTTATTGACATCGTTACCATAGCAACTGGAGTGTCATTTGGCACTGGGGTTTAGGGAAGCTGTCAAGGTCCATAACTTAAGAGAAACAGATTTTTATTCCTTGCGATGTCAGCTAATTCTCCCAGGTATCTACTTTAGCAATCACATATACCTCCCTGAAGAGCATTCATTAAACGTAGACAGCTCACCACCCCAGCACCACGAGAGGTAGCCTGGTGGTCAAGGGGGACGTGGGATTGTCACCTTGCAGTCCTAAGCCTGCAACTAAAGTAACTACTGTGTAGCAAGTTCTTTCCCCTCTTGGGGCCTTGCTTCCTGACCTGCCCGGTGGTAAAGATGGACAAGGCTTTCCCTCCAATATTCTAGCCAGAGGTTTGCAAGACGGTGGCCCAAAGACCACACTCAGCCTACATGTTTGCCTTATTTTGTGTGAGCCATAGAGTGTTCTAATTCGAATTGATTGACAAGGTTGAAAAATTTGGAATTTTCACATAATAGTCCAGATTTCTGGCTTCTTCTGAAAATAAAAACATCAGTCAACCTGATGACACAGGGCTGAAATCCCCCACAGCAAGTCTCAGCTGGATCTGAGTAGCTGCTGCCCACTTTACACAAGGTCTGGGTTTTCCAGGGCCCATCACCACCATTCTAGAGCTGATCACCAGCTCAGGTCAAAGGTCACCTCCACTCAGCATCTTCCGCCTGGCCAGCTTTGCTCATTTACATCCCGACCCATCTAGGTATTTGTGTGCTTTGAGCTGATACTTAGCACTTTTAGGATCGAGATGGCATGGTCTAAACTCTCTTTACATCATTAATGTCATCATTTGGCAATGATCATGGTGGAAGACAGAAACTGGGTCCAATCAAAGACTTTCCTGAACAAGAAATTGACAAAATTCTGCCTGCTTTGGTCTCTCATACTAATCAGTCAGGCCCAGGCAACCTTATCTGGGTAGGAACTCTCGCTGACAGTAAATTGTTCACATGATCCCTTGCTCTGTGACTCACAGCAAGTTGATAATTTTCTGTGACTTGGTTTCTCAAATGTGAAATAGGTTAATTTCAGACAGGTTCCTTCTAAATTCCCTGAAGCAATATGAAGAACTCTGCACAGGCTCCTATTTAAAGCTGCTAGGGGTGTGTGTGTGTTTCAGAGTTGTGTGTGTCTGCCTACCTTATAGCACCACTTTGAGATAGTAAGTACAAAGTCTACACCCAGGGTTATAACTAGTGATAGGAACTGAGCCAGGACAAGACCAGAAAGGACTTCATCTGTAGCTGATGTTCCCTAAGAGACAGATGCAGTTCAACTATAGAATTAGCAGTTTAGAGGGGGCCAGGGACAACTCACAGGAAAAGTGAGAGCTTATCAAAAAATGTCTGATGCTGAAACTCGAGGCCAGAGTGACAAGTCCAAGGAAGGATCAGCAGTGGGACTGTAGCTGTGGCCTTTCTCTGCACTAATAAATGCTGCCAAATGCCTTCCTGTTCCTCTAGATGCTGATTCTATTGGGAAATTTTAGCCCTGTGTAGTCTTAGAGGAGACATAGGTACTTTAATAATTGACACCTGAAACTGTATTCCAGCTCAGCCTTCCAAAGGAGACTTTAGTTCAAGCTGTGAGCCCCTCTGGGCCAGAGGGCCCTCACTGTTGAATGGGCAGGCAGAACTGGGCACACTGGGAATATTGCGATTCACAGCCTGTGTGGATATCCCAGCTCTACCACGTCCTAAATATGACCTCAACGAGTTACCAAAACTTGCTGGGTCTCAGTTTCTTCACCTGCAAGTGGGGTTGTGATAGTACCCTCCTCATGGATTTGTGTGGGGATGGGATAATCCATGTAAAGTGCCCAGCACAGTGCCTGCCTCATAGCAATAACTGGAGAGTTCTCACCTAATATTTCTGCTTCTTTATTACTATTGAACATTTTAGAATCTTTGCCAACAACAACAATAATAGTAATATCCTTTATTAAGTTGCTTCACTACGTTAAGCACATCAATATCCACAACAATAACAGAGATGAGTGTTATTATTATTACCATGTTCGAATGGGAAATCACAGTCTCATCATGTTTCAGAATTTGTCCCAGGTCAGAGCCAAACTCTGTACTCTGACTGCAAAGTGTATGCCCTTAAAGATGACCTGGGGCTACTTCCAGTCAATGTGCTGTCAGAACCAGCTAGAAAGCAGGCGAGCAGCAGCTCTACTCTCGCGTGGTTGAGTGAATGAAGGTTTCCGCAGAGGAGTTCAATAGAAGTCTGTTGCTGCCGGGGGGATGGCTACTCAGATCTGTGTATGTTTTTAAAGGGTTAATTTGATTTAGCTATTTTATTTTTTTCTACTAAGATAATCATCCTTAAATTTATATTCCTCTCCCAGCATTTGACTACGGAACATTCCCCTAACTTTAAAACCAAGTCCAATGCAAGAACCTCCATGCTGCTGAGAAGCAAACTGGCACCAGCAGCGCCCAGGAGTGTTCTGAGAAGGACCTTTGGACTTGAATACATGTATTAGTCGATGGACTAGTTAGTATACACATTAGTATATGTAAGTGTACTAGGATATATATTAGTATATATATCCAGTATTAGCACTGGATGCATATATTTGTAGAGACTGGAAGTCATAATAAGCCAGGAAATTTAAACCATCCAAAGGTCCAATTCAAGTTTGAAAGAGAAATCCCTGTGGAACGAAACAGACCCCATTTGCCAGCAGCTGACCCCTCTCCCAACCCTGTTAGCCGCCCCACCCCATCTCCAACCTGGCTTTGCTTCCCTGTACCCTGCAGCCAGCTCTGACCTTGGCAAGCCGTCAAGAAGTGAAAGAGAGATGGAAGCTTTGAGTAGCTCGCCCCTGGCTGGCCACTCAGCCACGCAAGCTGGGAAACCAGTTATTTTAAAAAAACGTCGCCTTCCTTTTCCTCTTACCCTCTAAAGAGCTGCCTTTTCTCCTCCCCGCCAGCCAGAAGGGAAACCATCGCAAGCATTAGTATTCCCGTGCAAAGGGACAGTCACACGGCATGACTGCAGGCCCACTGTCACTGCCCTAGGAGGCTGCCAGGGGCCGGGAAGGGGTGCACTCCAGCGGCTCCAGCTCAGGCTAGTCCTGGCACGGTCAGACGGAGGAGGCAGAGCAGGGCGCGGACAGGAAGCATGTGGTCCTTGCAGGCCAACCTTTCCCCAGCCTCACCGGGGTCTCCTCTGTGACGAGGTGATCGCTGGTGTGCAGGCCTCCTATGAGCAATGCATCGATCCTGCTCGGTATTTCTTTTCTTCTTGGCCTTTTAAGAGCCACGGAGAACTCTTACCTAACCCGAGGTGTCTCCTTGTGTCGCTTTCAGGAATTGGGACGCTCACCCAGGACACACGATGGTGCTTCAGCCAAGTGAAAGTCACTATCGAGATGGGAGCCACGGAAGGTAGGAGACAGCACCCCTCTCCTTGCTTCCTCGGGGTTTGTGCTGGTTCTAGATTTGAAAAGTTTCACCTTCGTGTCCATAAATGTAAGTCGCCGCACATCCCAGGATACCATTTGGGGTCCTTTCTGCCCTTTTCTCCTGCTGGACTTTATTGTACTCCCACCGAAATGAATTTCCTGTGAAATAGGTTGGCAGAGAGAGACCAAAAACTAGGCAAGTCTCATTTCGGGATGGCCTCCTGCTCTGTGGGACTCTGAGCCAAACATTTCAAGGTGGTCAGACAGACGTTAAGCTCTTCCTTCTGTTTGTGTTGAAGATCACTCGCTACACACAGGAAGCCCACGGGGAGAAAGAATTCAAAGTCTAGTCCTATGACTTACGGGTACTTTGGGTCATCCCCTGTGGGCATATAATTGCCTTTCAGGCTCTCGGGAAGTTTCCCTCTTCCAGGGCCCTTTACCTGGGATAATTCATCCCTTTTCTTCCTGAAGAAATTACTTTTAATTCTCTTTATTTTCTTCCTTTATAAGCCGAGCTTGGAGACCTCCATGACTCCCCCAGAGGATGTCTGCATTTCAGAATAGCTGAATGATAGCAGTTGGAAGGAACTGGGATTGCACTTCTGGGTGTTTTAAATCAAGGTTTAGCTGTTCTACTGGAAGGCAGTAAAGGGGGTCTGAAACAGATCTCCCTGCACTGGTGGGGGGTGTAGATACCACATGTGATATGGCACGGCTCTAAAACTAATTTTAATGAGTGGGCAGGTGAACAGTTGACAGGGTTGAACTTTAATATGGAAACTAACATGCATAAATGCATGTAGACTTGGGGATCATTCTATAGCATTCTAATTCTGAATACAATATGAGTAAAAACTATTTTGAGTAATTCGAAGGAGGTGTTTTATCTGCACTCTTGTTCTAATTCATTTTTGGACACTCAAAATAATGATGGATACCCCAAAACCAAATGATTTATGTTTAAAGAGTGGGAGAAAGCCCACTAAAATCAATTAATGACTAAATTTATAAAATTATACTTTTGTATGACATCTATTTTTCAGATGCACTGTCAATGGAGCTTTATAAATTAATGGTCCTCATAAAACCCCTACAAAGTAGACAGAGTGGGCCCCATTAGGCCCATTTTATGCTCACCTAACAAAAAAATATGTTAGAGTGTCTTCTGTGTCACAGCACTGTCCTGGGCATCTGAGATGGGGATGGGGGAAAAAAATGACTTACTCCCTAACCTCATGAATCTTAAGAAAACTAAAGTTCAAGTCAATCAGTTATTTTAAATCTTGGCCACAATTAAAAATCACTTATGGTTTTTAAGCAATAGAGACTTTCGGGTCCCTCAAGAGCTGCCGAGTTCGAGGTTTGAGAACTTGGTGACACAATGTGTTTTTATGAGCTACCCAGATGATTCCGATGTCATGGACGGGTTTTGAGGACCACCAGGTTAGATGGCTTGTTCCAGTGTATCAGTTATTCTCAGGCTCTGGACTCACATCTCGTCTTTGTCACTGGCTCCCCCCGACTGTAAGGATTCTGCGTGTCTACTCCAGCTAGAGCGCTTATCATTTGAGGACTTACCACGTGGTGAGCACTTGACTGAGTGTGTAAGACAAGTTGAGATAATGTAGGTACAGCATTTACCACAGTGCTGGACACTTTGTAAGTACTCAGTATTTGTAAACTACTATAAATATCACTATAATTAGATCTTCCTTCTAATTTAACCCTTAAAAAAACTATATGAGAGGTCGATGTATTCTCATTTTACCTATGAGGATATTGAAACTAAGCAAACAAACAGATGACTAAGTTCTTTGCCAAAGGCTCCATGGCTAATAAACGGGCGAGCTATGTTGCTAGCCCAGTCTGTAGGTTTCTAAAGCTCCAGCCCCGAAATATTGTTTTGAAGACAGAGATGCTCATGTAGTAGTTTGGAACGAGGCCCAGGAATCTGCATTTTTTACACATTGGCTTACATAATAATCTTCATGGATGAACCGAGGATGGGTTTAAACGTTTAGTGCCCACTATTAGTAAGTAGCCTGCTTGAACTAACTGTGAATTGAGTCAGAGTCAGGATGACAAGCCTGAATTTGTAAAAACCACTTCGAAGTGGTGGGTAAAGGGAGACATTTTTTAAAGAGAATCACGTTGGGGACCAACACACTGCCACTGGCATCCAGATTCCCCGGCTGACTTATCTTTCACATTATTTAACCGCACTAGTACTGTCGAAGTGGTAGTTGAGTATTTGTTGAGTGAATTAACGAATGACTCACTTGATAAAAATCAAGGTTCTTAAAAACCAGGTTCTTTTTTTAAATTGTCTGCTTTACCCAAGCTGGTTTTCTTCACTGACCAAAGTCAATAATGATTATTCAACTTTACTTTCTACTTTACTTATTTGTATCAATGACTTTTCCATTCCATTTCTACCACTTTCCAGCTGGTGACCTTGGCCAAGTCACTTTACGTCTCTGTCTTTAACTTTCCTTGTCTGCAAAATGGAGATGGTAATACAGGTATTCATCAGGTGTATTTTTAAAAACAGCACACAACACTATACAATCTCTAGATTGTTTTAAGATGTTCAAATTGTATTTATTATATTATATAGGCAGAAAGATACGGGTGAAGAGACAAAAAGATAAATATTTTAAAGCAATATTTTTTTAAAAAATCGAAATTTATGCAAAGAATCCATGATGAACAAAATATCGCAATGTTAAATCAAGACAGAATCAGTATTACTGATTTATTTCTCCTTTTGCTGGGGGTTCCAATGTGGCCTGGCATGGCCCTGTTACTGCCCATCTTCTTAAATGAGTATCTTGGGTATCAGCTAGTAGGCTAGGATTTTTCACATTCCAAATTATTCAGTAGGACATTAGATGAATGATACTATGAGTTCAGCAATAAGCACTTAGTGAGGGCTTATTACATCCAAGGCACTTTCCCAGAAAGTGAAAGAGTTATAAAGAGAAATAAAATATAGTTCAAGCTTTCAAGGAATGCACCATTGCAGGTAGGAGTAAAAGAAGCACAGCGCAGGCCCAGTGCTGGGAAAATAGTGATATTTTCAAAGCTCATATGAGAGCCCCCCCCGTGTCTTGAGTTGGGCGTGAGAACGCTGTGGGCTAGACCAGGCAGGACATTTAGGTTGTTTTCCATAGTCTGGGTTTCCTTTTGAGAATCATGGGACTCCTTGCCTTTGATGGAGTTCAAAGATTAAATGCATACCATTAAAATAAGTTCTGATCAGAATTCTGATAAGAGACAACACGGCTGTATGTGAATGAAGAAGTTATAGGAGATGAGAAAAGCAGAGACTGCAGACATGTGTTGGAGACAATGGACTGGATTATAGAGGAAAGGAAAGGAAGGAATTAGGACAACACCCAGTTTTGACCTTGAGCAATTGGGTGGTTTGTGGGCACCAGTGACTGGGACTGGGAGACCTGGAAAAGACACACGTTTAGGGTGTAGAAGAGGCAAGTCATCCGCTCTTTCCTCCCAGGTCTGCTAGCTGGGTCTGTGAAATAAACTGACAACAGGCAGATCACAGCAGAAAGGTTCTCAGATTTATTATTTTAAATGTTACGTGCGTGTAGGCATCAGGGCGGAAAAAGTGAATTCTCAAAAAGGCAGTGAGAGCTGAGAGCACACATGCCATCTTAACGGGGGAAGGGAGGAGGGAGGTAGGCCTGTTAGAAGAAAGTCTGTGATTTTTAGGAAAGACAAATGGACCCTTAGGAAAATAGATGGGGTGATATGACCGACCATTTGTGACAAAGTTTGTCCGGCTGTGGTATCTACCTCTAGTCTCTTCTCCTGGATAAAAGTCAGTCTTCCCTGGTTGATTAAATTCTGGAGGAGAGAATTTAGGATGGTAGAGTTCATTCAGAGGATCTGCCTTTAGGCAGTTAAGGGGAAATTCAGAGAAAGCCTCTCCCTGCATTTGCTGTTTTACAAGTGCTTTCAGCTCTAAATAATTAATATACCAAAGCAGTATATTTGGGGGTGGCCTGTCCTGAACTCCTTCCAGGAGAAAAATCATGGGCTTTATTTTGAGCATATTGAGGGTGAAATAAATGGTTATAAGATCCTTAGGTGTAAATGCCAAGTAGGATGTTGTACATATGCGTGTATATCTTCAGAGAGAGAACGTGAAATGGAGATGGAAATTAAGGGGGCATCGGCACATGGGATTTGGAACCAGCGAACTGAATGGCATCATGTATGTTGTGCAGACCACGTTGACGTGCAGTCAACAAACCACTTGTTGATGGCTCGAAGCTCTGACTCTTTTGCTGTGGCTGGGGTTGTTCATTTAGTTTAGTTCTTGGAAGACACACACTGAAAGGTTCACCGTGTGCAATTCTTGTATTTGACTTGCCCAGCACGTACGCTTCACATCTATATGATTTCATCTCATGAAGCTTTATACTGTGTCATCCCAGGCGCACTTTCCATGCTGGAAATTGCCCACTCTGGACACCAGACAGTTCATTTAGATATGGCATATGATTCTGTACATTCAAAGTCACAATTATCGCAATTATCTGATGGGATTTGGGTGGGGTTTTTTGTATTATTGTTTTTTTCAACTATAGCATATAGTCTTTTAATTTTTTTTCTGACTGTGATTCTCGAGTATTATGTCATTCCTCATTCTGCGTTCTTTAATATCCGTCAATATCGTTCATGTCATCTTATTTGTGGGAAATAACTGTGATATGTGTCCTGCTTTGCTCCATGGGCTAAACCGTCTTCTCCTCCCCTCCTGCTGCACAGGGAAGCACAGGGTCCTCTATTGCTTCAGTTTTCTAATGAGAGAAAACTGTCAGTTAGGCTGTGATGTGAGGTGCGTCCCATACACCCTGAACTAAAAGCTGATGGTTTCCTCTACCTAAAACATCTGCAAGGCTGTCTGACCTTAGCACTGATGTTTCAGAAATTCGGAGATAGTAAGAAGGATTTTTCAGCTTCTCTTCAGTGATTATGATGACTCTTTGCCATCACCAAAAAAAAGAGAAATATATGGATTGGGTTGTCTCAAAGCAGGGTAAAGACAATGACCTTCTCATCTTATAGAAAGAAGTCAGCCCGGCCAGTGTGGCTCAGCGGTTGAGCATCGATCTAGGATCCAGGAGATCGAGGTTCGATTCCCCGTCAGGGCACATGCCCGGGTTGCGGGCTCGATCCCCAGTTGCGGGTGTGCAGGAGGCGGCCGATCAGTGACTCTCTCATCATTGATGTTTCTCTCTCTCTCTCCCTCTTTCTGAGATCAATAAAGACATAAAAATAAAAATAAAAGAAAGAAGTCAGTGACGGACAGATAACCTTTCTCAGATGTTTCTGCTTTGTAAGTGGCACAGGATGACTGAACCCCACAGACTCAGAGAGGAAACGGAGTCTTGCTGGCCCCGCTCTCAGTGGCTACTGGTGTGGTGGCTGGGATAAGAGCTCCAGTTTCAGGAAGAACTCTGGTCTTTGGGCAGAAGCTTTCTAGATTAACAACCTCAAGCCACCAAAATAGGGTTATTAATCAGGCACTAATTTGAAGCCTACTTATCCCTAACTTTAAACTGGGTTCAGCTACCCAGTTAGTGACCTTAGGTCCCCAAAGGGTTTCAAACCTCACTGTGCATGTGAATCACTTGGGGAATATGTTAAAATGCATATCCCCAGGTCCTACCCCTAGAGAGTCTGATCCAGAAGGTCCAGGATGGCATCCATGAGCTTGCTAATTTCACAAGCATCCCCAATAATCCTAACACAGGTTGATCTAAGAGGTACACTGAGAAACTATTCTTTCTTTCCCTACATCAGGGGGCTCTGTGAGAACAGAGCCCATAAAACACCTGAGTGCATTTTGAGTGCTTTTAAAGGAAGCCAGAAAGCCAATGAATGTGACATACTACACAGCCCAATTCCCTGCCCCAGGCACTGGAGGGGGGGGCGAGCAAAGCTTTCCTCTGTGTCAAAAGGAAGCCTGAAATCGCCTCTTTGCATCCAGCTGTCTACAAAGGGATTTCCCAAGCAACTTCACCTTGTACAGGGCTCCAGCCCGCTGGAAGCAGAATTGGTCTGATTATAAACAAGCTGCCATGAGATAAAAGCATTTCTCTTGGCTGTGAGGGAGGAAGTCTGGATGGGAGAGCGGCGGGCCTGCTGTGCTCCGAAGGTGGCCCGATGGAGGTGGCGGCCCAGGAAGCCCGCAGGCTCTGTGCTCAGCGTTGAGCTCAGACATCCTGTTCCCTTTGTGAGCATTAGGTAACTAAACATTTCCAACCCAAGGCAGAGAAAAAGCTCCATGGCTGCTTATTTCACCCTTGCCCTAAGGCCAATCATTTTAAATGTGTTTGACCAGCAAATATTTATGGAGCACCTACTATGTGCCGGGCACTGGGTTGGGTGGGCAAGACATTGTTGCTCCCTCCCTGTAATTAAATTTTTCTGAGGGATGTCAACAAGTGGGTGTCAATTACAACAAGTGGGTGTCAATTTCCAGTGTGAGAGCGGAAAGTGCTAGAAAAAGCGGAAGCCACCCCAACCCAGTGGGCAGTGGGGCCTGGGTAGGAGCAAGGAAAGCCTGCTAGAGTAACTGGTAACCAATTTGAGAACTAAGGAGCAACTAGTTATTAGTCAGGCTTTTTAGGCCCGCACCTAAGTTTTATTTAGAGCTCGACTGTTTCTTTGGGCAAATTACCCATCTTCCCTGGGGTATCTTGAGAGGATGTTTGTTGAGAGGCTTTGTGAATAAAATCTTTGAAAGATCTGCACAACACCTGACCACAGTAGACTAATCATAATAATTCTATTTCACCGAACATCACTGGGCCGGATTCTACACAAGTAACTCTCAGTGCATCACCTCATTTCATCTTTGCCACAACGATACGCTATGAGGCAACCTAACCTCCCTTCACAGTGGAGGAAACTGAGGCTCAGGAAGTTCAGCCACTTACCCGTCACACACCTGTCCGCCCTCAGCCTTTGCTTTCTTCACCATGGCAACAGAGCACCCCTGAAAAGCAGCCTGGCCCGGAGAAGGGCTCAGTGAATATTTATTGAATGAATGTAGCCTTCTGTAAGTAACAAATGTCCACAAACTAAAGAAAATCATTAGCATCATTAATACAACAATAATGAATGTTTTCTGAAGAATAAAAGAGCTTATTCAAAGCAATCCATTACAAAATATACACAGCATGTTTCTGCTTTTAACATGTACGGGTCACTGATGTCTTATAACCCCCATGGGAGATATCCAGAGTGGGTTTTGTAGTTCCACAGGGCAGATATAAAGAGATAATTTAGGTATTACGGAGAGGAGATAGGTGAGTCCTCCTGGGGATGAGGGGATTAAGGTAGACAGCGATCATTTTAAATTGCCCAAGGCCTCACAGAGACCAGAAACCAAACCTTTGGCTCCTAGGTCAGAGGTTTTTCTACTGCTGACCTTCAACTACACAACATGGGTTGATGGTCTGGGGTGGGGAGCACTTCGTTCTAGAAGCACCGACTGTGAATTTCAAACATGGTTGAAAATGCAGAGCACCGGGCACAGGGAATCCATCACCCACGTGCTGTCAGCTGCAACAGAAAGATTCATCTCAAAATATCTGGAACAGTAAAAGAATTATTATCCCGCCCTTAGTTCTACAAATATCTTCTAAGTATACCTACTGTGTGCTAGGCATCCTAGGCATTGGAGGGGCAGTGGGAGAGATAGACAAGAGATCAAATAAATTAGTAGAATATAAAGTATAAGGGGGTAAATGCGACAGAGGAAAATAAGACAACTGGGGGTGCAGGAGTCTGGGTATTCTCTTAAATAGGGTGGTCAAGACTTCACTCGAAAAAATGACATCTGAGCAGTGACATGAAAAAGGCAAGAGATCAAGTCTTGTGGGTGTCTGGGGAAAGCGCTGCAGGTGGAGGTACCGGCCAGCGAAAATGCCCTGAGGCAGGCGCTTATCTGGTCTGTTCAAGGGCTTCACGTAAGGCTGGCCAGGCTTTAGCTGAGCGAACAAAGGGAGAAGTTGTGAGGTGGAGACTGAAAGGTGATGGCAGGTGAGTGCAGGAAAGAGCCTGACAGACACTGTAAAGAGCAGGACTTCTGCCCCAAGGAGGCAGAGAGCCACTGATGATAAAACTCTTTCTGGCAGCAGGTGGATCATGAATGATCGGGCACCAAGGTCAGAAGCAAGGAGCCCCAGAAAGCAGTTACTGCACTAACCCCGTTTTTTATATACTAAGCCCTGAGGCAGGGAGCCCCTCCGCGCTGATGAATTCCTGGCTGAGCAAGAGCATGGAGGCCTTGCCTTCTTCCAAACCTGCCACAGCCGTGCTGGGCTTCACACTCGACACGATACCCGGAGAAAGGACACTGGGATTTAAAAATATATAGAAAACGAGGAACATTTCCCCCTAAGATGTCCCCAGCAAGTTTCTTTACATGTCCCCTTGGCCTCCGTCTGAGTCCCATGCCCACTTCTAAAGCAACTTTGATGAAAACGGCATTAGCCGAACTGGCTTATCCACATTGGCTTGCATCAGGTTTGGTACAGGATTGCCATCTCTGAGTAGACACCCCAATAAAATCTGGGCTTTGCAGCAAGAAATGGGGTGCAATCCCAGGCTGTCCAACAACAGACTTCACCACAGGAAGAAGAGGCACAGGGGCTTAATCAGTTCTATGGCTACCACCTACCACCAGGCGAAAGGGAGGGGTTCACTGTCTTGCTCTTAGGCCTCAGGCTCAGGCAAGCCCACCGCCAAGTCCCCCTGACTGCTGGGGGCTGGGGGCTGGGGGCTGGGGTGTGTGAGATTCCTTGCCTTTTGTTTTCTTTTTACGCTGCTAAATAAGCAGGCTCGGCATCACCCCACTTATTGCCTATGTTTTTTGTTAATGGGATTTAAAAGCCCAGAGTAAATAATTAAGCTTGTGAACACTGCAGGGTGGTTCCTGGCTTTGTGCTCAAGGTTTCAAGGAAGCGTTACGCCTCTTTCTTCAGCATGTTTATTTTTAATTTATCATGTAGAGCTTTTTTTAAAAAGGAAGAGAAAGGAGAAGGTAGCTAACTTTCTAATGGTGTGGTTGGGGGTAAGAATATTGAATTTCACTTATCCATTTATTCAGTAAATGTGTATTGGGCACCAGGTGTTAGAAACACAGCTGCTCTCTAAATAGCCCACGTCTCTGATGTCTCGAGTTCACATTCTAGTGGGCGAGACACACAATGAAAAGCGCAAGCTTGTCCGGCCGGCGTGGCTCAGCGGTTGAGCATCAACTTAGGATCCAGGAGATTAGGGTTTGGTTCCCAGTCAGGGCATATGCCCGGGTTGCAGGTTCGATCCCCAGTCAAGGGCGTGCAGGAAGCAGCGGATCAATGACTCTCTCATCATTGATGTTTCTCTCTCTCTCTCCCTCTCTCTCTCCCTTCCTCCTCTGAAATCAATAAAGAGATATTTTTTAAAAATTTAATTTAAAAAGCACAAGCTTACAGAGGTGCCAGGTAACTTCAGTGGCGATGTGGGTTATACAGACTATAAGTGTGGTGATGTGGTCAAGGGGAAGGGGCTGCCTCATTAGACAGGTGTTCTGTGAAGGCTTTTCTAAAGAGGTGCCATTTGAGTAGAGACCCAAATAATGAGTAGAAGCCAGGTTCAAAAGACTTGTTGGAATGGCGTTTAGACACAGGGAACAGTAAGTGCAAAGGCCCTGAGGCAGAGCAACATTAGCTCTGAAGCAAAGCTGGAGTGGTGGATAGGAGAAGGGCCAGGGTCAGAGGAAGCTGAGGCAGGCTCGGTGGGGCTTGGTGAGGCTCAGGTGAGGCTCTACAAGCCACGGTCAGTTATTTGTGTTTTATCCTGGCTACAGTGGGAAGCCCTTAGAGGATTTTAAGTCTGGGAGCACCCTGCTATTTTAAGAACTAATAGTAAAATGGGGGACTTGGTAATTTGACACTCACACAGAAGCCTAGGGCATTTTCCCTCCAAGGAACTTCAGTGACATAACCTTCCTTAGAGTTGTTTTGTGAGAAATGAAACCTCGCCTTTAAGCTCAGACTTCTGTGCTGTTTGTGAGTTGTTTTTTTGTTTTTTATTTTCTTGCTTCCAGTCTAGAGCTCTTCATACCTTACCTATCTCATAGTAAAAAAAAAACCCCAAAAACACGAAAACAATCGCCTGTGGCCTGGCACTCACCGTGGTATGCTCATCCAGGGCCACGGCAGGAACATGTGAAATTTGAGTTCGAGTCAGTGCAGAAACCGATTTCCAAGGCGCTGCTGAGCTCACTGACACTCAGGGGCTCACACACTGACAGTGTCCTTCCAGTGTGCGGTTCAGGGAAAGTGGGATCTATACTAAATGCTGCTCTTCGCTCTGCACGACGTGTGCACCTTTTTAAAAGGAATCATTATTACCTCTAGTTTCAGGACCGATTTTTCTGATTGCAACTGAAAGCAGCCTTTCCCCCAGTTCTGGCCTGAGCCGCTCAGTGGGAGCCTCCCCCTGTACATCAGTCATCACATGGAGCAGGGGTGCCAGGCGGGCAGATCTGTCCCCACGGTAGCTAGACAGCAGTGACTTCACAGGTTGACATGAAGGCCTATTTGCCCAGGGAAACAGATGGTGGTTTTCGACAACTTGCCATTCGCTGGGCTGCAGAACTGACACTGGTGCCCACCGTTCCAGGAGTCACGGGAAGGGCAGACGTCCGTGGGAATGTGTCCTGAGTAATTTCCAGCTCGCCGACAATAGGCTGTCCTTAAAAATACTGTTATTTATTAGCAACTTCAACCAATTCATGAAACTAAAACTGAAAAAGCAAGGGACAAAATTTATCCCCAAAGCCCAGGAATCACTTTTTAAACGCCTGGGTCATACCTTGTATCCCTGTAGAAACCCGAAGGCTCAGGGGAGGACTGAGTTACCGTGGTTAGAGCATGAACTCTGAACAGACGGTCCGGGTGTGGATCCCAGAGGCCAGCGCTTGCTATGCCACTTTGAATAAGTTCCATACCTTATTTTGATTTAACTCTACTTCCCCCCTCTGTAAAATGGGAGGAAAAGTAGTTTCTCCTTCATAGACTTGCAGGCAAAGAGCAAATAATCCAAAGAAAGCGCCAAACCTGACCCGGAGGACGTGCTAAGGAAACGTTAGCTGTTAGGCTGGTTGAAAGCAAAGATTACAAGAAAATAAAAATAGCCTGTTACTCTATCCCCAGATGATGACTCCTTTTTAATGTTTACTATTTGATAAGTTTGATCAGTTTGTTTCAAAAGGAGTTTAAAATGTTCAGCAGACCCGTGTGTTTACCGCAAGGTTTGCCTACACCTGGGTGCGAAGACAAGCCTCATTTTTGGAAGAACAGTAAACACCTAGAGAAGATTCTAGAAGATTCTAGGCTCAGGCTCTACAGAATGCCAAAGCAGCTGAAAGAAAATTGTAGGGAGCTAATTGCCTCTACATCATCAAGAAACATGAGCAACTCATTATTACTCCCAATCAAAGTATTATTTGTCCACATGTTGTTAATAAGAAAACAGGAAAGTATGATTTGAACATTTACATTCATGGCATGTTGGAGTTGGAAGGAAACTGGGAGATCATTTCTAATCTCCCCGTTTTATAGATGGAGGGGCTGGGGTGCAGAAAGGAAAAAGAACGCAAAGAAAGCTTACTTGTCCACATCACCGCTTAAGGTCTCCACCGCTGGGCCCCCCTGCGACATTATGGGGTTATATCCGCTCCCTGATATCCTGTCCAGTTAAAAAGCTCCACTGACTCTGTGGCCTGTGACCTTGGCAGCCTCGCATGTTGATTTTTCTGACTCCGTTGCATCAGCCGGCTGTTTTCTTTCACCTGGATGCTGAAATACTTGCTCCTTGCCTTCAGGCAGGTGCATAAGTACCAAAGGAAGGAAGGCAGAGCCGCTCCACGGGCCTCTGTGTGGGCCTTTGCCTGACTCTCAGGATAGTGACATTGGCAGTGTGGCTCAGTGCTCTGTGGCCCCTGATGACCCCCCCCCCCAGCATCCTCTGAAACATCCCACACAAACCACTGACACGTGCCGATTACCCGTGAATGTCTTTCCACAGTTCCAACAAAGGCATTAGGGTAGGGGCCGCGTCCGGCTTGTTTGTCTAAGAGTATCTGGCATGTCTTGAAAATCGGATACATTTAACACTGCATAAAAATTGTCGCCAGCACCCAGCGCGTACAACATCCCAGGCTCAAGGCTCTTGGTCTGTCAGCTCCTTTCTGAGACCTCTCTTCCCAGGAGAGCCGGCACGTTGCAGCGTGAGGGGCGCAGGCTCCAGAAACGCGCACGCGGGGGTGCGCCCCGGCTGCGCAGCGCCCAGCGCGGCTCTTAGTCTATCTGTGCCTCAGTTTCCTCCCCTATCACATAGGGGCGATCACAGAAGCTACTTCAGGGGCCCTTGTGAAGATGAAAGGAACACACCCACACCCACGCATACATACAGCATTCACAACACAACATGGAATATAGTCGGCATTCAGGAAATGCTTGCTCTCTCCTTAGTGGTATGAGGGCTAATTTAACCTTCAACGGGCTTCGTAGTGCTTAGGATATTCCCAGCCTCGCTCCCTGTTTTCCTTCACGTACCCTGTGCTCCGTGTTCCTTCTCATGCCACACTCCCTCGGCTCCAGCACTGCACACATGCCATCTCCCTTTCCAGAAATATTGTGCACCTCTCTCCCTGGCACACTCCTACTCCCATTCAGGTCTCAGCTGAGGCTTCACTTTTCCTGGGAAGGCTGCCCTAACCCTGAGCTCTAAGCGTGGCAGCCCTTCTAGAAAGACCTGGATTTTACCCATCGGAACCCTCGCCAAATACATTATAATATCCTCACTCCTCGCATGTTTCCTCTACTGGAACGTACTCTTCCTGAAGGCGGGGCCCTATTTAATGTGCCTGCTGCAGCTATAGTTGTGCGAGAATCCCTAGTGCCCAGCACGATGCCCGCCACGTAGTGGTACTTGGCAAATAGTCATTCAACAGGGGCATGCATGACTGACTGAGCACCAGCCTTCCAGTCGGCAAGGCCCAGCGGGACAGCAGACTCTCCCAAAATGTACGCTAGGGGCAAGAGTGACGCTTCTTACTGCTCGCTTCAACCCCTTGTCGGTAAACTTGGCTGATGGGATTCCTTTAAACTTAAATTATTTGTTGCAGAATAAAGCTGTCACTTTTCAATGCTCCAGGGTCACCGGTTGCCTAAAGACCGAAGTTAGACCAGATGGCAACAACGTGATATTTTAAAATTTCTGAAACACACAAATATTGTTTCATAGGATTTATACACCAGATCTGTGGGGCAGCGAGGTGAGGAAACTGAGGCGTGAAGAATTACAGTGAGGACTGAGTTGTCCTTATTTTAACCAATGCGTTACTTGCTGTTTTATATACAATGAATGTGGCCATTACCCCAGCGCTGGTCTCTGAAGTCTTATTACTATAAAGTAGCAATTTTCCATATGTGAGGAGTGGGGACAATTTTCCCCGCAGGGGATATTCAGCAATGTCTAGAAACATTTTTTATTGTCACACCTGGGGTGGGGAGGTCTTGCTACTGGCATCTAGTGGGTAGAAGAGGCCAGGGATGCTGCTAAAACTCCTACAATGCACAGGACAGACCCCCCCCCCCATTCATCCACACACCCCAGCCCCACTCCCACCGCCGGCAAACAGTTTTCCAGCCCAGCTGTCAACAGTGCCAGTGCCGAGGCTGAGAAACACCGCTGCCCAGCAAAGCTCACGGGCTGGCACAGCCGGAGCACGAGTGCCAGTCTCTCCAGGTGCAGACACTGCGAGTGCACAGCCAGCTTAAAAGCGTGACCTTGAACTTAGAAATGAACTCTGGGCAGGCCGCGTGTGCCCTGCGGCGCCCCCGGGGAACGTCTCCACTGACTTTGCAGGCCTTGCTCCAAACTCGAGGACAGCAGGCGGGACATTTTTCTCCTCCTCTTGAGAGATTTACTATGATGGTGTCTCAGAATCAAGGAAAAACTTGGCTCAAAGTGTTCCCCAGAGAAGGCATGAATGAAGCCAATCACTCGGGCGCCTTTTCTCGTCTCTCTGAAGGATGGCCCAAGGGTCAGGAAACTAAGATCGTGCCCCCTGGATTCAGGCGCCGGGTTCCCTTAAAATCCTCTGGTGTTCTCATCAGTCCAAAACGAAACAGCCGCCAAATAGTGGGGAATGAGACCCAGATAGATTCCGGGGTCAGAGAAATCCTTACAAATGCACTGCTATTATCTCAGCATATCGATTCCTCTTTCTATCGTTCATGGCTTAATTAAAACCCAGAGATGTGCAGGAGGCAAGCAGACCAGGCCATTCCTTTTGAGGAACTGGAAATACATCCCGGATTTACTTTGAAATGCTTTCTTCTTACAAAGGCCTTGGGGGTATTATACAGACTGAATAATTGGGCTGCTCTTTGCCCAGCTTGGATAAGAGCCGTTGAAGTCCACTGCTTCCAAATGAAAGCTATGCGGTTCATAGCCCAAACATAGATACAGGAATCTGCTTTACATAGTTAAATTTGTTTTATAATTCCCTTATTTGAGAGTAAATAAGGGAGAGTGAATTTGAGCTGTGAATAACTATGCAGTAAAAATTGAAGAAAATATATTACTTCCATGTTCATAAAGTAACATTAAGAAACATCTTACAAGGTGTTACTTAATAGAAGAGGTCATTATTCCCCCAAATGATCCTAGAGGTTGCCTAACTTTAAACTATTGCTCTAATTATTACCTCCTATCAGAATGTTCTCCCCACTCACATCTCCACGGGTTCAAATTCTCGCTGTCCTTCAAAGCCTATCTCAAATGCCACCACCTCCAGGAAGTCTTCTTGGAATCAGACCCAATGTTCCATTTATTTCTTTATTTCTTACTTCCCTGCTCACATTTACACTCTGTGCCTCATGCATTTCTCTCCCACCACAGTCCTTGGCACTGTGTCTTAGAAACAGTGAACCTTCAATGCGCAATGAGTCCCTAGAGGCACTGAGGGGGAGGTGTGTGGGTTGCCCCCACATAATTATACCTGTCATTAGCAAACCCTTTCTTTCAATTAGTTCAGAAGTAAACTTGACCAGCCCTGAACCAACGCCCACAAGTTCCACATAAGGAGACACAGAAGTGTAGTCTCATTCCAGGTGCTCTGTCCTACACTAGACTACAGGGGACAGAGTGTCAAGATCCTGCAGCTCAGGAAGCAGTGCAGCCTCCAGGCAGTGCGCTGAGATCCCAGCTCCTCCATTTGCTTCAACTTGACAGGTTCATTAATATCCCTGTGCAATTTCATTATGTAGAAACATAAAAATAATATCTACCTTATTCATATTTCTATGGCTTAGAATCTTTTAAAAACAGATGTTGTCTACTTGCTCTGGCATCTCTTTATAAATTAGGAGAAGTTATTTGTCTACTTTTTGGAGCTACTCTGAGAGTTAGTATATAAAATTTGGTAGAAATGTGCTTGGCTTTATTTTGCTTTTCATAGTACAGTCTTTTCAATGAGAGCCAAAACCAGCTAGGTTTTGTCTCTTCCTTTGCTGCACAGTAGCATCTGCTCTGTGTTGAACTTCGCTTCATCTTCCAAGTCCTCTTTAGTCGTATCTGTAGCTGCCCACCTGTCACTTGCTTTCATCACGTGCCAGTGCCAGGAGAGCCGGCTGAGGGACCGTTCAGGCTGCCAATCAAAGATGGGGATCATTAATATTGAATCACCCTTACTTTCCTGAGTAAATGCTGCTTAGAAGTGACTCTGTAATGCACTGCTCTATTCAACCTGTTAAAATTTTATTTAGAACTTGAGCATTTATATTCATAAGTAATATTGACCTATAATTCCTTGGCCTTTTATCTTCATTCAATTCAGTGTTATTTTAGCCTGTTAAAATGAATTGGATAGCTTTTCAGCTTTCCTAAGTTATAGAAAAACATGTAAAGGCTTAAGAGAAGCTCCTTTTGTTTCTAATTGTTTTATAAAAATTAATTATTTTTTTATTTGGTTGGGTTTGGGGATTTGGGCTGTCTTTTATTATTGGTTTCTATTTTTATTATATTGGAATTTATTGAACTGTCTTTTTAGGCTTATTCACAGTCAGTTTTGTGATAGTTGCTCTATGTAGTTGAGATGTATTTGTGCTCTATGTAGTTGAGATGTATTTGTTCTATGTCTTGGGTTCAAAGTTCTATTTATACATATCTACCAGCTTATTAAATGCTATAGTCAAATCTCCTAATGGAAAAAAAATGTGCATCTAATTTCTACTGACCTCTCAGCGAGGCCTGGGGGTGCAGCAGTGAGCAAGACGACACAGTCTGTGCCCCCACCGAACTTAGGGTAAACCAGTGAAACAAATATTAAGTAAATGATTGCCGTAAAGTCATTAAATAATTGAATAAATTAGAAGAAAAAAATTACTCTGAAGGTAAATTGCAGGCTGCAGCGGGGTGGATGAAAGGACCAACACCATTTCTTGGGCAGCAACTTATCTCTCAGGCCTCAGCTGACATGTCACCTCCTCACAGCAGCCTTTCCCGACCATCCCAGCAAAGCAGCCGCTCTCGACCACATCCCTCATTTTATTTTCTTTATTCTACTTCTTCTTAACTGAGGTATACTTGACATATAACATGATTTTAGTTTTAGGTGTACAATATAATGAATTGATGTTTGTATATATTGTGAAATGACCATCACAGGAAGACTACTTAACATCCATCGTCACCTATAGTTTGTTTTTCTTGTGATGAGAATTTTTAAGATCTATTCTCTTAGCAATTTTTAAATATGCAATACAATTTTATTATTTTTGAAATTAAAAAAAAATTAATAGATTTTTAGAGAGAGAGAGGAAGGAAGAGAGAGAGAGAGGGAAACATTAATTTGTTGTTCGACTTATGTGTGCATCATGGATTGATTCTTGTACGTGCCCTGCCCGGGGATGGACCCCACAACCTTGGCGTATGGGGACAGTGCTCTAACCAACTGAGCTACCCGGCCAGGCCTAGGCAATACAACATTATTAACTATAGTCACCATTCTGTATACTACATGGCTTATTTACTTTATAATTAGAAGTTTGTACCTTTGACTTCCTCCTCATTTTATAATACCCCTAACCCCCGCCTCTGGCAACCACCAACCTGTTCTCTGCATCCATGAGCTTGGGTGTTTTTGTTTGTAGATTTCATATATAGGTAAGATTTTTATGGTATTTGTCTTTATATGTATGTTTTAATCCTCACCTGAGGACATGCTTAGAGAGAGGAAGGAAGAGGAAGGGGGAGAGAGACAGAGAGACAGAAAGACAGAGACAGACATCGACTGGTTGCCTTCCAGCAACTTTTCAGCGCACAGGATGAAGCTCAACCGACTGAGCCACTCCAGCTGGGCGTTTGGTATTTGTCTTTCTCTGTCTTCTTTCACTAAGCATAACGGCTTCAAGTTCCATCCATATAGTAGCAAACGGTAGCATTTTATTCTTTTTCATGGCTGAATAATATTCCATCGTATACACATACTGCATTTCCTTTACCAATTCACCTGTTAATGAACACTTAGGTTTTTCCCATTCCTTGGCTATTGTAAATAATGCTGCACTGAACACGGGGGTGCATGTATCTTTTCGAGTTAGTGTTTTTGTTTCTTTTAGATAAATACCCAGAATTTGAATTGCTGGGTCATTATTTTCTTTCTACCATCTGAAAGAGCCTTGCTGCTGTAATGTCTACTTGTTGATTGTCTATCTCCTTCCTGTAGAATATAAACTCAATGAGCTAAACCTCAGTCTATTATTTACCACTGTATCTCCAGCATCAAGAAGCATGCCTAGTGTTTAATAGTTGCTAAAAACATTATATGGTATGAATGGCTGGATGAACCCACCAAAGGGAGGTTCCTCCGTGTCCAGGTGAGAATGCACCAAGTTGTGAACTTCACATACTGGCTGGAGAGTGTGGGGAGCCCGAGGCAATGAAATAATGTCAGAATTCTCCTTGTTCAGTTCAACTCAATTCAATCCTGCACATACTTACTGAATTCCTAGTATGCACCAGGCAGTGAACCTCACACTCAGGAATCAGCAGAGAAAAATCAGAGTTCTACCCTCCTGCCAATGAGAGTTGGCATGGCAATTATATTCTTACCAGCGATTATGAGAGTAATTAAATAGCGCTTGCTTTAGGTCACACAGAATTCTAAGCATTTCCATGAATTACCTTATTTATTGCTCACCACAACCCTATGAGTTAAGAATGATCATTATATCCAAAGAAGAGGGTGGGTATTTTGTACATCTTTTTCACTATGGGTTGCTTAGCACCATGCATATTATTTTATATTTTTGTATATGGATTACTTAGCTCCTGGCATAAGTAGATGTTCAATAAGTAGGTTCAATAATCAATGAGCATTTTGAAAGAGGAGGATGGTGTTTGAGGGTCTTTAGCAGGGGGATTTGACCCAGTCCTGGGGCATTAATGGATTAAGAAGTACAAATTGGTTATTACAGAACAATCACGGCCTGGAAAGCACAGCATAGGGAATATAGTCAATAATATGCTAATAATTATGTATGGTGTCAGATGGGTATGAGACTTATTGGGGTGATCACGTAGCAAGTTATATAATGTCTAATCACAGAATGTACATCTCAAACTAATATTGTATGTCAACTGTAATTAAAAATTTAAAAATGATTTAAATTTTAAAAAAAGAAAAGAAGAAGAAGAAGCACCTCCCTGAAGATGTGAGATTTTATTTAAGATTTGAAAATGAATAAAAATTTACTTTGCTTTGATGAGAGTGAAGACTTGGGCAGGCTCATCCGGCCTGATCTTAAATAAGCTAACATTTCCCCCCCTGGGATTTAGCTTCCTTCTTAGCAAAATGAAAAACTCTGATGATGAAACTTCCCCAAAGGAGATTGTAAGAACACAGTAGAAGAGAAGGGTCAGAGTAATTTCCCATGAGAGCCAGGCTTCAGTGAGCACAAGCTGCAGGAATGGCTGGCTCGGGTGGCAACAGGTGGCCGGACAGTGGCCCCGAGGCAAGGGCTCCGGCTGGGACTTTGAAGGACAAAAGTGATTGCCTGTGATCTCCCAGGAGGTCAGTCTAAAGAAGAGCTGGGAACAGCCTGGTCCACAGTGCAGCACTCAAGGATTTCCCAATTTTTTGGTTTTCTTGTTTGTTTGTTTTTGCCGGTTGATGTCAGAACCCAGCATGTGGAAGTCATCTGGGGAATTTCTTGTCTCTGGGCTCGGCCCTGCAGACTCTGGGCCCTTCTCGCATGGCACCTAAACTGGGTCACCTTTATCTTTCCCTCCTCCTAGGCTTCTGGTTTCCCTTTCAGGGACCTTGTTCAGCTCTTGGGCCTCCCTCCAGGCCCTTCTGCCATTGCCCGGGAACCTCCCCTCTCCTTATAAAGACTCCTTCCTCTCCTGGTGGCACTGCTCATATCTGTGATGACATTAGGTATATCAGAGTCTAATTCCACTTACAGGTTTAGTGACTGCTAACTGGTCATTTGCTATGCCCCCCAGTAAGATAATTGCCTTTTAACAGGAGCATTTTGTAAGTCACGCAAAAGCAGGGCTCTCTAACAATGAACCTTCAGGGGCTCTGTAATCCCAAAGAGTCTTTTCAGAGCCTCTTCCTGCTGTCAAGCCCCTCTGATGCTGTATTATAACAGTTTAATAAACTGTTTATTAAGCTATTATAATACAAACGTCCTCCTTTTGTCTGGAGTGTGCACTCCTTTACAGCAGGGACCGGATCTGATATCCTATATCCCTGTCACTCAGCCTGCTGCCCTAATATAATATCAGGGTGGCAACAAATGGTTGGACACAGTGGTGAGACAAATGACTTAGGACAAGGGTATTTGGAAAACTTTGTTACCCTGACCCTTCAAGCCAAAGCATGAAATTAAATACCTTACCCCAGAGGTCCTCAGGCTTTAAAGTCTGAATCACTTGGCTTGTTGAACATGCGGATTCCTTGTCTGTCTCCAGAAAGGGCTGTGGATTCTGCCTTTTTCACAGGCTCACCAGCTGAGTCCTTTGCAAAAACATCGGACTGCCTCTGGGGGCTGTTTGTCTTTGGATAAATTATCACATCCTCTTAGCTCGTTTTCTCTTCTGTATAATGGGGCTGTTCAGAGAATCAAAGAAAAAGATGCAAAGCCCACAGAAGCAGTAAAAATGGTGCAGGGCAAGCCACCGGCCTCAGATCACCTGTCCGAGGAAATGTCACATTTGTCCTCTCGGCCCCTCGTCCATTCTGCATCCAGGCAGTTGGGGTACAGAGGACTGGCACTAATGCCATCATTTTAAATTGGGGTTAGAGAAGACGTTTTCATTGAGATCAAGAAGTACAGGCTCGTTTGGAGTGGCCCTTTGGAAGTTGGGTGCTAGCCCCACTGCTCTTTTCTAATGGAGGAGACGGATTTTGTTTTGTTTTTAGGATATGGAAATTTTTAAAATTTTTTTTCTGAGTTCCTTGAGGATAATTGTTGGCAGCAATCCCGCCCCCCCCCCCCCCCAGGAAGTATTTTTTTCCCTTCAGGAAGCATTTACTAAGTGCCTACCATTGACTCAGGAGATGTTTACTAAATGCCTACTGGTTATCTAAGACTGAAATATGCAAAGTTGAAGCATGTCTGTTCATGAATTCCATAATATCTTTGCTTGAGTTATATATTATTTTTGCTAAAAAGGACCTCCACAAAAAAGTATAAAACATCTTTCAAAAGCTGTCTTCTATATATTACATTCATTCACTCATTCAATCACTCACTCAATATTGATTGAGGACCTAATTTATGCCAGGCTCTGGGGGAAGCACTTGGGGTACAAAGATGAATTAGACATTGATATCACCCTAAAGAAGTTTACAATTTCATTATTCAGACAAGACAGGTAAGTAAATGCAAAAAGATACTGTGATTAAGGGCTGGTATTACTGTTATAGACAATAACAATTAAACATATGAAGCACTTACATTATGCTAGGTACTGTGCTAAACCCTTCATATGAACCATCCTATTTTGCCCTCAAAATATTGTGGAAGATTCTGTTATTACCTTTATTGGAGAAGTAATGAGGCTTAGGGATGTTAAGTAAGTTGCCCAAGACCAAACAGTAAGTCAGTATCAAAGGCAGGCTTAGCCCCTGGCCACCTAATTGCTGCACCACCCTCTTGACCACACCCTCTGTTTCCTGCTCTGAGGTTGGTATGTGGCCATAGCTCAGAGAAGGCCAACAACAGTCAAGGCAGCATTGGTAGTGAGTACAATGTGCCAGGTGCTTCATATGCTTATTGTCTCACTTCATCTAATAAAACACAAGGAGAATCCTGTTCCCATTTTACAGATGCAGAAACTGAGGCTCCCAGGTATTAAAGTTCTGTTCATATCTATCCAACTGGACACCAAATGCACTGGGATTCAAACTTGGGTCAAGTAGACCCTGGAACCCACACTCCTTCCACTTTAACTGCTGACCAGAGGTTGAACTTTCAGTATCTCTCAGAAAGGCACCTCTAGTTTTGCTCTTCTGTCATGGGTTTGAGATGACACAAACAAGCAGACCATTTAGGCATTGTGTAAACAGCCCCGTACTTGGGATAGCCCACCCTTGCTAGGTCTCTGGGCCTATAGAAGTGATGGGTTATGTCATTATCGATGGGCTAAATGTCCTCTCCTTACCAGCAGTTGTCATCATGTCACAATGGTCCAAAAGTCAGAGAGAGTATATTGGTGGAAGAGTAGATTTACATCAAAATGGCCTGGAGTGTCACCATAATTATTTATGGCTTGAAGTCTTTGCTCTCGTGGGCACACCAACACATGTCTCTGATGCTATCCAGTACTTTTGTAAAGAGTGGCGCCCATAAAGGCTTACAAATTATAAGATTTCAGGACACGCTTTTATATTAAATCTTATTTTTAAAAATCCCACTCTGGGGAATATTGGTTTTCCTTTACAGACCATTTAAATCATTTCCTTGGGGCCCTGAATGCAGCACAAAAGACACTGCCTCTTTCTCTTCAACATATACAATAGTGCCTTTGACAGCACTTACAAATCCTAAACCGGGGCCTCGTGCTTGCCTTCCAGTGGTAACGTTTCCAAACTCACACTATCTCACTGGTCAAGACCAAACCAGTGGCCCAATCCAAACGACTTGCATTTGGTGATGGGTCGTGTCCTTCATCAGGATCTTTCTCTCCCTTCTCATTTGAAACCCCAGTGAGAGTTTTGGTGAAGTTGTGCAATCTGTGACCAGCTCCCCTTTTCCACGGCTCCCTCTGCCTTCCGGGGGGCACAGCTTCTGTGAAGGGTCAGTGCCCTTGGATTAGCCTCTATTGTTGTACTGCGGCTTTAAACTTGTGCAGCAAAGAACCCAGAACCAAGTTGTTGCCCCGGCGTGAGGATCAGCAGGAAGAAGAAAAAAAAAAAAAAAAAAATCCGGAGTGGAACACAGAATCTGTCTGTGTTAGCCCTCTGTCACCGACCGCCCAGCCCAGCTTTCGGCTTCACCTAAATGATAAATGGTCCTATTGTTTGGGTTTCGTATTAAAAAAAAAAAAAAATAGCACCCAATCTAGATGAAGCAAGGACAGAGACCCATTTCATTGCACTGTACTTGAATATTCCTGAGACCCATGGCATTACGGGTGGCGCCTTTGAACAGCCGTCCCTCCCCAGGGCAGAGCACTGTGCTGCCTTTGTTTCATCGGATCTGTCCCCTAAATAAGAGATGGTCACTTGTCCCCGGCGCTCTGGGATCCTGCTGGATTTCTGTGGCCGGGGAAGGTAGCGGCTCCGGGCAGGGCAGGTCCGCGCGTGTTTACAGGCAGGACTGACTTACTCAGCAGATCCTGCTCGGAGGCGCTGCGGCCAATGAAGAGCCTGTACCCCGGCTCGCCGGGGGCTCCTGAGTTTGAGCTGCATGCAGAAATGTAAGGCACTGCTTCCCGGCGCCGGTGGCAAAATGGGACCCAGCTCCAGTCCGCCCTCGGGCTCCCCGGCTCTGCAGACCTGGGAGAGGACCTACATACACATCCTGGTGATGTAGCCAGCTTTAAAGGCCGGGAGAATCCTGATGGATTCAGGAGCCTGGGTTGCTTTTTAGATTTCTGTTTTTTATTTTTATTTTTTTTTATTTTCTGGAAGATGAAATGCTTCTCTCGTTACCTGCCTTACATCTTCAGACCTCCGAACACCATCCTCTCTTCCAGCTGCCACACGGAAGGTACAGACCAGAGAGGGAGCGTGCCTGGGTGGGTGGGAGAAAGCGGGCTGGTGTGTGTGACTTCCCCCAGGCTCTGCTCATGCCGTTTTCTGTAGCTCCTGGAGGACTGTCGTTCCTGGCAAAAAGCTGGGATCTGACAGCTTAGGTCTGCCTCTAGAATCACTCTGTCTTCTTGCAAGGAAAGGGGAGTATTTTCCGAAGAGCAAGAGACTGTTGCAAAGGTGATCTCAAAGCTGATGCAGCCGAGGAGAGAAACGAATTCCGAAATATTTTGCCAGTTTCCCTTATTCTACGTAACATGCAAACAAGTCATTGGAACTAATGTTAAGGGGAAAAAAAAAAATTGCTGTAGGGGCTGCCACGTAGGTTTAGCCAAGCTCTCTGTGTTCGTCACTGTTTAATAACTTGGTGCCTGCCCAAGAAAGCAATTAGCAGAATAGAATTAGCTCCCTCCCGGCTGTGGAGTGCCGATTGTCAGATGGCTTTGCTTCGAGCCTGTACTTGGGTTGCAGAGCAGGGAGAGCACAGCTGACTTTCAGCACTTGCTGGAGATGTGGTTTTGGGGGGGCGGGGGGGTGTCCGGAGTTAGGGCCTGAACATGAGAGTGAGCTGAGCCTTGTCCCCCAAACCTGGTCCTGCTGCCTTCTAACCTAGCCTCATGTGCATACGTGTGCATGTGTGTGTGCATGCGTGTCTGTGTGTGTGTGTGTGTGCACTTTCCGTGCGCCTGTGTGCCCTGTAAACATTCTGGCCGTTCGCCTTCCACTGAGCACTGCAGGTTTCAACATTTCTGGAGTCGTTAGCTGCTTGTGCATCTTCTGTATGTGATTTGTCTGTGTGTGGTTTTTTTTCCATCTGAAATGGAGCTGTTTCAAGATAAGCAACTGGCCGGTTGTTTTTCAGCCTCAGGGGTGACAGAGGTGCTGGGTTGACGAGGCCCCGGGGGGAGAGGGGCTGCCCCGCACCTCAGGTCCAGCCACACGCCTCTGAAACTGAGCTCGCGTTTCTCACCCTCAGAGCTGGAGCCTGGGGTCGGGGGCTGTGTGTATAAAATGAGAGAAGCATTTATTATACCACAGGGTGATTTTCAATCAGTACCCCCAGGAAAAGGGGGTAGACATCTGGGATCACCCTTGAATCGAGACCAAGGATGGTATTCTTCATAGACATCGACACTTCTTCGTAGATTTTTTAAAATTAGATGCTTTCTTAAAATTTTTATTGGTGGCTAAAGGAGATGACCGATTGAGAGAACTTTCTGCCCCATGGGGAGGAGCTTGGTATGTCCCTAGGCATATTGGGGATAGGTAGGGGGGTGGCAAGGGTGGGAATCTCCAGGGGAACTTTCCAAATAGAAAGATCTAAACTCTCATAGGAAGCTGCCTCGATAACTCTTCTACTATTTCCGATCGGTGCCCTGTCCTCTCCTCCCAGTTTAGACTTTGAGAACCCAATTACTTGGTGTATTAATTGCTATTCTGTACGTTAATCAAACTAAAGATCTTCCCTCATAGACAGAAACACCATGGCAAGAACTTTCTTGAACTGTTTTCCAATCAAATGTAACTGATTTATTCCATCAAAATGAAAATCCCATTTTATTCATGTCAAAACAAACAATCTCTGATTCACCATCACCAGACTCAGGAGTGGGAGGTGAAGAGACATGTCTTTAAATTGGATGTAAACCCAAGAAAGGCCATGGCGAGGATAACAGCATCTGTCAAACACTGACGTCACCAAGGGACGCCGGGCACAGCGGAAAGGCATGAGCCAAATACCAAGCAAGGGGGCCCAAGTCATGCAATGGCTCTAAGCCCAAATTCATCTATAAAGTGGACATAAAAAGGCCCACTCCCAGGATGCTGAGAATTAAATGTGGTAACGGTCTCTGTGAAGCTTAGTATATGACAGAGGCTCTCCTTCCTTGAGTCCCACGCCCCATGCACTGCCTTAGATATTCCTTTTCTCTATTTATTACACTATCCTTAGCAATGAGCCGTTTTCTCCAGCACATCACAGCATCACTAGAAACTAGTTACGCTCATTTAGAGTTTGCCTGAGGAGGAAAATATGTCAGAATAAATCTGAGTTTGCGTTTTTTTCTATTTATATTATTAGCAATCATGTCACCCTGTAGTCTATTCTGGAAAAGTTATGGCTGTGAACTTCATATTTTATTTAAATGAAAAAGTAGAGAATGAGTAATCTGTGTATATCCCTGTGAAAATCAAGTAAGTACAAATGACTCAAGCAATCCCCTGAAAAGTGATTCTAGAATAACTTTAAGAGTGTCAATAATTCCTGGGCTTTTTAGGGGATGGAACCATTGGGTTGTCCTCTCAGCTTTGTCTTGACATTGTTTTTTCAACACAGGAAGATCAGAGGCTTTGAATGCTAGCTCTGCCACATGCCAACTGGGCAATGTTTGGTAGTTAACCTCTCTGTGCCTCAGTTTCCTCATCTGTTAAACATGGGTAATGATATTCCATTGGGTGTTTGCAAAGAAATACATTCAGAATGCCACACCCAAGATGACGATGGCAATGGTAATGGTAATAATCAGCCTTCACCTGTGTTGTACTTACTATGTCCAAGACCTTATCTAAGCACGCTACATATAATGACACATTTGTCCATAGGATAAGTCAGCAATATGCAGTATGGGGTCTACAAACATTGGTTCTTTTTCTCAGTCCTCAAGCCTGTTTCTTCATCCATCAAATTCAGATTCGGTTCTCCATATTGCAGTCAAAATATTTTTTTTAAATATAATCATTACCACCCACCGCCTCAAACACAAACACTCATGCATTTAAAGCCTCCCAGTGGCTCCCCAGCGCCTACCAAGCCCTGCATATTCGGACTCCTGCCTGACTTCCCTGCCCGACCTCTGACACAGGCCACCTGGCCTTCTCTCCAGCCACACCGGCCTTCTTTGGTTTCTCAGTATTTTCCCTCCAACCACAGTCTTTGGAGATGCTTCTCTCTTCCTACGGCCCATTTCTTGTCCATTGTAGCCTCAACTCTCAGCTCAAGCTGAGAAGCCCTCCCCGCCCTCAGCTGATCACAGCTCTTACAGAACTGGGTTGCTTACTTCCCAGGGCCTCTTCTGGTCCTTCCATTACGAAGAGACCGATGTTACTGTTAACCTCTGTCTCCCTGCTGGACTGAGAGCTTCATGGGAGCAGGACCCACCTGTAAAGTTGTTCTCTCTTGTATCCCCAGCACTAGAACAACACCAAGCACTTCACAGGCACTTGATACATTTTTATGGAAAGGAGGCGACAAATACCAAGGCTGTTGTATAGGAAAATTTTAAAAACATATATGAAAAAATTCTGCAAAGAGTGAACTCCTACATGAGTCCAGGTTGTTTCAACCAGTGCCAGTTGGGAGCCTTCCATGGCCATACTTGAGGGGACCAGTTTTATTAGCGTGCTCTATTTTAACTTGAAATAATTAAGATGCAAACGGCAAAAAAAGGGGACAACTAAACCATGCCGATGCATGAACAGGGTTTTGAGAGATAATTGGCCTGTCTTCCCTTCTCTGCGGACCTCACTAAGGAAGCACAGAACTTCCTTCCCCGTGGTAGGGAAGGATTCAACCAGCAAAAAGATTTCAGGATTTGAGGGACAGAATCCCAATGACAGCAAAAAAGAACCCTCCCAGACAACACAGAGGAGATGGGGGGGACCCACGGCAATGAGAGGGCCAGAGAAGTATGGGGCACCTCGCCTCCTCTTGTCCAGTGGGCCTAATTTGGCACCCAACACGGGAGGGCCTTTTTGTGGGCTACCTAACGAATGAGGGGAGGCACTTTCTTGTCCTAAAGGGTCAAGGACAATGTGCCTGGCCACGTGCCATGTCCTCTCCCTGAGCTGCCTTAGTCGTGTTCCCAGGCTGCGAACCCCCACTCGACCTTTATAACTCAGCTCAAGTCAAGCCTTCTAGGAAGCCTTCCTCGGCAGCTCCAGAGGGAGTGGCTGTGATGAGTCACACAAGCCACAGTCAGAGAGGGGAGGAGAAACACGAGGGAGACGCAGAGAGGCACCCCCGGGCCTGGGGATCGCCACCCGTGTGCTGGGGACTGTCCTGTACCATCTCATCTGCTCCTCCCACAAGGTCCGTACCAGAGGCTGCCACCTCCACGTGACAGGCGAGGAAGCCGACACACAGCTGGCTTGCCAGAGTCACAGTTAGTCAAGTGGCAGAGTGAAGGCCCAAGTCGAAACTATCGGAAGCCAAAACCGGTGCCCTTAACCTTTACTTGGAACATTTATTTCTGAGGGTGGGTGTGAGAGCAGCCGTTTAGTGACATGCCCGTCCCTGGTGGCCGGGAGCAGCGCGGGCCCAGGGTTCTGCCCTGTTTGCCTTCAGTCTCTGCATCCTGCTTAGCACAGGGCTCAAGAAATTCTCCTTAAATGAAGGCCTGGGTGAGCGCGAATACACAGTCATCTGTCTCTATGAGTCACGCTCTTTCCATAGGCGGAAACTTCTGGAGGCAGGATCATTTCCAGGGACACCCAAAAGCAGGCCTGCTGGAAGTCTACAGGCACACACGCACACAGAGGGGGAAAATACACATTTTTCTAATTCATTATGTCATAAATAAGAATAGTAATAAAATAGTGAGTAAAATAGACAATGCTTGCTATTGCTAGGCACAGTTGCACTGTGTGTGGATGGACGTTTGGGTGTGTGTGCTCCTGGCAACAATCCTATGAGGTCAGTACTGTTACTAGCTTCATTTTATGCACGAGGAAACCAAGACACAGAGAAGTTAGGCAATTTATCCAAGGTCACACAGCTGCTAAGTGCAAGGGTTAGGATTAGCACCCACGCAGCCTGGTTCAGAGGTGGATGCTAAGAAAGGATGCTTGACTATGTTTTGTGCATTGGTACATGTTTATGCAATTCTTATTTTTCACATTTTTGGAATTCTCTACCTGGCCCCTTCCCTGTATTTAGAACCAATCCGCTCTTCAGACTCACATCAAATGTACTTTCACAGCTTTCCCCATTACCCATTTTCTCATAGTCACAAATACACCGGCATTTAAGGTTTATCCTAAACGCACAGTATCATTCTCTGTAACGTGGAAATACTATTATACCACTGGAAGGACTGAGACAAAATCTTACATTGTCTTACATTGTAGGGGTCCAGCTACTAAAGCCCCTTGCTCTGTGTTTGTGTGCCCCCCCATTGTCACCAAGTCTTTCCTCTCCGCAGGATCTTTTTTTTTTTTTTTATAAAGGTTTATTTTATTTTATTATTATTATTTTTAATATATCTTTATTGATTTCAGAGAGAGGAAAGGAGAGGGAGAGAGAGAGATAGAAACATCAATGACGAGAGAGTCATTGATCAGCTGCAACCCACAACCCGGGCATGTGCCCTGACCGGGAATCGAACCCTGATCGCCTGGATCCTAGGTTGATGCTCAACCGCTGAGCCACGCCCGGCTGGGCCGCAGGATCACTTTTGCAATCCACAAACATGCTGTAAATAATCTCACTCTAAATGCTCATCTTACGCTCCTGTGTCCCTCTCCAGCTCCCCCACTGGCACAGGTGATCGCTCTTCGTTCCTGAGAGTTTCTGGCCTTGGTCTCAGGGCCCACACTCTCCTCCTGTGTCATTCTCCCTCGCTGGCTGGTCCTTCTCAGACCTTCCTGCTGGTTCCTTAGTCACCTCCCTGAACTGTGAATATTGGAGCCCTCTGCTTGCTCCTAGGTGATCTCGGCTAGTCCCCTGGCCTTAAGCGTCATCTATTCAATTTACATACCCAGCTCCAACCTCTCACCTCAAATTCAGCCCGTCCCTCCACCTGCCTCCCCAACATTCCCACTGGAATACATAACAGAGATCTCAAGACAGAGCTCTTGGTTTCCTCTCAAGAAAAACCCCGTGTGTCCAGCATTCGTCTCCGACTCAGCTCAATGAGAACGGCATCCTCTTAGCCAAAGACCTCGGGGTCCTCCTTTATTCCTTCTTTCTCTTACCCTTCTTCCAATTCTACAGTTAATCCTCTGGGCCCAACCTCCTGAAAAGATCCAGAATCCAAATCCAACCATGTCTTATCACATCCATCACTCAAATGTTTCTCTATCAGAGAGGCCTTTCCTGGCCTTCCTGCCTGAAATCAATCAATCTCTCTCCCCCTGCCTCTCCCTCCCCCTCTGTCTGTTTCTCTCTCTCTCTCTCCCTCTCCCTCCCTCCCTCCCTCCCTCTCCTTTCCCAGTTACTTGACCCGGCCTTAGTTTTAGTCCATAACGTTTCCCTTCACCTGACATGTTATATGTCCATGTACTTGTCTGTTGCTTGTCCTTTCGCACTACAGAATGTAAGCGACACAAAAGCAAAGGCTTTCTCGGTTTTGTTCATTCCTAGAACAGTTTCTAGCACATAGGAGGCATGAAATACATACTTGCTGACCGACCGCATGGATATATATATGAGTGAACGTTTACATTAAGTCAGTAATAAAGTGGAAAGAATGGGTCTGGAACCAGATGAATCTGAGTTCCAGCCTCAGTCCTGATAATTGCTGGGAGACCTTCTATTACTTAACTGGTGTATTTCCTTCTCTAATAATAACATATCAAAGTATTGGTATAAAGGTGAAAAAATAATATTTGTAAAACTCCTAGCATACGTAGCCTGTGAAAATTCAATGAATGGGACTTAATGTCTTTTGTTTTCCCTACTGCACTTACCAGAGCAACGGTCACGAATAGGCTTTAATGGTTCCATACTGATTGAATTTTTGGCCTACCTACATAGCTAGCATTGACTGTAGGCTCATGATATGCCAAACCCTGTGCTAAATACTTTATAGTTACTATTTTACACAAATCTCACAAAAACATCATGATATGAAAACTGTTCATTGTCCCCATTTTACAGATGAGGCAACAAGGCACAGAACAATACAGTCACTTACCCTAAACCGCGCAGCTAATATGTGGTAGATCAGGGTTTGCACCCAGACTGCTTGGCTCTGGTCCTGGTTTTTATCTGCCCAGAACATCTTGGGTATTGTTCTCAGCACATGGGAACTTAAAAGATGAGACAGACTCATTCCTATTTTAAGAAGCTACAGCCTGGTGGGGGAGAGAGAGCCCCCCCCCCCACACACAACTCTACAACTAGGTTTTAACCCTGGCTGTGCATGAGAATCACCTGTGGCGAATGTCCAGCGCTGTGTGCACCACAGCCCTATTGAATTAGACTCCCTGGAAGTGGGGCCCAGGGATCCTAGGTGTTCAGGTTCCCCAGGTGAACCTTATTAGCTGTCAGAGGCAGGAACCTGAGCCTGTGGTAAACAGGGCTGGGAAATAGATTCAAAGCTCAGGAGAGCTCTGCGGGAAAGAGTTTGATCAACTGTGGGTCCCTTTGGAACAGCGGAGTAAAATCCTGCAGCTGAGAAGAGGCTGCTTTTGCTCAAGACCTCTAATATCTGGCAAATAAGCGGCTGTCCTGGAAAGATTCAAGGTCAGTGTCATCCACTTATACACTCACTGCAACTCTACTGAGCGTTCCTCTGCTTCATGGTAGCTACGAAATTGCATCAAGGTTTTATAGTCAGGTTCTGGCTAAAGTATCTACCTACTCTAGGAAAAGTCATTCCGTTTCTGGGGCTTTAGCTTTGTCATCTATGAAAAGGGGGGTAAAGCTATGCATGTATCAAAGAATTGCTTTGGTGAGTAAATGTGATAATTCATGCAAAGTAAATAGTGCCAATTAAGAGCTCAGTAATTAGCTGTGGCTATTATTAATGTGATTCATATTAGTGAAGGCTCCAGAAATCAGCTTTTGCCCTGTGTGTTTTGAACGATGTGGTGATGGAAAGAATCCTGGGCTAGTTGGAAGTACCTAGATTCTGGTTGTCTGCTGACGTCGCTGGCCCTTGAGAAGCTGGCTCATCCTGCTGTGCCTTGGAGTCCAATGGGGACATCCTAAAACCTGGCGGTGTCGGTGCAAGCTAAGCGAGAGTGCTTTCCGAAGCATCTCCCCCTCTTGAGTTCCCCATATTAAATCGGAAGCTGGGGGTGATGACCCATTTTTAGGAGGTCCTAGTAAGATCTGTAAGGAACTTAGCAGCTGATAAGAAACAAGGAGAATGCAAAATAATGTTGAAAAGAGTCAACTGAGGGCCGAGCACTCTATGCGTTGTGATAATTATGGCAACAGTTCTTTGTGGTCGCACCCACAGTTGACAGGTGAGGCTGCTGAGAGAGGCCTGGAGAGACGAAATATCTAGCTGGAAAAGAGTTTGACTTTGGAATAAGACAAACCAGGGTTCCAAATGTGACTTAAAGTGTCTGCTTTCTCAGCTGTAAAATGGGAGTAACACTGCTTTGTTTTCATGTTTATTGTACGGACATTGAGTGGGATGTGCCTGGCAGCCACTTACTAGGTGCTATCTGTAGTTATTGTGATAGTATCTTTGTCCGGGTCCTACAGTGGTAACGCCAAGCTGGTCTGGTTGCAATTTCTGGTTTCCCTACCTTCCGTCATGTTCCCAAAACCCCCCAAAATTGCGTTTTTCGTTCTGTGACTCTTTCAACCTCTACCTCCTTTACTGGTGCTTGTGTGTAATATACACTGGTCAGTGCTGTTCTGATTTGTGTTTCTAAATTCATTGTTTGTCTTCGGTACTTGTGCCCCAAGGCAATTCCTTCATTTTGACTCAATTTTATAAATCTAATAGAAAAATCACCGGCAGTGAAATCATCAGCATCGTTAGAGAGACGGGCCCATTAGTTTTCTGAGTCATTGTTTCTTCCCTGGCAGACTGAGCTGGGAGGAAAGATGGGCGGAAATGGCCAAGGCCTTTATGTTCACAGGTGCCTGCAAAAGCAGTTAGTAGGAAAAGCATACAGGAGGCAAAGATGTGGTTTCAAAGATGTGCATGAACGCCTCTGGATCCTATTGCCAATACATGGGAATGTCACCTTTCTAGCTTTTTAGGAGCCAGTTGAGTAGTCAGTGGCCTCCTTGCGAGAGAAGTTATTCATTTATTCAAAACTATAAACACACAGCCACAAAACGTCTCTATGGTGTATCAGATATGGGCTAGGCAATGGGTTCGCAGGTGGACAAAATAGATGGCTCCTGCCCTGATGGAAGACAAACAAATTAATCAAATTGATGAAATCTGTGGCTGATGCTGCACTGGAGAGGACATGATGTATACTAGGACAAGGTCAGGACGTCTTCTCTGAAGTGTCATTTGAGCTGAGATCTGAAGGTAAACTGGGCAGAATGAGAGAGAACTTTCCAGGCAAAGGAGAGCATGCTTGCAAGGCCCTGTCACCAGGGGCTCAGGGTGAATGGTAGGTCCTGAAGGAAGGCCAGTGTGGCTGGAGCCTGAGGCCAGGGAATGCAGGAAAGAGTGAGGCTGGAGAGCGGTGTGACCCTGTGTGTTTCTGTGATTTGAATTGTGGAGTCTGGTCTTAACCCAAAGAGCAACTGGAAATTATCAGAGGGGATAAATTTGGAGGAAACACTGACCATATTTGCAACATGAGAAGATTCTTCTTACTACTGTGAGAATAAATTAGAAGAGCTAAGAGGTGGACGGACATATTTTAAGGACTTGGCCACTCAGAACAGAGCCTTGTGGTTGCTGGAAGCAGTCCTTATCATTAAACTGCAGCAGACTCGAGGGTGGCTCTAAGCCCGCCCAAAACTTCTCAAGGTGTATTTGTGTCTGAGTGGAACAGTCTTATAAACATGGAAACCTGTCCACTGTCTTGACATCCAGACAAAGAGATTTTTCTTCTCAATGAGCCACAGCAGGAACACTCCATGCTCTGTTTTGAGGAGGCAGTAAACATTCCAGGCACTGAAAAATAGAGGGAATTTGCTCTTTCAGGCACAGCACTTGCAAAGCTCGCTATTTAGAAGGAAGAGAAAGGCTTAGGACAAAACCTCAGAGAATGCTTTCATATCATGTTTATTCAGCAAGAAACAGCCGCTGCATCAAAGCCTCTAGATAGAGTGGTACATGTGCCTCGCAGCGGATAGTCACCTATAAGCAGCAAGGTGGCCCTGTCGGGGAGGGGGATCGTAAATCGGCCTATGAGCAAAGATTAGGAAGCCATGTGCTGCCTTAGTCACTGATTCATCTTTTCGTGGTTCTATAACCCAGATGATAGAATGTCTAAGCATGTGGGTGGGAACCTCAAATGTAAAATCCTGTGGGAGCCAAGCAGGTAGCATGAACCAAAAAGCCATGATATGGGCTATCATAAAATTATATGTTCAAGCCCTGCCTAGAAAGAATCATAGCATTTCTGTCTGGGAGAAAACCTCTGAAAGCATCTCATCCAGCCCTTCATGGGTCCCTAAATGCCCTGGCAACACTCCTGAGCAAGACAGAGATGGAGAGCTAGCTCCCTGCCAAAGGTGGCCATTCTACTTTGAGCCAATGCCGACCATGCCTAGATCTTTAATCTATTTCTTAGAACCAATGCATCGTGCGTCTGAGGCTTTGTTCTCATGATAATCCTACATGTGCACGAGAATAGTCTTCATTCCCCAGGTAGAGTGAAGATCCCAAGTTCCTTCAAGTAGCCTCTACGACTTCACCTATAGCCAAGGTGATAACAAGGAACATTTAGGTGCCAGGCCCTGTTTCCAAGTGTTTTAATGTATCAGCTCATTTAGTTCTCAGAGCATCCAGTGAAGATGAAGTTTTATTATCCCCATTTTATAGCTGCAGACACTGAGGCCCAGAAAATGAAATGACTTGCCCGAAGTCACGTGGTTAGTGAACAGCAAAGGTAGGATTTGAACCCAGGTAGGCCGGCTCCAGCTTTGCTTTCCCTCTCTGATGTGGAGGGAAAAGCACAGGCATTGCTGTCACAGTCTTGCCTATGAACCCAAGTCCCAAATCTTCCCATGGCCAACTGACTGCTCCTGGCTGTCTCTCTTTCTTCATCCATAAGATGATGGTCATGGACCCTCCCCCAGGATTGTTAGGAGAGTAGATAATGTATGCAAAGCAGTGCCTTGCACATTCTGCACTCTCCTTTAAGACTCAGTAAGTTCATGTGTGGATCAATCAAGGGAGACTTCCTGGGCCCGCCTTCCCTAGCAAAGCTGTCTCACTCTTTGCCCCAGTTCTCAAGGAAGACACCACTTTTATGGTGCCCTCAGGAGGTCAGCCAGCAACAGGGAGTCACAGCATAAACAAAAGACAGTCAACTGGAACGAAGGTAATGGTATAATATTTTATCACCACCAAGCATTGTTCCCCTCCCTCCACTCCAGAACCTAGAGTATCTGCAGCCTAGAAGTAAAGCAAACCAGCTAAAGATAGTGGTCGTGCGAATTACGCGATCTCTCTGTTCAAACCCATCCAATGGCTTCGCATTTGACTCGGTAAAATCCGAAGGCCTTCCACGGCCCACAAGTCCTAGGGTGTTAGCTCCTAAACTTACCTTTTCGGCAGCCACACCAGCTACAGCGGCCTCCTCACATCCCTCACACACACCAAGCACATTCCCTCTCCAGAGCCTCTGTCCTTTCTCCTCTGCCTGGAATGTTCTCCCCCAGCCATCTGCTCTCTCCCTCACTTCTTTTTAGTGCTTTCACAAATATCATCCTCCCCTAAGCCTCCCTGCCTACCCAGTGGGATAGGGCGCCCTCCCCAGCACTGCCCTCCCTTTGACTGTGGATTTCCTCACTGCTTCATGTATTTGCATTTGTGTATCGTCTGTTCCCCTCCTGGACCATAAGCCCCAGGAGAGCAGGTGCTTCGACCTTTTGGTCACCATTGAACCAGGCAGGTTAGCAGGTGGCGACCCATCTTTGCTGAGTGAATGGTGAATGATCATGGTTCGTAGCAGCAGCAGGCAAGAGGAGTGACCCGCAAGATTTGCGCCTCCCTCCTCTTAGGACAGTGTTTCCCATGTGTTAGAGTACCGAAGGACTATCTGCAGTTCTTGGTGTAAGATGCAGCTTTGGGGGCTCATACTGTCCCCTAAAATTTGTAATCAGTACATCCTGAGTGGAGCTCAAGACCACCCACTTCCAAGGCCCCCCCAGCGTCTGCTGAGGAAAGAGCACCGCGTGCAGTATTCAAGAAACACTGTCCTAGGACAGCAGAGAGTAAAAGGAGTCGTCAGCAGCACTGGATTTTGCACGGTTTCCTTCCTCCCTCCATGTCTGAGATGCGGGAACTCGAGGCGCAGCACCAGGGAGCGACGCTGGTGGAGATATGGGGGTTAGGGGCCCTGTTCATAAACCCCCTGGTTCCAGGTCTCTGGTGGAGAGTGCACAGCTGCAGGCCTGGGAAAGGAAGGGGCCTGGAGGTGAGCTCAGAGGCGCGGGCCGCATGGCCTCCTCCCTCACCTGTGCCCTGAGCAGTCTTCAGAATGGCTGCTGCAGCCTGTGAATCCAGGAGGGCACCGCACTGGGCCAGGCAGTTTGCATCAGACCAGAGAGTCAGAAGAGCTGGGAGAGGCACTGAAGCCCTGCTCAGGGCCCGCCCTGCATCCTGCAGGGAGAGCAACTGAACTACCCGAAAGCTAATGGGTGTGCGGGCTGGGGCTGAGGCCCGCCAGCGGCTTCGCGCTGGTGTTTTGGCCTTGTACCCTTTGAGAGCGGTTTAAGTGTCCCTAACAATCCTATGGCACGTCCTAATGAAATGCTGACCTGAGTAAGGCCTTTCTAGAAGGTGGGGAAGGCCCTGAAGGACACATTGTGAAGAGTTCACTTCCGTCCGCCCTGCAGGCATGAGTCTTGATAAACCCTCAGGAGGGAACCAGCTTCCAGCTACTTTTAAACGGCTGAGCCAAGTGTGCGTAATGGCACTATTATTTTACAGGTTTTAAGAGGAAGCTTCATTTTTCTTTGAAATTGGCCCTATTTACACACAGAATGAGCTCCAAAGACTATTATGTGGTATTAAACCTTCAAGAATGTTCTCCCAGGTGCTATCTTTCACACATTGGGTACCTAACAAGGTAATTCGGGACCAGGGTATGTGAGGCGCGCTTCCTCGCCTTGTGCCTCCCCAGGGCCTCTAAGCGATGGGCCAGCCTGAGCGTGCGGAGCTCAGGGCTGGGGACCCGGGCAGCCAGAGGCGGCCTGAACTGCTTCTCCCACAGGCCCTCCTGCTCCCATCTCAAACATGCCACTGTGCCGGTCGCACTTTTCTCTTTCCTGGCTAAGTGACCAGCCTACGCTTGCTGTGCCTGCTGGGAACAGTCTCCTCCAAATTCACTTCATTTGAACTCACGTCCCGTCTTGTATGCAAATTGCATTTTTGCCTCTAACTCAGAAAAATTCAAACTGAGGTGATAAATGGAAATTATTCTATAGGTGAAGCAGTGGCCAAGGCCTAGTTCCAATTCTCTGTTGATCCTCAGGTCTGCTCTGGGCCTCATACAGCACTGTCAGGTCACAGCACAGGCCTCAGTGCGTTGGTTCAAGTTTGAGGCTCCCAGTGATACTCAACCTTCACTTCACGAGCCACTTCCCAGCAAAACGCAATTTTATAACGTGGAAGAAAAAAGCATCATCCACTCTATAAATTTTAGCTTCTTAAAAATTAAGCTCCCAAAGCTTGTGACTTCACAGGGTAAACAAATGAAATAAGGTATGTTCCGGGTGGCCGGATCAGTGTTTAGCATGGTTCTCGTCACTGAGTATCCAGGGTATGAAGACAGGTGGATCCCTGCCCTCATGGACCTGATGTTCTGGTGGGGGGAGACAGGTGAGAAACTATTATGAGCATTCGACCCAAAATAAGGTGGACACCAAAATAAAGCAAGACTTATGGAAAGAGATTAAGATAAAATTTATATGATGACCTTGCATATACTAAACTGCAGAAATACCCTCCAAATTGGCTTTCCAGCAAATGAGATGCATACCTGGCCTCCTTGGCAGCCCCCGGAGCATTCACAGCTCGTTTTGGTTGCTTATTGGCAAGTGTTTCTCGGGGCCCCGGTGCAGATCTCTCCTTTCCCATCTGGCGTTCTCATTCTGCACAGAATGCTGGGCAGATGCTGCCAGGAGCATGTTCCTCTGCAGAAGCGAAGCCCTCTGGGTGCTGAGGCTGCAGGCCCCCCAGGCAGCATTCATTCACTCAAATGTTTTGAAAGCCTCTGTGAGATACTAGGTTCTGGAGAAATGTCAGGAAACAAAGGAGCCACTGACCCTGACCTTGTGACACTCGTATTCTAGTAGGGAAAACAGACAACCACAAACAGACGTCAATAACCAGGAACTTTCAAGCACCGATTAGGGCTGGAAAGAATATAAAAATAGGATAAATAATAGAGCGAGTGATTCAGGAATGGTGGGCCACCAGGAATAGGGTGGACAAGGAAGGCCTCTCTGAAGAGGTACGTTTGAGCTGAGGCTTGGCAGATGAGAAAGAGCCAGCCATGCAACGATCCTAGGGAAAAGCATTCCAGGCAGAGGGATCAGCAGATGCGAAGACCTGGAGGCTGAATGAATCTGGCATACAAGGTCTCGATGGAATATTGTATCCCTTTGTGGTAGATTTTTGTAGCTCAGTTCAAAAAAATATTCTCAAAGAAACTGTAGAATTTATTATACTTTTCAAAGATGAAGTGTATATTAGTAGTTAGAAAACTTGGACTCTAGAGATAGCGGACTTAATTCTATGAGGGAATAATTTAATGATGTAGCCATGGAGGCAGACTGCCTGCATTCAATACCGGATTTTCCATCCACTAGCTGAGTGACTTCCAGCGACATAATCTTTCTGTGCCTCATTACCATAAAAAGGGAATAAGTATAGTACCTGTTGCATGGGAGGCTTTTGGTGATAAATTGAGACAATAGTTATAAAAAGTGCTTATAGCACATGGTAAGTGCTCAAAGCACGTTGGCTATTATAATCTCTCCATCATTTCCTCTAGAAGTTCTTTCTTGGTCATATTTGCCAGCCTTGTATCCCAGTAGATATTCACTGAAAGATTTCTGACTAATCAAGTAGAAAATAATTTCCCTAAGTCTTTATGATTCAGGTGTCATAGAAGTCCTTAAAAGTTTTAAGTGTAACTCGGTAGAGGCAGGCCTCATATTACCAGCATTTAATTGATTCTGGGCTCTGGGCAATGCTTTCCCCAGGGAAGGTGGTTGGGACTACATTATATAAATATGTTCCTCCATCGTTCTTTTTCTCCTTTCCCTGCTTTTTCATAGCATTTTCACCGCCGGTCATTTTATACTTTTATTTATTACGTTGCTTAACCTACAAGAACGTAAGCTTTCTGAGAATAGGGACCGGTTTGCCTTCTTCCATGCCCCATCCCCAGATCCCTCTAGTAGTGTTCAAACCATAGAGCTCAAAAAATACTTATTGACTGAATTATATCTCTACACACACCTAGGAAGACACCAGGGAGCAGGATGCTAATGGGTCAAAAGGCCGAGCTTCTAAAACTATCGCCCGTTTTAATACAATCTGAGTTGTCAGCTTCTCCATGACCCCGGGGAGCAATGATTCACTGGGAGGATCTGATCCCATCAATACAGAATATTTCATTTATTATTCATTTATTCATTCGGCAAATATTTACCAGGTCCTGACTCCACGCCAAGTAGCATATTCGATGCTGGGGGACAAAACCGCCACGGTCCCTACCCGCAGGAGATTAGAGTCGGGTCGTTTTTCATTCCGATTCTTGTAAGAAGTAGCTCATCACCAGCTCCAGCAACTCATCTTTTCACGAGAATCCGAAGACTGGGACCCAGGGAGAAAAATAAAGCTTGCGTCCCTGAGTGGGCGGGCAGGAGACTGTTCCAGGCTGACTCACCCCTCCTCACGCCTCCCGGGGCGGGTGGCCGGCCGCGGTCCCAGATGGCGCGTAATTCCCCGTGGCGCCCGGCGCTTCCACTCACCCGCACGCCCGGGCACGTGCGTGGGCACCCGCCCGCACCACCCGCTGTCAGACTCGCCTCCTGCGCCCAAAACCCCTCCTGAAGCCTGGAAATAAACCCCCAAGAGGCGCAGGAGCATCAGGTAGAGAGAAAGAAGACGCTGCCAACCTCGACACCTCTTTCCAGCGGGCATCACCGCGCCCTCAGTTTGCCGGCTGCTGGCTTGTAAGACAGACGATTGTGCTGGGGAACCTTTTTCTCTTAAAAAGGAGCCTTGGGCACCTACTGCCCAAGGAAACGTCAGAGCGTTAAGCGGCAGAGAAGCTGGGTTCACATATAATCTCCCCGGTTCCAGGCTAAGTTCCCATTCTGCTTATGCTTTTGGGAAGGTGGACCCCCGTGGAGCTCAGTGTCCCTTGGCTCTGATGTCAGCAGCTACTCTGCCTTGAGTCTGGCCTGGCTTTACCCTGTGGTATGAGCCCATTGAGACCATGAATCCCACAGCCCTTTCCATGCATGTCTGTATATTCCCCCCCAGAGAAACTGGAGGTTCGCTCAAGCCCCGTGTGTCAGTCACTGTGCTTGGGTTCCCAAGTTGGACCGGCCGGGTTCGGCTGGCTCTGCTACATGCTAACTTGAGCAAAGTTACTCAGGCTGTCTGACCTACGGTTTGCTCGTCTATAAAACTAGGCTGGTGCCCGGCCCGGCGTGGCTCAGCGGGTTGAGTGTCAACCTGGGACCCAGGCGATCGGGGTTCGATTCCCGGTCAGGGCACATGCCCGGGTTGCGGGCTCCATCAGTGACCCTCTCATCATTGATGTTTCCATCTCTCTCTCTCCTTCTCCTTTCCTCTCTCTGAAATCAATAAAGATATATTTAAAAACAAAAAACTAGGCTGGTAACAATACGTCCCTTATAGGGCTGATGCAGAATTAGATGAGCCAATTCACAGAGAGTGGTTAGCGCAATTCCTGACACCGTTAATTTGCCTAATAACCTCCGCTAATGCTCTTTTTGCTTCTTACCTTCCATTGCATCCACGGCTGGCTGATGGAGACGGAAAGGAAGCCATCACTGAATCGCTCCTGATTCCAAAGATGGCCTTTCTAACGACATGATGGAGTTTAAGGTTGAGGTGGATCTTCCAAATACATCAAAACAGCCACTTTTTATATTTTTATTCCCCAAGATATTAATATAGAAAACTAAAGTTTTAAGAAAATTTGTCGAACAGAAGCATCAATTATTAAAATACTCTTTAAAATTCTTCAACGTGATTATATCTTCAAGCTGCCAGAACACCAGAGAGAAAATTAAATTCTTAGCCAATTATCTGAATACCTAAACTCCCCTTTTTCTTCCATTTTCACCAAGACATCTGAGGTTGTATGGGGACAGACTCTTGGTCTGTGTGGTCCTTTATCTTCCTAAGATTTTTCTTAAGTAATTGTTCTCCCTTCCCTGTCTCTTCTGTTTCAAATTCTACACTTCTTGGCAGGATGTGAATGAGTTTCTGCTTCATGCGTAATTTTGTTTTGGAAAGCAAAATGGATTGGTCATGCTAAGCCCCAAGGTTAATTGGTCAAGCAGAGTCAGCCTTTCTGAACTCAAAGCCTTGAGAGTCCACTAATTAGAGGGCTGTTTGAACAGAAGGAGAGATTCACAGACAACGATCTGACTTTGGTGTGTCCTTCTGCTGGGGATGACGTTAAATTAGCTGAGCTCAGAGTTTGCTACCAAAGTTTTATCCTGTCATCACGATATTGATTCCATACTCTCCTTCCCATTCTCTCTCTCCCCCGCTCCCTCCCTCTCTCTCCCCCTCTCTCCCCCTCTCCTATATCAGTGATAACCGTAGGATAGTTGGGGAGATGGGAAGGTGACCCGAAATTCCTCGGTTCCAAACCTCACACTGGATGGGTTATTATATGGATTATAATAGAATCTAATGCAGATGGTTGTTGTAACAAATAAATGAGATAATCCAGCACACTGGCTGGCTGACACCAGTAAGAGACCAAAATTTGTGAAACCATTTTTATTCCATGAAGTTAGTAACGGTTCTGTCAGAAGAGAGAGGAAAAGAATAATGGAGTTTAAGCTTTACTTGCCCTGTTCCCTTTCAGTAAAGAAAGAGTAAACAAGAACTCATCCCAAAGAAATACCATTCAGAGCCGCACTGGTGCACAGATGGAGGGTCCCACCCCTTCAGTTCGTTCGTTCACTGACACATTCCGCAGATAAGTAGTGAGCACCTACTGTGTGTCCTATATATATTATCTTAGGTGCTGGGGAAATGATACTGAATAAGAAAAATAATCGAAAGAAACAAATGAGATGTGTAAGAACTGTGAAGAAAATGAATAATACAAAGCAATGTGGTAATGGCAGACTGGCCACAGGTAGGGTGGCCAGGGATGCCCTGAGACTTGAAGGATGTGAGGCCGTCGGCCACCCAAAAACCAGAGAAGAGGATCCTCCAGACAGAGGAAATATCGAGCAAAAGGGAACGTAAGCAGCAGTGAACTTGCTATTTTACCATAAAAAGAAAGCAGGGGAAGGTGGCCAGAGCCTGGTTAGCAAGGGGCAGTGTGGTGGGCCCACGGTCATAAAGGGAGGCGAGGCCAGGCCAGCCCATGTACAGCCCCGAGGCTGTGATGAGGAGCTTGGTTCTATTGAAGTGTAAGGTGGATGGTTTAAACAGGTCAGGGACATAATATGCTTTGGTTTGGGCTGCTGTGGAGAATATAGGGAGGCTATCCCAGTTGATGGAAAGAGAGGAAGGAGACTTGGGTTAGGAGGCAGCAGAGGTAATGGAGAGAACGGAATGGATTTGGAGTGACTTATTTTGGAGGTAGAGTTGATGGGATTGTTAATGGCGTGGGTGAGTGGAGTGTCAATAAGAGGACTTCGGGTGGCATCCCTATAGTGCATGTGGACTTGCTATGTAGGAATGCATGTAGCAAAGAATAAAGATGAAACATTACATCTCGAACTCACACCCCTTCCAACTCCTCTCTGGCCAGGTGTCATCTCAACAAAAAGAGGCACAGTCCAGCTGTGACTATCTACTCACATTCATCCTACGAATGGTCACCCAGTTTCTGTTACTAGGCTCTGGACTAAGGAATGGGAACTGGTCCAACAGTAACAAGGAACACAGATATCTTTGTTCTAATGGAACTTATGTTCTAATGGGAGGAGATAAACTATAAATAATAAGTAAAATATAATAAAATATCAGATACCTAAGACTGCTGTTGATATAATAGGAACAGCATGATGTGTTAGTAACTGTTGGGGTGCTATTTTAGAATATTTGTTCAGTGCTGGGGAGGGGGACAAAATTTTTAGGTTGCGCAGATGAAGGACCAGCAAAAGACACTGAAACAGCCAGACTTAAAGGTAGCCAGTGGTCATGGCATGACTGGGTAGGACCCTCTCCCCCATCTTTCTCCCTCTAGCCCTGCATCCTCAAGGAATTCCAGAGAATGACTTTGTTTTTCATGTACATAATGGAAACTCCGGTAGGGTTCAGCACTGTGACCCTGCCCTTTGCTTAAGTAGGGTGGTACCCTCTTGATCAGAATTCATCCAGCCCAAGTCATCTAGATGAGTAATTGCTTTGCTGTTGGAGGAAGGACAAGGCCCCGCATTGTGGGAGCTCTGACATAAACGGTGATCTGCCCTCTTTTAAGTCAGTAGACATCTGAATCAGTGGTACCCTCCAAGGCTGGCAGAGAGGTATCTGGTATGCCAACATCTAATTACTCCAACCAGGCCACATAATGGGCTCTTTTTAGGGGAACACAAATGACAGAGAAAGCTTCTAGGGACAGTGCAACTCTGTAGAATCTAGATAATCTCATAGTTCTTGAAACAGCATAGATATTATGAGAATAATAAATAAGACAGATGGGTTGGTGGGGGTGGGATGGGGTAGATGAGAGGGGAAAGGGAAGGTCAATTCTGAGGCCATGGCAGAGCAACAGATGAAAATATTAAGCTGAAAGAACAAAACATTCGATAATTCAAATGAAAAACTCAGTAAATGGATTTAAGAGCTGCTGTATGAGAGCAGTAGAGATGATAACTGCGAGGAAGTCAGGTCAATAAAAAATATATCCAGACTTAAACAATTAAGTAAAAAGGTATGAAAAATAATAAAATAGCCTAAAAGATACATGGGCTATAGTATATAGGTCTAGCATTTATAATTGAATTTCAGGAAGTAGAAAAGAAAGAGAGAATGGCAAACTCAGTACTTGAGAAGACACTGGCTGAAATTTTTCTAAAATGTATACAAGTCATTGGGCTACAGATTCAAGAAGTACTATTAACTCCAATCAAATAAATAGAAAACCATAGTCAAGTACATTACAGTATTACTGCTGAAAACTAAAGACAAAGGAAATCTTAAAAACAGACATAAAAACATACTACCATTAAAGGAAAAACAATTGTATAGCTTAGTTTTCAGCAGCAATCATGGAATCCAGAGGACAAATTTTCTTCCGCTTTAAAATGCTGGAAGAAAATTACAGCTGCTCTAGAATCTTGTCTCTCCTAAAAATATCCTTCAAATACAAAGCCAAAATAAAGATATTCTCAAATACGTAACATCTGAGGTGATTTCTTATAAGCAGACACATTTTAAAATGGAGAAATGAGTGAATATAATCAAAAGTACTAAATATTGATGAAAGAATTTAAAATCATAACATCACATATAGTTTAAAATATAGGGAAAATAATATAAAAGGAAGAAAAGAGATGAAGAGGATAATGGAATTAAAATATTTAAGGTCTTAGCTTTGGGGAAAGTAGTAGAATTGCTAATGTAAATTATACTCTATTGATAGATGTATACTGTAATCTCTAGTGTTGTTATTTTGAAAGAAGAATAAAATGCATAAGTAACAAGCTAATAGAGAAAATTTTAAAGTTAAAAAAATGCATGATTAATCCAAAAGGAGACAAAAAAGGGGAGAATGAGAAATATAGATAAAATGATACAAGTAGAATACTAATAATCCTATGGTAAATTAGTTACACTAGCTGTAAGTGGACTAAAAACTCTTAAAAGCAAAGGTTCTCAGACTGGATTTTTAAAATCTGTGTATAAATATGTAGGATAATATCTGTCAGCACTTACATGTGGAAGGAAACATTTTAACCTGTTGAAGGGTATCAACAAAATTCTGTATCAAATAGCACATTTAACAGTGAACTGGTGAAAGTTCTCTTAGGGTATGAAAATAAGACAAAGATGCCCTCTATCATATCTCCCATTCAACATTGCTCAAGAGTTTCTAGACAGTACTCTGTCTAGACAAGACAGATATAAAATAAAAATGTGTAGACTGGAAAGAAGACATGATTGTGTAGATGGAAAATATGGGTTTACAGACAAACTACTAGCATAAATACTTCGCAAGGTTTTTTAATACCTAGTTAACATATAAAAATGAAGTTGTATCTCCATATAGTAGGAACAAGCATTTATGATGACATTTTTTATATTGTACTATTTATAATAGCAATTAAAACTTAAATATTTAGGAATAAATCTAAGAAAAGCTGATCAAAAACATCAACACACACACACACACAAAACTTTATCAATAGAAAGAAAATAAGAAAAATAATCGGAGGAATATATCATGTTCACAAATTGGAAAATTCAGCATTGTAAAATTTTCAAGCCTTCCCCAAATTGTTCTATAGAGAAATGTGATCCTCATCAAGAATTGTTTGTGTGAAATCGAAAGTTAATTTTAAAATTTATATGTAAATATGACCACAAGTTGAAGATTGGAGGAATTAATCATTTATCAACATTTCTTATATTGCTACAGTAATTAAGACATTGGGCATTGAACACAAGGATTACCAGATACATAGATCAATATTAGAGCCCAGAAACAAACCCATATTTATGTGGACTTCTAATCTATAAAAAGATGACCTTGCAGAGCAATGGAGAAAATGTGGCCTTTTTAATAAGTGATATTGGGAAAATTTGGTATCTTCTTGGGGTAAAAAAGAATTTTGAACCCTACCACATACACATAAAACAATTCCAGATAACATGTTATTCTAAATGTGTAAAATAAAACGGTACATTTTTAATACCAGCTGTTAAGGCCGTAGTTACCTTTGGGAAGGAGCAATGATGGGATGGGGCACCAAGGGGCTTCTGGAGCGCTGGTTCTGCTTCTGGATCTAGGAGGTGGTTATATGGGTGAAAAAAATCACCCAGCTCTGCACTTTCTGGGTTCATGTTACTCCTCAATAAAATGATAGTGCAGTAACTGGGGGCTAACCTGCCATTAGCCCTGGGTGCTTAGAAATAAGGAGGGGAAGAAGTTACTAAAACTTAGAAGTTTTGTTGAGTCCTCAGCTTTGAGAGAAGGCAAAATATTCTGCTAAGAGAGCCAACTGCAGACCTTATGAGAGAGAACATAGGAGTGTAAATCCTCTGGCCTCACTAACTTCCCTTCCTCTTATCTCCTGTTGGGAACCCCTATTGGCTAAACCCAACCATGGGGAATTACAGACAAAGTCAATCACAAGGAACTCATCTTCACGAAGGAGGGAAACACAAAAGCCCATTCTGGCCGAGTTGTTTCTGATTAAAATGATATACTAGGAGCCCCACCCAGTGACTTCTGCTGACCCCTCAGTGTCCTAGACGAACACTTGAGCCCCCATAGTTGCACGAGAAACTGAAGAAATATATCTTAAATCAATTTTATTGGGGCACAATTTACATGCAATAAAATTTTCCCATTTAAGAGTTTGATTCAAGAGTTTTAACAAATGTATACTCCTATTAACCATCACCACAAGCAAGATGTTGAACATTTCCATCACCCCGAAAGAATACTTTGGGCCCACTTGCAGTGAATCTTTCCACTTCCTACCCCAGTCATCCACACTGATATTTTGAAAATTGAGGTGAAATGCACATAACATAAAATTAACCATTTTAAAGTGAACAATTCAGTGGTATTTAGGACATTCACAATGATAGATAAACACAGATTTCTTTTCTATCACTATAGGTTAGTTTATCCTTGCAGAACTTCACACAAATGAATTTGTATTGTATGTATTTTTTCCCCTGATTTCTTTCACTGAGCGGAATGTTCCTGTGATTTGTCCACGTTGTTGGCTGTATCTTCATTTTATTGCTGCACAGTACTTTATTATGTGAATGTACCAAAATGTCTTTGTTTATTAACTTGGTAGATATTTGTGTTGTTTCCAGTTTCTGACTGTGTAGTGAATAAAACTGTGACCACCCCGCTGCAAAGCTTTTTGTGGACACACGCTTTGATTTCAAAGCAGCTGTATCGCTTTACACTCCCGTCAGAGTTAGGGGAGCTTTATACACTGGCCAACTCTTGCAGTTACCACTCTTTTTAATTTTGGGGCATTCTCGTGGGTGTGTAGTAGTAACTTATGGTGGTTTTCATTTTCATTTCCCAAGTGGCTAAAGATCTGAAGCATTTATTCATGAGCTCATTGGCAATTTGTACATTTTTTGAGAAATATTTATTCAAGTAGTTTGCCTATTTTAACAGGCTTCTTGAGGTATAATTGAAATACAGTAAATTATACATATTAAAACATACACTTAAATAAGTTTTGACATATATATAGCCATGAAGCTATCACCGATGAAAATAGTGAAAATATCACCCCCAAAAAGTTTCCTTGAACCCCTTTGTAACCCCTTCTTTTCCCTGACCTGCTTTATGGCACAATAGATTAGTTTGCACTTTCTAGAATTTTATGTACACAGAATCATACAGTGTGTATTTTTTCTGGTTCCTTTCAATCAGCACCATCATGTTGAGAATCATCAATATTGTTGCTGTGGTATCAACAGTTTAATATTTTTAATATTGAGAAGTGATCATTCTTTGGGTATACCATACTTTATTCATCTATCCACCTATATATTTGAGTTGTTTCAAATTTGGGATAAATAAAGCAGCATGGACATCTTCCTATGGAGATATGCTTTCTTTTTCTCCGGTAAATGCCTGGGAGTGGGATGGCTGGATAAAATGATAGGGGATATTTTAAGAAACTGCCAAAGTGTTCTGTAAGGCAAAGTCAAACTTTTTAATTTTAGCCTTTCTAATAGGTGTGTAGTGGTATCTCCTTGTGTTTTAAATTTGCATTTCCCTCATGACTAATGAGACTGGGCTTCCTTTCATGTACTTATTTGTCATCTGTGTATTTTCTTTGTCGAAGTGTCTGTTCAATATCTTGCCCGTCTTTATTGAATTGTTTGCTTTTTTATAATTCTTATAAATTCTAGATACAAATCCCTTATCAAATACTTAATTTGCAGATATTTTCTCTCAGGCTGTGGCTCATCTATTCGTTCTCTTAACAGAATCTTTTAGAGCACAGAAGTTTTTCATTTTGATCAAGTCAATGTCTTTTTCTATGACTTGAAATCGGGTAATGTTAGTCTTCCAACTTTGTTCTTCTTCAAAACCGTTGTCACTCTTCTAGGTCCCTTGTATTTCTGCATGAATGTTTGAATCAGCCTGTCAGTTTCTACAGTAAATGCTGCTGGGATTTTTATTTCTTTTGCAGTAAGTTTTGCAGATCAATTTGGAAAGAGTTCACATCTAAACCTATCGAGTCTTTTTGCCTATGAATATCATATATTTCTCCATTTACTCAGGTTTCTTACATTTATCTTGAAAATATTTTTGCTGCAATTATAAGTGGTATTTAAAATTTTCCTATTCTAAATAATTTCTGCTAGTATAAAAAAATCAAATCAAATTTTATGTTTTGACTTTACATTGTGAGAACTTGCTAGATTCACTTATTAGTTCCAGCAGCTTTCTGCTCAGTTCCTTAGGGTATTCGACATTCACGATCACATCCTCTGGAAAAGAGACAATGTGCTCATTTCCTTCGAAATCTTTTTTTTCATTTATTTTTTTAAATTCTCACCCGAGGATATTTTTTCCATTGCTTTTTCAGAGTGGAAGGGGGAGAGAGAGAGAGAGAGAAAGAGAGAGAGAGAGAGACATCGATGTGAGAGAGGCACATGGATGGGTTGCCTCCTGCTTGCGCACCAGCCAGGGCCGGGGATGGAGCCTGCGACTGGGGTACATGCCCTTGGCCGCAATCAAACCCGGACCCGGAGCCAAACTGGCCAGGCCTCCTTCAAAATCTGTATCCCTTATTTCTTTCCTTTCCTTGTTGATCCCTACCAAAATATTAAATACAAATGGCGAGAGTAGATATTCTTGTCTTTTCCTAATCTTAGTAAAAAATATTCAGTATTTTACTATTAAGTGTGATGTTAACTGTAGGTTTTTGTAGGCACGCTTTATTTCATTGGGGAGATTTTCTGCAATTCTGAATGTTTCTATCACAAATAGACGTTGAATTGATCAAATGGATCTACTGAGATGGTCACATAATTTTCCTTTTATTTGTTTAATGGAATGAATTAAATAGACTGATTTTTAAATCATCCTTGCACTTGGTCATGATTTCTTGCCCTTTTTATGTATCGTTTGCTCCTACTTGCTAACATTTTGTGATGGATTTTCATGCCTACGGTCAGTGAGATACTGGTTTTCTGTTTTATTTTCCTGCAGTGTCTTCGATTTCGGTGTCAGGGCCATGCTGGTCTCATGTGACATGAGGGGAATTTTTCTTTCTCCCCTTTTGTCTTCCTTAAATACTTGATAGAGTTTCACCATTGTAGCCATTTGGTGCCAGACGATGGAAAGGGTTTTATTTATTATAAATTCAATTTCCTTCGTAAAAACCGAGATTTTCAGATTTTTTTTTTTATATCTTCTTGTATCTGTTTTGTTCATTTGTACCTTTCAGAAGTTGTCATTTGATCTAAATTGGGAAACTCATCAGCATGAAATGGTTGATAATCTCATTTCCCTTTTAAAGTCTGTAAGAGCAATAATGAGGCCCCTGTGTTCATTTCTTATATTCTTAATGTTTTTTCTCTCTCCCTTTTCCTTCATCCCTCCAACCAAAGGTTGACCAGTTTTATTGTCCTCTGCAAGGACCTACTCTTTGATTGGTTTGTTTCCTGCTCTTAATTTTTATTGTTTCCTTTCTTCTTCTCACGTTGGTTTACTTTACCCTTCTTTTTCTAGATTCTTTGGGTATAATAGATCACTAATTTTAAGCCTTTCTTTTTCCCTAACATAAGCATTTAAAGCTATAAATTTCCAAGTGCTTCTTTATTTGCAAGCCATGAGTTTTCATATGTTGTTTTTCATTGTTGCTCAGTTAAAAATATTATCAGCCCGGCCGGGCGTGGCTCAGCGGTTGAGCGTCGACCTAGGATCCAGGCGATCGGGGTTCGATTCCCGGCCAGGGCACATGCCCGGGTTGCGGGCTCGATCAATGACTCTCATCATTGATGTTTCTATCTCTCCCTCTCCCTCTCCTTTCCTCTCTCTGAAATCAATAAAAAGATATGTTTAAAAAAAAAAAATTATCAGATTTCTCTTGTGACTCCTTTGAGCCACAATTATTTAGTAGTATTTAATTAATTTCCAATAATTGAGGGTATTTCAGATCTATGTTTGTTATTAATTTCCGAGAACATTTTCTATACGATCTCAGTCCTTTGAAATTCATTGCGACCTCCTCTGTGGCCCCGTGCGTGGTCACTCGTGGTAAAGAAGGTGCCTTTTTCAGGTCTGGGTGTTGTGCTCTTCAGCGTCAATTAGGCGAAAATTGGGCGATAATATTGTTTCTGCCCTGGAAGTTATGGCTGATTTGCACTCTGTCCTATCAGGTCCTGAGAGAGGAACGTTGCAGTTGCCTGTGATAAACGTGGGGTTGTCTCTTTTTGGCTCTTAGTTTCACTTCATGTAATTTGCAGCTCTGGTTTAGGGCCCATCCACATTTATATTTTTACATCTTTCCGATGCATTGACCTTTTATCAGCAGGAAATGCCCCTTTTTGGCCTTGGTAATAGAGTTGTCCTCCAGTCTGCTTCTGCTGATATGAAGATAGTTCTCTTACACTTATTTACATTATATGACTTGTCCTGCTCTTTCACTTTTGACCTCTGTTTTTATGTTTAAAGTGCATTTTTTGTGTGACAGTGTTTCGTTGGGGCCTTGCATTTTTACCCAGTCTGTAAATCTGTGCTCTTTAACGGGTGTGCTTGGTCCATTTTTAAATTTACTGTCTTGCTGTTTTTTCTTTTTACTAATTGTTCTTTGCTACTTTTCTCTTTTTCTGCCTTCCTTTATATTAACTATTTTTAGCATTTTATCTCCTCTATTGACTTATTAGCTATACCTCTTCATTTTATTTTATCACGGTCGCTCTGGGATTTATCAGAGGTGTCTAACTTGTCACAGTCTCAGTATTATATCGCTTATCTCATGAATACAGCAGTATTTCTCCTCCTGTCTGACTTACGTGCTACTATTTCTACATAGGATATATGTGTGTGTGTATATATATATGATATAACACAAAGTTTGGTGTTTTTTTGTTTTTATAAGTCAAATGTTTGCCACCAAAGGTAAATATCTGTTATCTATTAGGACATTTTATACATAGACCTCAGTTGAAACGTATACTTAGCAAAATTATTTTTAAATTGAAACAATACAGTAAATAGTATAAAATGCCCCTTGCGTTTTGCTTCCCATGTAAGTCTGTGATACCACTTGTTATCATTTTAACTATTAAATCATAACGGTCCGACTGCGTCACGAAGCCGACCTGTGATGGGCTGCATCCCAGTTACGCTGTATATAGTTTGAATTATATATGAATTGCCCTTTCTTCTGGCCACACCTGCCTCCATCTTCGTATTTTGCAAGATTTAATTGGTTGTACATCTGGTGCCCTCACCCGCTTCAGTTATTATCTGATGGCAAAATAGGGCTTTCTTCATCGAAGGAGAGGAAAGGTGCGTGTCTGGTCCCAAGGCTTTCTGAGCTGTGCCACTCATGGAAGTCTGTCTTGCATCTCCTTTTTGCAATTTTTTGGTCTTACTGTTTTTATCATTTCTATATGGAAGAGGTTTGTGACCAGTACTAATGTTGAGTACAGATTTTTGTTTTTTGACCACAAGTAAATCAATGTCTGCTCTTTTTTTAAAAAAAAAAAATATCTTTATTGATTTCAGAGAGAGGAAGAGAGAGGGAGGGAGAGAAACATTGATAATGAGAGAGTCATTGATCGGCTGCCTCCTGCACGCCCCCGACTGGGGACCGAGCCCGCAACCCAGGCATGTGCCCTGACTGGGAATCGAACCCCGATCGCCTGGATCCTAGGTCAACACTCAACCAGTGAGCCATGCCCAGCAGGGCTAATGTCTGCTCTTAAATGTCATTTATCTACTTACAATTTCTTGGGTAAAAAAAAAAAAATCAAATGTCATTTATAGCAGATGTTGCATGTAAATTGTTAGCAAGTAATGACCACAGTTCAGATGATTAAGAATTTTATAACAGAAAGCTCTGCTATGTTTTAATTTTTATATACAATTATGACTATTAGTACACTGTAAAAATATAAACATTTGCTTTTTGCTCTTTCTTTATCACCATTTATCTATAATATCACCTTTGGTTTCATAATGTAAATACTATATATTGGACAAATTAAATGTCAAATTTTTTATTACCATAGTTCATGTTAATAGTAAGTCAATTATTTAAAAATATTAAAAATGAGAAAAGCCTCTTATAGTTACCTGTGTGTTTACCAATGCCAGTCCTCCTCATTCCCACGTAGATCTGAATTCACATCTAAAATCATTTTTATGGCAATGGAGTCACCTTTTCTCTTCTTCTCTGGGAAGTTCTCTAATGTGCCTTCACTTTTTAAGGATAAGAGGATATTTTTATTGGTTATAGAACTCTGTGTCAACAAGTTTTTAAAAAATTATTTCAAGATTTTTAAGATGATACTTTTGTTACTGTTTTTTGGTAAATTAAAGATGTTTTTGTATTTATCATAAGTGAGCTGTATTGAGTTTCTTAGTTCTGTGAATTTACATTTTTAATCAAATTTGGAAAATTATAGCTACCATCTTCATAAATACTTTTTCTGTCCACCTCTCACTCTCCTAGCACTCCAATTATAGTGTTTGATAATTTGATGTTTTCCCACAGATCACTAAAGTTCTGTTTGTTTATTTTTTAGCAATTTTTCTGTGTTTCAGTTTAGATAGCTTTATCTCCCTGTCTTCAATTTCAGTGTTGTTGGGGTTTATTTTCTTTTCTTTTGGTTTTGGTTTTGATGTGTTTAATTTGTCTGGAGCTCATCTAGTGAACTTTTCATTTCAGACCTTGTATATTTTAGCTCTAGAAGTTTCATCAAGTACTTTTTCATAGATTTCTTTCCACATTATGTTCTTTTTTTTCTCTTTAAGTTCCTGAACATACTTTAATGGGTTTTTTAAGCCCTTGACGAATAATACCACCATCACTATAATTTTTAGAGCTACTTCTATTGACTGATTTTTCTCTTGGTTATGGATCACATTTTTCAGCTTTTTTGCCCGCCTAGTAACTTTCATTTAATGCTGAACATTGTTAATGTTATATTGTTGAGTATCTGGGTTTTGTTGTCATCCTTCAAAGAATATTGAGTTTTATTCTGGTAGGCAGTTAGTTTGTTTGTTAAATACTCAGAAACCTAAGCCTATACGTTCTTTTTTACAGGCAAAAGGAAAGAAACCATTATTTGTACAGTTGATCCTGGAAACTATATGGAGTTTGTATGATGCTGTCTTTTAAATGCCGTCTTTTAAAGGTTTTAATAGCTTATCCTTTAAGGCCCCATCTCAAGCTTGGCTTGGATGAGTCTAGGTGAGCTATCACTCTGGCTGGTTTAGCCCTGCTACTGAGACACGGTCTTTCTGGGGTCTCTACTTTGAGTTTAAAATCTCCTATTTGGGGGGTAGTTCTCGTAGCTGCCCAGTTAGACCTTCCCAGTATTTTCAGCTCACTGGTCATCATTCTCTTGCAGGTTTGTGGAGTCTCACATTGTTCATATGTACCTTAGTATTCAGTCAAAGGCTTGAGAAGACTTCTGTCGTAGACTTCTCGAACTCTCTTCTCTGCTCTCTGCTCTCTAGCACTCTGCCTCCAAATTCAGCTGGCTTAGGCTCCCTGAAACCTTTGCCTCCTCCACACACCAAGACTGTCATGATTTCCTTGGTTGCCTCTTCCATACCCAGAGGTTCATCAAATGCCTCCAAACTGAAAGAGCAATTGTAAGGCTTTGCTTGTTTGTTTCCCTTCTCTCGGAGATTACAATTCTGTCTTGCTTAATTGTTTGATATTTGAAAACAGGTTTTCCCCTCAACATTCTGGGCAGTTTTCTAATTGTTTACAATAGAAGGGTGAGTCTGGTACCAGTTGCAACATATTAGCCAGAAACCAAAGTCAGACATTATTATTTTTAGCTCCGTGTTTGATAACATACACTACCAATTCTGTGTGCAGAAGGGAGCTCACTGGTTTTGCAGAGATTATAAGAATTAATGACATTATGTCATTAGGGAGATCATGATACCCTGGAAACTTTTAGTTATATAGCCTTTCCTAAACTCTCAGTTTTCATGGGGATTTGCTTGGTCTGGTTTGGAAAATGTCTTCTTCTTTCAATTAGGTACACATATGTCTGAACTTTAAAGATATGACTAATGTCAACTAGGCATCAGTCTAGAATGACTATGACATTATTACTTGAATCATGAGGAATTAAAATAAGTGTATTAATACCAGATTCTGCAAATATGGGCTGTGAGGTCTTTGTAGCATTGACTGTACCTTCTCTCAGTCCCTGTCAAAACTCCATAAGCAAAAAGATACGATTAAGGAAATTTCTAAGTACTGTTGGCTTATTTTCCATCTTCCTTCCAACTCTCCACCCTTCCTGATTTTCTTCTCTTGCCAAAATTGATTGTTTATATTTTGTTCTATCCTCTTTAATGCAACCCCCAAATCTTTCATGATGTTATGGTACCATCACTATTTTTTTCATTCATTTATTCATTCAATAAGTATTTATAAATCACTTGTGATTTTTAGGTTGTTTGATAGGTTCTAGGGATGAAGTAGACATGTTTATTTCCCCCAATGGAAATCAAAAGCGCTATGAGAGGAGAATCATTTATCAAATACCTACATAAATAAGTTTATAATGACAAATATGATATGTGCTTCGAACAGGACTTTGATAGTATATCACTGGGTATATCAGTTTGGCTTCTCCACAAAGCAAAAGCCAAGATAGAATTAAAAGTGTTGAGATTTATTAGGGGAAATATGTATGGAGAAAAAAACAAAGAGAGAGCACTGGAGTAGGAGAGAGATAGGCAGTGGTGCAAATCTGACACCTTTATAGGGAGGGAGTGAAGAAATGAAGGTTGGGTGGAAAGAGCAGCAGACTGCTAGGAGCTCTCAGAAGACCTTGGCCAGGTGAATGGTAGCACCAGAGCAAAGATTGCCTTCTAGAGGGATCCTCTGTTGGTAAAGAATGAACAGATGTGGCACCCATGCTGTGTTTGGTCATTGGTTGGGAGCATCCCAGGGAGATCATGGCTTTGGCGTAGATGCCATGTTGGGTCCTGAAGGTGTGGCTGAGCAGAGCACTCCAATAGCTGCCACAGGACAGCTGGATCTAGCCCGGGAAACTGAGGAAGGCTTCTCTAGGACATTTTTAAAACAATGTTTAAGTGACAATTTATGGTCACATACTGAGACAATTTCTTAGACTAGTTGTTGAGACAAGGGACACTTTTCTGGATCTTGGTGGTAGACCTTGGATTTAAATCACTCTGTGCTTTTGGCTTATCTCCTTTCCAACTAATAGACAGATAAAAAAGCAAAGTAAAAGTATTTAGCCAGCATTAGATCTGACTTTACCATGTTTGGGACGTTCCATCATTTTCGTCATTGTGAAAGCTAAAATCTTCCTTCTCGCCCATCCCCACGTTAGTGAAAAATCCCTTTAGGTATACATCTCATTCCAAAAATATTTATTGAGTGCTTATTATATTACAAGCATTATCTTAGGAACTTTCTCTTGTTTTGGATACTAGAACAGAACCAAGTCGTAATTTACTTTGAATCTTTTCTGCTTAACTTGTTTTTCTTGACCTCACTGGATGATATTTGTATGTTCCAGCAGCCGCTGTTGTAAGTGGCTTTGACTGTTGAACAGCAGTTATTTAAATATTTATGATCGTTCTGTTCCGAAACAATACTGAAAGCAGCAGTGCACAGTTTAAGAAATACATAAAAGTCAATGGGGCAAATTTATGTATCCGAAGATCTCCATTTCGAACTATGTGCCAGATTTCCCATTTGTAACTCTTGCAAATGAAACACTTTGGGTAGTCATAAATACTGACCCCTCGGAACCTTTCTCTCTGAATGATGGTCTTGCAGTAATAAAGAGAGCGCAGCGTTTGATTTGTAGGCCGAACTATACAAAAGCAAGAGCTCAATGCTGATGCCTCTGATCATTGTAATTAACTTTAACTGGCGAAGAGGGAGATGGCAAGAAGTCTTCACAGCATCGTCCCCTTCTGTTCTGAGTGTGCCTAGTGTCTGTCTTGACACGTTTTTCCACAGTAGTTGTACCTAGCATTGTGCCTGGGACCAGGAGGACATCACCAAATATTTGTTTGTAAATCTGATCGTCTGAAGCCAGCATGGAACTCTGCCTAGTTCAACCCCCAACCTTGGCTCTCCTTCAAGGAGTCCCGTGAGAAATGAAGCTTAATACAGCATGAAACTCTCATACTCCAGGCCCCAGATAGTTTAGTTAACCGATCTGTTTCTTTTTTATCATCATTTCAACATTTACTGTAGAAACTACCCTTACTATAGTTTCTGGAATCTAGGTACAGAGGATTTCCTATCCAGAAGGGACATTAGAGATAATATGATTCAGGGATGACAAATATAATTTATTTCATTTCCTAAGCTCAATAGGGAAAAGTGCCTTTTCCTATAAATGAGTCCAACCGTCCATCCTGACAGATGACATCAACCTCAGTTCAAACACTTCTAAGCCTGCAAGAGGCTGCGTTTCAAAGTGGCTGGTGTCCCTGGGTGAGGAAAGTCCTTCTATATAATTAGCTGAAACCTTCAACGTCTGTTCTTTGATTCGAGCTCCGCCTTTTGAGGTCCCACAAAATACATCTACTCTGTTATTCTCGGTCATGGTGCTTTATCTGCCTGAAGGCGGTGTCCCCGAGTTCCCTTTTCTTTTGTTAGCCCTCAGTCGTTTAGTCTCTCTGACATTTTTATCTGTGATGCTTAAAGTTTTCTGATGGAAGTTCTAAAGCTATAACTGCAGAGTGTGTGTGTGTGTGTGTGTGTGTGTGTGTATCTAAGTGTCTCTGTGTGTGTCTGTATCTCTGTGTGTCTGTGTCTCTGTGCACATTTACTAGAAAACAACTCATCTAGCCCTGGAAGACTTTCTTGTATATAAAGCAATATTGTCCTGCCTTTTCTATATTCTAATTTACCTTGGACTTTAATTCCCTCTTGGAGACATTGGCTCTGCCTTTCCCGCTTTCCTTGATAGGACAGATAGGCAATGGACATGCTGGGTGCTTCTGCTCTCTCACTGTCATCTGTCACCATTACATCATCTTTTTCAAACAGCAGGCTTAACCCTCTGCCATTCTTCTGCTTGCTCCAAATCTAATTTAAAATGCCTTTGCCACACCTAAGAACCGCTGGAAGCCTGTAGCTTATATTCCATGGCGGCTGCACTTGATTAACACTGCTGATCGGCGCTTCCTCCCTGAAATGTTACCCCCTTAGCTTCAGCAAATGTTTCCACCTGACTCTCTTCTCGTTCTCTCTGCATCCCTGATATGCTTCCTCTGGGGCCCCCTCCTCTGCCTCTCACGCGGCCTTCCCCGGGTTCCTGTCCCCACATAAACTCTGCACCCCCCTGGCTTAACCGCCGTTCTGATGACACTACGGCCCCGATTTCTTGCCTAAGTTTGCGACTGTGAGTGCTGGTGTTCCCAGGTGACACACACCAAACTCCCCCTCCCACTTGCCCAGCCCCTACTCTGCTCCTTGTCATCAGGGTCCCATCCCAGTGACTGGAATGTCCTTCTGCACAGTCACCCAATGGAAACCTAGGCTCCCCCTTCCTTCCTTCCAGTCACCGAGTGGCACCGATTTTATTGCCTGCAGGTTCTCGCCCCACCCTCTCTTCTGTTGCCCCCCTTCCCTGGTTAAATGTTCTATTTTATAGACTGGAGTTTCTCGATAGCCTCCTGACCTGGGGTTTTGTTGTTTCATTTCTTTGATTCTTGGGTTCCTCAGGCCTCGCCTCCACCTATAGCCAGAGAAATCTACCTAAAGCATCAATCTGATCGTGCCCCTTCCCCCTTTAAAATCCTTTGGAGCACCCCTTTAGCTGCAAAATAAAGCTCCAGAGCACAGCGCCGGACTTGACCCACAACTCTCTCCAAATTTACATCCTCCTACTTCTGCCTGGAGTAGCAGCCGGAGTCCTGCCAAGGTGCGGTCGGATCCAGCACTTCTCAAGATGTTTCGGGTCTTCTCACCCGTGTCTAGGCCTTGGTTTCTGCCCGGATGGAATATCTATGTCACTTTTCCTCTCCTGGTGAATTTTTGCTTGTCTCTAATGGTTTAGCTCAGATCTCATCTTTTCTAGGAAATATTCCCCAAACGGCAAAAAGAACTGAATATGCTCCCCTGTGCCCCACAGCACCCTGGCCTGGCTTCCAGTCCATCACTCACTGTGGTATTAACTCTACAGGGCATCTGTAGATGTGACTGGCTCCCAATGGCAGGGACCACAGCATACTGAACTCTATTTTTGCCCTTGAACTTCTTTCCTTGGGCTATTTTAGAAAGGTTTAGGTTGATATTTTCCTAACCAATGAATTATTTATATACACTGGGAAATATAATAAGAAAACCTAATCCTAGTGAGCTTCACATTCTGCGCTACGAATATCTGAGGAATAAAATAAAGTCGGATAGGAATGGATTTGCTTGCTGCAAAATGATTGCCAAAAAATGCTGTCATCTTTTAGCAAGTATCTTTCCTTTAACTTACAGGACAAAATCAGAGTCTTGATTCTCAATTTATTCAACAAATATTTACTGAGTACCTAGGTGTGTGCAGAGGTAAATTAAACATTTATTCTGTTTTCAAAAAGCTTACAATTTAGCAGGAAAAATAGCATAACTGTATTTCAAGGAGAAAATGTTGGTGATGGTAATGATAGTAGCTAACATTTACTGAGAAAATCAGACTTATTTCCGTTATCTTATATACTTGATAATCATACCATAATAAGCTACTACCATCCGCACTTTATGATGAGGCAACCAAGACTTAAGGAACATGCTCAAGGCCACACTCATGGACTTGAAACTCTTAAGCCCAGGTTGTGCTCTTCAAGATGAAGTGATATGTCATGAGAGTCAGCCAACAGTAAGACTCAAAGAAAAGTGAGAAAGGCGGCTTTCTGCTGGAGGGAATCAAAGAAGGCTGCATGGAGGAGGTGGCATTCAATCTAGGCACTGAAATATGAGTAAACTTTGGACTTTCAGAGAAGCAAGGAAAGGATATTGCAGGCAGAGAAAATAAGAGTAGTGAGAATGTCCATTGCAATGATAGTGGAAGGTCACACCATTCTTCCTGTGCAATGTGAACTTCCTTTTGGGGGCAAAGAAAGCCAATGAGCGTTTTAGAACAGAGCAATGACATAAGAAGATTAATCCCACCAAAGCCTATAAAACTGGTTGGAGGAAAGAGGGTCTGGAGATGGTTTATTTATTTAACAAACATTTATTAAGCGTCTTCTAGATAACAGTGAACAGAATAGACAAAAATTCTGCTCTCATGGAAATCTAGTTGGCGGAGACAGATAATCAACATATATTTTTTAATATAAATATATAATCATATAAATATAGTTATAGAAATATATATAGTTTTATACATATATATTTATATAAATATATATAGTTTAATTGTTATATATAGTTGTGTATATATAAGCATAAGCAATTTATATATGTATATATGTATGTGTATATATGTGTATAGAGAGAGAAAGAGAGAGAGACAGAATTAGAAGGTATTAGGAAGTAATAAATGTTATGGACAAAAACCTGAGCAAAAGAAGGAAATAGAAATTTCCAAGTAGGGATGGGAGGGCATTTCCAGTTGTCTAGGGTGGCAGGTACAGACCTCACTAGAGGAGACATATGAACAAAGACGTGAAGTAGGTGAGAAATTGAACCGTGTGGAAATTTTGGGTCAAAGCATTTTAGGCACAAGGAACAAAATCCAAGTCCATGAACCTGCTTTTCATATTCACAGTCCAATAAAGAGCCCAAGTGGCAAGAATGGACCGAGGAAGGGATAGCAGTAGGAATAAGGTCCCAGGAGGTTCCGGGAGGGACTTTGGCTCTCTCTCTGGGTGAAGTCAGAGGTCGGGGAGGCTGTTGAGCAGAGGAGCAGCCTGGCCTGACCGCTGTTTCTGCAGGATCTCTGGCCCCTGTGTGGGCTCATCTCAATGGGGACAAGAGCAATGGCAGGGACCCGTGTTGGGACGCTTCGCCCAGGGTGCCAGCCGTGGAGTTAGCTGGCGGTGACCAACTGCATGTGGTGTGAGTATGAGAGAGAGAAAGGAGCCTAGGATGACTCCAGAGAGTCCATAGTGACATTTGGTTTTATGTGTTGCTGGGTCTGTGTTGGTGTGCGCGCCTTTTATTCCCCACATTTATAGCCCTTTTATAATAGGCCACAACGTTGAAGTCTCCTCCTGACGGATAAATGAATGCCCCAGCAAAGGGTGTGCTTGGGAAGAAATACATGTGACGTGGCTTTGGACTAAGGCTTTCCACTTTACAAAGTGCTTTCTCCTCTCGCTTTATACCCACAGCATTTCTGCATTAGGGTGGCTGCACTGAGTATAAAGCAAATGCATTAAATTGTCTCCAGGTCCAATATCTGGAACCAAAAGGTCCACAAACAAGCTTTGGAGAGTTAGGCAACAGTTGCCTGAACAATAATTTCATACTCGGGGGGTGGTTAAATTGGCAGTTAATAACTGGCTGTGCCTACATATGCCGCTATCTGCAGCCTTAAAATTGCCCTGTACCATGTTAAACTCAGCTGGAAACACGCAGGTCACTGCCTTCAGGCTTTCGGATGTCCTAAAGTATTTGGTGTGGCTTGCACGTCCGAAAATAGTTCCTGAGTTGTGTCCGCTGTTCGTCTAGACGTAGCGAGGAGACACCTCCACCACCAACTGCACTTTCTCCTCTCCTGGAACCCCTGTCCTTTGAGAAACGACACAGATGTGCCAGGTTCCAGGGTACGCACTGGAGAGTCACAGCAAATGAGGTGTCTTATCTGCTTTCACAGAAATATTCATTACCTGAGGATCCATCTCACCTCTTATAAAAGGATATGAAGTGTCTTGTAGGAGTATATCAACAAAAAGGGAAAAATATTAAATACCTGGAGGTAAGACTAAAAAATAAACAAAGTCAGGAAAGTAAATGTGAAGCCGGGAGTAGAATCAGTGTAAAAAGTGCCCCTCAAAACACTGTGATGTTTACGCAGAGCTTCCCCCAGCCAGGGCAAAGGGGAAAATAGGGCAGAATTCACCGCTATCGGCAGGATTCAGGCTCTCCCGTTGCTCAGAAGAAATATGATTTACCTTGTCCTTGATCATGGGGACGATGTCTCCCGTAGGAATAAAGGCTCACCGCGGGTTTCCTCTAAGAGCTTCCTGACCGTGACATAGCAATGGTTTCATCGGGATCATAATTACAAGATTCCTCAGTTCGTGTGGATTGCACTTTAAAGCATTTATCAGTAAAGAGGCCCAGACAATGTGATGTAGGGAGCCGTCCCTTTGGGACCTGACTCGTGCGTGTAATTTGCAGGCTCTGATGAGAGCTGAGCAGCAAAAACATCAAGTTTGATGTTTTGGGTAGAATCTAGCGTTCCGTTATTTTGGCTGATTATTAAATTCTGACAACCCAAGTTGCTTTGACAGCAACCCAACGGAAACTTGAGTTGAGCGCCTCCCGTGGATGGTGTGCTGGCAGGGAAGCCCCCGGGCTTCTGCGATGCGCCCCAACAAACCCCAGGGACACAGGCAGGGCGGGTGGTGGGAGGGCTCCTTGGAGAAGGCGGTGCTCCAGCTGGCTCGACCAGGGAGTCGGGTTTTGGTTTGGAGAAGCCTGGAAGGCCGTTCCAGGTGGCTAGCAACTTAATCGATGCGGGGAGGAGGGGGCTGCAGAGTGGGAAGTCCTGCTTGGGGAGGACCAGGGGTGAGCAATGGCAGGCCTGAGGCTGGAAAGACAGTGGGGACTCGGCGTGATGACACCTGAATGGACACTGAGTGGCCTGGGTTTCCTCCCCTGAAAAACGCCTCCTTTTCCTTCCCCCGGCTCTCTAAAGGAACTGGAGCCCTGCCAAAAATCTGTCAGTTGGGAGCACTAATTTATTACAAACTTTGACAAGCGTTCACAACATTTATAGAAACTGTGACGTCCCTGTCGGGGGCCGATGACTGTCAGTGTCTCCTTTATACAAATAACTGTGTTCCGCCACACAAATGGGAGGATTCTTGGGCTCTCTGGAAGGTGCTGGCCATTTATTTTATTGATATTCAATAAGTAATGAGTATCAGTCCAAAAGACTTACATCGATTTTCCTAAAGACTTTCGCTTAAGATGTCGCATTTTATTACACTAACCACACAGACTATCTTTTTGGAACGAAGGAAATGCAAACTCACAAGGGACAAATTGGACAATCATGGGAAACAGGAAGTTGCATGATTCGATATATCATATGAAGCCTTGAAAAAACAAAAGTTTCCCCTCAGATTTCAAAGAAGTTGGAGTGAAGCTCATCAGAAGGGATCCTTCAGAGACAATTAAACCATGAAGCATTTGCTGACCGTACTGATGACCTCTGGCTATCCTATGTGCTTATGGGTGTTACCTCAATCAGGTACATAAACCTATGTGATCAGCATTATTACCTTGACTTTGGGGGTTAGGAAAAATGGAGGCCCAGAGAGGCTTAGCAACTTCCTCAAGGTTGCACAGCTTGTAAATGGCAGAGCACATGTACACAGGCATGAACGCTGGCTGCTTGGCTCCAAAGCTCCTTCTCTTTACCTCTGAGCCTCTCTATTTAATGAAACATTAAAACTTGAAAGGCCCTTAGAAGTCCTAGAGTTTGGTGGTTCTCTGCATATAGTCCTTGGCCAGCCAGGATTAAAATCAAGTAAATGAGGCACTTGATTTAGGTGCAAAATGTAAAAGGGCTCCCAAAAATTCAGTAATCAAATAAATAATATTTTAATGCAACATTCTTTTTAAAAAATCAAAAATAATGCAAAAACTTATAATGAATAAAATACCAAAATGTAAATAAAAACAGGATCCCTGGCTTAAAGAATGGGCCCCTCTTGGGTTCCCCTCTCCCTTAATGGCACCTTCACCCCAGCCTTGACCCCTGGAGCAGTGTAAGCGTCACGTGGAGGTTTGTAGTGATTCAGATTCATAGGCCCCACTGCAGAGCTACGCATTTGCCAGGATTTTCTGGGATTCTGGTTCTTTCTGGAGGCAAACCAGTCTTGGCATTTTTGACACACAAATAGAGAAGGAACCACATAAGGTCCCCTGGGTGGATGGGCAGAGCAATGGTTTTTAAACTTTGTGGCATATTAGAATCGGCTTAGGAGCTTGGCAAAGAACCAATGCCCAGACCACACCTCGGCCAAGTAAACCAGAATCTCTGGGGAGTGGGCTTGAGTAGTAATACTTTTTTTTTTTAAACTTTTTGGTGATTGTAGTGTGCATCCAGGACTGAGGAACTTGGCAAATGTGGAAGGAGCCGAACCTGGTCTAATGCAATATTCACTGTCATTGTTCATGAACCGTAAACGACACGTCACTCTCACCACCTTCCTTGTGCGCATACTCTGCACCCCCTCCACACCCGAATCCTGTCCACATTAACGCACTCTTAGCTCCTAAATCCACCCACTTCTCCATCCTGATTGACGTCAGAATCAACCCACCCTTGTCTCTGGCTCCCAAACTGCACGTCCTGTCTGCCCTTGAGCACTTCCTCAATTTAAGTCCCCTAGTGGAAGCAGAGAAATCATTTCAAAACAACAACCTGACTATATAGATGGCCTGCTCCCCCACTTGAAGACTTTTCATGGTCTTCCATTATTGCTCTTAGGATAAAACAGACTTTTAAATATTTTCACCATGGTCCTGGGTGGTCTTGGCCAGTCCCCTCTTCCCCCTGACTTTACTCTGTGTTTCAGCCACTCTCTCAGTTTGCCATGTTCATGCTACATGGCCTTAGCACATGCTGTTCCCTCTGCCAGGAATGCTTTTCCCTCTCATTTTCCCCTTCTTAATCACTAAACATTTATATCTCAGTTGTGGTTTTAAATCTTCAGGGAAACACTCCCTGACCGCTCTGAGAAGGAAAAATCCTCCTGTCATAATTTTTGTAACTGTGTTTTGTACCTAAAAAACCCAAGGAAATGGAGAAGGGAGTCGAAATTTACCTGGGAAAAGCACCGTTCTTAGCTCACCCTCTGCTTCCCCTCCACAATAAAAAAAAGTTGCAATTTTACATTTATTCATGTGACCATTTCATTGCTCTATTTATCCTGTAATAGAACTTGTGAGGACAGGGCCTCATCTTCTTTGGCTCACCACTGAGTCCCCAGTAGCTAGCCAGCCCTTGGAACACAGCAGGTGCTTCATAAACATTTGGTCCAGGAATGAACAAATGAGTGTCTAGAAACCGTGCCAGCTGAAGGAGTGCTTTCATAGCTGAAGGAGTAACTGTACAGGCTTGATGGGCTGCACAGGAAAGAGTTCAGAACCAGAGATTCACATCTGATCCAGGCTCTGATTCTTCCTAGGCCTGTGACCTCTGAAAGGGCCCTTGCTTCTTGGGCTCAGTCTTTTTCAGCACCGGGTCAGTGGGTTTGAACTCAGCCTTGCTGCATCCCTCAGGGCCCAGGGTGATGGAAGAGAGAAAGAGGAAGGCTCCAGGGGCAAGTGGAATGAACCTTCATTCTATCTATTTCTGGGTAACATTTATTTCAAAGAAAAAGTTAGCTCCTCATAGGAAAGTAGTTCAAAAACAGCTGTAGGAGAAGGTGACTCAAGCCCTCTGGCTGAACATCGCTGTGACACTGCGGGTGGTGGTGGGGGGGGTCCCAAAGCAGCCTTGACTCACCCAAAGTTCTGAGGCAGCCAAGTGCTGGCACAGCCAGGTTTCTGTTTTTCTAGAAGGCTCCACATGTTCACGCAAATACAGGTGGGCTGTTCTTTTTAGGAAAAGCTTGGAGAAAGGAAGCCTGCGTAGTCAGTCCCATCTGCCGCAGCAAAACTCGATGACACACACAAAGACTGAGCCACTCCCGCTTCCTGGGCTTCCCAGATTACGGGGCTCAGCGAAGGGGGTTTATTGGGAGCGCATTCCTGGGCAGGTGCTCCAGTCTCCTGGCTGCAAAGCTGATGGAAACACCTGCATTTCCATGGTGCTCACCTGCTCCCTGAAAGGGCCTCTCCCCCATAATGTTCCCCTCCCTTCCCCTCACCCTTGGTCTTTAGGGAAAAGCACAATCACAACAAAAACAAATTTTCTTTCTGCATTAATTAAAATGCTTGGCCCAGGAATATGATAGAATTTCCCTGAGGCCTTCGCATCGGGTATGCAAGTGAAGGGGGAATTAAAGCTATTTTCTGCAGTAATGGGCCTTGCCTGGAGCCCTGTGCACCCCTGGAGGGGGAGAGGGAGGGTGTAGGAGGAAGGGAGGGAGGGGCTGCTAGAGGAGGCAGAGATCCAGAGATTGGACTCCTTTCATTTCCCTGGTGTGCAACCCAATTATCTGTTTTACATTTGGGATTTCAGTTTAGATTTCATTTAAATCAAAGGTTATATAGCTTTTCAAAAGGAAAACAAGAGCAGGGCTTGGAACCCATGCATCTAGATGCTACAAATAAAAACCAGCCCTTATTTCCCTTAATTAACTGAATTTTCTAGACCTAAGGCTCCTGGGTAATTTCTTCCTTTGTCCATGGGGATGTTGCTAGGTTTCACTAAAGTGTCTCCTTTTTTCCCCAAAATTAGATTCCATTCATTCTAAAATTTTTACCATATTATATTACTGAGTCTGCCTTCAGTCCAAAATAATGAATATATTCATGTATTATTTAGGCACAGTAAAGCATTTTTCCTTTTGCTCTCCGACTTTTGATTCCTTGGTTCTCAAACGTTAGCGTGCACCAGGATCTCCTGCAGGGCGTGTTAGAACAAGGGTCGCTGGGCCCACTCCAAGTTTCGGATTCAGTGGGGCTGGGGTGGAGCCTGGGAACTCGCATTTCTAATGAGTTTCTAGGTGACACCGATACTGCTGGTCCAGGGTCCGCCCAATGAGAAGCCCACTTTAATTCAAAAGGGTGCTAGAAATGGGGTTGACAGAATGTGGGAGACACAGGCGAAAGGCCCCCCCCTGGGGGCCAGTGCGCACGCTTGCTCGGGCTTCTGGCCCAGGGTCCATCTGGAGGACTGCCTGCCTTGAGCAGACAGTGGTCAAGCTTGGTGCCCTCATTCACGCTGTCATTTGTGGGTGCTGCTGGTAGACACAGGGGTCTTTTACCAGGAGCTAGAGCGGGAAGCAGCAAGTGAACAGATCTGAGACTCAGAAATGCTCCTCTAAACCCAAGTCACCCCCCTTCCCAGACTAGCCTCTGTGGCCGAGGCTTGAAATCCTGCCTTTATTGCAGAATTTCTACGTGTGTCACTGCGCCTGTTTAAGCACCTGTACTTAGTTGGAAGAGGAGAATGCCCTGAAAGTGTAATAACTCAGTGATTTGGTCCTGGCAAAAGAAATAATTGGGAAAATATAGAACTTGAGCGGTGGATGCAATCCTGTGTATCTAATTTGAAAAGGTGGAAATGGAAGTTCAAAGAGGTTATTCTTTTCCTAAAGTCATAAAGCCAGGCTGTCTAAACAATGCGGAAAATACTTGTTTCTGCCAAAATAGGGAAGGCCTGGAGGGGGAGAGGGCTGGGGGATCCAGGAGGGTCTAGGGCTTGTGGGGAAGTGGAGCGAGGGGGAGGAGATGGCGGGATGGAGAGCCGGTGGGTCCTGAGTTCCCTCTATCAATGACACCATCAACGTGGCCCCAGACTGGGAACGCCAGGGTCAAGCTCCGCTTGTCCCCAGTGCCTTCAGTGAGTTACATGTCTTAGCAGCCGTCTCCTTCTCTCTCCTCCCACTGAAGTGCAGGCCCTCGCTGTCACTGTGATTCATCTTTTTATTCCTCCTGGAATCAGTCTTCCCTACAGCCACCAGAGTTCATGGTCAAACCATGGTTCCACTTAGGGGTCTTGGTAGCTGCCTGCCACCAACAGGCAACAATCTCATCTTCTCAGAGTAGTGGTCACCTTGCTTTTCCTCTTTGATGTTCTTACACTCTTCCATGCAAACTGTGCCCCAGCCATACCACACGTCTTAGAAGTGCCTAAACATCCCTCCATGTCTGCATTCGGCGTTTGCCTAAACTGCCCCGTATGGCTCTCTCCTCCTGCAGCCCAAGCTCTCCCCACCATTTAAGGCCAAGCTCAAATTCTCCTCTGTGAAGGCTTCCCCAATCCGCAAATTAGACTTGATGTCTCCCTGGAAGCATTTGTTGACCTGGAAGCATTTTTATTTATGAACGTGTCATAGGCCTAGCTTAACACTCTCTGTAATCAGGATGTGCTTGTGAGCTCACCCATACACACGTCCTTCTGTCCTTGGTCCTGAAAAATTACCAAAGGTCGCAGTGGTTGTTTATCCCACCCCTGGGATCCTGATGACTCCTGCCCAGGCACTTGCTAAAATTGTCATTGAGGGTTTTCATTCTTTAGCTGATGAAAGAGCTGAGGTTGAACCTTGCCTCAGAACAAGCTGAAACAAGACATATATTTCACCATTTATATTGCTTATTTTATGAGTGTAAGACAGTTCTATCAACCCAACAGCGACAAATTATTCCTGCCACTTCTGTAAAGAAGGGAGAATCTTGCCCTCCTGTGCCCCCTGCCTGTCCTGTGTTATGCTCATGATCCCTGGCATTTCTCCTCGTCTGACCTTCATTCTATCTGCTTGGGTATGTTTTCTCTCTTCTGCCTTCTGGAACTCAGAGTCTTACTGAGTAGACTGGACATAGCATTTCCCCCTGGGTCCCCTAAAGATGATCCCTGGTGAGTAGCAGCTACTCAGTAAATGAGGAGTTGAACTTGTGGGAAGGCTGGTAGGTGAATAGCACAGACAACCTTCCTTTCCTTTCCACTTTGGGGTAGAGTGTAACTGTGTGCTTCAGGGAACTGGAAAGTACCCGCATCCCCTCTGAATTCAAACCTACACATTCAGCCTTAAGGAATTAGTTCTCAGAAGGCAGAGCCCATTGCTGGTTGCACCTCCAAGTGTAGTACCGATTTCCTTGTGGCTCCAGCCTCAGCAGAAGTGAGGCTTTTCTTCTAGACTGATCATCTATTCCTTCATTCAACAGATGATGATTGACCCTTACTATGTGTTAGAAACTGGGCCAAGTACTGGGGATGCAATGAGAAAGGCATGCACGCCTCCTACTTAACATTAAATACTGATTACTATGGAAACATATTGCTGAGAAGTAAAGAGATTCAGAAAAATCTCTCTGTAGAAGTGACATACAAGTGGAAATATAAAGAACGTGTAGCAGAAACCAAGCTGAAGACGGGGGGTGGGATAGTATTCTGTGCAAAGGGAACAGGATTGTGGGAACTTTAGAGTCCAGAGAGTGGTGACTTGAATCACCGGCCTTAGGAAGTCTCCCCTGGCCCCCAGTCTTGGGATGGGGGCCCCCTCCTGTATGTTCCCAAGTATTCTATACTTCTGTCATCACAGGCCTTACCCTCTGTGTTATAATCACCTATTTACTTTGTGGTCCTTCCCACTGAGTATTAAATCCACAAGAGCAAGAGTTATGTCTGTCTTGACCACGACGGCATGCCTTGCGATTGGCGCAGTGCTGGGTGTGGAGCATCTCGATGTAAAGGCCTGGCATGTAGCCAGACCACTCCCCACTGCCAACCATCAGCGCCTTGAGTGTGGGCCGAGCGGGACCCAGAGTCACAGACACCAAGATGTCAACACTGCCGGGGGCTCCAGCCCAGGGCTGTTGGGTTTGGTGGGTAAATATTAGAGCAGCGCTCTTGCCCCTCAGGAGGGCTAGCTTGGAGGTACGTGTTCTGCAGCAGGGTTAAGCTCCAGGGGCCCCCAGCACTAAATTGCTTGAAAATGCACTCTTTATTGGCTGCCTTTCCTTCCTTTCTCATTTCCCCAACGTCTTTACCAATGTTTCCTGAGATCACCTCCCAAGTGATCCACTCACAATCGGATCCTTGGCTCAGGGTGAGCTTGGAACCCCAACTAAGATGATACTCACCAAATACGTGTTGAACGACCGAGTCCCCTCCTGATTCAGCTGCTTATTTGCTTTATTGGGAAAGTTATTACCTCTTTGAACCTTCACCCTCATCTTCCTTCCCCTGCAAAATCCCCCCCCCCCCCGGTTGTTGCTTGGCTCCAGTGCCATTCGGTGCATGAAAAGCCTGCTTGAGCTGTACTAGGTTGTTGGAATGGACCACTCCCCTGTCTCGGGTCCATCTAACCCAGCTGGGACACCGCCGAGAAAGAGCCAAAGGGCTGGAAGAGATTTTCCGACTACTGTCTTGACCTCAAGAACCCAAAATCTGCTCAGTTACTCCTGAAGAGGGTCCATATCCAGAGGGTCAACATGATGCTTCTAATGAGAGGTAGTTTTTTTGCAGGTCATGCATTGCTCAGGGCCCGTTCCTGCCCCCCTGGCTTAAATAGAAGCTCCGGATCCATAAAGAACGGCGACTGGCCATTCCAGTTTCCCACAGAGGGAGCCAGAGTTTGGTTATGTGTGACTGATATTCATGCAAAACTATGCTATATATTTCTAGTTAGCGTGACAATGACAACGACAATGATGATGATGATGATGGTGCTAGTGAGAATCATATTTTGAACCCCTACGATGAGCCAGGAACTTCAAGTATACGACGAATCTAGAGCCTCCAAACCTACGAGATGACTGTTGTTATGCGCTTTTTGCAAATGAGAAAGCTGAGGCTAAGACAGACTGAACTTCTGCTCAAGATCACACAGTAGCAACTCAGAGTTAACTCATGTTCTAAACCCCGTCCTCTGTGTCATCCTTACCAGAGCCTCCATCTTGAGGCCAGGTGATGAAAAAGTTCCTGGAGCCGGAGTTGCCGCGCCTTTTCTCAATGGAACATCATCTAGGATAGTGCACAGGCCAGCAAAGGCCGAGTGGGGAGCCCAGGCTTCTGCCCTGAAGAGTCTGTAATGAGGACTCTCATGGTCCCTACGGAGGTGAGGTCAGAGAGGCCCAAGGCGGCACCCAGGACGTCATCGGCCAGGTGGCAATGATGACCCCCCGCACTGCAGGGCGGGTGGATACCATTGAGGGGCCTGGGACTCGCCCTGCCTGCCTGGGATTGTTGCTCCTCACTGGGGTGGGTCATAGGGTGCCTCGTGAAGAGTCAGGACTTCCACTGCTGCCCATCAGAAGGAGGGCCACCCCTCACCCCATCCCAGCCCCCAACACACACACACACACACACACACACACACACCCACCCACCCAACCACCCACCCACCCACCCACCCCCGTGTCATTGAGGGGAAGCAGTAAGAACGAGCTCCCGCCACTCCTCCAAGGAGGAATCAGCGGAGGCTTATAGGAGTCAGCACCTCCTCTCCCCACCTCCTCTCCGGCCCAGTGACAGTGAAAAGCCCTCCCTCTCAGCTCTCAAGGGGGCCAAGTGAGAAGCCTAGGCTTTTACCCCCAAGAGACACTTCCAAGGCTCTGCCCCTCCCCGTTTCCCTTCCAGAGCAGCGTCTGAACAAACCAGCTAAAACGGGAGCTTTAAAGAAGACCTGGGGGCTCATGACAAGCCACCCAAATGTCTAGGCTTCAGTGGAAAATCACTCATCCTGCAAAGACTCAGAAAGACCTCACAGTGAATGGAAAGGACAACCTACACCTCCTGAGGGACTGGGGATGGCATCTGTGCCCCGCCCCCACTGCCACCCCACTGGGCAGCAGCCGTGGGCTTCCCCCTCCCATCCCCTTCCCATCCTTCAGACAGGGTCTCTCTAACGAAAGTCCAGTCATGGTGTCGTCTGTGCCAGCTGCCCACGAGGACACTCGCCTTAGATCGAAGTCCTTTAACGCGGCCTGCAGGCGCTGGCTCTGCCCCCCTCTCCCCTGAGCTTACGTCGAGTCACTTTCTACCTGGAACACTGGAGCCCGGCCCTAGTGGAGCGCCCTGTGTTTCTAAAATGCCCTGTTGTCTGGTTTCACGCAAGACCCCCTCACACGCTGCTTCCTCCACCTGGAGCCCCCTTTGCACGCTTCACCTACCTAATACTTGCTTTCCTCCCGGTCTCAGCTTGGGCATCTTCGCCTCAGGGAGTTTCCCAAACTGGATCTGCCTCCCATATGCTCCCCCAGCACCCTGTCCTTCCTTCTCACAAAGCGTTTCATTCTCTTTGCTAGTTTTCCCCCCAGCGTGGCCGTGAACCTCTCAAATCCCGAGACTATGGCTAAGTGGTACCCGGAGCCGACAAGCACCACCTTGCAAGAGGCAGCCGTTATCAAAAGTCAGATCATGAAAGCTTAAAACTAAGCCTATTAATTTTAAAATGTAAATAACAGATGCTAAAACTCATCCCTTCCTAATCACTTTACCACATTTTACTAGGCCCTCTAGACTATGTACCTCTATATTATGCATCTCTCCCCGACTCCATGCTCAGTGACAAACCATTGGTAGCTTGACATTGGCCACGATGGGCATATTGACGCATGAAAATGACAAATGCTACAAGCCAGGGCTTGATTTATAGTTGTAACAATTGTCTAGACTCACTGTGTCTAGCTCACCTGGCACCTGACCTGAGACAGAGGTGGTACTTAATAGATATTTATTGAAAAGGTGTGAGTATATGAAAACATGAATGAATGAACGTAGGAGGACTGGAGTTTCCCTGAAGTGTCACTCCTGTCACTTCGGAGGAAAGCTCAAGGAAGGGTGGAAGCTGTCTGCACTGAGACCCATGACTGACTTCGCTGCTGTGCTTGGGGTGTTGCCAGGGCCCTTTGCCCAGGTCCGGTGGGGGAGCCAGGCCACACAACTCAGTGAGCTCAGGGTCACGTTTCCCAAAGTGCCTGTGGATGGCCCCTAAAGAACTCGTCAGTAACGCATATTGGCAGGATTGTCCTGGATTCGTAGGGCCGCAGTTCCCTCCCTTAGTGGTGAATGCCACTTACACAAGCTGAGTGGGGTGTCTTTGAGAAACATCCAGAACTAGGCGGGGAAATTTTCACCCGTTCGCTTGCTGCAGTAAAGATGTTTTTGGATTTTGGCTGAGTTGGTCTTTCTTTTTGACCTGGGTACCCCTTGGGAATTGCTACTCCTACGGGTGGCAACTAATTGAAGAGTAACCGTAGGCCAGGTCTGGGAACAGGAAGGGGTGGGGAGCTGCAGGGTATCTGGGCATCCCTGTCTGTTACAGCTTCTGCCAGTTTCTGAGCTGAAACAAGTGTCCCGAGATGTGCTGTGCTGAGGGAGGGGCCCTGAGGTTTTCCACAGCAGAGGGAATGAGCACCCTGGAGAGGCTGCTGGTGCTGAGCGGTGTGTCCTGGGGGCCAGTGGGCTGGGTTCAAGTCAGGACTCTGAGTTAGAACCTGAGTCGTCATGGGGAAGTGACTTACCCTCTTTGTGCCTCAGTTTCCTCATCTGTAAAATGGAATTAATGTCAATATAACCTATTTTGCAGGGCTGTTGTAAGAGTTAAATGAGATCATTCAACCCCTGCCTGACACATAATAAAACCTCAGTCAGTCTTAGCTAGTGATTATCTTTGAAGTGAGGATGCAGGAGAGAACTGTGGGCCAGTAAAGACCTGGCTACAGAAAAGTCCAGTTTGAGATTTGGCTTGGGAGCAAGGCTTGTTTCAGACACTTAACCAAAACCCAGGTCTGGGTCTCCAGGACAGAACTGAGAAAGCTCTTTCTATCAGTGTATCTAATAGAAGGCAGCGTGTTGTAGAGATAAGAGCAGGGCCTTTAGATTAGACAAGATCTGGGATTTAAATATGAGCTGAGTAACTTTGGGGAAATGGCTTCATTTCTATGAGATTCAGCTTTCAAACCTGTAAAATGGGCAAAACTATAGTACAGACTGCCAAAGAGAGGGGATTAAATAAGATCTAGCACCACAATGCTGAGCAAAGAGGTGCTGTTGTTCCTGACCTGGGAAGATCACTTCTAGGCCCTAGAAATTTTTGATGACATTACTCCCACCCAGGAGGGCGACTGTAAAGATTAGATGAGATGATCTATATACAGAGCTTAGCTGTGTGCCTGGCAAATAAAGAAAGATCCATGAACAGTAATGCCAGGATTATCAGCTTTATTACTGCTATTTTTTGTTCTATAAACAACAGAAATTTTGAGCACCTACTACGTGCCAGGTGGTGTCTGGTGTCAGGGATACATAGAGGAATACAGGTGATGTGTGGCCTTGCGCCCAGGAAGCCTCCTTCCATTCCAGTTGGGGAGTAGGGGCTGGGAAATGGAAATAAACAAACAAATAAATACTTTTAGATAACAATATGCTTTATGTAGAAAACAAAAAGGTGTGATGGGTTAGCCTGACGGGAAGGGACTTACTTTAGATCGCGTCACATGCTGATCTTCGGTTCAGGTCGCATGGCCAACGCCAGCCTCAGTGACAGAACAGAGTTCTCACGTCTTTGTGTCAGTCTGACAACTGCCTGAAGACTTCGGGGGTGTCTACATAAACAGGGATCCCCAGATCTCTCCCTGGGCCTGGCTCCAATCAAACGGGGGAGGCCAGTGGGGACCAAGCGGACAGGACAGCCCCTCCCTTGCTGCATGTGGCCCGTTCGCCCACCAGGTGGCAGTCTTCAATAATGAACAATGACAGCCCTCATTAAAGAGGGCCTGGGGCCAGCCTGAGCATCACCGGCAGGCTAATGAACGTTGGCTGCGAGCACTAATTACAGTTCTCCTTCCTGATGGCCGTGCAGGATTCCTGGTCTCCTCACAGTGACAGTTTTCCTTCTGGATCTCCATTCATTCTAAGTCTGAAATAAATAGAAAATGTTTTTAATTGAGATAGCTGAGCACACACACACACCCGGGCACTGTACAAAATTTTCGCATTGCACCGCATTGTCGCACCAGCTTCGCAGTGGATCATATTGTCCCCACTTTATAGACGAAGACTCTGACGGTCAGAGAGTAGCAGCTTGCCCGGGGATGCACAGCTGGTGCATGACAGTGCTGGGTTCAAACCTAGGTTTGTCTGACGTCGAAGTCCAGCTTTAACCATGGCACTGCCCTGCCCTGCGTGTTAAGAAGAATGATTATTACTGGGATAAGTTACATTGAAACAGAGCAAATTGTCTCCCGTAATAAGATAACACATTCTCATCTGGACAATACTAGTGTTAATACTGTCACAGGGAGTATTTATGGAGCATCCATCCGGCTCTAGGAGGGAAGGACAGGGAGTGGGACCAGACACGCTTCTGGGAACATATGACAGTGCCAGGCATATAGCCAGAGGAAGTCTTTTTCCTGACTCCTCACAAGATGGCTTAAAGGAATGAAGGGCAAACCCTCATTATTTCCTTTTCGTGGACAAAGAATATAAGGCAGAGAGAGGTGACCCACCGAGGACCCACCGAGCTCCACTAGGACCACTGGAGCTGCCGGGACTCTCTCACTATCCTGAAAACTGACTGATCAAAGTGAGCCCCAAGCTCCCAGAAAGCAAGCGGCTGTGCAATTCCAGAGAACACTTTACTTTCTGTGATTTACTAGCAGATGGGGGCAAGTATATTTAGATGTTCAAGATTTCCGTGGCTTGAAAAGATAATCATCATTTTGTCTCTGGGTGACTGACTGAGATTAAAGAGACATAAATGGACAATTTATTATGTCATTGCGATTTGGGGTCCCGCCAAGTCCGTGCTTAGGCGATGGCAGGCAGGCTGGAAGGGAGGTTTCAGACAATCTGGTACAAGGCCTTCATTTCCCAGATAGGGAGACCTGGAGAAAATGCTCAGGTAACCAAACAGGCCCAGTGGACTGCTCTGAATAGTAAAAAAATCAGGAACCGCGAGTGGGGGGTGGAGAACTGACCTGGGAGAGGAGGCAGGAGCCAGCGAGAGGGCAGGCGGGGAGCAGGTAGAAGGGGGACCTCACTCAGCCCAGGGGCGCCCCCGCCCCCTGTGGTGCTAAGAGGAGGGACTCCGTGAAGAGACTGTCTGGGAGGCATTTTCACATGCAGGTCCCTTGGAGACATGAGCCCAAGGCCCAACCCCACAGGATCTCAGTGAAGACAGCGACACTTACCCAACAGTTACTTGCTCGATTTTGATTTGAAGGCGGCTGCCACTGTGTTATAACTCCCCGAGGGCTGTTACCAAGACTCATAGGAAATACCCCTAAAAGGGAGCCACGCAGAGATCGCGGCGCTTAGTTCACTTTATACAACATGTTCTTGAGTGTCTGCCCCAACCCAGTTTCTACACATTTAATGTTTTCTCATTAAATTGCACCAGCATTTCAAAGAGGAGTCAGCGCAGGGAAGGGCCGGCTGGGGCCTGCCCGTCAGCGCCGCCAGGGAAGTCAGGGTGCTTTGGGCCGGTTGCTTAGTTCACTGGGCCTTGGTTCATCCGCCTGTGGGACAAGAGGGAACAGGAGTGGGCTTGGAGTCGCAGAGCCCGAGGTTCAATCCCAGCTCTGCCACTGCAGTGTTGGGCTTTCAGCAAGTTCCTTACCATCTGGGAAACCAGGGTGATCAGGATCAAGTAAGATGATGCTCGTAATTGCGAAATGATGTCTCTGGTTGGGTCTCCAGGGGCATTGACTTCCAAGACTTGAGCTACACGCACACACACCCACCAAGAAAAAAGCAAGCGTTGTGCCCTTCACATCTCTAGTGCTTGTGGGGTCAGAACACATGTACCTAAAGAAGAGCAAAGCGGGGAGGAAAATGGGGAAGGAAAGAGACCCCACTTGGGGCGATGAGTGCGCAATGCAGTGTGCAGATGTTTTACTGAGCTGTACACTTGAAACCTGTATGGTTTTGCAAACCAATGTGGCCCCAATAAATTAAAAAAAAGAAAAGAGCACCCATCATGTGCAGATTCATAGGGCCAGGTTGAAAGGTCCTGGGTTGGGAGTGTGGGGGTGGGGTGGGGTTGTTAACCCTTCCCTTTCTCCTTGAAGCTTAGCAAAGGAATCGCAAACTAGCTGAGTAAGCTTTTGCCAAACTCCTTTCTCTCAGAAACACCTCAGATGGTGACTCCGTAATTCACTCACTTCTCCAGGGACACACACAGGCAATGATCAGAAGTTGCTGAAGCTAAAATGGGTCACAGACCAGATCATTGCCCTAATTGGGCCACCATCGGAAGTCCCTTTGGGCTGGTGTTTCATTTCCTTTGAAAAGAGCTCCTGGCTGCGGACTGATGTCTTCCTGGCTGCGGGTTGCTCGGGTTTAAAGGTCTAGCGCCGATATTGGGCAGGGTTTAAGTTGGAAGCTATCTGTAGGTGCTTCCAAATTGTAATTTTCTGTCTCTACAATGGGTTTCCAGTGGGTTAATACGTGATATATAAAAAGCATTAACAAACAAATAGGAGCAAAAGACAAGAAAATATAATTCATAAATGCCTAACATTCATGTGAAAAGGTATTCGATGAAATATAAAAGTTAAATGACAATCAAATTTGAATTGAAATGTGAAGCCAGTTTTCACCTATCAGGTAGGCAAAGGTGTCAAACAATGAAAATACCCCAAACTGTTGCAGACAGAGTCACAGAGACACTTTTGTTGAGGCTGTGCCTTGGGACCACCTTTCTGGAGGGCAGCTTGGCAATATGCAGCCCTACTTTTAGACACGCCATTTGGCTCCACAGTTCCACTTCTTGAACTTTATTTTAAGTACATAATCATAGAAACGCAAGCACAAGAAGATTTTGCCACACGGATGTTCAGCACAGCTGCCCCTCTCCCTAAGCGTTTTGTTGTTATGAATAATCCAAGCGCCTATAAAGAGAAGACTGATAAAATTATAGTATTTTCAAATAACCGAACACTCTGCAGCCTTTGGAAATCATGATGTGAATACATATTCACAGCATATTAAGTAGAAAAAAGCAAACTGCGCAAAGAATATTCCTTTGAAGACACCAGTAGGAAAGCGGCAACGTGAGCACTGCGTACACGCAGGACCGGAGCTGGGGCCAAAGTTGCACCAAAATGCTGCCCAGGCGACTCCGGTTGGTGAGATGAAGAATCATTTTTACTTAAAGCTATTTTTCTATATTGTTGGAGTCTTTCCAATGAGCATAAATTGCTTTGGTAATAAGAAAATAGCAAATAAGGCAGAAAAGGGCAGACTAAGGCATGGGAGGCCTGAGGGTCACCACACACAGTGAGAGAGGGCTTGCAGCGGCCACATGCTAGAAATGAAACCTGTCATTTTACTTAGGAAAGTGACTACTTATCTTCCTCAAACATGTGAAAAGCTGTCACCTGGGACGTAGGGCCGATGTCCTGCTTGAGAGATGTTGACCTGAGCTCTGAGTCTGATTTGTTTAAATTTGTCTGTTCTGCCTGGGCCATTTCCATTTAGGTCTGGTGGCTTTCCATCCTAATTACGATTCCTCTCCTGCTCTGCTCGGAGTCCGGGTGGTTTCCATTTAAATGAGCACTTGCTTGCCTTTTCTCCCAGGAGCTCCGGCAGGTGTGGCATGAGATAGCACCTGATCGATGGACTGCCCTTTGTGTTAGAAGGGACCTAAGGAAGAACCTGGGAGGGAGGCTTATAGTTACTCAGGTCTAGAACCATGCTGGAGGTGACAACCACTGCTCATTGAGTCCTGACACAACTGTCTGCAGCGTTACCTACCAAAGCCATCCCTAGGGAGAGAGAGAAAAAACACATTTACAGTCAGCTAAACTTGACCGTGACATTTTCCTGCTTAAAAACCTATCAATGGCTCCTCCGGGGCTTTCAGAGTCAGGTTGAAAATCCTTAGGTTGAAAACCGCCATCTGGCTCCAGGTGGCCTCCTGAGCTCTAGGTCCTGTTGTTCCTCTGCCGTCTGCTTCTTGTCTCCCCGGCCCTTCCTCAGCATGTCAGCTAGTTAACGTTTCTGTGTCTCCCAGCCAGACCTGGGAAGCCCTGCACAGCCCCCTGATCAGCAGCACAGCTCACTCACAGCGCTCTGGCCCACTCGTCTGTTCCTCCAACCCCTCTCCCCATCCCTTTTCCTTACCTGGCTCACTCCTGCTACTCCTTCCGTTTTTAATACCCAGTTCAAGTACCACCTTCAAGGGCCCAGAAGCCAGTCCATTGTCCCCTCGGCCCCATCCCCAGCTGACTTAGCCCCTCCCACGCCTCATGGCCTCAACACTGCCATACTACACCCGTTCATTCACGCATGCATTCATGTTCTCTCTCTGCTGCTCGCCCAGCCAGGAGCTGAGTAGAGATAAAGCCCACCAAGGTGGGGATCCTGTTCTCGTGGAGTCCCCCTCTACTGTAGCACTTGACACCCCATACTATGATCATTGGTTTCCTGTTGAGTCATCTTGACCAAACTAAGCTTCTTGAATTCAGCGACCGTGTCTCAATCCACTTTGATTCCTCAGTCCCGGGAACTTCAGTCACTCAGGAAACACCTGTCAATCACTAACGAGTTGAATGAAGAAATTATGCCAACAAGGCGTGTTAGGTAGGCAGGTTTTGACTATTTGCTACAAAATTTTATTTCATTTCCCAAGACTGCATTGAAGGCAAAGACCTTACATGTAGAGTTTCTAGGCTCCTACTACACTCTCCCTCTGAACTGAATCGTAGACCTGGATGTCTTAGTGTATTTTTCTAGATGTTTGTTAGGACACCTTGCAAATGTTGGAATTAATTGTATTAAGACTTCCATGTAAGAACAAAATACAAAATTGGGGGCAGTTTTAAACAGTATCTCAACAGCTATTGTGAATGATTTGGATCTCACTTCCAACCACTTACTAATCAGGTGATCTTATGCCTTGGTTTTCTCATCTCAGAAATGGGAAAAGCAGAACCCACCACAAAAGGCTGTGAGGTTTCAATAAGGTGGTGCACATAAAGAGCTTAGCTCATAAACGGTTAGGTGCCTGGGCGATCATGATGACATAGCTCCTTATTTGCAGCAAAGCGGACGGGGCAGTATTGCGTACTGATTACACTGTGGCCTTTAGAGTCGGGCAGTGCTGAGCTTGTATCCTGGCTCTGCTATTTATTAACTGTGTGAGTCAGGATAAGTTCCTTTACCTCTCTGAACCATGGTGCTCTCTTTTCTAAACGGGGTTTCATTATAGCTACATCACAGAATTCTTGTGAGGGTTAAATGAGAATCTTGAATATAAAGATTTAGGACAATTGATGGACACGTGGAAAGTGACGAAGAGATGTTATTTTTCGTAGTTGTGAAGTAAGTTCAGGCCACTGTAGATTCCTCATCTCCCCTTAGAAGGAAAATATGCCCCACCTGGAAAGTGCTCATGTCGGGGGATCAACGAGGTGATACTCCCCTCAAACTGGAACGAAAACAGCTCTGGGATCGAAGTCTCTGGAATAAATGAGGACTCCGTTCAACAGAGTGAAGGGCTGGAAAAGACACGGGTGAGGGCCGGTGAGAGTGAAACTTGAGGGTCCTCGTAGGAAATAGGAGGCGTGCTCTTTAGCGATGATGTCTGGAGTTTGAAAGGGTGAGGCCCCCAGCAGCTAATGGCTGCTCGGTGTCCTATCCGAGGACCTCTGGATATTGATTATTCAATTAATGTCTTGACACCAACATTTGGAGAAAGAAAAGCAATAAGTAAGATGTTTGATGATCACCGCCTAGCTTAAGTTCTCCGACGTCTCCGGTTATTGACACTTTCCCCACACTGAAGTTCACTTTCGGTTTGGAGCAGGCATGTGAACCTCGACATGCAGCCAGCACAGTGGGGTGGAAAGACAGCCTTCCCTCCGGGACCCCGTGTGCCCCCTGCCCAGTGACAGGTGCATCCTGGAGACTGAAAACGAATGAACAAGGAACGCAGTCCTCGCATTTCCCCCACCACTAGCCCACTGGTCTTTGCACAAATAAGAAACGCCTTTTCTTCAAGATGTTTTATTGTCATATGTCAGACACTTTGTAATAAACACACAAAATTATGATGACCATGATGTGATTGGTGCCCCCAAGGTTGAGTAGCACGTAACTTACACAAGGTTACATGCCAGCTGCCTCCACCCTCTCCCTCTGCCCCCTGACTTTATCTTTACCAATCCCACCTCAGAAGATGTGTGCCTGCCTATAGCCCATCAGCCAGCATCTGCTAAACTTATTCCTCTCTCTCAAGGCTCAGCTTAAACACACTCTTTGAGAAAACCATCCCCAGCATTCTTCTGCTCCTCACTGGGAGGGCTGCACATGGTGCTCGACCCATCCTTGGACTGATTGCGCTGGGTTGCAAGGATTCGTTTGTATGACTGACTCCCATCTAAACTGAGAGCTTCTAGAGCAAGACCACCTGGGGTGCTTATGAAAATGCAGATTCCTGAGCCAGACTCCTCATCTCCTGAAGCAGAATGCCTAGGCTCAGAATCCCGAAAGCTGTGTTTCTAAATAAGATTTACCTGGGGCAGCTTAAGTCCTCTCAGTTTCAAAGCTCACATCTCTAGAGAGCAAGACGTATATTTAATGCAGGTGGGAAGATAGTGGGTGTTTATTCCACTCGAAGGAACCCTTGGCTGTTCGTATCTTCCCAATATGAAAATTTGTTTTTACATTTTTATTGAATTTATTGGGTGACATTGGTTCATAAAAGTATATAGGTTTCAGGTGTACAATTCTATAGCACATCATCTGTATATTGTATTGTGTGTTCACCGCCCCAAGTCAAGTCTCCTTCCATCACCATTTATCCCGCCTTACCCCCTTCGACCTCCCCCACCCCCACCCCCTTTCCCTCTGGTAATCACCACAGTAGGGTATTTACATATGTGTGTAAAATTATACCTATTCTGGAAATTGGTGAACTCTAAAGTCTGTGAACTCTGTGTGTGTGTGTGTGTGTGTGTGTGTGTGTGTGTGTGTGTGTGTGGCATGTGGGGAGTTAATGAGAGACGAGTGGTTTGAAGTAGTTATCCAAAATAAATAAATAAGTAAGCATGATGACAATATCCTGAGTTATGTTAAAAACTGGCTGAGTTGGACATATTTTTGTTTCCAAGATCAAAAGACTAATCTTTGGTCAAATAAAGGTTGATAAAATCATGAGCAGGCTCTTCGGGGAGTGACCAGGGCTATTAGTTTTCTGCGATGACAGCTCCGCATAGTTGCGGATCAGATAGGAACATGAGGATCCCAAGTCAAGAATTCGGGCAGAGCTTCTGCGTCCATGGCATTGGATGATGAATGCGTGCGAGGACCTCGTCACAACTAACAGAACATTCTGAACAACAAATACATGGGATTCTCAGTCCCAGAGAATTGCTTTTATTCGAGTTAAATCCTTTTGTAAGTCTCAAAGGGCACATGTCGTTTGCGTTTGTCTTGAGTTCCAGTGACTTTGTGGATGTCTCTTTAGAGTCCATTTTCCCAGGACTCCTTAAAAGGATAACTGTTGTCAGCGATAACCTGTCAGGTGACCAGGTACAGGGACGGAAGCCATCGCCTCTTCCACGCAGAAGTAAAGCAAGGCGCCTGGGCTCTGAGAGCAGGCCCCCTTGTTCCGTTTCAGCGTGTGTTGAGTTGGGAAAGAGACCGCTTCTCTGAAGAATTACTCAGCAAGCTGAGCCATGCGAGCCAGGCTGACGATTTTTTTTTATTGCTTTTTCTAGAGAGAGAGGAAGGGAGAGGGAGAGAGAGAAACATTGATGTGAGAGCAAAACATCGATCACCACCTCCCGCACACCCCCTACCTGGGATCAAGCCCCACGACTTGGGCATGTGCCCTGACCAGGGTTTGAACTGGCAACCTGTCTGTGCAGGGGACGGCACCCAACCCACTGAGCCACACCAGCCAGGGCTTTTAAAAAAAATGCTGGCTGTTTTTATTCTGATGGTCAGCGAAGTTTGGGAACTGCTACACTGTGGCAATGACCTTGGTTGTTTTTACTGATGAGAAAATCGGTGTCCCTGGGTAAGAGCTGAGTGAAGGAAACACTCAGTAGTTCCATCACCACCGTTCCCTCGGTGTGTGGACACCCGCAGGCCCTTGGCACGCGGGTTTCTCTGCGGATCTGGACTCTCTTCTCAACTCGTAAGATTGCCAGAGGTGTAACTCATCTGCTCTCTGAGAAAGCTGACATCATTTCCAAGTGACCAAGGTGTCCTTGTACGCTGGGTTCCTGGACAATGCATGCCAATAAACACCTTCCAGAAGGAGGGAGAGATTCAGACAGGGGGCAGAAATCGACCCCAGGTAGCTCCCAGGTTGAAAACAAAATCTCTTTCGGTAAAACTGAACCCTATTACCCTCTCAGCTCCTGGACATGCTGGGGTAACGTGGCATTTTCGGGAGAAGAAGGCTCCCCACATGCACGCCCCCCAGTTGGAGCAGAGACGCCAGCCGGCAGGCACTAACCCCGGGTGGAAAGTGCTGGAGGCTCCGTTGTCCCCGGAGGCTGACCGCCGGTGCTTCTCAGAGCTGCTGCGCTTCTCTCCTCGCTCGGCTCTGCCCGGCTTCTGGCTCTGGATGTCTCCTTCAACTGCCCACACCGGCCCTGGCCTCGTGGCTCCGTTGGCTGGAGCGTGGCCCCTACGCCAAACAAGTTGCAGGTTCAGGTCCTGCTCAGGGCACGCGCCGAGGCTGCGGGTTCGATCCCCGCCAGGGTGCACGGGAGGCAACCGATCGCTGTTTCTCTCACATCCATGCTTTTCTCTCTCCCTTCCTCTCTCTCTCGAGTCAATAGAAATATATCCTCGGGGGTATATTAAAAAAAAAGTACAAAGTGCCCACGCCTGCTTCTGCGAGTTTGCATTCTTACGTGGGGGTTGCCATTGGGCACGCCCTCAGGAGCCGTTGTCATATAGGCCTGTTTTCAAGAATTAATGGGAATGCTGTCAGCCTGATGGGGCTGATGCTTACCCAGGGCTCGGTCCAGTGTTATCACAGACTGACGCCCACAAACGGTGGCCTCTGCGCTGTATTCGCCTCCACTGGGCGGGGTTCATTTCCTCTGGCAAGTCACCCAGTTCCGCTTTGTATCACTTTGTCATCTAAATGGCAAGTATTTCACCGAGGACTCGACCCCTCTGGATTCATGCTTGGCTTGCCCCCTCTTGTGGGGTGGAGCTCCCCTCAGGTCAGAGTCAAATGCTTGTTCCACCGACGGCGGCAACTGAGCTGAGCGCCCGGCCTGCCGCTGGCGGTTGCGGTTGCCCCCGGGTGGCAAACTGCACCCAGAACGCCTGGCAACCGTTTGCAAATGACTTGCGGTGTTGCATTCCAGACCTATTGCAAACTGCAAATATGGATATGTCTGGGTCAGTGTCGGTGTACGTGTTTTTTTAACCCTCACCTGAGGATGTGTTGTTTTTTAATTGATTTTTAGAGACAGAGGAAGGGGGAAGAGAGAGAGAGAGAGGCACCAATCGGTTGCCTCCCACATGTGCCCCCACCAGGGATCTAACCCACAACCTAGGCATGTGCCCTGATCAGAAATCGAACCCGCAACATTTTGGTGTACGAGACAACTCTCCAGACAACTGAACCACCCGGCCAGGGCTATGTGTATGTATTTTTTTTAAAGTTAGTCACAAATTAATTTTGATATGAAACCATGGTAGGAACTCTTACAAGTCTTGGATGCGCCTTAGAGAGGCAGCTGTCTTGAATTCCTAGCGTTTGTCCTGAACAAGGTGATGGACCTGTTATCGTTTTAATTGCTCAACAAGATGTTCTGCAAACCAGGACAATTAAACTTTGTTTATAAAACTGAGGTCACTGGCCCTAGCCGGGTTGGTTCGGTAGTTAGAGAGTTGGCCTGAGGACGGAAGGGTCCCAGGTTCGACTCCTGCCAAGGGCACGTACCTCTGTTGCAGGCTCGATCCCAGGCCCCAGGTGGGGTGAGTGCGGGAGGCAACCAACCCATGTGTCTCTCTCACATCGATGTTTCTCTCTCTCTCTCCACCTTCCACTCTCATAAATGTATATAAAAAATTTAAAAAGTAAAACTGAGGTCATTGGAGAAGTTGAAAAAAACAACACTTTGGTTTCAGAAAATAATGGGGGGAAAAGTGGGGAAACCCAGACTCCTATGACAGAACGCAGATTCTTAGAAAAGGGGATGTTTTAGTTCCTCAAATCATTTCAAATAAATGGGGAGATATTCACCACACAGGGTAGTTTCGAGAACTAAGTGAGCTTATGTATGTCAAGAGCTTGTCATGATCAATAAATATTAGTTTCTTTTGTGATGTATTTTTGTTTTCATATATTCTAATATTTAATTTTGAGAATAACAAGCTTGAGATGATTTCTCTCAACATATTGAACTGCGTGTGCATATTTTTAATGAAACAGCTATGGGTCAAGTAAATGAAGGAAGTAAATACCTTCTGAGAAGCCACACTGCTGATTTATTCCCAGTCCATCGTTTTCCTCAGATGGGGATCCATGAGTGTTTCTTACTGCGTTTCCTAAGTTGTAACTCAGTGATCTGTCCCAAGTGGGAAGGCATGTCACTTGGCTTAGGCTTGCGAAGCCAGAGTTTCTAAATAGCGTTGTGTGTTTTTTATAGATGTCATCTGTTAACTTAAGGTATGAAGCTTTTTTTAATCTTTGTGGCTGTCTCCCTGAGCTGTGACTATAGTCCCCGGTTCCCCTCACTATTATCTGCTGGTTCCTACTCCTTGGCTAGCACTGTGTCTTCTTGATCAGCCGTTTTCTAAAGGTTGTGACTCACACACCTAACAGCCACGGTCAGTCACGTAATAGTCACTCTCTCACGCCAGCCCAGACAACGAGGACTGCTTGTAATGTTGTATTTCATAGCGATCCTCAGTTGCAAGCAACAGAAACCAACTCTGGCTAACTTTAGTAGAATAAATTGTTGGCAGAACGGGGGTAGTTCAGCAAATTCAGAGTCTAGCTGAGAAAGGGCAGGAATCTGGGCCCCTCGGGGTGACTAGGTATCTAACTGACTGTGCCATCTGGAAGCTATTCGGCATGAATCAGCCCCAACCTGAGTACTTTTTTCTGTCCACGCATTGCTCAGCTCCAGGTCCAAAGTCCTACGAGAGAAAACCTGATTATCTTAGCTTGGATCACATGCGAGACATCTTGACTGACAGGCCCACTTGAGATCATAGTGATGTAGGAAACCTGCCCGTGGAGATGATGCTTCCCCAACAGGAATCCGTGGCAGGAGAAGTCACCACCAGCGCTCTGTGGTGGTGTTCACCTCGCTTATAATAATAAATGATTACTGTAGAAAATATAGACATCCAAGAGTAGGAAAAAAATAAAACCAAAGGGTAGGAAAGGAAAAGGCAGTGATTCCCTCCCTCCCTTGGAAAGATAGTGAAGGTCCTAAGACTATGCTTAGTTTATTCAGGTAGGCAGGGTTTTATTTCTAGAACTTCTAAATTAGGAAAGTGCTGAAGGTAAAAGTTCAGTGACTCTCAAACACAGGGTGGACCAGCCGTATTAAGTCACCGGGGAGCTTTAAACAAATAGTGATTCCGGAGCCCCACTCTCAGAAACAGGGCCGAATCTGAATCTGGAATCTATCCCTGGAAGAACATTTGAAGGCCTGCCGAGCAGGTGAGTGGAGGCCTCAGATAGAGGGCCATCCACCTGGGCCCCAGGATCATGGGGAATCTCAAGTTTCAACGGCTGCCTTATCTCTACGTGAGGTTGTATGTGATCACAGACCTACAGTGCCAGGATTGAAAGGTCACAGCATTCGCACCCTTTGATGTTGTGCCCACACCCCTGAATAGTGCGGCGCTGAGATTTAACTATTTGTTATATCTGTTAATTATGGGGTATATGGCGCACCTATGTAGTAGCCTGCTTTGTGCTAACAGCATTCATTGGTTAAATGTAAACCTTTGAAATATAACTTGGGTCACCCTCTTTTGCCATATCTTCAAGCAAGAGACCTGGCCTCTCTTGGCATGTGGGAGACAGGCCCGGCTCCCACAGGAGCATACACATCTCTGATGTGGCCCCAGTGCGTAGAGTCCTCCTAGGGATACACGGCCAAAGGGGTGTGTGGACAAGCTGAGTGTAGTTATGACGGCTCCAAAGAAGGAGACGGTAGATAGCCAGATGGGCAAGGGCAATGGTGAGGGAGAAAACGGGAAAGGTGTGCATAGCCACTAGAGGGCTAACAGAAAGTCCCGTCCAAACTGGCATGCGCAACAAGAGAATGTATTGTCCCCTTAAAGAGGGTCACAGAATAGGGCTGGCCCCGGGCATAGGGTATAAGGCTTCGAACCACTGTGTAGGCACCTAGTGCCTCTCTCCTGATCTCTCAGCTTGGCTTCTGGCTGCTGTCTCCCTTCCCTGGCTGCAGCTCCAGGACGCAATCAACTCATGCTCAAAGCACCAAGCTCAGAGTCCACCTCTCCGACAGCTCCAGGAGGCCCGCAGAAATGAGTTTCATTGAGCCCTGTTGACCATGCTGGTCCCTGCTGTCCCTGACTCAGTCACCAGAGGGTGGAATGCACAGGCTGATTTAGCTTTAGTCACATGCTCTGCTTTTGAAAGCCATGAAGTAGTCAAGAGCACAGGGGCAGGGAATAGAGAAGAGTAGAGTTGGGGTGTCACTGTCACAAGAACGGAGTAAACATCACAAGAACAGGGAGTAAAATGCTGGGCAGAAATATAACAAATATCTGGAGAGTAAAGCTTCAGGTTGAGAGGCCTTGGATGTTGTCTGTAAACCAACCAAGGCTCTTTTGTATCATATCACAGAGTATTTTTCTCAGCCTCAACCAGTGAGTTTTGTCTGGTCACTGGCCATAAAGAGGACTCTGGTTTGCTCTTTGGGGCACAAATGGAGCTGCAGAGCAGATTTCTGTCTGTCCCTCCTTCAGTTGTGAAGATGTGCGACAGGGAACAAGACGCAGGGTCGGGACCAGGCTTTGGATTTCTGCAGAGCGCTTGCAAAGCTGCCTGAGAGATCCCACCCCCGTCCCCATCCTATTGGCAGCCACGGCAGAGGGGAAGTGCCCCGGATGGGAACTGTTTAGATGCGAACAATCCTTCTGTGATGGCCTTGGCCTCCTCGGGCATGAATGGAGCATTTACAGTAGCGAGGCCATGTTTTATTAATGCTATTTCCTCAAGAGGGCCGCTTAGCCTCCCTATTTGCATTGCAAATCAGACATAGAAAAGGTTTTAAATATTCTGCATCCAATTCTCCATACATCCACATTCAGTGACAAATTGTAATCTCTCGGCCTGGCAGTTCTAGTGTGATTTCGGGGAAGGAAAATACTCACCACTTACAGTTCTGCTTAATGCTAAGAGACTCACAGCCACCTGAGGGGCTGAGACTCAGCTCAGGAAGCAAAACCAGCGATCACACTGTCTTTTGAAGGGACACCTGTGGATGGGATACCCTAACTTACACCCTCAAACTAGGGGGTGGGGGAGGGAAAGTGCCACATGCATTCAAGTGCCACTTAGCACTCAAGACTTTGCTTTTGCTGGTGGTGGTGGTAGAGTCCAAGCAAAAAAAAACTCCAGAGCTCCTCCTGAAGGAGTAAGAAAAGGGACTTGTCTTTCTGCATCTGGTACCGCCTGCAAGTTGAAGGCTCAAGTTCGCCCTGGGGGAGCTGTGCTGTCCTAGCTGATTGCTAATTGTGTGGCCTTTTGTGTTGGGTGGCTGCTTAAGTGGCTCCGGTTTAGGAGATGGAGCCCAAGAAGAAATAAGTTTTAGATGAGTCACTTTATAGAATCCACATGACTAATGACTAGATCGCCTCAAAAAACGAAATGGTGGAGTAGAATTAACAACCCAAATGTAAGAAATCCCACTCAGCCTTCTGGTCACCCGGCGGCCACTGCACAGTGTGGGCAGTAATTGTCTATATGGCAGGAGTCCCCAGCAGCTGGTGGCACTCTGGCCATGAGGCAGGGGTCCATAACAACACCTTGTTATTTAAAAGACCTGACACAGGTATGTGTTTCCCTTCTTTCTTGCCCTCAGCTCCTTATTGGAAGCAATGGTTCGCCTTCCATTCTATGAATATTCTTCTCAGATTAGATTTCCACGCATGATTTTCTGCCTTCTAAAAGAAGACTCATGTGTGCGTATTATACCATGTTATCCGTGATGACAAGGCTGAAACGCCTGCCCCACTGTCTTCTAAACTTCCAGGAAAACACATTGCTATTTTTTATTTATCATCAGCTCTCCCAGTGGGTGCACCTTGGAAACACAGCCCTTGAAAAACAGCAGCTGCAGCTGCACAACTTCAGGTCCTTGTAACTAAAAGCCTCTGGGTTGCAATGGGGAGCGAGGCCCTCAATGCATCAGACTTAGATGGACCCAAACAACTCTTATAGTTCAGACTATGAATTCTGGCCCAGGTCTGGGGAATTAGTTGCTTTCCAAGATAGAAATCTGTTTGGCAGAAAAAGAAATGTTTGTTTTAAAATGAAATCCATTTGGTTAATAATTCACCACCCAGTTTTAGGTTGCTTTCTACAATTCTGTAAATAAAATACCCTGCATTGCCTTTCCCAGGGATTGATGAAAATAGGTTTAGCCTTTGAGGAACAGAGCGTAAGAAAATAGCCAAGTCCTGTTTCCCTGTTGGTAATAGTGACAGTGAATGTTTTCTGGCTAGTTTTCCTCCTGAACTAGTTGGATGATATATGGATTCAGGGAGCACAGAAGTGGGCATCCAGCCAGCCTTAGAGAGATTCAGCACAGTCACTAGGGTGCTGTGTGTGGGCCTAATTTGAAAAGAAATTCTACAAGCTACGGTTGATGTATATTAGAAGCCAGGTTGTCTCTCCATGTAATTGGTTTTTTACAAATTCTGGTTGCCTGTTAGAACATTCCTGTCAGATAGTTTAAGCAGCAAGTTACACAAGTTCACATTTGGTTAAATAACAGGAATGGATCTGATCACCAATTCGCATCCCCTTTTAAATGAAAGCAAAATATTAGGCTCCTCTGAGAAACCATATCAGACATCTGGTGTTTTCTTTATATTATCCAAATTCCCCCTTTTCTCCACAACATTCTTTACCCTGTAAATAATTTTTTAAAGATTACCAAGGGTGGGGGGAGGGCAGAGAAGTATAATTGAAAATTAATTTTACTGATAAAATCAGCTTATTCAGGTGCTGTAGCTTGAAATAAATAAAACTCCTATACTGCCTACGCAGCCCTTTTGCCTATATGAATATTCTTTCTTTTTTTCACCTGAAATCATAGGACACAATTCTGCCTTCTCGGGAGATGCATTGAGTTTCAATCAAACTATATAAAAACCCAACTCAATAAAATCTAGGGCAGGTCAATCACTGTAATAATATGGAAAGGCTAAGAAAGCTCTTTTATTTAATCTTATTATTTCTTTAAACTTTTCTAATAATTTGGAGTTTCTCTGAGTTGCATAATTTAATAATAAAAAGAAAATAAGATTGTGGCATCTACTCTCTCCCTCTCTCTGTGTGTGTCTCTGATCTACAGCTTGAAAACCTCTTTTCAGTCTCTTCCCTGCAATTAATGAAATAGTCCCCACCCCGCTCCATCCTGCCTGGAGACACCATTGCCATGGTTACCTGGGTACCCGTTTGCAAAGGATACCCGTGGTAATGGCAATCCGGCAACCGAAGCGTCCCAGTGCGTTGCACCAAGGAACAGTAATGAGACCATTACGAAACTACTTGTAGTGAAAATACCATTGATGTTACAGCCTGAGATGAGAAGTTTAATTTGTACTCATTTACTCATTTAAGAGGCAAGGCTGATCTGTGCAGGTAAAGAGCAAGCCACTGACATAAAATGCCACCCACCTGAGACAAGGTACTGGGGCTGCGTCTCCTTGGGGGACCAGACAGAGTCACCCACCACCCCCGTGGGCAGCTAACAGTAAAGGGCCCAGAGAAAGAGAGGCTCAGGGATGCTGACTTCACTTTATCTGGGGACACAGTTTTGGGACATCTCACATGGGGCGCTACAGACTGTCTCTGGGCAAAGGCGGACTTCCCTCTGAGCATAGCTTCCTTGCCATCAGAAATTTTGAGTGCCTCTCTGAACCAGGGGCGTTAACCTCAAGCCCATGATAGGTAGCTGGGAGATGATTCGCAAGTAATTTGAATTAATGGTAATCTAAAAGACCCCAGTTTGCCAATATTGCAATTTAAAGAAAACAAATGAGAATGGATGCAGTATTAACCCCGGAGTGTCATCTGGTCTCACAATCTCATAAGCTATTTTGAGTGGGAGAGAAAGGGGTTATTTATAGCAAGAGTGCTGAGAAATTCAATTAACTGTGAATACTGAGACTAAAAGTACTTCTTATTACTGTGTGCTCAACATTATATCCTGATTGCTCTTTGAGAATGCATTTTTCTGTGAATTAGTGTAAGGTCTTTTGTTAAATAAACCTGATCCCTTAGAAAGGGGAACAGGAAACACGCTGGATTTCTCCATTGGCATCCCTAAGCAATACACACTTTTAGAGTGAATTAAAAATCAAAACAAAGAAATGAAATGCAAGTCTATCAGAATTTCTGGATTTTAACTCCCACCGTGCACACACACACACACACACACACACGTGGACACAAAACAAACAGCAACGACAAAATCACACTGGATTGGTCAAAGATGTAAAGATTTAAAAAAATCAGATTATGGAAACACTAGATAAAATTATGGACTCATATTTGTTACCTAAGAATAAAGAAGAACCATGTATTAGATTTCCATAACGGAGGATATATTTATAAATATTCGTAAGTTTAAAATTTTAAATGTATACACTCATAATACTTGTATCAACAGGGGAAAGCAGAAGGAAGAAACCAGAATCCTCATGCATCGTTGATGGGAGTAAAAGTTGGCTCACCCTTTCTGAAGGAAAATTTGGTAATATGAATAAAAATGCATACTTTCATTCTATCCAGACATTTTATTTGTAGGCATTTATCCCAAAGAGGTAATTGCACAAGTGGGACCCCCCCCAAAAAAAAAAGGAGAGGGGAAAAAGGCCCATCACAGCATCATTCATTATAATTTGCATGAAACCGCAGACATCTTTAACCACCTCTGTCCTTCAACGTGACTTCTTTCTGGTGGTAAAGAAACCATTTGGTTTGTATGAGGAATATTTGAAGATATTCACCAAACTGTTAACATTCTTTATATTTCTTTTAACAATTTTACTATGTTTATAAAAGCATGTCTTAGTATTACAATCAGGGGCAATAATAAAGTTGTAGATGGTTGAATTGTGTTCCCGCAAAAGATATTTTGAAGCACCTCAGAATGTGACCTTATTTGGAAATGGGATCTTTGCAGATATAATCACGTTAAAATGAGGTCATACTGAATTAGAGTGGTCCCAAATCCAATATGACTGATGTCTTTATAAGAAGAGAGAGCCCCAGCTGGTTTGGCTCAGTGGTTAGAGCCTGGGCCCGAGGACTGAAGGGTCTCAGATTTGATTCCGGTCAAGGGCATGTACCTTGGCTGCAGGCTTAGTCCCTGGCCCAGCCGGGGCATGTGCGGGAGGCAGCCAATCGATGTGTCTCTTTCACATCAATGTTTCTCTCTATCTCTCTGTCTCCCTTCCACTCTCTCTGCAAAGCAATGGAAAAAATATCCTCGAGTGAGGACTGAAAAAAAAAAGATGAGAGACACACAGGAAGAAGTCAACCACATGACCACAAAGGTAGAGAGTGGGGGGATGCACCTACAAGTCAAGGAGCGCCAAGGATTTTCAGAAACACCAAAAATTAGAAGAGTCACAGAAAGATCCTTCCCTGCAGGTTCAGAGGGAGCATGGTCCTGCAGGTACCCTGATTTCAGATACCTGGCCTCCAGAACTACAGGAAATACATTTCTGCTGTTTTAATTCACCTAGTTGGTGGTATTTGCCTAGCAGCCCTAGAAAACCAATGGAAGAGCTATTGAAATGTTGAGGGGAAATCCCATGTACTCTCTGAGTGTAGTAAGAAGATTCATCGTTCTAGCATACCACATGTGGGAGGGCAGACCCCACTGTTAACAGGTCTGCATCCAACATACTAACTGGAACTGAGTTCGTGGTACTTAGGAAAAGGAAGTGAAATTGTCCTACTTCTTAGATGTTATACAGATGATACAAATATTGAAGTGGTTCTGGACACTTCCCAACCCCCCAGATAACAGGAACATCATTTTCTAAGGCCCCCAGAAGTCTCCTTCTTCTGTGAACCATCATAAATACCCTGAGATCTACCTAGCTGATGGACTACTTTGAAGAACCATAGGCCTACTTGTCATAATATTTATTTTTCCCTCAACCGTATTAAATAGGACTGTAACAATGAGCTGAAAGGAAAACTAGGTCCCAAGTGTTTTGGCATCTTTTCAGTATCAAAGGTCAGCCACAAAGCAGTGAGCCAGAAAGCACTGTGAACAGACATATGGCATTTGTTTGGGAGAGGAGAGGGTGGGCGGAGGAGTGTCCTGTTTTCCAGCTGCCTTCTAAAGTCAGCCTGGATGTCTGTAAAATCTCACTGCGCCTTATGAAGCCTCTGAATCTTTTTTTTTCCTAAATGGTCATTGATAATCTTGAGAACCAAGAAGTCACAATCCAGGAAACCCATGTCTCCTGAATTGTGCTGAGTCTCTGGCAAGGTCAAATCGAGCATCTAATTGCGTACGGATTGGGCAAATGTACCAGTTCAGGAGTAAATTCTGCACATGAGGGCCTGGGAGTTGATGGGCAAGGCATATAGCTGTGGTAAGGCCTCAGCTGATGGAAAATATAGCACTGGGCTGAAGTCACTCGTATTCCTTTTAGAGCAACCATGCTCTAATACTAGTTTAATAAAACTATGCCTATTTGGATTCTCTTATGATAGAGAAGGCAACGGGGTACAGCCAATTCTACATACATAGAGAGCACATGTATGTGCCTAGTGTGATTTGGAAGGTAATCAAAGGATCAGTCAAGAACTTGGGCAGTTGCAAATGATAGCGACACAACTCCAACAAGACTGTGCCAAAAAAAGAAAAAGATTGTGTTGAGAAATCAAAGGATGGAGGTGGTCTCCTGTCTCTAAGGACTCATCATTGAATGTGTCTGCCTGTCACTGCTCCCTTTAGCTCTGGTTCTCCTTGGATGGTGGTCTTATTTTCCATCCTGCTCATGAGCTTCTCCCACATGGCCAGGACAAGCGGGGTTTAGCTCCACACTTGTGTTCCCATGGCTCACAATCCAAGATGTAAAGGAAGAGAAAAATTCTCCTTTCTCAGTGTCCATTGATACATAATTCCTGAAAGGTCTCTGATTGTTGGGTTTGGATTAGGTGCCCATATCTGAGTCAATTATCCTGGCCAGGTAGATGGGGAATGCTGATTAGCCAGGCCTAGAGCTGCAGCCAGGAAAGCAAGGCACTGGGATTGGCAATCCCATTAAGACAACATGTAGGGAAAAGATTGTTTCCCCAAAGAAGCGAGGCTGCTGTTGTCCAGAAGATAAAAGTAATACAAGAAGGACAAATGGGAAATTCCTAATAGAGTACCCAGACATTCCCCTAATTCTACCCCTCTCCCCTTGACCTAGGTTTACATGTCACTTGAAATCTGTTTTACTTTTTTTTAGGTTATAACTGTCCAATATTATGTAAAAGAAAGGTAAATGATTGACAAATAGATTGCAAACGGATCAAACCTTGCAGAGCTGACAAATGAAATGACAAACCTAAATCTATAAACACGTAAATAAAAATTGATTGCAAAATAAAACTTTTATATGAACTGAGCTTTGAATTAAGGGAGAGTGAGATGCATAATGTTGAAAACTATGAAGGACGGCTTATTTTGTAAAGGCAGCTATAAATAAACATAAAGCTATATTGAAAAAATATATCAAAAGGCAACTCATGTGGCTGGGGATGAATGTACAAGTAGAACGCACAGTTACAGTCTCACCTATTCGAGCAGGAATTCTATGATTGGTCATTCAGAGTAAGTGTCTCCTGTGAACTCTGGGAGGACCGGTTCACTTCATAAATAGATAGTCAAAAAGTTATACTTTAGCCCGCCCGCATTGGCTCAGTGGTTGAGCATCGACCTAGGATCTAGGAGATTGAGGTTCGATTCCCGGTCAGGGCACAAGGTCAATCCCCCGAAGGGGGCATGCAGGAGGCAGCCGATCAATGACTCTCTTATTATAGATGTTTCTATCTCTCTCTCCCTCTCCCTTCCTCTCTCTGAAATCAATAAAAATATATTTCTTAAAAAAGACTTTATCCTTAAAGTGGGATCTAGACTACCAAAACTTTATCAGAAAATGACTTTATCTATGAAGAATTATAAATAACTTGCAAAAAATGTGAATTTGTAGCAGGTGTGGTGTTTAGAAACAGATTCGGAGAACTGACCATTTTAACCATGGTAAAAATCCAGGCCCAACCTTGACTATGACCATCAGCCTCCCTCCCAATCGTAGGACCTGGAACTTGCCTCACCTGAACTCAGGGTCACATACTTTGCCTGAGACTCAGGTTACACTATGAAGGTGGAGTTTCCCGGACCCTTGGGCATAGCTGTGGTCTGTGGATTTTATTTTCCCATTTTAGGCACCAACTTTTGAGGGGAAATTTCAGATGATAAAAACTGTATTTTCAATTGGGAATCAATCAGCCTTCTCCACACCTTATAACCTGGGGCTTATTTGGAACCACCTGCAGGTAGTCGGACCCTCAGTTGGAACCAGCCCAGCCAGGCCCATTTATGGAACAGGAAAGATTCAAGAATCTACTCCATGAAAAATGAAGTTCTGAGTCAAGGTAGCTAATTTTCCATTACCCACATGCATATTATCTACTTACAAGTCTGTTTACCTAGGGTTCGCTTTTCCAAGTTTTGAAAAATTAAATCATAGAGGAAAGAAAAAGACCAACTAAATTCCCTACCCCCAGACAACCCTTGTTAACCGTTAGCTATATATCGTTTGAGATTTCATTCCCACACAAATATGAAATGTAAATATACTTTTTGTTCACAGGAGTAATTTCGTCCTATGACAAATGTTTTATTACCTGATGTTTAAAAACTTAATGTATTATAAAATGCTTTTCCATTTCAATAGATATTTCCCTCTCATCATTTTACTCTATCGTATAACTCTAACATAATATATATGTTATAAAATGAAGATTTTAGGTTATGTCTTCAGTTCTTATGACTGTCTACAGTTCTGTGATGACATCCTTAGGAACTTTGCATTTTATTTCCTTAGGTTCAGTTCCTAGAGGTACAGTGGCTGGGACAGTGTTTGCAGAATCTGTAGGGTATGGATTGTTAGACAAATCGCCACACAAGAGATGGAAGACATTCATTTCCTCTCACTCAACCAGACGCACACCACTTTTTAGAATTTCTGCCTATTGAGGGACCATAGGTCATTTCTTTGAAGACACACATATTTTTCATATTTTAACATACCTGGAATCAGCTCACATCTAACCTTGTGTTATAGTTTAATTTGCAGCATTTCTTTCTTTCTTAGTAGCCCATAAAGTAACAGCATGCCCTCTACTCAATGGCATCTTATATTCAGCGAAATACGGTATTCGGCCAGCTTTTCTTGCCACCCACCAAGCTTCTGGGACCGGTTGCCCTTGCTAACTACTCACAGTGTGCCCAAAGTATGTAAATTCAATTCAACTTTTATGTGTGTCTCCCCACATATGGCTCAGGGATTACAGAAACGAACATGACAGTGCCGAGAAAAACTTAATTAGGAAGGTCACTGCATAAAAACCACATAATGAGCTTTATCTCAAAACCTGTGCGGAACAAGGCAGGATATAAATAAATAAAAATGTTACCCATACAGGAGCCAAAGAGACGTGAATTTTAGATCATCTCTCCCACGTGGTCCCTTTCCTGGAGCAGGTAACCCAGAGCGCTTCTGAGCCACCTTTTTCCTTGGAGCCATTCCCCTCTGGACGCGCTGCCCACCCTAACGCACAGGGGCCTCCTCTCCTGCTCGTCACCGGGCCAGCCCCGCGCAGCCTTCAGAACTGGGTGCTGAGGCCGGACCGAGACTGCCCGGGCGCAACCCCGGCTCTGTCCCTGCCACCTGTCTCTCCTTGGGCAAGTCACAAGCCACCACTCTCAAATCGGAATTTTCTAAGCTGCACATTGAAGCCAGGATTGCCTAGTTCAGAGGTTTGGAGGAGCAACCCTAATAAAGCATTTGAAGCACTTAGCAGAGGTGCTGGACGTTAGAAAGCAATGAATAATAAAACACGCTAGCTCACTGGCTGCCTGTCTCCCCAGCAGACCAAGGACCTCAGAGAGGGCATAAGGTATAAGCTTCCTCTCTGTGATCCCAGGCACCTGGTATGGAGCAAGTTCCCAGTGCAGGTGTGTGACAGTGCCCATCCAGGAAAACCAAGCCCTCATCCTTAGGGGCTGAAGGAAATTAGACCCTGGCTGTGCTTTCTGGTTCAGGAGGAGCTTTGTTGCTTTGTGGGTGTCCTCCTACTATCTGTCTAGAGAGAGAGGTCTGATTGTTGGAGCCCAGTGATGTGGGAAGCAATCAAAGGACTGTAAGACTAGCAATAGAGCCACCCCTTTTTTTAAGAAACCATCCATAATAATAACGGGTGTTAGGAACCTTGTGTATTAGCAGCCCTTGCATATGGTTATTAGTTTATTTCATTTATTTCCTGGGTGCACTCGCAGGGGGATATGGAGGTAATTTGAAGATAAACAGCATGAGTGACCAGGACAGTGAGTGTGATAGTGGATGGACACAATGCCTGAAATGATGTTTTATTTGTGGTATTTAGATAAGATTCACGGTTCATAGGGAATAAGTAGTTGAGACATATCAGGAAGTTAATTAACCCCCAAGTACCTGCATGGCTGGCCTTGCTGATACCGAACATGATGCCAACAGAGCTGACTCTCTCTGAGTTTTTGTGCCTTGTTGGGATGCCAGTGTATTTGACCATCATAAAAGGAAGGGCTAAAGCTCCCATTTATTGCACCCTCCGATCAGCCAGGTAAATACATATTTCATCTTTTGACTTACCGAGCGATCCTGTAAAGTAGGTATATGCCCATTTTATAGACAAAGAAAGTGAGGCTCAGAGGAGAAGTAACTTGCCCAAGTTTCTGGAAAAGATCAGACCTGCAAGTCAAACCCAGCTCCACCTGATTCTAAGCCTGTGGAGGCCTCAGAAGTCACGTCTCAGATCAGCAAGGCTCAACATTTGCTCACTTCTCCAGCCATGTTTGCTACCACCCTCTCCCAAACTTTACGCTGAAGACATACCAAACTTCTTGTAGCTCCTCCAACATACCACCAGAACTCTTTTTATCTCTTCTACCTCCCCCTTTGCCTTCAATTCTTCTTTATCTGGCTCACACTTTCAGGCCTCAGCTAAAATGCCACTTCCTCAGGGAATTCATTTGCTGACAGCTCAACACCACCCCCAGATATTGTTGGGTGTCCCCACTAGTGCTCCTGGAGCTACTTGGCCTTCCCCTACAACAGCGTGGATCATATGGCATAGTTATCTTTCGTGTAATTGTGTGCGTTCTTCATTAGTCTGTAAGTAGCATAAGGACTGGGTATAAAACTGTCTGGTTTACTGTTGTATCTTCAGTGCCTGGCAACTGGTAGAAGTTCGATACATAATAATGGAATGAATAAATAAATTCATAAATGAGTCAACAGTAACAGATAGAATAGGAATGCATTGCAGTAGGAAAGTGCTGACTTTCCATCTATTTTTCTACACCAAAAGCAAGTCCCACCTTCTCCATAATTCCATATCCAGGCCAGCCCTGCCAACCGGCTGACATTACCATTTCGCGATCTGGTTTACCTTAACAGCACCTTTGTTTCTTAAAAAATGTTTGTTCTCTTCTCCAATTTCTCTTTCACCTTTGAGAAATAGGATCCAAGTTTCAAATACTTGGTTTTAAGATTTTAGCTACAGCTAGACCTAGAAAAGATGTACATACATTCTTTGAGGCCAAAGTCTCCCCTAGTCACCACCTCCTCATTTGTGAAAGATTCTTCTAATTCCTCATAGGTTCTGTTTGTCTCCATAAGCCACATGGTCCTAGTTTACCTGTGTTTCATTTTGCTTCTGTCTGGATGCTTGGAAATCTGCCTGAAGTGGAAATTTCAGAACAAAACCAAAATGGTCATTAACATTATCACAAGTATGGTTGATAGTAAGGTTTTATTTGTTCCTTTTGTTTTTCTTCAAGAATCAGTCACCGTAACCAAAATGCTTATCTGATTGAGAACAGAAAAAAAAAAAAAAAAAAAGCCCCTCTCAAATAATCATTAAAAAGCCTTTGATTTAAAAAAAAATAATTAAAGGTGAGGTTCGACCTGCTCACTAATCAGAGGATTGGGTTCCCCCGCAAAGGCTTTGTGCTCTTCTACTTAACCAAAGAGCAACTTGGGCATTTATCCAGGATACTCCTCCAGGACCTAATATGTTAATTGAAAAAAAAAATCTTAGGAAATAACTTTACAAGCAAACAATTCACCCAATTGGAAACACATGGGATTAGTTCTAATCCCTTTTCCTTGAAACCGCAGCTGCTGAAGCAAAAAAACAAAACAAAACAAAACAAAAATTTATTTTTTTAAACCAGAGTTTTCAAAGAACAAACAGAATTAGTTACAATTCCAAGGTAGACTACAAACAGGTTTAATTAAAACAGCATACAATATAATTCGCACATGGACATTTCAGTGTGCCTCATGCTGGTTCAGGTAAAGACACAGTTTCCTAGGCGGTCCTCCCAGATGCTCAAGGCCAGTTTTATACCTGCACAGCTGTAATCTCTCCGATGGATGGGGCTTTCTCTGCCTCCCTTCTCCTCAAGGTATTTCCCTGGATACCTTCAGTATGAGCTCTCTCTTGGCACGCATTAGTTGCTAGTGTTTCTTTTCTGTCACCTTGCTCGTCACAATCACAAATACGGTGTGATAAAGAAACCCTCAGCTGGAAGGAAAGGACTTAGTCAACCGGACCACTGGACTCTTCAGTCTCTTCATGGCACCTATTGTCCAAAGATTTCATATGTTAGGTAATTCAATTGATCCCTTAAAACCAGGATAGAAAACTGAGGGGCAGGCTGATAACTTGATAAGCTCTAGAACACAAAAGGATTTGAATCTGAGAATCCTGATTCCCTGGAGATGGTTGTGAACGTGGTATGAACAGTTACTGCCTGAGTGGGTTGAGCCAGTCCAAACAGCTGAGCACAGAGGTACTAAGGGGCCCCGAAGAGTTTGGGCCTCTCCTGATGCCTAGGGAAGAATCATGGGGAATGTACCAGATTGTTGCTAATAACCAGACCTGGATAAGCTGCTGGAGGTTGGAGAAAAGGGTTTGGATTAATCCATTTATTTCCTCATTAAAAAAAAAAAATCACACACTTGTGCAAACACATCCAGGGGTGCTCACATGTGCACTCACACACACAATTCTCCTGTAAATTATGGTCTACATTAAAGATTTGATGAAGTAACTTCTTTATTAGTCAGCCTTTAAGGTAACTAAGGCATGCTTCTCATTGATGGTCCCCTCTCAATTATCCATGAAAGATCAGGCTAAGGTGGAGCCCTAAGGAAAACCTATAGAGAATCCTCAGACTTCACTTTGGACAATTTCAATTCTTTCTACCACCCACCCTGGCTTTTTCCATACCTGCTCATGGGGAGCTAAAGGTGGCTTGATTTTTGCCCCCTGTGCCTCTTGCTTACCCCCTACTAGAGTTGCTGAGAATAATGAAATGTCTCAAAATCCAAGAATTTGAGAAAGAAAGAAAGAAGATGATATCTGACCAAACCCTTGTGGGCAAACAAACCCTGACTCTTCGAATGGCTGCATAGGGTACCCCTGACTGGGCTTGGGTCAGTAGGAAGTCACTGCCTATATTGAAGGGAGAGGTTACTGAGAAGGGGTGGTGTTACTGGACATTTCCAAAGAGGCCTGTTAGGAGCAAGGCCTTGTTGAGAAATTTTGTCTTGAAGCTGCAGGGAGATCAGCATTCCTCTTCCTCCCCTTTCCCATTGTGTAGCAGAGGAATAAACAAGTTGGGTCTGCATTCGGATACATGAAGATGGGAAACAAAGCAGGCGCACATGAACCAATGTCATCACGTTGTCACTTGCCAATGCGTTACTGTAGAAGGCTCTGGTTTGAGTTACAGAGACCTTACTCTCCCCTCCTTTCAACTGCAGTCATCGGGAAGAGCACAGAAAAAAAATTATCTTTGGCGTAATAGGGAACAAAAATGACAGGCTGGTTTGGCAAGGTCATAAGAACACCAATGAGAACTGATATTCACTGGGCATGTGGGAGGGCTTTATGTTAAAGAGAGAACTTAATTATGGCATGGTGAGTAATTGAGCTTCTTTACAAGTTAAAAGCAATAGCATGTGGTGTTTGCTGAGCATTTTCTTGGATGCTTAGCTATAACCAAGAAATTGGCTTCTGCCCCCCAAAAAAGAGGGAGGCGGAGAAAAACACACAAAAGAGAATTTTTAGACTAAGATGTCAACTGAGAAAGAAGCGTAGGCTTCAACGAGAATGAGAGCATTAGGGGTTGGCAAAAACCACAGTATCAGTAACAGCCATGTGTGGGCCTTTTCCTCTGTGTTTTTAAGTCATAACCCTTTATCCTCTGCGTCGGTCATTCATCTGTATGACCCTTAACCTCACTGCCCTTTTTTTGTGGGTAGTAGAGAGCAAAGATCATCACCCCAACCTGCGAAATCTATTTAAAACAAGCTGGCCAATTCCCCCGTCAGTCCCAGGACTCTGATAATTGCATCTCCCTTCCTCTCCAGGCCACTGGGTCATTGCTAGAGTCCCTCAGAATCATTGTCCTTTCCCCCCACAAAGAGGATTATACATCGAGAGATCAGCCACTAAATAAAGGCTCCAGGTATTGGTGTTATTTAAAGCAATGCAGATGCTATTTCTTTCCTTTATTCCTCATAACCAGCCACCTGACCAAGCCAAACTCATGTCTGCCTTTACACCGCTATTCTTGCTGTTCCTTTTGCTGTGGTGCTGTTCTTCCAGAAAGATCTTTGCTTGGCTGGTTCCTCGCTGCTCAGCTCTCAGTGCAACTGTCTGCCTCCTCTGAAAAGCCTTCTGGGCTATTCAATCTAAAGCAACCCTGCATTCGCCACTCTCTATCCTATAACCCTTATTTCTTTATCCTGGTATCACTATCAGAAAATGCTCATTTATCAGGTTATGTATTTTTTTGCCTGTCTTCTGCCCATAGAATATAAGCTCCGTGAGGCCGGGGGCTTCTACTTCTACATCTCCAGTATCTAGGATGATGCTTGGCAGGTCATAGACATTCATATAGTTGTTCATGAAAAAAATTGTGGGTGGGAGTGCTTATTATGTCTACACACCACTTATATTATTTTATTTAATCTTAACCCAAAACTGTGACATAGATACCATCCCCGTTTGACAGATAAAAGAGAGAAGGCTTAGAGACAAGAAATAACTCTTATAAATGGCAAAGCCAAGATAGAAACCCACATGGTCTCTCTCCAGAACCTACACTTACACTGCTACTCATTTTACTTATACATTATAATATATAAACCTTTTTGGAAGTTTGAGGTTGTGTCCAAAAATGTTCAGACTTTCAGTTTCCGGATCCACATATAAGGAGCTTGGAAGTTGCCACTCTGTCCTAACAATACATAAAAAGTTGAAGAGACTCAAAATGAGCAACTCTTTTTGGATCTGTAAGCAAGGGGAGGACACAGGGCAAACTGCTGCCCCTGAGATCTGAGAGATGAGCAGGCCAATCCAAGGAGTCAGGGCTACCAGAGCAGAGACTTGCAGGTGGGAACTACGTGGGAACCAGTGCCAGGGCAGGAAAACCTGACTGCAGTTGACATAGTTGTTGGAGGCTCAGGGAGGATAACTCTGAAAGTTAAAAATGCCAAGGGGGACCAGGGGGCATGATTTTGTGAGACTTAACCTTTAGGAACCCAACTAGGTTCTCCCAGCAGGAACACGGGAGAGGAACCATTTTTAAAGCACACCAGAACACTCTGTGCTTAACAAGGCCTGCCCTCAGCATAACCGAGTTAATCAGAGCCTTACTGACCTGTGGGGAGGGAAATACCCAACTCCAGGCAGCTCTAGCCATCCTGTCCCACCTAAGGTGGGAGATAAAAGAACTGAGAAACACTTGTGAAACTCACAGCCCAGGGTCACAGGGTCACTAAAGGACTGAGATCTAATTATAGGACTACAGAGCACTTCTCTCCCTGCCTTTTAGCACCATTTTTAAAGGCCTGTTTATAGCAGCTCCTTTCACCCAGTACATCATGCCCAGCTATCAAGAAATTATGAGGCATACTAAAAGGCAAAAAAAAGCCCCACAATTTGAACAGACAGAGCAAACATCAGAACCAGACATGGCAGGGATGTTAAAATGATCACACTGGGAATTTAAAACTATGACTAATAGGCTAAGGGTACTAATGGATAAGGCATGTAAGAATGAATGGGCAATGTAAGCAGGGAGATGGAAATCCTAAGAAAGAACCAAAAATAAATGCTAGGGGTAAAAATAGGTCAACAAAAGCACTGTCACAGAAATGAAAGATGCCTTTTATGGTCTTATTAGTAGACTGGGCACAGCTGATAAAGATCTCTGAGCTAAAGGATATATCTATAGAATTCTTGAAAACTGAAAAACAAAGAAAACAAAGACTGAAGAAGCAAAACAGAACAGAATATCCAAGGACTGTAAAACAACTACAAAAGGCGCAATATGTGCATAATGGGAATACTGGAAGGAGAAGAAAGAGAGAAAGTGACAGAAGAAATATCTGAAACAGTAATGACTGAGAATTTTCCCAAACTAATGTCGGACACGAAACCAGGAAGCCTGGATAACACCAAGTAAGACAAATGCAAAGAAAGTAAAACAAAAACAAGACCCACTATACCTTGTCATATCATTTTCAAACTATAGAAACTCGAAGATAAAGAAAATAATCCTGAAAGAAGTCAAAGAAAAGCGAAGTTAAGGCCATTTCTTGCCTGCAGGACTTCTCAGACCTTTAATATGCTAATATACTCCAAGACTGGCCAAGATGAGACTAGAATATCCCAGCCTTTTTTTTTTTTTTTTTTTCCCACTGATTCCATTTTTTCAAGGAGGTTTCCTTGACATTTCTTTGAACTGTGCTGCCCCAAAGTTTCTTTGGAAACTGTGCTCACATTCAGCCTGTGTCTGTAAGATCACCTACATATATCAGAACCCTAGATACAACACTGGCTCATTTATCTAACAAATGTTTTCTGAATGCCTATCATGCAACAGGCACTTTTCTAGAACTGTTAGATAATATGTCAGTGAGCAAAACAAAAAATCCCTGCCCTTTTCGAGTTACATCCTAGAGAGGGAGGCAACAGATAATAAACAATAAGGTTAACAAATAAGTAAATTCCAGTATATAGTAGAAGAGAATTCTACTATGAAAATAAGAGGGAATGTGAAAATAGGCAAGAGGGATGTGGAAGAAGGGGTGATGGAATGAATGGCAGTAAGGGAGAGGGAGATGCAAAGAGAGGTCTGCCATTTGAAACAGGGTGGTCAGAGTGGGCTTTATTGAGAAGGCAACATTTGAGCAAACACTTGAAGGAGCTGAGAGTGTGACCCACATAGATACCTGAGAGAAGAGCATTTCAGAAAAAATGAAATTTCCAATGCAAAGACCCCCAAAAAGCTGGCATAGGGTTTTTAAGAAGCATCAAGGAGACCAACATACCCGGAAAGACAAGTGAGAGCCGTCTCTCACCCGTATAGTGAAAGATGAGTTCAGTGAATTGAAGGGGGTGGCAGGATGTACCATGGAAGGAATGGGAATCATAAGGCACTGAAAAGCCTTTGGCTTTTATCCTAAGTGAAATGCTTTGAGGCCACTGGAATGCTTTGAGTGACATAATCAGCCTTACTTTTGAAAAGGATTTCCTGGACGCTATGCTGAGTATAGAACACCAGGGATCGAGGGTCACTCTGGACGCTATGCCGAGTATAGAATATAAAAGAGCGAAGTTAGAAGTAATGAAATCAGTTGCAATAATCCTGCGAGAGGTGTTATGGCTCAAACCTGGTTGGTGGCAGTGAGAGTAGCAAGAAGACATACGGTTCTAATTGATTTTGAAGATAGAGCTGATCGGCTTTCTTGATGGTGTAAGAGAATAAGAAAATCAAGGATGCCTCCAAGTGCTTTGGTATCAGCAACTAAGAGGATAAATTTAATGTCAATCAAAATGCAGAAAACCTAGGAGGAGTGGAAGAGACACCAGGTGGGAAATCAAGAATTCAGCTTGGGGTTGGCGATCTGGAGGTGACCTTAAGACTTCCAAGCAAAGATGATATGTAGACCGTTGGAGTTTGGGAAATAGATTTAGTTTAAAAATATAAATTTGAGAAAGGCCAATACGTGGATGGGATTATAAAATCATGAGAACGGATGAAATCACTATGGGAGTGAGTGCAGAGGTCCAGGGAAAAAAAACACAAAAAACAAAAACTGGAGCAAAGGAGTGGAGCCTGAGGCCCAAATAAAAAGGGACACGTTGCTCAGGAGGCCACATCCAAAGCCCTGACTGGTGGGCGGAAGCGGAGCTGATGGTATAGAGAAGCCTGAACTTCAGCTCTGGGGCCTGGGATGTGCAGCTAAGAGGTCTCATCTCCTGGGCCACAGAATAGCTGCCTGGAGGTCTGTTTGAGGATTCCGGGGCCATGTCTGGGCTCAGTGGAAAAGAAAGTCACAGCTGATGAGTGATGTCTGCTACAGCTGTGGAGCCCTGAGTGCCAGCAAGCCCCGCAGCATCCAGATATTTGTCATTCCCTAGAGCAGCGATTTTCAACAGGCGTGCCACAAGGATTTTTAAAACATGCAACGCCTGTTTAGTCAGGGGCACGGATCTCTTTTCCCTTAGACTGTCAAATAAAAAAATGACAACAGCCAACGCAATAGCTGTCCCGTGTGAATATCAAAATACCTTTTTTTGTCAGATTGGCAAAAAATATATTTTTCGGTGTGCCATGGAAGTTTAGTAATTAGTTTATGTGCCATGAGATGACCTGGCTAAGACAACAGGTGGTGTTTGGAGAGTTCAGGGAATGTTTCCACGACATTGCAAGTCAATTTGTGTGATCTATAGCAACAGCAGAATATGATTTGCTGCTGAAATTATTATACACGTGTATAAAGGTTTTATTGCCTTGAGCCATTAGCCTGTGTTGGACTTACGCGTGTAAAAGGGGATCCACGAGAAAAAGATTAGAGTTAATGGGAGGAGTCAAAACCCAAAGCAGAGTGGAACTTTTAGCTATGGCTCTGTGAAGGGACTGGGCAAATTCTCTCCCAACGTGCAAGCATACTGCTAGAAAGATTGACAAATTCAACCATTTAGTGCTTTGAAAATCAACCAGAGGCACACAACAGCCTGAGAAGTGTTTATGCTTTAAAGACAGAGGACCTGGAGCTCTGGCTGTTTCTCATACACCTCACCCCAGCCAAGGAGGGTGCCCATCAGCAGCCTCTCCGCCAGTGTCAAGGAGGCTCACCCAGCTTGGAGAGGTGGGCGGTGCGCACACTCAGCACAGCTCTCAGAGAAGCGGTCATCCTGGAGGTGGGGAGTGGGGAGAGCTGTGGGCTCAGCAGCCTGAGGCTGCAGTTGTGGCAGGGACGGTGCTTTCCTGGGGGAAGCTGTGTGTGTGAACAGTGAGGACCGAAGGGGGCACGAGCCCTTCACACAGTTCTGGTTAATCCCGGGTCTGAGTGCACAGGAGATTCAAACGGGCCTGGCCGAGATTAAAACCCAGGGAGGCCTGAGAACAGACTGAACTGTAAATGTGCGCCCTCCCCCCAAACATATCCCTCAGCAGAGGACGGATGCCTTGCTGGTGTGAGGTGTTTGAACCCAGCTTATGCAATCATCCCCTGACCAATAAGCTATCCAGACGCGGGGCAATCTCTAGCAAGCCAGGTTTTAAAGTAAAATGAAGGACATATATTTAAAGCAACAATAACAACCTAGCAGGGGCATTAGTGACCACAAGGGACACATATTTCACAGATTTAGCCCAGGCAAGTTACCAATCAAACAAAAAACCAGCAACAACCACCTTCAAGGGGGAAAAAAAACACCAGAATTCCAAGGTAGCTGCAATATATTATTTAGAATGTCTCATTTTTTTAAAAAAAAATTATGAGGCATGCCAAGAAACATGAAATTGTGACCCCTACTCAGGGGGGGAAAGCAGTTAATAGAAACTGTCTCTTGGTGTTACCATATATTTACCAATAAAGGCTTCAAAGCAGCTATTACAAATATTTTAAGAACTAAAGGAAACCATATTTAAAGAATTAAAGTGTGACAAGATATCAATAAATAGATTACAAATAAGGATATAGGAATTACTAAAAGTACCAAGTAGAAATTCTGTAGCTGAAGAGTACAGGGTGGGGTAAAAGTCGGTTTCCAGTCATTTGTATGGAAAATAACACAATAATGAATGAATAATAATACAAGAATAAACTCTGTGTTTTGCATACTCACAACTGTAAACCTACTTTTGCTCCACCCTATATAATAACTGTAAAAAAATTTAACAAAATTCAACAGCAGGTTTGAGAGAGCAGAAGGCAGAATCCATGAACTATAAATCCATGGAAATTATCCACTCCAAAGAGCAGAGAGGGAGAAAAAATGAAGTAAAATGAACAGAGCGTCAGAAACCTGGGACAAGATTAAGCATAGTGACATTCGTGAAATGGGCATCCCACACAGAAAGAAGAGAAAGGGGCAGAAAAATAATCTAAAAATTAATGGCCAAAGACTTCTTAAATTTAATTTTTTAAAATATGTTTTTATTGATTTTAGAGAGAGAGAAGGGGAGAGGGAGAGAGAGATAGAAACATCTATGAGAGAGAAACATGCATTGGCTGCCTCCTGCGTGCCCCCTACGGGGGATCGAGCCAGTAATCGGGCATGTGCCCTGACTGGGATTGAATATGCATTGGACCTGCGACCTCTTGGTGCATGGGGCAATGCCTAACCAACTGAGCCACACTGGCCAGGCCTTAAATTTGATTTTTAAAAAGTACTAATCTAGCCCAGTCAGGTGTGGCTCAGCAGTAGAGCGTCGACCTAGGATCCAGGCGATCGGGGTTCGATTCCCGGTCAGGGCACATGCCCAGGTTGTGGGCTCAATCAGTGACTCTCTCATCATTGATGTTTCTATCGCTCTCTCTCCCTCTCCTTTCCTCTCTCTGAAATCAGTAAAGATATATTAAAAAAAATAATAAAAATATAAAATAAAATAAAATTAAAATAAAATAAAATAAAATAAAAAGTACTAACCTACACATCTAAGAAGTTCAAAGAATTCCACATAGGATAAATACAAATAAATTTACACCTTGACACATCATAGTCAAACTGTTTAAAGCCTAAGCCAAAGACAAAATCTTGAAAGCGGCAAGAAGCAAATGCCTCATCATGTATAGGCCACACATCAGCACAACTGCCAACTGGCTTCTCATCTGCAACCGCGGAGGCCCGAAGGCAGTAGAATTACATCTGGAGTACCAAAACACACACAAAAAACCAAAACCATACTGTCAAACAAGAATTCTATAGCTAACTAGCTATTATTCAAAAATGAAGGCCAGCCTTGGCCAGTGTGACTCAGTGGTTAGAGCATCGGCCCACTCACCGAAGGGTCTCAGGTTCAATTCCTGGTCAAGGGCACGTACCTGGGTTGTGGGAGGCAACCAACTGATGTGTCTCTCTCACATCGATGTTTCTCTCTTTCTTGCCCACCGCTCCTCCCTCCCACTCTCTCTAAAAATCAATGGAAAAAATATCCTCAAGTGAGCAGCAACAAAAAAAAGGCCAAATAAAGATATTCCCAGATAAACAAAGACTGGGTTAATCTATTGCTAGTAGATCTGTCTTATATTCTGAAGGTGGAAGTCCCTCCTTCAGGAAAAGATGCCAGAAGGCAATAGAAATCCACAGGAAGAAGAAAAAAAAAATCACTGAAAATAACAAATATTTGGGTTAGTATGAAAAATTCCATAAATATATTTTCTCATCTTTTCCCAACTTCTTTAAAAGCTGTAAGAGTGTATGAAACAATTATATTAACACTGCACTATTGAGTTTATAACATATATAGATTTAATATACATGACAATAATATACAAAGAGGGGAAGAGGAAATGAAATTATATTGGAGCAGAGTTCCTATATTTTCTAGAATCAAATTCGTGTTAATCTGAAGAAAACTGTGATAAATTAAAATGTATGTTGCAATCCCTAGAGCAGCCACTAAGAAAATAGCACAAAAAAATATAGTAAATCCACAGAAGAATTATAGTGGCACGCTAAAAATACATATTCTTTTCAGCACAAAGAAGGCAGTCAAGGAGGAACAGATAGTCAAAAAAGAAAAGAGGGATATGGAAAATCTAAGGCAAGTGCTTGGTAAGAATTTCCATTCTTTTTGCCCCTGTGAGATTTTCGTGGAGGAAACTGGGTCAATAACGAGCAGAATGGGCTATATACACAATTTGGGGACCCAAGGCAAAATGAAAAGGCAGGGCCTCTTGTTCAAAAAATACTTGTTCAAAATTTCAAGATGGTGACAGTAGATTATTAACACAAGCAAAGAGTCCTTTCAAGCACAGGACCTTGCGTAACTACACGAGTTGCTCATCCGTGGAGCTGGCCCTAAGAGCAAAAGGAAATCATATCTCATTTTATCACTCTTTCAGTAAACCTCCTCTCAGGATCCAGTGCCTTCTGTTCAAGTCTCTCCTTGTCTTCTTTCCCGGCCTTGTATTTAAAATCTCTGGCATTTGGGAAGGCTCATCCTTCACAACTAGAAGTCCCAGAGATTGGATTCCAGTTGTCATATCAACATGAGGCAGCTGTGATTACATTTGGCTACAGATTGTTTTGCATTAAAACCTGCAATTTTCTTATTTGGGTTGACATTATGGTTTTCAAGGGCAGTTGTCCTTGTAAGCAAAGGTAGGATGGGGGTCTCAGAGAAGAACATCATTCTCTAAGTAGCTGTTATGTATCAATTTATTAAAAAATGTTTAATATATGTGAAACCCAGGTGTTTCTCACTGTACTGAACTGAGTCTTAAGACTTGTACTACCCGGTCCGGCGTGGCTCAGCGGTTGAGCATCGACCTAGGATCCAGGAGATCCCGGTTTGATTCCCGGTCAGGGCACATGCCCAGCTGTGGGCTTGATCCCCCGTGGGGGGCGTGCCGGAGGCAGCCGATCAGTGACTCTCTCATCATTGATGTTTCTCTCTCTCTCTCTCTCCCTTCCTCTCTCTGAAATCAATAAAGATATATTAAAATAATAATAATAATAAAAGATTTGTACTAATCACTATGGCCAAGCCATTGGGATGTGCTGATTGGCCTGAGGGTCTCTGTGGAACCGGGAGGATGAGGGTTGGCCTGTTAGATGAGCAGTTACTGCCTGATGCAGCAGTGCAGTGATCTCATCACTCTTCATAATTAGGCTTTATGACGACCAGAGGCAGAGTGGCCTGGGACATAGTTCACTAGTGTCAAAGACACTTGATGGCGCTCTGTGACATCATGGCCCTAAATCAGGCAGGCCAGTTCTCTTCAGGGTTTGACAGGTAAATTTTGTTTGCTTCAGGTTTGCCATAAGCTGTTAGGTGGCCTCCTATGGTCTTCCAGACCACTGTCTTACTTACTGCTCTGAAAAAGAAAGTAAATATGATAATGAACATGAAATAGGGTTGTCGCCCGTAAATATCACGTATCGTTTAGTTTCAAGTCAAAGAAAATCTGGCTTAATCCAAAAAGAGAATTTAGGCTTTCCTGGAGCCGAAGAATCCAGAAAGGGCCCAGCCTTGGAAGCAAGGCTAGATTAAGTGTTTCAGCTACGTATGTCATCAAAAATCTTCTTTCCATTTTTCTTCTTGGTTTTCTGAGGCTGGATTCCATCATAGTTCCAGAATAATTTCCCTCACCTTCTGGATATTTCTTGTTCTACACAAATGCTCATCAAGGAAAGAGTTTCTTTCCTCCCTGAGCCAGGAAGCATTTTTTTTCCAGCAAATGTATGTCTTCTTGCTTCTCACGGCCCAGAACCAAGTTCAAAGGCCTGTGCTAATCACTGTGGCGAAGGGCTGTGCTGATTGGCTTAAACCAACCAGAGTCCTTTTCTCGAGCTGGGACTAGAGTGTGCTTCCTCCAAGCACATGGGCTCTGTGCTAGGGGTCTTGCTCCTGGATGGAGGGACAATACCATGTGCTGAGAGGGTTAAGCGAAAGCCCACTACCCCCACCAATGGGAAACATTGACTATTGTGAAGTCAGTAACCATCAGGCCCTGAGTTCCCCCCACCCCATGTGACTTAGAGGCTAGGATGTTGAAGAAAGTTGAGAGGAGGTGCCAAGAACACTGGGCTGCCTCCTACCATCTAGCTTGCAGCCCACCATGTGAGTAACACCAATACAAATGAAAAGCCATCAATGTGCCCAGTTGCGGATATCACCCTGGCACTGAACTAGGAGGTAGAGTCCTGGAGAGGTGTTTATTTTCTGATGTTGAAAAAAGGTAAGGGGGAGCTTTTATTGACAATTTTGGAAGCCCAGTACTAATAATAACCTGTAACATCATGCACACCTGGGAAAAATACATAGAAAAGCAGAAACTGCAAAGATCAAACCTGAACTACCGAGGGGATACAGAAATGAATTGCTGTTGAGATGCTCCTTTATTCCACGGGCGTTTGTCAGTATCTACTATGTTCTTGGCCCTGACCTGAGCACTGCATGAGAGTGTTCCAAACCCAGGCTTGGAGCCTTTCAGACCTAAGAGTGAATCCAGCTCCGTCACTCAGCCTCTTCAAGTCTCAGCGGCCTCGTGTTTGTCACGTGAGGATGTACCTACTTTAAGCAGCTGTTGGGAATATTAAATGACAAAAAGTATTACATAAATTGAAGAAGCGCTTACCCAAGTGACTGGCACATTTATATTCACAAGAAATGGTGACCACCTTAATTGCAATTATTATTACTAGTTGTTCTTGTAGCTGTTGTCATGGTTGCATTTGAAAGACGAGTGAGACATGTGTCTGTTTCCTAGATGCCCGTCTAGGAGAGGACATGTGACATGGATAGAGGTCATGAACGTGGGAAAAGAGGTAGCGATGAAACGCACAGAGTTTCGAGCTGCTCTTCTGCGTTGGGAGCTGAGAAGCCTCTGTGATGGGCATTTTATATGCAGAAGCTAGTGGGATTGTGTTTAACTTAAAGCGACATCTCTGGGGCCTTTCCTCTTTTGTCTTTTAAAGAATCCAAATCGTAAGTGTCCGTACAAAGGTTGCAGGAGGAAGCTACATAGTAACAGGGACGCGTGCAGAAAAGTGTGCTCTGTCCGGAGAGCGAGATGCAGGCCGTCCCCACGGCCCTGGCCGGCCTCCCGGGGGACGTGGGATGCCTGCGGCTTGTCCACGCGGCCAGAGTTCGTCGCTTGATTCATAGCTTCTCCGGGGCTATTAGATTATACTCCCAAAGGCATTTGATAATCTGCTTAACTGAGCACATTCATTTGTCTTATTTGCTGACTACTTCGCAGATGGATCTGTGATTTGGGTAATTACTATATAAACGTTAATAAGACATGATATCTTTTATTAATTAGTACCTCGTGTGGTTTGTTTTTCAAAAGAGCAAGAACTGGATGGCTTAATGAGTCACAAGGACGAGTGTCGCAAAATTAGCGTGTAGAGGTTCGTCATTCTAGAATGGCTTTCCTCTCTCAACTTTTTTCTCGAGAACAAAGACCAGAGCCGTGGTCCTGTACTCCGCTCCCTAGAAAGGCCTCATTTGCTCCGCTCAGCCAGAAGCTGTCTCATTTAGGGATGTGCTCATTACACGTTTTCCATTTACTTCTCTCCAAAGAGGCTTTGGTGTTCAAAGGATAAAATACTTCCAGAGACTTAAGTCATGCCTGAAGAAGAATTTTCTAATAGAATTAAATGAGATTTGGGCCTGTTTTTTCGGAGGTAGATGGGTACTGCTGATGTATCCGCTCCTGCACCACACACACACACACACACACACACACACACACACACACAGGATAATAGGACACACAGTGTGCAAAAGGCTGGGAACAGGTTGGTAGAAGCTTCATCCTGCCCCGTGGCTCTCTCCCCTGTGGCCAGCCCCTTCTTCCATACACATAAGTCCCAGCCATCGTGAAAAGTCATTTCCTAGTAGGGACTGGCAGTCGTGCAGTTATGGAGCAAAGAACAGCATCGTTTCTGGGGTAACTCGGTTGGAAAGTACTTCTGAACAAAGCAATCAGGTGGCACGTTGTTACCGCCTCCCCGAAGAACTCATTTAATGACTCCTAGGAGGGTGCGATTTCCTTTAAAGCCCCAGATGCCCACGGTGCTTTGAACTGCCTGCACATCCCATTGTTGACAGCTTCAACAAGCACTTCTTGAGCACCCACTGTGTGCCTCACACTGCATTAGGCCTGCTGAAGGCTTTATAGTGCCTGGCGAAGACAGCCTGTGCCAGGAGGGGTTTACAGCTCGTGTTGCTGGTTATTACAGGAGCAAGTATGACGCCTTCTTGCTTTTGTACTAAACTTAAGCCGGCAAATAGACTCCAAGGAAGAGACTGCTAATCTCTCTGTCCAACTTCCTTCTGCAGGACGCAAATAAACCCTAATCATTACTATAACTTTCATTGGCTAAATGCTGGTAATGCGCCACCATGATGCTAAGCATTTTCATAAGTTTTCTTTCTTGCTGCTCACAAAAAAGTCCTTTGGCAGTTATTTCTATTTATAAGCCCATTTTATAGCTGAAATTCATGACTAAGATGTTAAGTAACTTATCAAAGATCCTGTGGCTGTTAAGTGGCAGAGCTGTGTCCAGGGCTGCCATCATATACAAAGTGGACAAACTTAATTTTGAAAAGCAATGTTTAATTCAATGGCTTTTTTTGGTCTTATTACAAGCCACAGAATTGGGACTACTGATCTTTTCTCAGAGTTGCTATTCTGGAGTAGTCTACAGATTAAACATTGGGCTTTTTACCTGACCACAAAACAAGAATGCAGAGATATCAGTTGGCTGGCCATAGGGGCTCCTTTATAAGCTGTGTCCAGTTGGGACAGGGGGATCTTTTGGTGACATCTCATTAAAAGTGTGTGTGAACACAGTTAGCTGCTGTCCCACAGAAGTGGGCATGGGTCTGGGAGAACATGGGGACGCCTGCAGCCCATCTCAGCTGCGTGGTCTATGGCTCTGGCTCTGCCTTTGTTGCCTGGGCAACCTCTCTCAGAAGCTCACTTTCTCTTTTTCCATGTCGATCTGTAGGAAGGACTGAAAGATGTAGCTCTAGGTCACCTGTCAGCCACTCCCACCTGCAGCAAAGAGACAGAAGCAGTGCTCAGGGAATCCACACAGTCATTGCCCAGTAAGATTCAGCATCACCCGCCTCTCTCGTGTAGCCTGGAATCAGGTGGGAGAAAGGGCACCTCCCTGAACCCCAGCAGCATTTTCTACTCTGCTTTTCCCTGAGAGGAATATTCCATAGTCATTGTCCTTCTTTTTCCTGTTAGCGCTGCAGGAAATGCGGAGAAGGCCACGCTGCAGAGTGATGGTGAACATGGGTAGGGAAGTCCTCTTGGGTTCAAAGCTTGGCTTCACCATTTGCTCACTGTATGTCTCTGTGCAAGTTGTTTCACCCCCTTAACCTGTTTCCTCACCTATGAAATAGAAATGCTCATCTACAGATTTTGCATATTATGATTTCCATTCATTTGTTCAGGAGCTACTCATGTGGCGGGCATTCAGCTAGGTGCCAGGGAAACAGCTGAGCGTAAGAAGGCCTGGTGCCTGGCAGCCTTCGCAGGGGTCAGATCTGGCAGGAAAGGCGCATATCCCACTACAGGCCTCTAGAGGAAGCTGAATGAATCATGGAAAGCACACGGTAGGGGTTACCCAATCTGTTCTAGGTGAAATTGGAATTGAGCCTCCCGGGTAAAGATACTAAAGATTTTAAGGAAAGTTCAAGGTAGCCAGGTGAAGAGTGGAAGAAATGTGGCCTCGAGGGAACATATTTAAAGGCCCATAGAAACACAGGAAGAACTATACATGTTTGCATATAAATGAGACCAGGCCATGGAAGAGAAGTGCAGAGTAATACCAGGGGAGGCTAGGAGGGAAGCACAGGTTGATGGAGCCTTAGAGGGTCTCGTGAACTCTGCCAAGACACTTGGACTTTATCCTAAAGGCAATGGGGAGTCCTTAAAGGATTTAAATACAGTGATGTGCGAAGGAGTTGCAAGGATTAACTAAAATGTGCACAAAGGCTCAGCACAGTGTTAGTACCAAGTCACTGGTCGGTAAATGGTGGGTGCTGTCTCCACCATCACCATCACCACCTTCTTTCTCTTCGACTCCTTGCTCTTAGTATTACCAACTTTAGTTAAAAGGCACAAATCCTGCCCTGTGCTACAGAAAGAGACTTAGGTATGTTTGTTACGGAGCAAACGTTCCTTCTAAAAGGCCAGAAAAACCGTCCTCGACCAAAGAGAGAAGGCGTGGGAAGCGCAGAGGCAAATCTCCTTCGCCTTGCTCCCCCGTCCTGTCTGCTCCTCCGGTGAATTCACGTGCGTCTCGGGCGGTGAAGCCACCCTTCTTCCTGGCAGTCCTGTCGTTTTCATAATGGTTTCTTTGCCAGAGCCTAGAAACAAAAATGCAGGTGGACCAGATTATGTTCTTCAAGAGCAGGCAGGGAGGGGGTGGCTTTCTGAAGCACGAGGTTTGAGAGAGCACCTGTGGAAAGCACATGTAGGTGGGTGGCCAGATGACGTGGGTTCCTATGAGTTTGAGATGAAAAACCTCTGTTTTTAAAAGATGTATGTTTTGATTGATTTTAGAGAGAAAGAAGGGAGAGGGAGAGAGAGAGAGAAACATCGATGAGAGAGAAACATCAATCGGCTGCCTCCAGCACGCCCCCTACTGGGAATCATGCCCGAAACCCAGGCATGTGCCCTGATGGCAATCAAACCGGCGACCTCTTGGTTCCTGGGTCGCTGCTCAACCGCTGAGCCACATCAGCCGGGCAAATCGCCTCTGTTTTGACTGAGGGGAGATGTTACATTGCTTGGAGCTTTACTGTTAAATAATGTGCATCCTTGGGTAGCAGATATAATGACAGGGCTCAGTAAACGCTGAGGAAAGAGCTTAACAGTTCTAAGTCCTTTGGCCTGTTCACTTCCCGTCTCCTCTGACCCTGCTACATCTGGGTTATGAACTAAGATCGGGCTGGAGGATTGACGTGGTTGAAGTTGGCAGCCACTGTATTAGGGACAAGATGGACTGGGAGCCACGAGACAGATGATCGATTGGTAACCCTCCTCATTCATAAAAGAGTGTGACGGGGCCAAGTCAATTAGGTTCTGAAACCAACTCTGCCATTAATTATATGTCTCTGGGAATCACTTTGGTCCTCTCTCTATGTGAGGATTCTTATCTGTAAAATGAATTTCTTAATTGCATGCAGAATAATTGATGGACACCAATGAGCAGGACACTTTTGGGGGTGTGGCGCTGAGGAATGTAGTACAAGCAATGAGACACTTGGTGAGAAAAGCACACACACGGATAATGACATCTAGGACAGTATGCAGCTCAAAGAATGTCAAGGACAAAGGGAGTCCATACAGTGTAGCTGAGGGACACGGGCTTGTAATCAGACACATCTGGCTTAGATCACCGACTCTGTCACAAACTAGCTGCATGCATTCACTCATTTATGCCATACATTTGGATGCCAGTCACATGTCAAATATTAGATTTGGCTACGGGTGTACAACAGCAACCACAACAGAGGAAGAAGAAAGGAAACAACTTGCTGTATTTCTCTGTTGCTCTCTGCCAGTTGTGCATACTTATAATCACTTGATGAACTACATGTTTGATGAGACCACACTCTACCCTCAGAGAGGTAGAACATTCTCCGAACGGTCAAAAAAATAGGTGACATCTGGTTAGCATTTCCTTTTGTGTTCTTCTGGGTTGGAAAGAATTTGAATGAACTCAGATACCTTTTGAGAATGTTAACCCTTTGCATCTTTCTGTTGCGGATGACGTTGTGTCTGTTAACAGATACTTGAGTGCCAACTCTGGTTGGCAGATGCTATAGAACCCATTGCAATGCAAAAAATTATTGATTGCCTTTAAAGATGTTATGCTAATGCACTGTCTTCAAGGAGTTTTCCATGGGGAAACACCGCTGGCCCCAAAGTGAAAATCATGTATCTGAAAAGTTCAGTTTCTAAAAGCAGGACTTCACCACCATCCCTAGGAAGGGCGACAGGCATGCAGGGTAGTGGGGTATAAGTTTTCCTAAAAGAATTTTATTTTGATTGCAAAAAGGGATGAAAAGGGAAAGGTGTCATAAGTGCTGAGATGGAGATTTCCTTTGTTTTTGTTTTTATTTTTTGTTAATGATTTTTAAATGTTCACAAGGAGACAACACGCACAAGAGTCTGGGCGCAGGGGAAGAAGCCACCAGCAGTTGCTTTCTGCTATAGTGGCTCAAAATACAGCATAATACATGGGCCAAAGAAAATGATATCCTGGCAGGAGACAAAGGGCACTTAATCCATTAAATAAATACAATGACTAGGGCAGGTTCCTTTGGTAAGTCTGTGCCTGGAGGAGATAGCTAAACTCCAGGTAAAGGAACAGCAGCCTCATGACACAGCCTTAATGCCCAGAGTGCTGAAATATCACATAGTGGAAATTGCCATGAAAACATAGTAATGGGGGAGGAAGTATGTATAGTGTGTGTGTGTGGGGGGGTGATCTCTTTAGTTTGATGGGATGGGAGGGAAGGAAATAAATGAAAGAGAGAGAGCTGTGGGAAGCATGTTTTCGGTTGAATGCCAGGATGAGCAAATCGGATTTTATTCTAAGTATAAAGGGAAGGCAGTGGAGGAGTCTAAGCAGAGTCGCATGACTTGATTCCCATTTGTAAAAATGCTTTTCTCTAGCTAGTCGGCAAAGTATGGATTTCAAGGAGCAATGGTGGAAACAGGAAAAGGGATGGAGATGATGATGGTGGCAGTGAAAACAGATAAGAATGTATTGGAGAGCTATGTAGAAAGTAGGATCTGCTGATAAAATAAATACGGTGAAGAGGAAATGCCACCTTGGATTTTATTTCTAGAATGTGTGCATTTTAACTGGGACATCCAGGTAAAAATGGGCTTTGTGGAAGCCACTGTTGATTCCGCTGCTGAGCATGGTGAACTAGTCGAGGAGCTACTTTTGAGCTAGAGAGGGACTTTAAGTATCTCGGCCCCTGATTGTATCACACAAGATGTGCCAGCTCCTCACAAGGTCTCTTTGGAACTCCCATTTGGGATAATAAACCTGCTTTCTACATCATCATGAAACCAAAGAGGATGGCTTTGTTCATAAAACCGAATCCTATAATATTTTTTCACCAGTACATGACCTTTATTTGCCATTGTCCCCAGGCACTGGTGTTTCATCCTTGAATTAGAGTCAACCTGGCCAACAACATTTATTTGCAACAACAACAGCTTCCCTACCTTAGTTGGCTGCCTTCTTGGTTCCCAGATATGGAGTACTGTATTTTTTTATTCCAAGTTGGGAATCTGTGTATACAGAGCGTTGACATATGTTATATGCAGATTTTTGACTGCAGGGTGGGTCAGCACCTCTAACCCCAATGTTGTTCAAGGGTCAGCTGTCCTTTGTTTAGCAGTTTGTGCCTGGGGATTACATTTGGAGATAGTTGTGAATATATCCTAAAGTTGGAGATCAGCAGATTTGAGAAATGGTGCTCACGAGAACAGACAGATCACTAACTTTTGGATGTGACCTTTATAGAGGTTATCATGAGGTACCAGGATGCAGCCCAGTGGGACAGCTGTGTCAACTGCCACCATTGCTTCCTAAAGGACCCCATGGGTGGCCTCCTCTGAGCCCATGTCACACAAGTTTAACAAATAAAACCCATGTGACTTCTTTTGCATTTTCTGTTGCTCATGATAGAAGGCCCTTTTTAGGGGAACAAAGGAAATATATTGCAATAAATCTTTCAAAGTATTGTAACATTCAAAATGTCAATATTGGTTTAAAATGATTGCATCATTTTCTGAAATAATGATTTGTGTGAGGAATGTCATGAATTATAATTAATTTACATATGTATTAAAGTCCACTTCCAAGGAAACCCTCTTTTCTCTTTCAAGTATTGGAAATTAAATATTTATACTTGTTGTGATTTCATATATACATAGTTAATATTGCCTCTCAAAGCCACCTGCTCTCCACCATATATTATTTTCTCTGCTGATTCTTTATAACCCATAGATTTGGAGTTAGGTTGGCCCCGACTGAGAATCATACCAAAGACCATGTAAGTGGAGAGTGGAAATCATGAGCTAATTCCATTTCAGGAGAACATGGGAGGTAAATGAGGCATAAATAGCTCCCTGGCTTCTAAGGATCTCTCCTTACAGTTTAATTCATTATAGGATTTGAGTTTAGCTTTTAGTCCTTGAACTTGAATTACTGAGTGGTAACCAAAATATACGTATTGTGTTTATATGAGATTATGGCCAAGTTCCTCAAATTCTCCATGTCTCAATTCAAATTCCATCTTTTCAAAATAGAGATAATAAAATAAGTCAAGGGCCATGTCCCATGTGGGGTCCCTGGATAAAGCGAAATAGGAGGTTAGGAGACTGAAAGAGTTGGGTTTTTTTTGTTTGTTTTTTAATATGTTTTTATTGATTTCAGAGAGAGGAAGGAGGAGAGGGAGAGAGAGATAGAAACATCAATAATGAGAGAGAAGCATCGAATGGCCGCCTCCCGCACGCCCCCTCCCCAGGATTGAGCCCACAACTTGGGCATGTGCCAAGGCTGGGAATCCAACTCCACCTCCAGACTCATGGGTCCACGCTTAACCACTGAGCCATGCCAGCCGGGCAAGAGTTGTTTTAATGTGACAGATTTAGAAAAATCATGGAAAACCAGGAAATCAGAAAATAGAAAGGCCTAGGATATGAAGAAAAGCTCAGTCTTCTGAAAATACATAGTGGCCTCTATTTCTTTCCATCCTTACCAAGCAGAGATCTATCTTTGTTCAATGTTTCTGCCTTGCGGATAGGGCTAGTTTGAAAGTTTGAAAGGGCTAAAGTGACCGGCCACTGTAATAGACACAGGCAGTCCCAAGGATCCCTCCCTGTCTTTCTCAAACACAGGGCCCCGCCTCCTGGCCAGTTGCATATGATGGAGACCTTTTCCAAAACGCCAGTCCTTCTTTCCCTGTGCCTTCTCCCAACCCCCTAAATAATGATAACAAGAACAAGCATTTATTTAATGTTGTTTTAACTTGTCTCTCTCAATATTTCTGAATAGACAAATGGACACTTTTAGCCAAATTTAAGCTCAGTCTTGCCTCCAAAACATCTTACCCTCATGAGCAGACTGTCTCTCCACAGGACAACTGCATCTGAAGAATGGCCTGAGCTCTGGCTGGTGTGGTTCAATTGGTGGGGCTTTGTCCTGTGCAGTAAAAGGTAGCTGGTTGTATTCCCCATCAGGGTACACGCCCGGGTTGCGGGCTCGATCCCCAGTCGGGGGCGTGCAGGAGGCAGCCGATCAATGACTCTCTCATCATTGATGTTTCTCTCTCTCTCTCTCCCTCTCCCTTCCTCTCTCTGAAATCATTAAAGATATATATATATATATATATATATATATGTTAAAAGTATGTGATTAGAGAGTTGGAACTTTCAGTCTCATCTCCTTGACCTCTGGGGAGGGGAGAGGAAAGGAGCTGGAGATTGATTCCAACTGTCAATGGCCAATGGCTTAACCAATCATGCCTATGTAATGAAACTTCTGTTTAAAAAAAGAAAAGAAAAAAAAAAAGAACAGAATTTGGAGAGCTTCCTGGTTGGTAAACATGTGGAGATTTGGGGAGCGTGGCTCACTTGAAGAGGGCATAGAGGCTCTGTGCCCTTTCTCCACCCTTGCCCTATGCATCCCTTCCATCTGGCTGTTCCTGAGTTACATTCTTTTATAATAAACCAGTTGTCCAGTAAGAAAAATGTTGCTCTGAGTTCTGTGAGCTGCTCAAGAAAATTTATTGAATCTTAAGAGAGGATCTTTGGAACCTCCAATGTACAGATCGGTGACAACCTAGACGCAACTGGCATCTGAAGGGGGCGGGCGCGGGGGCGAGGGGCAGGGCAATCTCATAGGACTAAGCCCTTAACCTATGGAATCTGATGCTATCTCTGGGAAGATGGTGCCGGAATTGAGTTGAATTATAGGACACCCAGCTAGTGCCCAAGCACTGGGTAGTGTGAGGAAAGTCTTCACCTCCCTTCCCTACCACACACAAGTTGGAATTGGTCCCAGAACCTTTTAGAACTGTTAATACAAAGGCAATGGTCTCCCATGTGAGGTAGTGCCATGTGCTGAACGGGCATAGCCCTATTAAAGATGGGGCAGTGGCAATATTATTTTTATATAATTGACTAAACAATTATTCAGGGAATAATGATTGCAAGCTACTATGTTGAGGATAAATTGCCAGTTACAGCAGAAAGGGTTTCCTGTCCTTTTGGAGTTTAGTATCTAGTGAGAAAGGGAGAGAGACAGTAATCAAATAATCAGACAAATAAATGCATAGGAACCCAACGGTGATTTATTTTAAAAGCCAAGAAAGCATCTGACATATCTAATCTGGGCCATAAGGAAACAATTGTTGAAGTATAATGTGATGGATGAAGTAGACTTAACTATGTGAAAAGGGGTAGTAAAACATTTTCGACTGAGAACAGCCTGTGCAAAGGCCTTGTGGCAGGCAGAGGGATATGGAGCATGGTGCATTCAGTAATTCAAAAGAAGACTGTGTGACTGGCGTGTAGGGATTTTCAGAAGGCTGTTAGAAGATATTGCTGGAGAGGTATTCAGGGACCAGACCACGCCGGGCTTTGGAAACACGTTAATGATCTTAGACTTTATTCTAAGAGAAGCATAAGGAACCACTAAGAAGCCTAAGACACCTTTATAACTCTCATCACTGAAGGTAACACAAATTGCATAATACAACACAATTGTTTTAGTCAACTTGGCGGCCATAATAAAATACCAGAGACTGCGTGGCATAAGCAACACATTTATTTCTCACAGTTCTAGAAGCTGGAAGCCCAAGATCAAGGTGCTGGTGTGATCAGGCTCTGGCGAGAACCCTGTTCCAGGCTTGTAGACAGCTGCCTCCTCACACTGTCCTCGTGGTAGAGAGAGAGTGCTCCTATCTCCTCTTGTAAGGGCACTAATCCCATCAGGGGGGCCCCACTCTTGTGACCTCATCTAACCCTAATCACCTCCAAAGGCCTATCTCCAAATACCATTACATTGGGAGTGAGGGCTTCAACATATGAATGAAGGGGGGTTACGAATATTCAGTTCACAGTAGGAATATATTATTAAGAGTAAAGCCGTTGACCATCTGCTGATGCGGCCACGGGCCAGGCTACATCCGCACTTTCCAGATAAGGCAACTGATGTTCTTAGGCCGGGGCAGGCCGGAGTGAAGCCGCTGGGGAGGAGGGTCCCCCTCACAGGCTCATGCCGCAGCCCTGAGGGCCAACACCTTATTTTTGGCACACTGGGCACCTCACTTCCTTCGCCCTGTCTCAGACCTTTAAGGATCCTGTACTGGATTACTTCAGAGTTCATAAAAGATCAAATTAGGTCTTGAACAGAGGGCTGAGAGCTCTTGAAATCATTGTCTGTCCCACGAATTTTCTGAATTTCCAGATGAACACTCTGCTACCCTCCTCATTTGGGGGCTCCCATAAAAATGAAATTATTTGTGATGAAAGATTAAGTTAGGCTTCACAATTGTCAAGAGCTCGATTCAGCCGCAATGAATTCAGAGAATGAAAACTGGTAAAATGTAGGATTCGCCCCATGGAACAGGCTCTCTCAACATTATTCGGAAGATAAGAAAGAACGGGTGGAATATTTAAAAAGGAAACAGGTTTTTCCCATTAATGTTAAGCCAACAAAATGAAAAATTGAATCTTCTAGTTGCAATTAGATAAATGGATGTCAATCAGATAGGAAACTACTAAAGGAATTAGCCATGGGGTAGTCCTTAATCTGTTTGGCTTTTTTTGTGGGATGGTAGAAATGCAATCTGTTATCAGCACAGGTATGATTGAATTATTAATAATATTGTGCAAGGCCACCTAGAAACCAGAGCTTGGGGACTTTAAAATCTATTCTAATTGAAACAGAGAACCAGTGGACTGGAAAAGACCCTGACTCGTCTCAAGATGTGTCACAGCATGTGACACAGAGGACACGTGCGGTTTGCAGCACAGTGGCAGCTGCAAGCTGACCTTTTGGCAAATTTAATCTGCAAATGGGCTCCTGTTTAAGAGAGCTAATGCCTTCCATGATTAAGGGGGCTTCCTTCTCGATTTTGGAAAGCCTAGTTAAAAATATTTCATGACAGGGTATTATGCAGAATTGTCTAACTAACAGCAAGATTATGGATGCAAATAAATCAGGTTTTTTTAATGAAAGCCTTTACCGGCCTCTTAAGAGGATAGTAATGCACGCATAATTGTGAGGAAAATGCTCCCAGATTGTCAGGATAAGAGAAGGGTCACATTGTCATTCCTTGAAGGTTTGTTGAGGTTAGCATAAAAATCACAGAACACCCCAGAAGCTAACAAATCCACGAACTACTTCAACTGAATACTTAGTTACTCATTCCCTCTGGTTTTCATGGGGGTAGGACAACATATTCTGGGGGGATGAATGGGTTCCTCATGGGACCCTGAGTAAGTCACTTAATCTCTCAGTGTAAATTTTGATTGTGGGGACAGTTGATGGTCAGAAACAGCTGGGGTCACTGACCCTGCTTCTTTGTGTGACCTCCCACTGCCCCCTCCTGCCCCCAAGGGAACACCTCTCCCACTAGCACTTCTCTTGGACCATCTGCTTTTTCTTTGGCGAAGGTCTCTAGGAGCTGAACTGAAGGATCTTCAAGTAAATCTAGGAGGTTAAGAGCATGAGTTTCATGTTGGGGGGGAACCTGGAATTGAATCCCAGGTCTGGTACCTACTTAGTACGTGCCCCACTCTAGGTTATCAGCTTCTTCAACTACAACATGGGAACAATGAAATGACTCTTACAGGGCAGGGAGCTCTAGGCTCTCTTAGTTTGCAGAGTCCTTACTGCCTCAGTTGTTTCGCAGAGACCCTATGCCAAGAGGGGTAGCCAACAGTTCCTTTCTTATGTAGTTAGGTCCAAACAACTTAATACATATTTACAACCAATTTAGTAGAAAGTTGAAAAAAATAGCTATTGAGAGGAAAAAATATTTTAATTTAATGTTTAAGTAACTACACATACTTGTTCATGGGATCTGTGTCTCTGCTCAGCACTGCACGATTTCTTGAACCTTGGAATCAGACATACCCTTCCACATTCATTTTCCCATAGTACTTGGTTTTAATCACAGCAACCGCTGAAAATCATGGTTTTAGGGATCCTGTCATTTGATTTTCAAGGAGGAAATGTGGGAATGTATATAAAGAACTTGACTTTGGGCAAGTTCATAAAATGCTACCTGCTGCTGCTGTTCTGCTCCACAGATTTTCTCTAGGATCACATTTACAAGGAAGAGCAATGTGGGTTTTCCTCCTAGGAAATCAAATGCTGCCCACATCTGATGGCTCAGTTGGAACGCTTAAGCAAGTGCCACATGCTGTGGGGATGAAACGTGTCCTTGAGAACCTCACAGTGAGGTTGGGGAGATGGATAAACACAGACGAAGCCACAGTAAACAACTCGCAGCTGCTTTAGTATAAAGTAGTAGGATTTCAAAGGAGTAGAAAGGGGAAGAGGTGTGGAAGGAGGAAGGAACTGAGATGGACCTTGACAACCCAACAGCATTTAGAGAGGGCAGGGGGAGAGGGGCTCCCCCAAGGAAGGGACCTTGGCAAGCAGGAGTCTGGTGCTTTCCACACGACAGCCAGTGGGTTGGCGTCTGCAGGAGCGTTCAGACTCCCCTTGCCCTTAGCACCTCCTCCACCCTTGTGAAGAGCAGACAGCACATAGACCCTGCTGTAGACTTGACCCTTACGGAATGACATTAATTCCATGAACGTTCTTTGACTGTCTGCTACGTGAAAACGTCTGATAGGAATGTAAGCCAACCTTTGACAACACTAATGTGGAAAACATTCATTCTGACCTGGGTCCTGGAGGAGCTCTGGGGGAAAGCTGCTTGATCAGGGCCTTCAGAAAAGGCACGTAGATGGCTTAAAATACCAACGCATAGGCTACCAACTCGCTGGTACAAAAATACAGCTTCATCTCTCCGTTTTAACTTCCACTTCAGCTGATGGCACAAAACATAGTCTTACAAATTCATGGCAATCCTGTGGTTTTCAGATTTAAACTGGTCATTTAGGACTTTGGCATTCTATTTCACATACACCCAGCCCTCTTAAACCTTTCCTCTTTCTATCAAAAGGGCACCCCATGTTCCATCCTCTGTCTTCATGGGAATCAGCTGAGGAGCACCCCACCTTTTCAAGTCCTCCGCATAGGCCTCTGTCCTTGCAGCCCCCCTTCCAAGTATCACTCATTTGCCCCCACTCCAGACTTATCCCCAACAGGCATTAGGCATCTTGAGCACCCCAGGTGTTATTCTTTTTTTTCTTTTCTTTTTTTTTAAATTTTATTATTGTTTAAAATATTACAGATGTCCCTTTTTCTCCCCAATGACCTGTTCCACCCCATTCCTTCCCCTTCCCCAGTCCCTCTCCCCATCATTGTCCATGTCCTTGGGTTGTGTATATATGCACATAAATTCTTTGGTTACTCTCTCCCCCTCCACCCAGGTGTTATTCTTTTACCCTCTGCTCCATGTGTAACTCATCTTTACCCCCTCCAGGTGAAATTTACCTTGGCTAGTCTATCCCTATGGCTCTTTTTTTGATATGGATTATCTTTTTAATTTGAATCTGTTGTGTGAGGTATAATTGACATGGTAAAATATGCTAGTTTTAAATGCACAGCTCAGTAAGATTCAACAAGGTCAGATGGACTTGTAACCATCATCACAATTACTATAAAAAATAGTTCTGTCCAATAGAAATAGAATATAAACCACACAATGTAATTTAAAATTTTCCAATGGCCACATTTTTTTAAAAAAGTATAAGAAACAGGTAAAATTAATTTTCTTAATATATTTTATTTAACTTAATATATCCAAATATCATTGTGACATATAACCAATATGAAAATATGTTAATGAGGTATTTTTCATAACTTTCACATTAATTCTTTGAAATCCACTGTGTATTTTACACATACAGAATATTGCAATTCAGAATAAATTTTCATCAGAAACACTTGTTTTGTATTTAGATTTTATAAAATTCACAGTTGAAAAAGTCGACTAAAATGCCCAAGTTGATCATTGGGGGAAACAGGGAACATTTGTGATACTTTCAACAATAAAGATAAATTTTTTTAAAAATGCCCAAGTTGGCCCTGGCCTGTGTGGCTCAATTGATTGGGTATTGTCCATGCACCAAAAGGTCACTAGTTCAATTTCTGGCAGCCAATGGATGTTCTGCTCTCACATCAATGTTTTTCTCTTTCTCTCTCCCTCTCCCTTCCAATCTCTCTAAAAATCAATAAAAATCTTTTTTTAAATGCCCAAGTTGTTTCAAAGATACTTAAAGTTTTTCGTTACAACTTTTAATTTTATTTATATTTGATTTAACTTAAATTACTCACAATTAAAAATCCAGTCCGTCATATGTGCCATATGTCAAGTACTCAATAGCCATATGTGGCTAGGGGTACCATATTGGACAGCACAGAGAAAATTCCCATCACCCCCAAAGTTATCTTCTGCTCTTCTGAAATCACTCCCCTCCCACCACCATCTGGCACTAGCAACCAATGATCTGCTATTTGTCACTATAGTTGTGGCTTTTTCTAGAATGCCACACAAGTGGAATCACACATCTAATTGGCTTTCGTTTCTGACCACTTTCACTTACTACGTTGACTTTGAGACGTATCTGTGTTGCATTTATCAGTAGTTAGTTCCTTTAAATTGCTGGCTAGTATTACATTGTGTAGATGTTCAACAGCAGTCACTAGCTGGTAGACATTTGGGTTGTTTCCATTTGGGGCTGTTATGAATAAAGCTATTATGAACATTCAAATACAAGTATTTGTGTGGACACATGTTTTTCTTTCTCCCAAATAAATCTCTAGGAATGGATTGAATAGTGTGTGTTTAACTTCTTTGGAACCACCAAATAATTTCTAAAGTGCCATTCTGCATCCCTACTGGCTGCATGTGAGAGTTCCAGTTGTCCCAGGTCCTCACCAACATTCGATATAGTCTCCGCAATTCCAGTGGGTGTGCAATGCTTTTCTTTACTACTTTAATTTGCATTTCCCTAATCACTAATGATACTAAACAAGTTTTCATGTGCTTACTTGCCACTTGCATATTCCCTTTGGCAAGGTACTTTCAACTCTTTTGCCCCCATTTTTATCAAGTTGTCTTTATCATTAAGTTGTAAGGGTTGTTTTAAATAGGCCAGATACAAGTTCTTTATCAAATATGTTTCGTTGATATTTTCTTCCAGTCTTGGCTTGGCTGTGACTTTTTTTTTAATGTGTATTGATATTAATGTTTTTATCCGCTGCTGCTGATTGTGGTTCCACAGTGACCTCCAACCCAACGCCCATGCACTCACTCTTTTCGACTCCTGGGGCCTTGGGGCCCACCAGCTTGTGCTTAATGATTTCTGCTTTTCCCTCTGGGAGCTGTAGGGATTTCTGGCAGCCTCTTGCGCCCTATGTTGAGGTTGCAGGTCTCCCGGCAGATGTACCCCTCCAGTCTGCAGGAGCAGCTGTTACAACTGTCACTCAGGCACCGCAGTGGTTAGACGTCTCTAGGAAGGTTCCAGCCTCTCTGGACTATACTTTAGAACCTGAGGTACAAGTCCCACTGCCGTCTGTGAGATTTCCTACAATCTGTCTGAAACTTCTATCACTCACCTGCCTGTCCCAGGACTGGGCTTGATGAGCCTGTCAGAGGCTCAGGGGACATCCACGCTGGAGATCTGCCCGCTGGCCTCCCTGCTTCCTGCCGCGTGGCCAGGCCTTGGTCTCCTTTCACAACCTGCTCTTGTGCGGTCCACCTGCATTCCTCCCGCTGTTTCTTCCTTGTAGAATCAGAGCCAAACCTTCAATCTTCAGGCCTTGGTGCCCAGTACTTAGAGCCAAGCTTTTGATCTTCAAAAGCCCCTTCTATTCCCCGCTCTGGCATCGGCCTCTAAGATGAATATCACCGCTATACGCTATAGAGCTCTAGTTAAAAACTAAGAAACAAAGAATACAGAGCTTTGGTCCTTCTGTCTCTGCTCCATCCTGAGTTGAGTGCAGGGAGAACCACCTCTTCAGCCCGAATGCCAGGTGCCAGGAAAAAGAAGAGATGCCTCTTCATTCTACCAAATATCATCCCCCTGCAGGGGGCTCTCAGTAGGTAGAGAAGTCTCTAGGAGGACAGTCCCCGCAGCGACAAGAATATCCCTAATGACTCAGAGGCGGGAAAGCCAGGGCGCATTTGGAAAAATGGCAATAAAATATGATTCTTACGTTGATGGCGATACTGGCAGAATCTACCATTGCTGTGGGTGTGCCACGTGCCACCTGGGGCTCAAGCCTTTGGCTTCATTGCCCTGTAAGGTTGGTCATTACCATCCCCAGTTTTGCTCTGGAGGAAACGGAGGATTCTAATGCAACTTTAACTTCCCTGAGCTCAAAAGTTATTAGCATCTCCAGGATGGACACTCCAGGCCAATCTGATTTTAAAGCATGTATTTTTTTTTCCATTTATCTTTATTGTTGAAAGTATTACAGATGTCCACCTTATATCCCCATTGACCCCTTCCACCCCGCACCTCCCTGCCAGGCCTTCCCCACACTATTGTCTGTGTCCACGGGTTATGCATATAAGCATATAAATTCTTTGGTTAATCTCTCCCCACCCACCCCACTTTCCCTCTGATATCTGTCAGTCTGTTTAAAACACATGTTCTTAAGCATTGGGCCAGTGGTTCTCAAACTATTTGAGGACCCCTTGACAACCTTAACAATTATTGAGGACCCCAAAGAGCTTTAATTTATGTAGATAATATTGATTTATATTTACTTTATTAGACATTAAAACTGAGGGATTTTAGAAATATTTATTAATTCATTTTAAAGTAACAATAATAAATCCATTCCATATTAACAATAACACACTTTTATGGAAAAATTACTATAATTTTCCAGAATAAGGAGAGTGGTAATGCTTTATATTTTTTGTATATCTCTCTAATGTCTGGCTTAATAGAACACAGCTGCGTTCAGTCTGTACCGACATCACACGCTGCGTAGCCTCTGGAAAACACCACTGTGCACTCATGAGAGAAAGAATAAAAATGGCAAATACAGTCATAGGATGATGAAGCCCGTTTTGATCTGTGGATCCCCTAAAGGGGCTTCAGGGATCCCTAGGGGCACCCAGACCACAGTTTGAGAATTGCTGCATTAGGATAGCTGCAAACACCTTGATTCCAGTGTAGTAAAAATCTATTATGTAGACAGAGGAGGCGGGCTATGGACTGGGAAGTGTAGAGTAGGACCAGATCGTGCGAGGGTGATTCCTAGGTTAAGGACTTTGCATGTTGTTCTGAAAGCACTGAGAAACTGTTGATGGCTTTCAACTTGATCAGAGCTTTGGGGGCGGGATTTGTCTGTTAATAAAATGGCAGGATGGATTGCAAAGAGCAGAGAAATGGCAACCAGTAAGAACCCTGGAAAGAGGCAGTATGCTATAGTGTATCTGGAGACCTCTTAGGATTTAGTGAAAAATAAATGTGTTCATGTATATAAAATGCAGAGACCAAAGTCTTCTCCATGGTAAGGGCTGTTAGAATTTGTACTAGTTGCTGTTGTAACAATAGTGCTGTAGCTATTATTATTCATACTAAATGAGCAGTAATGAAAGCCAGAACTTGTCAGAATTGGAGACATTTTTCAATAAAGTTCATAGGATGCTGTTGCTGATTAGACGTGGGGGGGAGGAAATTGAAAATGTTAAGATACTGTTCTTTTACTATTTGACTAACATAGGGACCCAGGAAGTATTTTGACAAAGAATTGATTCTCAATAAGTATTTGAAAGGGAAGGAGAGGGGACAGATGGACCCTTTGGGGACAAGGAAGGTGATATCTGAGTCTGTTTGGCTTGGAGATGCCCATAGAACACACACATGATGAGGTCCTTAAGTACGTAGAACACAAGACCATAATCAAGTCATGTCCCTCCTGTGCTTTATGTTCTCCAGAGGTTTTTCATCACACCCTGGATTTTATTTTAATTTTTCCCAATAGCCTACAGGCCTTGTACATTATGGTTCTAACGGCCTTTCCAATTACATCTTGGGCTGCCCTCCCTTCCCATTGCTTTGGCTCAATATTTTAGTTCCTTGGACCCCCAAGCTGTTTCTCACCTTGGGGTATTTGCACTTCTCTTCCCTTTCTTGTGATGCACCACCCATCGCACCAGCCCTTCAGAGGGCTGGATCTTTTGAATCAGCTGAAAAGTCACCTCCTTGAAAGCCCTCCCCTGGTCACCCGTCCAAGTGAGCCCCGCCCCTTGCATTCTTGTCTCTCACCACATCCTGGTCATTACCCTCACAGACAGGACATTTCACGAGGACAGAGACTTTATGTTTCATTCATCATTGTTGACATAGTGCCTAGGGAAGGTCCTCAGGCATAATGCATATTTGTTTCATGAGCAGATAAATGGGACCCAGAAGACAGGTTGAAACAGAAAGAGGCGAATCTTTGCTTTGGTCTGAGTTTGTTTGTACTGATATTTTAAGTTTGCACCAATAGGCCCGCTATCTTTCATGGGAACCTCTTCAAAATTGTATGAGTCTCAATTTATGAAATCTCTTCAATTATATTTACTCATGTTGTCAACGGGAACACACTAACCTCTGGGAGTTGCCAAGTGAGCAACAATGACAATGCTCCTTTACAAAGGGCAACAGCCTCGAGTCCCAGTAAAAGGCGCCTCTACCTGCCCCCACTCTGCAGCCCTCTTCACCCTGTCCGCTAGTCCGCCTCTGTGTGGCCAAAGCACCAGTGATCCATTCTAGAAAAAGAATAGCAGGTGATTCGGGTACCTTTCCTGATTCTGCCACTTAATCATTGGGTGGACCTATTAGCAGACCTCATTGGTGAATGGTGAAAAGAATACATTGCTTAAAGAAATGTTGACATTTCCGGTAAAGTATCTAGCAAGAGAACGGCAAAGTTCAATAAATTTTAGGTTCCCCAGCCGTTCAGTCACTTAATTGATAGCACAGATTTCTTATTTGAAAATCACACTCTCTTGGAAATTTGAAGCTGTTACTTGATTGTGTTTTAGGGACCGATGTTTCTGAAGAGAAAATTCCAATGATAGTCTGAAAGTCATTGCCATATAGATGGGCTGTTTTCTTCCAGAAAACTTTTAGGACCTTCCTTTTATCCGTGGTGTTCTGAAAATTAGCAATAATTATGTAGTTGGGGTCTTTTTAAAGTAATTAATATAGGGGGCCTTTCAATCTTGAAGATTTATGTTTTTCAGTTGGGGAAAATTCTCTTCAAGTATTTCTTTAATAATGTCTTTTCTTTTGGTTTCCAGATCAAAGGGGAGCTTTCTAGTATTTCTATTAACTGGCTGTTGGACTTATAGGATAATTTCTTAAGTTTAGTATCTCTGATATTTTACCTTTTTGTCCTACTTTTTGTCTCCAGCTTTACTGAGGTATGATTGACATAAAAATTTTATGTTTTTAAGGTGTTTCAATATGATGATTTTATATAAGTATACATTGTGAAATGATTACCACAATCAAACTAATTATCAAACTAATTAACATATCCATCACCTCACATAATTACTTCATGTGTTTTGTGAGAATACTTAAGGTCTACTCTTTTAGCAAATGTCAAGTATACAATAATAATTATTAACTACTGTAGCCACCATGCTGTACAATAGGTCTCCAGAACGTATCTTTTTTTAAAATTTATCTTTATTGTTGAAAGTATTACAGATGTCCCTTTTTTCCCCATTGAGCCCCTCCACGCTGCACCACCCCCTTAATAATTTATATGCATATATGCATAACCCATGGACACAGAAAATAGTGTGGTAAAGACACATTTATCTTTAACTGAAAATTTTTACCGTTTGAACAATTTCTCTCCTTCTCTCCCAGTTTCTGGTAACCACTATTCTATTCTATGTTTCTATGAGTTTGACTTTTTATAAAAAAAATTCTTTTGTGAGCTCCTGCAGTATTTATCTTTCTGTGTCTGGCTTATTTTACTTAGAATTTCTTCTAGGTTCATCCATGTTGTTGCAAATGGCAGGATTTCCTTCTTTTGTAAGGTTGAACTATATTCTATTGTATATGTACATAAAAAAACATATCTTCTTTACCCATTTATTCATCGACAGACACGAAGTTGTTTCCATATCTTGACTACCATGAATAATGCTGTAAGGAACATGGGAGTGCAAATATCTCTTGGAGATAGCGATTTTATTTCCTTTGGATATATACCCAGAAGTGGAATTGGTGGATAATATAGTAGTAGTATTTTTAATTTTGTAAGGAACATTCATACTGTTTTCCATAATGACTGTACCGATTTACATTACCACCAACAGTGTACGGGGTTCCTTCACATCCTCGCCAGTACTTGAATCTTTGGACATTTCGCTAATAGTCGTCCTAACATGTATGAGGTGATATGTCACTGTGGTTTGGTTTGCATCTCCCCACTGATTAGTGATGCTGATATGTTCACATACCTGCGGGTTGTTTGTATATCCGCTTTAGAAAAATGTCTGAGTCCTTTGCTCAGTTTTAATGGAACTCTCTGTGACTTCGCTGTTGAGTGGTAGGAGTCCCTTATATATTTTGGATATTACTCCCTTATCAGATATATTGTTTGCAAATATTGCCTCCCCCTTCATATGTCACCTTTTCCATTTGCTAGGCAGAAACTTTTTAGCTTTACATAGTTCCACTTGTTTATTTTTGTTTTTGTTGCCTGTACTTTTGTGTCATATCAAAAAAAATCATTGTCAATTTCAATGTTAAAGAGCTTTTCCTCTGACATTTTCTTCTAGGAGTTCTATAGTTTCAGGTCTGATGTTTAGGTCTTTATCCATTTTGAGTTCATTTTTGTATAAAGTATAAGATAAGGGTCCAATTTCATTCTGTTGCATGTGGACATTCAGTTTTCCAAATATTATTTATTGAAAAGAGTATCATTTCCCCATTGCGTATTCTTGACACCTTTGTCAAAAATCAGTTGGCCATAAATGCATGGGTTTATTTCTGGGTTCTCTATTGTGTTTCACTGATCCATTTCCTAGAATATCTCTTAACCTTCTAATGATTTGATAGCAAATTAGCCACATTTTTTAATCCCATGAGATTTTCTAATTCTCTTCTCTTTTTTTATAGCTCTGGTTCCTGATTTGTAGATGAATCCTTCTTCAAATATTTCTGCATGTGCTAATTAGAATTTATTTATTTGTGTCTTTAACATTATATCTGTCCCCCAGTATGTTTTGGTTTGTCCTGATTTTTTTTTTAACATTGTAGATCTTAGTCATCTAGCCGGTCTTACTTTGCCCGGCCTTATGTGAGAATGCATCACTAGAACAGTCCAATAAATATCAATAGGGCTTACCACGGGCGGCTCTCATAGTAGCATGAACAGGCAGGAAGACAGTTTTGCATTTTGGAATCTTTAATGTCAGCATGCCGGGCCCTTCACTTGGGAGACCCAGCTTCCACCCTCAACACCTTGCTCTCCCCCAGACTATATGATGTTTTTGCAAAGGGAAGAACCTCCTACTGCCTACTTCCAGGGTGGGGTGGGGAGAGGAGTTAAGCAGTGGGGACGATATTCCTCCCTATGGATTTAATTCTAGCAGCTGAGTCCTGAACCTCTCCAGCTGTCTGCAGGTACCTGAGCGCTGTCTTTGGCCGTGTCATCTCCCCCCTTCATCCGTCATCATAGTCCATCTCCTTTTCTTCCAGAAACACATGAAATCCATAGTCCACATAATGGCTGCCCTCACATTCTCTTCGTTGCTGTGAGGTTCCATCTGCTTTGCTCTTTTGTCATCCTTTTAAAGAGATCTTGGGGAAAAAGAGATGAAAAATGTATATTCAGTTCCCTATTACCCTTAATTTTCTTTTTCTGCTTGTCCTAAATCAAGGAGGACCATTACCTTCTTAAGAGGCAAAGCCAGCCTCTCTTAGTAGGTCTACTTCTAAGTCCTGGGAACTTGTTTTAAAGTAGAGAAGCGATCTTCTTTGACAGGTGAGCCCCTGCTTTCCCCCAGTTACACCAAGTTTCTCTACTTTGAGGTATTGACAGTTCCCTCTTATGCCTTTAAATCTTGGAATATTCAGTTTTATTTGATGTGTAGGTGTATAATGTTCTGAATAATAGACAAGTGAATCACCAAAAAAAACACAGAAATGGACTTTAGAAAATTTTTCAACAAAAAAAGTCCAAGGATTTCTTTATAGTTTCATAAGTTCTCACCATCACAGGACACTCTAGACTGAACAAACTTTTTTTTTTTCCAATCCTCACCCGAGGATATTTTTTCCATTGCTTTTTGGAGAGAGAGAGAGAAACATCGATGTGAGAGAGACACATCGATTGGCTGCCTCCTGCATGGCCCCTATTTGGGGCCAGGGATGGAGCCTGCAACTGAGGTACGTGCCCTTGGGCAGAATCGAACCCGGGACCCTTCAGTCCGTAGGCCGACGCTCTAACCACTGAGCAAAACTGGCTAGGGCTGGACAAACTTTTTGAGAGAAAAATCATTCGATGACTGTTTAGGTATTTTTCGAAGCATGATGGGAATTATAGCTCTGTTCTTTTGATAAATATTTAGTATGTACTTCCTGGGTAAAGGACCTTGAACAGAACTTTCTGTGGGAAAAGTAAATGGACTAGCTGATCAAGAGTCAAGTAAAATTGGGTTCATACCCAGACCTGCTCATTCTAAGATAGTTAGCGTCTCTGAGTCTCGGTTGCCTCAGTGATAAGTGGTACTAATAATCCTTCCCTTATGGGGTAATCATGAGAGAGAGAAGTAATTTGTAAATAAATAAAGAAGCACAATGCCTGGCAGTCGGTAATTGCCCATCAAGTGGTAGCTGATTTGATTATGAGGTAAACAGCCTTTATAATGAGTTTACCTACCCTACTCTTAAAAATACGGGGGAAAGCACTTCTCCCCAGATACAGCAAAGGCTGTGTCGCTCCACAGGGCCTAGACTTCACTCTCCTTAATGTCCCAGTCCCCCGCCTTTGTTAAGCTCACTCTCCTCTGCTCAGCCCCGAGAGTACACTGAGCCAGGCCATCGCCCAGTCAATACCGTTTAGCCCAATGAATTGACAGGCAGTAATGACTCCTCGGGATTGTTTGTTTTGCCATTTTAATAATTACTTATTGAAGAATCACTGACTAATCTATGACATGACAGGCTTCGGCGTCTCCCAATTATGTGCACATTGTGGAATTCATGAGTTAGAGCTGTTGCTCTTTTCTGGGGCAGAGATGGAGCCTGCAGCTCCTAAGCTGCCTGATACAGTGGGTCCAGAAGCCAGGCAGAGGTGGGAGTCTTTTGAGAACATTCACGCTGGTTCCCAGGGAGGCTATCAGCATATTACAGGGTGGTGTGGAAATATGCAGATGTTGCCAAATATGTAGGAATGAATTTATATAATACCTGCTTATAAACGGGAAAGTATCCGTTTTGGTCTTTAATTTAACAATGATTAGCTATTGAGCCCTACAACATACACAGTGCTGCAATCACCCAACAAGCTGCTGATGAGACACTGAGTTTTTCATTCATGCATCCGTTTCACCAGCTTTTATTGTGTGTCAGGCGCTGTATTGGACCCTGGTGATGTGAAACTTCCCTTTGTTCGGCATCTCCACACTGTAGACACTTGGCCACTCTTCAGTCACTTAGGAGCCATCTCTGTTATGAGATTGATTGTCACCGTATCACAGTGCTTGCGTTCAAGTAACCCTTCCTTTACTTCATAAGGGCCCCAAAGTGCAAAAGTAGCGATGCTGGCGATTCAGTTATGCCAAAGAGAAGCCATAAAATGCTTTCTTTAAGTGAAAAGGTCTGTGTGTGTAGAAAAATCATAGTATAGGTAGGGTCCAGTACTATCCACAGTTCAGGCATCCACTGAGGGCGGGTCTCGGAATGTATCCCCTCCAGATAAAGGACGTTACTGTACCAAGGTCCAGAGGCGAAGGGATGCTTGGCGAGGGAAACCTTGAGAGGTTCATTGAGGCCTCTGGTGTAGACTGTGAAGCCCTGAATTCAGCATTGACCTCTGCAACCAAGCTCTAAGTTCCTTACCGGTACCTAAAAAGGCTACTGCTAGGCACATAGTAGGCAGGTAGTAGATGTTTGATGCTGGAAACTGTTCATGTCAGTAGGCACATAATAAAGGCATATATTCATTCAACATCGATTGAAACCATGGCTTTGAGTTAGCTAAAAAAAAATAAAAAAATAAGTAGGGAATAGGAAAAGACACAGATCTGCCCAAACAATTCAAGAATGAAAGCTGGAAAGGTAAATAAATCGGCGTCCGTGTGAACAGCAGCAGAGCACGTGATAATCCAGTATGCAGCCCCCGTGCCAACAGTTCACGCGGATTGCGTGGGTGTTACACATGCAATCAGTGTTCAAACATTTTATAGACGTGAACTCATTTAATGTTTACAACGACCCTAGGAAGTAGATACTGTTATTAGCAGAATATTGCAAATGAAATGGAAGCACAGAGTGATTTTAAAAGTTGCCTGACACACTGCTAGGAAATATCACAGGCAAGATTTGAACTCAAGCAGCCTGGCTCTCAAGAGTCAGGCCTTCAGCCATTTGCCTTGCACACTTCGCTGACCCGTCTTCGACAGGCAGCTTGCACCTGGCCTCGCGTCGTTAAGTGCTATAGATGAGATAGCTATTATTCGTCTCCATATCAGAATACGCATGGGAGGTGAGGGCGCTGTAACTCTAAAGCTGCGTTCAGTTGGGACCTTTCTTTGGTCCCAGGTCTTCCCCCACGGGTTTCCTTTTCTGTCCATGAATTAGACACAGTGAGTCAGCATCTGGAGACAGGAAGCACTCTAAACTATGTTTGTTTGTTTGTTTGTTTGTTTGTTCTGAGAAGAGAGTCCTAAACCTCTGTCAAATTCTCAAAAGGGTCTGTGGTCCTAAAATGTTAAAATCACTCCTCAGGTAGTGTGCTAATTTTCCGAAGTAATTTCATAAACTTGGGTTACAATACTTTGTTCACCCTTGTAACGCTGTTCAGGTGCCAAATGGAAATTACAGAGGTCTCTATTTGCGGGATGTTTAATATAACTATTTCACTCTGCCTTTGTTCTACCAATATTTATTGAGTTTTAAAACATATACAGCCTTGCTTACAAGTTCAAGGTCCATATAGCTCTTAAATTCTGGCTTCTGTAGCCTATCTCACTAGTATAGTAACCGCCAGGGTGGCAACCTTGCCTGCATAGTACCTTGAACTTGTCAAAATGTTTTTCCATGTAATGGGCCTAGTTTACTATATGATATGTTCTGCAGCTTCCAAAGGTGCCTGTACTTAGGAGCTTCCCTCCAAAGAAGGAGATAGCGGCAGAGAAGGCATGCTTTATGCTGATTCTCAGTGATCGCAAGGCCTCCTCCCCAGACCCCCGTAGCTGCCGGGCAGAAGGATTGATGCAGCCACTCCTGCACTCCACTCGCCCTGGGCCACTCAGTGCAAAAGAACGGAGATGAGGGAGAGGAGAGGAGCTCTGCTACCTCTGTTTTGTCTAGGGCTGGCCCCCATAACTTTTGAAAGTGGTCATTTCTCCCCTTGATAACTTAAAATACAGGAGAGTTAAGCCAACTTAATTATCCCATAGCTTTCTATTTACCCTCTTAAGAAAAAGTGAGCTGGGCATTTCTTTTCTCTAGGCTTCATTTTCCTCATCAGCAAAATGATAGGCTAGACCTAATGAGATATAGATGATATATATATATATATATATATTTTTTTTAAATCCTCCCCCAAGGACATGCTTACAGAGAGGAGGGGTGGGGGGTGGGGGGGAGACATCAATGTGAGAGAAAAACAGACCTGTTGCCTTCTGTATGTGACCCGACCAGGGATCAACCCAGCAACTTAGGAATGTGCCCTGACTGGGAATTGAACTCACAAACTTTCCGGTGCACAGGACGATGCTCGACCATCTGAGCCACTCCAGCTGGGCAAGACCTAATTATCTTTAAGCCAGCTTTTAATGTGAACCTTGCTGGGTGTGTGTTTATTATCACCGAGAGTCATCCAAACTGCAAAGTTGAAAGGAAGTGTTCCCAAGACTGTCCTCACTTCTGACATCAACTATAAATCTTGGGGCTTCCAATACTACCCTTGATTTCAGTAACGCTCTAGGACACACAGAACTCACAGAAAGCTATTATGCGCATGGTTAGTTTATTACAGGGAAAGAGTAGAGATTTAAGCCAGCCAGAGGCAGAGAAGCAGGGGACAGAGCCTGGGAGGCTCAGAAACTTGGTTTCCATTGTCCTCTGAACACCTCACCCTCCTGGCACTGATGTGACAGCAGGCGTGAGTATGGCTAACCAGGGGAGCTTACCTGAGCCTGGGGCTTAGAGTTTTTATCAGAGTTCATGACGTAGGCGTGACTGATTGAACTTGGTCTCCAGGTCAACTGACGCTTCCCAATATGTGCTATAAGCAAGCACATATTGAGTCTTTCTTTTTTTTTTTTCTTCTTTTTTTTTTTTTATTTTATATATCTTTATTGATATATAAAGGCCCCACTGTGATTCACGTGGTCTTTCTGGTGTGGGCAGCCCCCGCTCTAAACAAAGACAGTGCTTTCAGACATGACCTGGATCCCCTCCCAGACGCCTAGGCCAAAGACCAGACCCCATCTTGGGCAAGGCCAACGGATGACCAAGCAGCATAGGCTTAGCTGTTCATTATTAAGCAAGCACATATTGAGTCTTTCTTTTTTTTTTTTTCTTCTTTTTTTTTATTTTATATATCTTTATTGATTTCAGAGAGAGGAAAGGAGATGGAGAGAGAGATATAGAAACATCAATGATGAGAGTCATTGATCGGCTGCAGCCCGCAACCCGGGCATGTGCCCTGACCGGGAATTGAACCCCAATCGCCTGGATCCTAGGTCGACTCTCAACCGCTGAGCTACGCCCTGCTGGGCTGAGTCTTTCTTTCTTTCAAAAGGTACATTAGAGTAACCAATATGTGCCAGGCACTGTCCTAGGTACCAGGTGTAGAGCAGGGAACAAAAACACTCCCATCTCCCTGAAAATTCTATTCTGCTGGCGTAATAACAAAAACCAAGTAACTATATACTTACCTACCGTCAGGTAGCAGTGCAGGGGTGGGGAGCGGTGAGGAAGCAGTGCTAGTGTGTTTTACACAGAGTGGGCAGGAAGGCACCTCAGAAAAGTCGAGAGTGGAGCAGACACCAGAATGAGGTGAAGTGCTGAGCTCTTCTGCTGTCTCAGGGGAGGGAACAGCACATGCAAAGGTCCTGGGGTGTCTGGCAAACAATAAGGATGCCACCGTGTCTGTGTGCGGGTGAGAGGAGGCGGCTGAGACAAGAGTTTGGGATGCTACAGGTTAGAAGTGAAAATAAAATAAGGCCAGAACTATAGCTGGAGCCTTGTCTTTCCAGAGCTTTAAGAAAGTTTTACTCTGAGTGAGTAGGAAGCCAACAAAGGGCTTTGAGCAGAAAAGTGACAGGGAGTGATTTGCATTTAAAAGGACCATTCTGCCTGCTGGCACAGAAACCATTCCGTGGGGGGGTGACCGAGCCATCGGATGACCACCTTGGTGAGCTGCGACGATGGCTGGAGCGCGGTGGGTGGAAGCAGCAGAGTGGCTGGGTGCTGGGTGTATTTTGAGGCTGGAGATGGCAGGGTGTGCCGGCGGCCTGGAGGGATGCGGAGGGTGGGAGGAAAGGAGGAACGGGAAGGTGGGCAGCGATGGGCCTGAGACCCCTTGTTAGGTGCCCGGGGCAGGGTGAGGCCTGGAGGCCAGGAGAGGGCCTTGCGTGCCCTCAAGTGCGGGCTTGGCCATCCAGCCAGGAGCCTGGGCGAGGGCACCTTGGGTGGGGCTGTGGGTAGCAAAGCCCGAGACCTGTGACCGCCGGCTGGCTTGTGCACTCAGAGGTCGAAACAGTGAGGAAAAGCCAGCCAGCGAGCCTGAGAAGCTTGTGCCGAGGTGGCAGGAGACCCGGAGAGAGCGCCGGGGACTGAGCGAAGGAAGCGGGCCAGGCGCGAGTGCCCCCGCACCCACAGCGCCCGCGCCGGAGGCAGAGGGCGCCAAGTTCAGGGCCCCCACCAGCTCCTCCACTGACCACATGCCCACAGTCTTCTCCTTAGCCCATCGAAAAGACTGTAGGAGTTCTCGGCCAGATTTCTAGGGCTACACCCTCAAATCTCTCCACCTTTAGTGGCCACAGTAGAGCCCAGATGCCCAGCCGCTGGCCCGTTAGGGTGGCGACTGGGACAGTGGCTGAATTACACCTTTCCTGCTCTGTATTATCACACAGTGTCACCTCAGCCCTTTGAGGATTCTGATTTTCCTTTTTTATTAACTCAGCTTACCAGTTTTGGGGTAAAATGCAGATTGAATTCAAATTTCCTATTATATGTGATGTGTGTGTGTGTGTGTGTGTGTGTGTCCGTAGGTCTATATATATTTTCACATTCACTTTGTATTTAAATAGTAACGAGGTTCATCAGATTAATGTTTCTTAGTCTGGTTGAAGCATTACAGTCTAGTCCAAGTCCTTACTGGATGGAAATGTCTCTTTGAAAGAATTGGGTAAAACTCATTTTATGAATGAAATAACCCATTTGGAATAGTTCCTCTCTGCTGTAGTTATTAAGACACTATCGTTGTTACTGTGCTCTAGAAATGTGGTTAGATTTGAGAGATGCTAAAGCTTAAAATGCATACCAGATTTCAAAGACTTGCCCTGAAAAAAGAATGCAACTATATCATTAATAATTCTATATTGATTATATATTGAAATTATAATATTTGGGATATACTGGGTTAAATAAAATATTTTTACTTTCAAAATTTTTAAAATATTTTTTAATTATTAAAAGTAATTCCATCTGTTTTTCTTTCATTTGTTAACATGGCAAATTGAAAAATGGACAATTAATGTGTGACTTATGTTGTACTTCTATTGGACAGAGCTATTCTATGAGTTCAATAGCATGTACATTTATATTAGTGTCTCTCAATTTCCTGATGTGAAGCAAATGACATTTGATCTTTTCAATACAGGTTTCATCCTAAAAAGTGTATCATGACATTTAAAAAAACTGTAATAATTTCTTACTACAAAAATGATATATTCTAAATTTTCTTTGACAAAAATATGAACAAAAAAATACACATAACCACTTTGAAGTATTTTTATATATTCCTTTTGGCATGCACATTTTTTTAAAACCAAAAAGTGGGCCAATCATTATATATTGTTTTATGACTTTTAAACAGCATAACGTGAACATCTATCCTTGTCATTAAATATCCTTAAATTTTCTCTGCACTAATATACCTGAAGGATATATTATATTCCCAGCAGTGGCTTATGATAGCGGTGACTGTTTTTTTATAAATTACAGTTTACATTCTATATTATTTTGTACTAGTCTTAGGTGTACAGCATAGTGGTCAGACAGTCACATACTTTACAAAGTGCTCCCCCTGACATTTCCAGTACCCACCGGGCACCATACATAGTTATTACAGTATTATTGACTATATTCCCTATGCTGTACTTTATATCCCCATGACTATTTAGTAACTGCCAATCTGTACTTCTTAATCCCTTCACCTTTTTCACCCAGCCCCCAAGCTCCCTACCCTCTGGCAACCATCAGTCTGTTTTCTGTATCTATGAGTCTGTTTCCATTTTGTCTGTTTGTTTATTTTGTTCTTTAGATTCCACATATAAATGAAATCATGCAGTATTTGTCTTTCTCTGACTGAATTCTTTCACTTAGCATAATACCCTCTAGGTCCATCCATGTTGTTGCAAATGGTAAGATTTCATTCTTTTTTGGGGCCTAGTAATATTCCATTGTATACATGTACCACAGCTTCTTTACTCACTTGTCAATTGATGGGCACTTGGGTTGTTTCCATATCTTGGCTATTGTAAACATGATAGCGGTGTTTTTTTAAATCTTTAATACCAGCTTTATTGAGATACCATAGCATAAAAAGTCATTTTTATAGTATACAGGTCATTCTTTTATAGCATATATTCAAGATTGTGCAACTATTGCCCTTATCTAACTTTGGAACATTCTCATCACTCCACAAAAAAATCCCAAACTCATTAGCAGTCACTCCCATCCCTCCCACCCCAGCCCCTGGCACCTGCTAATCTGCTTTGTGTCCCTATGGGTTTGTCCATTCTGAACATTTCAGATGAATGGAATCATATAGTATGCAGTCTTTTATGACTGGTTTCTTTCATTTAGTATAATGATTTCAAGGTTCATCCATGTGGTAGCATGTATCAGTACTTCATTCCCTTTTATAGTTGAATAATATGTGATTTTACAGTAATATGACATGATATACACTGGATATATCATTTGGTTCATTGTATATCATATACAATGGATATATCACATTTTGTTTATCCGTTTGTCTGATGATGGATATTTTTGTTGTTTCCACTTTAGGGCTATTGTTAATAATGCTGCTATAAATATTTGTGCACAAACTTTGGTATGAATATGTGTTTTCAGTTCTCTTGGGTATAGCCCTAGAAGTGAAATTGCTGAGTCATATGGTAACTCTGTTTAGCATCTTGAGAAACTGCCAAACAATTTGTGGCTCGAGCAGCAATCCCACAAGCAGTGCGTGAGGTTCCAGTTCTGCCACATCCTCGCCAACACAATAGCAGTGATTGTCAACTGAGAGGGTATTCATTCCTGAGAGGGACAAATCAGAACCTAGTGGTGGGTGGTTTGGAAAAGACCTCCAAAGATCCTGTTGTGATCTCAGCAGACACACACACCACAAACACAGAGCCAGGCTCCTATTTGGTTGCCTTTGAGTGTATCATTTATTTCTATTAGCCTTAGTAACATGTAGGTAGTAACAGTGCTTACCTTATAAGGGCTGTTGTTAGAATTAAATGAGATAATGCTAATTAAAACCCTTTACAAAGTGCCTAGTGCATAACAGATGCTCAACAAGTGTTAGCTACTAATATTATATCAAAGGCTCAATAATTTTCTATGATATGAACACACCACAATTTACCTAGGCAATTCTATTGTTGGACATTTGGGCTTGTTTTCAGTTTTTCATGATCATTAATAATGCTCTGAGAAATAGCCTTATGGCTATATTTTTGCCCACATCCATGATTGTTTTCCTTGAAACACTGTAAAGTGAACTCTGTAAAGTGTTATTGTTTGGTGCATTTTAAGGAAATTGGAAAGTCATTTTCGAAAAATATTTCTGTTTAAATTACGCTGAAATTTTTTTAACAAATATATCTTTATTGATTTCAGAGAGAGGAAGGGAGAGGGAGGGAGAGAGAGAAACATCAATGATGAGAGAGTCATTGATCGGCTGCCTCCTGCACGCCCCGACTGGGGATGGAGCCATGTGCCCTGACTGGGACTCGAACTGCCATGCTCAACCACTGAGCCGTGCCAGCCGGCCTATACTGAAATTTTACTTTGGGAAATGTAATCAGGTACTAGACAGTATTGTTAACCTTTAAAAGACGGCATTTAAAAGACAGCATCATACAAACTCCATATATTTTCCAGGATCGATTGTACAAATAATGGTTTCTTTCCTTTTGCCTGTAAAAAAAACCGTGTATGCTTAGGTTTCTGAGTATTTAAACTGGTTTTGTAAATCTTCATCTTGTCCCTGACAAACATATTGCAAATTAAGACTATCTAGGGCAGGGCAGCCTACATTTAATTCCAAAACCACTGAATGAGGAAAGGTACAAGAGGATATTTTCTCTCAGGCACTCTGATCTGGACGCTGGGATTTCTGTCCCTTCTGTCCCATTGCATCAATATTCTAAGTGGACAAGTAAAAGAGCTGTCCATGAAATCAGGCACACTGGACGGTTTTGTCTTGCATTTGGGTAAATCGAGGGCAAAGTAAGGGGGACCGTGAAGCTTGGAGAGGGGTTCATCGGGAGAGGGCATAGACCTGACGTTCCTCACGTCGTGGGGCCCAGGGGCCTTTCAGGAGCGATTTCTCCCAGGCCCACCTGGCAGTTTCACATCCGGCCTGGAGGGGGTCAAACAAGGGCATCCGCCTTCCTCTGATGGATATGGGAAAGCTTCACGGTAAAGGTAGGATTTTAAGAATTATTTCACATGATGGCTGAAGTCTGGTTGGACGATGGAATGCTCTGGAATTTGGGAGACTCAAGTGTCACGAACATGGAAGGAACTCTACAGATAACAGGGATGAGCAGGAAAATATATCGGCAGGTAATGTGTTTCCATTGGTGTGCTGGGAAGCGTCTAACAAGCAGCCCTCACTTGAAAAAGTCCTGACTTAAATAGGTTTTTTATCTCCGTGCTAGAGCTGTGCCGCTGCGGCAGATCGCGGGTTTGAAGCTGGCAACGTGAGTCCCTCCAGGCGGAGCAGGACTGAGATGCGCGCAGCGCTGTTAGGCTGGCTCTCGGTGGCCAGCGCCGAGCAGCGCCCGCACGCTGTGCGTTTCCAGAAGGTGCTCTACTTGGATAATTGAGGGAACATTTTCTACGTGAAATCCGTAAGAGTCCAGAGTCTCAAATTTATACAATATCTTTTTTTAATTTGTTATTCTCATCACATCATTTTAATTTGCAGTAGAAAGTGCATCCTTAAGTGCAGACATTATTATCATGAATTAACATTAGTTGGGCATACATACTCTACTACGTTTTCAAGTTACACCCTAGTTGTAAACTAAGCATTTTTATTTATTTTGTTCGAAATATTACAGATGTCCCTTTTTCTCCCCAATGACCCGTTCCACCCCGTCCCAGCCCCTCCCCAGTCCCTCTCCCCACCACTGTCCGTGTCCTTGGGTTGTGCATATAAATTCTTTGGTCACTCTCTCCCCCTCCACCCACCCGCCCTCCTCCATCCCTCTGACATTCGTCAGTCTCATCCATGCTTCCATGTCATTGAATCTATTCTGTTCATCAGTTTATTAAGTTCTTTAGATTCCACGTATAAGCGAGATCATGTGATGTTTGTCTTTCTCTGCCTGGCTTATTTCACTCAGCAGAATACTCTCCAGGTCCGTCCCTGCTGTCCCACAGGGTACAAGATCCTTCCTCTTTACAGCTGCGTAGTATCCCATGGTGTGAATGTCCCACAGCTTTTCATCCACTCACCTACTGATGGGCACTTGGGCTGTTTCCAGATCTTAGCTATTGTAAACTGCGCTGCTATGGACATAGAGGTGCATATATTCTTTCTGATGAGTGTTTCGGGATTTTTAGAATATATTCCCAGAAGTGGGATCACTGGGTCAAAAGGCAGCTCTGTTTTTAATGTTTTGAGGACCCTCCACACTGCTTTCCATAGTGGCTGCCCCAGTCTGCACTCCCACCAGCAGTGCACCAGGGCTCCCCTTTCTCCACACCCTCCCCAGCACTTGTTTGTTGATTTGTTGATGGAGCCATTCTGACAGGGGTGAGGTGATAACTCATTGTGGTTTTAATTTGCATCTCTGATGATTAGCGACCTTGAGCATTTTCTCATGTGTCTCTTGGCCATCTGTGTGTCCTCTTTGGAGAAGTGGCTATTCAGGTCCTTTGCCCATTTTTTAATTGGATTGTTGGTCTTTCTCTTGCTGAGTAGTATGAGTTCCTTGTACACTTTGGAAATTAGCCCCTTATCAGATTCATCCTTGGCAAATATGTGTTCCCAGACCGTGGGGTTCCTTTGTATTTTGAGGCTCAAATTTATACAATATCTTAAGGGCAAGGTGCTTTGCTTTCCTTTCCTAGGTTAAATGCCATGTTAAAAGATCACTCCTTTGGTATTACATGTTGTAACATGCACAAAGCAATTGCAAACCTTGCTAGAAATGCAAGAGGTCATCCTCTGGGCAGTCAGCACACAAACCAACTCAGAGAGTTGTGCATTCGGTGCTTCGTGGCCCTACGGAACGATCCCATGCGTCTCCTCCATAGAGATGTGATTAGTTCTGCACACACAAAATGTGGAAATCAAGTGGGGATCATCCTAATTCATTCCATTTGCATAGGACTTTGTGGCTTACACAGGGCTTTTTGCAAAATTGTAAAATTTCATGCACCCAGTTTCTAACTGCTCATTAAGACAGATTGATAGGTAGTAAAACTTAGGTTTCTGGGTCACTTTTGTTCACACGAATGATTGACTTGCAGTGCGTCTCTCCATTTCTCTGCCGATGGAGACCCCAATGAGCCACTGCTCGGAAAAAGAACTGACATTTAGTGAGGCCTGGCCACAGGCCAATCCTGTAGTGAGCCCTTCCTTTACGTTGTCTCCGAAGCCACTCAACAACCTAGGAAGTAGCTCCTATTCTTTGCTTCCATTTGCAAATACAGAGGCTCAGAGATGTTAAATTACTTGCCAAAGGTCATGAGATTCATAAATGCCTGAGCTGGGACACAAACCAGGACTGTCTGACACCTAAAGCCTATATTGAGTCACCAGACTGGTTTAGGTCAAAGGTTTTAATAAAATTGTAGATATTTAATGTGCTAATTGGACAGGACGACCTAAAAGGTTGCAGGGAAAGCAACTCGGGGGAGGGCACATGGGAGTGTTGGGGGAAGGGGACCGGGACATGGGTGATAAAAAAGAATGTGTCCACATGCCGTCATGCTGAGGTGTGTAACTTAAGAAGGCTGTGTATTTGTAATCGGCCTTTTCTGTGTCAAGCACAAGCCTGAATTAGGTCAGCCTTTCAGAATGTTCTCTGTTGACCCTTTTGTGGCCTGAGGCCCCCTTTACATAAACTGTAAATTAGACACTAAGCGCCATGATATAGCAGAGACTAACTGAACACCTTATGCATTGATGCTGCTGAACCTCCAGTCCTGTCCCGATGGCTGATGTAGCAGGTGCTTAAATATCGGTTCACTGTTCCTAATGGTGATGAGAGTAATTGCTCAACAAGTAAGAGCAATGTATTCTTTCCAAGCATTATCTCACTTAATCCTTACAATAGCTGAATGAAGTATCTGTCTCCCTAATTTATAGATTAAAGAAACAACACGTGGCTTAAGGAGCTCTTGTAATTTGCTCACACCACAGTAAGTGGCTGAAAATCAGCTTTGCCTGATATTGGAGGCTGGCAGTTAGCATCATGATACAGTAAGATATAGCTGTATTTACTGGTTTATATGCATTTGTTATATTTCTGAGAAAGCACATATTAACATCAGATGATAGAGTTTAAGTTCTGTGAAGGAAGGAGCTCTTTTGTTTTACCCATATCTCCAGCACTCAGAACAACTCTTGGCATTTTACTATGTGCTCAGTAATATTTTTGGTGCATATGCATATAAAAATGGGTAGGCACAGTTATTTCAATAGGAATAGGAGTTACAAGCTAAAAAATCAGTGGTTCACAACAGGTTTTGTTGTCAGTTTTTTTTTGGTTTATTTGTTTGTTTTTATTGTAAGCATTTTAGTAAGGGTAGAACTCTAGAACCTAAATATCACTGTAACAAATTCAGTAATTACTCATTCATTCAAGAAACATATATATTCATTCAACAAAGGTAATTGCACATCTCTTAAGTGCCACACACTTAATATCAGAGATATATTGGAAATGATTGACAATAAGAAGAAGACAGCTGTTGCAAAATGCACTGCGCCTTGAAGAAGGCCAAGTGGAGGGTGTAGAGACAGAAAATACCAGAGGAAGGGACTACAGTGTTGTCAAGAATTTCTCAATGAAGTAGGAACAGTTCTGCCAAGAACACAGGAAGGGACAGAGGGAATGATATGTGCAAATGCCAGATGCTTTGGGAAAGAACTTGACATGCCAGAGGAACAGAAAGGAGGTCAGCGAGCCGTCTGAGAAGTGGTCTAGGTAGTCCTTTCAACCACGGGACTGCACGGGGCTTCCTTGAGTCTCTTACCTCCTGGGCCACACCTACACGGCATTGTACTCAAGCACGAAGCCAAGGGCTTTGTTTGTCTTGATTTGGGGTGGAGGAGCTGGTTCCCGGTTGTTCATAGTAGAAAAGTGTGATCCACAAAACAGGAACCTTGGAATCCACTTAATCCAGAACTTATGTCTTAGGGGAAACGAAATAAAAGCCTGCACTGTTGAATAAACGCAGGAGGAGTTTTGCAGGAAACATGAAAGTGACCCTTTCGTAAGCCCAGCGGCCCGATCTGGGGAGGCCCGTTCCCGTCACTGGTTACAGTGGGAAGTTCCTCGGCACAGCCTGGGCCTACCCGGTTCATCACGCACCTCTGCTCCCATCCAGCCCACGCTCCAGGAGCACGAAGGGGAGAATTTCCCAGACACGGTTTTTCCAAGGCCTTCTGTCCCAACTTAAGGTCGTTTCACCTGGAAGCAAGGTGTCTTCTCGCCACTTTGAGATGAACTTAGTCTTTTCCCTCCTCCACCCCTTCGCCCCGTCTGTCTCTACGGCAATCTGCAAGAGAAACAAGGCTGTGTAACCCCAGGTGAGCTGACCACCGGAGCCTTGGTGACAGATCCAGCTCCAGCGCGTCACATGGGAAACCCAGCTCAGCAAGGGTGCCGAAGAGCGTTAAAGCAGCTTGCACCAGCCTTCACCTGCCACTGGGATTTATAGGTGACTTTTTTAAAAAAATATCTTCATTGATTTCAGAGAAGGAAGGGAGAGGGAGAGAGGGAAACATCAATGATGAGAGAGTCATTGATCGGCTGCCTCCTGCACGCCCCCAACTGGGGATCGAGCCCCCAACCCGGGCATGTGCCCTGACCCCGAGAATTGAACTGCGATCTCCTGGATCCTAGGTCGATGCTCAACCGCTGAGACACACCCGGCCAGGCTATAGGGTGACTTTTGAACAAGCAGTCAAAATAAGCAAGGAAGACTTAACCACCAGATGAGAATAACACGGGCTCTCTTGTAAGCTGAACTCCCATCTCCCCCTAATTATATCAAAGAATATTCCTACTCTGTCCTCCCGGAGACATGCTGTCACTTTCTGGAGAAGGGGACAATGCCTTCTCCACCTGCCAGAGCATCTATTCTTTGTGGCAATCTAATGGCAATTGAGGACTTGTTTTCCCATTTTTTTGAACTTCAAATACTTTCTAAATTGTGTTAGCCGAAGCATTGTATGTATATAATTAACTCACAGGTCCCTCTGGGCTCATCTAGCTAAACTCGTGGAGCTTAACTGAGCAAGACATTTGCTGATGTCTCCTCCTGCGGTGACACCCACTGGAATGAATCCCTTCTACAAGAGGAACCGGGGAATGTCTTTTTCCAAATTGGCTTTCTAGTGAGTTGGGTTGCTTCATAAATGATTCTGGTTTCATAACAGTAATGATCTAATTTTGCTTTCACATACAGAATTTGGGGGAAGCATGAAGGGGGTGGTAGGGAATTCGGGGGCAGGCCTCTTTTTTGTATTCACTGGATCTCTGAAATTCCCTCAGGGTGGCAGTGGCTTTCTGTGGGCACAGGGCTCCAGGGGCCTGCCCTGTGGAGAGCAAATGTAAGCAGGCCCTGCCGTGTTCTGCCTTCTCTGGCAAACCCCACAGGAAGGCCTGCTGCACTTCATCCAAAACCAAGTGCACGGGGCTCGGGATGGCGAACTTGTTCGGTCTGACTGTGTTGACTAGATTCACACATAACCCAGCCCTCTGCCTCCCTCTGCCTGTGTAGACATAAACGCCTATAACTAGATGCTTATGACTGAATGAAGAAGTCAGTTTGATGGCAGAAAAGTTCTGGTGGCTGTTTCCCTTTCTATTCCCAGCCCAGAGGGCTTAAGCTGAGCGCTGAGAAGCTCTCTGCCCATTCTGTACTCTTTTCAGGCTTGGGGACCCCAGGCCTTGCCCTTTCACTCCATCAAGGGATTGCATGCATTATATAAGGGTGAGCAAAGGGACCTGGATGTCCCCTTCCTGCATACCCAAGTGACCCGTCTTCTCTTTGCTGGTCCGAAGCGCAGGTGTCCTGGGAAAGGCTGCAAGCCGGGGGCTGTGGGTGTCAGAGGGAACGCCGCCCTGGGCTGCAGGGCAGGGGAGGGGGAGGTTGGGAGCGCGCGCCGCCGCTGTTCACCTGAGCCCGCAGCCTGCGGCCGGCTCCCGGGTGGCGGCCCGAGGCCGCGTGCGCCCCACTGCAGCAGGGAGCAGCCGCAGCCTCGGCCTCGGCCACGCCGGGCTGGGGAAGAGTCCTGGGGCTGCTGACGCGGCTGGGAGGAGCCTCGCCTTTAATGCACCAGCCGCCTCCAGCCTCCAGCCTCCTGCAGCAGCGGCGGCGGCGGCGGCGGCAGCAGCGGCGAGTGCGCGCGTGTGGGTGTGCGGGTGAGTGCGCTGGCGCCGGCCGCAGCGCCCTGCCCAGCTCCCCGCGGGCCGCCCAGCCCCCGCCCGCCCGAGCCGCCCTCCCGCGGGACCGGCACCCTCACCCGGCCCGGGCCGGCCTGAATCCTGCCCCCTGCCATCTCGCCACTGCAGCTCGGTCCAGAAAGGCACCATTTTGTCGCGGCTGCCCGCTCTCCCAAGGGGAGGAGGGATCTTTTTTTTTTTTTTTTTTTTTTTGCATTTTGGAGCGGCTGCCAAGGAGGGGAACCTGTTGGGCATCTCCCCAGCCCGGCTCGTGAGCGCCTCCGGGGCGGCGGGCGGGACCAGACCCCTCGGGGCACGGCGCGCCTTGGCACGGGAGCTGGCGCAGCATCCTCGCCGGGAGCCGGAGCCGGAGCGAGCGCACCGCGGGAGCCGCCGCCGCAGCCGCGGAGAGCCCGAGCGGAGGAGGTGACAGCTCCACTGCCGGGTTTTTATTTTTATTTTTCTCTCCGCCTCCCCGTCTCCTCCTCAGGCTCGGACCATGGTGCAGTCCCCCTGGCTCCCCTGCCCCCCTCTCCTGTGAGACTGGCTGCGGGGAGGGATCATGGATACTTGTCTGCCGGCTTCTGGTTCCCACGCAAGTAAGCCTGCCGTCAATGGAGGAGGACATTGATACCCGCAAAATCAACAACAGTTTCCTGCGCGACCACAGCTATGCGACCGAAGGTAACGCCAGCCGCGCCGCATTCCGCCGCCGGGGCCGCGCGCAAGTTGCGGATCTTTCTGCTCCGCGGGCTGCAGGGCTCGTGGCGGCGGAGACTCCTCCGGGCGCGGGCGCGGGCGGGGGCGCGGGCTCGGCTCGCAGGGGCGGCCCCCCGTGCGCCCCGCGGCCATCCGGGCTCCGCCGGGCGAGCCCGGCGTTCAGCAGCAGGTGGACCCGGCACCCACGGGAGTTAAAATGGCCCTCGGGGGTTTTTTTCAGGGTGGGGCTCGCGGCTGGAAACATGACCCCTAGAAGACAGATGACCTCTCCCCCACGGTGTTTGCGGGGGGTCTTGCGGGGAGAGAGGGAGGAAAGGGGCGCGGAGGCCGGTGGGTCCTCCCCGCCCTGCGCGTAACGATGCGTCTCTCGGGGCGGCCGTGGGGCGGGCGCGGTTTCATTTCCTGCCGGCTCATCTCTCCGGCCCGGTTACCTGCTCAGACAATCAGCCCCCCCTATCCCCCCCAAAAAAGCCCTTTGCAGAAGGACGAGCCCCTCTCCCCTTGGAAGTGCATTCGCAAGCGATGCAAAGGTGGCCGGGGAACGGTGTCTCGGCGGCGATCGAATTAGCCTGACACGTGGGGCGAGCCATGCGACCAGTGGGGCCTTTAAAAAATCACCATTATGAATTCTGCAGCAGGAGTTTCTGCTGAATCAACAGCCGGCGGAAAGCAAGAGGGTTGGGTCAGGCTGAGCTCTGCCGGGAGGTGGAATTGTGGCCTCTCCCCCAGCTTGTTCTGGAACTAGCCTGAGTTCTGTGCAGGGAGGCCGGGGAAAGTCAGCAGGTGGAACTCATTCTGCCTTTTGTGTGTGAACAGACTGGAGGCTTTTCTTTTCTTTTTCTTTTTTTAATACCAAAACTTTTGTATTTTTGCTTTCACTCCCTACCTGTAGGCCTTTACCCTTAACCACGCGTAGAAAGTGTTGGATTCTCACATGGTCAGATCCACGTGAGGAAATTGTGTGAAAGCGCTTTAGGAAAATAGAGCAAGGTGTGTTCATTTAAGACTATTATTCTTGGGTGCTAAAATGTCTATGATGTTTAACAAATCAAGATGACTGGAGACATGTGTGGTGGGGGAGTGAAAGAGCTCAAGCCCTGAAAGAAATAAAAAGGCACAACTTGGGAAGAAGGCTGGCATTTTTCTATAAATATCCCTGGAAGTTTTAGATAAAAAGATTGCCCAGTGCTGTTGGAAACACATTCTCTGTCCACCCTTATTATTGGAGAGCAGCAAGCTTCATATGTCCGTGGTGCTAACAGATTAAGCAGAGTTGTGTGAGCTCTGGCCTTCTAGGAGCTTAGAAACGGCTTTTCAGATGTCCAGCCCGTCCCTCCCCCACACCAAGGCACCATACTTGCTGATTCTTTTTATTTGCACGATCACAATGTGGATGTAAGATGCTCTTGGGCGTAGCGCTTGGTCACTGGCTCAGTTACCAGGTAGGACATGATTAGCTCTGTGTCTGAGCATGACATCCAAGAGAGAAGGTGGCCTTGGGTCTGTTGGCGTCTTGGGAGGACACATCTTCTGTTTGTGACAACAAAGGAAGAGGGCTGCCTCCGTGATTTCTTGCATATTGCATAATGCTACCAAGTGCAGGCAAAGGAAACTTACTGAGCTGAGAAGATGGGCAGATCGGGGCCATGTGTAAAGAAATGAGTTAAAAATGGCTTTCCTTATTGCCTTCAGGACCCTAGCTACTACTGTCTAATCTTTGTTCCTATTTTAAGGCATTTTTGTAAACTGATTCTGAATAAAATATCTGGGTTTATATCAAAAGTGAGACAAAAAGCTTTCTAAAATCTTTCTAAATCAACCTCTCACATATATCTCTGTCTGTCTCTCTCTTAGACTTAGACGATGTAGAAAGGAGTTGGGTAGAGCAGGAAGTTCATGGTCTTAATCTGTTCGTTTTAGGGAATGTCCATGCGGTCGTGCTGGCCAGAGGGGGAGGCGTCCCTCCTAATGAGCACTGGTGCAGCTGGAAGGACACCAGATCAAGATATTCTTTGTTAAAATCCACTTTATTGGGGGCTTGCCCCCGAAGTTCTCTTCCCCTTTGTTAACTTAAGCCCACTTTCAGAGGAATTAGCTTCTAGGTCCTTCTGTAGACTTTTCATTTCTTTTTGTCTCTTTTGATAGTTTTGTATTTTTCCTACCTGCCCCGATAAGTCAGATTTTTTTCCTCCAAGATCTCCTTCCCATTTATCTCTGAATTTTTCTTCCCGGTGCTCAGATCATTCCACACTGCAGTATTCTATTTAAAGCTGAAAGGTTTTTGCTGTGTAGTTAGTGTGAAGGACTCTAAGCTCAATTTGCATTGTAAGTGGTAGCTGCCGGCAAGTTTATCCAGCTAAGGAGCAAAGAAGATGCTAAAGGACACTTTTACCCAAGATTATGAGTCAGTCTCTCTCTCTCTCTCTCTCTCTCTCTCTCTCAAGAAATGTATGATGTGTATTTATAAAGACATTCCTATGACTCTTCTTTTATTCTGGGCATTAAAGTTACCACCCTACCCTACCTTTCTACCTTTTTCTAGCTTTCCTCCCTTTTTAAAATTACCATCTTTGAGCATCTTCTATGTTCCCAGCACTGTGCTGAGCTTTTTGTAGTAGCATCTTAATGCATCCAAACCTCGCTAAGTGGGTGCTGTTATTTCCATTTTCAAATAATGAAACTGAGCAACAGAGGCCCAGAGATGTTACTAATTTGCCAAGGTCATCAAGACAATCAAGGCAAGAGCTTGTCTTCAAACTCAAGACTGTCTGACGACCCATCACAGTCTCTTCCACTAGGAAGCTCTGCACTGCCTGATTTTCCTTCAGCCATGAGCTACTGTTATGGGGACGGTCACAGTGTTATTATCTTTGCATGTAAACTGTATTCCTATCTGGGGCAGAATTCTTTGCAGGGATCATTTGAAAGTATGTGTGTGTGTGTGTGGGGGGGGGGGGGGGTTGTATGGGAGAAAAGGCATGGGTAGGGTTGAAATAACCACAACATAACACAATGGTTTTGAGTTTCCTAACCAGCGGCTCATTGCTCAAATCTCTAATGTACATGTAGCTTTCTTTCTAAATTTTTAGGCGTGATAGAACCAATTGAAGCCCCTTCTCCATTAGGACAGTCTGAAAGTTTTCTAGATTAATCTTCCTACTCACAAATGAGGCCACAGAGAGAATAGTCTATTTAAGTGGAGTTTACAGGAATGGTAATCTGGTTAGAAGGGGGAGTCAGAGAACATGTTTTATTTATTTATTTTTTAAATATGCTTTTATTATTGATTTTTAGAGACAGAGGAAGGGAGAGGGATAGAGAGATCAAAACATTGATAAGAAACATCATGGATCACCACATCCCCTACTGGGGAGCTAGCTGGCAACCTGGGCATGTGCTCTGACTGGGAATTGAACCACTGACTTCTTCGTTCCTGGGTCATTGCTCACCTACTGAGCAACACTGGCCAGGCCAGAGAACACGTTTTAAAACAACTACTCTGGTCTCAGTTTCCTTAACTGTAAAATGGGAATAGCAATAGGACCTATGCCACAGAGAAAAAATATTTACTACAGGGAAAGCACTGAAGATAGTGCCTAATATAAAGCCAGACCTCAATAAATGCCCCCAAAACATTATAGCTGTTGCTGTTATTAAGCTGTGTTTTCATAACAAGAACTGTTTTTCCTGGGATTGTGTTGATTTGGGTTTATCTTAAAGGAAAGGGCTAGTGGACGTAGGGGAGAGGTCACACTAAAACCCACCCCAGTATCTTCTTGGCTCAGCCACTAGCCATGGCTCCTGCCATTTATTAATTTGCCTTAATGTACTTGCTGATTACTTTCTGGGAGCAAGTAAATTCCGTCTTCTCTCAGAGGCCTTCAAAACCCATAGTGTCTGTATGTCCTGAAGGAAGAACAAATTTACTTATTACATGTAGCTCCTTCCAATAATTGATTCATTGTGCCTTTACGTCCTTGAACCAGTGTTAATGGACTTTCTGCAGGGGACTGCCAGCATGTTGCTGTACGGACGTGGTCTCTGTCCTCATGGCGCTTTCAGTCTAGCAGAGCAGGCAGACAGTAAATGATTTTGCAAATAAATATAGAGTTACCAACCGTGAGAAGTGATGTTTAGGAAAAGCACAGGGTGCCTGAGGCCATCTGTAAGGTGGAAAGGCAGATCTAACTTCGATTGGGGGTTCAGAGAAAGTTTAAGCTGAGAACTAAAGGCTGAGTCAGGAATGAACAAGAGCTGACGGCGTTTCAGGGAGAAGGGACAATCCGTACAAAGCTCAGAGACATAAAATAGTTGGGCAGCTTCCAGGAATGGAAAGATGCCATGGCTGTAGGGAACAGGAGGAAGTGCGATGGAAATGAGGCTGGAGCCGGCGGTTGCTTTAGAATTCACCCAAACCGAGAAAAAAGAAGGCTAGGATAGGGGGTGGGTCAATGGAGAGATATTTGATAAAGCGCATAGAAACAGTCAAGTTTAGGTGGTCAGTCAATGGATAGTCACTGTAATTTTTTTTCCCCAACTTTGTCTGTTTGGAAATTTTCATAGTAAAATGTTAGAAAAAGAGACCGGGGAGGTATTTAGGCACCTGATCACATGGAGCCTTGTTGAACATAAGAAGTTTGGACTTTATCCAAAGACGGGTCGAAAGCCATTAAAAGATTTTGATCAGGGGTGGAAATATGATCAGGTTTGTTTTTTCAAAGTCGGTCTGGCTGCTCTGCAGGGTGGGGTCATAGGGCTGGGCAGGGAGCGAGCAGCGGTGAAAGCAAGGAGATAATTAGGAGGCCCAGGCTGTGCTCACGGGAAATCAGATAGATCTGAGACACTGGAAGGATGGGCAGGACTTGCTTGATGTGATAGATTGGGTAGAAATGGAGATGGTGTCAAGAACGACTCCCAGGATTTTGCCATAAGAATGGGTGCATAATGGGGCACTTCACCGAAACTGGACAAAGACTCTGGACGATGACGAATTTGAGGGGCATGTGAAACATGTAGTCTCACAGTGACACTCTTAAGGAAGCAGTTGGATGTCTGAGTCTGAAGTGCAGAAGAAAGATCTGGACTAGACATATAACTGGGACATCACGCATATTAAAGGAATTTAAAGCTATGAATAGATGAGATGACTGGGAGAAGAGCACCCATGGCAGAATTTGAGCCAATGAGTGAAAAATTACAAGAAACCAGTCTTGGTTTGGTATAAAGAAATTGTAACACAAAGTACCTCCCATGGAATGCCTTAGTAAGCACGTTAATCACACACTGAAGCTATTCAAGTAACGCTGCATGGCCATTTCTCAGCAGCGTGATAGATTAAGAGAGACCAGTCTTGGGTGGGTTGAGTTTCGAGGGTCCCTAAACTTGAGATCTGTGTAATCTGTGATAAATTATGGCTTCCTGGGGGGTACAAGAATCAAAGTGAGGAAGTAAAATTCCCTGCCCCCCCACAACATGTTCAAGAAAGAGAGGAGCTGTGAAGAATAAAACTGGAAGGTGCATGAAAATGTCTTGAAATGGGGAGGCACTGGAGAAATAAACAGAGGTGATATGATGATGGAGAGCTGCCTCGGAGTTCCTTAAGTTGCTTTATGTATTTGTATGCAAATGCCAGGTCAGAATAGTATTTGCAATGCATATGGATGAGTGTTTGAGTTCTCTGCTGCTCTCAGGAAAATATGAAATGGAAGGTGGGCAGAAGCTGCCGTATGCTATTGTAAATGACCTTTCTGGGGACGGGAAATGTTCTGCCACTAAACACAATAACCAGAGTGCATTGAAAATCTCTAGCAAGTATTCATTATTAGCATCCAGGTCCCCAGGGGCAATCCCGAGCCCTTTATGAGGGCTGGTCAGAAACGTACCAATGAACCTGGGGTGAATAATATTAGGCCAGTCCTGTCAAAATATTGGTAATGCTCCATGGAAAGAGCACAGCTGTAGACTGACATTCCGAGACTCTGGCATTTGCATTTACGAGGAAACGAAGGATCCAATTTATGCACTTAGCTGGGGATAGAGAGCTAAGGTTGCTGGAGAACTGCCTGTATCCCAGGCATTTTCCTAACGTGTTTCTTGTGTGCTGACTCAGTTAATCACCTTCCGCAGTCCTGAGAGAATGGTTGCATTGGCCCCACTTTTCAGAATAAGTTTCAAGGTTTGCAGAAGCACATGAACTTGTGTTAAGGTCCCATACTCGTAAGTGGCAGAGCCAGGCTGGAAGCCAGGACTCCCTGGGCTGCAGGCATGTGCTCTGTGCCCATCCTTGCTGCCTCTTGTTGGCTTGTGGGGGGGAAATGCAGGTTGTATTGCCCTCTGCATCCAGCCAGCAGGTGCCCGTTCAGGGCTGCTCCGTTCACTTGGCCCCTCGCTTCTCGGTACCGCAGTGCGCATGTCTGCACCATCATCCCCCTTTTCCCACAGGGAGGGAGCGGAGTTAATTCCCCCACCCAGTGCCCGAGTCCTGAGCTGACTTACACCTGTAGATTTATTCTACTCTATAAAAAAAGAGGGGGGAAATTTATGGAATCGAGCAATCAAAATGTGGAAATGAGCTGGGTTCGCCCTGGCCAATTTGGCTCAGTGGTTAGAGCGTCGGCCCTCGGACTGAAGGGTCTCAGGTTTGATTCCGGTCAAGGGCATGTACCTGGGCTGCAGGCTCAATCCCCGCCCGGTCAGGGCGCATGCAGGAGGCGACCAATCGCTGTGTCTCTCTCTCTGTCTCTGTCTCCCTTCCATTCTCTCCGAAAAAGCAATGGAAAAAATATCCTCGGGTTAGGATTACAAAAAAATAATAATACATTTTTTTAATTAGCTGGGTTTTTATAGCCTTCTCCATGTCCCTCACACCCAATGCAGTCCCCAGGCTGAGCTGAGATGGTTCCGCTGGGCCATCAGGCACCTATTCTGCAGAGCCGATGACAATTTCCTGGAGCAGAGCAAAGGAGTGGGACAGAGGCAGCTATGCGATGGCTGATAGTCTTTTGCGTATAAATGTGGAGGCATCTGAGGCCTCATTTGGGCCAGAGCAGCTCTAATTCTGCCCCCCTCACCCCCCATTAATGAGATGAGTTTGCTTTCACCAAACTTGTCATCTTTTCTACCAAATTTCCTTCTTTCACTTTTCCAGTCGAGCTCTAGAATCAGGCAGAAAATTGGCTCTGATATACCACCGGTTCTGACATACCTGTCCTGTTGGAAGCACAGATTCTTTTTACAAGACCACTGGGAGCTTTGTCTTGAGTAATCCAGAACCCTTGAATTCTTAAGCTCCAAGTTCACCATTGAAAGAGCTAGGAGTGATGATGGTAAGATATGCATGTGTGAAATCCATGGAAAACGAGTCAGTATGAATTGGTGTCTTTGGAGAAGGGATCGTGGTGGGTAATTGAAAGAGATGGGTTTGTGGAGGGGGAAGTCAGGCTCTCAGTTATGTGCTTTAAAAGAAAGAAACGTGATTGCTTACAGCACATGTGAAGAAATGAAGGGGACTCTGTAGACAAGGAGCAAAAAGATGCATGGAATCTAAGGATCTGGAGGGGCCCCTGTAGGCAGGTATTTACCTGAGAAAGCTGAGGTCTGCTAGATGGAATGTGCCAGAGTACCTTACCTGTGAGACGAGGTATTCCAGGTACACTGGGCTTGATGCTGGGGGCCCAACAGCCTCCTCCATCAGGCGTTGCTGATTCTGCTGCTGTAAATCTGTGTTAAGTAACGAACCTGAAGTAGTCAAGGAATGACAGCCACCTCCTCCACTGAATGAAGGGGGTCAGCTTTGTGACCCTCCCTGGATGCACAGGATACAGGGAATGGGAAAGCTGGGAAGGGAATATTCCCTTCCCAAGATGCCGAGCATTTGCAGGTGGTCTGAAAGACAGATCTCTCGGGTCCCTAAGTACAAAATATCACCAGGGAAGGATTCACCAGGAAGGATTTCACCAAAGGGGAGGGGAGCAGGAAAAACTCGAGGAGGGGAACATTGCTCAGGGAACTTTGCAGAAGTCAAGCTGGGGCCAGGAACACCCAAGGTAGGAGGTCTGTTGGTTCCCAACAGTTGCATTGTGGTCCTTCACATTTCTCTCCGCCTTGACGTCTTTATTTATAAGGCAAATAATAACGTAAATGCCTTTTTACTCTAAAGGATTGGAGCATTATACAAGCAGATAAAGCAAATTCTGAATCACCCTCCATCCCCACGCCCACCCCACTTCCCTGCCCAGGGGCTACCATTGTCAGTAGTTGGGTATGCATCCTTGGCGCCACCTTCGTGTGGGTATTTCTTCATTTAAATATATGTGAACAGATATGCACTGGGGGCGGGGGGGGGTCTCTGTGTAACTGAATGCATACTGCTCGCTTGCACTTTGGTTTTTTCTCCCACTCAATGATATATGTTTGAAAGATCTGTTCATGTCAGGACACCTACATCTGCCTTCTTTCTCCTGGCTGCTCAGTGCCCATGGTTCTGTTGGTAATTCCCTTGCGGATGGATGGAAAATTGTTTCTAGCTTTTGACATTATGTGAGATGCTACAGTGTTTATTCATGTATATATGCTTTGCTTCAAAATGCTCTCCTTCCTGATTCTATCACCCTTAAAGTCCAGATATAGGTTCTCATTTCCTAACAAAATGGCAAGAAGGACTCTCTGGTCCTTCACATAGTCTCTGAGTAACCTTGGATACGTCATCTAACTTCGTGAACTTGACTTTGCTAATGTAGAACATGGGAATGGCGGGCATACCTGTTTATACCCAAACCATTGCGGACTTGAGTGTTAGTGACGAATCGTGATGGTTGCTGGCCATTGTGGAAGACTCACCATGTGCCACGGACGGACTGTGGGCTTTACAGCATTTTTCTCGTTGAATCCTCGCACCTCTGTAGGTTGATACTGTCCTTTTATCCCTTTAGGTGCAAAATTGAAGCAGAAGGAGATTAGCACTTGTCCAAGGTTACCCAACAGTGAGTGGCCGAACAGAAGTCACTCCCAGCCCTGTCTGACTGTCAAGCCGGTGTCCCTAAACCCTGCAGCAGGTCATCTCAGTGTAGGGTGTGGACACACCTGTGTCAGGCCAAAGTCACCATGGTGACACGGAGCCAGGATTTTTCATTTCCCCAAAGAAACATGCTTTTGAATCAATACCAGTACAAAGAGTCCAATTTTTATCAAGACTTTGAAAATAAATTGAGGGAAAATTGGAAGACAATGCTGTATCCTAAGCTCTGACTTGGATTATATCCTAAGTGGGTACTTTTCCCAGTCCTGCCACCATAATTAGTCACTTTTACTCTCTGGGCTTCAGTTTCCTAATCTACGAAAATGCGGTTGAAGATGGGGGAGGGGAGGCATGCTCTCTCTAGATGTTTCTGGTTGGAAGTTTCTGTGCTGCACTTGGTCTGCATTTGTGACCATCTGGGTAGATCTCCTTGGTATGTTCTGATGTGCTCAGTGGCGAGTCTGGGGGCACAGGCATAGGCTTTGAATGGTCCCAGAGTCTCAGGCCTGGCTGTACTTACTGATGGGGCAGCTCATCCTCCTGGCAGGAAGGCTCTGGTGCAGCCGAGAGGCAGAGCCAGAAAGGAAAGCGTCCCTTTGCCAAAAGCTGCTGCAGATGGAGGAGCCAGTCTGTCTGGGCGGCCCATGACTTTGAGAGGAGCCATTTGGCAAAGTTGTTGGCAGGAGCTGCCTTGCAGCATGGATGCTGGAGACTGTCCTGCGCTGGAGTGAATTAGGGACGCGGCAGAGGTGGCTGGTGGAACAAATAGCCATCTGGTGAGCAGGACGCTGCTCATCTTGCCGCACAGACGGGCCGAGCAAGTGCCGATCGCGAGGCCGCGCTCTCAGCGCCACGTTTGACGGGCGCAAGGGGACGTGTCCCTTGCTGTTATGGTATATTATTGTGTACTCCACGGAGGCGGGTATAAACCCCCGTGAGCCTGGCTCTTTCGGAACTCAGGGAGGCTCTGATTTCTTCCACTGTTCAAAGTAGGAAAGGAAATTCATCAATTCTAACAAAATCCAAGCGCTGTATTTATCGCCAGCTGCTATGAGGGTTGTGCTGGGGACTATGGTGAAGTGTAAGTTCTTGTTCCCAAGCATCTTTCTACCTACTCAGGCAGATGACACTCTTGCCTTCTCGAAAGGAACTTAACCTCGTGCCAGGCGTGTGAGTCTGTGCTGTGTGGCCCGTCTGCTATCAGGTGCCTGAGGTGGTAGAACCAGAGCCTGCCTGGCTCTAGACCCCCTTCCAGCAGGGTTCGCTCTGTGGCCTGGACGGATCACACCACATCTTTCTTTCTTTCTTTCTTCCTTCCTTCCTTCCTTTCTTTCTTTCTTTCTTTCTTTCTTTCTTTCTTTCTTTCTTTCTTTCTTTCTTTCTTTCTTTCTTTCTTTCTTTCTTTCTTTCTTCTCTCTTTCTCTCTTTCTTCTCTCTTTCTCTCTTTCTCTCTTCCTCTCTTCCTCTCTTCCTCTCTTCCTCTCTTCCTCCCTCCCTCTCTTCCTCCCTCCCTCCCTCCCTCCCTCCCTCCCTCCCTCCCTCCCTCCCTCCCTCCCTTCCCTCCCTTCCCAAAATGTGTTTCATTGGGATGGTTCCCCACTCATCTGGATTCAGGGGCTTCCTCCAGCAGGCTGATAGAGGATGGTGGAGCACCCAACCCTTGGAACAACCATTTGTGCCAGGCTAAAGACAGTGGGCATTTTATAGCATCCTGGGCATTTGACACCCATGAAGCAGCAGCTGAGGTCCTGCGCCAGGCACTCCTTGTGTTTTCTCTTCTCTCCTGGAGAGGAATGAAGGACATCCTCTGCGAGAGGCACGGTCCTGTGGGAGGCTGTCACCACCAGAAAGGCTGATTGCGCTCTTACCTGTAAAACATGGCAGGAGACGAGGCAACATGCCCCCTGCTAACATGTTGTGGTTTATATATGAGAATTAAATAAATACAAAAGAGCCTTCTCTTGCTTCATGCATTTGGGACAGATAGTTGATGGTAATTTGGAAAAGTTAAGACAGAGAATTATAAAAATGGTATACTTATTTTACACAGCATTCTCTGATTTTGATGAAGGGCTTGTTGACAAATCAAGGCTTAATCTTTCAGTAGGGTCTGCTGATTGGGGAGTGTAATATTTTTCTTACACAAAGCGCACCCAGAATGAAAAAGACCATGTCTGAGTTTGGTCCTTGAGGTTGAGTGAGAGCATAGATACCTGAGAAGCATCCTTACTACAGGCCCATCTGGATTTTTTAGGTCTTTTTTACCATTGCTTGTCCATTTTCTTATATGGGGCCTGCCTGGAAAATAGCAAACATCACATGCTTATTAAGAAAATAAGGGACTAGGTTTCTGTTTTACTGATTATGGAACTGTCACTTAGAGAGTTTGTGTAATCAATTAGCAGAGTAGGGATTTCAGTGCATGCAGGTATGTTTGACACAAAAATGTATGTTCTTAAGAAAAAATTTACATATATCACAGTAATTTTTTTACAAAGCTCTTGGTCGTATATTTTGGGTCCCCTATTGCCCTATGAATAGCCTTCTAATAGGGTAAAAATGTGGTGTCATCTCCACGTTGTACAGGTATGTAAATGTTCTAGAACATGGGTAGGGAAACTTCCTATGAAGAGCTAAACAGTAAATATTTTAGGCTTTGCTGATCACACAGTCTATATCCCAACTACTCAACCCTGCCATTGTAGCCTGTGGATATGGCTGTGTTCTAGTGAAACTCTATTTGCAAAAGCCAGTGGAGGCCCATGGACCGTAGTTTGCTGATCCCTAGTCTAAAAAAGTGTTTGAAACCCCATAGAAGTTCAAAAAACATTATTCTTCCAAGCGAACGGTTGCAGTAAGTGCTAGAGGGAAGCTGAACTGAACAGGAATGGCTTAGTGGGGAAAGACAGGCCTTGGTGGGATTCTGCCAGCTGGAGAGGAGTGCCAAGGGCTTTCCTAAGCAAGAGTGGAGTCTTGTGTGATGATAGGAGGCAAGGAAAATGGTATGTTGTCGGAGCAAACGATCTGGAGACTAGAGAGGAAACAGACTGTTTGATAGCCCATTAGAATCCCCACTAACCATACTTCTTCTAAGTAGTGTCCCCCAGTTGTTACTCATTAGTCATTTAGAAAATATTTATCATATACTAGGCACCTTGCTAAAAAAACAACAGGTGTACAATGAAAAAGAAACAGATATACACCCTGCTTTCATAGAATTTGTGTTCTGTTGGGAAGACAAACGTTAAATAAATACAAACATAAGGATATGACTATAAATCTTATTAAATAAGAGGTTATGAAAGAATAAAATATATGTTCACTAATGAAAACTTGCACTATAAAGAAAAGTGCAAAAATAGAAAATCAAGCCCCGGCCGGATGGCTCAGTTGGTTGGAGAGTTGTCCTGTGCACCAAAATGCTTTGGATATGGATCCAGGTCAGGGCACATACCTAGGCTGTGGGTTCGATTCCTGGTCAGGGGACCTACCTAGGTCGTGGGTTCGATCTCTGGTCAGGGCATGTATAAGAGGCAACCGATTGATGTTTCTCTCTCTCTCCCTCCCTTACTCTTTCTAAACTCAATTTTTAAAAAAACAAACATATCCTCAAGTGAGGATTTAAAAAAAAATAATCTAATCAAATTTATCTCTAGCCTCAGGCATCATCATTATAAACACTCTTTGATGTATTTCCTTCCACGGTGCTTATGTGTGTTGTGTGGGTGTGTGAGAGAGTGAGAAAGTAATGGATAAATACTGAGATTATGTAAAATGGTATCATATCCCCTGTTGTGTACTGTGAGCATTTTTCTGTACCATCCTATAGTTAAGCCATAATTTTACCAATCACCTAATGCAGGAAGTTGATTATTTTCAATATTTTGCTATAGTAATAATTGTGTGACAACTAATTGAATTAATCTAAATCATCTCTCTGGTTATTTTCTTAGAACAAGTTTCTAACATCAAGATTGCTGGGCTAAATAGTACAATCAATCAAGTTTCTAGAAAATATTAATAAATTGCCTTCTAAAAAAGTCATACCCAGGATCGTCTTTACAATTGCCCTGGCTCTTTGCCACTTTTGTTCCGTCTATATTTTGCCTCTACCTCACATTGTCACAGATTTTCAGAGTGTTTAAGTTCATACCAGAAAGCTTATGTGGAGTGAAGACTAGAAAAATATTCATAGAGATATAACCATGGAACTTTAATATGATCCCATTGCCCTTGTTTTTCCCCACAGCCTTAGGTACTTTTACCTGTTCTGAGAGGAAGGCAAGCTCAGTTCTCAGACTCTGGGATTTTGTGCCCTCCTATATTAAATAAAATGACATTCATGGTTCCAGGGCATCATTTGTAGATAAGTATATGGAACCTAGTGACCCAGAAATGTTAATTTTTCTCAAACTGGTGAGTAGGTAACTTCAAAGAATGATTGACCCAGTATGACAACCAATATGGTTGTTTAATGACCTAGTCTCGAGGAGGGGGGTTTCAAATTAGACATTTTTGAAAGCAATGCTAACTTCTTCTTGTTGTTGTTGTTAATACTATGTGTGATTGAGTGAAATTTCAACCCAGGCAAATCTGAGAAAAATCAGACTCTAACTATCATTGGCTTTACACTTCCAGCTATCTCTAGTTTTGTCTAAAAATTGGGAGCATGATTTCATGGAAATGAAAAGTGCAACTCTTAGAAACTACCATTGGGATTATTTTTTTAGTGCATGATTTTTAGTCCCTTTTCAAAGTATATTGGCTACCTGCCTTTCAGCAGTCTTTGGGGATGATAGTTGGGAGCCAGTCTGAAGTCTCAGCTCATTTTGCTGAGTATTTGGAATTATCTTTCTCCCCCTGAAGTGTCTTGAGGCACTGAAATGGAAATACTAAGTTTTTTGAGACATTTCTCATGTAAGAATTTTATGAAGTACTAAAAACGATACACAGGTTAGGACCCAAGTGTTCAGCAGATAAAATTTAAAGGATGATGTGGATGAATGGATGGTGGGTGCATGGATGAATGGATGGATGGAGGATGGATGGGTGGGTGGGTGGATGGATGAATGGATGGATGGATGAATGGATGGATAGAGGATGGATGGATCGGTGGATGGATGGATGATGGATGGATGGAGGATAGATGGTAGATTGATGATGGATGGTGGATGGATGATAGATGGATGGAAGATGGATGGATGGAGGATGGATGGACAGATGGATGATGGATGGATGGAGGATGGATGGATGGATGGATGGATGGAGGATGGATGGATGGATGGATGGATGGAAGATGGATGGATGGAGGATGGATGGATAGATGGATGATGGATGGATGGAGGATGGATGGAGGATGGATGGATGGAGGATGGATGGTGGATGGATGATGGGGGGATGATGGATGGGTAGATGGATGGATGGATAGATAGATGGATGGATGGATAGATGGGTGGATGATGGATGGATAGATGGATGGATGGATGCAGGATGGATGGATGGAAGATGGATGGATGGAGGATGGATGGATAGATGGATGATGGATGGATGGAGGATGGATGGAAGATGGATGGAGGATGGATGGATGGAGGATGGATGGAGGATGGATGGAGGATGGATGGATGGATGGAGGATGGATGGATGGATGGATGATGGATGGATGGATGGATGGATGGATGGATGGATGGATGGATGGATGGATGGATGAAGGAAGGTGGGACAGAGGGTAGAAGAGCTCTCCTGGAACCCTGAGCTAACAGAAGAGACTGGGACAGTTCAGTGTTTCTAACTGACATGACGAGTATCCAGTTCCACTCCAGTTCTGTAGGATTGGCCTGGGTGAAACTGAGGAGTTATGCTTTGGAAGTCAGAACCCTCCGAACACTTCATAGGTCATAGGGGGAAGTTTGGGGTACAGTTCTATATGTGAACAAAGTGTATTTCCCTACAAGTTGTCTGACCCCTTGCAGGGTCAGAGATCAAACACTTGCTAAGGTCACCTGGAACCTGAAGAACTCCGTGCACTGTGGTAAAAAAGGCAAAAGCAATCCCAAGATCATACTGTGGCTGCCAACATGCTTACTCAGTCCCTAAGCTTCCTCAGCACAATTTGAGATGGAAATTTTCCGATCAGAATTTTTCCTACAAGTCTTAGAAACTTGGATTTGAGCCCGTTGTGCAGGCCAGGTTTTTTCTTGACAAGCAGGTTGCCTTTGAGTCACTCAAGTGGATGGCCTTGATTTAGACATTGGCACATGCTGAACAGGGGAAAAATATTTTCCTACTCTTGTTCGACCCTTTAAAAAGATTAGTCTGTTCACAATTTTCTCCTGTGTTTATAAAGCTTGATGTTTTCTGCTTGTCTCCTCACCTCCCGAGTCTCTCATACCTGATCTTCAAACTAACCAGGCTGGCTTGCGCTAGGTCTTCACTACCCCAGGCCATTCCTGCTTCTCGGCCTCACACATGCTTTTTCTTCTTCCCTGGGACCTCCAGGGCCTGCCTCAAATCCACATTTCCCCATGAAGTTTTCCCTGAATTCCTCAAGTTCTTTCATCATGACAATAATCCTATGAGGTACAGGCATTATCCCCATTTCACAAACGTGAGAACTGAGGTCCAAGTTCAAGTTCAGATAGCCATCCAGAAAGAGGCAGACCTGAAGATCATTTCCCCAATGAAAGCAACTCCTAGAAGGTTGTCATCACATTGTTGCTTCTCTGGTCTATCCTACAGAGAAGAGTGCAGTCCTTGGCACATGGGTGCTTAGCGAATGGCTTTTGAACTTGACTTGAGTTTGAGAGTAGCTTGGTAATGTCTCTAGTTAGGACAGCAGCCAGTTACATGTTCTTTCCTTGGGTGTTTGAACTTGTAAATCCCTCTAAACACGTTGAAGCCAGGTTCTCCTACCTCCACGACAGTTTAAAGATATAGGGGCGATGACAAAAGATGTGCTATATTATTTTTGCAATCACTTGGAAACTGACAGCTAATTGAAACTATAGCCTGTTCTTTAATCCATTCATTTGTTTATGGGTTTGTTTTTCCGTTGGGCTCTTTAACCATCCAGCAGGTATTGATTGAGCAACTGAAACCTCGTTTATGCATATGCGTTGGTAAATGATGATATCAGTACAAAAAAATGTGGAAAAGCTTATTAACATTGGTCATAGGGGGAGGGGAGAAGCAAGCAAACATAAGACTACTAAAAAATGTCTCCATGATAAAAAGGGTGGGATTCCTTTTATACAAAGTTCTATGTGTGGATATTAAGAATCCCATGAAAAAAATGGCTACCAAAATATTGATATGTATCTCAGATTGAATTTTACGTAATTTTTTACTGCTTATATTTTCTATAATGTGTGGTAGTTTTAAATAAGTATATACATTGTTTGCATCATAAAAACAATTAAGCCGTCATTGTGGTGAAAATAATTCATGAGCATGTACTGTGAGCAAAGAATTAGTCTCTGGGTATCAATCTAGTAAATGTTCCCCTGAGCTCTTTCTCTTACTTGAAGTCACATTAATAACTTTTCAAATGAAAATCAGTTTGAACCCCAGAAGGGTAGTGGTAAGTGGACACTAGTTACTGTCAAATTCTGTAACAAGAGTCCCTCTCGAGCTCTTACCTGTAGGTCTGGGTGAAAGGGGTTTATAGCGAGCTTGGACCTTGGACCAAAGAGCCCCTTTGGTCTTTGTGTCTTGGCTGAAACAGTAAAGGTAAAATGAGATGTCTGACCTCATCCAATCATTTCATAAGGGGCTGGGAAAGCACCTGGATGAGTCAGTAAAAACTGCAGTGATGGAAAAGCCATCTCAGAAAAAATGTCCCAGAGCCCGTGGGTCAGAGCCAGTCCCTCCGCACAGGAAGGATCTCACGGTCTGTGTTTATTGACACAGAAGGTGGTTTTAATTACCCTGAAGGAATTTCTGGCATGTTTTGCCAAAGCCAGTCTTAAGATGTTTAATCAGTGGGTCAGTGACAACCAGACCTACTGGAGAGGTCTGCACATGTGCGGCTGGCCCAGTATACTACATTGCAACGCGACTGTTAGTGACAGAGCATAGGTATGTTTTATCAGAGTAACATAGGCAAGAAAATTCCACTGTCCACTCATAGGATGTTCTTTTTTTTTTTTTTTTAAACTTTCCATATTTATATAGAACTTTATTAATTTCATTTAGGGTGTAAGATTTGTTCACATGAAATATTCCTTTATTTATTTATTTAATTTTAATTTTTTTTTAAAAATTTTATTATTGTTTAAAATATTACAGATGTCCCTTTTTCTCCCCAATGACCCGTTCCACCCTGTCCCACCCCCTCCCCAGTCCCTCTCCCCACCATTGTCCGTGTCCTTGGGTTGTGCATATCTGCATGTAAATTCTTTGGTTACTCTCTCCCCCTCCACCCACCCGCCCTCCTCCCTCCCTCTGACATTCGTCAGTCTCATCTATGCTTCTCATGGGATGTTGTTGACTTGGGAAAGTATGGCATGTTTTATATTTGGGAAGCCTTTGTTTCCTTTGCAGTCATTGATCTTGGTCTAAGCAATCTTCACAACTTCTGTTTTTCTATTTTGAGTAAACTTGGCAAGATAATCTGGAGTCAGAGTTCAAGTGCTTAATCAAGCTATCAGGTTTACAGCGCCACAACTAGTGACTCGAAAGAATGAATAGGACTTTCCAAATATAGGCTCAAGGAAAATTTATACTTATGATCTTTAGTTTTACCATTTTGTGTTAGCCTATGAAGTATTTTAAGGAAAGAACTATAACAGGGAAAGCAGGGTGGTGGTGTCACATAACAAGGCCCCTTTAATCTGTCAAATAATTTGGCATCAAAGAAAGTGTTTCCTTGATTTTCACGTCTTTGCCCTTGAATCTCTTGGCCATATCCTTCCAATGAGATGTAAAAACACTCAATAGTACTAAACACTGTCTTTGATTCATCTCTCCACGTTTAACTCCACGTGGAATTTCTTTTATTTCTCTTCCCTGCATAAAAATGCCCTTCACACTATCCCCTGTCACTGCTGTCTCGACGAATCTCCCAAATTCCACTCCTTCATGTGGGCCTGCAAGGGAGAAAAGTACCCACCGGGAAATTTCAGTTCGGACCCAAAGGCATCTTTAGCAAAATACATTGAGCCCCTTTGCTGAGCTACTGGGTGTCTCTGTCCTGCTCAGAACATAGTAGTTTGGTGATGCTCCTTTTTGCCTCCACAGAAAGGTTTCTCAGGCCATTTCCTACCAACGTGCACTGCTCTGGGGATTTCCCAGGCTTACGGGGAAGCAAGGCCATTGGAAACAAATCTCTTTTAACCGTCAAAGCAGCTGAGCAGAGTTCCACGCATGTCTTTGGTAATCATCGGTTTTAAACAGTCCCCTTTCCTCTTGCCTTTAAGTTAATTCATCTGCCCGTAAACCAGCGTGGCTGACCAGGTTGGTATGTTAGCAGCAAATATTAAACAAGAAATAACTTACATAGAATAGCCATGCTGTTTTATACTTGTGAAGGGGTTTTATATTTTTGCAAAGTATGTTCACAGCTCTTATCAAAGTTGGGGAACAAGTTTTCTTTCTTTCCGTTTTCTCAAGGAGGAAACTGAGATCCAGTGGAGTTAATCAACTTGCCCATGATCACATGGATGGTTTGTGGTGGAGACAAGACTGAGGTCCAGAGATCTGATTCCTAGAATAGGGTTCTTCCCATGATACCAGAATGCTGAATAAACCAATTTCTTAATTTTAATTTTCTATTACAGTTTACATTCAATATTATTTTGTATTAGTTTCACGTGCACAGCATAGCAGTTAAACAATCATATGCGTTATAAAGTGATCCTCCTGATATTTCTTGTACCCACCCGGCCCCATACATAGTTGTTAGCATATTATTGACTATATTCCCAGTGCTGTACTTTACATCCCTGTGACTGTTTTCTAACTGCCAATCTGTACTTCTCAGTCCCTTCACCTTTTTCACTCCTTCCCCTCTGGCAACCATCAGCCTGTTCTCTGTGTCTGAGTCTGTTTCTATTTTCTCTGTTCATTTATTTTGCTCTTTAGATTCCACATATAGGTGAAATCATATGGCATTTGTCTTTCTCTGACTTATTTCACTTTACATAATGCCCTCCAAGTCCACCAATGCCGTCACAAATGGTAAGATTTTATTCTTTCTGTGTCTGAGTAATATTCCATTGCATATATGTCCTACAGTTTTTTATCCACTTGTTTATTGATGGGCACTTGGGCTGCTTCCATAGCTTGGCTACTGTAAATAATACTGCAGTAAACATAGGGGTGCATATATTCTTTTGAATTAGTGTTTTGGGTTTCTTTTGATATATACTCAGAAGTGGAATTGCTGGGTCATAAGGCAGTTCCATTTTTAATTTTTTTAGGACCCTCCATACTATTTTCCATGGTGGCTTCACCAATCTGCATTCCCACCAATAAGGCACAAGGGTTCCCCTCTCTCCGGATCCTCGGCAACAGTTGTTTGATGACTTGTTGACGGCAGCCATTCTGATGGGTGTGAGGTGACACTTCATCATGGTTTTCATTTGCATCTCTCTGATGATTAGTGACAGTGAGCATCTTTTCATATGTCTGTTGGCCATCCGTATGTCCTTTTTAGAGAGGACCTGCCTATTCAGGTCCTCTGTCCACTTTTTAATTGGGTTGCTTATTTTTTTGGTGTTGAGCTGAATAAACAAGCTTTCTTTGAACTCTCAACTAGGTCACATCTTGCAGTCTTAGAAAAAAATGTTCATTCTTGCTGACTGTGCAAGGCGTTGGCCTTACACATCCTTTGCACGGGTTCTTTGGGGAAAGCAAGTGCCATAGCCCTTTGATTGTTGCGCTTGGGTGTGAGATGTGTCTCATTCCCAAGGCCCATTCATTGTTCCTGTTGCCAAAGAGAAGAGTCCTGGGGCCCCACTCCTGGCCAGTGACGCAAGCCTCTGAGAATTAGGGTTTGTTGATTTTAAAGATGTGGAAACCGGTGAACTTGGTTTCATTTCACGGCTGCATTCTAGGCCCAAATATCTAATTCACAAACATCTGTCATGTGGAACAAGTAAGAGGCGAGGGAAGAAAGACCGTGGCTTGATCGGCACCAGCACCGTCGTTACCTCTGGAAACATAATATGAAGGCAGAGAAGCTACATTTACTGAGTGGGTTTTACCCACTAGGTACGTCTCGCTTACATGAGCAGTGAGCTCTTTACCAAGAAGACGGGCTTATTACGTAAATCCTCTAACTAACTGCCCAGGTTAAAATTAGGACAGTGATAGTAGCTTCTATACTGTTGTGAGGAATCAGTGGGAATGGTTGCACAGTGGTTAGCTCAGTACCTGGCATCGGTTGAGCATTCAATAGGTGGTTTTTGGGTTGTTTCTTGTGTTTCTAGAAGCTTTAAGTGGTCATAAGTGTTATTTGCACTGGGTCATACATTCTTTCTGCCCTCCAAATTCCTAGAGTTCAGGATTATACTAAAATGTATCTACAGGCATACGTCAGAGCTACTGTGAGTTTAGTTCCGACTACTGCGATAAAGGGAGTCAATCTTTTTGTTGGTGGAGGTCTTGCCTTCAATTTGTTAAAAATGCAACATCTGTGTAGCGCAATAAAAGCAAGGTGCCGCAGATGAGGGGTGCTTGCGCTTGGTGCTTAAGGACACTGACTGGGGGCAGCTAGGTGTGGATCTGGCTCCATCACTTGCTGGTTCTGTGACCTTGGACAAGTTATTTGACCTCTCGCAGCCCAGGCACCTCCCCTGTAGAATGAGGATTACAGTGCTTCACGTCCTAAGCTGGTTGCGAGTACAGAATTACCTCGTTTAATTGCACCTGGCTCTATTGAGCTGCACAGATGCTGCGTTTTTCACAGATTGAAGGCAAGGCTTTCCACCTGCGAAAAGATTATGACTCATTTTTATTGCAACTATCGTTTTATTGCAGTTGGCAAGGACCGAACCTGCAATATCTCCCAGATTTGCCTGATATTAAATATGACAGCGTATGTAATGTGCTCCCGACAGTCCCAGGTACAAGTATGCAGTCCCTGCTCAATGATGTTAGGCTGTCAGTTCGTGAATATTAGTATAGTTACCTATATGTCCTAAACCATCTTCATTACTTTTCAAAAGACAGTTGCTTTGATTACAAAATGCAGGAGAAATAAGTTAACACCTTAACCTTAATCTTTGATCCAGTATCAGTTCTGGCTGGTGGTGATCGGCTCCTTTTAAATAATAAATATAATCTTGGATAATAGTAAATGAAATCATGTGAGAGCCTAAGCCAATTGCTCCCCTTTTCTGAATATGCAGTAACACACCAGGAAACTAAAATCCATTATCCACTCTGTGCACCATCCGTAGGATAGTTTTTAAAGGTAATAGCTTTGAGCTATTAAAAAATTAATGCTAACAGATTAATTATAAGCCTCTCTTTCTAAATTAGTGGTATGTTGAAAACTCCTATTAAGGCTTAATTTTGTTTTCTTTTGAAATCTTGCGTTTTTATTTTTAGTACTTCTTTTTGCATGGCCTTGTTCGTAGATTCTCCTAGACTGTAATCTCATACCGCTGAACACTGCAAGGGGAAGGGAGCCCCTTCTAATTCGTGACGTGACCTGCTCCCGTTTCTGAAATGTTTGAATTGCTTGCAAGGCGATCTGTGTACCAGGGCAGGGTCCCCATGTCTACCCGTTGCTCCTAGGCCTGCAAAGCCTCCCCTCAAAAACCTGGTATCCTATGCACGTGGCCCGTCTTGAACCACGTGGAGGTCGCTCTCCTAATAACTCCAGCCTCCTGACAACACCCTCGATGCCCAGTCGCAGCTGTTTGCAACTGTAATGTGTATCAGGGTCACCTGAAGTATTTGGGAGCTAGAACTTGCTGCGCCCCTCCCGGAGGTCCTCATTTAAGGGCTTGGGGAGGGGGCCCGCAGGTGTGGCTGCTGGCCCGGCTGAGCCCTTAGGAACCGCTGCTCTCCGCGCCGGAAGGCAGCCCCTCCAGTTGACGCTGCAGCAGAGAGGCTTTGTAGCTCTGACTGTGTCCCCTTATTAGTCTGGATGTTGACAGGCTGGGAGCCACCTCCCACGGAGAGACTGGAGGGGGGTCTGGCAGTGTGGAATGCACCTGTGTGTCACCAGAAGCTGAAGCACCACATCACCTCCTGGAGTCTGGATCTGAACCCCATGTTTGTCACAGGAGCCAAGGGAGAACCCAAGATAGAGGCTAGTGGCACAATTATGAAGCATGAATTATCCAGATGAGAGCACCTATGGAAATAAAGGTATTATTATTATTATTATTTATACCCACTGCTCTTAATAAGATAGTGTGTGGAAGTGTTGACTAGTTGCAAGTGCTTAAAAGCTGTTCTGTGGAACCCAAACCAATTAAGTCGCCTTGGAAATATAAAGCGTAGACGGGAAGCATCGTTTGACTTACTGTTTCCAGAACTAAGAATGCATTTCGATGAGACGTGTTGGTACACAGCAAGGGCAAGCTATGACTGGCTATAAAACGCCAGGAGAGAGAGATCAGGCGAGGCGAGAGCTGCTTTGTAGATGCTGGAGAGGCATGTGGAGTAGATAGTGGAGTGGACTGGGAGATGCATTCACTCCTTTAACAAAGACAAAGGCTTGGGGGCCAGGAGGTGAGGAAAGAGACCGTGTGGCCTTCTGACATTGTGTACAATGAAAAATGAAGGGTCCTACTACCTGGGGAATTTTGAATTAGGAAGCAGATCTAGAAATCTCTGTAGGAGAAACAGAAACTTCTAACCTGTGTGAAACGCTTGGAAGCCCTTTCAGCATAACCCGTAAGCAGCCCCACCTGGCTCGGAAGGCACACCCTTCAGGGTTCTGGAAGCTTTTACAGTTCAGTTCTTGAACCCGTGCGGTGAGCTCCTCAGCTTTAGAGCCTTTACCTGTGGCTGTATTGGGGGACCTGGAAAATAAAAGTTAGTACGAAAGAACTACATATTTTTATTGAAGAAATAGAACCACCAGGCAGAGGTAGATAAGAACAGAGACAGGTCCAAGAGAAAGACATTCAGAAAAGAAGGAAAGGAATGGGCAAAGAGATGTTTCTGAAGAAACATTTATCATGGTAAATGAAATTTAGAAGGTGGCCAAAGACTTAAAGGTCGAAGAAAACAAAGATCAGGTGTATGTGTTTACGTAAATGGTATGCATATATGCACATGTATGGTCTCCACCAGCCTGCGGATACAGATGTGTCAGGCATTGGTGTCCCAAAGAGACGGTGCAACCTTAGCTTTATACGTCTATCGATTCCACACAGGTCCTATTTCTTAATGTGCTTTTTTATATAAATGATAAGAGAGCAGGGTTTGTCTTTGAATTATACCTGGGGGTTTGTGATGTGAGGTAGGGTTCAGCTCTTTCCTTGCTATGGAAAATTTTACATTTTTCTGTCTGACCTATTTTTAAAAGGGGTTATATCTGTTGTAATTCCAATGTACCTTCCTTTGAGTCCTTTCACTCCTTTCAGCCAAGTAACCTTTTCAGTGCATTCTACTGCCGTATTGATTGGAGGCCTGCGTTTTCTTTGCCTCAGCCATGCTGCTTTAATGGGGGGAGTCTAGATAGACTTTGGATGGGTTTCCCTGGAGTTTCCAACTTGTGCGCCCTCTTTACCTCCTCCAGAGGGGAGGGAGAGGGAAAAGATGGAAGGATTTGTTATTTGGTCCTGTTTTACTGGTCTGTCATGTCTGACTCAATTTCCAAAAGCACAGAAAGCTGCAAGTGGGAAAGAGACAGTTGAGGGTCAGAATTTTAGGAGCTTGTTATGAGAAAGAAGGCCAAGGATGGATCCCTGCATTTCGCCGTGCCCCATCGAGTGCTTCTGAAAAATCCTTTCCGAGTACAAAGGAGGTGTCCTTTTCAAAATGCTAAGGGGCTGGTCACTGTAAGCAATGTGCAGAGCTTTGTGAATAAGTGTGAAGTCTAAAATGAATGACATGCGTGTGTCAACATGATGTGTCACTTCGAGGCATTATTTCCACATGTTACTTTATTCAGAAACGGAATTCCTTCAGATTTGGTTAGTATTGCCTTGAGTCTGCAACATGAGGCTAAGATTAGTTCATAGCACTATAAAGTATGAAGCCGTGTATGACTCTCTGATTCCCCTAAGTGCTCCAGTGAGAAATGACACTTTAATATGTGGCCACAGATTGGTATGAAAGGAGTCTGTCATCCATCCTTTTATTTATTTATTATTTATTGAGCACTTACTATGTCCCTGGTGCTGGGCTTTGCAGTGGGGATGCAAAGGTGTCGAACACAGACCTGGTCTCATTTGTTAAGAAACTCGTGGCCTGTTGGGGGAGGGGACACACCGACAGAACAACAGGCAATTCTAACGAAGCATGAGAAGCTCCGTGGTGGGGAGAGTGCAAGGGTCTGTGAGGTCATGGGGAGGGCTCAGAGGAGGGCTCCTGAAGGAGGCGGCTAAGCTGAGACCTGCCCAGGATGAGGGAGGATCCAGTCAAGGAGGGAGCAGCGAGAAATGTGCCAGCCAGGGAGGCTGGTGCAGTGGGAAGGTAATGACTCGGTCCCCCCGGGGGAGTTGGCAGGTAGGGGCCTTCAGGCAGAAGTCTGTGTTGGAGATCTCGATTTCTTACCTTCCTGTGGGGGCTGGGGGTAGTGATAATGGTGGTGGCAGAGATGGTGGCCATGGAGGGTAGCGGTGGGTGTGCAGGAGGAGAGAGATCAATAATAGCAGTTGCCCCCGCCGGGCCTGGCTCAGCGGTTGAGCGTCGACCTAGGATCCAGGAGATCGAGGTTCGATTCCCGGTCAGGGCACATGCCCAGGTTGTGGGCTCGATCCCCAGTCAGGGCGTGCAGGAGGCAGCCGATCAATGACTCCCTCATTATTGATGTTTCTATTTCTCTCTCCCTGTCCCTTCCTCTCTCTGAAATCAATAAAGATATATTTTTTAAAAAAACAATAGCAGTTGATATTTAATGAGTACTTACTATGTGCCATATTACTAGAGCCTGCATTTTCCACCATTATTATGCTATTAATGATCTAGCTTTTCCATAGGGCTGATATAAAGGTGACCGGATAACTCATTCGAAAGAGCCTTTGAAACTGCATAGGACTCTTCACTGTCATTGTGCGCATTGAGCTGCAATGAGCCGTGTGCTCGGTAGCTAGCCTAGAATAAAAATAAAACCAGTTTCAGCCATCTGGGGGCTGCCTTTACTTGCCTTGTTAGCAACTCCCCGAATTCTGTGGCCTCAGCACGTTAGAAGTCAAAAGTGGCATTTCCTGGGGACATTTTTTTAAGCAACAGAACATTAGATGAGATGGACCATGGATTTGCTCCCAAATGGCAATTGCTATGTTAGAAAGTCCTCCAACATTGCTGAGATCGTTAATCTCTGTTAATCACTCCTTGCTCCTCTGTGACTGCTCAGCACAAAACAAAAGGGAAGCTTGGCAATTTTTTTTCAAGAATCTTGGCTTCAAGTACGGGTAATCCAAAGCCTCAAATGGACTCAAAATTCTGAACTGCCCCGTTGACCTGTAGATATTTATGATCTCTATCCTGCTTCCACTTTTTTTTTTTTTTAACCAAATAGACTCTGTTCCTGTCACCTCACTATTTCTGACAATCCGCAGCATGCTCCTTGCACAAAGAGCTTGTCTCCACTACAAAAGGAATGGCAGTTGGACAATAGGGGGTCTGCGATGAACCAACGTAATGGATTCTTCTGCATCATAGTTCAAGTCTGGAGCCTAATTGTTAGTTTGTTTAAGTCCTGCTTGAGGCCTGATTAGTGGGGAAAGGGGTCCCTTTGGAGGCTTGATTGAGCTAGTGTGAAAGGCAAGATTGTAATTCAGATGTATGCATGCTAGTGAAATGCAATCAGCTTCGTGTATTAATGGTCACTAATGACCCGTAATCAAGCTATGATTTGTTAGGTTAAAAACAAAGATGTAATTCGCTCATTTGCTCAGGAATGTAAACAGAAGAACATCGGTCTGGAGGCTGGAGCATTGATCTTGAGCTGTGGCACCTCAGGGGCTGCCACTGTCAGTTCTGAGATTCTCCGAGCTTTTTGACCAGCCCCTTGTAAGTCTGCGGCCTTCATCAAAAAGGGACCAAGGGGATACTGTTCCTGGTGCCCTTTCTCTGTGGCTTTTCCTCCTGATAAGCCAGCCACTTCAATTTTAATTTTTCTCTTTTCACTCCACTCTGATCTTATACTTCAACTGGCTAATATTCTTGAAGTACCACCATTCATTCAGCAAATATTTAACACATAATTATTGAGGGCTAGTTATGCTTCAAACACTCTCCTAGGTTTATAAGAATTATTAAGCAAGTCTTGACTCAATCTTTGCAAAACTTACACTTTTGCCATGGATGTCTTTAAGATGTTCCCTCCTACTAACTACTCCTTGCAGTGCTTATCACTAAAACCAAGTGGAAAATCTCTGCATAAAACAGATCCTCTGTTGAGAGATGCATCTTAGAGGATAAGGCACTATGGTCCTTTGGGGTACATCAAGACTGGCAGTAGAGATTTCGAGAGATTATCATGACTCCTTAGGAAAGATATACCCATGTTTTGCATACTTTTATTTAATTTGAGGAAGTAAATACATTTAAGTCCTTAGGGGAGACCATGACATTAGGGCATAAAATCCTTTAATCCTTCATCAAGTGAAAATGCTGTGATCTACTTGATACCATGGAGCAGTAATGCTACAGGTAATCCTGGTGGGGCACTCGGATCACTCACGCTTATTCCGAAACAATGGGCACGGTCTCACTCACATAGAGCGTGACTTCTTTCCTTCCCAGCACTAATCACACGCTCCTGAAGTTCACTAATCGGAAATGCCTATCAAGCTGTGTTGGCTCTCTCCTCCACTTGAGGGTAAGTGCCTTGTGTCTCTCTCAGCATGTCTCCCAAGGTCTAACAGTGCTTGGCACGCAATAAATATGCTCGGTAAATATTTGTTGAATGAAATCCAGGCACAGTGCTTAGAGCTTGAAAACCAATAGTAGCATTTGGGATATTGTGAAATAAAGCAAAATTTCTTGATAACAGTGATCTTAAAGATTAGGTCTAGTAGATAGCACCATGGCCAAATTCTTCTGGGTAGGTTTTATGTCCCTTCCCATATAATATCTATTTCTATACATTAATAACCCATATGATAAAAAGGATCTCCTGGTCCTTTGGAAACTAATGCCTACCAGTGATATTTCTTATACTTATCACAAGGGTGACCAATCCAGTTTCTGGCGTGAAATGGCATATTCTTCAGGACCCAAAGAACTTTAATGTTCAGGAAAACCCTGACAATAGTGGGAGTGGATGGTGCTGTCATTTTGCATTTATTTATTCAGTAGATATTTACTGGACATTTATTGTGTGCCAGGCGTGGGGTTAGGTGCCAGAAATATGGACTAAGAAGGCCCTCTGGGGAAATAGATTCACCAAAGAATAATAAAGATAAATGAACTATTGTAACCGTGACAGGCACTATAGGAGAAGGGTTTGTGGTGATTTGGGCGCATGTTAGAGGATCAGATCTGAAAAGCTTCCCTGGGGAAAAGGTGATTGGGCTAAATCATGAAGTCACGGTAAGAGGGGATGAAGGTGGACCCAGGCAGAGAGAACTGTGTGTACAAGGGCCCTGTGGTACTAGCAGCAGAGAAAGTGTGTTCAGAGAAGTGAAAGGTGCCTATGTGACTTGAGTTCCCACAGGGTGCACGTTAGACAGAAGCCACACCTTGCAGAGCCCTGAGGAGGGTACACGAGGCCTTCACTGCTTTGCATCCAAGGAGTGAAGGGAAACTGTTGAGACATTTCAATGTGGGGGGAAGATGGGGAGCAGCGATCACATCTGTTTTCTAAAACGATCACCCGGGCTGCAGTGTGAAGAACAGACCGGCAACCATCCGGGATAGATTCAAGGAGACAAGTGATTTGTCCATGGGAAACCGACACATGTGTGTGGCATGTGCGAGGCAGTCCCCTGTAAAGCACACACCCTTGCAGGAGATTCAAGACGGGCGCTTCCGTGGCATAATAGAGACCTCTTCAGATGTCCCCTGTGTCGCGCATACACGCTCACCCAGACATAAATTAGCATCCTTAATGCGGAGTGTCACGTTCCGCCCAGCCAATGTGTCACTTTAGCACCTTCCCCTTTGTGCTTTCCCTTTGCCTTCGACGGCTGCTCTCGGGTCTCACTTCCCCCCCAGAAGTGTGAGATTGGTTTTTCTGCCGGGCGATGAGCGTGATCCCCCACTTAGAGTCTAATCGGCCAGGGCTTACTGCCTGTCCGGCAGGAACTTGGAGAATATATTAGGACGGCGTACAGGGCGGGAGCTCTGTTTGGACAACGATTAGGGCCATTATCTGTTTTAATAAATGTAAATTGCAGTGGAGACACGAGCCGGTTGATGCCACTCGAATCCCTTGCAGGGCGGCCTGAATCCTTTCTGCCTGGCTTGGATGTATTACTGTCATTGCCCTTCGCAGAGTTGAGCAAACGCACCGAAATCAGACCTTTGCTGAGGCCCTCAGAAACTGCTGGGAATTTAGTCTTTGAGACCCATATTTGGTAACACTTGCAAATTTTCCTGTAGTCCCTTCCAGAATTGGAATTATCGGGAAAGCTCAACAGTTAGGTCAACATGTGCATTTTATGTGCCAAGCACTAGCCTTGGGTGCAGCAGTGAATAAGTCAGTTTTAGAAGTTTACGGTCATGTCTCACTATTTGAGGGGGAAATTTTAAACACAAATGCTTCAGCTTGGTTGGGGGCGTGGGACATGTGGGAGTCAGGAGCCCTCCCTTTGGAAATTTGATGAAAGCTAAGTCTCCTTTCCACAGGGGAAAAATGCTAAGAAAGCCATAATCATACAGTGGGATGGACAGCTCCAGAGAGATCATGCATTCCCACAAAGCTCACCCCTCAGTGGCCGACCAGGCATTTCTAATGGAAAGTTCCAGTGAACAGATGCGCAGGACATAACCGAGGCTGGATGTGCAGTGCTCCCGGGGGGGGTGTCGCCTTCCAAGCCGGGGATGGAGTGTGGTAGGCCTGGCTTCAGGATGACTTGGGAAGGGCACATGGATGACACCCCGACTCAGAGGGCTCACCTCTGAAGCTTGTCCAGTCCAAACCAGTTTAGAATCTTAAAAGCTTTCTAGCATCAAACCTCTTTGTTACTAGACTGATCTGATTCCATTTGTGGCTAGTAGGAGGGGCAACTCCAGCTATCTGGCTTGTGGTTACCTTTTGCACCATCAGGGAGATTCTCACAATTAAAAAATGCAAAAAATGCATTTAACCTGGGCTTTTCTTCTTCATTTTTTCCCTGTCTCTCCACACACACATACACACACACACACACTCTGTCTCTCCACACACACACACACACACACACACACACACTCTCTCTCTCTCTCTCTCTCTCTCTCTCTCTCTCTTCCTCTCTTTCTAGCAAAGACAGTTGGATTGAACAGCTCCTTTAAAAATGCGACAGTGCTATCTAAACCAGTTATTTTTACCCAGTAGTTAATGCTGCCTATTGGGTGAGATGGAACCCAAGTAGAATTGTCCCACTGAATAATTAAGGAGCTGAGAGAGGATTGTATGCATTCAGAAAGAGCAGGCATCATTACAGCTAGCTTCTGCTTGGAGATTTGGTGCTTTTGACCTTTATGTACAGAAGAAAAGACCTTGAATAGTCCCCCCTGACCTTCAAAAGCCTCATCTCAAATCCACTTCCCCCCCAAAAGCCTCCTTGACAATGTCATCTCGTCTGAATCCCTGTAATAGAGACTTTAGTTCATAATCTAATGCTTATACAAGAGCACAGCGGCCTCTATTATTTAATGCATGTTTGTCCTGTTTCCTCTCCTGGCTCTGGCCTCCCTGAGGGCAGACATTACTTGCCCCCCCCCCCCAGAGAGGGAACTCCATCAATCAGGGCAGGGACACATTAGTTTCCTTTATGACTAATCCCATCACAATGTCTCACACATTACAGGCAATCAGTAGACAGTTTTAAGTGAGCCGTCCTAGTATTTCAGCATCATTTATAGCTCCGATTGTTATGCTACATATACCATACCTGCTGGTAATTGACAAGAAAATCTATTTTTGTTTTGCATAAAACCAAGTTGGAGTCAAAGTAGGACTATTTGAAGTGTAGTCTCTGAGGCTGAGTTTTAGTAACTGGTTGTCAGAGTCAATGGGCCTCCCAAAAAAAACTTGGTATTTAGGGAGTGTCCAGATTCATGGAACCCTCTGTTGGTTTTATTTTTAGTTATGTACTAGAGCTGTACTTTTAACTCACAAGTTAACTAAAAGGAGAGATTAATTTGGTTATTCTGAAGACCAAAGAAACTATTCGTTAAGCAATGACTGTGGGCTAGGCACTGAGCTTTGTAATTTTACATATTATCCTAAGAGCCCTGCAAATAATAATGTATATTCTTCTTTTAGATATAAAAACAGATTCAGAGAGGTAACTAACTTCCGTTAAGCTCTGTGAGGGCAAAAGCCTGGCACTGAGGGGTCATTCAATTGACTATTTGTTGGGTTAAGTTTATCCCAAAGCGCTCAACCAGGCAGCAGTCGATCAAGGCTAAGTTCAAACCTGAAGCCACTGGCACTTAAAACCCATCCTCTTTCCACTACCTCCTCTCCCCTGAACAGAAATTCATGTACAGGAAAACAGTAGTGTCATTAGCTTTTCATTTTAGCTCTTTGCTCTTCCCGCTCAGGCTACACAAGATTCAAGTTTTCAACATTTGGCCCCAGACATCACTTCCCTCTCTCTGTGCTGTTTGCCTGGAGATGATGCTAAAGATAAACTTGACGTCCTGGCAGCAGCTCCGAACAATTGTGTTAGCGCACACTCTCCCCGATACCCTAAGGAAGCACAGTAAACATCGGGAAAGAAGGGCCACCAAAGTCGCAGACGTGGCGACACTATTTGCATTTTACTATCTTTCTCCTGCCCCCGAGCCCCCACCGGGGTGGGGGGCTAGTGGCTGTCCAAACACAGAGGACAACTCGGCAAGTCGGGAACTTTATCACTTTATCATGTTTTATCATCTTGGTTTGCCGTCTTTTTAAAATTAAAATAGAGTTGGCACACAGTTTTATATTAGTTTCAGGCGTACGGCATAGTGATTCAGCATTTATTTACCTTACGATGTGATCGCTGCACTAAGTCCAGTACAAACAAAAAACAAAACAAAACAAAACAAAAACAGACTCATGGGAACAGAATAGACTGATGCGGGCTTGTTTTGGGCGGAATCTGGGCCTCCCAGTTACCCACGACCATTCAGCACCATCAGCAGAGTTATCAGGACTCTTCCCTAAGCTGTAGTGAAAATGAGAGCACGTTCAGTTTTATGGGGACGAGCTCTTGTTTTTACACTTCCCTCCCAGCTGACACAAGTACATGACTTTTAATTTTTTGTTTTTTAGAAGTTGCATCTATATTTTAGGACTCGATTTGAATCTGTGCTTTTGGGGGGCACTGCTAAAGTGCCGTGTGCTTTGCTGCCACCCTCCCGGCCTGGGAGCGACGAGGCCGACCATCTGAGCGGCTGCTGTGCAGAGCACTCCTAGAGGCAGCTCGGAGTCGGGGTGCAGGGGAGGCGAGCTCAGGGTGCAGGATGATCCCCTGGTGTTCGGCCCGCCACAGAATGGGGGGACGGTCTCGAGGATGGTCTCTTCACAGGGAGGGTGGATACCCATTTCTCAGAAATGAAGAGGGTGGGGCTAACCCTCTGATGCCTCTTCCCAGAGTTTCTGATCCTCGCTTCCCAAAATGTCCTTTGCCTATGGAATCTGTTTTTCTTTCTTATTTCAAGGAAACCAGGTAGGGAAAGACAGACGGGGGTCCAAGGGAAGATATATGAACTGTTTAAGATTTAACTCTCTCTCTCTCTCTCTCTCTCTCTCTCTCTCTCTCTGCAGAGGACGGGCTCTCACATATCCTGGGCCCTGTTTCCACACCCACCTTAGCTCTATGCAGTGGCTCACCCCTGGGCCTAACCTACCCTCATCCCTCCCTCTATTTGTTCTCCCTCCTGTTCTGTCTGCACCCCCTGCCCCTCCATCCTTTCTAGCTCTAGGATCTTGGGAAGTCACCTCCCTACTCTGTGCCTTAGCTCCCTGTCCTATAAAGCAGAGAGATTCGTGGCTCCTTGCAATTTCATTACAAGTGTTAGAGAGGAATGTATGCAAAGCACCAGCACAGGGTCTGGCAGGTGGGTGGCTATTTTTATTTTTCTTGCATTTATTTATTCACCAGATAAAGACCATGACACCAGGATGGGTGTGTGTGAGGCTACTTTTTAGGGACATGAATACAGAACCTTCTCATCAGGGGCTCATAAAACGCTGAGAAAGACATTCTCTGACTGCAGGTGGGTCATGGTCCCACGGAGCAAACGTGGCTCGGAAATCCAGATCCCACGTATACCAACTCCTCACATTCTATTTCCCGCTCTCCTAGGAGCAAGCGTTTTCCCTGGAACTTCCTAGAAGTGTGCCATCCAGTAAGGTCACCACCCATGTGGCTACTGTGCACTTGAAATGTGGCTCATTCGTTCGAGGTGTGCATAAGTGTAAAATACGCACCAGGTTTCGAAGACTTAGTACAAAAAAAGCTCAAATATCTCATTAATAATATTTTAATATTGATTACATGTGAAATATTTTGATGTATGTTGGGTTAAATAAAATGTAAAATAATGCAAAGGAAAACATTCATAAAAGGTAATATTAATTTCATCTTTTTAAACTTTTTAATGTGGCTACTAGAAAATTGTAAATTACATATGTAGCCCCCATTTTATTTCTTCTGGACAATGCTGTCCTTGCACTTCCCTGTGCCACTTGATAGCCACATCATCTCCTTCTCCCTTCCCCGATACGACTCTCTAGCATATTTGTCATATGGATTATATTTGCTTCTACATTATAAAGTCCTTCAGGACACTAGTTACCATTATTATTGACGCTATTTGTTGCCATAGCACATAACGCTAAGTCCTCAGTACGTATGTGTTGGGCAGTTGGATGGATGTGTGGATGGATGGATAGATGGGTAGGTGGATGGTTGAGTGAATGGAGAGGAGCTATATTCTGAGGCCTTGTGAACATCAGAGGAGCGTGGCCTGCTAATGTCTCTGAGGCAGAAGGCAAGTCCTGTGACTGCAAATTGTCAGAGTCAGTTTCACGAATTCCACAAGAGAGGCTAATGACTATGTCTTAGTCCTACAGCTGTGTCTGACCTTTGGCAGGGACTTATCTCTACAAGGGACAGCTCTGAGTTCCACAGTGCAGATGACAGAGATCCGACTGTCACTCATTAGGCAAAGCCGTAGAACCTCTGAGGCATCTGCCTCTCTGCAAAGTAAGAGTCTAGAAATGAGAGAGCCTCAGCGTCTAACAGATTCATCTCAGGGAAGCAGGCAAACCACATTCCTAGGAGCTGAGCACGGTCGGCTCCACTCGACGAAATAGAAGTGGAGCCCAGTTAGCTGGAATTTGGATGTGTCCTTTTTCATTCTGACTCAGCACCTTAAACAAGGGACATCAGAAAATAAATGCAGTTCCTGCCATGGGTCCTGAGCCTATAATCGTGACACTATCCCCTTGTGTAAGCTACTTGCCCGGGCATCGCTGCCATAGTATTATGGACGGGCCTTTCTTAGCACATCACCCAGACACGTTTCCCAGGGAAGAGCCTTGAGAAGTCTGTGGTTGGCCACAGCCAAGGTACACATTGCACGTGGTCTCACAGGAGCTCATACTTCGTCTGGGTCAGGGGTATGTGTGTGGTGAGGGTAGGGACTGAGTTAGAATTGTTTCATCTGTTTGAGAATTTAGCAAGTGGTATATTGACTGCCCTGGGTTTGTTGACAGCCAAATGGGCAAGGGGTAGTGGACAGAATGACTTGTAGACCTAACAGTGAATTTTCTGGCACAATTTGACAAAATAATAAGGAGCCCTGGCAACGTGGCTCAGTGGTTGAGCGTCGGCCTATGAACCAGGAGGTCAAGGTTCAGTTCCCAGTCAGGGCACAGGCCCAGGTTGCAGGCTGGATCCCCAGCAGGGGGCGTGCAGGAGGCAGCTGATCCATGATTCTTTCTCATTGATGTTTCTCTCTCCCCCTCTCCCTTCCTTTCTGAAATCAAAAACATTAAAAACAAAACAACACAACAAAAAGGGGAAATGTAAATCCAAACATATGTTTAAATGATAAGGAAAATAATAATTATTGAGTGTTTGTTATGTGTTACACATATGGTTGAGTAGTAATATGAATTATTGCATTTGTACATCACAGACAACTCAGTGAGGTTGGTGGTGTGGTCATCACCTTCTCACCCAGAATTAGGAAGGGTTGTAACTTACCCAAGGTCACACAGCTAACAACCGGTGGAGCTGGGACTCCAATCGTGATCATTAGGCTTTAATGAACATCATGTACAGGATATCTTTGATTATGAGCCTGTTTTTCTTTTTTTAAAAAAAAAATATTTTTATTGATTTCAGAGAAAGAAAGGGAGAGGGAGAGAGAGAGATAGAAACATCAATGATGAGAGGCATTGATCGGCTGCCTCCTGCACGCCTCCTACTGGGGATCGAGCCCGCAACCTGGGCATGTGCCCTGACCGGGAATGGAACTGGGATCTCCTAGATCCTAGGTCGACGCTCAACCGCTGAGCCACGCCGGCCGGGCTAGCCTCTATTTTTCTTACAGTGAAGCAGTTTCTGGTTACCAGCATTAAGAAGAGGGGCACTCTGTCAGCCTTGGCTGGTCACCTGTACCACAGAGCCCGCGCTGACGGAGGATGGTGGGAGGTGCACAGGACTGGTGCTGGGGCCTGCTCTGCCCGGGCTCTGCCAGCTTGCCCCCTTCCTGCACCACTTCTCCATCTATAAACTGTGAGGTCTGGAAGACACTGAGGCCTCTGAGTCTTAGAAACTTGAGGAAAAGGAGGGATGCGAGCAGTGGACATTCCCCCCAGGTTTCATGTGGACAGTTGACAAACCAAGATGAACATCCCTCCGAGAAGTAAACCTGCCGGGCATGCCACCTGCCGACACGGGCTCGGCGTTAGCTCCTAAAGTGCTAGCCTGGGACCTCCGTCTCTGAGACTTCTCTTTGCCTTGGCCACCTCCACAATTTTCAGTAAGTGTCTTGATATATTTCTGAAGGAGCATTTTAATGCTGTTTTCTTGCCAGATAGATGGAAAATAATATAGTAAATTGAATTACTTTTAGTCGTTAAATTTTTTTCTGCCAGGTGTAACTACAAATGGGCAAATAGATTCTTACAACATTTTTGATACCACCTTTTACCCTGGTTTCTAAAATCCACCTTTGGGTCACTCATTAAAGAGTTTGACCTTTCTGAAAAATCATGAAGGCTTATGAATTTTCATATGGAAAGTGCGGTCAGTAGGACACCACCAATTAGAGGTCTGAGCCTAGATAACGGATGAAACCCGGATAATAAGGATGTTAGGTGAGTTGACACAAGTGAAATGTTTATAGCTAACCCAAAACAAAATTGGTTTGAAATAATTTAATTGACCAAGAAAGGCATGTAAAACAGTAGTTAAGACGTTTGGTTCTTGATGCAGATGGACTAATTCTAAACTCTCAAACTGCCACTAATTAGTTCTAACCTTGGTCCAGTCACTCACCCTAACAAAATGTCAGTGTTCTCGTCTGTATAAAACATGAATAATAGTGGGACTTACCTCCATATACAGTTATTATGAGAATGAAACAGATTGTGTGTAAAACACCTAAGGCCTTACCTAGCACATTGCACGCCCTCAATAAATGTTAGCTATTTCTATTACTAGAAGACAAGTGATTTACCATCTATAACAAGTATCCTTTTTAAAACGCTAGATACCATAAATTATATTTTACCAAAGCAAGCATTAGGCAGTAGATTAATGTGACCGGAGATGTAGTAAGAGCATTTCACCAGGCCTATTTTAAAGCCACATTAGCAAAAACCCTGCGATGTGTGTAGAAGTGGCAGTCATTTCTTAATCCTAAAGAAAGACACTGATTCATACAATGAGTCATCTCTAATTTCTCTGCAGTATTATGTGAAAATACAGTTCTGCACATTGAATAGTATCTAGTGCTTTGGCCGTTGACTATTGATTGTTAGGAGGCAAGGGGATCGATATTAATACATGTTTGACGTTGTCAGCTGTGCTGCTGGGGGAGGAGATGGGAAGAGAGATGGATAAGACACACACACACACACACACACACACGCACACGCACACCCCTGCTTGTGGTCCATCCTATTACCTCCCATTCATCAGAGCTTAATATGAAAATGCCTGGGAGAATGGAGCGACTGTTTCAACATGTCATTCCCACAGTAGGTGAGGTGTCAAGATTTCATAACCATTGAATGCCCTGAAGTTAGACACCTCCTTGTCACCCTGAAGGCAGAGTCTAGGTGGAAGATGCCATGTCTCCATTGTCAGTGTGCAGCAGGGGAATTTGGGATGGCCTTACAGGCAGGTTTTGTTTCAAGGTAGCCTAAGAGCTTTGCTTGCTTAGATGCTTGCATGTACTCTTGCTGTGACTACTGAAAGGCTTAAAGATGACAATGAAATTATTAGCTAGTTGGTAAACATCCCACGAGAGGGAACATAGCACAAAACGTCTCTGCCGCTTAGGCCTGTAGATAAAAAGCCCTTTCTGGAATGTGCTCACTTAAAGTCCCACGTGCTGCACACGCGTGTAAGGTGTTTTGAGTGAGGATGAGCTTATACATTGGCGTTGAAAGCATTTTAAAGTGATGAGCTAAGGTGGAAATTTCAGAAACAATAATGCCAGAAATGAAGGAAGACTCCAAAGCAGCCTGTGAAGTATCTGCTGGACGTATCTGGAAATGTCCTAAGTAGCTGGCTCTTTGATGTTAATAAAAGTATGGCCGTGAGGATGAACGTGCCCCCCAGTCCAGTCTGCAGAGAGCGCGTGATGCATGGACCTCGGTGGTTTTGTGAAATGATGATATGGTAGCAAGTTGCCTGATGACCCTGGAGACAATCAATATTGAAGCTGATGTAGAGAAGATGCCATTGCTTGATTATAATACATACGTGATGTAGGAAGCCTGGCTCACCAAGCTGGAACAGGAGCGAGCTGGTAACGTTTGTTAAGGTTCAGGCACTGGGGGTGCTGCATTTAAGTGTCACTCGACCTTATTGAGGGGACATCATTATGATGATGAAGCCATCATAGCTAATTTGCATACCAGAGTTAGCCCGTGTCAGATAGTGTGCGAAGCATCTGACAGTTATCTAATTCCTATAAATGTAGATCTGATTGGCTCCATTTTACAGATGAGTAAACAGAACTGTCGATCAAAGTCTCCCACCCAGTATTCAACCCAGACCTTTCTAACTTTTAGTGGTACTGTGCATGTAGTAGTAATAAAAATGAAATATAAAAGAATTGACCAAGAAGAAACATCTATTAAATATTTACTATACTAGGCACCGGCCTATATGTTTTGCATGGACTATTTTTTATATCCCTCACCATAGTACTGTACTTATTTTAATGATGAGAAAATAGGAGCTTATTAAGTTAGGACCTTGCCCAGTTTTATGCAACTGCTAAGATGCAAAGACTGTAAGATGTATGCCTCTAGAACCTAAACTGTTAACTAAGTTGCCTGTAACAAAATAGATTGTCATCATTTTAGGACTGCCTATTTAAAAAAAAAAAAAAAGATAGTTACATGAATAAATGGGGGTTCCTGGGGCAGCCCCTGGGTTCTTTGGGTAGTTTGAGACATCTCGGATTCCTTACCCATCTCTTTGAACTTGTCATTTTTGCCTTCTTTGTACTGGTTGGGTTTATTTTCCCGGCTTTTTATATGGCATCTCTATGAAATAGGTCATAGGCAAACACCCCGTCCCGCAGTTGCCTGGACTTGCCTTGAAGTGCGAGAGCAGTTCCCGTCCCCTGTGTCGTCGCTGAGGCCGTCCCTCCCACCTTTAGCTGCGTTTGGCCTCATGAGAACAGTGTGGTTCTACTCGTGCTGCAGACCAAACAGGAAGATACACTGGTCCTTTGTCCATTTTTAATATTGTTACCCCTTGCAGACAAGCCTTCCCACAAATATTTCCATGCTAAACACTCATAAAACCTGCATTTGGTGCAACTTACAAAAGGATCCTTGCCAAAATATAATTTAGTTACTCAGGTTTGTGATGAATGACATATTAAATAGTTTTCTCTTACTTACCTGACAGGGGAGTATAAATTTAAAACAACAGCAAACAAAAAACAAAAAAAAAAACCAAAAGAAGTGTTGGTGTTTTTAAAACTTGGGCTCAAAAGAATCTTGCCATGACATTAGTAGCCGTCTCCCTCTGGTCTCGCAGAGTGTTTTTCTTACTCTCAGAAAGAAGATGAGCTGAAGCCATAAGCACACTGAGTCACAGCAGAAGGCTTTTGCTCTGTTTTCTTCCTATAAAGCAGCGTCTAATGTGTTAGTCAGTTTATTAGTTGTCCCCTTTTCTCCACGTTGGGGAAACTACATCTAATTCAGAAGGCTGCCCACTCTCAAAGTTTCTTTTTCTCGTTGAATAATTGTCAAATTCTTTTACTCCTGATTTTCAGTATCAACATTTTGTCTTACCAAATCAGAGTTGTTAACCCATCAGGATGTATGTGTCTTTGTAACCTTTGTAAGGAGTTATTTAATCCACAGAAATGGGGATAAATCACAGCTGATTTAGAACCAGACCTGAGAATTCCAAAGGGGGGAAAAATTCCTCAGAGAGCTTGGCTTGCAATAAAACAGGATTATCATGTTTTTAGTGTTGTCTGTTTTGTGCTTGGAAAAAATAGATCATCTTTTTGTCCATAGAGTCACCCTCTGGTATTATCTCCATCTGGCTGTCTCTGCAGCCCTGGGCCTCTTAGCTGTGACTGTGTACCAGCCACTATTCATAGCCGAATTCTGCAACAGGCCACTCTCACAGATGGAATCTGAGCTTCTGAAGACTAAGTCCATACAAGCTCATCGCAAAGAAAGCCGTCCATTCCTTGGCATTCAGTGCAGTTGAGCTATCTATAAATAGGGAACATTTTAAGAGCAACACGCCAGCCCTTCATTCTAGTTTGTGGGCATCGCTGATTGATTTGGTCCCTGATACATAAGGTTCTCTTCTATGATGCTGTGTGGATCTGTAGTATCAATCCAAATACTCTGTAAAATTGCAGGAGAATGTCTTGTTTCAGAAGGAAGTAATACTGAACTGGACAGTATAATAGAAAATTCCATTACAGCAAAGAAAAAGGAAAAAAATACTGAAAAATGTGCATCATGGATTGTAGAATCCATGAAGATACACATGTCCGTTCAGGAGAGGGTTGCTCTTAACTCCTTGAACTGTGACCATTGCAGGGCCCAGGACCCCCACCATGAAAGAAAGCATCCTTGACTGTTATACACACAAATATTCTCCCTCTCTCCCTCCCTCCCCCTCCCTCTTGCACTCCACATATATCCCTGGGAACTCTCAATTCTTTTTACCCTAAGCAAGATAGAGATTGGTCCCTCTCAAGGAATTGTCTTAGTATTTCTATTCAAGGGTGTAGAAAAAAGATGGAAAAAGGGATTAAGTCTATTTCTGGACCTTCTTTCTCCATGATCCCCTTGCTTCCCCAGTATTTACCCAGAGAATTACAGGATTTATTAAATCAGATTAACTGCCTGTGTCATCTGTTCCACACTCAGTAATATCAGAAATGCAGTGAGGCCAGGGCAGTGAAAATCCAGTGCTGTGCACAGAATTGATTCTTTATCAATACTTAACGTATAAATGAAAGGGAGGGGGGTTCCTTTATTTTCTCATTATGTTAGGATGTAGGTTCCATGAGGATGGGACCACATTGGTTTTGTTCCCTTCTCTAACCCCAGCATGTACTACAATAAATATATTTAAATATATAAATACACGGAGTTAAAGCAGCTTGCAAGCTCTTGAAAAGGATTCCTGCTCGGCCGGGTGTGGCTCAGCGGTTGAGCGTCGACCTGGGATCCAGGAGATCGGGGTTCGATTCCCGGTCAGGGCACATGCCCGGGTTGCGGGCTCGATCCCCAGTGCGGGGGCGTGCAGGAGGCAGCCGCCCTGGTTGCGGGCTCCATCCCCAGTAGGGGGCGTGCAGGAGGCAGCCGATCAATGACTCTCTCATCACTGATGTTTCTCTCTCTCTCTCCCCCTCTCCCTTCCTCTCTCTGAAATCAATAGAGATATTTTTTTTAAAAAAGAAAAGGATTCCTATAAATTCCTTTTCAGCTCTGTGCCCTTTCTCTTTTATTCTCACGTCAGTTTTTACTATCCATGCTGCCTTTTTTATATATATACCTGTAAACAGAATTTCCATACATCGATCTCCTATGGTACTCGGAAAGTAATTCTTATAGCAAATAAAATAAATTCGTATAGGAACATAGTTTATCCACTTGACCTAGATTTGAAATTTCCTACCAATAGCTGTTGGGGTGGGGAGGGTGGACATTCAATGTAGTATAATAATCTCCGTCAATCAGCTGGCTTATTTATTCATTCCTTCATTTATTCCAGTTATATACATAAGCCCCTATGACATGCTTGGCACAAAGATACAATAGTAAACATGACAGAAAAAATAGTCTTGACTTCATGGATCTGATGAAGCCTATGAGAGAATGCGGGGAAAGCAGAAATTCCACAAGCACTTTCAATGAAGTGCCAACTTCATTTCAAACTATGAGTCTGTCCCCACTAAGGTTGAAGAAATGAGGTATAAATGTATTAATAATTATGTCAAATTAGTATTGTGAGAAAATGGAGAGATGTGGTTTGTTGAGAAATGTATGGTGTAGGCAGAAGGGATATGACTACAGAGTAAAATTAAATGACTGGGTTGGAGCCATCTGGGACTACTCATGGAGGAAGGAGAATATCAACTGGATCTTTAAGAATGGAAAGGGTTTAAATAGAAAGAAAAAGAATTGCACAATAAATGTAATTTTAAAATAACGACTGCAGAGGGAAAGGGGCTATAAATGGTGATGGAAGGAGACTTGACTTGGAGTGGTGAACACACAATACAATATACAGATGATGTATTATATAATTGTACACATCAATTTTATAGTAATTTTCCTTTATCTTGCTGCTCCCAAAAGAACCTGTATTCATTATGGCCTCTCAGGTGCTAGATATTGTGTTCTCAAATGTCCTACTCCAATAGAAGAGACCCAGGAAATCCTGGCCAGCTTCTAAGTTAACCCACACCCAGAGGACCCATGCAGATATAGGGGGCCGGGATATGATGATTAAGAGAATAATCTTTGGATTCAGAATAACCTGGCTTCAGATGTTGGCCCTGCCACTCTTTGTTGACTTGGGCAGGTTATTTCATCACTCCCAGATCAGTGACTTTAGCTGCAAAATGAGAGTGTTCAGGATAAATTAGATAATTTGTGTATACATAGTGTGCTGACTGGGGTAATGTTTCAGCAAGCACCAAGAACTGAAAAGGAGATGATCAGCCAAGAGATAATCTAGAGTTCGGATATTAGTTTTTGATGATTTTGTGGGTCTGAATTTCAGTTTCCAATTTTCTCTGCCTTCTTCTAAGTCAGTCTCTCCTTACATTCATAACCTTTTAAGATTGTCTGGGCATGAGATGGGTTCTTAATTACCAAGGGCCTGCTCTGAACTGAAGGAGACAACAGAAACTTTCATAGTGGATGCTGCGTCAAGAATATCTTACTACATGTGATGTTAAAAAAAAAAAAAATGATGTTATAAATGCTTACAATTTTACAGCATGTTAGAGTTTTCAGTCACTTTGAAATATACCATTGCATTTGACCCTCCCCAGAAGTTGGTGACTGGGTGGTAATCACTTCTTTTTACAGACAAGAAAACATGAATCTAGTTTCATGAATCAGAGAGTAACCTGACTCAACCAAGTTACCCAGCTAATAAGTGACGGAGCCTGAATCTGAACCCAAATATTCCAACAAGTTCATGAGTATTTCCACACCTCTTGAACTTCCAGTCTACTTGGAGACATATAACACTTAATTACAAAGAAAAATGCAGGCACGTGCAAATTGACATACCTCAGTGTGGTTAGTAGTATCTGAAAGTACAAAGACTAAAATGAGAGACTTTGTTGAGATAGCATAATTAAACCACCGCTTTCTAAGATACTAGGATATTAGGAAATTCTGTGTGGGTTGTTTTTTTCAAATAAACATGGAAGTGTGGGTCGCTGCACTATGAAATACCATGTCGTTTCTGAATGTGTGTCTCCTGAACCAAAGGGCAAAGAGCTGCTTTCAGCACCACGGACAGCTCAGGCGTCTCTAAAGGCTTCTTCCATGCACAGCCCACACGTCCTGTCTGTCCGATAGCGTCGGCTCTGCGAAGCCCAGGGGAGCTGACCTGACCTCGTAATGCTCACTCAGAGAGGAACGTAAATTTAAAGCAGCATCGGAGTTGCATTAAATGCTTATTCAGGAGGTTTCATTAGTGTCAATAAGTATGACACATTCGAAACTATTGATTTTTTTAAAAATTTTTCTCAATTTAGAACTAGCAGAGGCCCAATTAATTACTGTGAAGTGCCTTTACGCAGCATTCTTTCTACCTCTGTTAAAGCCCATTTCAATAATTACCGCAGTTGAGTTTCATGAATCTAGTTTTGTTTTTTTAGGGCACACCCTTCCTCCCCCATTGCTTTTTCCCAAACTCAACTATTCAATGTATGGCTAACCCTCCCCTGTGATGGTAAGGAGCAAATGGAAATCCATAGGTGCAAATCCTAGAGCCCTTGAAGAAGGGGCCCTAGAGGGTCAAAGAGCTGACTCATACACTGGAAAGGGTAGAGCCATGCTGGTATACAGGCAATATCTTCCCTCATTGGCCTTAAGACCAAAGAGGTGTCATGAGGAACATAAACTGAGGCAGCTTGAGTTCTGGGTACCTTTTCTACAATTCATTTTTTCATGCCATGAATCACTGGTTTTTGGTGGGTGGGTGAGACTAACTCTATAGTCTAAGCTTTTATAATAGATTTAACTTCACATTAAGTTTTTTGGTTATCAGTAAATGTTCTGTTATCAGATTTTACATAATTACGTATATCCAATCCAAACCCTGCTTTCTGAAACTTCCTGTGGCGTCTGAGACAGGGGAATCTGTGGCTCAGCTGTTTTAAATGAGAAAGAGGGAAATTGAATTCATTGGGAGAGAGCTTGGAGTTTGTGCCTGGAGTTACTTTCCATGCACATCAACCAGCAGAGAGCCAGGAAGGAAATGGAGTCCCAGCCCCAATTCAGATGGCAAGGACCATTAAAGCATAAGTTTGACTGAATCTTTTCCAACTCTGCTTTCTAAAATTAACCTGAAATGAGGCAGTAGAGGCTACAAATCTGCTGGGTTTTAGAGTCACTCTGCTAGATTACAGGTGGGCTGCTGGGTGCTGTTATTGTTTCATGTTATTAGGCAGAAAATTTAGGGAGTAAAACTATCTCAACCTTCTGCTTGAAAAGAATGTGTATTTGGCATGACTAATTGAATTCGTTTCCAGGATTTTTAACTTTAAAGCAGATTAGGCTCTGTGACATTAGAAACAAAATTTCCAGATAATTTTAAAGTTAATCCTGGAAAATAACCTACTTTAAAGATTCCTTCTTCCTCTCCTGATGCATATTTTACTCTTTATGTGTATTTCCTTTACATTAATTCTCTGGCAACAGAGCAAGTCCACCGTGAGCAGTGACATGCAGGCTGTCAGATAAAATCTCCAGATTGAAACCAGAACAGAGGGCTGAGCTCCAAGTTGGAGAAGAAGCATGTGTGACCTCTTGGTTCAGATGGAGGGAGTGTCTCCAAACAGCCCCCTTTGCCAAAAGACTCAGCTTTGCTTGGATATAAATAAAAACAAGTCCTTTGTTCTCAAAAGATGTACAAATGATGTATGCATTCTAATTTGGGGGACTGTGTTGCTTTTAGTTTCAAGAATGTTCTATCAGTCTAGATTGCAAATGCTTAGGATTTCTCTGGGTGTTTTACTGGTGATGAAAGAAACTCATTCATCCATTTAGCAAATATTTTCTGAATGTCTACCAGGCACTGTTCTAAGTGCTAGAGACAGAGCATTGAACCAGATCAACAAGTCCTCTCTCTCTTCTCACAGACATTGTATTTTCGTAGGAGGAAGGATCCAAAAAACAAATTCAAATTTTACATGGTGATAATGGTATGAAGAGATTAGAGCAAGCTAGTGATGTAATAGAGGGTAAGGGCAGTAGGGAACCCACATTAAACAGAGTTGACAGGGAAGGTCTTGACCATGACCTAAATAACAGAATGGTACTAAGAAGGGAAATCTAGGGAAAGAGGACTCTCAGAGAGGAATCAGCACGTGCAAAGGCCCTGAGGCAGTAATGAGCTTGGAGTATGAGGAACAGAAGGCCAGTGAGACTTGAGCCTAATGAACAAAAGAAAGACAGAGTGACAGGAAAGGTAGGCAGGATCCAGACCACGTAGAGGCTTGGAAGCTGTGACGAGAAAAATGATTTTATTTTGCGGGCAATATGAAGTTATTGGAGGTCTGAAGGCAAGGGAGTGACATAACCTGGTTTATGCTTTCCAAAAGATCTCTCTCTCAAATTTATGTTCTCATCTGCATGGCTCTGCTCTGAGTTGGGGATCCTGTCCTTGTTCTGACATATTACTGATTTGGTATTTTACAGACTTCTTCCCTTGTAAAACACCTTTTTAAAAGTGCCCAGCATCATGCAAATGGTTGGCCAGCCACGCCATTTTAAACGGACTCGTTTTCTAAAATGCGAGACCAAGTTTTATATGCCATGGAACATTTCAAGGCCAAGTGTGCTGAGCAGAGTTGCTTAAGTTCTCGATATGCATTTGCCATTGGGAAAATGGGGGTGTTAGTGCCTACCTTGCTTACTTCGGATAAAAGTTGGGAAGGTCTGGAGTGACGATATACTGGAATATGCTTTTTATAAAATCGAAGGGGCCGGAAGCTACATCCACTCATGCAATGGACATGTGCTGACTGTGGGCCACAAGGGCTCTAAATAGATTTAATAATAATGGTTGGCATTTGATGAGGTTTAACTAGGTGTTAGGTACTGTGCACTTTTTCATTTACTTCTGGCTCCACCCCTGTCAGGTAAGGGATGGGAGTCTCTGTTTTGAAGGGAGAAAACCGGAGCTTAGAGCACCTACTCTCCCAAGCTGGGGAGAGATGGCTGGGATTTCGCCGCAGGTGTGTTTGCCCCCGAAGCCCGTGCTGTGCTGTTAAGTCCTGTCCTTTGGGACCCACGCCCTGTAGGAAGGCCACGCTGACAAACCTTGACGGTGCTTTGTGCAAAGCGATCTGACAGGCAGGAAGGGAGGAACCAGTTCAGCTGGTTTGATAAAGGAGGGTGCTTTGAACTTGACCTGGAAGGATAAGTGAGGGCTTCAAGGTACTTTACTGGGTGGTGCGATGGGGAAGGAAGGACAACTCGGGAGAAAAAAAAGCCTAAACAGATCGGGAAATGGGGGGATGGCAATGGAATAAGGAGTGGCAGGCGGGTTAGTGGGACTTGAAATGCGCGCTATTGCATGGAGTGTGTGCGTGTGTGTGAGAGAGAGAGAGAGAGAGAGAGATCTGTGGATATTTGGGGGGTATTGGAGTAAGTGTGTATTTGTATATGTTTTTCTGTGTGTGTGTGTGGAGAGGTGGTGTGGTGTGACATGGTGGGAAGGCGGGGTGCGGCTGGAATACGCCCCTGTTGAGGTGAGTGACAGGTGAGAGGCGCAGGGCCCAGCACTGAGGCAGGAGACGCGCTAGAGCGATATTTAGAGAGAGAATCGGTGGGCTTCCAGCTGCGTCACGGTGCAGTTGAGAGGGGTTCGGGATGAATCCCGGGTCTCCAGTTGGGCAGTGGCGCAGGTGGCATCCCAGGAACTTAAGTGTGGGACGTGGCAACAGAGGCAGATTTGGGGAGAGGGTGAGGCAGAGGTAAACTTGGGACCAATAAGTTTGGACAGCCTGACGTCCGCCCGGAGGTGCCAGGGTTGGAAATGCGGTCCCGAGCCCGGGGACGGTGCAGCCCAGAGGAGGCAGAGTGGGAAGGAAATGTCGCCCTCACGGTGGGCTGCTGCGATCACGGTGCTCTCTGACGTAGCATTTAACACCCCACTGGGCATGGGGGCATTTCTGAGAGAGTGTTTTGTGCCCCTAAGAAAACATTATCCAGTTCTGTTATCCACAAATGAACATCCATGGCAGTTGCTTTTATTCTTAGACTGACTGTTCCGTTGTACCTAGCATGTTTTTAAGGCTATATTATTTCCTCAAAACAAACTCACTTTAATATATATTTATCCAAGAAACGCGTAGGTAAATCTCAAAGGGGAGAGTGACACGCATTCCGAAGCTGGTTTCTCAAACTGCTCTAGGGACTGTACAGTTCCAGCACATGCCCTGGAATAATTCTTTGTCTCTGTTCTTCTGTTAGTCGAGACAATCAGGAATCGACACTTTTGCAATCTCCATGGTCAAAGGCAGGTGCCACGTTGCAGCCCATTTTGGTTCCGCTGTCCTGTGGCTGTGTCCCTACCCACAGCCCCCCCGTCCCTCCCACTCCAGTGCTTTATGGGCTTCAGATTTATTGCTCGAGGCTCTACCCATCCTTATTATGTTTTTAATCTTTTGCGAAGAATCTTACTGGGACGAGAGGAGACCTCTCCCCATAGGCCACTGAAAAATTATGGAGACAAAAGGTCTTTATGTGACAAAGCAGGAGAAGCTAGAGAGCGAGAGCCCGATGCCGAAAGTGATGAATCAGTTCAGATTTACAGATTTTTTTTTTTCTGGCCCCAAAATAGTTCATTTTCAAAATATATTATTCAGGGCAAGGCCTGAGCAAGAGAAAGAATCGGAGCTGATTTCCAGCTGGAGAATCTGCAGGAGGAGAAGGAGAAAGCCGGCGCTGATCTGTAGGCATCACTGACCTTGGCAGGAGTGTCCGATTCTCACATGAAGACAGGGCCGCCTGCGGGGTCTTGAGGGTGGCGGATGGAGCGGGGTGATGGCTCTTCACTGCGCGCTGCACTTTCTTCCTGTTCACTCTGGAAGGTCTCGTCTCAGTTCATCCTCAGATATTATCCCCATGCACGGGGAAGTCCAACTCGAAGACTGCATGGTTGGCTCAAGGTCACCCCAGGAATTCATGACACAAGATGGGCTAAAGCCTACATCTCCTGACTTCCAGGCCAGCGCCTTTTCTGTTGGCCACCTGTTTTTAAACAGTGTCAAACTGCCATTACTTGCTCTGTGATCTTGGCCAAGTCACTTAGTCTCTCTAAGCCTCAGGTTTCTCATCTGGAAAATAGAACTAATAGAAAAACATCTTTGGGTCACTGGTAACATTTAGTAACTGATGATGCATGGGGATAGTATCTGCACCTAGTAGGTGCTCAGAATATGTGAGTTCCCTTGAAACAGTCGGGCTGGTATTGGTGCTGCTTCTCTAAGATATTTTCTTCTCTAAGCGTGAAGAGAAAATCTAGAGTCTAGACCATCAACCAGGTGAAAGGAGCAGAGACTGTTGGAAGCATCGCGAAACTCCCCATGATTTTTCTGCACCTATTTTTTTTTAAGGACAGATGGATGTCCTTAGATTTCAATTCATTAATTCATTCAGCAGATACCATTTGGACATCTCATGTACAGCTTTGTTCCCTGCCCTCACGAGTTTAAAATCCAGTGGGTGAGATAAACCTTGATCGAATATTACAGAAGGAATATAAACTCCCAAGTCTGAAGGCTTCTCTCTGATGGAGTCACTGTAACCTGTGCTGAGATACCCTGACCTAGCCCTGTGTGATCAAGGAAGGCTTCCCCGAGGAAGTGACCTTTAAGCTAAGGCTTGGGGGGGTGAAGCAGCCATGCCAGGTGGAGGGAACAGCCTAAATCAAGGCCATGAGGTGGAAAGGCAACCATCACATGGAGCAAAGCAAGTGGGAGTGAACAGCATGGGTAAGTGGGAGGATGGCGTCAGATGAGGCCAGGAGAGAAGTAGGGGCCAGGTCAGGCAGGACCAACCGAAGCTTGAGGACAGGCACTTGTGGAGTTTTAAGCAGGTGTAGACATGTCTGTTTTGATGATGGCAGAGGCACCCAAAGGGGCACGCACATAACTCGAGTCACTCAGTCCGGGAGCCCCACACTCTTCCAGTGTTTCACTTGCCCTCCGGGCAGCAGCCTCCTAACTCCAAGGCCATGGGAAGGGGTTAAGGAATCATAAACCTGGGTCACAAACAAAGGAGATGAGTACAGTTCCTGCAAAGTCAAATATGCTGACGGGCAGCCACCAAGCAAGCTGCGCCTGTGCGTGTGATAGGCTGGTTGCTGGTGGATTTATATGCTTAATATTTTCTTGGAAGCAGGAGAGCACAAGTAAAGCCCTGCTGATTCTTCTTCCACACTTTTCTCCTTTTTTTATCTACTTATTTGTGGGTTCACTTATTCATTATTCCAACATACATTCATAAGTTAATATATAGCCTAGTCGGAGATATAAGATAGTCAATAAATTACAAGCCCAGCTGGCTCAGCATTTGAGCATCGACCTAGGATCCAGGCGATTGTGGTTCGGTTCCCGGTCAGGGCACATGCCCGGGTTGCGGCTCGATCCCCAGTCGGGGGCGTGCAGGAGGCAGCCGATCAATGACTCTCATCATTGATGTTTCTCTCTCTCCCTCTCCCTTCCTCTCTGAAATCAATAAAGAGATATATTTAATAAATAAATAAATAAATTACAAGATTGAAGGGGGCAAGTACCATAAAATATAAGAAATGGAGGAGAGCTCTCAGAGGAAGAGAGGACCACTTCTAGTTTGTTAGGAGGCCAGAGGTGGACCGTGATCCGGACAGGATTTATGGATGAGGCAACATTTGACATGAACCTTGAAGGATGCAGGAAAAAGTCGGTAGGGAGGGCAGGGAAATGGAATAATGCACATAAAGAAAGAGGAAGTACAGGGTGAATGGAACAAAGTCTGGTGGAAGTTTTGACCTGTATGAAGGAAGGTTCTTAGAAGATAGGTGAGAGTCAGATCTGAGAAGCTGCAAAGGCTTCTAAGCAGAGCCCCTGGATTTCGGGAGTGGGGAACTATACGAGTTTTCCAGCTGAGAAGTGGTGTGATTCAAAGGTGAGGAATCAGCTGGGGGTAGGGATGCTGGATAGATGGCCCCAGAGTACCAAGCCCATGGCATCAAGCACGTTGGCCTTAGGTCTGAATCCATTGAGCCCAATCTTGCCAAACATCAGCACAGCCTAGAGTATTCGTATGGTCCAGAGTCCCACTCCAAGCCTATTGTGTGAGAATCCCTGGGGACGGCTGGGGCCGCTATTTTTTTTAAGCTCTATTGCTAATCCTAATGCGGCCAGCATTTGGAAACCACTGCTCTATACCATTCCACCTGCAGGCCTCACAGCAACCATCAAGGGCAGTCAAGTTGCTACAAGTACCAGCAAAATTGAACTTGCTCTGCCTCTCATGGTCATGAACTGGGCCACTTTAGGCAGTGATCAAGCCATGATCTAAATTGATCATTTAAAATTGATACTAAAATAAACTGTTATGAAATGGGTGACAGAAACATTTGATGAAATCAAGCCCAGTAGAGAGGTGCACCAAGAGCCTTCTATATACAGTAAGCTGTTAATAAAAACCACTTCAGGGAAGTGGGTTTGGGGGTGGGCAATTTTTATTTTATGTGTTTCCATATATTTAAGATATGTTTTACAATAAGCAAACATTACTTTTGTCATTAAAAACCCTAGTTAGACGTTTAAGCAACAAAAAATGGCCTTTGCCAGTCATGTCCCGGTATCTAGATAGAAGGGAAAGATAGCCTCTGAACTCAGTGGTGACCAGGCTGCACCGTGAGCTTCTGGGTCAGACGATATCCAGGCCAGAGGGTGAAAAAAAAATGTCTTAGGCTTTCTCGTTGATGACATTGGGAATGTTTACCTTGGGAAAGACAACATTTGAAAGATCAGTACCTTAAATATCACTCTGATTGAGTTTTCAGATGACTCACAGCTGGTAGGAGGAGCCAGAGCTGAAAGATCTTGACAGTCTGGATTGATGGGCCAAATCTAATAATAACACAGATGCATGGGAATCACTGCCAATATCTTCCCTGAAGTCTGACAGAGCCACCTGCACACAGGCAGGGAGGGGAGTGGCCCCTAAGCAGCTCATCAGAACAAGCCTTCAGGGTCTTCGTTAACTCTGAGAGTGAGTCAAAAGAATGCTGTGGCTGCCAAGAGAAGGTGTGTCTGGCAGCATTAACAGAAATCTAGTGTCTAGTTTGTTTCTTAACCAGTGGTGTGCGTCAAAATCACCTGAGAGTCTTTTTACAAACATGCTCAGCCCCCACCCCCCAACCTGCCTGTATTCCGGTCCGAAGGGAGGAGGGGTCGGGACTAAGCACATGGAGTTTGAAAATGCTGCGCCCATATAGGCCTCTGATTTTTAAAAATTGATCTAGATCAAGGGAGGGGCCATCTCAGACTCTTCTGTGTTAAAGGACCTCCAGCCTGCATATTTTTACTTCCGATTATGGAAGTAACTTTTGGACAATATTTGTTTTCATTCCAAACCTTATTCAAATTAGTTTTAAATAGTGTCAGTAAAATTAGGCTCATGTCATATGCAATGTATTGTAATGTGACTACTTCGTTTAATATTCCGATAGGATCACTTTCCTATGCTCTTCAGCGTTATTTTTAATAGGCGAGTAAACTGTCCATTGTAAGATATGTACCAAAGTTGCCCAGTTTCCTATTGTTGTATATCTGGATCTTTTCCCCAATTTTTCACTGTTTTTAAACACAACGTAGATGTGTATGTGGTACCACACTTTGAAGAGGAATATTGACGCAGTAGAGTGGCCAGATTGGTGGGAGTTTTGTAATCTTGACATAAAGAATAGCTGAAAACTTTAATCAGAGTAAGATCTAGTGGGGTTGAATGGGGTGCTAAATATCCTCAAATATTTGCAGGGAAATCAAACAGAAAATGAATTCAATTTGTTTTGCTAGCCTCAAAGGGACAATTGGGTAAAATTGCAAGGAAGCAGCTTTCAGGAGAAGGTAATGAATTTTCAAATAATTAAGTTTTGAAGGTCTTGCGTGCCTGTCCTTGGGGACGCTGGAGGGTGAGTTAGCATTTGTAAAGGAGGTGAGTGAGGAGATTCAGATTTCTAATGGGGGTGAGGTGGTGGGTTTTAAAAGGAGTCACAACCTCCCTCGGCCCAAGGCCCAACCCAACAGTAAATGGGCTTGTTCATTTAATGGACCTTTCTAAAACAATTTGAAATCAAATGCCTTTAGGCAGAACATTCCCTCCTTAATTAGCCACAAGCCAGGCCCCTCCTCGAGTATTTTACCGGCCTGGGCTCCTGAAGGTGTTTTGAGTTTACCACCTCCAGGGGATGCTCTCTAAATCCTTTGATGCTGAGATTATCATTCACTCAGATGCTTATGGAGCAGCTGTGGTGTGCCAAGGATGGTGTAAGATGTTAGAGATAGCAACCAACCAGCCTGCCAGGAGCTGGTGGGAAGGGGTGGTGCTGGAAGAGGAGGGTTAGAGGGAGGAACTGGGGACAGAAATGGAGAGAGCCAGAGGGACTCAAGTGCAGGAACTCAGCTGCAGAAGGTCCGATGAGGACTAGCGGTTGCTACTAACAGCGGGCGTGCTGTGACTTGCTGAGAGGAGGCACCTTTATGATCAAGTTCTCCAGGAGAAGGGCCTTCCTGAAGGCACTGCCCTCCGCCCCGTGGGCCAGCACGCTGGCGCAGGCAGAGCCAGCTTGCCCATCTGGTGGGGGTGGTGCGGAGGAGATTCTGGCTCGCAGGAGAGTTTAAATGGCCTCTGGATCCCCTTCCTACCCTAAGGATGGATCACTCACTCTAAGGAAGCAAACAGCATTTGAAAGGTTGATAAATTATAAAATTTAACATTGTCCAAAGAAAGAAGACACTGATGAATGTAAAAGAGGGTGGTTTGTGTTTTTCAAGCTGTCTCCCTTTCCTTGAGTATATATTTTAGGAGGGAGGTGTTTTACCCCCATTCTGTTACCCATAATCCATTGAAAGCACTTATTGAGGGTAGGCTGTGTACAAGACTCACTAAGTGCTCTACGTACGGTAGTCCATTCGTGCTCATGGAACAGAGAGCCACACTTGGCAAGTGCTAGAGCCCAGCTTGTGCTCTGTGTGCTCCAAGTCAGGGCTTTAATCACCACTGTCTGCTGCCTTCTCCTGATTGTCATGTTCTGTCTTCTCTGTTCTTTCCACTCCAGTCCCATCTACACTCTGGTGATCTTACCAGGACTCTTACCTCTGGCTCTCTCCATTTCTGTCCCCAGTAACTCCCTAATTCTGCTGGTGTGGCTGGCAAGGCGCCCTTTGTCCCACCACTTTTTCTTCTTGCTGCTTAAACAAGTCTCCTTATCTTTTGATTATTCAGCTCTTCGGGAGCCAAAGTCATCCAGGTGGCAGATTTTCTAATAACCAGAGTAGCAGCAGAGCAGAGCAGTGGAAAATGGGAGGTTTTGATTTTGAATTAGGAGGCGGATTTTTAAAAGGAAGTGCTTTATTGATGCTAAGAAGTTTTAAAAATTGCCTTCCCATATGGCTCATTTCAACCCAGTGAGAACTCGGCAGCTGCTGGTGCTCAGTCGGATTTGTCCCCACTGAACAGAGTGGCACAGTGACTCTCTCCTCTAAGCATGGCTGTCTCTTACTTCCACCCAGAAATGAGTGCTACTTGGTTCAAAGATACAGGAAACTGTACTTGAAGAAGCTGCTCCTAAGGTTGGGTGTGACATAATATCCATCTTTAGTGACATTTTCAAAAGTATATTTGCAAATAATTTATCCCCCAAATTCTTGGTGTAGAATTTGAGTTGGTACGTAGGCTCTGCATGTGTGTGTAAAGAGAAGATTTTTTAAAAAAATAATTAAGAGGCTAGATTTATTAGATGGTTCCTCTACATCAGGCACTGTTCCATACTATCTATCTATATCTAAACATCTATATGTTATAGGACACCAGAGAAGATGTTATCGGACAGCCCCTGAGTTGGAGGGAGAGGGCTCTCCCCACCTTGGTAAGAAAGATTTCAAACGAGTGACAGACAGACAGCAATGTTGTAGCAAAGCAAGTGAATTTATTAAGAAAGCAAAACAAACAAATTTATTAAAAAATATAGTTGGCATAAAGCACAAGCTGGCACCCAGCTAATCTGAGCACATGCCCGGTGGGGGTTCAAGGGGTTTATACCCTCCCCCCTATAGGTTTCAAGGCTCCTCTTGCTGGATATCTTGGGTAGCAGATTAGGTTTCAAAGTCCCCCTTTTACTTTGTTGTGGCTTTTCTTGGGATGTTTGTACATATACCTGGTCATCTTGTTTGGCAAGTCCTAAAACAGCCAACTTCTTTGTTCAGTGGGTGAGATACAAATCTCCCTTTTTTACTTCTCTCTTTCCCCCTCCTGCCTTAGCATTTCCAGGGTGATTTGAGCTGTGTATTTTCTGTTTAGGGAGGAGAGGTATTAACCATTAGCTCTCAGGTGTCCTTGGTTGGGGGACATAAGGTTTTGCAATGCACAAGCTAGCTACAAGCTGCCCAAAGTGTTTGGCCTTGTTTCATTTTCTTGTCTCAATTTCCCTATTCTGCTTGCCCAGAAATTTTCCTAGCTATTTGCTGTCCTGCTACATATATACACACATGTACATGCACATACACACACACACATACTCTCTCTCTCTACAATATACCAGAGTTTATTTAATCCTCAGAAGAGCCTTGTGAAATTAATGCAGTCCTCATAGGTTCAGTTTAGAAAAGATTACTTACCCAACATACACAGCTAAGTCTTAGGACCAAGGCTTCTCAGGTCTCTTGGATTCCAGAATCTTCACTTCTGGATCGTGATGATGAGGAATGATGCTATTTTAATGCTCTAACAAGTGAGATAACACATACATAATTATTATACCTTTTCACCTATATTTGGATTTTATTCCCACTTGTGGGGCCAAAGAGTCAGGTTTGTTTTGAGCTAAAGGGAAACTAAGATCCAGAGAGGCAATGAGACCATCATCACAGAGCTAATTAGTTAATAATAAAAGCCTAACTTAGCCCAGATCTCATAAGTCCCAGTTCCTGGCTTCATACTGATGAGAGGGCCAATTCAGGCTCCTTATTTCTTCGGTTAAATTGGACAATTCCTCATCTTAGCTTCACCAGTGACTAGAAATTCATTTCACAAGTATTCACTGAATTATTACTGAATAGTTTCAGGAACTGTGCCAGGCCTTAGCAGGGCAGTGATGGACATTGTAGATCTGTTCTGTGATCATACGCTTACGGTCTAGTGGAGAAATCAAGCAACGGGACAAGTAATTGCTATAAAGCTTGGTGGACATTAAGGGAGCAGATAGCAGGAGGATGGAACCAGGTCTAAGATTCTAGCGGAGGAGAAGGGGTCGCCAGGTGGAAGCAGAGGTAGGGGACAGGGTTTTCCAAACAGATGGAATATTTTGAGCAGACAGATGAGCCAAAGACAACACTTAATGTGGACTAATACAGAGGAGTGATAGAGATTCGAAGTGGCAACTGAGAAACTGGTGACTCCACAGAGAGATCAAAGGAAAGAATACACCTTGCTTTGCAGACAGCCACAGGGTCAAATACTGGCTTCAGCCTTTACAGGCTGTGCAGCTTTGTGCCTGCTCCTCGATGTCTCTGAGTTGCCCCGTTGGTAAAGGGAGAGGTTACTACAAGTGGTTGCCAGGTTGACCATCAGGCTTGCAAATAACGAATGCAGACTGCTCAACCTAGTCCTGGCAAAAGGCACCGCTGCCCACCAGCTGCTCCAACCTGAAACACGGGAGCCACCTGAGTCCTGATGTTTGCATACCCCAGCCCCACACAACAGGTCAGCTAGCAAGTCCTTTCTGTACTCCAAAATATCTTGCAAATCCCTCCTTTTATCTCCATCTGCATTACTACAATGTGAGTCCATCCACCCTGATCTTCCGCCTAGACTGAGAACACAGCTCCTCCCCTCTCCCTGCTCCCACTCACAGCCCCAGCCTGACCTCAATCTTTACACATCAGCTAGAATGAGCTTTTAAAAACCCGAAGCACCCATGAGACTGCTGCTTCAAGCCCTCCCTTGTCCTTTGTAGAAAACCTAAACTCCTTAATAAGGATGGCCCGCACTACCTGGCTTTCGGCTACCTCCTGGCCGCCGCCTCCCACTCCTCGCACACAAAGCTCTGCTCCCCTGGCAAGCTGCTGCGCCTGCAGGTTACAGCTAATATGTCACCTCCTCGGAGAGGGGCTTCTCCAACTGCTGGAGTAAACAAAGCCTCCCATCCTGATTTCTACCTCTGCACCTTATTTCTTTCACTCCTGCCACTATTACAATTCAGCATTAAACATTCATTTGGCGTTCACTAGATTATTTGTCTAGCTCTCTTGCTCGGCTGAGAGCGCCCTGAGACTGAACTGTTCAGGTAGGGACTCAATGGATCATAGCAGGTGTCTGGCACAAAATAGGCACTTGGTAAATGTTGGCTAAATTAGATAAATGAAAGTGGACCCTCAATAAATAGTAACTATTATTATTCATTAATATCCATCAGAGAGGATGCTATAGTGTGTCTGGTTATGAGCACTCGCTCAGAATTTCTTTCTGTCCCCATGAATTGCCTCAATTTCCAAGGTTGACAGCCCAGCAGAAGGCTTTTCACCTGAGGGAGAAAGGGATAGTCATTCTCTGTCAGTGGGACCACTGGCGGGAACTGCCCCCAAAGCCCCTTAACATTGGATTTGTACACGACACCATTTCCAGGCAAATCCTTGGTATGATTTTGCTGAGACTCTGGGACCCAGGGACATTCATCACCGGGGAAGTGGGTGCTCACACACACTCCTGTGCTAGCAGCTGGTATTTCTGCCTCGAGGATTTTACATTTACAAGGTAATAATAAAAGTGGCATTAGAACCTACAGATGGTCTGTCCGATAGAGATAAATGTTGATTGCAAACTCCAACATGGGAGTGGGATTGACGAGAAGTGTTACTGGGTAATTTAAGGCCCCGTCGCAGATGTCCCTGGAGGTACCTTGGCCAGTCAGTTCTGTTTTATTTCAGGGAGAACATAAAACTCTGCCTGATTGGACTTTTTCCCCCCTGACAGAAATGAGTCGTCATGATGAATCATAAAGGCCAAGGCCGCAAGGATGGCCATGCACACCAAAGCCTGATTCTCCTCTGAGAACGTGGTCTTTGAACTTGAAATCAGGGTCAGGTTTTCGGGCTCTCATCTTGTTAGATAGAGTGTCTCTCAGCTTTTCCCCAGACGGGGCGCTGAGCTGGTTTTTCTAAGGGTGTGCATTTAAGAGGTGAGTGATCAATACTCAGAAATAGTAAAATAAGGGCCAAAGCCGATGACAGAGTAATAATTTTCAGCCATGTGATTCTCTAAAACAACACTATCCAATAGAACTTGCAGTGGTGATGGAAATATTCTACATCCGATCTGTCCGACATGATAACCGCTAGGCAACGTGACTGCTGAGCACTTGAAATGTTGCCAGTGCGATGAGGAACTGGATTTTTAATTTAATTTGCATAGCCACATGTGGTTGCTGATGACCACGTTGGACAGCAGAGCGTGAAAATCTTGTCTGATTGGAAGAAGAGCAGCAAGAGTGGTGTGCAGGACACACAGGCCGAATGGAAATAACCTAGGAGAATGGGCCTCAGGGGCTTTAACCAAGCGGCTGGGGGGCCGTGGCCCGTGGTGGTTGAATACACATACTCCAGTGTGAGGCAGATCTGGGTTCAAACCCCAGTTCTGCCAAGTTCCAGCTGTGTGATCTTGGGCAGGTTACTTCTCTAAGATTTCCATTTCTCACCTGTAAAATTAGGACAAAATAGAACCTACTTCCCAGATATTCTTAAATGAGATACAATATGAGAGCACAATTTGTGTGTTAGGAAATTTGGTATAGCATCTTTTAATACGAAATAGGATCCTCTGTGTATCCAAACCCATGCTGGGTAGCAGTGGTGGTGAGGTATGTGATCAGAGACAGAGGAGGAACGGAGAGAACTGATCGCGGACTCATCTGACTCTGCAAAACTATACTTGTAAACAACAAAGTGCCACCGTGCCTCCTGGGCCATGAACTGCGGGTCATGCCGTGTCTCGTGAAACGGGTGCTCTGTGAAAAGTGCGAGGCACTGGGCCATTTAAAGCAGACCTGGGCATCTTGTTAAATGCACGTTCTGATTCAGTGGGTCTGGGCGGGGACCAAGGTTCAGCCCCACCCTTGGGTGTTACAGATGCTACTGGCCCAGGGTCCCCACTCACAAGCATCAAGGTGGTTAAGCACCTAGAGTCTAGGGTGTAAAACCAATACCCTGTTTTTCTGATGAGGACGTGGAGACCCAGACGGGGAGGCTTAAGGTCATGGGACCATTAGAAGGAGAGCCAAGCTGAAGCTAACCCCTCCCCCCCCCATTGCCCGCATCTGTGTCATGGGCACATCTGCACTTCCCCAGGGGCTGCGGTCTCTTGCGTTACATGACAGTCAGCACTTTGCAAAACGTCCTTCTGTCCTGTACTTCCTCTCTCATTGGTCAGCCCAGGGTAACCAAGGGTGGAAATTATCCCACCTGCCCACACTCCCGCAGCTAGTGACCCCCTGCCAAGCTAGACGGGCTGCCTCTCGTCCCAGGGTTCCTCCCATGGCACCAGAGCGCAGCTGTCACTCGATTGTCCATCTTGCGGAAGCTGCAGGCTGCATGTGATGACGGCCGACAACAGGAGTCTTTGCAGGGACTTAGGAGTCAGCCTGCTTTTAGGAAGCCACACACACACACACACACACACACACACACAAATTAATTTTTAAAAAAGGCAGCATGAAAGCCCAGAGTCTCTTTCTCTTTTCGATGCCACAAACACGGGTTCTGGAGCAGTGATTCCAAGCTGAGCGGTGGCAGTGCCCTTCACGCCTTGCACAGGCCATCTCCTGGAGTCGTGTCTCATCCCGGGAGCCTGAAATGAAGGGCAGAGCCACGGGGGAAAGGTAGAAATGAGCCACACGCTCGGGAGAGACAAGGCCTCCTTGGTAGGCACGGACCGCACTGCTGCTTTCTTTTTTTTTTTTTAATATATCTTTATTGATTTCAGAGAGAGGAAGGGAGAGGGAGAGAGAGAGAGAAACAGTGATGAGAGAGTCATTGGTCGGCTGCCTCCTGCACGCCCCCGACTGGGGACCGAGCCCGCAGCCCGGGGATGTGCCCTGACCGGGAACCGAACCAAGATCTCCTGGATCCTAGGCCCATGCTCAGCCGCTGAGCCACACCGGCCAGCGGCACCGTTTCTTAAAACAATTTGGTGCGAGAGATTGAAACTTAGAACAACTGTGATCATCGCCACGGACTCTAGGTGACCTTGGCTACAGGCGTGTGTGCGTGTGCATATAGGCATGTATCTGTGTGCGAATTCTCCCATGTGATTGGTGGCATACTCGGTTCGTATGGTCATCCGCCTAATTTCACAAATGTGTTGTCAGGACGAGTGAAACGGCCCTGCAAGCCTCCCGGAGAATTAGAAAGATCTGGCCTTTCTCTCAGTGTCCTCTCTTCACCTGCCTCCGCGGCCACAGTGGGGTCAGTTTTCTAGGTCTTTGCCGTCATATAATTTGGATTCTCAGAGATGAATGGCAAGAACTAGGAATTCAGACTCATTGAGCTGCTGATAATTAAATGAATTTGTGGCCTCTGCCTGTCAGATCTGGGTCCCAGATAGAGCTACGTGTTTGGGGTCCCAGCTTGGGTGAGCTGGCTGGACAAAGCTTTCCCCTTGAGACGCACCTACTATACATAATCTGCTTGCTGGGTTGCTTTGTGAGCCAGCAAGGTACCCTTTAAGTAAAATACCACTTTGAAATCAATCCCTTTTTCTCCAGTCATTTCTGACTTAACCATGTTCCATTGCTATCAGTAAATTCCTCCCAAAGGTTAGCACTGACACAGAACTGATTGAACAGGAGGGCTTTGGCCAGCTCGAAAACTGAGGGGTATTAGATGACATCACTTCTCCTCCTGCCTAAATATCTTCCTAGATAAATGGAAAAGATGTATCTGCTTTCCATTTTCAAAGCCATTGATTTTTGCTGCAATTAGAGAATGAAGAGCTAGACCAGGCAAGAGTCTCTCCCGCTTGTAAAAACAGCCTTCAAGAATCCCAGCTGTTTTATGGGCTTTCTCCAGTTCCAAGGGTAGGGGGGCAAATGTTCGTTGAGTCAGCACGGCGTCCTTGCTGGGTGCATCTGCGTCCGCGCCCGGATGCCTCGGGGTCGCCGCCCGGGCTCCCAGTCTTCAACTTGCCATGAAATGAGAGCTGTGGATATTTCTGAGCACAGTTTGACCTGCATTCTATTGATCTAATCATTTGGCTAATCACTATCTGCAATTAAATCCCTCTCTTCGCAATAAAGTTAATCTCTTCCCGACACATAAAAATCTGACCCCCACAGCTGGAGGGAGGGAACGGCTGTTGTTTATGCTACCATCTTGGGACCCGACAGCTTTATTCTGAAGGCTCAAGTGACTCTTGTGGCTTGGGAAGTTGCGCCCTCCCCCAATTAAAGTGTGACAATGCTTTTCTTCACCTCCGGGCGCCCCCACTAGGCTCCCTTGTTCCTGCGCAGCCTCATTTCTTCTCTAGGGCCCAGCGGGGGGTGTGAACCACACTGCACATGATGTTCTTCTTCCGCCAGCAACCTGCTGTTGTGTGTTGTCAAGGCCATTAGCACACACTTTGCAATTATTCTGTTGGCCCCTTTTTGTTCCAGCTTGAAGAGATTAGCGTCCATCACATAAAGAAGTCATTTCGGAAAGGCCACAGTCTCTGCCCTGCCTTCAGCTCCGTCTTTCTAAGGGACTTTTGCTTCTCGACAGAACCCGATTTTGGGCTTTCTAAACAACACTAGAAGGCTCATTCATTCACTTGGCAAATTTTAATGAGTGACTAGTCACAAGCCTGGCTGGCAAGGTGTTAACAAGTGTAAGTGGGAAGATAGTGCATTTAAAAGGGGGAGGGTCAGGAGGGTGGTGGGAGCAGAAGGTAGGGAGCAGAACCATGACCGTTGTACACAGGCAGGCTTGGGTTCCAGTCCTAGGTTAGCCAAATGCCACTGATGACACCTGAGCAAGTTACTGATCTTCACTAAGCCTCAGTTTCCTCATCTTTAAGCATACAGACTAAAAATGCCTATTTCCTTTGGGTTTTATGAGTATAAAGTAAAATGATGTACCTTAAAATGCCTACAGCGATGCCTGGCACATAGTAAGCGCTCAATAAATGTCTGCTATCGTCACCTTATTTATTCCTCATGGCTGTATGGGCTAGGTCCTGCATTTCCCCCCACTTTACAGGTAGGAAAACTGAGGCAAAATAATTTGCCAAAGATCACATAGGTTTCAAGTGGCAGGCTTAACCACAGGAGCGCCTAACATTATCATTAACATTTTTCTCAATAATATCCCAGGCTGACTTGGCGAAGCTTCCCTTATAGTTTCAGAAGCTACACATATCACGAGGTCTCTGAGAAAATGTGCTGTTTCTGTTGGTGAGGACTCGAATTGAGCCACATGACTTAGCTGGAATACAGCATCTTTCAAACATTCATCCTTTTGTGGTTTTGTCCCTCCCAATATACAGTGAGTGCTTCTCTTCACATAGAGAATTCTTATTAAATGCCTAATTAAAACTGGTTGGATTCTCACTTATAACAGTGCTCAGTTCTGAATTTAAATTTAATGATATGTTGAAATATTAATGACCTTTATCTTTAAAAGTGTCTCAATTGTACTAAAGTTAACAAATGTAGCTGATAATGCCCAGCACTGTGTTGGAACAGTCTCCCACACGAGGCATCTGCTGGGGGTTGCGTCACGCTAACGGTGGGTTTTATACAGCCCTGACAAATACACAATATAGGAAAATTTTGCATCGCAAATTGCCTGGGGACTTGGTCTCCTAATGAAAACTCTAGAAGTGCTCTAATTCGAGCTGAGTAATAATCGCTGTAAAGCATTAAGAGGAATTGACAGTGTCAGGCCTGTTCTATGGTGTAAACATGGTTCTGAGAAGTAGTGTTTGCATCATGGGGAGCTGAGTTCATTCCTACTCTCTGTGTATCCTACTTGCTATGGCATGAGCATTCCTTGTGGCTCTGGTTTTATTAATGTTATAATGAAGGCAGGAGTAAAATTTATCCGAGGCTTAATTCTAATAGCCAGGTTGGACTCCTTCCAGTTTCCCAGCAGTCCTTTGGCTTCAAAGCACTTGCATAACTCACGCTGGCTTCTGAGCCTTGGGGCCCAACATCTTTGTCCCACCCCCACCATGACTTGCAGTGTCCAAGCTCAGGGACAGTTGTTTACCAACTTGCTGACAAAACCCTACTTGTCTGAAATCCCATGTCTTATCTGACTAAATAACTCAGACCATATGTTCAGGGCCCAAAGCTTGGGATTTTTTTCAGAGCAAGTTCAAATGTGCCTATTTGCATCACCTGGGGATATTGAAATTCCAAACCCACGTTCATTTTCACATAACCCATTATCGTCCCCCGAATTTGGTACTTAATGTGAACTTTGGCAACAGATGGAATGAGATGACGTTCCAGGAGCATTTACTAATTCTTTTGTGCTTACAAACACCACACATAGTGATAATTTGCACTCAAATGAAACTTCCAGAGCCAGGCAGTGCCCTCAGGTATTCATTTGCCACCCCCTGTTGAGTTCTTGGGTAGGATTTAATTATCCAACAAATTTGGGGGTAGCTATGCCAGATGTTGGGTACTGACCCAGACATTTCAGATAGAAGGATCTGATGCATCCCAGAGAGAGCAGGGAAAGCAGATTGGGGAGGTGGGACTCTCAAAGGGAGGAAAAGAGGCATGAAATGGGGGGCTTGAAATGTGTGGTGATTTCCTCAGGGCCAGATGGTTCACCTTAAGCCCCAAGAACCACTAGGCATTTGCAAAGGTCACTCAGGAAGGTCTGGGAGCACCCTCAACCTCTGTTAGACACAAAGAACCTCATAGTTTAGAACCAGTTGAGGACCCAGCTTTTGTCTGTTCACAATAAGAACAAAATTGGCCAGTTGACTTGAATGACAGACACATGCAGCTGCTCTTTCCTCTCACTCCAGCATGGTTTACTGGGGCCACTTGGAACACTAACTCATGTTCAAATTGGGCCTTATCTACAGAGAAGTTATTGTAATTTGTTATTAATAAAACATGTTAATAGTACTATGATCGTAGCTAGCATTGATGAAGTGTGGATTCTCTCCTGGGCCCTGTGTGTCCCTGTCATTCTCAGAACCACCTTATGAAGTAAGCAAGCGTAATTTTCCCATTTTGTGGAGGAGTGAAGGAAGCTCAGTCTTACAACACAACTGCTTGAGTTCCAACAGTTAATAAGAGGCAGGAGTGGACAGCCGGACTCCACATCCCGTGCCTTTCCCCATTATCCTCAGGGTTGAACTTGACGCCCCTGTCTGAGGGAATGGGCCCTGATCTAATCTCCACTCAGAGGGCCCATAGGGGCACACAGCTGATAGAAACACAGCCAATCCATAGGCTGGCTTGTGACCTCTGATATGGCCTAGAACGGAAAAGAAAAAGAAAAAGAGAGGGAGAGTTAGCTGAGCCTACCAGAGTCCTTCTCTTAGAAATTTAGACTAGAAAATACCAGCAACTTTTTTATTTTTGAGAGCTTAAGAGGAAACGAAACCATGAGGTCAAGCTGGGGCCATGAAGTAATGCGGAGCAGTGACTATGAGTAAGCAGAGCAATTCATTTGGTTGAGAGCCTCACAATACACACAGAGAGAAGCAGAGGGGTCATGAGAAAGGAAAAAAGTAGCCAGGAGCCAGGGATGCCCAAACCTTGATGCCTTCCCGGTTCCCTTCCACGGGGAGCCTTATATCATATAGTTATGAGGGTGGAGTAAGATAATTTATGTAAATCGCCCATTAGAATGCCTGATGCATAGTCAAGTGATCAATACAAGTCAGCACTATTATTATGTTTATTATTAGTCGAATTTTAATGTGATTTTTCTTTTATTGGTAAGATACAAAACAATCTCCCCTTGCCAGCTTACCAAGGTGCATACAGCTAGGGTTATGAAAAGCCGTATCCTTTCTTTCATCGTTGAATTGGATCCTTAATTGTTATCATTTATAATTCAAATTTCAGCTTATGATTATCTTAGTTTTCTTTCCGATCGATTCCACACCCACTAATGAACTATCATGTCGAGCAATGGGGAGCTAGTCCCATAATCTGTTTTCTTCCAATCCCCCTTCAGATGCTAATGAGAAGTGCCATGGAGACATCAGCCATTAGTATACATGGGCTGATATAAATCATGGACTATGGATCATTGAGCATCTTTGTTGTAAAACAAATGGCCTGTGGTCAGTTAATCATACAAAGAAACATCTCCAGGGTTTCTTGGCTTTATTCATAACCCCTAAATCCGTTTGCAGTTTTATAAACAGAACATCTGTTAAAATATGCAGAAATTACAGTCACAGTCGTTAGCAGAAAGCTATATAGCTTTGGCAGATTTTTTTTAAAGCTTTTGATGGTAATCTCTTTCTGTGACCCATGCTTTATTCCTGTTCTTGCTGAATCTCTTTTGTTCCCCTCTGTTCTTTTGGGTTACAGCACTTTTAACCCCAAACTGGAGAGCGGGCGTGTGTGGTCCCAGGCTAGGCGAGCACTGTGAAGTCCTGCAGCCTAGCAGAGTGACTGTAGCCCAGCCAGAGTCCCTCGTGAAACCACGTATTTCCAGTGTGCAATGTGCAGAGCCTCAAGCAGCCAGAAGGTGAGAAACCCTAATGGGTTTCACACCTCTTTCATGGACCTCGGACTCTCGCAGTACTGGCATTTAACCAGCACCCCAAATCTCTCTCTCACTCATTCTCATTATTTTCATCTTCTCTCTCTCTCAAAAATGTTTACTGTGTTCATATTTAAATTAGGCTGGTGCAATTAACCTCTAAAACCAATACCAGGAGAAAAATGGACATTGTCGGATAACAAGATCTGATATAGGAACCTAGACTAGCCTCCACCTCGTCGAGTGAAGAAACCACGGTTCCACCTAAGAACTGGGGAGCAAGTGAGCTCCCTTTAGCCGTGCTTTGTTCTCTCTGCCGGGCCCGGGCGTCAGCAGGCATTCCTACAGAAATTGGAAAGTGACCTTCGAGTGTTCAGTGTGTCCATCACCTATCCTTACGCATAAGGTTTTATAAAGTCTCAGACACAGTCACTCTGGTTGAGCCTGAATAGATCTTTCTAAATGAGCCCACTAGGAAAAAGTGCAATCAAGTTACCATGAGGTCAAACTCGGGGGTAACACAGACATGGACTCGAATCCCAGACCTGCCAGTTGTGAGCTGTATGCCCTAGAAAAAGTTAACTCTCAAAGCTGCCGTTTCCCATCTCTATCTAATAGGAAAGCCTACCTCCTAAAGTTATTGAGCGGTTCAGAGAGAGAGCCCAGGCAGAGCTGCTCGCCAGGTACCCGGCACGTTGTTAGTGCCAAGGAAATAGTTGTTGTTACTGTTATTTGTTATTGTTTTTGTTCGCGGTACTGGTGCATGGTTAGATTATGTTAGGTGCTGATTTTTTAACATCAGTGGGACTTCCTTTTTTAACTACTGAAATAATTTAATTCAAGCATTTATTTGTACAAGAGTCTTTCCTAAGCACCTGCCCTGGGCTCAGTGCTCTGCTTGTCGTATGGAGCGTGCAGTTTAGCCTCCCACACGTCCCCATGGGTAAGAGCTCATGGGCACGGATCCCATAGAATGGGTTGTAGGGAAGATGCAAACCAAAGACGGGAGGTTGTGGCTAAGAGAAATCAGTGACCCCCGGGGAAGGCTTCATGGGGGGAGGTGGGGGAGGCCGGTTACAAGGGGCGTCACAAGGTTAAATTCCACTGGAAGGTGAAAAACAGAAGCCAAACGAAGGCAACAGAGTGGAAAACGTTGGGATAGCGTAGGCAAGGAATGGGCCAGTTTGCCTTCTGGGGGAATCAAGAAGGGCTGGAGGGTCAAAGCCAATTAGAAGATCAAAGCCAGACTCACTAAGCCCCGGAAGAAACCGGAGACTAAAAATAAGACACTGGCCTGTCCAGGATGGGGTACTTAGGGAAGGGTGACTCTAACGGAAGATCAGTGGCTCGTTTGCCCGTTCCCAGCCTGCACCTGCCAGCTCCCACACTCCCGGCCTTTGCTAGCCCCCCGTGGCTGCCTGGGCCCGCCAGCCTCCCGGCTCCAGGGGCTCAACGCGCGTCTTCAGGACCAGCTTCCTAAGCTCTGAAACGGAAAATTGCCGCTGTGCGCTGGAGCCCAGTGAAAGTGTCAGGCCCTGAAACAAACAAATACAGATAACAAAGGGAGATAATGCTTTAAAATTAGGTTCTCGGGAGTCCCCCATTAATTTGGAGCTCGCAACACAGTTACTGCATGTTCAGTAAGTACCACCTGACGACAATAGGGCTGGTGGCAGGAGGTGCCCGGCAGACAGGTCCCTCCAAGCGCACGGTTACAAACACATCTTGTTACACTCAGCACGGAGGCAGCGTCTCCGGGCTTTACAGCCCTTACGAACATTAATCCCTCCCGAGGCCGGCCTGCCGGGTGCGATGGTCCTCCCGCTAAAAATAGAGAAAAGAAACAAAGCCTGCGAGCTGGCTCTAAAAATCGAATGGCGAGTTCCGTCTACACGGCCCCGCTGTATAATGCTCAGTACACACAACGCCACAGCATAATTAAATAAACTGTGTAAATACCCAGAGGCTGCTAGTGGGGGAGCATGTGGAAATGAAAAAATTAGCAACGGCGGCATGGATTTTTTAAAAAGCAATTATTTGCTTTATGTAATGACGAGAATCCACAGATGGTGCAGCCCCGAGTTCCTGAGTGTCTTGGAGGCCTTTGTAGCAGGATCGTATTCAGACTGCAGATAACAGCCCACGAGGCTGTGGGGGGAGCACTTTCTGCTACTGACCGCAATGGGCCGGTGTCCGTTATTGTGTGGATCGTGGCGGGTCCTTTCCACTCTGTGAAAATGCGGCAGGGATGTTGAGTTAACAAAGAAGTAACTCCCAACATTTTTGGGAGGGTTTAGCTGATTTCGTATTTCCCCTGTGGGATGGTGCCATGGGCTGGCCAAGGCCAGGGGATCTTTCCCGTTGCCGGTGGTGGTTCTATATCCAGTCACTGTCTCTACCACAGGAGGCCAGAGGGGACATGTGGCAGTGAGCACAAGGTGAGTGTACTCACCAGGCATCAGTGGCCTAACCAAGCGAAAGTGCTGGAGCTTCCTGTCCAGGCAGAGAGACTGCGAGACGAAGCGCGCCCTTTGGCGATAGTGTTACTAACAGAGGCTTCCTGCACGTGGCCTCATTGGTTTCATTTCTTACCCTGGGCTTGTTGCTGGGACTGTCCAAATTATACATCTGTCCATTCAGCAGACCTTTAGTAAGCATCAGTTATGGGCCAGGTCCTCTGCTAGGCATTTGCTGGAGAAATAGTGTGTGCCGTGGGTTGTCATCACCTTGACTTTAGGGATCATGTCTTATTTGCCTCTCCCCCCCCCCCCAGGCACTTGGCACAGTGTGTGGCACACAGGGGGCATTCCATGGATATAAATGGGAAGGAAGAGTAATCTGCCATTTGCAGCTACTAGGAAAGTGGCATTTTATCTAATAACATAAATCTAGCCCTTAAGAAAAATTGCGTGGTACCTAGTGAGACCAGGTGGGTATATTTAACACAACATGGTTAAAAGAATGGATATCGATGGACGGTTGGTTGGGTGTAAATGAGAAATTATGCCTTCCTGTCCCCCATATTTTCATTTATATGCAAGTGTGTATGGGAGGGGGAGATAGAAGTCACTATTTGTTTTCTTGGTTTCCCTGCTTTAGAAATTAGTTCAATTTTATTTGATAGTCTCCTAGTGAAACCAATAAATTGGATGAGTCAGTGGTTCTGAAAAATTTCTGAAATTAAAATGAAACTACACTGTATTAATGTGGTGATTTGTCACATCACTAAAAAGGGACAATTTGCAAGGCCTGTTTTCAAAACCCTAAGTAGAAACAGAAAGCAATAGGCTGTGCAAACATTTGGCAATGGCATTTGGTATTGGAGGAAATCATTTATGCAATTACCTTTTGATGCTAACCAAATTGGGAGCAAATAATAGCTACTTTCCTCATGTTTTTCTGGGCTTGCTGAAAGGCATGTTACGTGCATTTCTGAGAAGCTCTGTACTTGGGATCAGAACTGGGAAGGAAGTGGGCATTCACACCAACCCACTTTATTTATAGCTCTGCTTTGGCAGGCTGTTGTTTTTTTATAATGACTAGTCACTCATTAGCTTATGTGAAATGCTATTATGCTTTGCTGCAACTGTCACTGGGTGAAAATATCCGACTAAGCGTGGGTCTCCACTGACAAATGCAAGACATAAGTTTCTCACACATCTCTTTCTAATGAGTATTTAGTAAAGACCCACTATTTGCTGTGCACAGTTCAAGCACCATTTTATTTACGAATATGAGTAAGGAAAGAAGATCAATTTATTTTTAAGTAAGAAATTGATTACAGGTTAATAAAAGAAGACTAAAGATCTTTATGAAGAATATCAAACTGTTTTTTCAGGTAAGCTGCACTCATTAGCCACATATAGTCCTATTTGTATGTCCCAGTCCTATCTGTGAAATTCAGATGAATTAAAATCAAATTCCGTTGGCCTTTTGGGGTAGAGAGCTATTGGACAGAGATAAGCCAAAGTGGATTTCCTATGGTAGTATTGCACAAGAAGGTGTTCAGAATTTCCTGAGACAAGTGTCAAAATGAAATTCCCCAGCTCCATTCATTATGTACTGAATCAATGTCTAGGATGGTCGCCTAGGAACCTGCGTCTTTAACCAGGACCCCCAGGTGAGTTTGACTAAGTAAGGACCACTGAGCAAACTGGTCTTCCTGTGTTTGACTACAATGATTTTAGTTCTTACCTTTGTCTAGGCGTTGTATTTATAGCCCAGGCTAGCTCCGGAGGCAGGAAGCTGAATTCTTTTAGCTCAGTTAGCCATTCTTGCATGCTACACACTCTCCTTATTGCTAATTCTAAATATCCATCATTGGATTAAATATACCCACTTGGGAGCAGGCTGAAGTCTTAGTGATACTTAAGAGCACAGGCTCTCCAGCCAGACCGCCTAGGTTTCAGTTCAGCTACTTACGTGTTTATATACAGTTGAGCCTGTGTGCTCTTGGACAGTTGCTGTGTGATCTTAACAACTCTTAAGCTTTGATTTCCTCAACTGTAAAATTAGGATAGCAATAATAACTGACTTCATAAGATTATTACGGGCATTAAATGAGTTGATTCAATGAATTAGCCCTTGGATCCACTCTTCTTATCTACAATTACTCTCTCCATTATTCCATCCAGTTTTATGACTTGAAACACTGTCTCTACGCTGACAACTCTCAAATTCATAATTTTAATCCAGTGCTCTTCCTGAACTCTAGAATTATATATCCAACTGCTTTTTCAGAAGCTCCACTTGGGTGTTCAATAAAACATCTTAGACTGAATATTTTCAAACTGAACGGATCATCTCCGGAACAGACCTCTTCTGCTGGCAACTTCCTCCTAGTCCTCAGGCCAAAACCCTTGGAGCCGTTCTTGCCTCACACTCCACGTGTGATGCCTCAGGAAATTCTGTCAGCTATATTTTAAAAATCTCCCCAGAATCTAGTCTCTTTCCACCACTTCCACTGATCCAGGTCACTGCTAATGTGCATTGTTGCAACAGTCTCCTGCTTCTACCCTCTCCTCTGACCCCCCAAATCTATCCTTATACAGTAGCCAGACTGATTTCTGTAAGAATTTAAGTCAGATTATGTCACTCTTCTGTTCAGAATCTTCCAATGGCTCCATCTCACTCAGTGTAATAGGGTCATTATGATGACCTGTAAGGCCCTACACCATCCGCCCTTCAGTTTCCTCTCTGACCCCATTCCTACGCTTTCTCCCTGCTCAACAGCCTTCTTGCTGGTGCTTAAACTCACCAGTCCTCAGGGCCTTAGGACGTGCTTTTTCTTCTGCCCAGACTGCTCTTCTCCCTGCCTAGCCAATGTCCTTACTTCCTTCAATTCTTGAGTTCAAGTGTTGTCTTTTCTACGATACCTATTTTGACTACCTATTTGAAATTGAAATATCCATCCACCTTCGACACTTCTGATCTGCCTTAATCAATCTTATTGTTTTCTCATGGTCATCTTCTAATATACTATATACTTTGCTTATTTATCAATGTTATTGTTTATTACGCATCTTTCTCCACTAGAATCTATGCTCCAAAGGATATTTGTTTTGTTCCTTGCTATAGCCCCCAAATTCCTAGAACAGTACCTGGCTCATAATAAGTGTTCAAATATTTGTTGAATGGATGACTACACGAACAATTTGGAGTTGACTTAGAACCAAGTTTATAATTTCCCACAGGTTTCTGTCTTGGCTCTCGAGCTGTTTCACATTTTTGTCACTGTATCAGTCGGTAATCTTTCATTTGAAGGGCTGACACATTCTGCTAAAAATTTGGTTAATAAGAAACTTGACACATAACATAAAGGTTCAAAAGAATACTTGCTTCAGGTAAGGCTTGATCCAGTGCTCAGCTATGTCACCCTGGGTTGATAGTCTCTCTGTTTTCCTTTTTATGTAGGCCTGGGCACTGTTCCAGGCTCTCTATTTGCAAGGAAAACTAGCTCCATAGTGCAGGGCTTCCCAGCTCCTGAAACCTTAGGAAGTACCTCCTTACAGCTCATTAGGTCTGTGTGGGTTCTGTGCCCATTCCATATTCTATTCCCTGTATTTAGTGAGATGGAGCACCTGATGGACTTAAGCCAATTAGGCCCTAACTCATGTTGAGGGAGGAATCAGGGCCACCCAAATTTTACTTGAGGATGACAAAGGGAAAAGTGGGGGGACCGTTGGCAGAAGAAGGGAAGAATGGTTGCTGATGAGACAGAAGATGGTCTGATATAACAGAAGTGAGTACATGCTTATTAAGTTGAATATGGTGGCATAAGGTTTGGGAATTCAAGCCAAAATAACATATGGAATAACTGGTGGCTTTCTTCATTCATTCAAGGAGTAGAATAGCATCTGCAAAAGCACAGAGGTATGAAAATGTTTGACATGTTTGGAGAGCTGCGAGGAGTTGGTGCGAAGGGAGCGAAAGAGTAATAATGTTGGGATCTTCTCAGTGTAGCAACGGAAGTCTGGGCCTAACTCTCATTGGTCCACATTGAATTACTTTTTTATTCCTGAACCAATCACTGTTACGAGGAGGATGGATATGTCACATAGCTCAGGCCTCAAAGACACACACACACACACCAGATTAGACTGAGAAAAAGGAAAATTAGGATCTTATTAACAGAAGTAGGGAGAATTGATGCGGAGGAGATACCAGTGCACAAAAAGATCTGTCAGTCATCTCAGGACAGACCGATGGATGTGAATATAATTTTAAAGTCGTATGACATTCAATGTGGTGATACGGTAAGATACGGCCTGAGAATTTTAAAGTCCCCTGCCGCATCTTTGCAGGAACACCCACATCGTTCCTTGCGTTAATTTTCGAGTTGTACGTGTGTCACCAAAGGGCAGAGAAACAAGTCCAGAAAGACAGGCGATCAGGCGTAGTCCCTCCTCCAGGTGCAGGGAGCCTTTCTTCTTCTACATCTTGCCTTTGGGGTTTCTAGGGATGCTCCTGAGTGGAAGCGGGAAAGGCCTAAAAGTTAACTAATTTAAAGCAATGACTGAGACTTTTGTCTTTGCCGCTCTGCTTGTGGATTGAATCGGCCATTTCCGAATTAAGATACGGAGGCCTAACCCTTGTCCTAGAGTTGATTTTATCCAGCCCCCAACGCCACTCCGCTTCCTCCCCTTCGATGCCAAGGGGGTTGTGACCTGGACAATCAGAATGTGACACGTCGTTCCTCCCGGCATGGCCAGATTTTTGAAGAAGTTGAAGGCGTCTCATGGAGGGTGTCGGTGGTGAGAGGTGGGGGGCATGAGGATCGACACGGTGACTTCGTCCTTGGGGGAATACTCGGGCAGGGCCGCCGTGCAGCGCCGGGCCGTCGGGGATCTCTGCTGGTTCCCAGGCCCCGTGCGCTCGGGCCCGCCCGCTGACGTCGCTGCGGGCTGCGGGCTGGCGTAATTAGGCGCTCCTGCCCCACTTTCAGTCCGTGGGTGTGGGGAGCTGCCCTCGCCGAGCCAGCCCCCAGCATGTTCCCTTGTTAAATTATGCATATGCTAATGAAGTGTGAAAATCAGCCAAATAACAACTCTTCCTAATCACTTAAGGTCCCAAGAGCGAAGGGGCTTTCTCCCCCCCCCCCCTTAATTTTGGGGTTATGATTTGCAAGCCAATCGGAAGCACAATTCTCTGGGTGTTTCTCTTCTCCCAGTTCCCTTCCTCAGCAATGAGGGTAATTGGCATCCTACCTCCAGTGAGAAGAGTCTTCTGGAAAACCAGTGACCCACTGTGCCCTTTTCATTTGCATCTGGGACAGGATAATCCCTAGTTTTACATTCATACACAGAGCCCTCCCGAAGGGCAATTAAGCAGACTGCATTATCTCCTGCCCCCTGGAGGGCCCGTGTTTGAGGCCGCCCCCCAGAGGTGGCGCATGCAAGGCCCTTGTGTTGTGATTACATTTCACCTTGGTGGGTCACTCATGTCTCTGAGCCTCTAAGAGCCCGCTCTTTATCCTAGCAGACCAAGTAATGTTCTCTGTCCCCCTGATCTGGCCCCTGCCTGCCCCTCAGACCATCTCCTATACCTTCCTCCCCAGCATTTGCCTTCTACCACCTTGGGCCATTTGCATTTTTGGAAAGCTTTATCCACAGATCTTCATATAGCTGGCCTCCCCCCACCCCTTCAGGTCTCAGCTCAGCTGTCACCCCTCAGAGAGGCCGACCCTGACTACCCAGTTAACGTTGAATCCTGCCCCTCCTTATCATATATCACCCCCTCTTTGTTCCCTTCAAAGCTCCCATCGCTGATCCCATCCCACCCCGTAGGTTTATTGCCTCTCCCTCCTTGAGGGCAGGGGACCTTGACTGTCTTCTTTGCCGCCACATCACCAGGGCCCAGCACACGCCTGGCACACAGTAAATGCAATACTTGTCTTTGCGTAAGTCGGTGGTGCTTTGCAAGTACCTTAGAGCAGTGGCTCCCGCTGCAGTGTAAGGTTTGTTTCTCTGGTTGTGTTATGGTTTGCTCCTCCAAGGAAGGAATTTATTGCATTCACATCTGCTTTCCATGTTGAACATGCAAACTAGATAGACTTAATACTGACTGTGTAACCTGGCTCGCAAATCATTGGTGATGGTGAACATTTTACTAAAGTTTTATGGGGAGCCTGGGGTATGCCACACTGTGGTCTTTTTTTTCTCGCTCCAGTGACTTGCCCATTTGCTCCCCCAGGTTTCAGGCATTTCCTCCCTCCTGTTCACCCGCACATCCACTCGGAAATCCTCTTTCCCCCTCCTTTATTCAGAGAAAATCAGCTGTTGCCCTCAGATTCCCCCCTCCACAGCCACACAAAAGCCTCACAGTGACCTGGAACAGCAGCCACCTTTTGTTCCTCGAGCACACTCCACAGGGACCCGAGTTCATTCCAACATATTTGAATGAATAAATCACAACATAGATGTTATCTTGGTCCCAACTGATCCGAGCCCTTCTTTCATTTTATTCATTTATTCAACAAATACTTATTAATGTTGGTGCCGGTGCTGGGGATACACACTGAGCGAGATGGATTCGCTGGTGCTAAGTCCCTGGGAGGAACTCAGGATGAATGAATGGAAGGTGTGCGTGAGTCTCAGCCCCGGAGCAGAGGTGCTCTCCAGCTGTCGCAGGCGGCCTGATCGGAAACCCAAGGGCTGTGTTTAAAGAGTACCCTTCACCGCCGACTTTGAAGTGCTTTTCCAAATTGCCTAATGCTAAGATTGCAGGTTTATCTGCCAAACACAACCTCCCTACTTTGGAGAACAATTACTCTTTTTTTTTCTTCTTTTTAACCAGGGTGAGCTAAAGAGAAAAATGCAGTTGTGGAATTTACTGTCATTTCTAAAATTTGGACAGAGAAAGTTAAAGCTGAACCATAGTTTGGGGCAAATCCCTTCGAGCTTTCGGAGGGATTTTTTTCCTTTCTCCTCAAAAGGCACTGAATATAGTTGGGTTCCGTGGAAGCCAGTTTGTGGCTGAACCGCAGGAGAAAGCTGCAGGCAGCTCCCGAGGTGCTAACAACAGCCTGGAGGGGCCAGAGGGACAGATTCCCACCGCCCGCTGGAAAACCAGGCCTCTCTCACGCCGGCTCAGCGTTCACTCTGCCTCCTAGAGATGAGCTGGGGCAAGAAGAAATTCAATGGTTGGGTCAGGGATGTTTTGTGTAATCGATGCAGGATGTTATCACACCCATCACGGTTTGGGCTTAAAGACGAACACGGGGATTGGAAACTGGTGGCCCCTAAACTGAACTCTGCCTCAACATGACTTGTTTGGGCAGTAAAGAGTTGGCCTAATGTCTAAAGATTTTTTAATAAGTTGCCAACATTTAAAAATCAGATGATTTTTTAAAATATCCATATTTCCATCTTTTGAAAACTCTGTTATCTGGCCCCAGTGATGGATCCTTCACCGTCACAGCCAGCTGGAGTGGGGCAGGGGACACGCTCAGTAGGCGATGTCTGAGAATCCCAGGGCTTCTGCAGTCCCTGCCCAGCCCCTCCCCTCATGGAGATGACCTGCCTGCCCTCTGAGTTTGCACCCTCCAACATGGGCAGAAAAATAACTAAGTGGTTATAAGCACTGTTTTTGTTTGATTTTTAACAGCCCTGAAAGTAAAACCTTAAGTCCACCCAAGCAGCTTTGGGCAAGTCCTTAATGTCCCAAGCTTCACTTTCTTCATCTGCAAAATGGGTGTGTGTTATGGTAACTACATCACAGAGTCACAAGGAAGAAACAAGAAAAACCCCGTAAAGCGCATGTGCTAGGCTGGGCTAATACATGCCTAAAGTAAAGAACAAGTACTGCTGTTAGCTTGGTCAGAACGAAAAGTGTCCCGAGGTGGCTGGGTGACAGAAATATTAGAGACCCTCTCCTTTTATTGCGTTTAGGAGCCTTTTCTCTCTCTCTCTGAAGGCTGATTTGTATTAGGCAGGGACTTGCTGGGTTACATCATACTAAAATGGGTCTTCATCTTTTCCTCTGCCAGTTGGGGGGCTACAGGGAGAGGCAGGGACAATGAAATGAAATCACCCCTCTGAATGATACTGAGAAGCACTAACATGGAGGAAGGGATGAAACAGATGGTGTAAAAACAAACAAATAAAAAAACGGTAAAGAGCTATAAACAAAGAGCCCAGAGAAAGCAGAGGGCCATATAACTAACTACCTTCCACTGCCTGTAGGTAACCTGGCCCCAGAACCACACTGTGGCCGTGGGTCGCCCTGGCTCCCCGGGGCAGAGGGCTGTGGCCAGGAGTTTCAGGCAACGGCGATGTCTCCCTTGTCAGGATGTGGGATGAACAGGAAGGTGCCAGCTTCATGACTGGTACCTGGCTGACTATGGGGAGCACTTCACTTGACAGCCTAGGTGAACCTCAGTCATGCATTTAAAGAAGTGTTTACTCAAGTTTGTGCCACTGGAAAGTGGAGCAAGGGGAAGTGGGGGTTCTAGAGTCACTCTGAGGCTCAGAAATCACCCTTGTCATGGGGTGGGGAGGGGGCTGGAGTTGCTCTCAAAAGTACTCCATACACTCTGGGGTGATTTTAGTTTTCTGTTTGCTTCCCTCTTTGCAATTTTAGGCTGTGTTTGGGCAGAGAAACCTGTAATCTTAGCATTAGGTGATTTGGGAATGTTCAATACGCCTGAGGAGCGTTGTCTTGAATCAGCTTTCCACCAGGGTTGCTAGTGCGGATGTGGTTCTTACTTAATTAAAATAGGTCTGGAAGAATTTTCATTCACAACAATTCTCCTGGGTGATATAGAAACATCCTGGACATAAAAGCAATGACTATATTTCTTATACGAGTACATGAAAATTCATTCTGTTAGGGGATTGAGACTACTCTTCTCATATTTTTAGTTTTAGTTAATGAGATTTCATGCAGAATTCCAGATACATGGATGGATGGATGGATGGATGGATGGATGGATGGATGGATGGATAGATGAATAGGGTAGATGGATAGGGTGGATAGAATGGATGGGATGGATGGATGGGATGGAAGAGATGGATGGAAGAGATGGATGGAAGAGATGGATGGATGAGAGGGATGGATGAGAGGGATGGATGAGGTGGGATGGATGAGATGGGATGGATGAGATGGGATGGATGAGATGGGATGGATGAGATGGGATGGATGAGATGGGATGGATGAGATGGGATGGATGAGATGGGAGGGGGAGGGATGGATGGATGGATGGGAGGGGAGGGATGGGATGGATGGGATGGGAGGGAGGGAAGGATAGTTGGGTAGGTAGGTAGACAGATCAATCTTCAGTGAGAAAACCTTTTTTGCACATAGTTCCATAATACAGACAAAGCGAGAAGTTGGATCTTATTTCCATTTACAGAAGCGAAGGATAAATTTTTAACCAGGCTCTTGTTCTCCTTGATGTATGAGGTCTCCAGGTGTTCTAGTCAGCCTCCGCCATTGCAGAATGTCTTCGTTCTTCGTGGGCCAAATTCTGTGCACCCAGGAATTACTTGCTAAACACACGCACAAATAGGCACAGGCAAAAAGATGCACACGCTTCTCTCTTATTACCGCTTGATCTTCTCTTGGTGGGATAAGTTACTAGTGTGGTTCAGTAAGACAGAAACACGGCTTCTTACTACTGCTATCACCCACCCAGATAATGAAAAATGCCTGCAAAGCCCTGGCAGGGAATTACTGTTGAGTGGTTTGGTTCTGAGGCTTGGTTTCCTGTTCCTGGAAAACCATCACACCTCCTTTTTGGACTTGCACATGTGTGGCCTTGCAGTCCTGTCTTCGGAGTTGCAAAGGAAGGCACCCACCTACAAGAAGTTTCTTTTGAGTTAAAGGAGTGTCTTTTTAAACCATTTGCAGCCTCTGACATTAATTGTTTTAAAAACAGCATGGTGTTTAACTAATTCTAAAAGTTATGTGGACTGTGGAAAATAGGAAAAATGCAGAAAAGCATACATGGAAAAAATTTTAATTACTTATGCTACTTAATAACTGAGAGAAAATAATAGTTCAGAAACAAGGGATCCTTAAGGCACCCAAAGATATGCTCTGTCAACATTTTGGGGGGAAATTTTGTCTTTTTATCCTATGCATATATATTTTTTAGCAGAATCAGGGCTTGCTGGACCACACTGCACCTCGTGGGAGCCTGCAGCTTTCCCAGCAGCAGCGTCTGAAGCTCTTCGTGTCTGTCTGGCTGATTATGCGGCTCTGGCCGTGTGCGCGGCTGTCATAGGAATAGACCACGGATTTTTATAATTAGTTAAACACCATGCTGTTTTTAAATGTTCTTCCATCACACGACTCTCGGTGGCTGCACAATCGATCATCTGCCGAGAGATGCGCCTTAATGGGCCCACCCTAGCTCCCACGCTTAGACGCTTCGTTGTTTCCACTTTTTCGACATCTTAATAACCTGCGCTGTACATAATTTTGCATATTGGGGGAAGTTTCCTAAAAGCTGAATTTGAGTCAGAATATGTGATGGGGATTTTAAGAAATTTTTTTCTAGGTTGAGAAAGCATCCTATGACACCGTTACAGACACATTTCCTTTCCTCTTCTCCCCTTTCCCCCCCTCTCTAGCACTATGCTGGGCAGTGTTCTCGCCCCCCTTTCTTTCCCCCTTCTCTCCCTCCCCTCTCCCTCCCCTCTCCCTCTCCCTCCCCTCTCCCCTCCCTCCCCTCTCCCCTCCCTCTCCTCTCCCCTCCCTCTCCCCCTCCCCCAGCCTCCACCCCATCCCCCAACCCCACTTCCTCTCTCTAAAATCAAGAAACTTATCCTAGGGTGAGAATAAAGGGGGGGGGGGGTGTTCTATTAGGTCAGTGAATGGCAAAGAATTTGGATTGATCTAAAATTCACTTTGTTGAAGCATCTCCCTTCTCCCTCTATTTGAACCGCCGTCGGAGTTGATCTGGTTCAAATGAACTGTTTTCAGAAAGTATTCTATTCGGGCAACGCTGCACCCTATGAAACGATGTGGCAGAATGAAAGGGAAATTCACTTTTCCACTGGCGGTGATTAAGCAGTATGTGCTTTCTGTCTATAAGCTGGGTCTTGGTTTTCAGCTTGGATCTCACTGTTCTGTTTTCAGGAGGAAAAAAATGCCTCGCCTCGGTGTTATAGGGAGCCAGCGTTCAGATAAAATCTGCAGTGCTTGCTGGAGCATCAGGTTTCCAAATATTCAGATATTTGTGTTGATGCAGACTAGCTATCCGGTGGTTGAATGGTTGCACAAATTTGGGTAGTGGGCACCAGACAGGCCACTGGAATGCCCACAGTTTCTTCTTTCAGCTTGGAACTCAGTAGACACACTTTCGTGTGGTTTATGAGAGAGCTGAGAATTAAGAGAGAGGTAGAATAGTGTAGTGACCAAGGCCAGATTTTAGACCTGGATTGACATAGTGACACTGCCGTTACCAGCTGTGTGATTTGGATGCAGGCTCCCTTAGGGCCTGTTTTGGGATCCTCGAGTGTAGCATGGGGATAACAGCACATATGTCATGGTGGTGGGGTGTGTGTGAGTGAGGTAATTACACACGAGGAGGTTAGCACGGTCCAGAGCAAATAAAATAGTGAGTGTCCTGTCATTACCGTCTGGGATGTGCATGGCGATTGGAAGGAAGGTGGTTTGCTTTGGCACTGAAGACCAGACCCTCACAAAACCATAGGTATTCCTTTCTGCAGTTCGGCCAACGCAGGTGAGGCCTTAACCGTGTTAAATGAGATGGGATATACGTGATTGGGTGGATGGATGGATGGATGGATGGATGGATGGATGGATGGATGGATACTCATCAACGATGCACTGCTGTGTTCCAGATGGCATTTGAGGCAGACTCTGAAGAACAGGTAGAAAGTTTTCATGGGCCACCAACTGGGAAAGAAAATCTAACCAAAGGGAATGCCAACAGCAAAAGGCTTTATTTGCATTGCATCGAGTGGCTCAATCTAATTATTTTTAGAAACGCAAAATTGCAAAGAATGATGTAATTGGAGGTAGATTTTTCTCTCCTACGGTAAAACACTTGTGCCTTTAATATGAAACTAGAATTTATGTTGGACCTATTATGTGCCAAACACCTTGTAGAGCTGTGGAAGAAACAAACAAAAATCTTTCTTCCCCCCCAAAACTCTTCATTTCCTCTGGATCAGTGCCTAGCACAAAATCTGAGAAATAGTACATGTTTAATAAATATCTGCTGAATGAATGCACCAGTGTTGAGAACCACTGTGATTAATGCCCTTTTTATTTTATGCCTCCAGCAGGCATGTAAGATCCTGTTCGGACCAGGCATAGAGCAAAGGTTGGGATGTTGGGAGGAAAAGAGCAGTAATCAAGTTTGGCTGCAGCGTAGGATGGGGAGAGGAATATGCTAAAGATAAAGGCAGAAAATGCCATTCTTTGGGTTTTTAAGTTTGGGTTTTATCCTGGCAAATTGAAGGAGTCACTGCAGCATCTTTGTATCCCCTGGACCACTGCATCTGGCAGTGAGCAGTCAGCAAACACTGGTTTTCAATTTTAAGGAGGTAGAGGCCTATCATTTTTAATCAATTTCATTGTTATTTTTGACCATATAAATGTCCCTGTTTTCAGTAATTCAAAATATAAAATATCCTGCAATCAGCTCACAGATTCATTCATTCAGCAGATATTTATTCAACAGTGTTTCTCAGATTTTGTGCTTAGGTACTGATCCCAGAGAAAATTAAGGTTTGGAAAAAAGAAAACGATTTTTGTTTGTTTCTTCCAAAGCTCTACAAAGTGTTAGGCACGTAATAGGTCCAAAATAAACTGTAGTTCTGTATTAAAGGAACAAGTGTTTTACTGTAGGAGAGAGAATCAACCCCCAGTTACATCGTTCTTTGCAGTTTGGGGTTTCTAAAAACAATTCGATCGAGCCGCTCAGTGCAATACCAAAAAAGCTACCTCATTTAGTGTCCAGACGCTTGGATTCTAACAGAAACCAAAGTGTGTCCCCTACAACTCAGAAGCACCCTTCCCATGTATCCTCAGCTTCGTCCCTAATGCATATTATCAATCCAGAGACCCATACTGTCCATTGCAGGCGTTGGACTGAGCAGAGGGAGGGGGGCACACCCTGCCTCATGCCAAGCCCGCAGCGTTTGCAGCAGCAGCCTCTGAAAATCTTCATTTCAGTCTGGCTCATTACGCAGCGCAACCTGGGCCACCAAATGAACCTGGGGATGAACCTGGGGATGAGCCTGTGGCCAGCCCGCCTCTCTGATGTTTATGAGCTCTAAGGTCACTGCAGACAACAGCAGGGAACACAGCGGTAATAGACCGCTGGCCTCTAAGGAAATTATTAATTAAATTTTATCTTCTCCCCGGCATGCTCCAGTGCCACCGGCATGAGCCTTTGGGCCTGGGGAAGCTACACCTCGGTAATAAGGAGCCTTATCGTCAGGGCCGGCAGCCGTTTAATATGCTCCTTTGTCTGACACCACTCAGGAACCTCGGCCTGCGTGGGATGCCCAGGTTTCTGCAAACGCCAGTGGCACCCTCGCTGTGCCACAGGCCCGGGCCTCAGACCCCATGGTCGGAAACCCAGGCGGCGGCAGCAAGCGGGGTGAGCCGTTGCCAGCCCTGCCCGTGGCCGGGGTTAGCCTCAGAGGCCTCACATCGCTCTCAAAAGACTAAAGGAAAAAGCAATTCGAGGGGCAGGGGAGGGAGGAACTGCTATTTTTGAGTCTCTGGCTTCAAGTGCAGGCTTGACAAGGAAACTCGGGACTGAAATGTCATTTCCAAGCTACTTTCTTTGCGCGACATCCCAGATGGGTTGGCTCAGCCCGCGAATCCAATGGCATTTTTGTCGTTCGCACCGGCTTGCTGTGTCAGCCAGCTGTGTTCCCCCTGCCCTGCACCGGGCCCCCCACCCTCAGTGTTTTCCAATCAGCTGGCAGCCACCCTGCGGACCCACACAGCAGCTTGGCATCCAGCCCTGGTTTTCCATAGATGGGCGGCCCTATCCCACTGATGGAGATTTAAGCATCTTTGTTTCAGGCAAGACAGCAGGTAGAGTGGAAGGCCCAGATGGGTCCGATCGGGCTCCAGCTCTGCCGTGCGCGGCCCAGCTCTGCCTTTCGATGACTGGGCCGTTTGCGCCTGCTTTCTGAGTTTGGACCACTGACCCATCTGCCTGCTGACAGCCCTCCTTGGTTTAGGACACCCGTGATAGAGAAAGCCTAGAAGTGAAAATTCAGCTCGAGAGATCTCGACCGGATGCCTGAAGGGGTGGGTGGTGCTGTGTGCCACCAGTAGGACCAAGAATGAAAAGACACAGTCCCAGGAGGAAGGCAATCAAGAAGTGACAACGCTGACAATAGCCATGACAGTTGTTACTCCGATGGCCTCCGAGGAGACTGCATATTATTTGAGGTTGGCAGCACGTGTGGAAATGGCACTCGCGTCTTTATTAGGGCCTCCTGATCACATCTCGTCCCTGGATCGTCTCATCCAAACGGCAGCGCAGGCAGGTAGGGTTAGAAGAACTTTATTCTGGCCATGGCGGTTTCATAGAGGAACCCAATCTGTTCTGGAATTTAAAAACTCTTTTAAGGCGATCTGCTTTATAAAACCTGATAAGCTCTATGGACATGTCAGGCAGGAAATAGACACAGAGAGTATTCTCAAGTGGGGACATCGTGAGACCAGGATAGTAGTAAATTGTTATTGAAATGCTGCAACCCAAAGGCTTGCCACTGCCTGAGGAAGAAAAGAAGTGGCTTAACCTTGGGAATGTGCCTGGTTGTGTGCAATTCTCAGAGAAGCTTAGACTCTTACAGGCGGAAAGCAGTTTGGACCCGCGTCTTGTCCAGCACCCTGCCGTTCGTATAAATTCCTTCCAGGATCTCTCTGCTGAGTGACCATCCAATTTTTCGTGACTCTCCTCAGTGCTGCAAAGTTCAGTCCCTCGTAGCAGTGCATATGTATTTTTTAACAATTATGTGTTTTTATTAATATAGTAGGCAAAACTGGTGAAGACAGTTTAATCAGTCAGGTTTTATGTGCTCTAGCTGTATTGCTGGAAACACAGCTAAAGGGCGCTTTTCTAAATTATGCATAGAAAAAGTTGGAGTGGTTTTATGTTTAACAGCAGCCATTTTTACCACTTCTAAGCGCACAATTTAGCGGCGTTAATTACATTCACAATGTTGTGCAACTGTAATGTAACCACTATTTCCAAAAATTTTCATTGCCCAAACACAAACTCTGTACCAATTAAGTAATAATTACTCTCATTTCTCCCTCCCCCTAGTCCCTGGCAGCCTCTCTATTTTCTGTTTCTATGAATTTGCCTATTTCGGACATTTCATATAAGTGGAATCATATGATAATTGCCCTTCTGCGTCTGACTGTATTCACGGTGTAATGTTTTCCAGGTTCCTCCGTGTTGTAGCTTGTATCAGAACTTCATTCCTTTTCATGGCTGAATAATAATCCATTGTACTAGACTTTCACCTTCTTGGGCAAGTTTATTTCTAAGTATTTTATTCTTTTTTATGCTATTGTAAAAGGGATTGTTTTTTTGATTTCCTTTTGGGATTGCACATTGCTTGTGTATAGAAAGACAACTGATACTTTTGTATTGATTTTGTATCTTGCAACTTTGCTGAATTCATTTAGCAGCTGCAACACATTTTTTTGGGGGGGGATTCTTTAGGTGCTTTTAGGTATAAGATTATGTCATCTGTAAAAATAGTTTTGCTTCTTCCTTTCCACTTTGAATGCCTTTTATTTCTTTTTCTTGTATAATTGCGCTGGCTCGAACTTTCGATACTACGTCGAATAGGAATGATGAAACATGTCTTCGTCTTGTTCCTGATCTTAGGGGAAAAGTTTTCAGTCTTTCGACACTCAGTAGGATCTATGTATGTGCTTTTAACGTATGGCCTTTATCACATTGAGGAAGTTTTTATATCTTCTATTCCTAATACGTTGAGTATTTTATCATAAAAATGTGTTCGATTTTTGTCAAATGCTTTTCCTGTATCAACTGAAATGATGATGTGTGTGTTTTCTTCAGTCTGTGGATGTGGTGTAGTGTATTGATTTTTCAGATATTGAATCACCCTTGAAATCATAGAGTAAATTAAATCCCACTTGGTCAGGGGGTATAATCTTTGTAATATGCTGCTGGATTTAGTTTCCTAATAATTGTTGAGGATTTGGCTTCACTAATCATGAGGAATCCTGATCTGTAGTTTCCTATCACGTCTGGCCTCACCATCGCAGTAACGCTGGCCTCGTAGGATGCGGAAGGAAGCGCGCCCACCTCTTTGGTTTTTTGGAAGTGTTTGAGAAGAATTGGTATTCTTCTTTAAAAGGTTGTAGAATTCACCAGTGACTCTGTCTGCTCCTGGGCCTTTCTTTCAGAGGTTTCTGCCACTAATTCCATTTCCTTATTTGTTACTGATTTATTCAGATCCTCTATTTCTTCTTGAGTCAGTTTTGATCATTTGTGTGTTTCTAGGAATTTTTCCAGTTCATCTAGTTTACCCGGTTTGTTCATAGTGTTCTCTTACAATCCTCTTTATTCCATTAAGGTCGGTAGCAATGTTTGTGCATTCATTTTTTTATACTTGCCAACACTAGGGAGTTTTTCCTTGACTTTTCAAAAATCTGAATCCAAGAAGCCTTCAGCTATTTGATCCTGGATCTCAGATTGTTTTTTGGTTTTTTTTAGATAAAAATGTATTGCTGGTGGTGATAATAATAATAGCCACCGCTTAGTAAATGCTTTCCACAGGCAGGCACTGTGTGTGAAAGAGTTTACAAACATCATCTCAGTTAACTCCTATAACAACTCCATGGCATAGCTATTACCGTCCTGTTCTACCAGTTTTCAGGAAAAGTGAAATACAAAGCAGTTAAATCATTCCCCTAGGTAGAGTATCCAAAGATCCCAGAGAATCAAAAATAGAGATTTCGTCTCACTTAGGCTTAGTCCAATGTTTGAGTCCACAGAATTCACCAAGTCTACAAAATATACATTTTCTTTCACTTTTTTCTGTAAGTACTAAGATATTTTATTTCCTTTTATGGCTGTCTTGGGGTGAGGCAGGAGAATGTGGAAGGATGAGGCATTTGGGAGAGGAGATGGTCTATGTAGGCAGGCTGTCCCTGGGTACTAGAGAAACATTATTTGGATAATTCACATTTTAAAATATATCACAGCAATTAAAATCGGTCTCTACGGTTAAGATATGTCAGGCAAAGCTGGATCAACGGGGAGACAATTTTTCCTAAAACACATGTTTAGGTGCTTCGTTTGATATATATAAGGCAAAACTTAGAAGAGACTGGCCAAGCGTAGTAGCAAGCTGAAAGGAAGGTTAAAAAAAAAAAAGAAAAAAAGGAAGGAAGGAAGGAAGGAAGGAAGGAAGGAAGGAAGGAAGGAAGGAAGGAAGGAAGGAAGGAAGGAAGGAAGGAAGGAGAAAGAGAGAGAGAAAGGAAGGAAGGAAGGAAGGAAGGAAGGAAGGAAGGAAGGAAGGAAGGAAGGAAGGAAGAAGAATTTTGATTACTTCTGGGTTCTGTATCATCCAGTCCACTCTCTATTTTTTCCAGACATTAATTTTTGTAGTTTGGCTGCAATTCATGATTTTGGTGGGTGTGCTGATACGAGGGAGACGGTGACCAGGTTTCCCTGGTCAACCGCACACTGAAGGAGGAGTTGTAGAGGCAGGCGTGAGACCATTTCCACGGCCTCGATGCAAATCTGGATCGTGTGAGCCGCAGTCAGGGAGGAGCCTGAAGCCTGGCCCTGCTTTGTGCAGACCTTTTGAAAAGATGAAATGAGAAGTCAAAGGAGATAGGACACCACCTCCTCAGAATTTTATCGGACATATGATCATGGCAGGTGCAAAAGGAGTTCCCAGAACACAAACGATGGGGCACATGGTGGCCACTGCCCATAATCCGTCATGTTCTCCAAGTCTCTCCACCCGCTGGACAACACTGTTTAATCCCTGAGGCTGATTTAGAATTCCATCAGAGGGAAGTAATGTGTTGCTATTCTGGAGGTTTCCTACGGTAAATGGATTAACTGTCTTCGCTGTTACAGGGACCTTCTAGGTGCTAACACAATTATAAAACAGAATAAAACGAAAATCTATTTGAAAATGTGGTTTTCACATCAGAATTCCTGTGTAATGTTTATTTGACATCTGAAAAGCTGAAACCTGCTCTTTATAAGCGGAGGAGCCTTGGCAATAAAAGAGCTGGGCCATCCAAACCTTAAGTGATCTGGGATCAGCCTAGTGTTTTACCCAAACAAGGTTTCCTTCCAATTCTTTGGTGTATTTTGATTTTCTGATAAACAGCGAAGTTGGTGGTTCTTCAACTTTTGTTGCCACAGAAGCCCCTGATCAAAAGAAATCTCACTCGTGGCTATAAATAAATAAAGCAGATGGAGGCGCTGGCTGAGGAAGGGGGAGGAAGGCCTTACTCTTTAGCAGTGGTCCTTGAGGGGTTCAGGGCTAGGCCTCTGCACCGCAGATTTCTGGAATGCATTTCACGCAAAGAATCCACTGCACAAATGCATTCGTGTCAAAAGAATTTCAACAACACAAAAGGGTGTAAACCAAAAAAGTTACTATCCCCTCTTTAGTGTCACTCCTCCAGAGGTCACTACCATGAACAATTTGATGGATCTCATCGTGGATCTTTTGTATATATTTATAGTATCTTTTCTTTATAACTATATATTGTTAATTAAATATATAGTTTTGGGGTTTTAAATATTCTATGCATTTACATTTCATAAAGGCAGGGGTTTCTGTGCCATTGGCTAGTTTATCCTGAGTGCCTAGAACAGTGCCTGAAAGATGACCCATCAATACATGTTTGCTGCATTAGAGACTGAAATATCCTGCAACTTGTTTTTTGTGTTTAGCAGTAGGTCTTGGACATCTTTCCATGTCAATCTTTTTAAAGATGACATTGTATTTTATAGTGCGGATGTTCCAGAATGTATTTAACTTCTTTCCCTATGGATGTGATTCTAGTTGTTTCCAGTTTTCTACTGTGATGAGCAATGCTGCAATGAATGTTCATAGAAATGACTGTCTGTGCAGGTAGCTCTGTTGCAGTGTGACTTCTGGGTCAGAGGGTTTGCACATCCTGACTTCGTGTGGATAGGTTCTTGGAATCCTTTCTCTTCTGGAAAATGAGAACAGAGAGAGAATTCAGCTCGGGAGTTTTTGATGGGTCAGGATCTTGGGGGATGTCACCACCCATATCCCATTGGCTAGAACTTAGTCACCTGGCCTCTTAACTGCAAGGGAGTCTGGGAAATATTGGTTAACTGTGTGCCTGTGAAAAATGGAAAGATAGGTTGGGGAGCTTCTAGCATGCACAGGAAGGGAAGCTGAAAATGCTGTTTGTACCCCATCATGTGCCCGGCTAAAATTTGATTCCTGTGAGAACAGAAGGTCTGATTTCAGTAAACAACTCATCCCCTGCCGCTGCTCTATTGCCCTTTGAGTTTGTATCCTCTGATATAAATCATCTTCAGGGCCCTCCTCTCCACTTAAACATGGAACTTCCCCCAAATTTATATTTGACTAAATTTTCGCTAAATCTGAGTAAGCTTCAGGTCAACAGGTTCTCCTGTAGTTGACCTGAAAACGATTGACAGCATAAGATGAATCTTAAAAAAAAAATTAAAAAAAAATTCGCAGCACCTGTTCACAAGGGATTTATGTGTTTCGTGATCAGAAGCTGAGACCTTATCATCTGTCTCCAGGTTGTCGAGTCACTTATCGGGGCCTTTGAAATTCCTGTGTCGGTGCTGAGTGATAAATGACCATCAAAGGGGTGTTTCACTGCTCGCTCAGCGATCCTCGCCGCTGACGCTGGCCAGGCCACGGGATTAAGCTGCCTCTAGAATTCTGGCCCTGGCAGCTTTAGGCCTAAGATACGAGGACGTCTTTGAATGCCCCCCTCCTTTCTCCTCTGTCTGATGTTATCTCCTAATAACCCAGGCAGAGTGAAAGCCTGGTCTGGTTTCTATTTATTGGTATCATCCTTTACACAACGGGAAAGCCATCTGTGGATTCTCCGAATGCTGCGGAGAGGGTCCCGCGGAGCGTGGATGGCCCCTCACGCGTAAGGAAACTCCGATCCTGGTTAATAAAGAACGCCCCTGTCCATGTGGAGCTGCGTTTCCTTTCGAGGAGGTGAGCAGACTGCTCTCTGTAGGCTGAATTTGGGGGAGCGCTGCACGCGCCCCCTCCCTCTGCCTCAGCCTGCTCCTGTCCCCAGGCCCCCGGGCACTCTGCCGCCTGCCGCCTGCCCTCACGCCTCTGACACCAGCTCCCTGGCGTTCTCAAGTCCCGGCTCAGGTGACACCTCCTCTGTGTTGAGACCCTCCGTTCCACATATTCGTTCCTCTGCTTTGACCTGTCGCCCTTGATGTTTTCCTCTAACTATAATAGTGCAGAAAATTTGGAAATACGGAGAAGTATGGAAGGAGGCAAATGAAATGACATCACACTACCTAATAACTTCTGTTAATATTTTGCTCCATACCTTTCCAATATATTTAAGTATGTTTCTGTGTGTGTTCAATACATTAAGCATGATTATACATATATACACACATACATACATGTACTCACAGTATATATGCTGTATAAAATTTATACAGTTTTTTGCTTAACAGTATATTGTGAACAATTTTATATGTCACTAAGAATTCTTCTAAATTACAGTAAGTTTTTTAGTATTCTATCTCCTGTCTAGGATAATTTTTTTAAATATTTTATTTATTGATTTCAGAGAGAGGAGGGGAGAGGGAGAGAGAGAGAAACATCAATGATGAGAGAGTCATTGATCGGCTGCCTCCTGCACACCCCCGACTGGAGATCAAGCCCGCAACCCGGGCATGTGCCCTGACCGGGAATCGAACCACAATCTCCTGGATCCCGGATCAATGCTCAGCTGCTGAGTCGCACGGCAGTGCTGAGTAGCAATAATTTCTGAATTATTCTTCATACTTATACATCTGGGTGATTTCTGATTTTTTTCTTGCTCTTTGCCTTTTGCCAGTATAAATAATGCTGTGACAAACATCCTTTCTGATAACTTTGATACTCTCCTGGTTATTTTCTTAGAATTAAGTTAGAACTGGAGTGACTAGGTCAGAGACAAGTACATGTATATTTTGAATGCTTCTGATGGTGTAGCTGGGCTTTTTTATAACTGAGCAGAATGAAATAAGTGTGTGTTTTACCTGCTGTCCTATCCTACTTAGCTCTAAATTCTTTCAGAGCAAGGACTTGCTTGTGTTTAAATTTATATTGTCTGAAACAGTGGCTGGCCTGTAATAGATGTCAATAAATACTGAATCAATCAATCCATATTAATAAGCTAATATAGATCCTATTTAAAGCAGGATTTCCCAAGGTGTGTTCTGTGTCATTCATTCATTCATTCATTCAGGAAATTTTCATTAACCTCAGCTATGGTCTTGAACTACGATGATTGCTGACAAGATGTCCTAGTGAGGGAGCTGGATGGAACATTAAACAAAAAAGAAGTAATCGTGGCTTGTGATAAAGATGCGGGAAGTGAATAGGATACTGCCATCGGGCAGGGGGGCGGGGGGGGGAGGAATCACCTGGAGGGCTCATTAACACAGATGGCTGGGCCCCCTCCCTAGAGTTTCCATCTAGCGGGTCTGGGGCAGGGCCTGAGAACTTGCTTTTCTAACAAGTCCCCTGATGTTGCTGATGCTGATGTCTGGGGACCACACGTGCAAACCACTGTGATAAGAGAGCAACAGATTGAGAAGGGGGAGGGAGAGGGCTGCTCCGGTGGTTACAAAAGCTCTGTCTGAACAGAGGACAGCCGGGCCGCGACCTGAGAAGTGAGGAGCCATGGAATATTTCAGACACGGTGTTTCAGGCTGAGGCAAGAGCAGAGGTCCAGGCACAGGAGAGGCTGCTGGGAGGAGGCCAGCAGGGCTGGAAGGTACCAAGAAAGACATGAGAAAGGTGGAGTCATCAGGGTGGCTCCGCCTCAGCCGGTGTCTGGCCTTTTAGGCCGCGGGAAGGAGTTTGGATTGAACCTTAAGGCAATGGGAAGCCGACAAGAATTACGAGCAGACGAGGAATGACCTGCAGTTCGTATTTGGAAGACATCCCTCTGTCTACTGAGAGCAGAAACAATAGCAAGTTAGCAGGAGTGGTGTGGAGAGACCAGCTCCGGAGGCCACGACCTTGGACGTGGGTGAGAGAGGAGGGTGACATGGGCTGGGGAATGACAGTGGCTGTGGAGAAGGGGGGAGAATGCCCCCCGCACTGTCTCACACACGCCCCAAAATGTTTGTAAAGCATTAGCTGCCACACACTTAGAACCAGTTTCTAACTGCTGGGCTTTTCAGAGCCTCGAAAATGAAAATGTCCAGTGTAAATCTCTAATAAGCTGTTTCCCCCCGGAGTACCTCCAGCGATTAATATCTCGGTGAGTGTCAGTGGTTGGAGCATCCCTCATGTTGAAGGCTCTGGCCCCCTGTGGGCCTCAGTGGCCGAGTGGTCCCGTGGGAAGGTTGCTCTGTCCCACCCAGGAATGAGCTGCAGAGCAGGTCGGCCGTCACCTTCCCAGCTAATGTCGAGCCGATCTTGGGAGCCTGACACCAACCAGGAGCACCTGTGCCATGACTTCTAGCCCCAGGCAACATGTGAATTAAATGAATGTGCTTGTAGACTAGATGACTGAAGAGCCGTAAATTGTTTGCATTCCTTGAACAGGTAAGACTAGGGGCACGCGTGTGAGGTTCAGATTTTGAGGATCAGACACGTCCATACACTCTCCAATATGCCTGTTTGGTGGTTGCCACCTCAACCTAAATATTTAGCGAAGTCTTGCCACATGAAAGGGGAAACTGAAGAACCTACTTAGGATCATTTGTGCTGTTGCTGCTTCTGCGAAGCTTGTCGTGGGTGCCACGGGGCCGAGGGGAGGGGAGGGGAGGTACCTTCTCCCTGGGTGCTCCACAACCTACTGTGTGTGTGACTTTCAGGATTTAACCTCACCGAGCCTCAGTTTTGTCATTCAAAAAAGGAAAATAATAGCACTCACCTCAGGAAGTGCATATGAGGATGAATGAAACCAACCTGGTAAAGAATGTGGCCCAACATCAGCGACCATATAGCTGGCGATTGTTCTGAGAAGGCGTGTTTTCCACCTAGGTTTTGGTCAGATGCTAATTTGGCTCTTTGCAGCTGCTGGAAACCCCAGACCCTCTCCTCTTCCCTCCTCCCTCCTCCCTGCCTGTTGGGGGATTTCTGCGCAATTCTTCCTACTTAGGGTGGAATTTTGCAGGGAGTGATTTCTCTGGAAAACGGTCCTTCCTCTAACCACATGCTTGCTAATTGAGAGAAAATTTCTCTTACACTTTTCCCCCCCAGGCATTTTGTCTAAACTTAAAAATAATGGAATGAATTTTTTGGGGTGGGGAGAGGATATGGAATAGGATTGTTTGTTGATTATCAGCAAAATACATCAAAGACTGCTGGATGTGCGGCAGAGCGACTGTCACGAGCAGACACAGGTAGCAAAGACGCCCTTCTGCCTTGAAGCGAGACGCAGGTCCCCAGAAGTATAAGGAAGGCTTTTCAGGAGACTCCTTGGCTCCTTCTTATTTCCTCATTTCATTATTACTAACTTAATAATATTCATTTTCTTTAAACAAGGACATGGGTAGGGACCAGCATCTTAACCTAATTCTTTAATCACCAGATTATGACAAATGGAGAATCTAGAGAGATCTCTCCAAAACAGCTGGTCTGAGCACTTCCCCAAGGTGACTGCTGGGCTTGAAAGTGGCCACGTGAGAAATGGCAATCTAGCCGAGGCCATTCCGTGTGTCAGGGCGACTTAATTAAAGTCTTCCTGGTGGCTGTTTGGGAGAACTAATGAGTTTTCTCTTATCAAGTCTATTCCCAGCACTTCCTGTGGTGCAATCTCTGAATTAACTGTCTTCTCTCTAAATCTGATGAGGAAACCAAGTTCTAAAGATAATGTATCCATGGCTGGAAGATTCTGGATGAAAGCAGAGAGGCCGGCAGGCTGGATGTGAAGACAGAATGTGTGGTCTTGATGTTTTCAAGTTGGGCACAACTTATTGTGGAGGTTTTTGTTTGCTTGTTTGTGTTCTGTGGGTGGTTTTTTTGTTTTTGTTTTTGTTTTTTTAGGGAGAAAGAGGAAGGGCCAGGAGAGGGAGAGAGAGAAAAAAAATGTACATGAGAGAGAAACATGAATTGGCTGCCTCCTGGGGATCAGGCCCCAACCCGGGCATGTGCCCTGCCAGGAATCGAACCCCCTGACCTCTCGGTGCACTGGGTGATGCTCAGCCAACTGAGCCACACTGGCCAGGGCTGGGCACAACTGAACTACTTTTTACAATTTAGAGTAGTACAGATGCCCTCAATAATAAGTCAGATGCCTACAAAAAGGGTTTGCGATCACTTCTCACAGAGTGTAAGGTGTTCCCTTCATGTTCTAGGTACCGCTCTTCAAATTCAGGCCTGACCCTAATTCTCAGGAATAGATGAGAAGACATTTAATTTATTTCTCTTATGATGTTGAACTTCCTTATGAAGCTTCTCTTGCCAGAGTGGTAGTAATTCTGGAAATTACCCTAGCACAGTACCGTGTGGGAACACACCTGGCTAGCCGTGGGTTTCCTGTGCTCAGCCCAGCTAAGGAATGTGAAGCATTCAGATGCCACGTGAAAACCGTCTTTTACTTTGTAAGAGTGGACGTTGGCAGGTGACATATAGTCATTATTTACATCTGTGTCTCTGACCTTTGAAAAATTAATAATACTAGAGTTTCTACGACATAAAAAAACTCCTCGACATCTATTTGGAACTTAATAAAGGAGATAAATTTGTTATAAAGTAGCGTGGGTCATGCACTTTGGACAAAACCTACTTGCTTGTTCTCAAACCTCTATTTACAACTATGTGTTTTCTACCAAGAATTGGATCAATGGCCCCATTAGCTCTTTTTCTGTCTGAGAAGAATAGAATTTTTAATTGTGTTTCAATGAAGTTTGGGATTAAATAAAGCAGCTTAATATTTTATTAATAACTATAAAGATCTTTACTAGGTTTAGATAGGGCAGAGTACAAACATATGTATATGGGGGGAGTATGTATCTTGTTTTGTTTTTGTGTCTTTCTTTAGAGGGATGGAGATGATCCATACAGACAGACACCTTTTGCTGGCACGGTTGATGACCTCTTAGGATTAGAGGGACTTTAATTATCTTAACCGTAGCAGACACCAACAGGGCTGGAACCTGTGACCTCCACATTGAGGTTATTTCCTGAGTAGGGAAGCCTCATGGAAAATAATGAACTCAATTCTGCAGACATAGCAGAAGTGGACAAATATGTGATCAAGGAATAGGGACTCTGGGGGATCGGGGACAACCAGAGCCCAGAGATGCCTGCTTGAAACACTTTATCCATTAGGGAATGATGAAGCGTCCAGGAGTCCTCCTCGGTTATATAAGCACTGACTCGGGCCACCTAAGAGAGGCTGTCGACTTGTGTATTTGCTTGCAAAGCAATGAACAAATAATACCCTAAATGCTTTTATGGAACAGTAGCTTTTTCCACCCCATCCTGAAGCCAACGTTCCTACTTACAAACCTTTGGTGGCTCACCTCTTCTCAGTGGACATTGCCCCGAAAGGGGAACCGCAGGCTTCTGTCACCGGCCACCTGCCCACGGGTCCAGCCTCAGGTCCCTGCACCCCGCGTGCTCCATGTCGGTGGCCTCTCTGCCTTCCTGTGGCTCTGTTGGCCTCGAATGCCCTCCCCACCTTTTCTTATAAGACTGACCCTGTGCTTACCCTTCAGGCTCGAATCCGCTTCCCCCTTGTCCGTGTGAGCTGGCCGCCCCACTCATGCATCCTCCTGCCCGGTATGTTCTCTCTTCCCTACAGGCTGCCTGAACAACTACCTTAAAGTGCTTTATGTTCTTGTAGGGAAGGTCCCTTGTCTTACTTGCTTTTGGTCTCCAGGCCTTAACACAGTATGTGGTACCCGATGGGCATTTAGTAAGAATTCTTCGCATGGAACTATGGAAACCTGCACTGTTGCAGCATTTACTTGCCTGGTTAGTAAATGATTTTCACTGCACTTGGCCTCGCTCACCCCCTTATGAGCTGCAAAAAGAGCTGTTCTAATAAACTACCCTTTTATTGAGCATCAGCCAAGAGCCAGGTCCTGCGCCGGGTGCTTTACGGGCATTACTGCTCACTGAATTGCCAAAGCAGTCGTACACTCTCGGTCCCTGTGCTTTCCTTAAGAGGAAGGCCCAGAGGCCGAGGAGCGTGCCCGGGGACCCTCGGCTGGCACTGAAGCAGGCTGTGTTCTCCCTGCTCCCCCAGGCCGTGTGGGTTCCCGTTCATAACCTAGCACAGTCCCTGCCTGCTGCAGGCCATGGAGCAACGGCGCTTGGGACGTTAGTGACAGGGGTGGGATTCCAGAGCTGCAGGCTGGTGTGTTCAGGGTGCGTTTGGGTTGTATTGATCTCTCCCCTCTCCGCTTTGTCACGGCCAAGTCCTCCGGGCAGAAATGGAACGCAGCAGGCTCACAGAGCTGCTCCCGGGGCCGGGAGGGTCACAGGTCACTGCACTGATGTGTAGGGAGCATTAGCCACATGACAGAGGCTCAACGAGAGAACTCTAAGTGACTGCAGTCAGGCGTCGGTGCTGTCCCACACATGTTACTTATTACCTGCCAGCCTGAGCTTGTCCTGGTTTGCCTCCAGGACAGTGAGTGACCCAGGCCTTCCGTGAGCCCAGGGGGCCTTGACCGCAGTGATTGCACAGCATGGTCGTTTCTTGTCGCCGTGTCTCTCTTCCCCCTTATGAATGGCTTACACACAAGCATTGGGCCTCGTGCATCCGTTTATCCCAGTCACAGTTATGAAGCACATACTGTGTTTCAAGTTCTGTGCTCGACTCTGGATAGATGGAGATGAATAGAATGGGTTAGACCCGAACTCTGTCCCCAAAGAGCGTGCAGACATGTAAGAAACAACTACTCATAAATGGTCACACGAACTCTTAGGTATTTTATCCATCTCTATTGCCCCAAATCTTGGAGTAGTGAGTTATTCCCAGGAATAGTAAGAGTTCTGAGCACGTCTTGAGTGCTGTGTGCCTGGAACTGTGCTAAATGCTTTAGATTCATTATCTTATTTAATCCTCACGGCCGCTTTATATGGAGTTATTAGTGCTATTATTATTCCCATTTCATAGATGGGGAAAACTGAGTCCTCCAGGAAGTGTTTGAGTGAATTCAGGAAGAGCCATTGAACCCACATTGTTCAGAACTTCCTATTGTCTCTTCAAATCTCTCCTGTGACAGATTATTCAATATCCTGCAGTAAACCGTTCTTGTGTCTTAGCCAGCCAACATCATGAGCATTTTTGCTTTAACATTTTCTCCATTTAAGGAATTCTACCAGTCCCAAGAGCATCTTGTATGAAATCATGCCATTCCACTGCTTTTAAGTGGCCATTTGGAGGGAGAGCTGTTTAAGAGCCATCAGCCCCAGATGTCTTTAGGTTGGGAGGTTTAGGTCCCAAGATAAATTGAATATGTAGTGCTTGCCAGCTCCTCCTCCATGCCTTCCCTGCTACAGGTCCAATACCAGCTCTTTGCAGAGGGCTCAGAGCAGTTTGCTACCTGATGTATACCTTAGATCAGTGATTCATTCCTACTCCCTTCTCCCTCATCCAGCCAGGGAAATACTAACATTAACTGTCCCTCACTGGACATTCATTACACACCAGGCACCATGCTGGAGACTTGACGTACATTTTTTTCATTACTGTAATTATTATTTCCCATTTTATGGATGGGCAAACTGAGGTTCAAAGAGAGACTGGACATGGCCAAAATTTGAACCCAGACAATCTGACTACAGAGTCCAAATATTGTCATCCTCCAGATATTGTCATCAATCCCCACGGCAGACTTCAACAGTAATTCTTTAAGTATGTGTGTTAAGGGCGGGAAGAGTGAAGTTTAGAAAGTCCCCACGGCAAGGTATGCGCAATCCATGCCTCACCCGCAAAATGACAGCGGAGCACACAGTCCGCACAGTGTCCAGTGTGGCTGAAGCTCTGAGGCCTCTCCTAACCCGGCCTGTCCCTCAGTCTTTCTCCTTAAACCCAGAGCTTATCTAGTGGAAATACTTAGTTGACAGTTCATCACCTCTTATCACCTCTCATCTTTAACTTGGTATCTTGCCTGGCCTTTCTAACCGTGGAGAGTTCATTAATCCCAAATAGCCGCTGCCTAACCCATTGTGGGCCACATGGACACTTAATAAATGCCATTTGTTTGCTTAAAGAGGGGCAGGATAGCTCACTGGAGTCTGAAAGCAGGGATGCTCCATTTTCTGCTTACTAGCTGTGCAGCCGAGTGAAAATAAATTCCATATACTTCATCTGCAACATGGAGATAGAACAATACCTTATAGGGTTGTTGGGACTGTAAAGAGGATACATATAAAGCACTTGGCATAGTTCCTAGCCCATAATAAGCAGTCGATAAATAGTCATTATTAATGTTATTGTTATTGCAGAATAGCTGAATTCATTGGGTGTTTGCCGGGTTCCATGCTGTGCTAAATGCTTTGTATGCAATTATCTCATTTAATTTTTACATAATGTGGAAAAGGTTTGTCAGCTGCAAAAAACACGCCTTTCCACTTTTTACCCCGAAGTTATTTAAGAATGCTGGATTCTCTCACTGTCGTTTGGGTCACATCACAGGCCAGTCAGGCACACTATGAGCCTGTCATGGTAATTGTTAGACTTGTCACAATAACTAACTACTAACAACAGCTAAATCACTGCCGTTGACAAATGTTTTGCTTTTTTATACAAATGTAAGTGGATTCGAGATAATTCTGTCCCTGTGCCCTCTCTCAAGTGAAAGAGAAAAAGTCAGGAGAAATGGTTTGCCGATCAGAGCACCCCTCGTCATTAATGTACGTTGCTGAAAAAAATAGGGTGCGAGCCATGGGTCCGGGCACTGCGTGTAGCACTGACTCTCTAAGACCCTGAGACCCTTGCCAGGCAAGCAGCGTAGAAGCTGTTTGAGTCCTTGGGATCTGGACCAGTGCGAAGCGTACGTTTTTCAGTGCACTAGCCTGTGTCCTTTACAGGGAAACTAGAGCAGGTTGGGTTGCAAAGGCCTTGCCCTGTAAAATTTTGTTGTTACAATTTGGTGCTAAATTATAAGCTAAGAGTTTTCTGATGTGCTATAAAAAATGTGCTTTGTTGACTGAGAAAGGGATCTTGCAGAGCACAGAGGATGCTTAGGGCAGTGAAACTACTCAGGATGATACTACAGTGGCAGGGACATGTCATTATACATTTGTCAGGACACAAAAAATACTCCACCAAGAGTGAGCCCTGATGTGAACTATGGACTTTGGGGGGTATTGATGTGTGTGTGTAGATTGATCAGTTATAACAAATGTACTACTCTGGTAGTAGTTGTTAATAATTGGGTGACTACACATGAATGGGTTTAGGGAGTATACAGGAAATCTCTACGGTCTGCTCAATTTTTCTATGAACATAACACTGCTTTAATTAAAAATAAAACCTATTAAAAACACACACACACAGGAATCCTGTCCAGCTAAACAAATATGTATTGAATATCTACTGTATGCCAGATAATAGAGTAGACCCAGGGGACACCAAAATAACTTATGCATGTCCTCAGTGAGAAAATTCAATGTATATCCTATGTGAACTAGAGTCTAGAACGAGATAAGCAAAAATACAAAGCACAAACATTTTAATAAAGGTTGTATGAAAAGACATACAGAGGATGTTGGGAGTAGAAAGGAGCAGGATGCACCTAATTGGACTTGGAAGGTAGAGGTAAGGGAGGCTTTCTAGGGGAGGTGATGCCTGAGCAGGGTCTTGCAGTATGAGTAGGAGTTTTCCAAGCCCATGAAGAGGTGGAATGAAGGTGTTCACTGTGATAGAATAGAGCAGATATAATTCTGTTGCTCGTTAGCTAACTCTAAATGTGTTGCTAAGGTGCCTTTAAACTCAGTTTTAGTTTTCTGCAGTGAATAAATTCCTTTTGGGCGGGGGATGGGGGTGGTGTTATGAAGTTGGTTTAATTAATGTTTGTAAAGCTTTCAGTAATCTTCGGGTAAGAGGTGGGGCGAAGGGAAGTATATGACTTATGATCATAGTTTACCAGCATCTGATCACAGAAGGAAAATTCCCTCCAAGGTCATTTCTGAGAAGCAGTATTAGTCTGGTGGCTCTTAAGCCTGATGGAACTTCCCAGAACAAAGCAGCCGTGAGGGAGAAGGAAATGACATGAACACAGAGATTAGGATGAATTTAAATCATAAGCCTCGGTGCCTTCGTGCAGCTGCTGAGGACGAGACGGGCTGGGGGCTTCTAAACTTACCTCTGCGACTGCCTGGAAGCTTCTAATTAAAAGTTTTCAGATAAGATCGATACGTTTTGGCAGATAAAAGGGCAGATGGCTTGAGGAGAAGCAAAAGGCTGCATTAGGAAAGTGTTGGGCTTTTGAAAAAAAAAAGCCTTCCAGTAGGAGAAAGAATAACTGGAAGAGCACAGATTTAAGACGCTGGAGAGGCAGGTTAGGTTCTGTTTCACCACAAATTTTGCTGTGAAATTTTAGTTTGCAGCCCAACTAAACCTGTCTGCTGCTCAGAATCCATACCTGTGATGTGTGAGTGACAGTTTCTGCGTCCACACGGAGGGGTTCATCTGTTTCCCTAGAGCAGTTTTTTGTTGTTTCTTTCTCTCTCTCTCCCCCCCCCCCTTTCTTTCAACATGTGTGTATTGAGCACCTACTAAGTACTGGTACTTTGCTGGATGCTGGGGATTCAGGATGAGCAAAAATCAGACAAGGATTTTTTTTGCCTCTCATGGAGCCAGCTTAGTGCAGAACTCATTCATTAGGTGACTGGCGAATTAAATAGAGCAAATGAAAATATTTAAATGTTATTAAATGCTAAGTAAACATCCGATGTTATTTGACGATGACGATAATGCCGTATTTGTATTTTATTAATTTGATAAAATCTTTGACATCCATTAGTGTTAATCCTCATGACAAATCTTTGAGGTAGATGTTGGAACTTTTCACCAAGACAAAACTGAAATTCAGAGGTGAAGGGTGCTGGCCCAGAGTCACAAAGCTGGTTCATGGCGGAGCCTGGACTTGAACCCAGGTCCTCTGAGGCTAGTGTGCATGTCCTTTTGCTGCAGCAGGTGGAAGCTTCGGGGTAGTCGCTTGGAATTTCAGTCATCTGGCCGGTGTAAAGCTCTAATCCAAGGAGAGTGCTGGCCTGAGCCGTTTCAGAAAATGCTGACATCACGGATGCTAACGTGGAGAGGTGGGGCCGGCCCACCAGGCAGAAATATTGAATAAACAGAGCTATGATTTGGGCAAAACAAACTGTGGACTAGCGTCCCGATGCCAGCCCTTTGTTTGGACAGGTCTGTGCAGCTGTCGCTGGGAGTTGCGTGTCCTTCCTCGGTCGTTTCCGTCTGGACATCAGTGGCCTGTGTTGACTCGGTGCATGCGAGGGTCCTGTTTCCCTTGACGCCTGGGGGAGATGGAAGTTGGGCTCTATAGGTTCCCTTGGCCTTCAGAAGCCAAGGTGAGTGAGGTCAGGGCGAAGGATTCCCCTTGGGGGCACATCCAGTCTTGGTTGTTTCAGGAACTTTCTAGCTCCTTGGTTCCACAGGGTAATGTAAGTGCCACTGTCATTTGGGATACAGGAGATATTCCAACGTTCCCTCTCCTCTGTCACATGTATCTGCAGATTTTAGGGATCCGTGCATTAAATCCGGGACACTCCAGGGAAGGTCCAGGATGACCCTTTGTAAAACATATAACCATTAGTGAAACCATCTATGTTTCCCAGACACCCTGAATGTCTAAAGGCTGTACCCTCCCTCCCCAAGATCACCTCAAAAGGTGCCCCTTCTCTGCTTCTCCACATTTCTCCTGGGAACTCCAGTGGCACTTTGTACTTTCCTGCTGGCACATGACTCTCCTATTATTATGTTCCTACTCTAATCACTTCATTCCCCAATCCTCACCCCACATGACAGCCAGTGCTAGCTTTAAATAAATGTGTATGTGTGCAACACATGATACAAGTATACATATTAAATTCGTACTGAAGGTCATAAATTGATATAAAACCATCGCTTCCCTTTACACACAGGATAAAACCATACCCTTGACCATGCCTAGGGACCCAGCCTACCTCTCTCCCCCGTTGTCAATTAGTTTCTCGAAGCCCCAGGCTCTTGCCTCCTTCATGGCCCTCACTCAGCTATTCCCACCACTGCGACAGTTCTTCCCACATGTTTTGAAAGGCTGGCTTTTTCATCCTAAAATCAAAGAACATCCTGCTCCCTTCCACTCAGCCCTTCATTCTCTAGCTAACCCCCTTACCATTTCCTGAGCCTTTATTTAATTTTGTTTCTGTAAGCCTCCTGAGGAGAGGCACACATCTGATGTACCCTCAGATCCTAGGCACTGTGCCCGGCGGAGGGCCGCTCAGTAATACATGGAGTGAGTAAAGGATGGATGGGTCATGTTATCCATCCAACCTGCATAATCACCATAGCAACAGAGCCAGGATTCAAACCCGGGCACCCAGGGTGTGGAGTCCCTGCCATCGCTTCTAACCTCCCTGCCTTGCTGAGGCAAAGAGTCACATGTACACTTGAATTCATGGAAAGGAAGTTGGACCCGGGCGGCGTGGGGAAATGAACCAGCCTCCCATCTGCTCCAGTGCACTGCTTCCCAGCCCGGGGAGGCTGGAACAGGCCTCATTATTTCTTTAGTGTGTCCCTATGAAAGGAAAACCAGAGTAATGTCTGCAGATGCTGGAACTGAAAGAATCATTGTCCCCTCATCAGAAAGCATAATTAAGAGTCTCTGCCCGTTAAATGAGGCGATAAATGCTAACACACTTTGTAGAGTGTAAAAACACTCTATAAATGTTATTCTTATTTTCAAGCTGCATGGGACAGCGGCTTATGTTCCAGAACTGCTGGTTCAGAATCTTTCAGAAGCACATGTACCCAGCAGTCAAGGAAAGGCAATGCCTCGGGTGCATTCCCTTCCATCATCCTGAAAACGAAGCAGAAATCCACTCTTCTCCCGAGTTTCCAAAAATCCAGGGTCAGAGATATGCAAATTTAAAATATACCGGCTGCTTTTAAATGATACATGAAAGGGATTTTTGAAACGAATGTGCTGTGATTGAATTTCTGGTCAGTCACCCAGGAGGCATTTTGCGCTAAGCTCTGGACCCAATTCCACTGAAAATGCATGAAGGCCTGGTGCCTGCAGCGGCCTCGCCACAGCCGGGGATCAGGGTCCTTGCCACCAGCTCCCATTAAATGATGCAGCCCCCCAGGCCCAAAGCCGGAAAACAAATGAGCACAAGCCTGGAATAAACCCAGCGCCAAGTTACTTTCAAAAAATTCCTTTCCTGACAACAAAACCTCTTTGATTTTAAACCACTTGATAAGCCCAGCGTGCATTAATATATAACTTGGCTTTTTCAAAGGAGTTACCTTTGTCACTTCCAAAAGAATTTTGCTACTCTTGGCGAGTAAGAATATTGCCAATCGGTATTGTGCAAATAAAGGTCACTTTGACCTGCCTTACCAACAGATAAGAAACATGAATAAAAATCGCTTATTGTATATGACCGGTGCTGAGGTTATTTTTAAGAAAAACTGACAGGAGTCGGCTTTCCTTAAATAAGTTGGAGAGCGCTACTAATCAGCTCGTTTATTATTAAACAAGTTTGCTAAGCAACTTTTTTTCCTGGAGATGATCACAGGCAAGCTCAGCTTTATCTGCCTTACCGTGAAATTTCAAAGTAGTGGAATTTTAAATTCTATTTCCTCCCTTTTAGTGTTTTTTAAAAATTAGGCCAGTAATGCATTTATAAAGTCTCATGCAACAAAAATAGAGACAGAACGGACGAAGCTAATTTCACCCTCACTCTCCCCATCCCACTGCTCAGAGGTAACCGTGGCAGTCACTTGGTTACACCTCCTTCCAGCCCTTTCTCTATATGTTTGTCTCTGCGTATGTATTAAATGTTTAATATTTATTTATACAGAAAGGTATACCAGTGGCCGATTGCTGTGACAAAACTTAATGGTGTGAAATCACAAACCTTTAGCCCTGGCCAGATAGCTCAGTTGGTTAGAGTGTTGTCTCAATACCCCAAGGTGGCAGGCTCCATCCCCAGTCAGGGCACAGACGAGAGTCAACCAATGAATGCATAATAGTGGAACAACAAATCTCTCTCCCTCCCTCTCTCTTTCCCTCTCTCTTTCCCTCTCTCTTTCCCTCTCTCTTTCCCTCTCTCTTTCCCTCTCTCCTCCCTCCCCCTCCCTTTCTCTCCCTCTAAAATCAGTAATAAAAAATATTTTAAAAGCCCTGGCTGGTGTGGTTCAGTGGTTAGAGCATCGGCCCGTGCACCAAAGGGTTGCAGGTTCGATTCCTGGTTAAGGACATATACCTGGGTTGCGGGTTTGCTCCCAGCCCCCAGTCAGGGCACATGTGGGAGGCAACTAGTTGATGTGCCTCTTTCACATTGATGTTCCTCCCTCCCTCCCTCCCTCCTTCCCTCCCTCCCTCCTTCTCTCCTTCCCTCCCTCCTTCCCTCCTTCCCTCCCTCCTTCCCTCCTTCCCTCCCTCTTCCACTCTCTCTGCAAAGCAATGGAAGAAATATCCTCAGGTGAGAATGAACAATAAATAAATTAAATAATAAATAAATAAATAAAATGAATCCCAAACCTTTATCATCTCACACATTTTCTGAGAGTTGGAACCGATGAGTGGCTGCCCTGGGGGGTTCTGGCCTGTGGTCTTTCAGGAACTTGTCGTCAGAATGTGAGATGACTGCCGTCATCTGAGGGCTGGATGGAGGCTGGAGGATCTGCTTCTCTGATGACTCACAGGTGGCTGTTGGTTGGAAGACTTGGTCCCTCACCAGCAGGAGGCTGCCACAAGGGTCTCTCCACAGGGCTCCTTGAGTGTCCTTACAGCACGGCCGCTGGCCTCCTCTAGAGCAAGTGATGAGAGAGTGAGGGAGCGAAAGAGAGAGGTCGAGGGGGAAGCCACAAAGCCTTTCATGACCTCGTCTTGGAAGTGACACACTGTCCTTACATATTCTGTTCACTAGAAATGAGTCACTAAGTCTGGTCCACATTTAAATGGAGCTCCAGCTGCTAAAGGAAGGAGTGTGGAAGACTTTCCGGACACCTATTAACCACCATGTGTGGCATATTACACATATGGTTCTGTAGTTTGCCTCTTTCACTCAATCGGACTCATTATGGGCAGATTATTATATGTCCTGGCTTATTCTTTAACTGCTGTAAACCACTCCACTACCTAGTTAATCATGTCCTCCTGATAGATGTAGTTTGAGATTGAGCTCAGATTTTCACTCCTACAGATAACACAGCAATGGGGGAGCTTATGTCTCTTTAGCACATGTACCAGGATTTCTCTAATAAAAATGCATTGAGGTGGAGTGGCTGAGTCCAAGGCTCTGCTGGTCATAACAGTTAGGCCAGAATGGCTGTTCTAATGTCCCTCCATTCATTCATCCCTCACCTGACACTGGGGGACTTGTGCTAGGTCCTTCTTAGGTAAAATATCTTAGGGGACTCGCATATTATTTTGGCCCTTTTCAAGCCTGGCTTTGTGAGAGGCCTGAGAATGATCCCTTTGGACACCCACTTTGCTCATGTCTATAGCCTCTCTCCTTCAACTCTCCTTGATTTAAGCAAAAAAAAATCTAGGAGCTCATCCCTCCAGAGGGAGACAGGGAGGCTTAACTGCTGTTTACAAAGGGCTGAGCTTCTCAGGTACAAGGTGCCCCTGGAGAGCCAGGTTGATTAGTGCTCATTCAAAAGCACTTCCTCTGCTGCAGCAGCTGAGAAATCACATGCACGAATCCAGCCTGTGGGTTTCAGAGCAAAGGAGAATGTCATTTTAGTCTCAACTATTCCTGGACCTTGGCTGCGCCTTCCTGTTGTAAGTTATTGATGCATAAAATCACCGAATCCTCGGGACCCTCCCACTGTATAATTTATCCTTACTTTAAAATCAACGTCCAGACTGACCTCCTTCCATTCAAGCTGCAGGTGTCCTTGGCTGGCAAGAATCATTAACAGCAACTACCAACCCCAAGACAGCTGAAACACAAAAGGATTTGGCTGATTTATTTCTAATTATTTACTGTGCCCATCGCCAGTGAGAATGGTTGGCCAGATCCAAAATAGTGTCATGGAAGCGACCATCATTCATTCATTCAACACATATTTATTGAGCACCTACTACGTGCAAGGCACTGTGCTGCTTGTTATGTGTGTGGGAAGAGGATCAACATGATCAATACCCTCAAGAATTTGAAGTCAAAGGATAATTATTACTGAATATTTAGCACTTCTTGCATACCAGGCACTGTCCTAAGCTGTTTATAGACATTAATACTTTTCATTCTCACAGCAGCCCTGTTAGATAGGTAGCATTGCCATTCTACAGGTGGGTCACGATAAATGCAGAACCCTAGGCCTGTCATGAACCAGCTGCTCTTCTTCAGGTTCTTAGCCCAACCCCAGTGCCCGAGAAGGCACCCTCACTGCTACTGCACTAGTCCAAGCCACTGCCTATTGTACTATTGTACTAACCCCCTCCCGGGTCTTTCTGTTTTCCATGTCTTCGCTCACTCACTCTCTGCTCTCTGTAAGTCAGACCATGTCACCTCCCTGCTCAGATCTTTCAGTGGCCTCTCCTTACACTGAAGAGGCTAAAACCCTAACGTGAGCCAGGCTTCCACCCTCTCAGGTTATCTGGCCTCCTCTCCAACCCCACCTTCTACCGCTCGTCTGCTCCAGGCACGCTGCCCTTCTTGCTACCCCACAAGTAGGCCAAACATGTTCCCACCTCCGCCTCTTTGCCCTTGTGGCTCTTTGTAGAAAGCTCTTCCCCTTATACTTTTGTGGTTTGCTCCGTCACTTCATTCAAGTTCTGTTCAAATATTAACCAGGAGACTTCCCCAACCCCCTGTCGAAAATGGCAGTCACCGTTATTCCCTGTACCTTAACCACGCCTGACTTTTCTTCATAGAACTCTCACCAGGCGTAATGTTATATGCGCCTGTCTTCTCTGCTGTTAGAGTATAAGCTCCGTGAGGGTGGGAACTGAGGCAGCTTTGTTCACTGTTGTAATCTCAGTACCTGGAATGGTGGTCCTCAGCCAGTATTGCTTGGGTGGGTGGGTGGATTGGTGGATGGGTGGATGGATGGGTGGATGGGTGGGTAGATGGATTGGTGGATGGGTGGGTAGATGGATTGGTGGGTGGATGGGTGGATGGGTGGATGGATGGGTGGATGGGTGGGTGGATGGATGGGTGGGTGGATGGATGGGTGGGTGGATGGATGGGTGGGTGGGTGGGTGGATGGATGGATGGATGGATGGATGGATGGATGGATGGATGGATGGATGGATGGATGGATGGATGGGTGGGTGGGTGGATGGATGGATGGATGGATGGATGGATGGATGGATGGATGGATGGATGGATGGATGGATTGGTGGGTGGATGGATGGATGGATGGATTGGTGGATGGATTGGTGGATGGATGACAAAATGTGAAGAACTTCAGTCTTGATGTGTTGGAAAAACAGAAAGAAGGCAGGAGCGGGGAGAGAGAAAGCCAAAGAGGCAGGTTGGGGCCAGACTGCATAGAACCTTGTAAGTGATGTTAAAAATCTCAGAATTATTCTAAGAGTATCTAGAATCTGTTCACCTCTGGAAAACTTTCACCTTGTGATTCCTCCTAACGAGTGACGTGACATTAGTTGAAGTATTGAACTATATCTTCCCTCCTGTATTACTTTCTGTGGTGCCCGGAAAGAGAGCTTTGCACTGCTCTTGGATCCTATCAATACTTGCTTGGGATGCTATGGATTAAATAGCACACATTGAACCAGCTACTTTGGGTTGCGATGTCAGTTCTCTTTCCTGGAGCGCCGTCTCTGACCTCCCAGAGCAGAGCTCAGGGTCCTCCGCGTGCTCTGCAGCTCTCGCTGGTGCTGGGCAGCGGTGCTGCTTTGTAAGGTCTGCCTGTCGCTGTCCCCGGAGTGTAAGCTTCGTAAGGCCGGGGACCCTGTTGCCTCCTCTAACTCAGAAACCACAGACAGGCTGCTGGTCATCTGGATCCCACCCACCAAGGTGTGTGTTTCACCTGTTTTATACGTTAATTCAAAGTAGCTGCCAACATTTTAGGTATTTTTAGATGAGTTTCTGGCTTCTGTTGAAAATGTATAAGACATAGTAATGCTGTTCCCATGGTCTCAACATCTGAAGGAATTGAGTAGCAGCGACTCTGTTCGTAGGGGCCATGTTTTCTCCAGCAAGCCACAGTCCCCACCACTCCCTATTACTTTCCCATGCTGAGGTTGAGAGTTTCTTGTCATTTAACATCTGACTGGGTTATTGTTTTCTTATAGTAGAGAAATAGAGTTCTGTATTCAATTGCCATCAAAAGAAGACTACATGTTAAACCTGGTACATGGAACACTTTGGGGGGCTATGAAATTTGTGACTCTTGTCCCCAAATAAATAAGTGTTGTGTTTGGTGTTTAAAAGCATTACCCTTGACTACTCAACATAGTAAAAATGTTAATTCTCCCCAAATTGATATATAGATTTACTACAATTCTTATCAAAGTGACACTAAGATTTTTTTTGTAGATACAGACAAGATTATTTAAAATTTATATAGTCAAAAAAACCTGTACTAGATAAAATGGTTTTTTAAAAGAATAATAAAAGGAGAGGAATCAATCTGTTTAATTTCAACACTTATTATATAGCTACAGTAATCAAGACTGTGTGGTATTAACAGAGAGAGAGACTCATATCAGTGGAGCAGGAAAAAGAATCCAGAAACAGACACACACAAACATGCCCAACGGATTTTTGACAAAGATACAAAAGCAATTAAATGGAGGAAAGACAGGTGCTGAGCGGCCACACATCTATAGACAAGACATGAACTTCGATGTGTCTCACAATTTATATAAAAACTCTAAATGGATCAGAAGCTAAAGGTAGATTGTAAAGCTATAAACGTTTCAGAGAAAAGCACAGCAGAAAATCTTTGGGATCTAGGCTAGGCAGAAAGCTCTTACACATGACTCCTAAACAGTCTATAAGAGGAAAATTAGGTAAGATGAACCTCCTCACGGTGCAAACTATCTGCTCTGCAAAAGACTGTTAAGGGGCTGAAAGGATAAGCTACAGACTAGGAGAAAATATTTGCAAACCACATGGCAGACAAAGACTAGTCTCAAGAATATATAAAGAACCCTCTGAACTCAGCATTAGAAGTAATAAAACAATTAGAAAATGGCAAATGAGACATTTCACCAAAAAGAACCTACAAATAGCAAATAAACACATCAACAGGTGTTCAGTATCATTAGCTATTAGGGCAACAGATTAAAGTTATAATGAGACATGACTACATATCTATCACCGCGGCTAAAATAAAAATAGTGACAACACCAGATGCTGGGGAAGATGCCCAGAAATTCGATCGCATGTACTGTTGGTGAGAATGTGAAATGGTACACCCACTCTGGAAAACAATTCGGCACTTTGTTTAAAAACATTATGCATAATTGCCAAAAACTGGAAACCCAGATACCCTTCAGTGAGTGAATAAATAAACGATGGTACACCCATAACATGAAATATGACTTGGCGGTAAAAAGGAATGAACTATTGAAACACTCAACAGTCTGGATGAGCCTCCAGAAGACTATGTTGAGTGAAAAAAGCCAATCCCAGAGGCTTACGTAGTTGTGATGTATTTCTCCTTAACCCCACGGCGACCGCTAATCTGCCCTCCATTTCTGTAATTTTCCCATGTCAAGAATGTTAAGTGAAGACTACATTAGTGGTCATGGGGGTAAGGAGAGGGTGGGGTGGGGGGAAGCAGGTAGGCTACAGAGAGCACCATGAGGGATGCTGGAGACGGCCTGTACCTGGGCTCCATCAGTGTCGCTATCCTGGTGGTGATATTGCACTTTAGTTTTCAAAATGTTACCCCTGGGGGGGACTGTGTGAATGACACATAGGAACTCTTTATTATTTCTCAAAATTTCATGTTATCTCAAAATTAAAAGTTTAACTTAGGCCCTGGCAGGGTAGCTCAGTTGATAGAGCATAGTCCTGATACGCCAAGGTTGCGGGTTTGGGCCCCTGTCAGGGCACATACAAGAATCAACCAATGTACGCATAAATAAGTGGAACACAAATCGATGTTTCTCTCTCCCTCCCTCCCTTCTTCCCTTCTTCCACTCTCTCTCAAATCAATTAAAAAAAATTAAAAGTTTAATTTTTAAAAAAATATGGGCCTCGGAATCAGACAGCCTTGGGTTGAAATCCCTGCTCTGCAACTTACTAGCTAAGTGACCCGAGCAGTTTGTTAGCCTCCCCCTGAGCCTTGATTTCCTCATCTGAAAAATGGGGATCATCCAAGTTCCCCGCTCCAGTTGTTTTGGAGATTAGATGAGGTCAGGCAGCGACATTGCTCAGGAGCTGGCCTGAGCCTGGCCTGTGGTTGAGTCCAGTCCGTGGGAGCTGCTTTTCTTGCTGCGACTGTGGCTGGCGGAGAATCTAGGGTCAGGGTCAGCCTGGGGACATCTCAGGGTGAGCCAGGAGCGGTGTAGAGCAGAGGTTCCCAAACTACCTCAGTTCATGGCACCCTTAGAGTTGCAGTAATTTTTGTTGTTTTTGTTCCCTGGCCAAAAGAAATACATTGGTGCACTATTTGTTTTTAATCATATTAACTGCCCAAACCTAGCTCTGAAAGATGCAGTGTTACTAGAGGGAATGAACCACACACTGTGGAAATGGTGGTTCCCTGGTGCTAGAGCTCCCAGTATCTGACAGATGCTGAATATTGCTGTTTTTCCTTCAAAATTTAAAATATCCTTCAGCACCCCTGTGAGTTTGCTGCAATACTGGGGGGCATTTTGGTGCAGAGATTGGGAGCTGTGGGCATAATTGTTCATCTGGGCCTCTCTGAAAGCAGAACAGGGTAGACCCAGACCAGAAGCTCCTCTACTGGGACCTTCCCAGCTGGAGTGATCCACCTGCTGCTGGGCAATACTCACGTCCCCAGGCTGGTCTCACAGCCAAACCACCCACCTCGAGGGGACAGTCACTTCCTCTGACTCAGCCAAGGCAGAGGAAGGATCGGGCATGGCTGCTGGATCATTTAGGTGCTCTCTATATTGGATGCATTGTCTCTTATGCAAGACTCACTCCAGGACAGTGCAATTTGGAAACTCCTCTCAAATTCTACAATAAGTGCCCAGAAGACAACAAGCACAGTCCTAGATACTGGGCTCATGGAACTAAGTCAGGCGTGGTCCCCAGCCCCTGAGTAACGGTCCTTTCACAGATGACAGGCAGCTTTTATCAAGAGGTATTGAAGTCAAGGGACCTGAATTTGAGTCCAGGCTCTGCCATGGTGAACTTGTTAGGTCAGCCTTCCTGAGCCTCAGTTTCCATAGCTGCAAAATGGGTGTTCGGATATCTGCATTGCACCTCTATCTCACAGGGTCTAATGAGATAAATGCATGGAAACTCAGAATGTGATGATCAGCACAAAGTAAGCACCTGTCTTTGCTACCTCTTTAGTCACTAATTCCCAACCCAGGCTGCATTGCCCAAAGGTGCAAAGAAATCCCAACAACGAAATGCATTCCTCATGCTTCTCAGAAGAGACAGGCATATCAGGAGGAGGGGAAGGAAGAAAAAACCTGAAAGATTTTGTAACGCCAGTGAGAAGCTTAGGAGCTGAGCTGTACTGTCCCTGAAGCCTCATTTCCCCTTTCCCTTTGCAGACAAGAGAACAAATACTCTGAGCGCTAAATTGATGGGCTCAGCCCCCTGCTCCTTTTTTCTCTTGTTTATCACTTGAAAGAAAACACTTTCCCCCACCCATTCTGGTCATCACCCAGGGGCTGTTTAATCCAACCAGTGTCACATTTTCTTCTTTTACTCCCAGCCAAAAAGCCATTTCAAAGTCAAAGTTAATATTTTTTCACAGATGTTGTGTGATTCCAGGGTCCAGTGGTTGCTTAGTCGAGGTGGATCTGACTGGGATCTTTCTCCAAGAAAGTGAGATGATGGGAGAGACCATAAAACAGCTGTTAATTTCCCTCTCAGACTGAGGAGGATTATGCACAGTGGTGGAAAGCCTTTCTCGGGGTCCCAGCCTAATTGTCTTGATTAACACGCCGCACGGCCATCACAGGTGTAGCACATAATAGCTCTATAAGGTTTTCATAGCCAGGCCAATTAAAATCTGTCACTGAGCCAAGAACAAACAGTGTGCGCTCATAATGCCAAAAGTCAGAATGAGTTCTCTGAATAGTAATTGCTCACGTTTCTAGGACAGTTTCTGGTTTTAAGGCACATCTGCATTTCCTTCGTCTCGCTTTTTGCTCCTGTGGAAGGCGAGCGGGTCAGGTGGGGGAACCGAGGTTCAGAGAGATTCAGTGAATTTCCAAATTATAGGACCCTGATAACTGCCCAACTGCTCATGATTAAGATAAGTCCTTCAAGAAATGTCTGCTGTCCAGATGGCAGTAACTAACATTTATTAATCACTCAACAGCTTACAGAACGCTATTGTATTTATTTCCCTCTTACATCTTTCCTGGTAGGTCTGTGAATAAGGTCTTTAGTCTCCTGTTTTTATGCACCCAGAACTCTACAAACCTTAGAATATTAGTCGAAATCTGTATCTAATTTTAGGGTTGAGGGAGCTGTGGTTTGGGTGGTTACACTACTTGGTCAAGGGCCTACGGCTGCCACGTGGTAGAGCTAAGTAGGCTATGGACCCAGGCCTGCTGACTCTGCTCCAGGTTCTTTGCCCATCAGTCCGTGCCCTGTCGTGTCTCTAGTGCAAGGTGCATTTTAGTTAGAGTCGTGGGATAAATAAGACAGTGTAGCCCATGCGGTGCTGTAATGACACAGATGTCTCCTGTTGCCACAGTGCCCAGCTTTGAACAACGTAAGGGTTTGGGTCAATGATTTACTTTCCTATTGAACTGGGAAAATGGACACTTGATATTCTAAACCAAATGTAAACTTGACCCCTGGTCTCTTCAGTACCCAGTGTCCATGGTGCTGACCGTATGTATTTGATGAAGGTACTTTTGTTGGTTTACAGGCCTCCCACCACCAGAGGCCCGGCACTGCATTGAAAGGGCCTGCGTGGCTGTGGATGGCCTGAAGGCAGAGAATAAATGTCCTGGCGGGCCAGGCAGGCTCGGAAGTCCATCGACAGCCGGCCTAAAGGAGAAGCGAGCTCTCAGCTGTCGGCTAGCAGAGCCATAAACAATCTCTTGCAGTAAAATGTGTTGTTCTTTGTTTCTTAGAGATGACAAATGAGGAGGAAGCCTCTTTGGCTCTTCTGATGGGTTTTTTAGCTTAAAGTCAAGCCCCTGAGTACAAACGACTTGCCTGGCTGGGGTCCCAGTGCCGATGGCGCACACGGGCTGGTTCCCCGGTGCCACGTGTGAGTGTAGGAGCGGAATTTCACATTCCTCACGGCTGCAAGGCCAGTGTTTCCACCCATTGTTCATTCTGAAAGCCCGCCCCAGGCCCAGGCCCAGGCCCAGGCCCAGCCCAGCCCAGCCCCGTGCTTTCCCTGGAGGAGGGGAGAGAACGTGTTCTGTGTTCCCTGGGGCGCCTTGAAGCCTCAGGGCCAGGCTCCTTTCATCCACAGAGCCAAGCATCATGATTTCCTCAAGAGCAAACGGCTTCCGAGGCCTCTTTGGCTGTAGAATCTCTGTATCTGCTCTGCCATTCTATCCTGAACCATCCCCAAATCTGGTTGACAGCATCTCAACACAAATAACTTTTTATTTAAAAAAAAAAAAAAAAAAAAAAAAATTGGAGGTGGGAGGAAACATAGCAACAGCTTCATGTTCTGTACTATTTTGTTGCATAGTTTAAAATCTTTGAAAAAGGAAGAGCGGGCATCTATTTATGTAAATGCGTAAGCACTTATTTATAAGCCAGTGTGTGTATCTGTGTATAGACTTTTAACATTTTTGCCGTTTTTACAAAGATCTTTCCAAGCGTGGTGTGAATAAATCTACGCTTGGCTTAGCCTAATGCAGTGGAATTGATTTCTGCCTGCAAACTGTGCTTCCCTCTCGGGGGGAAGGATCGATAGGATCAGTGAGATCACTCAGGCCCACTTTTGCGCGTCACGGGCCGGCCCTGGTTAAGCTTGGTGATCCTGGCGACACCGCTCGGCATGGAGGCAGGGTGCTCGGCCACGCTGTCTGCTCCATGATCTGTCACCGTGCTTGCGGCGCATTTTAACTTACGACTGGGTGTTCAGTTCCTTCTCCTCTGGGCTTCATAGTTGGGTGCGTTTTTTACTACAAAGGGCCTATTGGAAGGAAGCTTGGGGAAAATCAACTTGTCAGGGAGGGAAATTGAAATAAGATTTAAGCAGAATCGGAAAAAGAAACAGAAAAATAAACTAAAGCTCTAAGGTGCTTGAGATTTGAATTGGATTAGACTGGGGGAAGGGGCATTGAGTCCGGAGGGAAGATGCCACCAGAGACACTGGGCTAAACGGATACCGGTTCCTTCTCACCAGCAGCGTCACCTTCTCTTGAGAAGGACCTCGCACACGTGTCACGGCTGGGGAGAGTCCCGCACACGATGCCTTCTGAGAGCCTCATGTGATAGTTTATAAAGTTTCAGCTAAGTCTCATATGTAGGGAACGCGTGAATCCTACATAATTTCCCAAGTCCTTTCGATCCACATCGAAAACCCTATTAGAATAGTCTTTTGGTGGCAAAAGGGAAGAAAAGTAATTCTTCCCCCACCCACCCACCCACCCATCCATTCACTTCCTACCAATCTTCAGCCCCTTAGGCAGTTGTTACAGAGGATTAAAAGATAATATAAACAGAATGCATAGCATAGAGCCTGGCTCGTGTATTCCTGTGTTAGTTACTAGAACTGCTGTGACAAAGGACGTGAACTGAGTGGCTTAAGCAACGTTAGGTTATTGTCTCACAGCTCTGGAGGCAGGAAGTCTGAGGTCCAGGGGCCAGCAGGGTTGGTTCTTTGGGGGCTGTGACAGAGAAGCTGTCCCCGCCTCTCTCCTAGCTCCTGGGCTTCACTGGCAGTCTCCGGCATTCTTTGATTTGTAGGTGCATCGCCTGTCCTCTGTCTTCGTCTTCATGTGACATTCTCCCTGTGGGCACATCTCTGTGTCCCCATTTCCCCTTTTCACAAGGACATCAGTCCTATTGGGTTAAAGACCACCCTGATGACGTCATCTTCACTAAGTACATCTGTAGTGACCCTGTTTCCAAACCGTCACATTCTGAGGTATTGGGGGTCAGGACTTCAACGCATGAATTTTAGGGGGACATCATTCAACCCATCACAGTTACTATTATTTATTTTTGTTATAGTCATGATGTAATTCTTAGCTTTTCGTGATTTCCTCTGTCACTGTGGACCTACCCTCTCTATGCTGCGCGTTAAAATTTGCACACACAAACAGGGAAGGAAGAAATTGGAATATTGTCGCAGAGCGTGAATGTCTTCAAGTAGCACGCCGGCTGAAAACCTGCAGCACCTGTCGTCCTCAGCATTGGGGCGTTCGCGGCCCCGGTAAAGGGACCGGGACAGTTGGCCAGCCGTCAGCAAGGCGGCAGAGCTGGTCGTTAGTTACACCCCGGCCCCCGGGCCCCCGGCAGCCTCTCCAGCCTCGGACCCGGTCCCCGCCCGCAGCGAGCAGCAGGCGGCAGCCCGCCCGGCCTCGGCAGATGGCGCGGGGTCCCCCGTGCCACCGGCGTCACGCACGTTTTAGATTTATTAAAATGCCCATGAAAAAAGAAATACCCTTTGGAGCAATAAAGTCCCAAATCCAGCAATTTTCTGCAGTATCACAGCAAAGCCCCCCGGCTGTTGTGGAAATGGTTAGCCAGTAATTCTTCAAAACGGTTTTCTTCTGACACGTACACAACGTTTTCCTTTGTAAGGACGTGGAGCTTTGATTCCTCCGAGCCCATTACATAGACAGATTGGCCCCTGAGATAATTACAAGAAGATAGTCTAATGGGCTCGATTAAGGAAATCCCATTACCTCCCTGGAGAATCACGGCGAGGTGCAAAGCCAGACAAGTCTCCCCCCCCCCCCCCCCCCCCAAAAAAGACGATTTCTTACCTAGAAGCGTGGAAACAGGCTTCGGTCCACCTGTTTATATTTGGAAACGAGACTGATATTGATCTGTCTGAACAGGATCGTTGAGCTGGAATATTTTCACTCCACTCTGTTGCAAAAGGATTTAGGATGACATGCAAGGGCGTATCAGATATGACACGACAGGATAGATTAAAAATTAGGTGACCTAAAATCGTGGTCTCTCAGTATTGGAAGCCAACTCTTCAGCATCCTGAAAGATGACAACCCAGCTCTCCCAGATCTAACGTGATCCTCAGGGCCTTGGGGACTGCTCAGCACCTCCGGAGAGAGGCAGCCCCTTGCATGGTTGCTGTTACTCCTGGCTCTTGATTCCAGCCTGGCCTCTAGACAATTAAGAGCGTCAAAATATGCTCAGGTGTCCAAAAGGAAAGGTGCTGTCTGCAGGGATGCCTTCCACTCCCACAAAGATGGATTTATATGGCTGTGCAACACCGTCAGCTCACAATTTAGACCCGCCCCCTGCCCCTGCCCCTTCTCCAATTTCAGATTATAAGAACATTTTTCAAAGTGTATATGAAAATGTTTTGGAAGGAGGAAATATTGACTTTGACTAAATGAAAGTGAAGGGGGCATATTTGGCTCATCCCTGTCCCGTGCCTGCTGAGTGTCTACAGCACCCATGTAGGTGGAGCAGAAAGGTTGCCTGCTAGTTAGGAACTTTCCAGGTATTTTCAAAATCCCTGTGGTGAGCTTCGGAGTGTTTTAAAATTTGAGATTCCCAGGTGCCCTTCCTAAAGAGTCTGAGAACTGAGGTGAGGCCCAGGATCTGCATTTTAAGGAGTCCCCTGGAGATCATGAGCTTCATGGTCTATAGTTTGAGAAGCACTGCACTCTCCTACGGCCTTCTTTTAGAACATGAAGTTTTGCATTTTTTGCCCTACCATTATTTCTTCAAAACGGATTTTTTTTTCATGCGTGATGTCTATAAAAGCAAAATATGCTCATTGTTGTTTTTTTAAATTAAGATAATATAAGTAAAAATCAACTTTCTACTATTGAGACAGAATTATAAATATTTTAATGGCTATTTATCAAGAACTTTTTTTCTCTCTTTCTCTCTGTGTGTATAATCTACGTCACTTAAAAATATTCTTTTAAGTTTCCACACTCCAATTCACAAGATCTTTTTTCGCCAGCGGTAAAAACCAGTAGTAACCTTTCCTTCTTGGGTTTGGTGATTTTAAGGCCACCTCATTTATCAAGGCTTTTTCTAGTGTGGATTTCCAAGCTCCTTAGAGCTCTACTTAGAACACGTTTCTTTAAGGACTAGGTAGCTATTAATCAGTTGCCAACTCAGGAGACACCAGGGAAATTGTTGCACCATCTCTGAGGTGTTTTCCTCACTTTGCCAACATCGTCCTCCCCACCAGAGGACTGTTCTCTTTCACGACCTCTCTGTCTCCTTCACTTGGAAACATTTAGGTCACCCCCATATCTGACAATTCATTTTGCTGATTTTACCTCTGAGAGGTCCTAGCTAAGAGAGGGTCCCGAAACTGTATTCCCCAAGGACCCCCATTTATTCATTGCTTCCTAATCATTGTGGGGTCTTCAGTTAGATCCCTTTGAAAAATCTGATGAAAGTGGTGATCCCTTACTCCTGAAAACTGCATGTATTTACACCCCAATTTTTGCATGTAATTTCAGGAAGACCAAGGAATCCAAGTTAAGGACCCTTTGGTAATATGTCCTCAGCAGACAAAATCCCCTCAAATCTACCAAGGATTCCTACCAATATCATTCATGAAAATAAGTATTGAGCTTCAGTTATTCAGCAGGCACTGCACTGGGCACTAAGATACAAAGAGAAAACAAGGGAGGAGCCCTGTCTTAAGGGCCTCAGTGTAGCGATGAGAGGTGGAGAGAGAAACAGGGAGCATGGAATGTGAGAAGCACCGTAACGAAACACAGCCAGGCCTGCAATAATATGTCCTTAAAGCATAATTCTCACTTCTCTCTTTAAATCGTTAAAGATTTAAACCATCTTTACCCACAGTTCTAGTCATACTAGTTAATGCATAATAGTTAGTAGATCGTAGATTTAAGTGATCTTTTACCCTCCGTCCATGAAGACCTTTGTCATGAACCTCAAGCTTACTTCTCCAGTATCCTCTGGACCTGCCTCTTTCGTTGGCCCAGCTCTGGCACCTCATGCTCCTACCGTGTTGAAGTCTCTTTTGGTCCCCAAATGTGTCATGTTCTGTGGGTCTTATAAGCTGTCCCCTCTGCCTGGTAGACTTCCCTCCCCCATTCTTCACCCGTCAGTCAGGCTGACTTTCATTTGTCCCACTTGCTTTGGGGAGCTTCCCTTGATTCTCCAAGTTCAAGGAAGATGCTCCTCTTTAAAGTCGCCATAGCACACGGTACTTATCCTTGTCTTAGTTTCTGTCACACTGTATCACAGTTGCCCCCTCATCTTAAGGGCAGGGACTATCATGCTCACAGTTCTAGTCATACTCGTTAATGGATAATAGTTAATAGGTATATGAATTAACTGATTTTCTAATTAATAAAGACCCTCAATAGAATTAATTTTAAGATTTTCAAGTATACGTCGGAATGGAAAGCCCTCCTACCCCTGTATTCTCTGAGAAGAACTGACTATAATTAGAACCTTGACAACATCCAACCAAGCTGCTCTTTGCCCATAGTGAATCTGACTCTCGGTTACTTGATACACACAGGAACAGGGACAGAGCCAGACCAGTTAATTAAGGGACATTTACCTGTCCTTTGCTTAGCACTCTGCAAAATACTTTAAGAAGCGAAGATAAGTGAATTTCCTCCTTCAAGAACCAGTTGTTGGCAACACGAGAGTTGCCCATGTGGAATCTAGATAGTATGTAACTTACTGCTAAATTATGTAGTAGAGACTGTAAGATGACATTTATAGTCACCAGAGCCAGAACATTCTAATTCACTTTCGTTTATATACCACTTGTGAAATGTACCTGTGTCGGTTCCTAGGAAGGGTGGTGATGCTGGAGGTGGGGGCAAACTAGCCGAGCTATCCTCACTTCTCATAATAGCTGGTGTGACTTACTTTCTTGTTTTGAAGCTGTGTAAATTATCTGGACTTTAGACAGACGGGGTTTGAATATCAGCAGCATCTTGGCCAAGTTACTTAATCTCTCTGAGCCTCAGTTTACTCATTTGTGAAATGATGGTGATAATAGCAGCTGTTTTAGTCTGCTCTGGCTGCCATAACAAAGTACCACAAATGAGTGGCTTAAACAACAGGAATTTATTTCTCACAGTTCTGGAGGCCTGAAGTCCAAAGTCAACATTCTGGCTGATTCAGTTCCCTAATGAAAGCTCTACTCTGGCTTGCAGACAGTCACCTCACTGTGTCCTCACATGACAGAGAGAAAGCAAACCATCTGGCATCTTTCTTATAAGGGCACTAATCCCATCACGAGGGCCCCACCCTCATGACCTCATCTAAACCTCATTACCTCCCAGAGGCCCCATCTCCAAATACCATCACACTGAGGGTTAGGACTTCAACATATAAACTGGGAGTGGGGGGTGAGACACAAGCATTCAGTCCATAATAGAAACTATATCATTAGATTGTTGTGAGGATTGAAGGAGCTAAAGCATGCAAAGAATAGGACACAGTGTGAATACTCAACTGGTAGTTGTCAAGATCACATCTGTTTTGTGTAATGATATCCCCTCAGCTCTAGAGCAATGCCTGACATACATTTGGTGTTCAGTAAATATTTTTTGAATGAGTGAAATAATTCCTCATCAAATCAAGTAATGACTGATATTCTAATTTCTGAAATCCCAGTGTTATCGGGTAGGATCCTGCTTCTGTTTCACCTTCTAGGCCATGTCTCTGAGTAAGGATGGCCTCAGCTGCTGAGAATGGGCCGTTCTGATGACTAAATTCTCTCTTGCTTTGACATTAGTGTCCCTCAGAGTTCATTCCACCCTCAGGCCACTCAGCAATGCCCATGGTTTTATGTTTCCCTAATCCTTTGCATTTTTCCTTCATACCCAACTGTGAGACTTCCCCCCCCCCATCCAATTTAATACTCTAAAGCCTGCTCTGCTTTAGAATCTCTTTTGCAGCTAATCGAATCTTGCAGCATTCTATTAGCTCTCTGTATTTGCTCTAAGCCCAACCTGAGGCATCTGGGATTATTATGTAATAACTTGGGCTCATTTCTGGTCAACATATACCATCCCTTTCATTCTGCAAATCCCCTCGGGGTTCTCTCTCTGTTTTCAAGGGATGAGAGAAGGGGTTAGAAGGGCTGTGGTTGAGGTTTTGGGAGGGGGGAGGGATGTTTGCTATGTGTTATTATCCCGCACTTATCAGTATTAAACTGGATTTGACAACTCATAGCCTAGGATTTAAATGATCTAAATCTTTCTTCATTTGGCAGCCTGGTTTTCCCCGTCATTTATTATGCTACCCAATTTATTATCATTGGCACATCCGGAGGCTTGGCCTGTGGTGCCTTCACAGCCAAGTGATTTATACAAATAATGAAAAAGATGGGGGTTCCCAGCAAGGGGATCCTAAGCAACCCCCTTTCATTTCCTCTCATCTGGTTCAGTTCATCTCCTACACATCAACCCTCCGCCTTTTTACCTCTTCTCCTAGGAAGTTCATCCGCAGCGTCTTTCTGGGCCCAGGAAGGAGAGGTCACTGGCAGAGAGAGGGCAGGGTAACTAGAGCTGTAATCCACTTCCAATAATGGGTAGCAGGTCTTTAAATGTGGGACCCATCGCAGAAACCTTTTCAATACATTTCTAGGATTTCTATGGCCACACCAGCCCTTTGAAGTGGGCATTGACTCATCCCATTTGACAGCTGAGGAGACTGAGGCATGTCGTGTGTCTCGGTCTCACTAGGACAGTCAGAGCGGGAGAAGGAAGGGCCGGGGACTTAGGGAAGGGCGTGGGGTACCGACGCAGTGTTACTAGAGGAAATACTGGTATTGAAACGTGCGATGTGGCAGGTAAGAACTTGAACTCTGAAAGCAAGCAAAGCTGGAGGTGAATGCCAGCTTTCACCTGTTAGCTGGGGGAGCATGAGCATTTAACCCTTCCATGCCTCAGTTTCCTCATCTGTGAAATGGGGATAATAAAGTACCTCGATAACTGTGAGGACTGAATGAGATCTCACACATGAAGCACTTCACACGTTTCTCCATCTGTAAAAGGGGATAGTAATAGTACTTAACTTAGTTTACTTTCACAGCAACGCTATGAGGTCACATGGATAAAGCATTTCCAGTAGTGCCTGGAAATGCCCATAAATGTTAGCTGTTGTTATTACTACTGTTACTACCATTATTGTTGTGATGCAAACTAAAATTCAATATGTAAGATAGATACTATCCAACCTGAATGTTGCAAAGACCTTGAGGTAGGGCCCTGGCAAGCAGGAATCACCCACGATAGTGATTACAGCTTATACTACTGTGACAAAAATGACATGTTTCACGTTCCCTGCCCCACATCCACCCATGTCCTTCTCAAGCTGGCCTGCCGGAGGGAGGTTTTGGTCTAAAGCTCTAGCCCAAGCTTAGAAAGAACAGCCTTTATGTGGAAACTCGGCATTCTGTCATCTTCTCTCTCTGGTCTCAAGCCTTAGTGAGTTTACTTTTATGAGGCCATATGTTTTTTTGCTGAAAACCAAATGCTGATGGGTGGGCTCTAGAGGTCATATCCATTGATTTAAAATATGGGGCAAGGGGAGCTCTGTTCGGAGCATCTGCTGCCTTGAAACTAGGCAGAAGTCCCCCCTACACACACAACTTTATATCTTGCAAAAGTATTTCTGTTGACATTGACCTCAAGTAATCTTTAGCAATCCCATAAATGCCTTTTTTTAAAAAAAACCACCCAGCCCTGTGCTTTGGAAGTACAATAAATTTTATCTCATGTTCCCATATAACTTGCACTGAATGTGGTTCTTGACTGTTTGTAGTTTAACGTAAGAGGCTCCATAAAGCACCCCCACTGATTTACATTTGTAAAGGAAGTGATGCCCTGAGTTCACAGTGGCCTAGAAGGCCAAATTTGGCCCAGATTTTCACCCATAACCTATACTTAGAGCCAAGAGTAATGCTGAGTACTTGAAAAAAATGTTTGCAGCGTATAGGCCAATAGTTTATAGGCAATGGGGAGCACTGTTTGCAACGCGACTCTTCCCTGCTGCAGCACCGATAGCACAACGTGGGCTTTGGAACCGGTCCCCTTAGCTGACTGTATGGTCCTGGGCTAGTTGCTTGCTTCTCGGAGCCTCAAGTCCCGCAGCTGTAAACGTGTACAGAAGCACAACCAACCTCACGGTTTCACCATGTGAGGGTTAACTGAAAAAATACATTTAGGCTTTGTAGCCCTGTCCCTGACACAGATACCCAAGGGTTAGCTCTTGGTATTTTCTCTTTTATTGGTTTGCATATTTCTAACCTCCTCTTAGGTACATTTTATCGATGTTGTCTTTGTTGGTGGTTATAGTGTGCTAGCGATGGTCTTGTTATTGTCTATGATAATAATCATAAATTTTACCTTAATTGTTTTAGGAAATTGTTTCTATTTCTTCTTAGACTTTGGCAAGGTTGCCCTTTATTCCAAATTTCAAGGCCATAGTCACGGAGGGAATTTCAAATCATGCCTCCTTTCTGTGTCTGTCCGACCGCCCCTTCCATCGACCGTCACTTGGTTTTCACCTGCTCTGAGCAGGACCTGGAGTTGCTGCGAGTTTGGAGCTGGGAGCCCGAGGCGCCAGGCCGAATATCATCCAGCAGTGAGGTAGCGTGGGTGTGAAGGAGAACTTTGCAGACATTTTTAGGAGCACTTGCTTGTTAGAAACTGTTTTTCCCTGTGGTCCAGAAGGTGTTACTGAAATTCTGCTGCTCCTGCTCAGCCCTGTGCTGAGTGCCTTACCTCTGACCTTGCGCCGGGCCTGAGAAGCAGGACAAATAAATGATGGTTTCGGCTGCCCCGGGCTAACACATGAGTCAGCGTCAGGGACTTTGCCAGGAGGCCTGAGTCATAAACATATCTGCCATCCATCAAAACTCACCACGAAAGGTTGTTTTTAAACAGTAAATGAGGAAAGAGTCCTTGGACCTTATCTTAACCATCAAGTCCGTGGGAGATATTTATGGTTCCAACTTTGGGATTGAAAAGAAAAGCCCTGGCCAACAATAAAGATAAGAGAAACTGGTTGGAGCTCATTGTGAGATGATCAGCTTCCCATAGAGAAAAGGCAGTAAAGCGTCAACGACCGTGCCTCCTCTGGCCCCAAACTCCTGCCGTCATGGGCATTTCCCCATCTTTCTCACCTTCGTAAAGGACCTAGCAGGTGCCAGGCCTGGTGCTAGCTCCTTGGCTTGCAGTATCTCCTTGCAGCCTCACAACCAGCCTATGAAAAAGGAAAGATCTTCTTCGCTGTTTTACAGGAGAAGGAATTGGGAATGAGAGTGACTGGTTCTCCCAAGGTCTTATACCTAGTAGGTGGCAGAACTGTGCTTTGAGTCCAGATCCATCTGACTTCAAAGCCTGAGCTCTTAATTACTCAGTTATATATACTCTCTGGGGGGCCAGGGAAGTGAACATACAGAAATGCAGGTTGGCCTTCTCTCTGCTACATAGATGCTGATTATTTAACAACAGATACAGTACAGTATTGTTATACTCTCTGGCAAAATAATTTTAATTTTCTACCCAGTACTATAAACAGAAAGCTCCTAAACAGCCATCATAAGACCCTGAAAAAGTCCCAGCAGCAGACAGTATTTCTGGGGGTGCGCCCAACATCAGGGACCCAGCAGTACTGCAGATTTTAAATGCCAGTAATCGCAATAATTGTATATACTAAAAATGCCCCATTTTCGACTTCATCCATTCTAGCTTGCTTGGAGTGCAGTCTGCCATCAGGAATGTCTTCGTGATATGTATAATAATTTACTTATAAGAAGATTAGCAAAATATGAATGTTGGATTTGCTAATAAAGAGGCGATTGGAAGGAGAGCCAGCTGGCATGCCACATGTAGCTCCGGCAGGAGGATACATCTAATCTGTGTTTTTCTCTCCAAACTCACACCTCCTGGGCGCCTAGAGCTTTCCCCCTCCTCTTTCCCACTAAGTGCCTCAAAGACCTCATCAGTTACTTCTGAAAATGCGAAAATGTCTCTGTCTATGTTTCCTGATGAGACTCTCCATGACTATTCAGGCTCTCTAGTGATGAATATGTAATCGTACCCAAATGTTGGAGCATTACTTTGTTCAGATGGAAAGGTCAGCAGAGCAGTGTTGACCAGCAGGCTCTGAGTCCAAGAGACCCTGAGAAATCAGGCCCAGACGGTGCGGTTCAGTGGTTGAGTGTCGACCCAGGAACCCAGAGGTCACGGGTTGATTCCCAGGGAGGGCACATGCCCAGGTTGCAGGCTCGATCCCCAGTAGGGGGCATGCAGGAGGCAGCTGATCGATGATGTTTGTCTCTCACCAATGTTTCTATCTCTCTGTCCCTCTCTATCTAAAAATCAATAAAAACATATCTTTTTTAAAAAGAGAGAGGTTAACTCTGTGATCCTGGGTGTGAAAACAACATGATTCCTTGGAGAAACAAACACACACACTTCATGTTTTCACTGCTCAATAAGTAACAATTCTTATTACTAAATATGGGCAAAGGATCTTTTCAAGTATCCCATTCATTGGAGTCACACGGTAGGATAGATAATGCTGGAGATTAAACCTTTTTTTCCTTCCTAATTCTCAGCTCTAATAGATTTACAAAATCAGTGTCTTTGTTCCTGCCTTTGCTTTGCTTTTATTGAGGAGTCATAGTATTTTTTAAGTGAGTTCTTTTGTAATACTTAAAATTATACCTAGCCCGGCTGGCTTGGCTCAGCGGTTGAGCATCGATCTAGGATCCAGGAGATCGGTGTTCGATTCCCGGTCAGGGCACATGCCCGGGTTGCGGGCTCCATCCCCAGTTGGGAGCATGCAGGAGGCAGCTGATCAATGACTCATCATTGATGTTTCTCTCTCTCTCCCTCTCCCTTCCTCTCTCTGAAATCAATAAAGATGTAATTAAAAATATATATTATGTTTAAAATTATACCTGTTCCTTACAAAAAACTGAGAGCATTATCTCAAGTAAAAGTAAAATTTAAAGCCTTGTCATCCTGCCCGTAAGCCGTAATGAATTTTCTCCCTGTCGTATTTTTTTAATGCACATGTTTGACATAGTTAAGGGGATCCGTGCTTTTTGAAATAAAGGGAAGTGTCTATGGGCTCATACACTGAGGTCTTATTCTTGCCACTGTTTTCCATGGAATGAAATTTCGTACATAGCTGATGAATTCTGAATTTCCTGCAAGGGGGTTTGGAACTCGAGTTCCAACAGAGCCCCGCTGTGGAGCCGCCTCAGAACGCTGGGGTGTGCGGGTTCTGCAGGGTGAAAGCTAACACCTCCTTCTGAGAGTCCCCGGGGGTCTGCATGAGCTACAGGCGGCCTTGCCAGAGTATATGTCGTAGTTAGAGGAACATGTAAGTCTTCTGGTCAAACATCTACTTAGCCATAGAACTGGTTTCCCCTTTAGAATCTGGAATTTTTATTTTATTTGTTGTTGTTGTTAGGGTTAGGATTAGGTTTGAGGCAATATTTAGAGCTGGGGCGAAGGCTAAGGCTGGGATTTTGTCTGGCCCTCTCTGCATCCTGAGGCTTGCCCAGAGGCATTTATGAACATAACGGACTAAGTGATTCACAGCAGAGGAGACTGGAAAATGCTGTGTAGAGTAGTCCTCTCAGACGAGATCCCATGAGCCTGAGATTCAGAATCGTGTCGATCAACTTCAGGACCAGACTTCATGGGTTTGAATCTCAGCTCTACTACTACCTGGCTTTAGGATGTTAGGTGAGTAACCGAGCCATTCTAAGCCTCAGAGTCTTTATGTGTTAAATAAAAATAATAGTACCGTCCGGCTGGGTGTGGCTCAGCGGTTGAGCATCAACCTAGGATCCAGGCGATCGGGGTTCAGGCTCGATCAATGACTCTCTCATCATTGATGTTTCTCTCTCTCCCCCTCTCCTTGCCTCTCTCTGAAATCAATAAAGATATATTTAAAAAAAAAAAAATAGTACCAACCATAGATTTGTTAAGAGGATCAATTGAGTTCACGCATGTATGGTCCTTAAAAGAGTTCCTGACATGTTGTTCAGTAAGTACCAGTTGTTGGCGCTGTTGTTAATAATCAGGCGTCTGTGTTTGTGCCCAGCCATGCCCCGTTCTGCACATTCCCCAAAAGGATCCCTTCTGGACCCTAAACCTCCTGGGGGCAGACATTCTTGTGCTCAACTCTGTCCCCATCAGCACCTGGGACAGTACCAGCTTTGGCCTAGATGCTGAATGGCTTACTCCTTGGTTCAAACTGGTTCAGATGCCAGTTTCCTTCTGGTTATTTGGTGCCCGGCGGGGACTTGCTGTGCGGAATGGGCATGTAATTTGGAGGAGGCTTCCCTGGGTGGTAGGGCTCTGGGCCCCTCTCCTCCTGCACCAGTTCTTCCCTTTAACCCATGATGGGGAGGGAGCAGGGCTCAGGACAGGAGACTGAGAACCAGCCCTGTTGCTGAGATTTGTTTCTGGTTTACATGATCCCTCTCCATGCAACATACCAGCTCATTGATGCTTTACCAGGGAGACCTCAGTGTCTCAGTTACCCTTTCATAGTTTTCCGGGCAAAATGTCCATTTCCTCTATGTGCTGTGCCAGGCGCAGGGTACAACAGCGAACGGGAAAGACACGGGCCTCTACTTCTCAGGTCTAGTGGGGAGATTCAGCAGGTGGGTGGGAGGTGTTAGTGTGATGAGGGTCTGGGTCAGCAAGTCCAGAGTGGGAGTCTAAGCATCCCCGAACTATTTTGAAAACTGAGTAAGGCCCTTTATTTAGTGTTAGCAGAAAGAAAGCAAAACTCTCCTTAATAAAATATAGAGTAGGGACAGTGTTGTGGGTTTAAAGATTTTCTTCTTTACGATCTTATCTTTTCTGTGCTGAGAGGAGGACAGTCCATTAAAAATTGGGTTATTTCTTGTAACTCAGTATTTTATGGTCAACTTATACCACCTTGAACATCTGGAGGAATTAAGATCGTTTCCTCCAAAGGCAGGCTTTCTAACATTTAGATGCATGCTTGCACATCCTCGCTCCAGACACCTGCATCCATCTCCCCGTGGCCGGTTATTTTTTCCTCTGAAATGCTTTGCTTTGCTTTCTGATCGTGTAGTGGCAAAAAAAAAAAAAAAAAAAAAAAAGATACAGTTTCTTCACGCTGCGTTTTCCCTTTCCATTTTCCTGATAAAACTATCACTGCGGAGGAAATCAAATCTAATCTTCCATATATTTAGCATGAAAGCAATAAAAAGCATTAATTCACTCCAGAAAGAGTGAAATACAGTCGGGTACTCAAAGGAAGGATCACCATGGAAACTGTTTTCTTGCGATCCCGCGCTCTCCAGGCTCCAGGCGCGACTAGGTGAAGAAAGGAAGGCGAAGGGAAGAAAAGAAACACCCAACCCTTTCTGTTGTCGCTAAAATGCTGCAGAGGAATCGCCATGAATTATTGATTGCATGAATAGAAGAATTAGAATTATTAAACTGTTGTCTTTTAAATGCGGCTGTAGGAACACACTGCGAACTTGTTCCTGGGGGTTCTCCTTCCCTTGCTGTCAAAAGCTTATTGAGCAATCAAAGAGCTATCCTAAGGTCGGAAGTTTTCAGAGAGGCACCAGGAATTACGGTGATTAAAGAATTATGTCAGCTAGGACCAAAGTAGAGTGCGTTGGCATGGACCTCCCAGACACGCGGGCCTTTGTAGACCATTTCGAGATGGCGATGGCTTCAGAATTTTTGCAAAGATATTAAATATGTAAAGATCAGAGGCCAGATCTTGCCTTTGGGACCGTGTTAATGGGATATGATGGAATTTCCCTAAGGAATTCCTTATGAATTAAATCATTCATTGTTTAAGTGCACATGTAGCTCTCTCTCAAGATGCCCACTCTTCTGGATTTCTGGATTTTTACCAATTCATAGGTTTTTCTCTGAAACGATGTATCTGTATTTAATAGCTCTGATAGTAATATCCACCATGCGTTCAGTGTTTCCTGCAAGTCAGCCACTGTGCTGAGTCCTTTGTATGATAATATTAAGAACGTGGACTTTTATTTGGATATGATTGTGTTTTATTTAAGCAAAATGACTGATTCAATAAGTGTCCGCTAATAAAATTAAAAATTAAGTTCTTATCTAATTCTTACAACAACCCTATGAGAAAGTCCCCATTTTGCAGATGAGGAAACAGAGTTTGGTGATGACAGTTGATTGCACTGGATCGTGGAGCCAGTGAGTTCTAAAACCTGGGTGTGAAACCATATATATTCATAAGTCTATGGTCTTAACATTGACACTGAGTTTCCATCCTAGAGGACATAAACAACCTTTCTGTTTAATGTCTGTACAAGCCCATCACTGCCTAGGGTCTGAGCACATAGGTAGGCTCTCCTTATATTCATAACAAATATATATTTAGAATCTACCATTGTACTGGTCACTGAGCTAAATATAAAAATTGAAAATGAGATAAAGTCTTTGCTTTTCGAGGAGCTTACAGTCTTCAGGAAATGTTGGCATGAACGAATGAACCAGACACAATAGTCAGGATTCAAAAAGAGAGGTTAATGAGATTTGTGGTCCTTCAAGAATGGGAGGAGCTTCTAACAGGTAAAAGAGAGAGGAATGGAAATTTAAGGTATGACAGCCTGATTTGGGGCAGAGAAATGGGAACCAGTGAGAAAAGATTGGGGACTGGTGAGAAGATCAGGGTGTGTGTATTAAAAAAGTGAGTGTGAACAAGTAAGTCGACAAGTGGACCAGTGAGTGGAGAACCTTGAACTCTGTGGCAAGGAGGCCCCGATTTTATCCTATCAACACACAGGAGCTTCAAAGGATCTATTTATTTTTACTGAAGTATAAATGACTTAGAGTAAGGTGCACTTTTTTTCATGTTCAGCTTAAAGATTTTTACATATGAATACACCCAAGTCACCATTACCAAGATCAACAAGGTATAGGACACTTTTAGGACTCCATGTCCCCGTCACTTAATTCCTCCCCACCCCCAGAGATTATCACTGTTCTGACTTCCATGTGAGTGTTCAAAGGGAAATGATAAGAAGGCAAACGGCATGGTGAAAGCTTACAGGGAAGTTTAATGACTTCCCTTTAGCAAAGTAACAAAGTGTGGAGGTGAGAGATTTCAAATGGGGAGGCCAGCCAAGAGGACATTGTAATGTTCACAGTCCCTCCATCCACCCATGCAATGAAATATGCATTGGACACCTATTATGTGCCAGACCCATACCTTGGGAATGCATACAATCGTAGCCAACATGTGCTTTCTCAGTGAGGAGACAGAGACGAGCAGTTACTTTCCATTGCAGGAAGTGCTGAAATAGGAGGAAATGCAGGCTGCATTTAAAATGGGCCGCTAACCCAGAAAGGCAAGTCAAGGAAGGCTTCCTGGAGGAGGAGACTACCAGCCTGAGGCTTGAGGACCAATAGGGGTCAGCCAGGCCACTGAGACGGAAATGGTGCCACGCAGAGAGGAAACGTGTACGGAGGTCCAAAGGAGGCAGGTGGCGTGGCCTTGTTGAGGGGAAGACTGGGCAAGGGCAGAATGGAAGGGAATCGGGGGGTTTTCAAATGAGAGCACTAGAAAGACTTAGTGAATGATGATGGTGTGCCACGGGACCCACGTCACACTGGGCTTTTTAGTGCCCGTGTGCGGTTGTGGCAGCCTGATTGTGCGACAGTGGGCATCCATTGTTCAGAAACGTTCAGCTGTTCCGGGAGACAGGCTTTCGCATTGTCGATTTTATTGTAAGCGGCCCACCTGGTTGTCAGTCATTTCTCTTTGAAGCTGAGCCGGAAAAACCAGTCAGGCAGTGCGATTTCCAGCATCTTTCCCCTCCCTCTTTAAGATGAAGCTAGTTTCTTATTAGGTGTACATTCTCCCTTTTTTCTGGAACGCCCCGGGCTGTGCAGAGCAGCCAGGGCACCCCCTCTTCTCACTTGTCCAGCAGCCCTGAGTGAAGCCCCGGCCTGTTGCTAACTCTCCTTGTGGCCGCGGCACATTAGCGTTTCTAGGCATCTGCTTCCTCACCTGGAACTAGTAATACCCACGCTATAAGGTGTGAGTGATTAAAATACAGTGCAGCGGACCCCCTAGTAGGTCTTCCCTAAACGTTACCCAGAGGTAGGAGAGCAGGGTGGTCAAGAACAAAGGCTCCTTGGTAGACTGCCGATGGTAGAAGGCTCTGCCAGAGGCTGACTGCGTTATTTTGGGCGAGTCACATAGGGGCCCAGTACCTCAATACTGTCATCTGTAAAATGGGGATGGCGATGACAGCTACCTCAGGGTTTTATGTGACCGTTAAATGAGTTAATGCATGTGAAGCGCTTCATATAGAGAGCCTGGTTGTGGGTGCGTGTGTGTGGGTGTTTGGGTGCATGTGCATGTGCGTGCCTGTTTGTGCGTTCATGTTTATGTGCGTGGGCGTGTATGTGTGTCTGTCTGTAGCCTTTATTAGTAGAGTTCATATTAACGTTAATAATTATTATTTTTGTATAGCACTCAGCCGCGTCTGTGAGAGTGGAGGAGCGGTGCTTGCCGACTTTGTAGGGTTGTGGCCAAGAGTAGCTAATGAAGAGGTATACGTGGCTTAGTGCCAGGCACACAGTGGGCCCCCAATAACGTTTGTTGAGTGAATGAGAGCGAAGTGCTTCCCTCTCAATGTTTCCTATAAATGTTTCAGCTTAATGATCAGTGGGAGCTTCCACAGGGAAGGAATTGCCAAGGAAGTTCACCGGGTGGCAGCCCAGGCTCAGGCCCGGTGGCTTCTGATTATGTTGAACAAAATAGATTCAGATCAGTCTACTCCGTGCCATTGACACTGTGCCAATGAGCAGCAAAATGTGATTGCTTGTTGGGGGAGTGCCAGGCTCCGGATTTAGAAAGCAAAGCCAATCCTACCTATTTCTAGCACCTTCTCCTTCCCCTCGGTGGGCGTTTCTTACCTCCGAAAGCGCTTCTGGACGTTTTGCCAACCCAGGCCCCAGATGTTTGAAAGACTTTCACAGACAAGGTAATCAATCCATTTGGTGGCCAGATGCTGTCTGGAATTTTTCCTACTCCAGCACTGTGAGTTTCTAAATTCATTAGAAACGTAAATTAATTAAATCTAATCAACAGTGGGTGATGCAGAAGATTAAACAGTGAAAAACAAGTACATTTCCAACTGGGTCATATTAGATGCAGAAAAAAACAGCTCCACTTTGGAGGTGAAAGTCAAGTAACCCTTCTGTGATCTGTGATATTCTCAGAAACCTTTGCCAAAGCTGAAGCCCCAGGTGAGGCTGTGGGGCTTTTTCCAAACTAAAGCTGCCTCGTGGGCTCACTGACTTTTGAAGAAGTAAAGGATGCGTTTTTCTGCAAAAGTTCTGGAGTGGTCTTATTTTGTTCTGCACTAGCAGGTGACTTCTATCATTTCTGCTTCATGAAGGGCCTCTGGCCATAGGTTCTGCAAGGACTATGCACCGTGCATAAAGCAGTATTTCCCAGCAGTATTATACAGTCAGTGATTTGGACGCTGAAATAAGTCCCCTGAGTTCAGGGTTCTTGTTTATCAATGCCAAATTCCCAGTGCCCAGAACGGTGCCTGGCATATAGAAGGTGCCCAATAAGTATCTGTTAAGTGAATGAATTGTGGGTGAACTTCTTTCTTACAGGATTTTTGAGACTTTAATTTGCCCAGGTGAGTCCCCAAGATGGGAGATCATGTACAAGCTATTTCCAAAAAATGACTTTTTTACTCAAGGAACAGTAACCTCAAGGAACAGTAACCCGTAGGTTGTATTTAGAGAACTCTGCTCTAAAATGTTGTTGTATAGAACCCCCATCCTTTGTCCCATCTCCTCCACCCTCAGGCTACAGGGAACTGGCGGATTCAGGGTAAGTGGTGAATTTGCGGGTTTGACTTCTAGGTGAGAGGCTATTGCTCAGCTCGTGGAGAGGCCAACCCTTAGCTGTGGCGTTGACTCATCCTACGCTTCCATTGGCCAGTGCAGATGCGCGGCCTGAGGCTGTGTGGATAAAGGACTTGGTCCCTTGCATGCTGCCTTGTGCAGGTGGCAGTTTCCAGAGGATACCAGCGAGCAGTCAAGACCAGCAGCTGCTAACGCAGATGCCCCCAGAGGCCAAGTAACATCAACGATGAAAGCAGAGGGGCAGAGGAAAGCCTCAGGAGGATGAGTGGGAGCTGACATTCAGCCTCAGGGTTGGGGGTACACTAGGACGTGGGGGAGTTGAGGTACATTCAAGATCTTGTGCCCTTCTTAAGGGGCAACCCAGCTCAAGCCAGGAGTGGCCGTGTGAAAATGCCAGCCCAACGGTGCCCATTTTTTTTTTTTTTTTTTTTTTTAAAGAAACTGAAAATCTGGATATTTTATATGAAACTTCACCACTTTTCAATGTTGGCAAGCTATTCAAAACAATTGGAAAACTTAGTGTGGGCTAACTTTGCAGTGCCAAATAAACCAGCTATGCTGGTCAGATATGACCAGCCACTACATCCGTGTCCCCTGGGCTGTTTGGGCCTATGCAGTGGAGTTGTGAAGACTTGCTCTGCCTCCTCTGGGATCCAAAGGAGTAATTCATTTGTAGAAATAACAACAAATTACCATGTGTACTGAGAGTCTACAATGTGCTAGGAAGCTCCTTATCTCACTTAATCTTCATAACTTCCCTCCAAAGTGGTACCATTCTTACTTCGCAGAGAAGGAAATTGGTTCAGAGAATTCAAGTAACTTGTCCAAAGGCACGTCAATGATAAATGACAGCGCTGAATGGCATCTCTCTGACATCTAAAGCGATGTTGTTAACCATCCGCTGTATTACTTCCAGGGAAAGCATTCTAACACCTAAGTGTGTCAGGCACCATTCTAAGTGCTTTGCATAAATTTCCTCATTTCGTCCGTGGTATAATATCCTCCCCATTTTACAGATTAGGTAAGTGATGAGGAGAAAGGTTAAGAAATATACCCAAGAGGAGTGAGGTGGTGAGTGGGGAGGCTGGAGTTTGACCTGTGGTTGCGGGGAGACGGCTGCTGACTCCTTCCTAGGTTTTGATGATTTCTCAAAACCACGCCCCAGGGGCGGCATATGGAAGGTGCTCCGCAAGTCGTTTTCAGGTGACACCTAACCTCATTTTCAACTGTGTGCACTTTGGGGATCCGGAGCCTAAGCGTGTGGTTGGTGCCTCTGGGGAGCTGCTATTTTAGCCGCTGGTCCATGTAGCTCCCTGACTCCTGTCACTCAAGCAGCCTTCGCTGTGTCGCTTTGCTAACTCCAGGCTTGCAGAGCAGAGACCAAGGGGCCCCAGAAGCTGGCTCAGCCGCTGATGAGCTGCCTGATGCAGAAATGCCTTTGCAGCAGCCTGGCAATCCAATTCAAGCTGCGCATTTGACCGAAAGAGTCCACTGGCTTAGACTTCTTGGCTTGGAAAGATCTTCGCACCCGGTCTCCGGTGTGCTTTCTTCCTGAAAATGGAAAGGGTGGGGGCTGGCTGAGACAAGGGCTCGAGTTTAAGGACCAGAGGGTGTGTGTACACTTTACAATGCACACGTCTTCACGTATAGGGTTAGCTGAGGAGGACTGAAAGAAGAACGCAGATTTCATTGGCTTAAGTTTTCATGATCTCCTACGTCTGCTGCACCCAGGTTTGCTGAAAACCCAATGTTTGTGTGTGTGAAAAGCAATAGTAGAAAGACCCTATGAACCCAAGTGATCAGGCAACAACGATTACCAAACAGTCTAGAAAACTATACTTTCGTTAAACAGCGATTGTGTGTCTACTGTGTGTCGAAGCTTAGGCTGTGGGCCAGGGATACTACCGTGAACAAATCAGCTAAGATCCCTGCCCTAGTGAATTTTACAGTCTCCTAGGGAAGTAGAAATTGATAAGCACCCAAACATTTAATGAGGGTGTTTGAGGGATGCTTTGAAGGGGGGAAAGAACAGGGGACTGTAGAGAGCAGTGCAGAACGACTTCAGAAAGGGCCTCGCCCGGGGAGTGCTGGTTAAGCAGAGATGTGAAAATGAGAAGGGGGGGGGGGTCGTTTAGGCAGAGAGCGAGCAGCGTGTTTGTTTTACAGACCCCAGCGCTGGAAAAGGCGCTGCATTTATGAGACCTTGAAGGCAGCTGGTGGGTGAGACTGTAGGAAAGGGGACTCGGGGACATGATTTAAGATGAGGTTTGGGAGGTAGGAAAAGGCCAGTTCACAGCATTTCCTTAGTAATAAATTACCAAAAGGTTGGATTACCCCAAGACTTCCTCAAAACAGCTTCTGGCGCATTTTACCGCGAAGATGATGTGTATGCATGAGACTGCGGGCATGCTGCGTCTGTACCGTCCGGGTTTAAAGGTTTTATCCCTTCTATTGCCTGATAAAACACTGACACTTGATTTTCCCGTGGGCTTTGCAGGAAACAATCACTGCGTCGCAAGCAGTCAAAGCTAAGAACCCGCTACCGTGTGGGTTGGAGGGAGATTAATTTTGCTACTGCAGTTAATTCAGGGTGGGGCAAAAGTAGATGTACAGTTGTTTGCATGGAAAATAATACAATGATTAATAAAAATAATACAAGAATTAACTCTGTGTTTCAGGTCCTCACAACTCTAAACCTATTTTTGCCCCACCCTGTAGTCATTGGCTTCTGTTGTGCCCTGAGCTTTTCTATACTCTCCAAAGGCAATAACTTGGGTTGGTGGAATCAGTATTTAAAATGTGTCCTAAAGCAGAGTTTCTTTAGAGACTCATATTTCTTTAGAGACAAAGAAATATGACCCTATCGCCACTCCTCACCCATGTGCTTTGACAAATATGATGAAGATGCTTCTGAAGTTGGCCTTGGTAGTTGATTCCTCAAGTACTGGTTTTATTTCAGAGATGTCCCAGGCTATGAGCCTACATAGTAATGAACCATTTTTAAAAATAAGCCGAGGGCAAAAATGAAGCATGAGTGACTTGAAGTTTAGGGGAGATGTGTCATATGCATTACACAGGCCAAACTCAGCCATCCCATGAGAATCCTAAGTCTCCAAGGGTGGATCATTTATGTCATGTTTGCTCTGCACAGAATGAGGTCCTAGATACAGATAAACATGCTGTCTCTTAAAGAAAGAAAGAAATATGATTCTGTCTTCAGGGAACTTATAATCTAGTGAAGGAGACAACATACATACACTGTATTCAAGCCATCTGTCAGCATTTGTACCATAATCCAATATAAATGAGTCATACCCCATAAGAAGATGACAACTAGGTGAGGGAAGTTTCACATGGAAATTGTCCTTACTTGGTTTCTAAAAAAGACTAATTTCCAACTAAGTTTTCCTTTAGAAGGGAGGGGAAAGAGGGTAGATACTAAGAGCACAAAGTCCAGGTTGAGTATTTGTTGGTAGAGTCAAAGATGTGTAAAATAGGAACTCTGACCTTAATGCAATACATTTCAGTAAGGAAAATAGAGCAAGTACACACATAAGAGAAAATGCCACAGGCAGTAGGTGAAAAGTATAAAGAATTGTAGGAGTTGTGACAAGGGAGGGATGTTTTTTCAATCTGGGGAGCTTGTGGAAAGCTTCATGGAGGAGTGGTCCTGGCCTTGAAGTTTTTTTGCATTCATTTTTTTGTTGTTCAACCATTCAACAGGAATTTAGGAATTTTGTGCAGACCTCCTAACTACCAGTTCCTATGTGAGGTCCCCAGACTAAAATAGTGACGGTCTTGCCCTCAAGGAGCATACCCTGTAGAAGAATAAGAGGTCAGCACTCATAAGGAATGGCTAGAATGTCTTAGGGGAATGAAATGGCATGAAAGTTGGTCAACAAAGACCGTATGTGCTTAGGAAGTCCAAAGAGTTCAACTTTGCTGAAGTTCAGGTGTGTGATGAGGAATACGGAAGATAGGGTAGAGACGTTAAGGTTGAGCCCAGAAGATCTACTCTGCCAGGCTAAGAAATAAAGCTTGTAACTATGAGTGGAAGATTCAGGAAGGATCAGGGGAAAAATAGGAATGACAGACAAAAGAAAGTGGGGACCAGAAGTAATAGGAGGCAAAGGAAAGAGAGATAAGACCCAACAGAGGCAGGTCAAGAAAATGGGCATTTAAACTATAGAGTTGGGGTCCAATCTGAGCTGCACTATTAGCCTTCCAAACTTGGGCAAGTTACTTAACTTCTCTAAGCCACCATTTCTTCACTGAAAAACAAGGGAAGATACTGAAGTCATGGACCTGAATGACAAATGACATAATATAGAACACAAAGCACAGATCCTGGCCAAAGTAGGAGTTCATTGAATGAAGATGATAATACAGATTTAGGAAGAGAGTATATGTAAAGGGCCCAGTGCTGTGCCTGGCAAGCCGTAGGCCAACTCAATGGATAGTAGCCTCAAAGGAAAACTGTGCTTTTCTGTTTGTCCAAGATCCAGCATAGTGTTCAGCAGTTAGTAGGAGCTCAAAAATATTTGCCCAGTAGTAGATACACAAGTGTCACATTAAGGGGAGTCATTTGGGCAGGAGATTTGAATTTAGTAGTCATTAGCATGTTGATGGTACCTAAAGCCACGAGGCTTCCATTACAGAAATGTTCCTGAAACATGTGTAGAACAGTTGTTTTTGTAAATTGCCCATTTTAAAGGCAGTTGGAGAACTTGTTCTTTTCAAGGCTTGTGAGTCATTTTGTAAAGAAAATTACATTATAATTTATCTTTTGAGTAAATCTCTTGATCCGGCGTTAGAATTACCTCATGTCAAGTGCTGTTGTATCAGGTGAATAAAGTCATAACTAAAATCACACTCAGAAAAAGAAAAATTGTGCTTTTCTAAACTGTACAGGACGCTGATGTTTTTCTGAGACTGAAGTATGTCGGGGCCAGGTTAATAGCGAGTTATTTTCGTGAGTCGTCTGCAGGACAGTTGCAGCCCTGTCCCTGTAGCCACACTTTAATAAAGGAAGGTGCAGCTCGAAGACTTTCCCCTTAGAGGCCGACTTCCTGGGAGGGAGGCCTGCAAATCACTTGGAAGGTTCCTGGCACCGTCACCTGGGTCTGGCCGTCTGCAAAGTGTCTATAAATCTTCCCCAGGGCGGGATGAGAGTGTGGGCATTCTTCCCCTCTGACAGACTTGTTTCTCTCTGTAATAATAATGGGAGGGATGGTGAGTGCCCCGAGAAAGGCCGTAAGGAGGTCAGGCTGCCCATGGGGAAGGGTCTGGTAGTGGACGGCTCGGCATTTTACAGTGTAAACAGGTGAGCAGCCTCCCGCCGGGCGGGCGGAGAGCAGGTCATGGCCTTGACCTGGAGCCCAAGCCATAGAGCCCTTTCTGCTCTCAGCGGAGGAAGGATGGAGGAGAGAGAGGGGGAGGGAGGGAGGGAGGAGAGGAGGGGAAAGAGGGAAAGGGGGGAGAGGAGAAGAAAAGAGAGGAGGGAGGGGAGGGGAAAGGGAGGGGAGGGAAGGAGGGGAGGGGAGGGGAGGGAAAGGAGGGAAAGGAGGGCCCTGCCAGGTGTGGCTCAGCGGTTGAGCATCGATCTAGGATCCAGGCGATCGGGGTTCGGATTCCCGGTCAGGGCACATGCCCGGGTTGCGGGCTCGATCAATGACTCTCTCATCATTGATGTTTCTATCTCTCTCTCCCTCCCCTTTCCTCTCTCTGAAATCAATAAAGATATATTTTTAAAAAAGGGAAAGGGGGGAGGGGAGAGGACAGGAGAGGAGGGAGGAAGACAGAAAGAAAACCGAGATGTTTTCCATTTGTAGTGGCCACGTGAGCCTCTGAAATAGTGATTTATGGGAGAAGCTCTTCCCAGGCGTTTGGAGGATTCTGTGGCGACAGGGTGTCAGTGGCGTTTTTCTTCCTGTCTTTGGGCCGAGGGAGGGCGTTGAACGTGTGCAGGTTCTGTGTCAGCTGTTAATGATGGACCCGTCCGGGTCGCTGGCTCAGTGACGGTTCCTTCTTTCTTTCGCTCGCTCTCTCGTCACTTCATTCATTCAGCAGCTGCGCCCCTGCTTTCCCCGGGCTGCTGCGCCCTTGTCGTCGGCGCACGCACGTGCTGTGGTCCCCATGCCGTCACAGCGGCGCTCCCTTAGCCCTGCTCTCCTTACCACTTTCTGCCCCATTTCTTTGCTACTCTTCGCAGCGAAACTGCTTGAGACGCAGTCTGCGCTCATGGCCTCTAGGTCCTCTCCTCCCGTTCGTTCTGAAACCCGCCCCAGCGCTTGCACCCCGACCCGTCCACAGCAACGGGACTTGTCAAAGTCAGAAGCGACACCCGTGATTCAAATCCCCCCAGGTCTGCTGAATCCTTTGGCCGCCTTGCGCAGGGTCTGACATGCCCGGTCACCCTCTCCTCTGCACTGGGTTGGGCATCTGATCTTCCTCTGTCTCTCTGGCTGCTCCTTCGCTGGTTTATTTTCCTGATCCTTCCTCTCCCCCTTTGAGGGGCTGGAGTGCCCCCAGCTTCAGCTCTTTGCCCCCCCCTTCTTTTCCTGCGCTCACCCCCTGAGATCTCCTCCAGTCTTGCGGCTTTAAACACCACCCGCAGCGATGCTAATAGCGCCCACAGTCATGTCACCAACGCAGACCCCTGCTGGCCTCTAAACTCTCACCTCCCCTTATCCACCCAACATCTTCACTTCTAAACCTCTGGTGCTTCACACAGAAACAGGATGTCTGGTCTTCCCCCAAAACACCTGTTTCACCTAAAAACTTCCAGTCTCAGTGATGGCAGCTCCATCATGCCAGTCCCTGAGGGCAAGATCCTTGGAGTCATTCTCGATCCTTTTCATTCATGCCCATAAGCAGTCCATCAGCACACCTGTCGGTCACCTCTCAGCGTGTGCCCAGAACCTGACCGCCCCTCTCCACCTCCCGGCCAGCCCCGGGGGCTCGGCCACCACCGTGTCTCACCCAGATCATCTCGGCCTCGGCCCTCTACAGTCAGTTCTCAACGCAACAGCCAGACAGATGCTTATCAGATGTGAGGCTTCATCACTTCTCTATTCAATACCCTCCAACAACCTTCCATTTTCATTTTTCTCACTTTAAAAAATGGTGATAAAATAACCGCACACAACATTTACCATTTTGACCATGTTTGAGTGTACAGGTCAGTGATATTAAGTACTTTCGCGTTATCCTGCCCGTTGCACTTTTAGTAAAAGCCGAGGGGCTCCCTGTGGTCTACAAGACTGTATTATCTGAACCTCTCATTTCTGTTACTGCATTTCCCCTGGTTTGCACTGCTCCAGCTGCACTGCTCTGCTCACATATCCATGTTTCTCTCTTAGGGTCTTCCCTTAGTGTCTGGGGCACTCTTCCTGTAGATACCTACACAGTGAGCTCCCTCATCCCTCACCTCCTTCAGATCTGCTCTGTGATTGAAGGGCTTCAAAGCCTAAGCCTCCCTCCTACCTCCAGCACTCTTAACCTCCCTTACTCAGCTATATTTGTTTCCCAGAATACATAACATTTGGTGCAATTTATTATGTTCGTTGGTTATTTATTATGTTCATTGGTTATCTTTTCGCAATATCTCTGTTGTGCCTGTTTTGTTAATCGATATATTTCCAATATCTGGAATAGTGCCTGACACTTGTAGGTGTGCTCAATGAATATCTGAGTGAATAAGTGAAGCTATGAATGAGTCTGTCAACGTTTAGTCTTTCTGATTTTTCTACATTTTATATTGTTCATTGGTATCTAAACTGCTACGTGAACATGAAAGAAATACGATAGGTTTTCTAAATATTCCATTTTCAGTGGTTAGAAAAAAGTAAGGATGTACCATAGTGCCTTTACCTGATGAATATTTATTAAAGGTTGGGTCATGCTGGTGATGAAAACCAACAATAGTTTATTCTGGTCTTTATTGTTTACCTACTATGTGTAAAGTATTATATTGGGGGCTTTAAAATATGCACATTATCTGAGAGAGAAGGGGGGTGAAGGAAGGAAGGAGGGGAGGCAGGAAAAGAGGAAAGGAGGGAGGGAGGGGTGGGAAGAGAAAGAGAGAAATGCTAAGTGACTCATAGAATTGTATATGGCACTTTGGTTCTAATACTTTCCAGTTCCTTGCTGAGACCATTGAAAAACCTATCGTAGCATAATACCTTGTAACTGTCAGCAGCCTCTTTATGTTGTTTGGCATGGAAACCTCATGGTTTTAGAGGTAAAATCCAGATCCTTTCCTACCGTAGTCTCCATTTATTTCTTTAGCCCATCTAGAGTTTAGCAAGGGGATAGATTGCATTTAGTGTTCAGTTTGTCCTGTAAAGAAATACAAAAGATTTCTTGACTGCGGGGATCTGGATAAGATGTGAGTGACCTTAAGTTTCCACAGTGGCTTCCATATTCCTCTAGGTCAAAACCAGGATTCTTACCCTGTGGCTCAAAAATGTCATTAGAAGGTCTTTGAACAACCTGTTCTCCCAAATTTTTTACTGTATCCCAGTCTACCACAACTTCCCAGTTGTCTGTATTGCAAGCTCCTTGAAGGCAAAGACCAGATGTGTGCTTTTTATTAGCATACCCCTGGCACCCAGCCCAATGCTATGTACACAGTAGGTGTTTACTGAAGACATTCCTGGAATCCAAGGCCTATTTGCTTAAAAGACAAAATGAATTGTCTCATTGCCACTTGCATGCCCACCCCCAGAGAGCACCATACTCTAGTGCCCTCACTTTCCCAGCCCATCTGCTCTTTTCCCTCCCTGTGATTCATAGGACCCTAATTCCAGGCCAGTGCTACAAAGGCTTTTTCGGATAAAACCTGTTATTTACTGATCCGTCTATCTGGTTCTAAAGCCATAAACATTCTTCCAAACAAGAACTTCCCCTTTCTTCACACCCCTTAAAAATGGGGTCTGTATTCAACCAGCATAAACAGTGTTCTTCGGGGCTTTGTTTAGGGTAACCAATCTGCATGTGTTGGTCCACTTTGGAGTGGGACCTCCGGCTCCCATTCAGTGATCTACTAAAGAGAAAACTTAAGAAGCATCTGTTATACATTAAGACCCTCAGCTAGGCACTGAAGGTTCAGTGGTGAACAGGGCCTGTATGGAATTTACAATGTAAAGACTGAGGAAAGCATTTAAACGGGCTCCTTTACAAACATCGCAGTAAGTGCTCATGGTAAGTGGTGATAACAGTGATGAAGGAGAAGTGGGGTGCAGTGAGGCTGCATCCTAACGGGGGTTGTCTGGGTTTGGGGAGCAGGCACACAGGCTTCCCTAAACAAGTGATATTAGAGCCAACCCACAGACATGGGGGATTTTAGCTTCCACAGTGCGGACACCCTGTCTTACTGGCTTCAGAGCATCTAGCACCACCACGTTTTCGAGCAAAGATGTGCTAAACAGGCTCCACGTTAAGTGTGTCTGGGTGGCAAACTGCCTGCCCTGGCACTCCTGTTCCCTGTAGATGTGACGAGATTTCCCATTTTGGACCTGGAGCCCCACTGACTTTGTGGTCAGCGGTGGATGCCCCATGTTGCATAGATAATAGATCTGAATGACTGACAGAGTCTGCATCGCCCGGGCAGTTAATTACTCCTCTGCTTTCTGAAAGAGTGGGTGACAGATGGTAGACACCTCGACAGCAGATTCCACTCTGAGCCACAGGGCTTGTGGTTAGTAGGCAAGTCTGGGCTGCAAACAATTTCCCACTGGATTTTTTCCTACCTAGACGACTTATAATTTTTTAAACTCCTTTGCCCTTTAGGCAAGTTTTGGTCCAACTACAGGAAAATTCTCTTTTCTCAGCTCCTATGTTGCAGAAACATGTTTTGAATGAAAGGTAATCTCCATCGACCCACACAGCCTGGGTTGTCTCCACCCTGGTTAGTGCTGGGCATCCATCCGGTCAGCACGGGGAAGCTGCATGCGTTTTAATGGGAACAGCATGGTGTTCATTACTCACCTGCTTCCTACCATCTGGATTTTCACAGCTCAGCAAGCATGGTGGGCTTCCTGCACATTCGCAGGGAGAACTTGGCTCCTAAGGAGGGCATGACTAGGTCCCTTTGAAGTCATAATTTTATGATGGACACCGTGATTAATTGGAGGGGGGTATGCTGTCTTAGTAAGCTGCTTTCATCTTTGAATGGTCAAAAAGCAATGCACCACTTCCACACAGGGGAAGGGAGATAAACAAACCACCTCAATACCTGTACTGGGAACCAAACAAGTGCAAAGAAAAATTGGTTGTGTGGTAAAGAGAAATGAAAATGTGTGTGTGAGAGTTTGTGCATGGAAATTCCAATCCAACATGCATGAATAATCTGGTCCTGTGCAAAGAGCTATGAGGAAAACAAAGATGGAAATACACATCTATTACTATGCATTTACATGCAAATAACAAAAAAAATAAAACCCTGTGCTTTAGCAGTGGCTTAAACCACAGGTTATCTGTTATTTAACAAGTTCAGATAGGCTGTCTCTATTTGTAGTTCAATGCTATCATCAAAGACATTGTCCTGTTTTTTTCATGTCATATGCAGCCTCTTGGCTTTTTAAAGTGTTTAGACTTATCGCCTCATTGTCACATGATGGCTGCCCCCGCCTCACGTATCCTGGCCACATCTAACCACATACAAAGGCAGGAAGCAAGGAGGAGTCCATGCCACCAGAAGGTGTCTGCTTACTTGCTTCCCGCCTTTTATCCAGGGGAGAAAATTTTTCCCGCAACTTCTGCCTCTTTGTCCCCCTGCAGACTTTCCTATATGCTTCATTGGCCAGATCTGGGTCACATGGCCACCAGTATCCACCAGGGAGGCTGGGAAGCAAGTGTCTGCATTTTTCAGCCCCTTCAGTAGGAGGCAGGCAAGGACAACAGACACTGGCTAGAAGTGGCCCACCCAGAGTGGCTGCCACAACGCATTGCCGGCCCTTGATGAGCTTGGGCGACAGGGGCAGGCTGACCCATTTCCTAGCACTGTGCTTGTGGTTAAATACAGTTGTGATAAGAATTGGGGAGCGGGCGGCTGGACCCTTCTGCCTGCCTTCTTCAGGTAAGAGGGATGCCAGCACCAGGTTCAAGTTAAGAGCAGTATGCAAAGAATTAATTGTATTCAAATGAAAGGAAAAGAATTCGGTATCTACATACCAAACACTGGTTGGGTGACAAAGGAATAAGCCTGGATCAGAGAGTGTGTGTTGCTCACAGAAGGTCAGGATAGCAAGCAGGTAGCATGTGTGCTGTCTGTTTCCGTGCCCCTGGCAGACATGACTAATCGATCACAGCACTCCCCCACCAAGCCTGGCTCTGACCTCGGAGCTCCTCTCAGGAGGCAGCTTCTCCCGGGCCAGTGTGTCTCAGTGGCTGGGCATCGACCCATGAACCTGGAAGTCAGGGTTCGATTCCCGGTCAAGGTATATGCCTGGGTTGTGGGCTTGATCCCCAGTAGGGGGTGTGCAGGAGGCAGCCGATGGATGGTTCTCTCTCATCATTGATGTTTCTATCTCTCTCTCCCTCTCTCTGAAATCAATAAAAACATATTTTTTAAAAATGAAGTTAATGCTGCTGAACCATGGACTCAAACATAGCCCCATTGAAAGACAAAGGGCAAAGAGCAAAGGACAGAAAACTTCATGTATAAACCTAGTTTGTGTTGCAGGTTGGCAAAGGGATATTGATGAATTGAGCTCCCCACCACTCTAAAAACAATGGTGATAATATCTAAGCAGTAGATTAAAACATAAAATCTTTGACTCTGAGAGGGAGAAAAATGACCGTTGGCTCCAAATTGAGTTGAGTCATATCTGAAGAGACCAGTAGTTTTAGGCTCTGTATTTGCACAGTATTTTTAACTTTTGGAAGCTCTTCTATGCCTGTCAGCTCGTTTTATTTTCATAATTTTATGCCTTTTGGAAAATCATTCACTACAAAGGGGCACGGTGAAGGCATGTTTTGGGGGTGGTAAAACTGTTCTGTATTGTGATAGTGGTGGTGGAAACACATTTTTGTGCCCATTAAAACACATGCCACCAAAAGTGAATTTTACCACGTGGGAATTAAAAAAGAAATTTTTTTAAAGTTTAAAAAGTCACCGAGATAAATGCCCAAATCTCTTATTCAGTTTGAAAACAAATTAAAATTGTTTACAAGTAAAAATTGCACATGTATTTATGGTCATGGTGAAAATTAGAAAATACTGAAAAATTAGAAAAAAAGACTATAAGACAATAAATTAACCATCCACATTCTACACCAAAGCAATGTCATTTTGGACTCACTCCGACAGATCTTTTTCCCTTTTTTTCCTTTATTTTCTTTAAATATTTGTAGATTTTTGGGAGCTGTTATGTCCAGGGGGATTAAACTGTGAGGGAAATTTCATTTTGTATTTTAAGCATCTTCTTGGTATTGATGGAAGTTTTAGTAAGTGTATATTACTTTACCAGTTCAAAAAAGATATATTTTGAAATGAAAATACTTCAACAAAATTGCAGTTATCTTACATACACTTTTGTTGCCTGGTTCTTTTTTTTACTTTTACAATACATCAACAAGGCCATTTTGGCATATCTTCCTTGGCCATAATCAGACTTCATTTTTCCTCCCAATTTGGTAGGAAATATGCTCCAACCCACTATTTGAGTTATCAAAACTTACCAGAGAAAACCTTAGCTAAGAAAATGGGTACTGACTTTGGACTATGAACCAGAACTCAGAAAGGAGTCCACAGTTTTATGTAGATGAAAGGAATATTTTTAATCACCCCACCCCCACCGCCATAAAGCCTAAAAATCCCATTTGTTTAATCCACAAAGTCATTGCCAACCTAGCTAGAAGCCCCTGTGTAGGGATGACAAGGGGCAGACATGCTACCTCCCCTCACTGCAGGGGCCATCGCCAGTGAATCGCGGCCCTTCAGGCTGGAAGGGACCTTCCAAATCCCCCTCATCACAAACTTTCTGGCAACTCCCCCCATTTCACCGTTGCCATCGCTGTGAAACCGTCTTCCATCCTTGCTGATGTCCTTGCCTTAGCTGAAGAAACAGAAAACCCTGCCCAGAGTCTCCCTGACCATCAGAAAGAAAGCCAAGTATTGAGCAGGAGAAATTAGTCAGCTGATACAGGTAGGGCCAAAGACTTTATATTACCTACCAAATCTTTCTGAGATGGAAGATAAAATATTTAATGGGTTCTGAGGGCTAAATTGCATGACCCTCTCATTTCAATCCCGGCGTCTATGATTGATGCTGAGAAGGCCGGTTCTAGTGACCTGGCCTCGTCCCATCAGAGGACTTGGGCTTATGTCCTCTCACTTTATCCTGAGTCATCCTTTGGTCAAAACAGTGACCCCTGCTATTTGAATTGGACATCACCCAGTCATCCCGGGGCCTGCCTCAGACTCCGGCCTGGCGTGGGACTGTGGGCAACCAGGGCATGGGCCATCACATCAATATAATTGCCAAGGCAATTTCTATTATTCAGGTAAATGGAGGCTTGACGCATGGAATTACCAGTCTGGGGCCTTTGTGGGACGCTGAGATTGATTTTTAGAAAGAAAAAATTGGTCTTAGCAGTGCTCATTGAACTAGAAATGGGGTTACGGGGCCACCATCTTGTGGAAATTAAGTCAACTCAAATAGATGTAGAACAGGGTAAACGTCATACTTCCTTTAAAAATCGTGCCAGCTACATTTGTTTTTAGTCAGAAATGTGCACTTGGTCCACACGTCTACAGAACAGAGGGAAAATGCCCTGTTTATAGTTTTTTATTCAGCGTGGAAGGCTGGGCATTGAATAAAATCGTGTCGTGGAACTGGTCATTTAAAGGCCAAAATCATGTTGAACTTGATGAGCTCATTTCTGTTGACCATGATTTCAGATGAACTTCTAAGTTTGATAGTTTATTGTTCTCACCATATCCCACTTCTATAAAAGTTTTTTTGCCTTGAGCAGTCCAGGTTTCCCGATTTAAACTGCTCTACCAGAGAGCACGAGGCAAACACAGGAGAGTGTGGATCAGAAGTCTCGGTCTCTTGAAACTGGAATGCGGATGATTCATGAGTTTTGCATCAATTATTAAACAGCCATAGATGAAGATACACAGAGATGGATGGGGCAGTAACGTATTCGGGTTACACCTACCGGCTTAGCAGTGATAAATGGGTCAGGAAACCGGAAAGTTCAGAACAGGCATTAACTCGAGCTGCAGTGGCAAAGGCTCTGCAGGGAGGAGACAGTCGCGAGATATAAACAACCTGCTCTGCAGACCAGCTGGCTGCGGGATTAAAATAAAGGCGGGGACTTGGCAAGAGGACCAGGGAATTTCAGCATCCTGCCGTGCCAACCACCCCTCCTCTTACAAGGTTCTTGAGGGCAACGTAGCACAAATAATGGTAACACTTGGAAGACAAAAGGGCATTTTTATTAGCTGGGACCCTGCCTGATGTCCCCTAATGCAGAGTTCTAATAACACTGGCTTGGGTCACGCGGCTTAGACTTGAGCTTGAATTCTACTCAGAGAGAGAGACTGTGTCTGTGTGTGTGTGTCTCTGTGTCTCTGTGTGTCTGTGTCTGTCTGTGTCTGTGCTCTTTCTCCCATGCCCAGCTATTCCAAATCCCCAGACCTGGCCTTTGTGTTAGGTCCTGACTGGGTCACAGACCCCATTTGCCTGGACATGTGCTCTCTAGTGGGTATTGTTCCTTCGCTCTTTCTCCTTACATGACACAATTTTTTGTTCTTACGTGTGATAAATACTCTGTGTGCACCTCTGTGGTTCCTCATGATTTAAAATGTGCTATAGCTTCCAGGCAACAATTGCTGTTAAGAGGGGCCTTGGGACAGTGCCTTAACCTGAAGGTGTTACTCTCATGGTAGAGGCTGTGGGTATCTTGGTAGGTGGGGCCCAGTGGTCTTCCCTAGCAATTTTAAACACTATGGACAACATGCATATGTGGAAGACATTTAGCAAATGCAAAAAATATATATATATTCCTTTATAAAGGCCGAGGGAATTGGTGGGTAAAAGTAGATGCAGCGGGCAGAGTGCACTTGCAGAAGCCTGAGTGCAGGAGAGCAGATGAGTTATTTTTGAAGATGGTGATTGAAGCGAGGTGGGGGGGGAGAAGAGTGCTGCACAGTTGAAATGACTTGGAGGCCAGGGACCGTTAAGCTGGCGTCCTCCACAGGGCCTGGAAAAAATGCTTCACCGACTGCGGGGTCGATTCCTGTGCAGTGATGGGTAGTTTAAATAAGTGAGCAGATCCTTGCCTGAGAATTATTGATTTAAAAAAATATCCTACCTTGTTTTGAGCTGTGTGGACCTTAAAGGCAGGAGGGGAGGACATTTTCACAGAGTCTGGGCAAAAAGGTAGTGGTGAGAGAGAGGTTGGCTCCCTTGGAGTGACGTTTTCTTGGAAACAGAGCCAGAGGCTGACCTTGGAAAGAGCTCCCTGACTCTTCTGATTCCCAACTTCACCAAAAGGAAATGCCCATGTTTGGTCTCAATGTGTGGACCCTAACCCCCTCCCCCCCCCCCAGAACCCCAGGGTCTGTTAACTTTGCTGGGAGAGGAAGGACGGAAACCCCCCTAAGCAGCATCTTAGCCCGAAAGACGCTCGTGGCACGGCTCGCCCCCACGCCTGGGCTCCCACCACCTTCCTCTCCGGGAGGTGCTGGTGTCTTCAGCGGTCCCAGAGCGCTGACCACTCCTCAGTCCCCGACAAAAGCCCCAGAGTGAAAAGAAACAGCCACGTCTTCGTTAGGTCCCACCCAAGTCAGGGAGCTCCATGAGTGGCCAACCCCATTGCTACCCACCCACGGAAGAGCCAGAAGCAATAACTACAAAGGGTGTCGTGTGTGTGTGTCTCCCCCCCCCCCCCCGCTCTAGTGCTGTTCAACCAGGGCACCCGGAGGCGGCTCCGATGCCAGCCAGCCACCCCCCTCCTCTGCAGGGGACACAGACTATGACCGAGAGGCACAGACTGTGACCGAGAGGTGGGCAAATCACTCGCCCGGGCGGCTGGCTCCCCAGCCCTGCTAGGCTTTCTCCCTGCTCGACGGGCGCTGTTTAGCGAAATGGGCCGTCGAAACTCGCACGGGGAGCCAAACAGCCGCGTGGCTTAGCTCTGCTTCCCAAGGTAGCGCTCGCTGGAGGGCTCCCCCCGAGGGAGCGGCTGGATCCCCCTGAGATCATCCATGAGGGAAGGGGGTGGTCTTTTCTGAAGGAAGACTGGACCAGATGTCGGAAGCTGGTGACTCACACACCATCTTCAGCCCATAGACAAGATTATATTGTTTTAATGCCCTGGTGCTGAAAAAAAAGAATTAGTTGCCCATTTATAAAACTTAAGAGATTTTGCATAAAATCCTGAATTTCCAACTTCTTGAAAAAGATCAGAATATCCGCCAAAGCTCGCAAGAGTTCACGGCCACAGTCGGCTTAAGCTGAGCAGCCAGTTGTCCCCTAGGAGGGGACACAGGCTTCCTGCTTCACCAGTTTCCCTCACTCCATTTTACCCAGTGGTCCTGTAGAGCTTTGAATTTGCCATCCCTGGGGTCAGTCGTCTAAGAGGCCGAAACAAGAAAATCATGAATTGGCCCTGGCCGGGTGGCTCAGTTGGTGGCGGGTTCGATTCCTGGTCCTGGCACATACCTAGGTTGCAGTGCACACGTGTGGGAGGCAACTGATCAATGTTTCTGTCTCACATCAATGTTTCTCTCTCTCTCTCTCTCTCTCTCAAAATCAATAAAAACATATCCTCGGGTGAGAATTTTAAAAAAAGAAGAAATCGTGAATTGTCCTTTTAAATGTGCCCGGCTTGAGAGTGACTACGGCTTGTGCCTTACTCGTTTCCCTTCTGCACGAAGAAAATAGAAGTATTTTCATATGTGGGCAGGGCAGTTATATGCCACGTGGAGGCTTGTACACTACTTACCCGAACAAATCGGGCCTGCAAAGAAGATCCTGAAAGGATGTTAAAGTGAGAGCTGAGATGTGAATTGGTCAGGGGTAATTGCCTTCGTTTTCCAGCTCACTGTTTCCCCTCTGCTTTCCTCACGTGGACATAATCTTCAGAATGTTCCTTTGTCAAAGGCCATAGTCATAATCCAGCCCCCCCCCCCTTTTTTTTAACTTATTTGAACTCTCAGTAGCAATTGTTGGAGCCCTGCAGGGAAATAATTGCACAAGAATTAACCTCTGACATTTTTCTAAAAATAGCCCTAATAAATCCAATTCTAGGTAATTTACCTGTCCGTATTTCTCCGGGGTAACCAGTGTTGAAGAAAAGCTTGGCAGGCTGGCATTCCTTCAGCAATTATCTGTGATCGGAGTTCCTGGCGCCTGTGTATTTTCTCCGTTTGGAAATGCAGGGCACAGATTGCCCTCTCCCTCTGACCTCATGACCCTGTTTTCTCAGCACCCCTCTCCTGGGGTTGGAATAAGGCCGTGCCCTTCCAGAAAGAAAGAGCATGGGTCAAGCTGGGGCACTGGTGGGGTCTGTCCTTGAATTTCCAACTTGCAGAGGTTGCGGATGATTTTGCATGTCTGAGCGTCAGGCATCCCAGCCTGGCTTCATCACAGTCCCCAGCCCTCATATGCAAAGCCACCACTGAAACCTGTTTGGGGACATGCCTTGGTGTAAGAAGAAAGGGAAATGCAAAAAGGCCGGGAGTGGGTACAGGCTCTGTGGCTGGTAGAAATTATCGAAGAAAATTGCCATTTCCCCGAGCCTTAGAGAAATTCATTTTCTCTTGCCCCAAATAAAAGGGCCTGAATGTGCTTTTCCCTTTTGTTCTCACCAGATGTTCCAAGAGACCACAGTGCAGTGTGGGCGTCTAGGAAATTTACTTTCCAAAGAGCCACTTCTAGTGGCTCTTAAAATACAGAACATAAAACCCTTGTAAATTCCACGGCAGAGACAAAGCCCTAAGCCCTTAAATGCACAGAAAAGTATGTCTATTATCTATCGCTTCAGAGTAAGTGTGCAGTTACTTAAATTGCCTTTGTCTTCTCTTTGCAGCTGACATTATCTCTACGGTAGAATTCAACCACACTGGAGAATTACTAGCGACAGGGGACAAGGGGGGTCGGGTTGTCATATTTCAACGGGAGCAGGAGGTAAGTGGCAAGTGAATGCAAAATGCCCCTTTTCTTCCCCTTTTTAGAGAAGGCCTCCTGCTGTTCCTTAATCCTCACAAGTCGCCCTTAACCTTGCTGCTTTGCTAGCCAACTAGAGACTGCCAAAAAGTCATTCACATCAACAGTTCCACCTTCCCACTCATAAAAGCACCTGAAAATAGCGCCGTTCCCGGGCACAGCCTTATCTTTTCAAACCTGGGCATCACACGTTCTTGGTCTCATCTGACCGCCAAATGCCAGGGGTGCTTTTGGAGCATAACACCTCCATTTGGAGTGAAATTTCTCCTCGAGTGATTAAAATGAAGTCTCCCCTCAGTTCAGGTGCTCCTGCAGAATATGTAGGAGAGAGAAACAGTTCTTTGCCAACAGATGTGAAAGGGACAACTTGGGTCAGTAGAGAAGAAAATGATAGCTCCCCCAGCCGAAGAGAGTGCAGTCCCACAGAATGGCATCTGAGCGATGCACAGGGCACAGGCTTTACTGCAGGTGACACGCAGGTCCCTGGAGCTGAACGCTGTATGCTTTCCGAGCAGGAGTTCTAATTTCCACTGAATCGCAAAAAGCCCATTTCTTCCTGGGACTTGGGTTCCACTAGGAATTGTTTCTCTTTTTCATATAAATTGAGTTTTGGGGGTGTCTGCTTCTGTTCTGTCAGAATGGAATTATGGCCCGGTTTGATTTCCTTGGCTCCCCCTGGCATGGCCCTGGAGCTTCCAGCAGGCCGGCCTGTGTCCTAGTAACTCTCCCATCTGCCGCCGTCTGCCTCTGAGATGCGCCCGGCCCAGCGTGGGGAGGCCCAGTGCAGGAGGAAGGCTTCACCGGAGACTTCCCTAGCAATTTAAAGCCTGCCTTGTGCCTCAAAGCCATTTCTGTTCCACCTCCCCTCAAAATAGGAAAGCCTCATTTAGAGGTGATATATTTGGTAATTGCATATTATTTGCAATTAATTTCTATAAGGGCACCATAATCCCTTGGGGTTCTGTAGAAATTCAAGCGTTCAGCGTTAAGTCAGGCGCCCAGCCTATTCCATTGGCCCTGGAAACCGGGAAATGTGCTTGGCAAGTAGGAGCTAATAGCTCTTCGTGACCTGGAATTTTTCCTGCTTTTCCAGAACTGCCGAGTGCTAATTGGTCTGGCACATCCGACACACACTTGACAGTCTGATTTGGATGGTACCAAATCAACAACTTGGATAAATTTATTGTTAAGGTGGACTGTCTCTCTCCGCAGTAGGCAGGCTGGTGACAAGTATCAGTCGGCATTGCAAGTCCTCTTCAAACTGATTTTCAAACCTTCTTCAATTTAAAAAAAAAAAAATCCCATTAGGTTCATAGTGATGATAAAGAGGAACCGGAGGAGCTATTTAGCATAAATTACCCAGGGCAGCATGTTGCCAGTAATATTCCGACCCACGTTTCCCCTTCGCTATTTATAGGTTTCACCTATTGTAATTTCCTGAAGTATTTGGGAAGTCTGATTCATTAGTAGAATGAACAGGGACCCATTTTCCAAAGGAGGGTGGTTTAGTTCAATAAAAAATAAACGTCCGGGATAATGACCTGCAGTTAAATAAATATTGAGCTTTGTTGCGAGGCTTGGGGTTGAAGAGGACACTAAGCCTGAGAAACGAAGCCATGTGACAACACCTAGGTCAGGTGTGTTTTCCACTTCTGTGATGCAGATGTCATCCCATGCCCTTGTCTGTTTTGTTACCCATGTTAGAAAAAAAGGGATAAAGGGGTGGAGATCTGATGCCCAAATCCACTATTTAGAAGTTGTATGACCTTGGAAAACATCTCTGAGCCTCTCTCGTCCATTTGCTTGCCCTGCCTACCCCTCAGAGATTGTGTGAGAATCTGGTGAGATTTTTAAAGGCCCATGAAAGATACAGATGCTATAACTTTGAACTCTTTGCAAGGGATTGATTGAAGTGTATACGGGCATGAGCGTGGGATGGCTTACGCCAAAGGTGTTCAAGACATCCATTAGGAAGCAGAAAGAAAATATTTGGACTTCTATTTATATTGACTTTTAAAATTTATATTGCTTTTAAAATCATGCCCTCTTTCAACTTCTATTTCTGTGTATATGTTATGATGTGTACCATATAACAGAATTTCATGTATATCATTTATAAATACACGTATGCTGGAGGTTACTAATAGTCACCAACAGAGGCGCACGGTCAGATGCTTTGGAGGCCTCTGAGCTCAGGTAAAACTTGTGGCTCTCATGGTCCTGCCCATCCCATCCCAATGATTCTGCTCAAAAAAAGAAGAAATTGGTGACTTTGCAGGTGGCCTATGTGATTTAATCTTTGGTGAATTTTTTTCCCCTTCTTACAGAGTAAAAATCAGGTTCATCGTAGGGGCGAATACAATGTTTACAGCACATTCCAGAGCCATGAACCCGAGTTCGATTACCTGAAGAGCTTAGAAATAGAAGAAAAAATCAATAAAATAAGATGGCTCCCCCAGCAGAATGCAGCCTACTTCCTTCTGTCTACTAATGGTATGTGCAAATGACTTCTCCTGCTTGGTATTTTCAGCCAAATCGTGTTTCAATGTCTCTTAGACCCAATTTTCCTTCCTAACCTTGCAGGCTGTCAAAAAAAAAAGTAGGAATAATATTTGCAAGATGCCTAGCCGGGTGCCTGGCGCAGAGTGGGCCCTCGGTCAATAACGGTGATTCTTTTTAAATATCACACATGTCTGACCCAATTATGTGAGACCCGTTATCTGCAGTTTTCCACTCACGCAGATGACTTCCAGGTGCTTCTGGAATGCGATTTCCCGTCTTAAGATTCACTGAATGTTATTCTGGGAACGCGCTTCAGGAAGCTCGACATGCAGTCCTGTGAGCTCGGCATGCTGAGTAGAAGTTTCTAATCCCTGGATGTCTTTGGGGGGTTTTCAAGCAGATGCCTGCAGCTCTGACACATTCAAGGTCTCCAGCACAGGTCAAGAAGGGGGAAGGACCCTACCGAAGAGCTGATGAAGAAGTGGTTTCTGGCTCTTTCTCCCTCTGTTCTGTCCTAACACCATTTGCTGGTTTGGGGAGAGTTGATATAAATAGGCCTGAGAGAGAGGATGTTGGGGGTTGAATGGAGACCCAATTCCATATTAATTCGGTAAGCCTTTATACAGCAGAATTACCTACCCGAAAGTTTCTTAACACCCTTGCTGAAAGAAGCCATCTAGGCTCCAAACAGTTTAGAGGAAAATCATATACTAAAGGGTGCTAATTGGGTAGCATAACAATTAAGAGGATTAGTGGATGGAAATTAAACACCCTCTCCCAAGCAAATAAGCTGGAGCATGATTCACTTCATTGTGTGTGAGTCTATGAGGAGTGTACATTTAAATATGAATTAAAAAGCTGGGGATTTGCTACTTGCCCATCCCCAGCATTTATAAAGAAAGGGAAATGGTCACATGTCAAGTGAAAAATGTAAACTATGGATATAGTATGATCAAACATATATTAACATTTTTAAAGACTAAAACACACCTAAGGTTTATTATGATTAATTTTTATTATGTATTACGGGTGGCTTATAGATTTGTTCTTTTTATCATTTTTATTTTCTCAGTTTTGACTACGAGTTTTATTTTAATTTTATTTTTAAGGAGGGGAGAGCAGATTAATGCATATGAACCAAAAATCCCTCAAATATAAAGCCAGTGTACAAATCTGAAAAATGGCAATTCTGATACAGCCAGTTTAGACTTATCTCAACATGCCCAGATTTCCATTCGTCTGTTTTTCCAGATTCGAAGAAATTTAATTCTTTCTCATAACTGTATTTATTGTTTATTTTTTTGACTCTGTTTCTTGAAAGCCAGACCATGAATTTATTTCAGTTTCTTCCCTCTTAGTTGTACCGCTGAAATTTTACTCAAAGGCTCTGCAGATTCAACACTGCTCAGAATAAAAAAGACTTCTGATGATTCTGACTTAATTACTCCAGGCAGAGAAAGTGTCTGATTGTCTGCTATAGCTAGCTTACTTTATATTATGAAATTTAGCCTATTGATTATTACAATAAAATTCAAAGACACATTAACTCCTTTGTGAGGGGGTGGGGGGAAAAATCAGTGATATGCAATGAAGATTAATTATATAGCATAATGTTCTGTTAATTGAGTTTTTAAATAGTTTTTTGATTAACAAGGATATTATCTTCCCATTTGGGATGCTATTTCATATGCCAACAGCATCTCCAAATGATTCTTATAAGAAAAATTCCCCGTTCTCCTGTGATTTTCTTTTTTGTACTAATATTGAGGTTGAGAATTCCCCTTAAGCCAAATAGGTTAACATGCGAAAATTAATGGAAGACAATTGGAATTACTGTACAAAAGAGAAAATGAAGATAGATGATAAGATTGTGTTTAAAAGCTGCCACAAGTAATGATAAACTACTCAGAGACCCAGCCAGAATATAGGAAAAGTCATTACTCATAGCAACAGCCATGTGTTCCTCAGCCTTTCCTATCCACAAGCTTGGAGATGGGGAGTCAAGAAACACTGTGACAATTAAGTCAAGAATGACTCCAGGCAACCCAACCGTGGGGAATTGGATTGAATTCACCATCAATTATCTTTTTAAAAAAAGAAAATTGTGCTTATCTCATTATAGTTGGGTACAGTTTTTACTTTCTGCTAGAATATATTTCCAACTTTACAATTTTTAATGAAAAAAGGCCAACATTCAGTTGTGAGTGTGTTTGCGAGATGAAAACACATTGCTCTGCCTAGCTTTCTACTTCTGCCTTAATACCCAGATGAGAAGGTGTATTTGATTTGGTTTACATGCTGTGAAAATAGTTACGTGTTTATTGTAAAAAAAAAAAAAAAAAAAAGGTTAGAAAATAGAGAGGCAAAATGAAGGTAATGGACGTGTTCCCATCCAGAGAAGAGAAAACCTCTGCTAATTTCTTTTAAAGAAAACAGCAAAGAAGCATGAATAAATCTGTGGGGTTTTTCCTCAACAGAAATGTGATATATTCTGTAAACTGTTTGGCAACCAGATTTTTTTATTTAGTAATATATCACTTAATAACAGGAATATCTTCCTAATTGTTAAAATATTCTTCTAAAATTCCATAACATTTTCAATGGCTGTATAGCATTCCCCTATATGATTCTTCTATAGTTTACTAATAAATCTCCCCTTATTAGACCTTTAATTATTAAATGCTCACTATTATAAATTATATATTTACAGGAATAGATGTTGGAATAGATAGATATGATTAGGAAAAAGAGCATATTCATAAGTCATGTATACATGTTATGTCTATTTAAAACAGTTATGTAATTGCACACAGAAATATAATGAAAGAACATACATAAGATTTTCATAATAGGCCTCTCTGTCTAGTGAAATTGAGGGAGATATTAAATTTTTTACTTTTAGGCTCATTTTTATTTTCTACAATTATGTAATAATAATTATACACTTGTATAATAAAAAGAAGGAAATAAATGAGAAAATAAAAAATCTATATATGTAATATTATTAAAGGTTTTTATCCCCCCCCCCAAAAAAATGCATAGAAAAAATACTATGCAAAATGTTAACAATGATTGTCCCTGACTGGAGAGATTATAGGTGGTTTTTATTCTTAATTACCTATGATTTCCCTACATAGCAATTCATCATTCATAAGAAAAATACAAGGAAGAATTGCCTTGCAAATAGGACAGGATGCATTTCAAAGCCAAGCAATTAAAAATGTTTGGTAATAAAATTCACTGATTTGGATTCTTCTAAGTCACAGCCGATCAGTAGCTCATCAAGTGACTGTATAAATATGGCCCATGTTTCATTTTTGTCACAGTGCAGTATATAGCAGGATATGCAGAGAGGGTAGGACCAGAGGAGTGTCGTCATGTAAGTAGAAAGTGCTCAAGTCCACCCAGCCCCTGGGAAGGGCTTCGTGGCCTTGGTGTCAGTACCCGCCGGTGAGCGCACAGATCTCCACCGGCGGCGTGTCGGGCCTGAGCAGCCTGTGATCCCAGGTTTTAGGAAACAGAGGCACTTACCTGTTAAATTACCCAGACCATTGCTGAAAGCCCACTTCCCAGCTGGGTGCATTTCAGACCCCTGAGGACAAGGCTTTGGCGAGGGGAGATGCGGGAGTGGGAGGAAAGACAAAAAAGAAAAGGAGTCCTGGTGAACCAGGTGGAGGGCTGGCGTCGCTGTGCTGGCATCGTCCTGGGGGAAGCCGATGCTGTCAGAGCAACGTGTCATTATTGCGGAATAGTCCCCCATTTGCTGATTCCAGTAACAGCTGCCGTTTGTGACCGCTGTTAGAGGCCCGACACCGCGTTGGACACTGTGCACACGGCCTTTCCTTTAATCTTCATCAGAGCCCCGTGAGGAAGACACAGCTTTCCTTAATTCACAAACAAAGAAACAGAGGCACAGAAAAGTTAAGGATCTGTCTTTGTAAGGTTAGAATGTTTGGGACACATGTAGACTAAAAAATGACACGTCGTTGACCTGAAGTTCAGATGTCACTGGGCACTCTGGAGTTTTTTCCCCCCGCTCAATCTGGCAGTCCTGCTTGTTTGTCACTCAAGAAATACTAGTCAGGCGCCCGCTGTGTGGGAATCGCAGTCCTGGGCCACGTGGCTGGGGACCGTTACCATGAGCAGGCATAGAGGGAGACTCAGAGAAGGCACCCGAGGCCCTGCCTTCCAGAAGAGAGGTTAGAAAGGTACAAACCACGAACGCAGGATCTGATAGGGAAGGTTCCAAAGGCCTGCAGCCCGCAGACGGGATCTGTTTGGCCCGAACATGTTCCTTTATGAGATGGAATTGAACGTCTGCGGGTGGGACACGCCGTCTCCAGCTCCCCAGCGCCCCCGGCCCCTGCCGCTCATTCCCCCGGCCTGCCTGACCCCTGCGGGCATTGGACTTCTCTCCCCGTCTTATTGCTGTAGAGAAGGACAGGTGTCAGCCAGTGGTATAAAGTGTGGGGACAGGACAGAGGTGAGAAAGGTGGTTTCCAGGTGGGGACTCCAAGGAGACTGCAAGGGGAAGGGAGCATTCTGATGAATCTCTTTGCTTTCATTTCCCTGAGTTGCTAGCAACATGCACTGTGCAGATGAGATTCATTCATTCATTCATTCAGCCAGCTCGTAGTCATTGAGCATGTGCTCTGTCCCAGGCCCTGTTGTGCGCGCTGGAGGTATAGTAATGAACGAGACGGCCGGAATCCCTGCCTCTGTACTGATTTTGCATTCCAGTGAGGGAGATACAATAGAGAAGTTGTCCGGTAGTGAAGTGCACGGTGAGGAAAAATAGGGGAGTAAGAAGAGGCTTGAGAATGATGATTGAAACCTTTCTATGTCTCGGTTGGCTAGGATAGGCCCCACTGAAGTTGGGACACAGGAGAGAGCAGAGCGAAGAGGAAGATCATGGGAAAAGGAGGGTAACGGGCTGTTCTGGCAGAAGGCACAGCTTGTGCAAATGCCCTGGGGCAGCAGTGGGATTACGTGTACAAGGAGCTGTAAGGAAGCCACGTGGCAGGGATGCAGGGAGTGGCAGGGAGTAGGGTGAAGACAGTGAGATCAGCAAGGGTGAGGGAGTAGGGAGTGCAGGTCATGGTAAAGGCAGTGTTTATTGAGATGCGTCACAAAAATGGGAATAATAATAGCACCTACCTCTCAGGGTGCTTGTGAAGATTAAATTCATTCTCAATGCGAAGTGCTCACATAGTTAATTCAATATATGTAGCTACTCCTACTCTTCAGTGTTCAATAAATATTTTTATGGAATGAATAAAATTAATGCCTAAGCTGTAGATTTAACAGCCCATTGTCAAGAAGACCATATTGTCTCTGCACGATACATGTTTTTTGTTTTGAAGCTTGAGCTCTGCCTTCAAATGACACAAGATTTATGCACTGAAGCCCTTGACATGAGCCAGCTCCTGGGGCAGTTTCTTCCATTATTACCTCCCCCTCTCCCGCTCCCCCCCCCGCCCCCACCCAGGAGAAAAGTCCTTCCCCAGCTTCCCTTCACTGTGATGCTGATTCCCTCTGCCTGCCCTCCACAGATAAAACTGTGAAGCTGTGGAAAGTCAGCGAGCGTGATAAGAGGCCCGAAGGCTACAACCTGAAAGATGAGGAGGGCCGGCTTCGGGACCCTGCCACCATCACGACCTTGCGGGTGAGTCCCTCACAGTCCTTGCGGCTGTTCTCTGCCACCGTCTTCGTGCCTCCCAAGGTTGGCCGTGTGCTGGCCTCTGTGAATGTTGCAGCTATGACATGAGAGGGTGGGAGATCCAGCAGAGACTCAACTTACCCCAGACTCTGGTGGCGGATGGAGGAACAGGACAGGTGCCAAGCTCCAGTGACCACACATCCATGCATTGCCTTCCGTCCGCGTGGCCACTGCCTTAGGCTCCTGTATGCTTGGCCTCTGCCTGTTCCCGTTACCTACATGTCTTAAGCATCTTCTGTTACTCAAGGAACAGGGGATGAGACTGCTGAGATGGAAAGTTGGACTCGTGCTTCAAAACAGGAACTTCTGAATCTAACAGGCCTAGGTTCCAATTCTGCCACTTACCAGAACCACCTCCCACAGTCACTCAGCCTTTCTGAGCTTTAGTCACGCAAGTTATTTTTAGTTTCTCCATCTGCGAAACAGTGAGCCTAATGCTTACTGCCCATGGATTTACGAAGATGAAATGCAGTGAGAGTGGAAAACCCTTGCTCCGTGGCTGGGACTCGGTAAACAAATGATCTCCATTATTAGTCTGAGTAGCTTCCTTCCTGCCCGGCAGAAATGCACAGTCTCGCAAGGAAAGAAGATTCGTTGGACTAATACACAAGTGATTATGACACTAAATAGAGGGAGATAAATGCAGTGTGAGTCAGAGAGAGTTGCCGTTTGATCAAAGGAGGGGGAAATTACATTGGTTCTGGGAGACCGGGAAAGGTCTCATGGGGAAGTGGTGTTAAAAATAGATTTCTAAAAGTGAGCTTTTAAGGGAACGCTCTCCAGATATAGGTTAAATTGGTTCAAGACTGGGTAACGAGCTTAGTTTGGGATGTGTTCGGTGTGAGCAGGAAAGCAGCACATGTCCAGACCGGCCCTGGCCCCAAGGGACTTGCCAAACCGTGTAAAATACGTGCTTCCAGACAGCAGCTGCTCTTCTGACCAGAGCCAGACACTGAGAAGGGAGCCGGCGAGGTGCCTCTGAGGAAAGAGGTGGTCGCCCCAGGTTTAGAGGCAGAGGTGGGAGTTGAATGATCATTTCGTGTCTGATTAGCTCACTCGTTTATTTGTCCACTTATTTGTTCGTTCATTTGTTCATCTCTTTACTGGGTGGATGTTGTTTGAACACAGGCTCTTTGCTGACCACAGTGCTGGGCTGTCGCGTGTTTGCTTATTCCTAATGGGCACACGGCCTTCATTTGAGCTCCTGCGGAGCCAGCAAGCTTTGGCTGCTCTTGTCAGCCTGTGTGTTCAGCCTGGAGAACTGCCAGCAAGTCCACCCCACCAGACCTGGTCGGTGCTCTGAATGCTCAGGTTTGGGAGATTGGAGGGTAGAGAAATGAGGAGTGTCCATGCCGAGTCAGTCTGTCCTGGCTGAGAACTGTAGCTCCATTGCTTTCCGTCTAGTGACCTTGGACACATTAATTAAACTCCCTGTGCCTCTAACATCACATCTGATAACAGGGACGATGGTGGTCCCTGCCTCCTGGGACAGTCGTGAGGATTTGCTGCTCTGGGGTCTGTGAGAAAGAGCTTAGCCTGTGCCGAGACTCACAGAAAGCTCTCAGTAATGTTAGTTCCCCTCTGTTGTTTTTGTATTACTATCACCATTAGTATGGCTGTAATTTAGCCCCTGCTGGTAGTAGGCCTAAGCATATGAGAAAAATTAATATTCATTTTTCTTGTAATATACTTTTTATACAGTTGTATGTACTCTACAAACTAGTCACTGATATCTACTAAGCAGCAAGCGCTATGCTAGCGATACACAAGGAGTAAGACAGTTTTCAGCCCTCAGGAATTTACTGTCCTGTAGGGGAAAAGATGGATTAGGTGCCACTGGGAAACCTGAACTTCTGCCCACATGTTCCCTTGCCCTGGTTTGCTGTGTGGAGGGGATTTCTCAGATGCCATCTGTAGTCTGTAGTATGAATCTCTGTTGTCCATGGCATCCTACGGGATTTCCTATGTCTGTGGTTAGTCCTGGAGGTGCCATCCCCATGATGAAGGAGGAGAGAAGGCCTATATGTGAGTTCCCACTACAGCAGAAATTGTCCCCGACCTAAGACAGTGGTATTGGGAAGTGAACTTGTACGTATCCTACACGGAAGGGGGCCCAAGGTGGGGCTGAGTTAGAAAATCCCAATTCTGCCTCTTGCTTTTCTTATTAACCAGCTGGGTGACCCTGGGCCAGTGAACCACATTTGCTCTCTCCAAGCTTAGTTCCTAAGTGGCGGAAGACTGGACAAAGTCAGTGGTTCTGTTACCACTGGTTACAAACACAGATCCCCGGAACCCAGCCCCAGGGATTCTCTTTAGCAAGTCGAGTGGGCCAGAGGAGTCTGCCTTTTAAATATGAGCCCTTGATGCGGAGATAAAGGGGTCACTGGACTCTATAGAGATATGCCTCCTCCGAGCTATTGTTTTTAGGAGCCCCTGTTACTTTCCAGTCATTTCAACAGTTCTTATACCAACGTGGGAGACACATTTGCTGTAATATTGTAAATACTTTATCTGATGTCACCTCCTCTGCCTTCCTAGACTTTCAAATATCCTGTTTCTCAGTGAAATGCGCACACTCCAGCGTCCCTTCCATGCGAACCCTGGAGAGGCCAGCCCCCTTTCCTTTTTTATCCCACTGGTAGAGGAAGAAAACCCAGGCAACCCCGAAGACCACAGATTGAGAACAATGACTCCGAACAGAGAATGAGCTGACGCGATATTAATCAGACTGTAATTTACTAACATGCTCAGCTCTTGAAATTTGCATCGCCAGCAATTGTGGCTTTTTTTTTTCTTCCCTGTGCTATGATTACCTTCCGCTCCCTTTCAGAGTTTCCAGTTCTGTGTGGATCTTGAGAGTGAGGACGTTTAATAATACCCGACAGCTAATTAATCCTCCCTGAGTAATGAACCTGTTCTGTTTCAGGGCTGGGAGGCTCAGCTTTTCAAAGCAAGAATGTGGCTTTTTTTTTTTTTTTGCTTTTTTCCTGGAAGGTAGCCTTTCAAACCCAGTCCCTTATTACCCAGAGAGACTATGAGAAGCACTACTATGAAAACATTATCTCCTGCTCAGTATCATAATATTCAAAGCAATAATCACAATGATAATTTAACGACAACACCACATAGCTGTAAAGTGCCGTTTTATATCACAAAGGGTTTTCTTACCTCATCCCTTGATCCAGCTTTTTTGAACAGCCAGTGAGAAGGGCAGGACAGGTATTTGGTAGGTGAAAATGCTGACATCTAGTATTTATTGAGCATTTGCTCCGTTTCACGCACCATGCTGGACACTCTATTTGCATTAGCTACCTCAGGAGGTGGAGTTCCCTGTTAAAAACTCCCATTGCACAGATGAGGCTCAAAGGCGTCAAATAACGTGCCCCAGATCATGCAGGGCTAAGAATCAGCCCTTGATCCACTTGGCTGGGGGACCTGAGCCCTTAAATGTTATGCAGACTCCGAGAGAGAACATGGCTTGCCCAGTGGCTGGCAGCCGGTTACTCTAGAGCTGGGACTAAAAGTCAAGAGCTCTGGCTGTTCAACCCAGACACATACATCTGGGCATCTACAATGGTTTTCTTAATAATTAGTGTCATTGTTATTTCAGGTCAGGCTGTCTCTGCCTCTCTCCCCCTCCCCCCCTTGACTTTCCAGATCCCTGCCCTCAGCGTGGAGAAACAAAGACCTTGAGGTCTTATGTAGTTGCACTTAGCAAGATTCTCTTCTTTCTCAGCCTCCCATTACCCAGGGGTAAGAGGCCCTCAGAGGTCTTTCTAGGCAAGGGAAACTCATAGTTCAAGTCATCGAATCAGCCTGGGATGGGAGCTGGGTGGTGGGAAATCGCACTTAGCACACTTCTCCCAGCTGCGTGAGCCTGGAGTTATCCCTTCCTTCCTTATGGCTGACTGCCAGTGCCCTGGGAACATAGGCCCGGTTGAAATTTGCTTTTTAACCAATTATAAATGTAGAGTCCAGAAGGTGTGAGCTCCCTGTTATGCCAAGGTTGTGGGTTCAGTCCCCAATCAGGGCACATACAAGAAGCAACCAATGAATACTTAAATAAGTGGAACAACAATTTGATGTTTCTCTCTCTTTCCCCCCTCCCTTCTTCTCTAAAATCAATTAAAAAATAGCATGCTGACATCTTCCCATTTGCTCTCCGTGTCCTTACCCTGCCCCCCTTTCCTTAGCTTTTATCCTTGCCTGATATGTCATTTGTCCATTGCCTGCCACCCCCATCTCCACTACAGTGTCATCTCCATAAAAGCAGAAGCCACATTATGTTCTCTCCTGTAGCTCCAGCACCTAGAATAATGCATGGCACACAGTAGGCCCTTAGTACATATTTGTCAAATGAATAGATCTCACAGAAGTGGAAACAGGTTTAGGACAGGCAAGGGATTTGCCTCATGGCTAGGAAATGGCAGAGCTGGGATTCAAACCTAGTCCATCTGCCCCCAAATCTGTTGCTTTCCATTATGACTTCCTATAGCCTTGGCTTTCTAAGAAAATAATAATTCATGATCACAAAGCAGGGGATTTTCATTATCTGTGTCTCTCAGAAATGTTTGGCAAAGCTTTCTTAAGGTATTAGCTTGATTTGGGGGAGATTAAAATGCAAGGGGGGGCTTCAAAGGCCTTTCTGCCCAGATGGGCTCATAATTCAGTTTCATCATGTTTTTACACGCGTGCCTTCTGCTGGTGACTGCTTCTGTCTTCCTGTCAACTCAGGACACACACATTCTCGTGACTTTCCTGGACTAACATTTTTGCACTTAGAATGACCCTGATGTTTGCAAATCCCACTGGTGTCAATTTAGACACCCCACCCCCCAGCCATAGTCCAGGACACCACAGCCCAGGCCCGAGTGTTGACCAGCTCTGAATTCTGAGGGAGACTCCTTAAGGACTGTTGCTAACAGGCCACCCCCAGGTGAGCTGCTGCAGGTGGTCCCTGGGTCACACTTTGAGAAACTCTGGATAGGGCGTGTGTCCTGAAAAAAGCACGGAAGATTGCCATGGCAATTCAGAGGAAGAGCAGAAGGGAAGAGGTGCAGGGGCAGGAAGAAGCTTTGGGGACGCATCTTGAAGGACAGATGCTGCAGGTCTCATGTGACGCGCCCGAGGACACTGGGAGGCAGGTAGGATGTGGATTGCTATTTCTCTCTTCCTAGTGGAATGGTTGTGATTATGCCCAGTATAGTGGGGAGAAACTGAGGCTGAACTGAGAATCAAATGCTTTCTGTCTTTATATTCTTGCTGCCCCTGTGGTGACCATGTGGTGAGACTTACTCCCGGAGGATGGGTAACCCCAGGCCAGTTTCAGGGCTAATGATTGGTTGAGTCAGGATCATCCTTGACTGCCCCAGATTTTAATTCAGGGTTTATGCTTTCATAACCGAGGCCTCTTAGGACATCGATGCTGCCTCCCCCTCCCATTTTTAATTTTTCCAGAATTCATTTTGTGATTTATGGCTGCTCTGGGGGCTTAATAGCCAATCCTTTTACAGTTTCATCTTTCCTTATATTTGTTGCAAATAACAATGAAGTGTTTAGCTACCGCAGTGAAAAAAATCAATCAGCCTGTTTCATATTCACGGGCTCGCAATGGCCCCCGGATGGCCCCATGGATTAGATTAGCTGTGAGCATGTCACTGTGGCGCGGGTCATTTCTCAGCCTCCGCGGGTGGATATTGAGATCTCCCATTGATTGACTGCCCCGAAAGGGAATGCTGGCATGCGACGTGTGTAACTCAGCGGGGCGCACGCACTCTGTGGTTATGAAAATAAATAATAATTTCTGTTATCGTTATTGATTGCCATCATTATCTGATTGTGTCTGTCTGCGTCATGGGGTTTCAGTCATGGGATCAGAAAGCGCTCCACAGGCTCCTCAGGCACTGCCTGGGCCTCCAAGCCTCCGCCTTGGGACATGGTTCGCCTCTTGGGAGCGAGGGTTGTGGATGTCCCTGTCCTGTTCTCTGGCCAATGATTCCCTGTCCTGTTCTCTGGCCAATGTTCAGTGAGACCATGTCAGTTGTGTTCGTTGTCAGACAAAGGAACTAATTCAGTTGGGATATATTAAGAGCAGCAAACATTTATTGAGCGTTTGCTGTGTTCCAGGGACCCTGGGCATATATTGGCTAATTTAACATTCAAGATAATCCTACAATGTGGGTACTGAAATGAACCTCATTTTAGGGATGTGGGACCTAAAGCCAGGGAGGTAAAGTAACCTGGCCAAGGTCAGATGGCTAGTAAGCAGAAATGGTTGGACTTGAATTCGTGTCTTTACGATTCTAAAATCCATACTACTATCCTGCCTCTTGTGTTAAGAGAATGTCTGGTGTATCCATCTGAATATTCATTATAAACCAACATATGAGTAAGCAGGGACTAGAGAACAACCTTCAAAGAGACGGTAGGAGCTCCTTCGCCTTGGGCACAGGTGGGTTCTCCATTGCGCGTGGGGGAAGGTGGGCCAGAGGCTGCGTGGAAACTAGGTCGTGGTGTACCAAACCCGGCTGATCCTGAGATTCTGGGAACGTCAGCTGACTGACTGACTCAGAATCTCCAGGAGCAGGGCCAGGGGACCTGCCCGTATTCTCAGCTGCATCCCAGGCAGACCCAGAGGCCAACTGGGTTTCAGGGCCATTGACATCATGACCTCAAGGTCCACGCCAAAGTGGAGGTTCTCTGATTGGATTTTGTAAGTTCTTTCTTGGCTCTCTTCCCTCCTGCTACCTCAAGGTCCTACATAGAACAATCTGAAGGCAACTTTATCCTCTAAATGTGGTTGCCTTTCCACTAAGGACCGATGTGATATAGGGTGAGCTTCTGCAAGCCAATTAAGTTTAGGTTGTGTGCGAGCGGTTCTGCCCTTTATAACTCAAGTTCCTTTTGCCTGTTATTTCGAGTCAAATCATGGGGGCATCCCACCCCCTGGCCAGTGTGCTGTGACATTAAGAGCACTGCAGACATCAGTTAAACGCATACTGTGTGCCAGGCCCTCTGCTATGCACATTATAAGCCTGATTCAGAAACCTGAAGTGACTGCAGCCACTAAGGGGCAGAGTCACGTTTTTAACCAGATTTAGTCTGACTCCAGAGTCTGCGATCTTAACACAGTGACAGAGTCTCCAGGAAAGGCCAGGTCTCACCGCATCTCAGCCATCATCTGTGAGATGAAAATTGTTGTACGTTCTTCCCAGAGTCAAGCTAACAAAATCGAGTCCGTGCTGATAGTATCCAGCGTGATGCTCATGGTCAGCAGGTGCCCAGGATGTGTTGTTACTGCCTTTCTCCTCTCCCTTCCCACCCTGTCTTTCACCTGGACGCCAGGGGTTTCGGGAAAGTCTGAGGAATATGTTGGAAAGATTCAAAGCAGTATTGTGTCTGGGGACCAGCAATCCATTATGTTTCATACTTTGAATGTGTGTAGGTGCTGGCTCTCCAAAGCTGCGTTGGATTCAGGGTGTATACGTAACAATAAAACATTGTCTTTCATCTCCAAGCTCCCTTTGTAATGCTGCATTTGCCACGTGGCAGTTAGAGCCAACATAAATGGGAATGTAAGCAGAATCCTATACCTGGTTTAAGATCAGGGTCTCTTGGTCTCTCGCTCCCCACCCCTTTGAAAGGTATCCATGGCTCCTGGAATGTGCCAGGAACTAGTAAGTGACACTCCCCCTATGTACAGTGACAGTGGGAAGCTGAAAAGTCCACTAGCATCAGAAAAGGCAAAGAATCGTGTTAGAGAAGGAAATCTGGATGTTTCCATGGCCTCTGGTGCCATTTATTTTGAGGTTCCCTGGTCGTGAGGCAGGACCGTGTTCTAGACCAGGACCCATTCTCTTTTCCTAGCCTTGGTCATTAAATGGTCTGAATTTCAAGATCGACCAGGCCAGGACAGGTGGCCCGCCCTTTTCAGGCTTTGCAAGCGAGGCTCTTGTCGCTGTGTCAACCCTCATTCACACTGACCCAGATGGATTTTTCTCAAAGGAGAAATGATCAGTATGATTTTCCCTGTCTTTTCCTTTCATCGGCTGCCTGTATACTTCTAAAGTAAGTGGAAAATCCAGGCATAATTGGGTGATTCAAGGGGGGGAAAGTATCTCCATTTTCTGACTTTTTCAGATAGAATTATCTGAATTATGACAGGGCCTGGCTCTGAAATGCGAGCTCACTGCTGCTGGCCTGAGGGCCTGGGTTCTAGCCCCTGAAACTGTGTGTGCACACGTGTGAATGCGTGTGCGGGCGTGCACAGGTCACGCAGTTCCCAAGTAGTACATCGTTCAAGAAACCTTAGAATGTTAACAAAGCCAGAACTGATTTGTATTTGGTTTTCAATTAGACCTAACAGGACATAAAGAAAAATATGTGCCTAGATCCCTTTGGCTACCAGGTTATGTGAAAAACTAATTTGAAACCACAAGAGGAATCCTAGGGCCTCTGCTCCTTATACATAAGATATTTTTTAGAAAATAATTAATATAAATATGTTAGAATCAAATTCAGTAGAGGAAACAATCACTTTGATCCTAGTACATTGCAAACCAGGCTTCAATGATGCATTGATATAAGCATTTTAAATACCCATCCTTATCAGAGAAATAGTTTAGATATTTCCCTAGAGCTCAGTATATAGGACAATACCCTCCCTTTTCTTTGGTCCATAATAAAACTGGTTGGAAGAAAACATTTTATAAGGGTATTTTTGTGTTAAAAGAGATGGTTATCAACAGGAGTGGTATTTAATTCTCTGGTTTCCTTAGAATGTCTGAGCCAGAAGGAAAAAAATTTTCTAACTAAAAGGTGTTAGATCTGTATTTATTTGAGAGGAGGAGACTGGGTCGCACTCTTGTTATATGTTGTTGTGATTAGATAATCAGTTGGGCTCAGTTCTTTTCCAGAAAAATGTTAAAAGCAGTGGCGTAAAACATACTCACAAATGTTTCTTGCTCAAAAATATATGGGAAACCCCATCATAAACACATTTAAACAAATTTATTTATGGCAGGGTGTCTCAGGGCCTTGATATACTAATATATGATAGCAAACTCCAGGAAAGATATACGGCATGCAGTATTTTTCCACCAAACTTACTTGACCTTGGAAACCCCTTTTCTCCCGGGATTACTGTTTTTTATGACATTCTACTCCACATGTGGTCCTTGGCTCAGTGCCGGTCTATAGCCAGATAAGGAGCTTGTATGAGAATATGAATCGTCCGTGTCACTAAGCCACCGTAGAGTTCAGCTGACACTTTTGTTGTTCCCAGCAAGACTTTTCTCAATGAAGGAAGCAATGCGTTGAATCTGGCTTGGGCTCCTCCACTTGCCATGGACCATTAACAAAGAGCTGGTGGATCTGTTGTTTTGAGTAGTGCGGTCATGGGCCTCCCTTTGGGAAATGCCGGCTCAAAGAATTGGGTCGGGGACTCGGGGTCAGCCTGACAGCATTTTCACTCTGCTCTTACTGCCTCCCAGTCTCAGGATCCATAGATGGTGTAGGATCCTTCATAGCGCCTCCCTCTTTCCATTCCATTCATTCGCATTAACTGAGAACCTACCAGTGCCTGGCACTGTTCCAGGCACTCTGCATACCTATCTCCTTGTACAATTTTCACCTTAATCCCATGAGCTTAAAACTATCACCACCACTTCACAGATGAGGAAACGGTGCTCTGTACAGAGGATCAGTTTGTGCAAGGTTGTTTGCCAGCAGAGGCAGGACCAGAGTTCACCCTGGCTGGCTGGCTGCAGAACCCCGACTCTTAACCACCACGTTGTCTGGCTTCTCAACAGCAATGGGGTTCAACCATCGGAGCCACTGGATGCTTGATCCTACTGTCAGAGCCTTCTAGGAGCATAAATTCCCCAGATGTTTCCTTCTGTGGAACCTAACATCTATCTCACCTGCATTTACAAGAGGAAGGCTCCCCACATATAGTCAGGGATAGACGTGTGTGGTCCCTGCCCTCGTGGGGCTTACGCTCCAGTGAGGAACTAGCAGGTTCTGAGTTTTCATTTGAAAACAGCAATAGCACCAACTTCGTGTACCCTTGCCAGACATCACAGTCAACCTGCTGTGTATTTAATCACTGCCTGGGCTCCTTCTTGACATTTCCTTCTCTGCTCTGTGATCCCACTTTCTCTAATTACTTTCAGGGACTGAGAGTTCTGCAACTTTGAATTAAAGACGTTGTCTCTTGAATGTCAAAACATCCAGACATAAGGTGAAAAACGTCATCCACTTATCCTGATATTTCAATACCAAACATGCAGGTGTTTAGAAAGCTTGATTTTTTTTTTTTTTTAAATCATTTGTTCTACAAATTCAAAGAGCATCTGAGAGAAGCCTTCTGGGGGAGGAAACAAGATTAGCAACAGAGACAAGACAGGGGGTATAAGGTTAGCTATTGAGATGGCAGTGACACGAGGCCACACTTGGCTACCTTTACCCCTTCCCAGAGTAAAGTCCTCTCTGTAGCTAAACTCACAGGTGACTGTCACACCAATCCCGATGAAACACGCCCTTACCCTACTCGATGGTCAGATCAGTTAAGAACATAGGCGCCACCTAGGTCTCATTCATCTTTTCACTAAGTCCACAAGTATGTATGGAGCACCCATTGTAAGCCAGGCCCTGTGACAGTCCCTAGAGATGCATGAATGGCGTGGCTCCTGCTCTTAGGGAGTTTACAGGCTCTTTTGGTTGAAAAGAGCATGAATTAAATGCCTACTGTCACCTGGCACTGGGATGGGGCTGCAGAGGAGAGAGGTGTGCGGTATATAGAAGAACAGAGGCTCTGATCCCGGGGAAAGCAGAATAATTGTTGGAGCAGTTGCTAACTGAGCTGAAGCAGGAGGCGGGTAAGGAAAAGAGGAGGAGCATTCCCAGCAGGAGAATTGCCATGGACACAGTCCGTGAGGTGGGAAGTCACACAGGAGGACAGAGCGGCCGGAATGCTGGGCACAGGGAGATGCTGGTGACACGCAGGCAGGTTATGGCCAGACCGTGCTGGGCGTCGTAGACCTTCCCAAGGAATCTGCGCTTTCTCCCAAGGGCAACGCAGGCCATTTCTTCTCTGCACTTGTGATTTTCAGAACGGCCCCTCTTTGCTCAGATAGCTAAATGTTCTGCACCCAGGACAGGATATACACCAGGCCGCCGACACAACCTAGGACATTCCTGGTGGATATGAGGAGTTTAAATTGAGGAAGCAAATGGCATTTGTCAGTGTGGCCATGTTGCCCTCAAGCCCTTGACTGCCACTGTTTGGATACATGTCAGGGCATGGCCTTCTCCTAGCTTCTCCTATATCAAGGTGTCCTCCCTCCAAGGTGAATCCCCCCATGAGTGATTGAATTGTTTGGAGGGTCATAGAACCTGACTGCTCCCTATTACACAAAGGAGAAGATAAGCTTCTGATTAGTCCTGGGGCTGGAGGAAGCCCAGATAGAGTGCACCTGTCAGAACTGCTTGCAACATATAAATCATTACCTTGATTTTCCGTGCAAGAGTTGGGTCAGAGAGGGAGAGGAGAGGAGAGGGAGGTGACTGAGGTTGGTTGGATATGCAGAACCATATAAAAGAGCTCATGCTTGGCTCCAGAGCAGGATTTGCTGTGCTATCCATGCAGAGAGAACAGAGCCCCATGCCCGGAGGAATGACAGAGACAAATGCCCACTGGCTCCAGGAAGGGGCAGTTTGTTTCTCTGGCATTTGCTAATGGGCTTTTGTCACTGATTGCACAACAGCAGCCGCCAGAGCTGTCCCAGACTCCAAAGGGGAGATGTTTGGTATTTCGCTCGCTCTATGTGTGGTCCTAGATCTCTCTATTGTGTAATCACCATAGTAATCGTTGTTATTGTTGCCACTTTTGGTTCATTCATTGGGCAAAAAGCTTTGAGATAGGTAGGGCCCAACTGTGGCTAGCCTGCTACCCCATGGGCCAGGATAGGAGGGTGTTTCTAGGGGCAAAATAAAACCAACATGAAACTAAAAAAAAATGAACAAAGGACAGCAAGTCAGAAGATGTTCAGAAAATGCTTAAAAGCATAAATTGATTGGATGTTGCCCAAATTTTCATTGCATTTTATATTTTTAAAAATACCAAGTAGCTAGGAGAATGTGAGCACCTGTGAGGTTCCAGCTGGAGAAGCCCAGTACTGAGTATACCCAAACCTCTAGCCTCAAGAGTAGACAGAGCTGGGCCAACTGGTTCCTTCTCCAGGACAGACAGAGTCCAGCCCAGTTGACCAAAGGGACTTTGGTCAGTGGCACCCACGTTAAAAGGGAACCATGTGTGTGTCCAGGTCACTGATGGAGGAGCCTTTCCTCTTTTCCACCTTCATGTATTTTAAAGAGAAGCATATCTTAGAAGTTACAACACAACCCAGAATGTGTTGGCTGCCAGTTAAAATTCCCTAGAAGAGAAATACAGTATATTTTATGTGAACAAACCCAAAATATGAGTCAAATAGCTAAAGATCTGGAAACAGCCCAAGTGCCCATCAGGAGATGAGTGGATCAAAAAGCTGTGGGACATTTACACTATGGAATACTATGCAGCTGTAAAAAAGGATCTCTTACCCTTTGGGAAAGTATGGATGGACCTGGAGAGTATTATGCTAAGTGAGATAAGCCAGTCAGAGAAAGATAAGGACCACATGATCTTACTCATATGGAATCTAATGAACAAAATAAACTGACAAACAAAATAGATCCAGAGACATGGAAGCATGGATCAGACTGACGAATCTCAGAGGGAAGGAGGGACAGGAAGAGATTAACCAAAGAACTTATACGCATATATGCGTAACCCATGGACACAGACAATAGTGCGGTGGAGGCCTGGGGAGGGAACAGGAGTGGAGAGGAGGAGATCAGTGAGGTGGAGGGGATATCTGTAGTACTTTCAACAATAAAGATAAAAAATAAAAAAAAAGGTAGTACCCGGAGACATGTGGGCACTAAAGGAATGAGTCACGTGGATACTTCAAAATAAAATAATTACTTGTTTGTTCAAAAAGAGTGAGCAAAAGGTTCTTATTCCTAGGAGAAATGTAAGGCTGCCTTATTTCTAAGTCCTCAGGTAGGGGAGGAAAGCCCACAATTGGAAGGGGGCTTTCTGGGGGAGTCTAGTGTAGTGGTTAAAAAATCCAGAGTAGCAACTCTAGATCAAATCATGCTCTGTCTTTGTATGCCTTTGGGCCTTTTCTTTAAGCTCTCAAATTATCAGTTTTGTCATCAATAAAGTACGTACATCATAAGATTTATCAGAAAAAAATACTAGCACAGTATTTGGTTTTTAGTACTAACCATTAAACAATAGCTAACTAGCTTTGAGCTGGGAATCAAGAACACTCAGAGCAGAGAGATAACTGGCAGACCCCAGTTGCCCCCCTTTTTGTTGTTGTTAATCTTCACCTGAGGATATTTTTTTCCATTGAGAGAGAGTAGAAGGGAGGGAGGGGTGAAAGACAAACATCAAAGTGAGAGAGACACATTGACCGGTTGCCTCCTGCATGTACCCTGACCAGGGTCGGGGATCAAACCCGCAACCCAGGTATGTGCCCTTGACCAGGAATCGAACCCTTGACCCTTTGAGTTATAGGCCGACACTCTAACCACTGGGATACACCCACCAGGGCCCCAGTTGCTGCTTTTAATGGAAGCATAGAGTTCTGTGAAGACAGATGAGAGGGAAGGGACTTCTAACTTGATCATATGGCCCCAGCTAATTTGCCTAAGACACATGAACCCTAATATTTAAGACTCTTTTGTGAATGAGCTCACATCTCTAACCTAAAGGAAATTCCCATTAACGATTCTTAATAAAACTCTGTAAATACAGATAAGGAGATGATGGAAAATAGATCATCAATTTGAGTCTCTACGAATAAACTGAGCTAAAGGTGTTCCTGCCCTGCAATGCGTATTTTGGAAAGACCAGTGAACTCTCCAGTTCTCGCTGAGCTAAGAAAAGTTATGGGCTTGGTTACCTCCTTCATGTGGAAGAGGCTGTGGCCGGGCCCCGTGTGAGTGGCCTCTAGGATGCTGACTTGAACATTGTTCAGGGTTGTTCAGAGTTGACTCTGGACCCTGGTTGCAAATTTCCTTTAGATTCTCTGTCTCCGCCACCAACCATTCACCATCAAAAATGCCGAATTCTCGGCCTAGATCAGGGGATCCACTGTCAGCCCTGGCTGAATGGCTCACTTGGTTGGAGCTTTGTCCTGCAGACCAAAAGGTTGTGGGTTCAATTCTGGTCACGGCAAATACCTAGATTGCGGGTTCGATCACCAACCCCAGCTGGGGCACGTATGGGGGGCAACTGATTGATGCTTCTCTTTCTCCTTGCTGTTTCTCTCTCTCTCTCAAAAAAAATCAATAAAAGCATATCCTCGGGTGAGGCTTTAAAAAATAAAGGATCCACTGTCAGATGTTAGACCGTCTGTCTTTATTTTCTATTAGCTCTGAAGGAAAACCATCCAAGTAGGTCACTTTCCCTTAAATGAAAACAACAAAAACAGTTCTCTCAATATTTTCTCCTTTGTCTTCACCACTAAGAAAAAAGGCCCTTTTTTTCCTTCCAGCACAAGCTCATTATTAACCTGGTTGACATTCGCAAATGCAAACCCACCACTGGACAATAAAATTGACTTTCCAGAAACATCCCCTTTAATTGGACTGCTTTTCTATGGAAACCATCCTGCCAGCATCTGTGGGGAGAGAGAATCTGGAAAAACGCTGTGCCCGGCCAAATTATCGGGTGGAATTAGCTTGCCCTCGATTTCTGGTTGATAGCAACACTGTGCCTTTGCATAATTCTCACTGATTACCAGACGGGAAAGGCCATAGCTCAGGCAGGTGAGCTTTATTGACATCGGTCCCTTCTGGGGAAGAAAAAAGTGGGTGAGCAGAAGCATTTGCAAGTACTGTATATGCTGAGAGATCGACATCCCAAGCAGTCTGTAAACTTAGCTTGCCTAAATCTGCAACTTTAAAAAATAAAAATGCGCCCCTGGCCAGGTAGCTCAGTCGGTTAGAGAGTCCTCCCGATTCGCCAAGGTTGCAGGTTCCATCCCCGGTCAGGGCACATAAAAGAATCAACCAACGAATGCATAAATAAGTGGAACGACAAATCAACGTTCCTCTCTCTTTCCTCTCTCTCTCTCAAATCAATAAATTTTTAAAAAAAATTTTTTTAGTGAAAACGCCTCCCTCTGTTTGGAATCATAACTCAAGAGCCGGATTTGCCTCATTTTCTATAATTCACGATCAAGTAAATTTACATACCTATAAATATATCTGGAACATAATGTCATGTTAAAGAAAGAGTTCTCACGAAGGCAAAATAACTAGTTGGGGAGAGGCTGGAGTCGGGGTCCTCCAGAGACTTGGGAGTTAACAAGAAAGTGTCCAGACTGAGCAGGGGCTTGTGGTGCTTGTGGGGGAAGGAGGTCAGTCTGCCACCTTTCTTTCTTTTCCTGCTGAACCATAATATGGTTTCCGTTCGCCCTGGCCGTCCTGATTTATCTCAGCTTCTGCCTGTGGTCCAGATAAATAATGCCACTTTCATCTGTGATGGACAAACCCTTTCTGCGCTTTCAAGATAGACAGCGCAGCCTTCACCTGGAATGGGCAGACCCCTCGCTCCTGGCCTCGGAGGCCATCAGCATCCTCCGGGGGAAGCTCGCCTTCTGCCTCCAATTCTAGACTCTCCTCCTCGCCCTGGGACAGTCCACAGAAACCGCTGAGCCCAGTCCCTGAGCGCACCTAGGTCTCCTCCCTCATTATGAGGTTTAGGACTAGTTAGCCCCCCGTTTCCTAAACCCCAGACAGCTTCAGATAGCTGACAGTGTCGAGGGCCAGCTGTGTGGTTTGATCCTAGCTCAGCACCGAAACCGATGCTTTAAAAAACAAAAACCAAAACCAGCGCTTTGCCTTTTGAGGACTTGAAGACGAGAATCTTATTTCATAATCGTCTTCCCCGGGGAAGTGTTCATCTCTTGCCTCCTTGGAAGTCTCCCATTGTGAAAACGGCAGCAAACAGTTCTCCCCCTCTCTGCCTGTTTTTTGGCACATTCTTACTTGTCGATCAATAAGTGACCCCCCGCCAGGCGTCAGCAGCGTGGCTCCCCTTCTTCGCCACTCGCATTCTCCTGTGTTCAAAAAGGGGCTCATTACCTTTCTCTTAACCTGCAGCGAAATCCTCTCTTTATTTCCTCCCTTTGTTTTGTTTATCATGTCACTTAATGCTCAGTCCAACAATCCCCAGCTGCACCCGCCTCCATTCTCTCTGCCTTTCCCTTTAGATAACCAGAAGCTAATGAGACTACCATGGGAGTCTCAGGATCCTTTCTGATCGCGCCAGGGTAAGGAAATGCGATTTAAATAGCAGCGTCAGGTGACACAGTGGAAGACAAGCCATAGCAGGGACCTCAGCCGGTCAGGTAGACTGAGGGTGCGGTTTTGTGCTCCCTGCGATGGACGGGGCCTCCTGTCGGAGCTGTGCCTTGATGTTCTCATCTGAGAAATGGGTTCGCCGTCACCCATCCTCCCTGCTTCGTGGTGGCTGGGAGGATTAAATGAGATAGATGATGTCATGTGCTTGACTGAGTAGCAAGCCCTCCTACGCATTAGGTACCATGGTGATTAAAGGGGGCAAGGGTAAAAGACATCATCTCACACTTGCCTGGGTTTGGAAGCTGCAGCTACACACGGATGAGAGAGAGAGACAGCCAGGGACCAACCAGTCATCCCAGAGCCCTGTTTGTTCGTGCGGATAACTCATCGAGCCATTTGGCAATTCCCAACTGAAAAGGCGCACGAAACAGCACTGAGCAACCTAAGGATGGAGACTGTCTTATTTGTTGTCCTATTTCCAAGACCCAGCGTTGTGGCTGACACGAAGTAGGTTTCCTATAAATATTTGAAATTGGCATGTGTTGATTCCCTAACTTGTCCTGATCACCTTCACGCATCACCGTGGTCCCCAAAGTCCAGGTTACGTGTTTGTGTTGACACAAGACACAGCTTTCAGTAACAGTGAGTCACTGAGGGCGTTACTCCCTTCTCATTTCTTTTTAAAGCCACTCTGAATACAGCGAGCCCAAAGTCTCATTTTGATAATATTTTTTAACCCTTCTAATAACACCCATGCATCTTGATGATTTTTTTTTTTAACTCAGAACTGGCCATACACTCTAAGTCCAGGTCACCATATCTGGCTAGACTCTAAAAACAACTTTTTATTGTATTTACTTTTATAACATTCTGTTTGGGGCAGAATTCATGGAAAACTGTTTTTTCATGGGTTGCTGTGGTGTAAAGTTCTCTGTCAAATTTCATTTAGCTAACTAAAAAGTAGATTTGTGTAAGAAAATATGAAGCAAGTCATAGTCCAGGTAAAACAGATCTGGTAAAAAATTTGAAGGGGGCACCAAGAGAATGGAAGTTTGGCAAACAGGAGTCTCCCTTCCCCTCGGTTACTTGTGTCAGCCCCAGAGGCTGTGCGCTCCACCCCTGCCACCCTGCCACCCTGCCACCCTGCCACCTGCTCCCCACCCTTGTAGAGGCTCACATTTCACAAAACTAGGGAGCGAAGGAGAGGCAATGCATGGCAGGCTTGAAAAATTGAGGGGAACAGAGAGGATAGAGAGTCCTAGAAGGACAAAGCATAATGCTGGTGCGTGTGGAGAGAAAATTCATTCCTGTGTAGGGTGGGGCAAAGCGAATGTGCAGAGAAAGACCCCAGGGTCGTGGTAAATATTAATGTGAAAGTGTTAGTGAAAACTAGACCATGCAGAAGTCATCCAAAGTGGTATGTTGTCCGAGAAGAAGTAATTTCCAAATTTTATTCGGTTCAGGATAAATCTTTATTCTAATACAGTTTAACAATCTAGTCTAAAAAAATAAGTGATTGCCATGGGAAGGTCTCATAGAACTTGTAAGGCTGACCGGGAAGTGGGGGGAAATCATGAGAGTGCGTTGAAGAAATGGGTTCGTGGCCTGAAGAAAAGTGGAAAGGCAATTATAACAACATTCCAGACAAAATAAGATTTCTGTCCAGGGACTAGTGACCAATTTTGCTTTACTCTCCTGGAACAAGAGATGTTAGGGGTGTAAATTATGACGCAAGCAACTCGAGTTGGGAAATGATTCCATGAAGGCTGTCGAAACAGCACCAAGTGGAAAAAAGAAGCTAAAGAATTCGTCTTTTTCTTTAGAGCCCTGAGCAATGCCAGGTTCTTTTCCCTGCGTTGGGGGCACACATGGCATGAGGAATGAAGAGGCTTCTATGAATTGCAGGGATCGGGGCCAGGGCAGACTTAGGGAAGGGGGCACTGGAAGAAAGGGGGTGGAGGTGGCGATGCGTGCAGCAAGTGCAAGGGCAAGGAGGAGGCCTCGTTACAGGGTCTTTCCCTTGGCTCTTCCTACTTTGTCTCCCTCCCTGCTAGTTCCCCCCTTTCCTTCCTAACGCACTTGGGTTGAAAGCATTATGGAGCCAGAGCCACAGAGTGATCATGGGAGGCCACGTGCCAACTGATAAACAGGCCAAGTGACCCTTTATCGGTAAAGAGAGGAGGAAGGGCCTGGCATGCAGAGAGATGTTTAAGAGACCAGGTTGTCCCCGAGACAGACAGACGGAGACAGAAAGACAACGGACGGTTCCCCAGGTCCTAACAGCACGCCAAGTCCCCGTTGCTTTTCACATGCTCCATTTCCAGTCCTGATGATCTGCAAGATTTTTCTATCCTTTGATAATCCTTAGGTCTTTTTAGGTGGGTTTTCTTTTTTTTTTTTCTTTTTAAGTAACTTTGAGAAGGTTTGTGTTTCTTGCCATGTAAAAAATCAAAGTAGAAGATTAGCCCCCCTGACTCCCACCTCGCTTTCTTCTCCCCCCGTTTCTGTTCCTGGAGCAGCGCAGCTGCTGTTCTCGGTGTCCTCTGTCCTTTCTTTTTTTTTTTTCATTATTATTAATTATGTCTTTTTTTTTCTTTCTTTTTTTTTATTATTGTTTAAAATATTACAGATGTCCCTCTTTCTCCCCAATGACCCGTTCCACCCCGTCCCATCCTCCTCCCCAGTCCCTCTCCCCACCATTGTCCATGTCCTTGGGTTGTGCATATCTGCATATAAATTCTTTGGTGACTCTCTCCCCCTCCACCCACCCGCCCTCTTCCATCCCTCTGACATTCGTCAGTCTCATCGATGCTTCCATGTCATTGAACCTATTCTGTTCGTCAGTTTATTAAGTTCTTTAGATTCCACGTATAAGCGAGATCATGTGATGTTTGTCTTTCGCTGCCTGGCTTACTTGTCCCATTCCTCCCCTCTGTTCCCTGTCCATTCCTGCTCTCACTCCTTGGAACTAGCAGACCTCCTCCCCAGGGTCCCCCCCCCCCACGTACTTCATGTAACCATTTTCCTCGCCAGGATCCTTACATTTCAAATCCAGCCCTGCCGTCGGGGAGCAGGAGATGCCAGGCGCCCCCCAGGCGCCAGCCCGGCTCCAGAACACGGCCACCGGCCTCTCCAGCTTCTCGCTGGCCTTCCTTATGAAGAAAAATCCACTTAACCCAGAATCCGTAATTTATTGGGTTCCTATCGCCACCTGTCACGTTCCTACACATGCTACCTCCCGCCCCTGTATCTCACTTTGAAGAGAAAGTAAGTCCTGAGGGGAGGAATTTAGGAAATCACATCAAGTTCAAAACAGTCAGTGGCACAGGCGAGATCTGACTTGACATTAATTTATTTGAATAAAAGGCCTGGGAATTGTAGTTGACGGTGCGACATGGACCATTACAGCGGTTAATCGGTTGTAAGCTACAGACTTGGAAGGCACACGTGTCATATAGAAGGTTCCAGCGCCCCGGGCCCTGAGCTGGTGGGCGGTGGGCGGTGAGGCCGAGCGTCGGTGGGAGCGAGCAGCCCTGAGCGCTCAGAGGCGTGGAGAGCGGAGGCCTAGGCTTGGGGCCACTTACTGAGAGGGAAGAGGGGGGCTGAGAACTGTCCTTGGGTATCTGAAGGGCTTTGGAGGCAGGGGCCGGACCCCTGGACAGCTCAGGAAAGGGGCCCAAGCGCACGGGCACGGGGAGGCCGTGCCCCTTGGAGCTGCTGCAGCTCCCCCGGGAAGAGCTGCGCGCAGACCGGGGAACCTGAAGGGCCTGGCCTGGGGGGACATTGGACGCGGGGACGCCCCTGCTTTTCTTTTATACAAAACTAACGCGAGGTGGTAGCCACAAGTCAAATCCAACTGTATCGTGGTCCCGCATCTCAAGCCAACGCATGTCACTAGTTTGCTGTGTGTCTTTCTCCACCTTTCTGTCTGCTCACACAGACATGTTAACATGAATGGATGAATACCGTTTGTTTTATTTATACAAAATTGAGATCAGACTGTACACATTTCTCTGCTCGGTAATATAAACGTCCCTCCAGGTCAGTTCAGCTTCTTCTGAAGTATGGGCATGTTATAACTTGCTCAGTCGTTCCCCCACTGATGGACATTCAGGTTGTTTCCAGATTTGCTGCAGCGCATTGTAACTAACGACGCTGCGATGAATGCTCTCAGACATACATTATGGCCAATTCATGTTTTGTTTTTGTAGGATAGTTTCCATTAACGGAGGATTGCCTTAGTTAAAAGATGTGTACATTACTTTGTTTTAATAGCTACTGCGAGACTGCCTTCTGAAAGTCTTGGGATTCATGCGCCCACCAGCAAATGCCATTTGTCCTGCTATATCCAGGATAGGGTATTATCAGTCATTGTGAATGTTGGCCATCCGAGCAGAGATACCACTGAGAAGATAGCATAGTGTAGTTATTAAGCATAGGGATGCTCTTGGCTAAAATACCCAAGTACCTATCTTAGCTCCAGCAAGCACTAGCTATGTGGCTTTAAGCTAAGACACACGACTGCTGTGTCAGTTATCCTCATTTGTAAAAACAGGGATAATATGAATACCTATCTCATAAAATTGTTGTGAGTATTAAATGAATGGTTATAAAAGACTTAAAACAGTGACTGGTATATAGTTAATTTTTTATAAGATGAAAAGATTAATATAATAAAATTAAAAAATCTGAACTTGTATCTCCATGACTACAAATTAGGTTGAGCATGTTTCTTGTGTATTTCCTGGTCATTTGCTTTTCACTTTCTTTAAGTTTTCTGTTTATAGTCTTTACCCATGTTTTTATTGGTCTGTCTTTTTGTCCATTTTCTTAGGAACTCTTTGTTTATTATAAATAGTAACCCTTTTCCTGTCACTTTTATCTCCCATAAGTGATTTCCTTTTTAGGTTTATTTTTTAATAGAGTTTTATGTGTGTTGTAACATAAAAACCTCAATCAGTACAGAACTATAAAAATAATTTTAAACTCGTATCATCGCATACTCCAAAAGATGACCGCTGTTCAGAGTGTGTTGTATGGAAACCCTCCCATTTACCCCCTCACATTCATTGGCTCTCAACCTTAGCTCTTGGTCGTCTAGGGGGCTTTTGGAATTGTACCAGTACTTGGGTTCCACCTCCTAGGCATTCTGACTTAACTGATTTTATTAAAAACTGGTGACCCAGGCATCAGTTTTCAGTAAGAGGCCTCATTTGATTCTAATGTACATCCAGGGATGGAAACTGGACCAAGCAATCATGAAAGGTCATTCCTATGTCAATTTGGTCCTACCTGGGAGTGTTACTAGTAATCACTACCGCCATCTGTTGGCGGGAGGCAGGTTTGTTCGTATCTATAAAGGGTCATGTTTCAAGAGTCTTAGAGATAGATGCATCTTTGTACGTATACACACCTTTTTAGTGTAATAATTTCTCGGGTCACTTCAAATTCTAAGATTCTTGAAGTTGACATCAACTTTATATTTATCTTCTGGATTCTGTACGTTCCACAGTAAAAAAAAAAAAAATGACACAATGTCATGTGCTACTCCTGAGGTCTCGTCAATGTTTGCTCATCAAATTTCCAGTGACATTTATCCTAATAATTAATAGGAAAATGTGTGCAGACAGATTTCAGAAATGCTTTCATCAATATCGGTTAAAAAAATAAAACAATTTTTGTGATTAATCGTAACCCAGCTAACCAAAAATTAAACCCCTGTCTCTTCCATCCCACCCCCTGCCCCACCTATGGGCAGTAACCAGAGTTCTCCTCTGCTGGGCTGTCTTAAGATGGCCTTTTTTCGTGTGGAATCACACAATGTGGAACATCAAGGGAAATAACAGGAAAGGCAGTGAACGGGGAAACACATTTTGAGAAATAACAAAGTTGGCAGAAAATGGAAGTGTCTCAGAGAAAAAATAAGACAACTGGCAGGATTGCAGGCTGCTGCGTGGACTGCTAATTAGATGGCGAGTTTATCTTCTGAGGGGAAGATATTTTTCCTCTCTTTTCCACGGAGAGGCCAAAAGAAGTCAAAGACACTGGGAGCATGAAATTGTTAGTCTGCCATAAAAACCATCTTGCCCTGGCTTTTAAGTATGTATACTAATCCCCCAGGCGGCTTTTATGGGTTGTGTGTTGTTCTTGTAGCTGGAAATAGGGGATAAGTCTCTGTCTCTGTCTCTGTCTCTCTTCCCCCCTCTCCCTCTCCCCCTCTATGCATGTGTGTATACATATATGTATCTTTTATTTATATACATGAATATATACATATACATATATATATGCACATATATATACACATATACATACATCTCGTTATAGCATCAGTGACAGTTTTAACAGTATGTCCACCGGAGACACCCATGTCTTCCTTCCCCATTAGACTGTAAGTGCCACCGCTGATCTGTTTTGTTCACTCTGTAACGTGCCACCCAGAGCCGTGACTGGCCCTTAATAAATGTTTGTCAATGAAAGAATAGAATCGTAAGGTATCTGAGGCCCTGAAGCACAAAGCCTGACTTGGTCTGACGGGGTTTTCGTCGCAGGCTTATTTCAATCTCCACGACAAAGCGTCAACAGAAGAAACCAGGGGCATATTGAGGCTGTTGAAGGGTGTGATCGGGGAAATCTAAAAATTTCTATTATTTGGATGGGATTCCCGGGTGCTTTGGCGGGGTGCTGTTGAGTGGCAGTTTCATTCTGGAAACAACAGCTCTGATGTGTCGCAGGAAGCCGGAGCCAGCCTCTCACTCCTGTTTTTTGAACTCTGTCCACCATTGATCCATGGAAGGAACAAGCTTTTTGATGCTTGTTAATTCCCTGATGCTTCATTAATTCCCTGAGAGAAAACGCCCCAGGCCCAGGAAAGTCAACCTTAGTACAGACAGCACAAGAGGCATTTAAATGCTGCTTTTCGTGTGTTTTTTAAGTGGAATGAAGATGCATATTTTTAAAAATGAAAAATGACTGGCATTCTCCCCACTGAAGATGGGAAGTAATTTAATTTGTTAGTGGTTTATTTTATTTGACAGCCTTTGTACATACTCGATTTGGTTTGTTACACTGAATTACCCTTTAATAATGGGTACACGTAAGGCCAGCCTCTGCCCCCCAGGTTGGTGTGATAATTAGATGAACGACCATATTGTTCAAGGTTTTCATGACAATGTGAACAGAAGCTATTTTCCTACCAGAAAAACCGGCAGCCTTTTCTGTTGTTTTTTTTCCAGTGCAGTTAATTGCTACCCAGTGACCAGTCAACCTACTAGCCCTTTTCCTAAGGGATGCTATGTTAGAGATGCTGTTCTAGAACTTCATGCTAAGTTCTGTAATCACGACAGAATTCCCTAGGTGGATGGAAGCGGTGCCTAAACCCCAAAGCCAATAGAAAACGCCAGAAAATCTTCCCTAGGCAGTCTATCAAAAGGGACCATTTTTCTGCAATTCGAAGTCTATGGTAAAAATTCTAGCAGTTATCACAGGGGCTGGAGCCACATTGCCAAGTTCAAGGGCAGCTCCACAGCTTAGTGGCTGTATGACCCTGAGCAAGTTTCATGACGTTCTTTGCTTCAGGATCCACATCTGTAAAGTGGGAACAGTATTTGTACCGACCTCTTAAGGTCGTTGTGAAGATTCAATAACCTGGGGAAGTGCTTAGCCCAATTCTGGCATACAGTAAGTTCTCCGTAGCTGTTTCTTTGTTAGATGGTATGTATCAGGCCCTGTGCTCACTTTTCTCGGCAAAGCTGCTGAGAGAGTTGCTCTCTCTGACACTGCAGAAGGGAGCATTGACGTGGAGAAGGGTGAAGTGACGAGCCCAAGGCCACGTGCCCGGTAAATGGTCCAGCCAGGTTTCAAGCCCAGCTCTGCATGGCTCCAAAAATTCTCTAACACCATAGCAACTTCAAAGGTTGTATTTGTGTACCCCCTAGAAGAATTTTGAAAAGCTGTGTAGTTTCCTGAGCATTTTTATGTAGATAACTAAGCATTTCCATTTTAATGGTAAGTAATTACAGGGACTGTGATTTCAGGAGTATATTAAACATAGGCACTTTAGAATAAAACTGTTATATCACCTTTTTAATGCATTCAATGAAATTTAAATACCATCATAACTGAACAGGTTATTTAAAAGAACTTTACATTGCCCCTTTTTCCTATTGAAACATGCATTTCCATTGCGCTTCCCCCAAAGAAATGCTGAAGGCTTTTTCATCATTTTTGCAACAGAAACAGATTTTCCTCCCATGTATATAGGACTATAAGAGTTTAAAATTTTCTTGTGGATTATAATTGTCTCTAAAATGAATAGAACACACTTGACCAAAATAACACACCTATAATTCTGACAAGTAATGATTAAACATAAAAAGTAAAATTTTGTTAGAAATTCATATTATAATGAGCTGGGGTTGGGGCATTTGTGGAGCCTTGATTGCCAGTATTGGCCATTGTCCCTCCCAGAAGTGTTTATACCTTGGACTGAGCATCATAGTAAGATCCAGGATGGGTGAGGGTCTGTCTTCTGTCTTTTGCAAAGGGGAGAAGGGGAACCTAGGCTGTGGGTATCTCCTGAGATGACTTGATTTTAGGAAGGAACATGTGTGGAAGTTAGAAATGGGGAAGTTTCCTTTAGAACTGTTCCAGACAGTCCTTAGGAAGTCATCACATGCTCCTGTTTGAAACGGCTGCTCTGCACCACTAAGCCATGTTGCTTTGGACCAGGGATATTTCCAAGCCAGTGTTTCCCCCATTTTCGGGATGACTCACTCCCTCTCCTTGACAAAAAAGTCTGGGTGCTGTTTAGCTATTGGCTGTATCCCAAACCTACAGTAATTGTCATTGGACAGTCACAAAGGATGTTCCTTGAAGGAAGCCCAGGGAAAGGCAAGAGAGCAGACTTGAGTGAGGCTGGACTCTGGAACTTTCTAGCCTCTGTTCAACCCTTTAGTGTCTCCAGATGGAATGGCATAAGCACCCCAAATTCTCCACCAGGCCTCCAGCCTGTGGGCCCACAGCACCAGCTTCAGGGTTTCCCTGCACCCAGAGGAGGTGGACAGCTCTCATCTGTTCCTTTTCTAGATCAAACAGCCATGGTCGCAGCTTCCCAAAAGGGCTGCTTACGAACAAGAACCGAGGTGTGGGGTTGTGTACTGTCCAAGCTTCTTAAGGATATCTGTATGGTGAATGACCGGCATGTAGCATATGCTCAATAAATGTTTACCAGAGGTTTCACCTGGGGTCACTGTGAGGTCATACATCCCTATATGTATTTCCTAATTGATGACATGGAACCCACTTGACCCCATGACCTTCGTATATCCTGTTAATTCCAATATAAAATAATCTCAGTTATTTAGGGAGGCTTGGTGGGGAACATTTCTTGAACCTTGACAAGGAGTACGGAACAATATGAATTGAAATTGAGAGCATTTTTTTTTTTTTTAATATATCTTTATTGATTTCAGAGAGAGGAAGGGAGAGGGAGAGGGAGAGATAGAAACATCAATGATGAGAGAGTCATTGATCGGCTGCAGCCCGCAACCTGGGCATGTGCCCTGACCCGGAATCGAACCCTGATCGCCTGGATCCTAGTTTGACACGCGACCGCTGAGCCACGCCCGGCTGGGCATTGAGAGCATTTTTTAAAAAGACCCCACAGTGTTGATTATGTTGATAGTCCTTAACAACCCAGGGTTTTTAAGCGTTCGTCAGCTGAACCCAATCAGATCTGGCCCAAGGTGACGGAACAGCTGAAAATCCATCGCCTGCCCCTCCAGACGCCCCCTCTCCCGTCTCCCCCTCCCACTCAGCCTCCTGTCTGCCTCCAGCTCCTCTCTGGCCGCCTCCCTGCTCTCAGCCTCGCCTTGAGCCTGTGGGCTTCCTGGGGCTCCGGAGGCTGCCACGGTGAACACAACTGGGTTTTTTTCTGCCAAGAGTCGGTGCAGGGAGGCCCTTGAGTCCTCCCCTCTGGCCTCTCCCTGCTGTGCGTTTTCACAGATGTCATTGAAAGTGGGGGCCTCGGGGCTTCCAGGATTCAGCTCAGCTCTCGCCCGGTGTCCTGAAGGGGGTCTCTCTGACCTGCTGCAGTGGAGGATTGTGAAGAATCGCCTCCGTAGTCACCAAATAAGCCGTGTGACGGCAGCATTCATTTTGTTAGTAAATGGGTTCAGGGAAGTGAAAGATGATCTTGGATTTCCCAGCAGGGGAGGCAGCAAAGATATTAAGAAGTGGAGGAAGGAGGAATGAAAGGGGTGGAGAGGGAAGGGAGAGAGCGCAGAGAGGAGGGAACGTCTTAACTGGAAGGGGAGTCGGGAATGGGCAGCTACCTGCAACCCTGAATCTTCCTTAATTTCCCAGTAACATCTGTGGTCCAGCCCTGTCTGTGATCCCACATCTTCTCCTGCCAGGCGGCTTCCCTCTCACTCCTCTCCGCCCACAAAGGCTCCTCGCTGTTTTCCCTACACTCTAAGCATGCTCCAACCTCAGGGCCTTTGCACTTGCTGTTTCCTCTGCCTGGAATGCTCCTCCCCAGAGAGCCACACGGCTCCCTCGCTCACTTCATTCAGATCTCTACTCAAATGCCATCCCCTGAGAGAGGCCTTCTATGACCACCCCCCTCAAATAGCACACCATCTAGTCTCTGCCCCCTTACCCAACTCAGGTTTTCTTCCTGTCCGATAGAGAGGAGGGATTTAGTAAGGATTTATTGAGTGAGGAACTAATCACTAACTTCCAGCCCCGGAACACAAGGAGTCACACATTTGCCGACATTCACTTTGCACTCTCCCCTCTGAGCTTTTGCACATGCTGGTCCCTCTGATTAGAGCACAGCTCTTTCTCCTCCCCACCCCCCACTTCTGCCGGGTAGGTTCCCACAAGCCCTTTATGTCCTGCCTTGTTTAATAGTCTCCCCTTTTTGAGGTCTCCCTTGACCTCCCCGGGTGGACACGACACATCTGGCCAACGCTGTCTGGGCGGTGCCTGCTGACTCCACAGCACAAGTCACCACATGAAATGTCTTATTTCCTCTCTCCCACGTCCCAAGTGCACTCTCCCAGTGTCTAGTACGCAGAGCAACTAAGGGCTTAGGCTCCAGAGTCAAAGAACCAGGCACGAGCACTAGCTGTGTGACTTTACATAAATTACTTAACCTTTCTGGCCTCAGTTTCCTTATCTGTGGAACAGGACTTATAATATCTACCAAGAAGACATTGATGAGAATTCACTGATGAATTGCTTAGGTGCTTACAATATCCGAAGCGATCAGCTGGGCAAGAGGATAGTGAGGGAGTTTATGCTACTTGAGGTGGGGTGGGCAGGGAAGGCCTCTCTCGGGGGGATAATTGAACAGAGACCGGAGGAGGTGAGGGAGAGAACCGTGAGGCTCTCTGGGCTCTTTGCATCCTGCTGACACTTATAGCTGAGATGCACCTGTAAGTTTTAGAGCAGGTTTGACTCTTGAGCCCTGGGATGTTCCTCAACCCATATTCTAACGTGATGCTGGTTGTCTGGCCAGCAAGGCTGAGTGCTCACCCTTTAGAATCAGGCTCGGGGATGAGCTGAAATAGTCCAGGTCAGGGAGGAGTAAGAGGTAGCTGAGGGATGGGCATGACCGAATTCCAGCAGGACCATCCAGAACTACCTGCCTCCCGCGAGGGCCAAGGACTGCCCGCCTGCCGGCACCCCCCCATCTCAGAGTCGATCCCAGCCTTGTCACCCACTGCCAAGCTGGCTCAGAAAAGCGGGCTCGTCTACAAGTTAAAGGTCCTGGCTAGATCCTGGGTGTTGTCTGGTTCTGCTGTTTTGCGAGAAGGGGGCTCTGGGCCTATGGAGAATGGCTTGGGCACGGGGTATGGGGACAGAGGAAACTCTGGGAGGAGAGGCAGAAACCCGGGCTGTGCCAGCAGCCCCAAGCTGGGTGGCCGTGGACAGGGCACTTCAGCTCTCAGGGTCTTGATCAGCTCACCTGCAGGTTTCAGGAACTGCCCAGGCCAATTGTTTCTAAACTTTCCTTACCCACAGAAATAGTTATTTGAGCAAAATATGACTGAGAATCCAAACGTATACCAAGAATGATGAAGGGGGTAAGACCTGAACACCGCAGGTTCCCACTACCTCCCCCTCCACCAGCACACACACGCACACACACACACGCACACACGCGCACACACACGCGCACACACACACACGCGCACACACACACACACACACACACACACACAGCCCTGCCCGCCCTCTAAGGGGCTCTGAGGGCCCTTCCAAGGTGCTGTGTTCCGTGATTCACTGTCACATCCCTATCACAGAGTCCTTAAGCTGAACCACGTGGAATCACTGAGATCTGACCATTTTTCACTTGCAAAATGGCCATTGCACATCTCACCCGGATGGTTTCATCTGCAGCAGCGGTGAAGGCTGTCCACTCAGGACCCACTGCCCAAGTCCAGCTCCTCAGCTCACTCTCTGTGCGACATCGGACAGGGCAGTCACCTCCTGCCCTCCCTGCCAGAGTGGGGAACAGAGGAGGACTCCCTGGGTGGGCTACCGGGAGGACTGCACGCAGGGGTGCCTCCGAGGCGGGCCGTGGCACAGAGCCCTCCGTGAATGTCCTAGCGACACCTCTGAGCCCACGTCGGGAAGCAGCCTCCCACCCCCCTCCCTGCCCGCCCTGGCAGGAGAGCGTGGCCAGAGCACGTGGGAACCGCAGTGCCACCAGGGCTCCCGAGCAGCCACCCCGTCCAGCCTGCCCCGCCGAGCCTCCCTCTTCCTTCTTACGGGGGCGTCACTGGGCAGTGGGCACGCCTTGGCCCGGGCACGGGGCGGTGCTGGAAGGCCACGCGTGGCTCCCAGCCCCCTGCCCTGCCCGGGCGGAGCATCAGAGCCCCCCGGCTGCCTCCGAGAGCCTTCCCGTAAGTGGCGCGTCATGGGACGTGTCAGCCCGAATTAGCAGGCAGGCCCGTCACGTTAGCGGAAGCCCTGGGCCGGCGGTTTCCCCTCTGTAACGCCGCCCGATCCTCGCTGTCACGGTGCCTCCCCCGTCACCACAGGCACCGGCAGCCGCTGCAGACGACACACGGTAATGAACAAGGTCCAGAGTTCAGGGGGGCCCCGAAAGCCCTCGCAGATTCCATTTCTTCTGTGGCCCAGGGGAGCCCGCACTGAGCTCCGCTCCCTCTGGGACGCAGGCAGCACTGAAAAGCGCGGGGTGGGGGGAGCCCCTTTAGGGCAGACCTTCCGTGCATGGCGTGAGTTCCCCAAAGCACACAGGACGGACGCCCTGTTCAAACGCCACGAACACCTGCAGCGCCCAAAGGAGGCGTCCAGAGGCGGCTCGCCACAGATCGATGCAAGCTGCCGCTGCTTGTATTATCAATAATGCTGTCGGTTTCATAGCTGTGCCACTTGCAGGGCATTCGTCACTTCCTGCCGTGTATGGTAGTTGGGTGTGGCGGGATACAGTGGGCAGGGCCCTAGCTTTGCCGTTGGGTGGACTCTGGGATCAAAGAGCTGGGCAACCCTGGGCCAGTGACTTAGCCTCTCTGAGCCCGAGTTTTCTCTTTGCAGTTGTACTTTGTACTCGTACCTGTTTCACAGGGTGGTTGAAAGAATGACCTGAGATGATGTATGAAGGATGATTGAAACATAGTAAAAGCCCAATAAATATTTGCGGGGAGAGTTCCTAAGGGCAAAGTCACTGTCTTTAATCCATTACAGAGCCTTAACTCAAGACATACCCCTGTTGGTGTTTGATATGTATCACCCCCTCTTCCAAATTCTACCTCCTCTGTCCTCTACTTATACTCCACTGTACACCAGGAATGCGCTGGTGAAAACTCTGAACCTAGTCTTATCACTGGGAATTTTTTTTTATTTCTCTTAGGCTGATGGCAAAAATGTTTCTCGGGGCTTGCCCCTTACCTACCCTGCCACTTAACCTCCACCGTGATTCCCATCACAGATCCTTTATTCTTACCTTACTTAACCCCACCACAGGACCCTTGCACATGCTCTTGTCTCTGCCTGGAGCGTTATTCCCCCTCCTGGCCTAGTGAGCCCCTCCTCGTCCTTCACAGTCATCTAATCCATACTTCCTGAGCAAAACCTCTGCAGACCGGCCTGACCAGGTTAAATGCCCCTTTGCACTATAGCCTCTCCTTCTGGGCACTTGCTGCATTTCATTATGAGTGATTTTATATCTACCGCCTCCACCTAGACCAGCTGTCTGAAGGCAGGGACTGTGTCTGGTTTTGCTCACCAGTCGAACCTGCCCGGACCTTGTATGGAGCTCGGTAAATGTTGCTGAAAGGGTGCGTGGGAGAGTATACCGGAGGGCAGTTATAATTCATGATATGAATGAGCTATATCACGAACTATGTCATGAACGGGATTATAATTCATGATAATTAGGGTACAGTGAGTATTGTCACTGTTTTCAGATAGTGTAGCCAGAGCCCAGAAGGGGCAGGCTCATTGCGCGTAGTCACACAGCCATAGGCGGGTGGTGAATCCGTGATGAGAGCCCAGGCCTTGCTCCCCTGGGATTATGCTATAGAACCATTACCCAGACCTGGGGTGTAGTCTTTTCATCCCCTCCCTTTCCTGGTGTTCAGAGGACGCCTGGCTCTCCCTCTGTCCACCTCTCAAGCCACCTCTGATTTCCAGGATACCTGGCGCCACATCTGTATAGGACCCTGTGATCCTCCTGAATTATTCATTTAATTTAAAAACTCCCTCAAAAGCGAGCTTAACTCCTTCAAGACCGAGCTGGAGATTTTTGTTTTGTGAATGGTTGTATTGTCGAGGGCACCACACTTTGCAAATTTTAAGTGTTGTTTTCACCCTCCGCCCCTCACCCCTGGGATGAAACAGGCCTGGAAGGAGAAGTCTTCATCAACCAGCTGGTGTGAAGTTTTTCGGGGCTCCCGTGCAGGAGATGGCTTTCCTGAGAGGAAAACAGCTTTGGGCCCTTTTATTGTCTCGTTTCTGTGAAAGGACCACACCTGTGTTCCTGTGTTGCCGTCTGTCTGCTTTATTTTTAGCCTGTCCCCTGTTGGGCACTGTTCTCACTCTTTCAGGAGCCAGTTCGCCCAGGTGTAGTCCAAAGTGGCCTTGAATTCAGAGAGGGGGTCGGGAGAGTGTCGGGTCTTCGTTGACATTTGCCAGGAAGAGCCTCATGAGTGGGAAACTTTCACTGCCTGGTTCTCTGCCTGGGGAAGAAGGCATTTGCTCACATGCTCCTGCTCACTCATTCGACAGCTACTCACTAAGTACCATATATACATACACTGGGTACATCTATATCTGTAATGACCACATAATTTATTTCCCAAACGAGGGCAGTATAGATGGGAAAGTGGGTGCTGCCTGCTACACCAAGTATAAACAGTATTTTCCCAGATGAAGCAGGTGTCCATGGGTGCCCTCTCTTAATGGCTGGATTTGGACTATTAGAATCTTGGGCGATTGTGTTTTCTCAGAATATCCTAGGGATTGAGGACCACTCTTGGATGGGATCCAGACCTCCAGAGACATGAAGGGTCAGTTTAAATCTAAGTTGAACTAGACATTTCTAAAATTTTCCCTTAATTTCCTTTTTAAAATAGTTTTTAAATATATATATATCTTTATTGATTTCAGAGAGAGGAAAGGAGAAGAGAGAGAGAGAGAGAGAAACATCAATGATGAGAGAGTCATTGATCGGCTGCCTCCTGCACCCCCTGACTGGGGATCGAGCCCGCAACCCGGGCATGTGCCCTGACCGGGAATCGAACCCTGATCGCCTGGATCCTAGGTTGACGCTCAGCTGCTAGCCACGCCTGGCTGGGCAAAATAGTTTTCATGTTTTAAAAAAAAAAGTCTAGAACAACAGCTCTGGACGCCAGGGACACCACCCCAACCCCACCTCCAGTAGATTCTGAGTTCCTCTAAGATGAGGCCACCTAGAGGATCCTGGAGAAAAGTTCAGAATCTATAAAGGATGGAATTGCCCATCAAGGCTAAGTGCTGGTGACATTTTTTGAGAAAAGAGTGAAACTAAAGGAACAGAAGGGAGTAGGAACAAGATGATTTATGTCTCCTTCTCTTAGAGCTCCTTTGATGTGGTTATGGTTCTATGTGTGAAAGCAAAGGACGTAAACATGCTCCCTCTTTTCCTAGGGCAGAGCGTTGGTCCTAAAAGGATGTGTTTCTCTTGCCTCCCAGGTGCCTGTCCTCAGACCCATGGACCTGATGGTGGAGGCCACCCCGCGAAGAGTATTTGCCAACGCACACACATATCACATCAACTCCATATCAGTCAACAGCGACTATGAGACCTACATGTCGGCTGATGACCTGAGGATTAACCTATGGAACTTTGAAATAACCAATCAAAGTTTTAGTATCCTTTCCTTGGGGCCAATAACCAGTTGGCTTGAATCGGGAATATGCAGGTAAGAGCAGGCTTGGGGGAGAGGGGAAAAAAAGGAGCAGTCATAGCTAAACACCTAGCGTTTGTGGAGGACTGCTATCTTTTAAATTGCATTGGCATCTGTGACACTCTTTCATCCTAACAACGTTGGGGAAATACTGAATTACAAGTTGTGGACCAGGATGAGCTCTGGGCCAGAACTCTGAATTAATTCCTTCATGCAGATGCATTGATGTGTCCGGAATTAAAACTAGATGTGACTTTATCAACTATAAGATAAGGCCCTAGAGTTTAGTTAAGGGCTCCTTCCTCTTGTTGAAGGATTTTCCAATGGCCTGTATGGACAGTGTGGACCACAAGTACACATTACACGGCTTTTATTGTATCTGGTTTTTATTGCATCTTAATAGTGAAAATAATCATGGCTGCCATTTATTGAGTTCTGAGCACTGCACTGGGAACTTTTTGCATAGAATCTCATTTGGAGATGTGCACATATAATATTAGAGCTTGATGGATTTTCACATACAGAGCACACTTGTGTGACCAGCATCTAGACCAAGACGCCAAACTCTATTTGCAGTCCTCAAGTCCCCCCATCACTCTTCTTTTCAGTCTCTACCCACCAAGGGTATGTTTGATATAACAACCCCACAGTGTCAGTATTATTAGCTCCAGTTTAGCTAAAATTTAGAGAAGTCAAGGAAATTTCTGAGCAAGTGTCTGAGCTAGTAATTTTACTGTGCTCTATTGACCCTCTGTTTAATAATATAAATCAGACATTTATTGAGTACATATCATGTGGCCCATCCCACCACAAACCTGATGCTTCACTTGAAATCCCAATCTCAGTTAATGGTTTCACCACCCAGGCAGCTGAACAGCTGATGTAGAAGCCAATATTCTTTTTCTCACTCACCAGCCTTCCCACCCCCAACCCAATCTACCCTTGAGCCCTACCCTTCCTTCCTCTAAAATATATCTCAAATCAACTCACTTCTCTCCATCTCCATTCCCAGCAATCCACGCTAGAAAAGGCCACTGGTTTCTCACCTGTGTGACTGCAGTAATCTGCCTGGTCTTCGTTCTTTCTTGCTGTTTTACACAATACTTCTTCCCATAAAAGAGGGGACCTTTCAACATGTAATTCAGATATCATTCCTCTGCTGCTTAAAACACTAGCTTCCCACTGAACATAGAATAATATCCAAGTTCTTTGCCTTGGACTAAAGACTACACAGTCTTGGACCCTGCCTCCCTCTATGACATCCTGTCATACCACTCCACTAATTCACTCGGCTTCAGCCAACTAACCTCTCTTCTGTTCCTGGATAAATGTTGATGTTACTACATGCCTTGCATTTGCTGTCCCCTCTTTCTGGAATAGTCTTTCCCCAGAGTTCACACGGTTAACTACATGTCATCATTTAGACTTCAAGCTCATGTCACCTCCTCAGAGGCACTTCCATTAACTCCCAAGAAGTCCCCAGTAACCCTTCATCCCTGTTATCGTCATAACACTTATCACTATTTGAAACTTTATTTGTATATTTGGGGTCTCCTCATATTCAAATGTAAATTCTATGAGAAAAGTGACTTTGTACGATCCATTCCTGTATCCCAGTACCTAGAACCTTCTAACATATAGGAAGTACCATTTGGGTTGAACATGTCAAGTGTGAAGTACTAATAGGCCTTCCAAGTGGAAATATTTAGTAGATAGTTGATCATGAACTCTAACATGGAAGAATATTACTTTAAGAGGATATTACTTACTTTAAGAGGATATTCGTTAGAGTAAAGCTTTGAATGTTCTCATATAAAATAGACCCCATAAGGGCTCAAACACATAAAAAGGTTATTTCTCTTGTAAAGTCCCCTCATCCCCATCAGCAGACTGGCTCCTCCAGTGCAGAGATCCAGGTTCCTTCCACCTTGTCATCATGTTTATCTGCATCAGGACAGCACGGGGGGGAAGATTGTGGGGGACCACACCTGGGAGACTCCTAGGAGCCAAGCTCTAAAATAGCATGCGTTCCATTGGCTAGAAGCCAGCCACGTGGCTACCTCGAACTGCAAGGTCGGCTGGGAAATGTAGTTTAGCTATATGTGCATAGGTAAAAAAGACCTGGTTTTGGTACACGACTAGCTAGTCTGCACCACACAAAAGTGTCCAGTCGCCCTGCAAGGCTTTTCGGGGCTCGTGGTTTTAAGCAGATAGAGGCGATTTTGGAGACACTGAGAACTGACCATCAGGACGATTCCCGGCAGCTTTTGTTGCTCACAGAGCCGACTCCACATACGGTCTGAGCCTGGCAAAACCTGCCTACAGATTTTGCCTGGAAGTGCAGCTGCTAATAGAAGGAGCGTGGGCGGTGGTTCCCTTTCTCTCTCTACATCTATTCCAAGAGCCAGAAATCTGCTCAGGCTCAGCTGCTGTCACTCGGAGCTGCCGCTGTCCCCAGCCTAGGTGACATGTTTTCTGAATTTTGCCTCTAGGCCTTCAAGGGGAAGGGACATTTCTTTAGGCATTTTGGGAGACAGATGCCTTGGGGAGAATGCAGAGGGGAAATATTAATAGCACAATTTAGGTTATATTCTGCAGATGTCAGACAGCCTGCCAGATGCTAGCATACAAATGAGACTGTGTCGTTCACCCTTAAAGCAGCCGTATGTAAAATAATCATTGTCATCATGGGAGTGATGATCACTGATATCTATATAGTTATTTTCAACCAGACCTCCCTAAGCACTGAGCAGACCGTACAAACAGGGTTCCTTTTGCTTCCCATCACTGAAGTGCAGCCACCTCTGGGGTAGGAAGCGGCCACCGTTCAAAACAGCCTCGGGGAACCCACCACCCACCAGGCACGTCCTATTAAACCACCATTTCTCCGATGCCTCGTGTTCAGGGTAGAGTGCTGTGGGCTTCCCAAAGCGTGGCATGGGTACCATGGAGGTGGTAGGCACGGTCTCCTGAGCACCAGGTGGACTTTTTTTGTTTTCATAATTATGTATTTATGGTAATGAATACTATAAAACACAGCTACCCATCCTATGACTTCCCAGGTACTGAAAAGTTCATCTCAATTGTTGATGCAAAGTATGTTGATGCAAAGAAAATTATTAAGTGACTAGTAAGACGAGCGGTCTTGCGATGTGGTTTTTGAGAAAGTAATAACTTCCAGCGACCAGTGTTTGGTGTGACGTTGGAATTATGGTTGAGAACACAGGCTTCGAGTCCAACCAGCCTAAAGTTCTCACCCAGCTCTACTACTTGCTGGCTGTGTAAACTTTAGCGTGTGTCTTAACCTATCCAGCCCTCTATTGCATGACATGTACAAGAGAGGAGTTCTGTCAACTAGGACTGGGATAATTTCTAAGTGTTTTTTAATAGGAATTGATGGATATTGTGTGTATACACACACACACATACAGATAGACTGAGGGCAATACCTTGCTCAGTAAATGGTCAATAAACAGGGACCAGCACAGTCCTAATTATTATAGAAAGGGCAAGGAAACTAGAAAGGTCAAGTGTTAGAATGGTGAATTCTGCTGAATTCATTCTCTGAGTCCACTTCTCAGTTCTAGACTTCTCCTTTGGTGACCAGGTACTTGCATGATCTCTGAGGTCCAGGGCCTTGCATTTAGCACCATATCCAAGTGAGGCAACCTTCGCCTCATGGTACCTGGCCTTGAATTCTCTCCTTTCAGTCCGTCCCTGTATGGCGTAACCAGCCCTGGTTTAAAGTGGTCAGACTTTGGCCCTACTGGGTTATCTACATCAGGACAATAGTAACTCATTTCTAAATAAGTGATTTTCTAGAGCAAGAGGCAGCCCTAGCTTTTCAATACAGGAAAGTTGCTGTAAAAAAAGATGTTGCTTCTTTATGAAAACTATACTATACCTAGGACCCTTTGAACTGTCTTCTGAGGACTAAGTGAGTTGCCCTGGGCTCTTCCCTAGTTCAATATGGGACCTATTGAATATACACATGTCAAGTAAAAGTAAAGACAGCCCACAACAACTGTATTCTGAGCACCTGCTTTGCGCGCCAGGCGCTGCACTAAGCCGTGGGGATAGGCAAGTGAAAAGAAACAAGCTGTCTGCTTTCAGAATGACTTGCACCCAATAATCACACTAAGGACTATGTAATTACAAACTGAAATAAGTCCTATGAGGAAAGGGCTTATGGTTCCATGGGTGCATTTTTAGAGACCTGATATAGACTAGGGAATCAGAGGAGCTTTGCTGAGGAACTGATTACGGAGTTGAGACCTGAAAGAGGAAGCATGTGAGTTAACCTGGCAAAGAGATGTGGAGAGATTGGTTCAGCATGTACAAAGGTCCTGTGGCAGGGGGGAGCATGGTGTGTTGGAGGAACTCTAAGAAGGCCACTGTGACTAGAGGCCACACAGTGAGGTAGGCCGTGGTGTAAGCACAGCTGGAAAGGTCAGCAGAAGTCCAGTCTCTGGGCATGAGAAAGGGGATTTCTCTGGGAAAAGCCAACTGAAGTACTGCATCTTTGACCTTGGTGCTAGCGGCCCTTGGCATCAGCTTTATTTGTCAACTGAGCTGAGGCCCTTTTTGAGTTGATTCCCTGATCAAGGGACCATAAAACCTCCACTGGTGGCTTTCAGCTCTGTCACTTTGTACAAACATGGACAGCAGCCTTTTAATCCAGTGGGAATCTGCCAGCAGGCTTGGAGGAAAGCTGTAGGTAGGACCTAGTACAAATTTCTCTCCCTTGTCGCTGCTGTGCTTTAATCCACAAATGACTGGTGTTTAGTGTAAAAAACGACATTTCTTCCAATGACACATCCAGCACAGTGGCCTGTGTGCCAGGGCAGCCCCTCCTTCCCGTATTCAGTGATGCCTTGGTGGTTCTCCCAGGCCTGGTGCCTTGCTTATGTGGCTGCTGATGTTCTGTATCTGAGGCCAGACAGGGCTTTATGAGGCTGGGGATTTCTCCCCCGACAGGGCCAGCCCTTTGGGCCTCAGCTTGCCGACAAGAGAGGGCAAGAAGGCAACTATGCGGACTTCTCCTGGGCTTCTTGGGCTCCCTCGGAGCTCTGTAGCTTAGCAGTTGGGAATGCAGATTCTGGAGTCAGACTCGCTGGGTTTGTATCTAGCCTCATCTCCTAAGGTCTGTGTGACCTTGACAAGTTGCTTAACATCTCTCTGACCCTCAAATTCCTCGTCAGCTAATGGAGACAATACCACCATCTATCTTGTAAGGTTGCTGCGAGGCCTAGATGAGGTGATCGTGTAAAGTACTTAGCAGAGTGCCTGGCACAGAGGGAAGGCAATGGCACTTATTACATCTGGAACATTGCCCCAGCCCCCTGTTCTCACCTGGTTTTCGGATTCCATTCTCTTCTCAGAAAACCACAGGTTAAATGAGTCACACTATACAGGCCTGGCATCTTGGCCTATTGACCTACTGTGGGTTTTCCACATTTTTATATATGCCTACGGAAGGCTGCTAAGTCATAAGGAATTAAAGTAAAATCCATAAACATTTATTGAGCATCTACTGCATACGCTGGGAATGCCAAGATATAAAAACTCCATCCCTATTATTATGTGCCCTGTCATCTTGAAGGTGGGTGTACCAATCAGGGTTCAACCAGAGAAGCAAAACCATAGAAAGAAGGAGAAACCCAGAGAAATAAAATGACTTTCCTAAGTTCTCTGAGCAAAATAGATTTGGAATCAAAATTATATCCAAATCTCCAGACTCCCATTTTGTTACAATCACAGTATTTATCACAATATTAACTTACCCATAGAGATGAGGCTCCTGGTGTCCAACTCTCTCATGGATGATTCTAAGCCAAGGAAACTCCTTTTTATTGTTTATTTTCTTTATCTTTAATATGTATGCACTGTAGAGATTATAAAATGACCTGTAATCTTATCACCTAATTTTGGTGGAGATATATATATATATATATATATATATATATATGGAATTTATACCGCAATTTTAACATAAAACTAACTCACTCAACTGTAAGGGCTCATAAAAATAAATAATGAAATAAAAGGAAAAAATTTAACTCTGATTTATCCAGGAAGACTTCTCCTGTTAATCTAGGAGACACACGCACATGCACACACACCCTGCCCACCCACATACATATATATACACTCTTCCCTTCTTTATTTTTGTTTAGCTGTTATTACTCTCTAATACTGTATATAGTATTTATTTACCTTGTTTAGTGACCGTGTCCCCTACTAGAATACAGGCTACATGTATCAGGCTGTGATCTCTGCATCCAAAAGAGTACTGGCAAATCCTTTGGGAACATTTGTGGAGTATGTGGAGGAATGAATGAATGAATGAACAAATGAACCCAAGCTAGAGTTAGTAAAGGGTAACTTACATGCTTACCTTAGAATCTAATTCCCCTATAAGATATGGCTACATTGCCTTCCTGTCCTCTCTCCCTCCCTCCCTCCCTCCCTCTTTCTCTCTCTCTCTCTTTCTCTCTCAAAAACACTTTTTCATGTGACTATGGACAGACTGTATAAATTTTGTATCTAATATTCCTCACCTAAAATTATATACATATAGGTAGATAAGCATAGGAAATATCTTTTTCCATCCTAAAATACTACAACCTTATTAAAAGAAAATGTGAAAATAATAACTGAAAATTGAAAAGAAAAAACTCATAGACCCACCCAGGTAAAACTGTCCCTGACTTTTGGTATCATACCTTTGAACTCATCATTTTCAGAGTATAAGTTTTAAATGACATTATGATCATACTTAGACAGAATTTTTCATACTATGGTTTTCATAGAACTTCATTACATAAACAATTTAATGAGCTAAATCAAAATTTATTTATTACTTTCCTATTTCTGTATGTGTGTGCATTATATGCCTATGCATGTTGTTAATCTTTTATAATATTGCATTGCCGATGCAGACTTTTTAATAGAAAACTTTTTCCAAATTTGGGATTAAGAAAATTACTTTTGCACGGCCCCTTGCTACCCCTTAGCTTCTTGCCATCACCCTCTTCATTCCCTCATCCCACTGCTGGTGTAATTTATGGCTCTGGCTTCTTATTTGTTTTAAGCCCATCTCTTAAGGGGCGACCTCCCAGGGTCTTCAATTATTATTTTAAATGATGCTTTAGGCCACTGCCTGGCGCAGCGGTGCCCTCACCTTCCCACCTTCTGCCTTCCAAGCATGGAGCTCAGCTGCCAGGCTGGCTGTGCCCCCTCCTGTCCTCAGAGCTGCCTCCAGAGTCCCAGCAGAGGGGCAGATTAACCCCTTTTGATAGCAGAGGTAATTTGCCGGGCTCAGCATTAATAAGGAATGCCGTAAGCAGCCGGGTCAGGAAGAACAGATCTGTCAAGCCCCAGGGTTAATTTAATAGCAATCTGTTGGCTGTCTGCCTTGTATATTATCCGTGAATCCGATGCTCTGTTTTGCTTTTGCCATTTAGTTCTTTGGGACAACAGGGAAATAATTTGGATAGAGAGCTCTAAAGGATGGGGCAGAGAAAATTGACTGTCAAAATGCATCATTCCATTTTCAAGATAATACGGAGAGTGTGTGGTGCTTGTGTCCTTCCTCCCTCCTTCCCCACCTGAAGGGCAAAACCACCCAGACCGAGGTGTGTGTAAGGGAAGGGGCCTGGGCGTCTAGAGGTACAGGTGTGAAAGGCACTGTACCATCACCCCCCTGAGCCACTGAATTTTTGGTAACTGGACTCCTTACAGATGTTTCTAGAAATGAGCAAATTCTCCTTCAGATAACAGTTCAGGAAATCCCTTATCATGTTTCCGTCTCAACTTCTAGCTCAGAAAAAAATAGCACATCATAGGACACAAAAATCCTAGGTGAGATACTGTGTCCCAATGGTAGTTCTGAAAAATGTGGCCCCAAAGTGGACAGTGAGTTAACAGAGTGCAGGCCCAAAGCAGAAGAGAACTCCCTCCCCGATGAGGCGGGGGGTCCCCAGGAGAGCCAGGCCTGCACCCACAGAGGGGCTGGCTCCGGGGAGGCCACTACTCAGGGAGGAGGGTGGCCTGTGCTCCAGAACCCGGGCTCTGGAGTTGGACAAGCTCGGGTTCAAATCCCAGCTCTGCCCCCTGCTGGTCAGAAAGCCTGGAGTTTGTTTCCTGTACTGGAGATTGGACCCTTTAATAGGACTGACCTTGTAAGGCTGAGATGAAGGTCAAACAAGACAGTCCATGGCACTTGATAACCATTAACTGCAGGTTGTTATTTTCTTCCCCCTCGTCTTTATCATCGTGGTTATTAAAAAGAGGAGACGTCACAGTTTCTCCCCTGACTCCCACAGGGGGATGTTTTGAGGGTGAGGGGTGATGGACAGCTATTGAGGTCCAGGATGGGATGGGCAGGATGGATCCAGAGGCCGTTCACTCAGGGCTCACCTCCCAGGATGCTGCTCCTGAGGGTGGTGGGTGTTGCTGGTTTCCCAGATTTGTGTCAGTACTTTGTTTTCACACATTCTGACTTTGGGGCTTTATTTTTAGGTGATTAAAAAATAACCGTGGCTGTGGCACCTCCCCCTCCCACACAGCAAAGAGCGCTTCCAGTGAACCTCGGGTTTAGAGCTGCGCTGGTAGAGACAGAGAAAGCTGACGCCAGATTTTCTTTCCCTATTTTGGGAAAAGAGAAACCTGCTCACTGGCACAGTAGGGTCTGGAGGCTCTTTCTGGAGGGAGATGAAATCTGACAACAGCTGAACAGTGACTTCTGCTCACGGCACCCATGCGGTGGCCAGCCCAGGGCACGGGTCAGAGCTGCGGCTCGGGCCTCGTTCTGGGGGGCGCGGGCTCTCGCTCCCCAGGGTGGAGGGCTGACTGCAATAATATAACTCTGGCAGCAGTTGATCTGAAAGGTGGTATTTTGTGAATCCAGGGGGGGCCACATACTCTGGAGACCCCAGTCCTACTTGCACCTGGGTTTGGTGGGAGTGATTGCAGTAAAATGGGACCTTCGGTCTCAAGTTAATTTGAGAAAGAACCCAACAGGATGTGTGAGAGGTCACTGCAGGGGAGGGGCACGGCCAGCTGCAAGCCCGCATTGCAGCCACTTGCATGCCGGAGTGGTTGCAGCAGGACGGGGGCGATGTTGGATAGGGGAACGCTTGGCTGGCGTTGGTGGAACTAAAATACCAGTGTTTTCACTTGTACCGTATCTGAACTCTAAGGAGGGGACTGTGCTACTAACCAGGAAAAGCGTAGAGGACTTTCACCCATCCCAGCCTAGCAGGAGAGTCTGTATCCATCCCAGCTAGCAGGAGAGTCTGTATCCATCCCAGCTTAACAGGAGAGTCTGTATCCATCCCAGCTAGCAGGAGAGTCTGTATCCATCCCAGCCTAACAGGAGAGTCTGTATCCATCCCAGCTAACAGGAGAGTCTGTATCCATCCCAGCTAACAGGAGAGTCTGTATCCATCCCAGCCTAACAGGAGAGTCTGTATCCATCCCAGCTAACAGGAGAGTCTGTATCCATCCCAGCTTAACAGGAGAGTCTGTATCCATCCCAGCCTAGCAGGAGAGTCTGTATCCATCCCAGCTAATAGGAGAGTCTGTATCCATCCCAGCCTAGCAGGAGAGTCTGTATCCATCCCAGCCTAACAGGAGAGTCTGTATCCATCCCAGCTAACAGGAGAGTCTGTATCCATCCCAGCCTAACAGGAGAGTCTGTATCCATCCCACCTAACAGGAGAGTCTGTATCCATCCCAGCCTAGCGGGAGAGTCTGTATCCATCCCAGCTAGCAGGAGAGTCTGTATCCATCCCAGCTTAACAGGAGAGTCTGTATCCATCCCAGCTAGCAGGAGAGTCTGTATCCATCCCAGCCTAACAGGAGAGTCTGTATCCATCCCAGCTAACAGGAGAGTCTGTATCCATCCCAGCTAACAGGAGAGTCTGTATCCATCCCACCTAACAGGAGAGTCTGTATCCATCCCACCTAACAGGAGAGTCTGTATCCATCCCAGCTTAACAGGAGAGTCTGTATCCATCCCAGCCTAGCAGGAGAGTCTGTATCCATCCCAGCTAATAGGAGAGTCTGTATCCATCCCAGCCTAGCAGGAGAGTCTGTATCCATCCCAGCCTAGCGGGAGAGTCTGTATCCATCCCAGCTAACAGGAGAGTCTGTATCCACCCCAGCTAGCAGGAGAGTCTGTATCCATCCCAGCTTAACAGGAGAGTCTGTATCCACCCCAGCCTAGCAGGAGAGTCTGTATCCATCCCAGCTAGCAGGAGAGTCTGTATCCATCCCAGCTTAACAGGAGAGTCTGTATCCATCCCAGCTAGCAGGAGAGTCTGTATCCATCCCAGCCTAACAGGAGAGTCTGTATCCATTCCAGCCTAGCAGGAGAGTCTGTATCCATCCCAGCCTAGCAGGAGAGTCTGTATCCATCCCAGCTAATAGGAGAGTCTGTATCCATCCCAGCCTAGCAGGAGAGTCTGTATCCATCCCAGCCTAGCAGGAGAGTCTGTATCCATCCCAGCCTAACAGGAGAGTCTGTATCCATCCCAGCTAACAGGAGAGTCTGTATCCATCCCAGTCTAACAGGAGAGTCTATATCCATCCCAGCTAATAGGAGAGTCTGTATCCATCTCAGCTAACAGGAGAGGCTGTGTATCAAGTCACCTCTTGCCCATTCAATAGTGTTTCCCAAAACCAGATTCATAAACTCCTGGCACACACAGCAATGGTTTGAGTTTAACTGTTACGCATTTATTTTCATGCGTATTATTTAAAATGTAACTAGCTCCTTAGCCCCATGATTTTATGAATATTGGATTACTGCTTGGACAAGGCTAAGTAAAGACAAGTGAGTCAATTGAACTTGATCAGGAGAAGGAACTGTGATATAAAAGTACAGCCTGAGGCTATGCAGGTGGGGCAGAAACCACAGAGGTGGCTCAAAGCTGTCAAGTGTAGGAAAGGTGGGAATCATTTTGGTCAGCTTTCCCGTACAGGCATCCACATCAGGAGGCCTGCTCCTTCGCAGGAAGTTGCTGGGTCCTCAGACCTCAGCCCCAGCCAGGTGCCTCCCAACCTGCGCCCAGGCCCCCTTGAGCTCTCGGTTGGGCATGAAGGAATCAGTCCAGACCCACGCCTCATGGGTACCAGCCACCCTACTGAAGATGTTTGTTTCTGTTAAGCCACCTTCACAAGTGAAAGGTCAAATGTTTCATTGCAGGATACAAGGATGTGGCCTTTAAAAATGGAGGTATAATAATTCTTGATCAGAAAGTAAAAAAAACTAAGAAAAATAAAACAATGATAAACTAAGGGTGTGGTATATCCCATAGGAGGTAAAACTATCTCGCCATACCACTGGATGGCCTCTTTCTGATGCTTAAACTCCCACACAAGCCCTAAAGCAAATCTCAACTTATGGAGACCTGAGCCCCCAAATACCTTCGATAAGAGAAGTTTTGCATAATTACTAAAGAACACAAATTTGGTGCCTGGGGTAAAATCCTAGAGCTGTCACTCTCTGGCCACATGACTTGGGGAGGTTACTTTACGTACCCTGAGCTTCTGTTTCCACCCCCTGGAACATGCGGATAAGAAAAGTGATGATTGTAGAGCCGTTGTAAGGATTAGATGAGATAAAGTACCTGATGTGCTTTGAATAGTGATCGACCTACAGTCAGTGCTCAATAAATGGTGGCTATTATTATATTATCATCATCATCATCAACATATTAAAGACGAGCTCAGAGATTTCACAGAATAGGATTCACAGCGCAGCATAGATGTTATTTATCAGCCCAGGAGTCTAGGTAAAGGTTCCAATAAACTGAATTATTTAGTTGGCATGGGACAAGTTTGGTAACCACCATTGCAAAATGAGAAATGGAAGTCTGCAACTTGGCACACCTTCGCACAGTTGCATGAGCCCATAACTTGGATGGGACCTCTCCAAGTTACAGAGAACAGAATACTGGAAAGGGGCCGGGGAGACCTGAGTTCTAATGCTGCCTCTGACCCCTGGGTCAGCCGGGCCTCGTCTGCCTGGGACCAGTACTACCTGCCCATGCGCTCCGAGTTTTGATGAGGACCCACCGGGCCTGGTAAACGCTCGCGTGTTACTCTCCACCCCGCGTTTCTGCCCCCTCCTCCTGGTGTGGCTCCTTGACCCCCTGTGCCAGACATCGTGGACATTAAGCCAGCCAACATGGAGGAGCTCACGGAGGTGATCACGGCAGCCGAGTTCCACCCGCATCACTGCAACACCTTCGTGTACAGCAGCAGCAAAGGGACAATCCGGCTGTGCGACATGAGGGCGTCCGCCCTGTGTGACAGGCACACCAAATGTGAGTAGCGAGCAGCGCAGAGCTGGGGGGGGGGGGGCACTGGCCGCTGACACGTGGGAGGAGAGGGGCAGGGCCCAGAGGGTCTCGATCTCCTTTCCCACATCGGACACACTGGGAGCAAAGAAGCCGCAAGCGCCCGCCTGACTCGGGGGCCAGCTCCACGGGGGGGTGTTTCAGTAAAGGTGACACCTCATGTTCGGTCCCACGAACACCCGCTGTAGGCCGGGGAGTGGGAGATGAGGAAGACATGAGCCCTGTCACGTAGCACTGGGACAGGGTCTGAATTATGTTTTAAGATCAGTCTTGCTGCGGTGGGGGGAGGAAAGGGGAAACCGGCGGGGGGGGGGGGTTGTTGCCACATCCAGGCAGGAGGTGATTGCGGCCTGGATGAGGGCGGTGGGCTCTGGGGAGACCTCAGCAGGAGAGCTAAGCGGGCCTGCTGGCCTGTGCGGGAGGCTGAGAATTTACAGGCCATCGAGAGTGGCACCTGGGGGTGGTGACTAAGGTGGTCACACCGGATTGTGTATTTGAAAGTTGCTAAGAGAGGAGATCTTAAAAGTTTTCATCACAAGAAAAAATGCCTGTGTGTGGTGATGGATGCTAACTGGACTTACTGTGTTTATTTCGTATTATATTACATACATCAAGTCACGTTGTACACCTGAAACTAATATAATGTTATGTGTGAATTATAACTCAGTCTTTGTTAAAGGGATAGTTGCTGGGGGAGGGACTAGTAGCTTCTTGGAGAGACTGCAACTTTGGGAACCAGCACTCTAGAAGTCCCAATGGTTCTAGTGGGCACGGGGTGGGGGGGTGGTTCAGCCAGAGGCATGGGCCCTCTGGTCCCCCTGGAGTTTGCAGGGAGTGGATGGAGCAAAGCGGCTCCAAACCAGCGGGGCTGAGGCTTGGAGGCCGGAGGCTGAGACTGACGTCAGCTGGGGAAGCAAATGTCAGCTGGCTCTCACAGCGTGCTCAGTGGTCAGCAGGCTGGGCTAGAGGCAGCAGGAACGCTTTCTAGAAAACTCCCCAGAGTAAAGGTGCCTGGGAGGCAGTGCTCATCCATGTGGTTTGTAGGTTGTGTGGACTCTATCTAGACTACCACAGACCCAGGTCAAAGCCAGGCTTCACCCCTGATTAGCTGTATGACTTTATCCAGCTTTCCTTAACCTTTCTGAGCCTCAGTTTTCTCATATGTAAAATGGGTAGAATAATAACATCCACTTCACGGGTTTGTCATGGGCCTTCGATAACAGTTAAGAATTGTTAAGGAGATGTTTTATTTTTTTTCATACTAAGTCTTCAAAGCAGATTTTCAATTCAGATTATCTACACCTCAGGGGTTGACTAGCCATGTGTGGCTAGTGGCTACCATATTGGCCAGTGCAGATTTCAGACATTTTCATCACTGCAGAAAGTTCTATTGGAGAGCGTGGATCTAGACCATCCGCTTCTTGAGGGCAGGAACTTACTCTGTTTTGTTCACAGCTGTTTCCCCAGCATGTAAGACAGTTCCTGGCCCATGGTAGATGCTTAATAAATAGTTGCTGATGGTGTTGATCTTTGAGCAGTATTTACTTATAAACCAACAAGGGAAAAAGTGTTCAAGTCAGCAGGGTCAGCATGTGCAAAGGTACTGAGGCACGCAAGAGTGTGTGGATGGCTGATTTGGCTGTTACATAGGGAATGGCTTAGAGAAGGAAGAGAATTGAATCTCGGGAGGAATGCAGGAGCCTGGTCATATGTAAAATGACAAAGAACTTGAGTTTTTTCAGTCAGTGAATAGCTATTAAAGTAACGGGAGTAATATCAGAATTCACTTTTAGAGAGTTTCTTAGACTCAAAACAGAAGGACGGAGGTTGGGTTCTGACTGGGAAAGTAAAGAGCTGGGGAAGACGTTAGGAAGATGCTCTAATGTACGCAGGATTTCTTAACAGTGGCACTGCGGCATTTGGGGGACACAGTCCTTTGGGGGACAAGGCTGTTCTTGTAGGATGTTTAGTGGCATCCCTGGCCTCTACCCACTAGATGCCAGGAACAAACCCCTTCTAGTTGTGACAACCAAAGATAGATGTCATTACATTGAGAAATATCACCTGGGTGGAAAATGGCTCCCGGTTGACAACCACAGATCTGGATTAAAATTCCTTGTCAGTCCTTCAGCATGATTTTGTTGTATCTGTGCCGTATCTGTTACTATTAAGACCTCTGAAGGGGTCAGTGGGAGGTAAGACATCTCCTGTATCCAGAACTGAAAATCTGGCTGATGAGCTCAGAGGTGCCCAGGGAACATTTCAGGGAGAGTGTGTCAGGCAGTGCGCGTGTAATTCCCAAGCGAGCCGTGGAGGCAGCTAGGGGCTGGGATGTTCAGAGTGGGGGGGCTCTTGGGACAGACCTCACGGGGATGGCAGGGGCTGAGCCGTCAAAGCACAAGTAGTGTCTGGTCAGGGGGGAAACAGAGAGAAGGGTGTCCCCAGCAGCATGCACAGAAGGGACTCAAGAAGTTACATGGAGTCTTGAAAGAGCCTTGGTAAGAACTCTCGGGCTTCGGTGAGAGGAGAGTATTGAGGAAATGAGGTCAAGTCGGGGTGATGGTTCATGTCAGGCTGGACCTCGACGATCAAGGTCAAAAGTTTATGCCTTCACGTGTTCGTTCGTTTGTTCATTCATTCATTGAGTGCCTGCTGTATACCCAGAGTCTGGCTCCTATGGTAGCCAGTCCTTCTTAAAGTTTTCCACCAACTACAGCCCTCCTGAGGCCAGGCCTGAGCCTTGCTGCGGGGAAGGAGGGGTACCCAGAGGCAGCCCGGCCTCTCTGAAGAGCTCTGGGTGCCCTGGCCTGTCAGCGAAGGCGAAACAGCATGTGCCTGGCAGAGGCCAGAAACGCTGGGGAAGGTGCTACCCACAGCTGATTTTCTCTGAAGTTTTATTTTTCCATCTTAAAATGTTACCTGAATTCTGTATTTATTCCCATTAGAATCTCTGCTTTCTGTTTGATTTAAAATTACATTTCTACCCACCCCAAATTTCAAGCAAAATTGATGTTCCCAAAAGATAGAGCATTTATCCTATGGCCTCCTGTACCACTTTGCGTACCCCATGCCCTCCTCCTCCCTGACCTTCAAGGATACATCCATGTGCTCCAGTTCCTAATATGCAGAGAGCAATTTGAGATCATTTGGCTGGAGAACAGAGTTACAGAATTCCTATTTTATGGAAGATTAACACGGTGGTGTTGGGAAGAAACATGGGATAATTAAAAGGTAATAAATGGAAATTTATGACCTAGATAAGGATGGTTGCTACGGAAATTGAAAAAGAAAAGAAAATAGAGCATTTATTTTCTTTTAGGATAACTGTGGGTGATGTGATATTAGAGACTGGCCTTCACCAGCCATGGATGTTAGTTTATGTTCACTGTCCATCCCTCTAGACTATAAGCTCTCCGAAGAATTGAGTCTGTTTTGCTCACATCATATTACCAAGGCCTGACACTAAGTAGGCGCTCAGCAAATATTTATTCGATAAATTTATGCCCGACGGTCGACATAAACAGCATGTGGAATGGGGACTACTCAGAAGCCATACTGGAGGAGAGTGGAGAGCTGGGGTTCAGTTTGGAAGATGCTGTGTGTGAGGTGACGTGAGCTGAGTAAGGAGGTAGGGCCTCTCTGGTGAGCAAAAGTAGAACCAGGCTCGAAGGGCCACCAACTCCACATGGATGCCAGAGATGGCATGAGAAGCCCCGGTGCTCACAGCCAGTGTGGTGGATACCAGCCTGGGTCGCGGGGTCACACAGACCCACACGAGTGCGGGATACTGAGGAATAAGCTGAACAGGAGGCTTGATAAACCCTCAACTCAGGATGGAAAAAAGACAAGGCCTTAGAAACTTCCAGAACTAGAACAGTTTAGAGAAGCAGCTTTGGAATCAGAACTCAGCTGTGACACTCAGTGGCTGTGTGGCCTTGGGCAAGTGATTTAACCCTTCTGAGCCCCAAGCTCATCATTTGAAAATAAAATAATAAAGGCAGCCTCATAGGGCCAGCTATTTATGAGAAATAAACATCTTCATATGGGGAGCACCTAGCACCTGCTGGGACACGGGAGTCAATAAATGACAGCAACAGTTACACAATTATTCCTCCTGGATTCCCTCTGTGCTAGCCTGCAGCTATAAGGTGCTTGGAACTCCATCCCTTTCCCCAGATATATGAAGCTCAATTGTTCCTTTATTTAATTAGTATTTGTTGAGCACATACTATATGTACCAGACTCTGGGGATGCAATGGTGAGCAAAACCAGGCCTGGATTCCTCCCTCCTAGAGCTCATTGTCTATACTAGCGAGGTTCTCTAGAGAAATAGGGCCAATAGGACATCTATATCTCATATACATATACATAAATGTGTGTGTGTGAGATGTATTATAAGTACTTGGTTCATGTGATTATGGAGGCTGACAAGTCCCAACCTCTGCAGTGGGACTGCAGGAGACCCAGGAAAGCCAGTGGCCTAGTTCCAGTCTCAGTCTGAAAGCCTGAGGCTCAGGAAAGCTGAGGATGTAGTTCCACTCCAAAGGCCAACAGGCTCATTATCCAGGAAGAGCCAATGTTTTAGTTCAAGTGCAAAGGCAGTAAAGAAACATTGATGTCCCAGCTCCAAGGAGCCGGGTATTCCCTCTTATTTGGGGAGGCCCAGCCTTTCTGTTCTATTCGGGCCTTCAACTGATTGGATGGGGCCCACCCACCTTAGGGAGGGCAATCTGCTCTACTCAGTCTCCCAATTTAAATGTTAAATTCATCCAAAAACAACTTCATGGAAGCACCCAGAATAAGGTTTGACCAAAGATCTGGGCATGCCATGGCCCAGTCAGGTTGATGTATAAAATTAACCATCACAGTGTCTAAGGAGGAGAGATGTAATTAATTGGTATGAAACAGAGACACATAGACTATGAGGGGATATGGCAAGGACTTTATAACCCAAGGTAGTGACCACTGATTGTGACCTAAAGACAGAACAGGGAAGGGTCATGGTGCCCACAGAGCAGGAGACCTGCCAAGCCGCACACCCAGGGACCCCCAGAGGCTGCTCCTGCCTCCAGCCTGGGTCCCACACAACCCTAAGTCCTGGAGACAGTCCCTAGTGAAACCCAGGAGCTCACTAGCAGCCTGCAGGCCTCTGCCTCAGCCCCACCTCCCCATGCCATCCCATCCCAACACCAGCAGCGCTCTGAATTGCCAGCCGTCAGCTCCTAATCTAATTAAGAAGTGAATGAAATTCATTTCCCTGACTCGTCCGAAGTGCCGACCTTCTTTGCTGCACATCTCCCTTTGTTCGGCTGCCGCAGGCTCCTGCCAGCCGGGAAAACAAGTTCAGTCTGACCTCTCGCCTGACATTTCATATTGATTTTCTCCATCCCCCTCAAACGCCAGCCTGCAGCCCACCACGGCTCAGCCGAGGTGCGCGAACGGAATTGAGACAGTTCATCAGGGCTCCAAATGAAAAGCAACATCGCCTCTCAGAGATGAGCTCCGAGAAGGAGGGTATTTAATAACCGTCGGCGTTTAATCAAAATGCCAAGGAGATGGTGTTATCAGAGCTGCATATATTAATTTCCATATGTGCCTCACTCTGCATACTCAGCAGGGGGTAGAGGGGATGACTTTCTCCCTCATGTCTCTGTTTTTTTCCCTGTGGCTTCTGGTGGTAGTGACAGGGGTGGGTTTGCAGCTTGAGAGTCTCATACCTCAAACAATGGGGTGCTGATGGCAGCGGCAACTGGCTGGTCTGAATGGTGCTTTTCCCTTTCAATGCATGAGTATTGGGAGTTGAGTGGAGACACTGGCCAGGGGTGATGAATGGCAACCTAGGAAATGAAAGAGACATTAAATCTGAATACCTTTCCAATGCCCTGCTTGAATCTGATCCCTACCTCTCTCTAACCTCAGCTTCACCTAGTCCTGCCTCATAACCCTGCTTCCTGCATCCCCAACACACCCAGCCCTTTCCTGCCCCGGGGCCTTTGCACAGGCTTTTCCTCTGCCTGGAATGCTCTCCCACCATGCCCTACTTGTCTGCACTATTCTCACTCTTTAGGTCTCTGGGAAAATGTCACCTCGGAGAGGACTTCTCTGTTCATCCCATCTGTACCCTTTTTCTATCTTATCACCAAATTCTATTCCTTTATTTTTTCCGCAGCACTCATCTGTAGATGTTTGCTTTTCTTCCTCTGTCTTCCCTATTAGAATGTCATCTCCATGAGGGCAAGGACCTTACTTATCTTATGAGCCACTGAATCACCAATAATTAGCACCATGCCCAGCCTGGAGCTGTGTTTCACTGAACATCGGTGGTAGGAAGGCAGGCAGATGGGAGAAGACAGATAAAAGACAGTGTATTCATTTACAAGAGTTGCTGTAACCAACTACCGCAAACTGGATGGCTTACACAACAAAACTTTATTGTCTCTCCATTCTGGAGGCTGGAAGTCTGAGATCAAACTGTCAGCAGGGTTGGGATCGTCTGAGGCTGTGAAGACAGGATCCATCTAACCCCTCTCCTTGGCTTGGGATGCCCGGCTTCTCTGTCTTCACGCCACCTTCCCTCTGCACACACCGTGTCTCAGACTCCCCTTCTATGGCACCAGTCATGTTGCATTAGGCCCACCCATTTTCATTTCATTACCTCTTCAAGACCCCGTCTTCAAATATGGTGATATCCTGAGGTGTTGGGGGTTAGGGCTTCTATTGTGAATTGGGGGGAATGCAGTTTAGCCTCTAATAGAAGACATGGAAATAATCCAGAGCACAGGCCCCGGAGCTGACAGTTTCCCCAGATATGGGCTGCAGGCTCGCTCACCGCAGGCCTCCTGGGCAAGGTGCCACGTCGATCCTTCCCTCCGGGTGACAGGGCTGAGAAGTGATTGTGCTCTGGGCACAGTCCCTGACCCACAGCAATAGTTGTACATATAGTAATGTCAGCAGCCATGACCAAAGCTAATTTCTATGACATTTTATTCTTTCCAGAAAGTACGCCAAGGTATGAGCTCATTCAATCCTCCTGATAACCCTGAGGTTCATATGATTATTAGTCACTTTTTACAGATAAGGAAACTAGCTAAGAGGGGAAACGATACTCTTATGGCCACCAAAGGACAAGTGACAGAGCTGAGGTTTGATCCAGGCATGTACCTCTTAACCAGGACACCAGAAATCACTTATTCCACTAAGATCTCTTAAACACCTACTCATTCCTGCTTTCAAGAAGCTTACATTCTAATAGGGAGGGAGGAGTGAAAACACACATGTGTGCAAATGAGCGAGATAATTTCAGACAGTGATAAAAGCTGTAAGAAGATTAAACAGGGTTAAGAAGTTTGCATTGAGACCTGAACTCTCCAAAGGAGCCAAACAGAGAGAACATCTAATATGAAGGCCCAAGCTCAGGAACAACCCTGTGTGTTCAAATAATAGGAAGGTGACCAACAGATGGAGGCTAGTGGGCTGGGGAATGATGGGGAGGACCACCGAGGCTGAGAAGGTAGGTGGGGCCGATCCTGCAGACCAGGGCCGAGCACCTGGACTTCATTCTAAGGGAGATGGAAGCCAGTAGATGGTTCTAAGCAGGAAAGTGAATACTCTGTTTATGGCCTTAAAAGAGTTCTCAGAAGTGGGGGGCAGGGAGGGCAGGGGCCAAGTCTAGAAACAGACTAATTAGGAGGCTCTTGCCATAGTCTGAAGAAGAAATGAGAATGACCCTGACTAGGGTGGGGGCAGTGAAGGGTAATAAGTGGACAGGTACAGTCTACTGAGGAGATAAGGCAAGGCTTGCTGAGACGCTGGCAGTGGAGAGGGACTAGAAAGAAGGAATCTAAGATAACCCTTAGGTTTTGATCTTGAGCAAGTAGGGGTGCAGTGGTAACATGCACTGATGAGAGAGGAAAGAATTGGTTTGGTGTGGAAAGAGCAAGGGTTCGCTTTTGGATGTGTCCAGTTTGAGATGGATGTGATACACCTGCTTGGAGAAGTCTGGTAACCGTTGGATGGCTGTGTCTGGAAGTCAGGGAAGAGGTCTGGGCTGGAGATAAGAATTTAGGAGTCCCCAGCATGTTATGGTATTTAAAGCCGTGGGAAGGAGTGACGTGACTTAGGGGAGAGGGTGTAGATGGCAAGGATCAGAGTCCAGGATGGAGGCCAAGGACATGACAGCATTTGCCAATGGGGGGGGGGGGCAAAGAGGAGGCGCTCTTTTACAGGACACTGAGTGTGAGCTGCCAGGGAGGTAAGTGAAAAACATGGGGTGTGGTTGGGGGAAGGGTAGGCACAGAAGCCAAGACAGGGGAGAGATTTAGAAAGATATCAGGACCAATATGGCAAATGCTTCTGAGAGGTCAAGAAAGATGAGATCAGAGAAGTGACCATGGGATTTGGTCTCATGGAAATCTTTGGCCATTAATTAGTTAATTTTAGTAAAGCAGTGAACACGCTGCATGGCACATAGTAGGTTCATACTGCACATTGGCTGGATAAAATCAATCACACATGTGAAGACCATGCCTAGTGTCTATGGTTCCTTGTGTCAACAGGAATCCCCAGTTTTGGGGTATGGTGAAGAAGGTAATGGCATGCAATGCAGAACAGCTCAACTGTGATACGGCAGGGCTGTGAAAACAGCACAGCTAGCAGGGAGCCCTGGGGCCAGAGCCCTCTCCTGCAGACCCCGCTCCCGCTAGACAGCTCTGCTCTGCTCCTTGCCAGTCTGCTCTGCACTCACTGGTCTACACTGCTGTGCTTTGCTCCATTCTGTGCTGGTCTGTGCTGTTCTGCTCTGGTCTACACTGGTCTGCACTGGTCTGCTCCACGCTGCTCTGGCAAGATGCCTTTGGTGTCCTAGCTCAGTCTTCAGTGGAAAAGAGAAGTGTACTCTCTGAGCCAGACGGGAGCTGGCTTATATGAACAGAAGTCCCCACCCTTGGCCTCTGATTGGTTTGTCCTCATGCAAATGAGGACTCCAAATCGTCGAAGTTTGATTGGCCCAAAAGGTACTGTCCTGATTGGTCAGAAGAGAGCAGCTGCACAGCTCTGATTGGATGGGGAAAGCCTCAGTCCTGTTGGTTGAGGTAGGATTCCCGGAGCTCCTCTATAAGGGCGGCTCAGATGGCAGCAGCTCAGTGCAGGCTTCTCCCTGAAGAGCAGTTTGCATGAGAGGCCCCCATGTAGAAATGGCTGCTAGGCTCCGTTTTTTGTTTTCTAATCTGAGCCCAGTTAGCCACCAGAAGCCCTTCTTAGTAGGTGTCTTCTTTCTCGGGGTTCACACTGGGTTGCATCTAACTCCATCCTAACGGGCAGACCTGCCTCACTCCAACCTGTTGAGAGGGCATGGCTCGTGCTGGGGACTTGCAGATCAAGCTGGCTGGGGAGGATCTTGAAGGACAGGGTGAGGAGCCAGGTTCCTCTCAGCAGCACTGCCGGGCAGCTCTGCAGCACTCAGCCTCTTGCATGGGCTCTGCCAGCAAGTCCGCAGCCTGCAGTCATTCTAGTCCAGCAGCAAGGCCCTTCTGCACTGCCAGATCTGCAGCTCACACTTGGCCACAGAAATTCCCTCCTTCAGGTGAAACCAAGGCAGGCTGCCTGTCCAAGGCGCTTCTGCATCAGCCCTATAGTGCACTTAAATCTGCCTGCCGTGGGCCTGGTGTGAGGATAAACTGTTTAATGCTGTGGGGGAAAGGAATAAGCACTTTAGGCCCTAAATTCTGAGATGTTTTAGTAAATAATGTGGTCATTGGCAAAACAGCCTGAGTTCCAGTGCAAATAGGGCCAAGTTTGATCTAAGTCAGAATTCGTTTTCCTCCAAAGGTGTGTGTAGTGGAGGGACATGGATATTATTTTTGACCCCTTCTGTACCTAAGTCTCACAGCAACCCACAAAGACTGGTCTTAGTAACTCCAATTTATAGATGAGGCCCAGAGAGAAAGAAACTTGCCTCAGCCTAGCCAGTTTTGCTCAGTGGTTAGAGCATCGGCCCGCAGACTGAAGGGTCCCGGGTTCGATTCCGGGCAAAGGCACATACCTCGGTTGCAGGCTCGATCCTGGCCCTGGTCAAGGCTCATGCAGGAGGCAACCAATTGATGTGTCTTTCTCACATCGAAGTTTCTCTCTCTCTTCCACTCTCCCTGGAAACCAATGGGAAAAAATATCCTTGAGGATTAAAAAAAAAAAAAACTTGCCTCAGATCACAGTGCGGGAGCCAAGGTTCAAACCCAGGTCTGTCTGCTTCCAAGAGCAGAATTCACTCTTCTCATTTCTCTGAGTCTTTGGCAGTAGGAGAAAGAGAATGATCTTTTTCTAACATCCAGAAGGATGACTGCATGGCACTCCGCTTTATATAATCCCCATCGGCTAGATCCCTTTGCCCAACAGTTTTAATTGCACAACTAACCTTGTCCTTGGACAGACGTGAAATCCACTGTCATTATTCACTCTCATCTACAAACCTAACTGCTGTGTCCTGGCTCCACAGGCCCTCGGTCCCTTAGTAAACCTAAGGCTCATTCACTCAGGTCTCTGATGGAATGTGTCCAGAGACGTCAGCTGAGACGGCAGCCACAGTGAATCTTAAAACCTCCGAGGTTTGGCACAGCTTCCAAAAGGGGGTTCGGTCTTGATCGGGGGTGTAATTACCAGTGTTTATTGCAGGGGAACTTGGTTAGGTGAAGAAGACAAGGCCCTTTATGAAAAAGATTTTGGTTGATGACAGGCTTATGAACACACCCACCCACCCCTCCTGGGGAAAAGCCAAAACTAAGACTTGTTGTAAGGAGCAGAATTCAATGAGCCCCTTCCTGCTCCCCTCTCCCCAATCCAGTGTCTACTCCATTCAAGCTCCGCAGTCGTTAACAGCAGAGCAGGCAAGCCCAAGCCACGGAGTAAAAACAGAATTCTTTCATCTTCATTTCCATTTTTTAATAATTTAACCAGTACTGTTAATTAGTCATCCCGGAGACTCCAGTTGAGTGGATTTTCCTAAGAACTGAAAAGCATATTAACTTTGGAGATGAGTGTCCTTCATTAGCAGTTGACACCTCCCGGGCCCTGCCCTCTCCCCACTAGGGGTCTTGGATGAGAAGGCCTTGGAGGCTGAAATTGGCTCAGGCACATGGACACAGCCCCCAGGCGCACACGGGTGGGAAAGGTTGGCTGAGGCTATAGGTGGCTCTGGCTGCTCTGGGCTTGGGACGTGTCGAGGCTAACTTGCCCGTCATGATAGTCTATGACAAGCCATCGCTGACAAAACAGTCATGGGCTGGGTGAGCATCCTGAATTTGAAGTTCAAGAGAACCCCAATCAAGGAAATACCTGGGAGGAATTTTCCCCAGAGAGGGCCCTGTCCGGGGCAAAATAGGTCTTATGATAGCCTGTCCCTTCCCACCAGAGGCGATATAGAAAGTTCACCTTTTCTTCTCTGTGTTAGTTTCCTGTGGCTACTGTAACAAGTCACTGCAAACTTGGTGACTAAAAACAACGTAAATTTATCATTTTACAGTTCTGTAGGTCAGAAGTCCGACATGGGCCTCTCTGGTTAAAATCAAGGTGTTGGCAGAGCCATGTTCCTTCTTGAGGCCCTAGGGAAGACTCTGTCTCCCTGCCTTTTCAGCTTCCAGGGGCTGCCCACATTCCTTGGCTTAGGGCCCCTTTCTCCATCTGAAAGCCAGTAACAGTGGGACAAGTCCTGCTCACATTGCATCTCTCTGACTCTCCTCCTCTACCCCCCCTCTTCTCTTTTTGGGACCTTTGTGATCCCACTGTGCCCAGCCAGGTAATTCAGACTAATCTTTTTTTTAAGGTCAGCTGATTAGCAACCTTAATTCCACCTACAATCTTAATTCCCCTTTGCCATGAAAGGTAACGTTCACAGGTTCTGGGGATTGGGACTCGGACATCCTCAGGTCATTCTGCCCACTACACTCTTCATGTGTCACCAAGTAGGACTAAGCGCCCCCATCAGAGCACCTGATATTACAGGTTAAAATGATCTGCCTCCATTTCTGTCTCCATTAAATGGTTCTTCCGTTATGGTTAAAGCTCTTTATTTTCCCCTTCTGCACTTAGCATAGTGAGGGTGCTAAATAAATGCGTGTAGAGCAGCGATGGTCTCACAGTCTGAGAAATGTGCACCTGGTAATTCCCTTTACAGTGAAAAGGCTCCCACCAAAGAGTGGGTGACCCCGTCCTGTCGCTCATTTCTAGCTTTGGGAATGCCCTGGCATTTGTAGGCAAAGCGGAGGGAAGAGGAACCCATGAGAAGATGGTAATCAGCGTACTATTCATTTATTTAACAGATGTTTATTGTTGCGCCCATGTGCCGGGCGCTGTTGCAGACACTGGGAAGATGGTACCTCCTGCCCTCATGGCACTTTATCCAAGTAGATGGAGGTAGACATTCAACACCTAGGCAGATAAGATAGCGCAAGGTTTGGTGAGAAGTGTTTCTGGAGGAGCAGCAGCAGCAGATGCAGAGGCTCTGAGTCTGGACTGTGCGTGGCAGGTCGCGGGCAGCAGGTTGACCAGTTGGCTGGCTGTCGTGTCAGGAGAAAGAGTGGCTGAGGGGCAATAGGAGGACTCCACACTCGGGACAGTCACCTTGCGTAACCTCAGGGCTCCATTCCCATTGTCTGCTATGCAGAGGACTTGAGAGTTGGGCAACAGGTAGCCCTGTAGGCCAAGGTAAGGAAGCTGGCCTTTGTTGTGCTTAGGAAGGGACGGCCCGGGAGGGCTTTGCGTAAAGGAGTAACGTGATTACACTTGTAAATCTATCACTCTGACTATGTAAAGCATGAAACGTCAGGAGGAAGAGTGAATGCCAGGAGAAGAGTTAGAAGGCTATTAAAATGGTCCGGGCCACAGATGACGGTGGCTTAGGCTAAGATTGGGCCAGTTTGGGCAATGCTTTGAGTGGCAAGTTAACAGGACCCATTTAAACGTGAGGCGTGGAAGGTGAGGTCAAGGGAGGAATCCAGGAGAGTCCCAGCTTTCTGACCCGAGTGCCTACGACGAAGGGCTTTGAATGAGTCAGCAAAGACTAGGGGAGGAAACTCACAAATTCTGTGCACTCGAAGACTCTTGGGTATTTTGGGTTTGTTTTTTTTAAACATAAATGATTAAATTGATACCTTTTGCTATTTAGCACATTTACAGAGCCCCTTCTTATCCATTATTGTAATTGATCTTCACAAAACCCTCTGAGTTCAGAGTATTTCTTCCTTTTTGCCGCTTGAGGAAATCAAGGGCCAGAAAAAGGTAAATCTAACACACTGATGGAGATGATGGGTTTATTATGGGTTTAGTTCATGCTTCATATAATGAACACAGCCACCTTCAGTGCCACACTAGGGGACAGAGAAGGGAAGGAGACTCCCGCGTGTGTAATTGACCTATGTTTAAATATATCGGCTAATTCAAGCCTCTGTGTAGTTCATATAATTCCACTTTGACAGCTCGGTAGGTGGTGCCAGTAACTGAGCTGAGAGAGCTCTGACCACTCCAGCAGCTTCCAACCCCATCGGTGCAGGTCCCTTTATCTGCTGAATTACTCAAAGCACCCGTTGGCCACCCATCGTCATCAAGCACAGCCCAGGGGCAGCAGAGGGCAGGGGAACGTGGACCCCCTTGAAGCTTATAATGACACTTGCTTTCATCTTCTCTTATATCTTTAACCGAACATGAGGATTTAAATAGGATTTATCTCATGGACAAGCATCCTTCATCCTGGGGTCGATTAGTTCATCCTGAAATGTTGGTGTCATTTGAAAATCCCTACAATGTAGTGAAATTGTCACTGAGGGTAACACGTGAGAAAATAGGATCATCAAGCTTAGAGAAATGGTGAGATCAAAGAACACAAGGAACCGGTCGATAAATGTGAACACGGCATTGTGCTAAATACAATGGGTAGACAGACTTGGAAGATGTGGTCCCTGCCTCCATGTGCTTATCACGGTGGGACAAGAGGATGTGAAATTTTGGAAGGTTTCCGATATAAAGTTCATTTTCAATCAGTTGTGCAATGTAGATTCCCGATATCAAAGAGGAAATGCTGACTAAATATGTTGATGCCGAATATCATAGTAGCCTGTTAAGATGAACTGTGATGCAAAATGTCATCCTCAGCATGTCCTAGGTGCTTCCCAAAGTTCTGACACATAGTATTTTTCGGTCCCTGTTTACTGAGCGTCTTTTGTATTCATGTCATTGTAGGACCACAGAACTTCAAATCTATATAAATACAACACATGTACAGGCTAGGTACTGGGGGGAGAGAGCACAGGCATTTCACTGGTGAAGTCGGACTTTCAGGACTCAGCACATCGTGGTCCCATGTTACCTGAGCACCTGCTGGGGGCACACCTATAACGTGGGCATGGAGAGATCTCTGACTCTCCAGCCAAATTCAAAATGGGAACGAGACAGATGTCCCTCCTTCCCCTTGACCGAGTCATTAAGCCAAAGTGCTTGCTGAGGGGTAGAGGCTTTATTTTCTCATGATTGCAAAATATGCCCTCTTCCTGCATCTGAGCACAGTGGCTTTGAGGTCCCAGAGGCACTTGGAGGGGACGCAGGGCCATGCAGTGATGATACCTCTGACGCCGGGGGGGGGGGGGGGGGGGGGGCACAGCAGGAAATGAGGTGCTCAATCAGTTTGGTGACTCCTCTCCTCATTGCCCCCGAACGCTGTGTTAGATCCATAAGGAGACATCTCCACTCTGGTTAATCCTCTGTGATGGGTGAGAGCACACAGCTATGCAGCCCCGGTCAGAGGCTGAATCCTTGGACCAGGTCAGTCATTTTACTGGCTCCTGGCCCTCAGCGTTTAGAGCTCCCTGTGTCTGTCAGCGCCTGGTGGACCGGGTAAGAAATGACACCGGATGGGGGCAGTAGTGGGCCACAGAGCCGGAGCTGGGCTTAGATCCTAGCCCTGCCCCTTCCTGGCCTGTGACGAGGGCACACGACTCGGAGCCTCGTTCCTTCATCTGTAAGATAAGCGCTTCCTGAGGATGGAAGGGAGCGTCGCAGAGGGACCACCCAGCACGGGGCCTGGCAGACGGAGGCCACCACCCCACCTGCCCCAACACCGTTCCTGTGCCTGCTCCACGGAGCGCTCAAGGCCAGGTCTGACTGTCAGCGGGTCAGGAGCCAGCGCTGGGAACAGAGGCATAGCAGCGGGGCCAGGAGAAGACAGCAAGCAGTGGCCAGGCCGGGCCGGGGTCCCTCTGCAAGCCGTGCTCGGCCCATGTCAAGGTGGACCCTCCCCTTGCTCTGCAAGGTTCCTGTCCGCAGGGAGCTGCTCCCCTCTCCCTTTCCGTGTGTGTGCCTGTCACCGCAGCGGCTGTCACACAGCCTAGAGCACTGGGACAGCTTGGGCGTGCAGCCCCGGCCTCTGCGGCCATGACAACCAGCCTCCCAGCAGTCACCCCTAATGATAGCCACACGCTCACGGCTTCTTCCACCTGGGCAGAGGCTCCCCGAGGAGGTGAGCCGCTCTTGGAGCAGCTGCAGAAAGCTTCCTGCTGGGGACAGAGACACAGAGAGAGGGAGACAAGAAGTGTCCAACCTGTGATGGTCGGAGTGGTCCCAGGGGCCTGGGGACACTGCGCTTATGTCCCTGGGGCCTGCTGGCTGTGGGAACGTGTCATTCCGCAGAAGGAGCATCAAGCCCCATGTCCCTGCCACTCTCCCGCCTTGCAGAGAGACGGTTATAATGGAGGGAAGACCTCATGTGAGTGCTTGTAAGCTGGGCCGTGTGCTCCCAGATTTCTTCATTAGGCTCCTGTGGCGACACCCGCTGCCAGCTCATCTTGCGTGGCCTGGAGCTGCCTCCCTTCCCTGCTGCCTGCTGCAGAGAACATGCGCCGAGGCCGCCTTCAATCGATGTCTTCCCAGGACGACAGCTCTCAAGACAGACACTGGCCCCACTTGGCCAATCAATGATTATTCCTCACAAAGGAAGGACAAGCAGGCCCCCACTTCATACACTTGTCTGTGGGTGTGAACCCAGATCCAGCCCTTAGATTGACAGGTAGGCCCTCGGCCAAACCCAGGGTCTCGCCTCCCCTCTCTTTAGATGACAGGTTCCTGCTGAGGCTTCTTGGGGAGAAAGGGCGAACCCCAGAGCTGATGCGCCTGGAGGATGCCGTCCTCACTCTGGGAGCGTGTGGCCTGCGGGTCCTGGTCTCTCCAAGCCTCCGCTTCCTCGGCTGTGCAATGGAGATCGTTCTCGCAACGCGTGCTGCTCTCATCACGGGTCCCGCCGTCCTGTGCAGCCTGTTCCCTGGACTAGGCTTGTTTAGTGTCTTCTGAATTCTGAATAATGTATGTATTTTATTCATTCTTCTATCGATGAGCACTTAAGTTGCTTCCATATCTTGGCTATTGTAAATAATGATGCAATGAATATAGCGGATCATATATTATTACAAATCAGTGTTTTGTCTCTAGTAAGTACTCAGAAGTGGAATTACTGGCTCATATGGTAGGTCTATTTTTAATGTTTTGAGGAACCTCCATTGTTTTCCATAGTGGCCGCACCCGTCTGCATTCCCACCAACAATGCACGCCGGTTCCTTTTCTCCACACCCTCGCCAGCACTTGCCGTTTGTTGACTTGTTGATGGAGCCATTCTGACAGGGGTGAGGTGATACCTCATTGTGGGTTTAATTTGCATCTCTGGTGATTAGTGATGAGCATTTTTTCATATGTCTCTGGGCCATCTGTGTGTCCTCTTTGGAGAAGTGTCTATTCAGGTCCTCCCACTTTTTATCGGATAGTTTGTTTCTTTGGTGTTGAGTTGTATGAGTTCCTTATATATTTTGGATATTAACCCTCTATCAGGTGTATCATTGGTGAATATTTCCTCCCATTCAGTAGGTTGTCTTTTCATTTTGTTGATGGTTTCCTTTGCTGTGCAAAAACTTTTTAGTTTGATGCAGTCCCATTTGTTCTCTTGCCAACGAGACATATCCACAAAAATATTACTAAGACCTACGTCAAAGAGTTTACTGCCTATGTTTTCTTCTAGGAATTTTATCATCTTGAGTCTAGCATTTAAGTCTTTAATCCATTTTGAGTTTATTCTTGTATATGGTTTCATTTCTTTGCATGTATCTGTCCAATTTTCCCAACACCAAGAGACTGTCTTTACTCCATTATATATTCTTGCCTCCTTTGTCATAGATTAATTGACCAAGTAGGCATGGATTTATTTCCAGGCTCTCTATTCTGTTCCATTGTCCTATTTGTCTGTCTTTATGCCAGCACCATGCTGTTTTGATTACAATAGCCTTGTTGTATAGTTTATATCAAGTAGCATGATTCCTCCAACTGTTTTCTTTTTTCTCAAGATTGCGTTGGCTCTTTGGAATGAGGTTGTCACATTTTCAAATGATTGAACAAAAATCAAGAAGAATACCACTTCATGACACATGAAAATTAGATAAAATTGAAAGTTCAGTGTCCATAAATAGAGCCTTATTGAAATACAAGCTCATCTGTTTACATATTGTCCGTGCTTCCTTCACACTACAAAGGCAGAGAAGTCACAACAAGGACCAAATGACCCTCAGAGCCTAAAAAATTTACTATCTGCCTCTTCACAGGAGGTTTGCTGACCTCTGATCTATCCAGAGCTTATCGAGCATTCAAGGTTCAGCATGTTCTTAAGCCTTACCTGGTCACCGCAACTCAGATCACCCCAGCCCAGACTGTCTCCTCATTTCTCTACCCAGGGAATTTTTGGTCCTTTTGTTCTGTCTGGAAAAAAACAAAAAAACGTTTTTGACTCATTTTTAACTTCGAATCATTATTTAGAGATGATATTTACAAATTATATTTACTTCCCCCTCTCATCTGCCTGAATCATCAAAGCCAGGGAGGTGGTGACATTGTTCAGCACCCAATGAAAGACACTTGGGCCAAGAAAGGTGAATCTCAAGTGATAGTCCAGAGACCAGCTGTTGTATGTGTCTCCTACAGCCCAGCTCAGAGACCTAGAAATCAATATGCAACTGGTAGCTCTTAAGATCTGGCCCCAGTGGAAAAGCACGTCAGGCTTTTTGAAAACAGTTATACAAAAGTCAGGGACCAATGTACTCCCTTCTAGTTAACTTCTCATTCTCTGTGATGTTGTGTTTCTACAGTGTTCACTGTGGACAATTATTTACAGAATCGAGGAGGACTGTATGAAAAGCAGACTGCAAAGGTTCAGCAATAGGGCATCATTATTTCCCAATTCCGAATCCTCTGGGTCTTCATATGATCTGAGTTCCCAGTCTCCAGTCTGCATCCAGAGACAATGTTATTAGGCCCATGGTAGCCCCGTAGCCCCTAATTAAATCTTAAACTTCTCTCTCTGTCCTCAGCTGGATGGAGGCCAGCATTATCCATCCGTGGGAGTTCTTACCCTCCGTGGGAAAATCGCCGGCCGTTTCTCTCCCTGGGCAAAATTGTTGGATGTGTCTTCCGTAGAGTAAAAATTACTGGCTGCGTCTCAACTGCCGAGCCTTCTCTCTCCAGAGGCAAAACTGTTGCCTGCATATCTCTGAAGGAGAACTGCCATCTGCCTCACTCGGTGGGAAAATTGCCAGTTGTGTCCCCATTATGGGGAAATATCCGACCACGTGTCCAAACGGAAAAGCGTGCCCACTTCTCTTTAGAAGAAATGTCAGCGGGAGTGAGCAATTTAAAACCCTGAGTGTGGCTCCTTTGTTGTCAGGAACGAACCTTCCATCTCCCTGCCTCCCTTCCTGTCCTCTCTCCCCCTCTCATCTGCCTGAATCATCAAAGCCAGGGAGGCGGTGACATTGTTCAGCACCCAATGAAAGACACTGGGGCCAAGAAAGGTGAATGTCAAGTGATAGTCCAGAGACCAGCTGTTGTATGTGTCTCCTACAGCCCAGCTCAGAGACCTAGAAATCAATATGCAACTGGTAGCTCTTAAGATCTGGCCCCAGTGGAAAAGCACGTCAGGCTTTCAGACTCGTTTCTCACCAAGCTCGCCTTGAGCTGCACCCACCGGGCACCTCCGCTGCCTTCCCTGTTGTTCTGGGTGCAGAACTCATCCATCCCACCCCCACCCCAAAAGGTAGGGACTCCTCTGGTCTCCACGTTACAGGTAACGAAAATGAGGCTCCAGAGGCATCAAGCCCCTTGTCCAAGGCTTCATAACCTACCAGCAACAGAGCCGGAGGTCAGCGCAGCCGGGCCTGCTAGGCTTGGAGCCACCTGCCCTCTTAGCCACCGCACCACATGGGTGCCCTCCTGGCCCTTCAGCGTGGGCTTGAGTATCTGTGCAGCACCCAGTGTGAGGTCAGAGAAAGGAGCCTCCCCAAGAAACAGCCTTTCCTATGGTTTCCCTCTGTTCTCTCTCCTCCTGGCCCCAGACTCCCCGCCTAGAGCATGGGACACTGTCCATCTGTCCTCGCCCCTGCTTGATGAATGTAGCTCTAGCCTGAGTGTGCCCCCTAACACTTCCTCTCCCTCATTTCCACTCTTGCCCAGGGGCCTGGGACCTCATTCATTCAGTCCATCGCCTGAGCGCGCTCGGGTGAAGAGCCCTGCGCCAGGCCCCCTGACAGGTAACATCCAGCGCAAGGTGCGCTCGGGTCCATGGGGACATGGGGACATGGGGACATATTCACATCTGCGCCTTATGACACAAAACCCGCCTGCTCAGGGCGCTTAATACAGCATCCCCCTCACCCTCGGTTTTGCTTTCCATGGGTTCGGTGGCCTGCGCTCAACTGCAGCCCTAAAACATTAAATGGAAAATTCCAGAAATTAACAATTCATAAGCTTTGAATTGTGCTCGGTTCTGAGCTGCGTGATGAAATCTTGGGCCGCCCCGCTCCGTCCCGTCCGGTACGTGAATCATTCCTTTGTCGAGCACAATCTGTAATTTTCAGAGTGAGATCATATTCACATAACTTTTATTACAGTATATTGGTGTTGTTCATCTCTTACTGAGCCTAATTTAGAAAATGAACTTTATCATAGTTACATATGTAGAGGAGAAACCATAGTATATGCGGGGTTTTGTGCTACTCATGGTTTCAGGCACCCACTGGGGGTCCTGGAACACTTCCCCCCCAGATAAGGGGGACTGCGTATAGCCTGTGGGATTTAGAAGGAAGTATCAGCTGCTTTTGATTAGAGCAGTGTAACCCACAGTGTGTTCTAAGCAACTCTGTACTAGACAAACAATGGACTGTAAGTGATTTTCCAAAAAAAAAATAATGAAATAGTGGAGAGGGAGGAGGTGTGACCCAATAAGATTTGAAAGCAGGATTAAAGGCAGGGGCAGTCATCCCCCCAGGGGACATTTGGCAATGCCTGGAGCCACTTTGGAGTATCACAGCTGGGGCTTGCGGATTTCGGGGGTAGAGGCCAGGGGTGTTGCTAAATATCCTACAATGCCCCAACAACAAAGAATTGCTTGGCCCAAAATTTAACAGTGCAAAGGTTGAGAACCCTGGAGTAAAGAATGTTCATTTTTTTGCCAGCATGACTTCTCAGCACCTTTAAGAAGCGAATTGCATTCTCAATCCCCAAAACTGGGTAGGAGTTTCCCAAGCTTGTTGGTCTCAGGATCTGGAATACCTGACGTATCGTGGGCTGGGTGTGCTGCTGATGTCACTTTGGGAAGGCCACCCTACAGTAACGGGTCAGTAGAGGGAAACTGAAAGACAAGACTAGGGGAATTTCACAGGCGTTACAACCTGAGAGCTGGGAGGGACCTGGTTGGCAATCCTGCCTCCTCCTCACTGGCAAGGAAACAGGCCCAGGCACTTGACGGTTGCCCAGTCATTCCAAAGAGAGGCAACAGGACAGAGGATAACAGCATAGCAGCAGACCAAGTTCAAATCCTGGCTTTGCCTCCTCCTAGCTACAGAACCCCTGTGCCTGCACTGACTGACTGATTTGTAGAAAAGGGAAATAATATCTAAGAATATTGAAAGAGTTAATACATGTAAGGCACACAGCATAAGTGCTCAAGAGGTAGTATTATTAAGAGCCGGCTAATTTGTGTCCAGCCTGGATTGCAACCCCTGACTCCCAGTCTCATGTTCTGTCCAGTATCCCGTGATGGGCACGGTAGGAGGTTGGGAGTAAACAAGGTGTATCTAGAACACGAGGGAGCCCAGTTTAACTGGATTGTTTGAACAGAGTTGATCTTGCCAAGGCAAGGAAGGCCTGGTTGGGGCGGCCGTGTGACAGGCAGGCAGATGGTCCATCGAAAGCCCATCTCTACTCTGTAGCTGCGTGATCCTGGGCAAGTTACTCACCTTCTCCTGGTGTGTCTCAGCTATAAGTAAGGACAGTAAGAGTGCCTTCCTCATATGTTTGAGCATTAAATGGGATAATGTAGGCTAAGCATGAGGACCAAGAAATGGGGCAGGTGTCATTATCATTTTTGTGACTTATTATTGGGTCTCCAAGATACACGCTCCCTTGTGGTGACACATCCCCAATGGCTAGATGTGGACTCTCGGGATTCTCAAGACTGCTTCCTCACAGAGGCACCAAAGCGCGCCTTCGCTCCTCCGTGGTTCCCTTCCCTTCTTCTCTTGATATCTTTCTGTTCTGGAAGCTAGCTGGACACCCTGCAGGCCAGCGGGATTTCTAATGGCAAGCCAAGGGTCTCCAGGAGAAATACCAGTTTTGATTTGTCTCAAGATCTGTCACTCAAGCAGTAGATGCTTTGTACCACACAGTCAGTGACTTATGTGGAGCACACAGTGATATTCCATTTTCATTCCACTCTCTGGTTGCCCAGCACCTCTCTCATAATGCAGTAAAATCTCACTTGAACACGTAAATTTTGTTACAGATGTGAATAACATCTGTCTCTTCCTCAAGCCTGTGAGCACCATGAGGGTAGGACTGGGTCTGATTCCTTGTGTCCTGGCATTTAGTACAGGGCCTGGCATTTGTCCATCCAACAGATACTTTGTATGTTACAGGTAATGTGTTGTGCATGTGTGCAGGTGTGTTCATGCACCTAAAATATACTCAAGTAGCTGATAAGTGATTGCTCATACTGAATTAGTAAAAACCTTGAATTACAGATGACTTCCTATGGAATGTATATTTTCATACTTTTCAAAGGCCTAAAAGAAACAAATTTGAAGTGAATAAAACATTGCTTAGATAGGTTCTTTTCAGGACCTGTTTAATAGGTATTATTTTCATTTGAAATTAAAATGGTTGTCCATTTTTATTCATTTAACATATATTTACTGAGCACCTCCTATGTTCCAGGGAGTATAGTAGAACAAAATAGACCCCAAAAAATCCTACCCTTGTAGAGCTTGCATTCTATTAGGGGAGACAATAAATTAAATAAATGTCTGCACATAAACTGAGGGGCAGGGAGAGGAAAGGCTGCCTTGTTGCTTACAGCCCCCAGGGATTAGAGCTGGGGATGAGAGGTGGCCTAGGGCTGGGCTTCCCACCTTATGCTTGCCAGTGGTGGTGTATGGCTCACACTTATGAGTGCTTGGTGTAGAAACCATGTTCCTTAGGTGTTTGAAATGGACTTTGCATAAAAAGGATAGTGTAGGACTAGTCATTAGGAGCCGTCTCCACTTTACAATGCCATAGTTCTATGTAGCTTCTGCCCTGGAATCTTCTTATAGCTCCTTGTTCATGGTACCAGGCAGAATTCCATCATGATTAAGAACAAAGACATTGAAGTCTGACCTTAATTTAAAACGCCACTCTATCTGTGTATCCTTGGGCAGGTTACAAAACCTCTCTGCGCCCAGTTCTCTACATCTATAAAATAAGGAATCATCAATCCTATTTCATAGTATTGTTAAAAGGATTAAATGAGATAAAATATGTAAAGTACAGGGCCTAGAGTATAATAAGCTTCCCATAGACAGTAATTATTGACATTATTAAATGTTGCTGAATGAATGAAAAGAATTCATGAACTTGATATTAAAACTTGGACAGGCGTGGACACTGTCATAAAGTGCTGTCCTGGTATGTCATCCTATGTGGACAGAGGGCAGGATACAGATAATTAGTGAGGGGTTGAATTGTCTTTTATTTCACCTCCCTCTCCTGGGGTGTCACTTTGAGGCTTTACATGTTGGTCCATTGGCCCCCAATATGCCAAGTGATTTGGAGAAGAGATTCCTTGTAAACATTCTTTATGTCATTTAAATAGTCCACAGGTTCTGTAGTCCTCGGACCCAAATTCTCAAGATTCCTGATGAATGAAATATGATCGGCCAGTGCAGAAGCAGGGCCTGCTAATGATGATAATAGCAACTGGCATTCATTGAGAACCTACCATGTGCCGAGCAACTCCTTTCTGCAGCTGGGAAAATGGAATCTCGGGGTAGTAAAGAAAAAGTCAACCAACTGCTAGTAAATGACAGAGGCAGGAACTGATGGCCTCCAGAGCAGTTGAAGCCCTTCCCACCTTCTGCCTCCAGCTCTCCCTGCACGTACATCTGGTGACCTTGACCAAGGCTGCCACTGCTCTCTCTGAAGATATTTTTTGCATGGGGTGTGCTTGGTGTTTCTAAGTGCTCAGTCCTAATGAGATTGCCTTCGATCGATACTGATGTGAAAATGTAGTTCTCAGCTACAAGGATACCAGTCAGAATCCAGGAAGGGGCCTTCATTAACGCTTGATCGGAATACAAAAGATAAGGCCTGAGACTGAGACCTTGGGTCAGAGACCATAATGAGCTCCTGTTTTTCTGTTTCAATGGCTTTTTTCAATTCTCAAGTTCAATTCTGATTGATCAATTGTTTTGTTGTTCTCTGAAGTGGTTCTGTGACAAGTATTTTTTATTTGGCTGGCGGTTTAATTTAGCAAGGTTTGAAAGAGAACTCTGTATTCTTAGGTTTTCTATGTGGAATTTGATACTGTGAGTTCACTGAGCAGGCAGGAAAAAGGAAGCTTTGGAGGACAAGAAACTCAGTGGTCTGCAGGCTGGTGTTTGTATCGCAATTATAGACCGAACCAAATACTTCTTAAGTAGAACATACTCAATCGCCATTGTTGGGGGGCCCAGAATAATTAAATATTGGCAAATATGTATAGCTTGACATCATATATGCTAAGCACTCAGAAGGCAAAGAATTCATTCTTTTACCCGGCTTTGGTTCTAATCAAGCAACAAATATTTATTGAACGTTTGTACGTAAGACTCTCAGTACAAAGATGAGAAAAACCAAAATCCTGCCCTCAAGCTCACATTCTAGTTAAGATGTGATTATTAAATAATAACGTGAGAAATTATGGTTTCACTGGGAGAGTCCCTGAGCACATGCGAAATGAATGAGCCAGACCAAGTATGATGGGGCTTCAGAGAAAAGAAAAACTCAGTTGGGGCTAAAATAATATGTAAAAGATGATGCATTTGAATCAAGCAAAATTTTAATCAGTGAAGAAGGAATGATCGGGCAGAGCTTACAAATGGGAAGCATGAAGATATATTCTATACATTTCATTTGAACCAGAGACGTTCAAAATCAAAGTAGAAAGATGAGGTAAGGCAGCTTATGACATGCTCGATATCAAACTGTGGAGCCACGTCTTTCATTCCCGTAAGTGGAAATTAGCTGAAGCTATTAAGAGAGATGGTGAGTGCCTGCGTATCAGAGCAAATGGACAATATACAGGGTGGGGCAAACATAGGTTTACAGTTGAAAGAGTTTATTCTTGTATTTATTGATTATTGTATTTTCCATATGAACAACTGTAAACCTACATTTGCCCCACCTTGTATGCAAAAGACATTGTAGCCACAGTTTACTGATGAGACTGAGGCACAGTAAAGTTAAGTAACTTGCCCAAGATCACACAACTAGTAATGGCAGCAAATGGTAGCAAAGCCCTATTATTAAACACCGTGATCCAGGAGATATGAAAACATGTCCACACAAAAACTTGTACGTGAGTATACATAATAGCCAAACAGTAGAAACAACCCAAATATCTATAAACTAATGAACTGATAAAGAGATGGTGGTATATCCATACAATGGAATATTATTCTGCCGTTAATAGGAATGAAGTAGTGACACATGCTACACCATGGCTGAACCTTGAAAACATCATGCTAAGTAAAAGTAGTTGGACACAAAAGACCACATACTGTATGGTTCCATTTGTGTGAAATTTCCGGAATAGGTAATTTCATAGAACCAAAAAACAGACTAGTGGTGGTATAGGAATGGGGAGTAACTGCTAACAGGTATGGAGTTTTTTTTGAGGGGGTGGATGAAAATGTTCTAAATTTAGATTGTGGAGATGGTTGCATAATTATGTGATTATACTAAAAACCACTGAACTGTAATCTTTAAATGAGTACATTTTATGATATACAAATTATACCTTCATAAGGCTGTAAAAAAATTTTTTTTAATTTAAGTATCTAAGATGACTCCAGGTATTGATATGTACAGTGACACCTGGAAACAAGGGGAAACGTGAAACACAGTTAAGTACATAGACCTGGAGCTGGGAAATGGTCAGTGCCAGATGAATGGATGGGACAGGCCCCATGTCAGTCCTTCCATCAGAAGGAAAATACAGAAACCAGTGACAGTTTTGCCTGCTGCCAAGGAGCTGACAGCTCCTCTGTTAGCAACATGTGAGAGTCCGTTGATAAGAATGTGCTCAGTTTGTCTCGTTTTGCGTTCGTTCTGCAGTTTTTGAAGAACCGGAAGATCCGAGCAACAGGTCGTTTTTCTCTGAAATTATCTCTTCGATTTCGGATGTGAAGTTCAGCCACAGCGGGAGGTACATCATGACCAGGGACTATCTGACCGTTAAAGTCTGGGATCTCAACATGGAAAACCGCCCCATCGAGACGTACCAGGTACAGACCACCCCCCACCCACGTGTGCACTGCACACTTCCCCTGTGGGCTTCCACGTCAGCCTCTGCCTGCAGAGGTTTATCACAGCGCAGGAAAATCAACATGGTACCGCCTCGGGGGCCATAGGATTTAAGGCCGGGGTGCCCATGGAGGGGCTAGGACTTAACCTTGTCTACTGCGCCATGGATCCCATAGGTACAGACACGGTCCTACTCTCCTGGAGCTGAGAGCTGGTAGAGAAGTGAGCTGACAGGCAGGGAACTGAGCGTGTGGTGGGGAAGGAGATGGTGCTGAGCGCCGTGGGAGCATGTGCAGGAAGGGCCACCCCGATGAGAAAGGCTTTTCGAAGAAGTGACCCTTCAGGTGAGTCTTAACTACCATGAACTAGCCAGGAAAATATATTTTTAGAATAGCCTGTTGAAAGGCCTGGAGTCAAGAGACACGTGGTGTGTTCGGAAAGGAGCTCTTTACACCTGGAGTATGGGACACAGGGGCGGAAAAAAGAGCTTGGAGATAGGTGTAGGCCCTGGTGAAGCGATTAGGTTGAGCCATTCAAAAGTCTGGCACAGGAAATGCCATTGCGGATTTTTTTTGTTTTTACTCTGTTTCATGAAGGCATTTAGGGAGGGAAGATGGTGCGTCTGTGAGGTCTGCTAGCTGACTGGGTGTGGAGGGAAGAGGCATCGGGAAGGCTGTGTGGAGGTTTGGGCTTAAGAATCACCAGATGGTTTGTAGACTTACGAAAGGACAAAGGAGAAGGTATTGTTTAGAGTGGTTTGTTATTGTTTTTCAAAAGGATCTGAAGAAACTAATTCCAGGCAAGAGTACTATGGAGGCAAAGGACAAGAGGCAGGAATAAACTAGTCTTATTTTAAGATACCTTGGGTAGATAAAAAGAAGTGGGGAAATTCCAGATGGAGGAGTTGGGTTCGCGTATTTCTTCTTGAGATGCAATGCACGTACCGTAATATTCACCCTTTCGTAGTGTACAATTCAGTGGGGCTTTGTCTGTGCCCAAAGTTGTGGAACCATCACCACTATCCAATTCGAGAACATTTCCATCATTGACTAACATTTTAAAATAAATATTCTGGTTGTGCTGGGGAGATATGGGAGGAGACAGAATAGTTACGAAGTTATTGTGACACCCTGGCAAGGGGTGTTGTTGTTAGTAGCGTAGATGGTATTAGCAGTGGAGGTGGCCAGAGTCTTGATATATTTCCAAGGTAAAACCAATAGGATGGATGACAAATTTGATGTGGGATGTAAGGGAAAAAAAGCACTAAGAATCACTCCCAAGGTTTTTATCCTGAGCAAAGTGGAGTTGCCATTTTATTTGGCTGAGAAAGTTGATAGTTTGGTTTTGGATGTCTTTCATTGGCTCAACATCCAGAAATAGCAAGTAGGCAGCTCAGTGTGAGTCTGGACAGATCTAGCCTAGAGAAAAACATTTTAAGGGTATTTAAAGCCCTAGGACTGGACAAGGTCACCTAGGAAATGAGTATAATTAGAGTAAAGAAGGGGTTGGGAACTGAGACCCCAGTGTTTACATGTTGGTTAGAGGCAGGGGCCGGGCAGGTAGGAGGAGAATGGAGAGGAATGTCCTAGAAGCCTAGTGCAGAAACTATCCAAAGGAGGGAGGACCCCTCAACTGCTGTTGCTGAATCAAGGAAGGAAAGACTGAGACTTGACCACTGGGTTTAGCAAGTAGAGATTCTCGGTAACCTCAGTGGAAGAGGTGTAGGTGGGCTGATGAACGTCTGGTTGGAGTGGGTTCCAGACAGATGGTGAACAGAGGATCTGAGCATAGTGAATACGGATAACTCCTTCCAGAAATTCTGTCCTGAAGGGGAACGGAAAAGTGGGGCACAGGCTTAAGAAGTTTTATGCTGATAAGAAGTCAGTGGAGACGAGACGGTCCTTGAGGGAAGCAAGTCCATTGCAGAACTGGCCTTAGGTGGGAAGATGCACAATTCATCCACCAAAGAAAAAAGAGTATGCAGTTATGGGCGCAGTAGGCTTGTAAAATTATGTGATGGGAACATATAGACAGTGTCTTCTTATGTTGACTTTCTCAGTAAAATAAGGAGGTCATCAGCTGAGGGAGCAGGGAGGAAAAAATGTAAAATAGTTATTAAAGGAGTGATTGACTAGGGAATGGAGGGCTGCTCAGGACGCCTCTGAGGTTTACGTTACCGAGTTAAAGTGAGACCGCCTGACCACTGCTTCTGCCCAGCCACAGTGAGCGGCCGGGGGCGCTGGGGAAGGGCAGGAGGTTAGATGTAACCGGTGATGGGGATTCGCCCAAAGAGAAGGGCGTGATGGTCATGACGCTAAGGTAGGGAGGGAGGAAACTGGATCGGTAGATCTGAAGAATTGATCAGGTCAGGAAGAAGCCATAGAGCAATACAGTGGGGCCTCGGTTTCTGAACGTCTCCGCTGGCGAGCATTTCGGGTCTCGAACGCCAGAAACCCGGAGGGAAATGCTTCGGTTCTCGAACCTGCCTCGGAAGTCGAACAGGCCACAGGGCTTCCGCTGAGGGCAGGATCCTGCGGCCCAGCTGTCGGCTGCGGATCCCTCGGTTTTCCAACGTTTCAGAACTCGGTCCCCCGGAACGGATCACATTCGGAAACCGAGGGACCCCTGTACCTGTTAGAGGGACCCAGTTACCGCAGCGGCAACATGAACAAGGAAACGGAGGACAAAACTCACTGCAAATGATGAGGCCAAGCAACCGCGGGACCAGAGCGTTTGGGTCCCTAAAGCATGGTGGCAGGAAGAGTGACGGGAGCGAGGGAGGCGCTAGACTTGCTTCAAGGAGCGAGGCAGAGGAACTCGGAGGACTGTAGGCAGGAACAAGTGTCTGGAGCACCAAGGACTCCGCCCTGTCACAGGACAGCAAAAGTCCAGCCACCACGTGAGCAGCCTCAGGAAAAGCAGATCTTTCCATCAGAAGGAGGAAGAGTTCAGAGAGGAGGTTGAGGACACCCAGGACTCTGATGACCGACTGAGTTCCAGAGGGTGCTGAAAAAAGATCTGGGGGCCAGAATTCAAGACCGCATATGTAGTTGAGAGTTTGGTTAGTCCTGTGGTTCAAAGAGCATCCCCTGTATATCGGGGATCTTACTGTCCCCCGAAGCATACCCAGACTTAAGGGTGCAATCCACAGCACCTGCCCAAGGTCTCACTCACAGTCCATCTTCAGCCCAGGGCCACAGCCAACACGAGCACTCTTTCAGCTGCACGGACGAACCACCTAGTGTTGCAACCTTAACACAAAGAGGAGAAGGCAGTGGGAACTAGAACCTGAGTGCCGGCGGCACTGGCAGGTGTGGCCTGCTGCAGAGCCTTGACTAGAGAGAAGTAGATTTAGGTAACACAGTGCTCAGAGCAATTATACTCTCATCTTGGGGACAGGGGAAGGCTTTCAGACCACAGCCAGCAATGACATGGACTAATCAGCATTTTAAGATCATGGTTCTCAAAATGTTAGCTAGTGGGAAACTTGAAAATCTACTTTGTGGAGCAGTAAGAAATAGGCATCATAGCACATGTGTTGAAATATCACAAAATTTTATTTTAAAACACTGTTGAATGAAGAGTGTGAGGCCTGGCCCAATGGGAAAGAATTCTATAATCGATTACCAATGCCTGCCCAGGGGAGATGGGTAATACGCCTGCTGTGTATTTTCACATCAGCTGGGCTCAGCAAGTTTCCGTGAATAAGGAACCGTAGACTTAAATATGATGAGCTATTTTTAAGGTTTCCTATAGAACAGGAGATGGCAAGTTGTGACTTGTGGGCCAAATCCAGCCCCACCTCTGTTCTTATAAAGTTTTTTTTAAACACAGCCATATCCAGTCATATAGTGGCCATGGCTCCTTTCATGCTACAGTGGCAGAGGTGAGTGGTTGTGACAGAGGCCATGTGGCCCACAAAACCTAAACTATTTCCTGTCTGACCCTTTACAGGAAAGGTTTGTCAACCCCTGAAATATAAGAACCAGCCATCCGCGTTTACTCTTGCTAGGCCTCATGAGCAGGCCATGAACTACACAAGTACATCATTGAGAACCACTGGCTTGGGAGGCTCAGCTTAGTGTCAAAAAGGCCAAACACAGGCCAGAAATAATAGTGGGAACATGCCCAGAAGCATCAAACAGGATGAGTTTTAAGTTCTCTCTTGTTCTGCTCTCTAGATGCTTCTTGTGTACGTATCTGACCTTAGTCTTGCCTCTGATGGAGAAAGATGCACTTTGTTTGCCTAAGATTTTTAACAACAGAGCCTAAATGCGACACCTCCATAGTAGGTGTCCTCTTCCTTCAGGGGTCTTCAGTGGGGGCCGGCAGGCGCTTCCCAGAACGTCAGTGCTGGGGAGAAAACGATTCAGACGAGGTTTTCCCCCGAATCCTTCCTGACTTTCGGCCTTCAGGAATTATTTATGGATAGTCAGTGATGCTGTAATAACCATGTATGGTGTCAGGTGTGGACTAGACTTACCGGGTGGTCACTTCATAAGCTACGTAAATGTCGAATCACTGTGTTGTACACCTGAAACTAATATAAGATTGCGTGTCAGCTGTCATTGTAAAAGAATTATTTATGGGGTTCCTAAAGGACACACATTTTGACACTTATTACTCACGTTTGGTGCTTCTCTGAGCAAAAATGCCAAAGGTGAATGAATGGTGAGGGATCGGGAAAGTTTCAGCAAGAAGACGGCGGCCTGCGTCAGGCCTTAAAAAGCATGTCACCACCCTATTTATAAACCTTACTGCTCTGTCCCCTACCTACCTACCAAAGTCCTAATTATCTTAAATATAGTATTTGCTACTTCTACAGAAAAAGAAGAAAGTTGGGTGGTTATAGTGAAGTAAAAGGATATTCTATTTCTCTTGTAATTCTTTCACCACTATAGGACTCTGAGAAGTGCTGCATTACAGAAACCTGCTTAACCAAGGGTTTTCAAAACTTATTTGTCCCTTCGTAGAATACTCACATCTGTGGCTTGCCTCAAAAGTGCTCCTACCAGATAAGAGGGAGGAGGGGGAGAGAAGGCTAAGGGCCTGTTTTGCTCATGTTTTCCCTCCAACAGCAGGAGAGCTGGAGGACCAGGATAAGAGATTTGGCTTCCACTGCCCACTGGATTCATTCCCAGCCTGGCATCCTCCGTCTTCAGGCCCACCCCCTCTCCCCCTCCATTACACACAGCCCAGAGTCGAGGCAGTGCTCAAGGCAAGAAAAGGCCAGAATCACACTTTCTTTCTAGAAACGAAACCAATTCTTGAGGTCTCCAACCATCAGAAGAAAGGTTCAACCCCCCACTCACACCCTTACCTCTACCATCACCTTCTTCTGAGAAAATAGTCTGTGCTGCTTTGGGGGGAGGCGGGGAATAGTCAAGACCAGCGGTCAACAAAACTATGACCCAGAGCCCAGCCCTGTTCGCCACCTGTTGCTGTAAATAAAGTTTTACTGGAACACAACCCTGCTCGTTTGCTTATGTTACCTGTGGCTACCTTTGCATGACAAGGGCAGAGCTGAGTGGTTGCAACAGAGGTCATATGGCCCATAAAGTACAAATATTTACTCTATAGTCCTTTATGGAAAAAGTTTGCCAACCCCTGGCAAGACCCAGAATTAGCTCTCGTTTTGCCCTCAGATGCTCTTCGGCTCAAATATTCTTAATAATCACTCAAGATTTTCACCCCCTACACACAGAAATGGCCTTTGGAGCCACTTCCATTATGTCCAAAATGTGGCAGGAAGGGAAGGACAATGAATTCATTGGTAGCAGAGAAACCAAGTCTTCACACAAGCCTCACCCTCACATCCCCCTCGCCGACCCAGAGCCCTGCCACAGACGGAGTCCCTCTCACCATAGCCCTGAGGCAGATACCCTGGTGAGACCCAGAACCTCGGGGCAACAAGAGAGCTTGTAAATACCCCGAACACGTGCTGCGACGTGGAATGAATCTTACTTAGCTCATTCCTTTGTCCAGCTGAGCCTGCGACCAGCAGCCAGCAGAACTCTGGAGTCACGAGAGGAGAAGGGGCCCAGGCTGCAGGAAAAGGGAGATCAAGCCACCACTCTAAATCTAAACGAAGTGACACCATTCTTTTCATAACTTCCCTCTACCTTCATCCAGTTCTGTCTCCCTCTTGGCCTCATCCCAGTTCATTGTCGCGGCTTCTGTGTGGGACTGAGACACCATGTAAGGTGAGGCTCATGAGGCAGGGGACGTGGGGCAGGCAGATTGCTGGAGGAGTCAAGAGTGGGTGCCCCGGAAGCCGAATACTGGGGTTCAGTTCCCATCCTGTCATTTTCTTGCCTGTGTGATCTTGGACACGTGGAGTCATACCCTGTGCACCATGCTCCATTAAAATGAAGCAAAGGATAGTCCCTAAGCTGGTCTTAGAGATGGGATGAGATTTTATGGATAAAGCACCTGACTACTAACCAGTAGCATACTGTGTATGCCTATTATTACTACTCCCTGCCAGGGGGCTCGGGGAAATGGAACCCAGGGTGCCACCCTGCGAGCCTTCCTCTTCTGCCTGTTTGGCATCTACACCTGAGCTGCTAAATGCAGCCGGAGGACAATACCCAACCCTGCTGACAGTCTCAGGAACACTCACATCCAGCAACTTCGAGGGGCTCTCCTGGCCTCCCAGCAATTCTGCGTGTTTCCCAACCATCCCCGTATTTCACTGAAAAATAGAAACAGGGGAGAGCTGCCATGTGCTCCAGGAGGGCACCTTCCACACCAGAGTGCCCTGGGCAGTCCCGCTCGCATAGACATCTCCGAATTATCGTGCCCAACGATGAACATGCCACTCCGACCTTCCACTTGCTCCAGGGAAAGATCCACGAGCCACCCTGACTCCTGTGTTTCTCTCCACACCTCACAGTTGATCCATCCACACGTCTTACCCATTCTCCCCCAAACATTGTCAAGAACCTGATCATTTCCCACCACGGCTCTCACCCTGGTCCAAGCCAGCATCTGCCATCCAGGTTATAACTCGTCTCCCTGCCTTTGCCCACACACTCGGACACATCACAACACAGCGGGCTCAGGGATGCTCTGGGTGGAGTCCTTTCTCCTTAGAACAAAGGGCCCGGGTGAACTGGTCACCTGCTCTGCCCTGGGTAGCACACCAAGGGCATTGTGTTCAGGGCTCGTCCCAAGCACACAGCAGTCATTCAATGAATATTTGTTGCATGAATGGTGTGTTCTAATGCCTGTTAACGAATAGCTTAGAAAATGGGCATCCACCACTCACTGGTTCCTGCTCTGTGCCACTGTCACCTACACAAGTTTGTTTGATCCGTCTGGCCACAAAGCAGCTCACCAACCCATCCTAAGGTCCCACAGCTGGAGAGGGCCGCGCCTGGACTCGATTCAGACTGGGACCACCTGGATCCAGGCACATTTACACCAAAAGAATTGACAGCTCCTGTCGAAAGAGGAGGTGTTCACAGAAATCATTTTCCAAATAGCTGACCCTGTTGATGTGTTTCTTTCAGGTTCATGACTACCTCCGCAGCAAATTGTGCTCCCTCTACGAAAACGACTGCATTTTTGATAAATTCGAGTGTGTGTGGAATGGGTCAGACAGGTAAGAAAGGCTTCGTGGCGAGGGAGCCTCCCAAAGGTGGGCCCTCTCCTGGCGTAGGCCCTGGGTGGTTTATTTTCACTGGATGTCCAAGTCAGGTCCCAAGGCTCCCAAGGTCCCAGTGACCCTGTGTGGGTCACTAGGTGCCCCTGTGGTCAGGCCTGCAAAGAAGGGAAGGATGTATCGAGACCCTTGAATCTTCTTTCAGGACTAGCGCAGGTGACCACTTGACATCAACGAGAAAATCTTATCTTTTACACACAAGACACCCCCAGAGCTTGGCCAACCTGCCTAAAATGAAGCTCCCTAGTAACCCCCCAGCATGAATTCCAGCATGAATAGTTCACATGACTGCAAATTTTCTAGATCGAAAAAGATTCCTTGAAGCTGCTAGTGTAGACTTGGCCAAAGGCCCCGGTGGTTTGTTAGCTGCATTCTCACCCGCCCCATTTATCATACTCCCTCAACGTGACTTATTGCTGTTTTAAGGCCTCTGATTTCAACGATACTTCATATTACCTCCCAATAGTTCATTTTTAGTTTGACAAATACAGATGGTTCTCCGACTTCCAGGAGAACTCAGGCCAGGCAGCCGGGGGCTGTGCCCTGGTGAAGGTGGCACCACAGTGACCGTGTTGCTGAGCCGCTGAGACGCGTGGCAGGGCGCTTGGAGGCCCGCGCCCTTCGTGAGCGCGGGCCGACTCCGTCTCTCGTTTCATGTTCTTTGCCAATGAACCAAAGAGCCCTCCACTTGGCAGGCCTGGAGGAACTCACCCAGGGCAGGGGACCCAGGTCACACTGTCCAGTTGGTACAGGACTGGGGCAGAAGACAGCAAAGCAGTTGTGACATATGAACAAAAGCTCCCGCAGGGAAAGGAAGCCAGCCCAGCCCTGTTATTTTATTATTTACTTATATATGTAGTGTTTATTCTTATATTTATTACGTATGTATTTGTTGTCATTGCTCTCATCCCCCCTCTCTCTTAGCCTAGATTCAAAAACTGCACTTACTGAGCACCCACCGTGTGCCAGGCACCTTCACACACATTGTTATTTAATCCTGACCATGACCCGACAAGGTGGTTTTTATCAACCCCATTTTACAGTTGAGGAAACTGAGGCTCAGCAAGGTACACTAACCCGCCCAAGCTCCTACACCGTTGGTAGTAGAGACAAGAGTAACAAGTTTTGAGGCCTAAGACCAACTTTCTGTCCGTAACATCACAAATGGAAAATGTTATTCTCGGTTAAGATAAGGCTGGGGATTTTTTTCTTTCCCCAAAGAATTTCTCTTACTGTTTAAAAACAAGCCAGGTCATGGTTGGGGGGAGCAAATATCGTGTATGGGAAGCAGGGAGGCTGGGTGGCTCAATGCTTATGCCCTAGAGTCACGCAGATGTGGGTCGGAGGCCCAACTTAGTCACTCTCAGTGTGACACTCACCAGGGTACTCAGTTCTCCTAGGTCAGTCCCCTCTGTGGGATAATGGAAGCAGAAATGAGATGTCAGGGGTCAAGCACCCAGCACCGAGCACCCTGCTCTAGAGACAAACGCATTTCACAGCACCAGCCTCCTGGGCCAGAGTAACAAAATCTAACCCTCGATGACCTTGTAACAAAATCTAACCCTCGATGAGCTTGCTTAGCAGCGCTGACGGAGCACCCCAAAACTTACCCTTGGCTGTGGCCCAGCCTTATCAGTCTTCTTTCTTTTCTCTACACACCCAAATCACAGAAAACAGATGAGACGCTGTGCTCTGCCCCCCTAACCAGCCTGTCAGAGCTCCACCAGCCTTTCCAGGGGGCAGCCACTGAGGAAGTTATACCAGGAGCACCATCTCCCCCTCAGCCTGCCACTATGTCCTAACTGTCACCATTAAAGGTTCAGTCCCCTGCTTCTGGAAGGCTCTTGGCATTCACCGCTCTCCTGATCAAATGTAGACACTCCTGAGAATGGAAAATGCTTATAAAATGCAGAACCCATCCGTCAGTCCACTAGAAAACCGTATTTCCCCATTCCAGTTCCTCTCAAAATGTGAATTTGTTTACTCTTCCCAAGTAAGACCATGATGACTCCCAATTTTTTAGGTGTTTTCTTAAAAGGCCAAACTTAGAGCTGGTGCTTAGCAGGGGGAGGCCATGCCTGGGGCAGTGAGCTGTGCTCTCAGCATCTGTCCCCTGTGCTGGTGGGAATGCCTTAGAGGTCAGCTGTAAGTATGCACAAGGCTTCATTGTTTTCAACATGCTCCTGCTTTCCTAACCTTGATCTGGCCTCACAATCCTGATCCAGGTAGGTAGGGGTGGGATCATTAAAACCACTCATTGAGCCCAAGAACTGACCAGAATCTACGGAACCAAAGTAATTCACAAGGAGGGTTACCATAATCCTTGTTTCCAAGCCCAGCCCAAGGGCTTGTGGCTCTTAGTGACTCCACAGGAAGTCAGAGGTCACACTAGAGAACCTGTTTGGGTATTTGTTTCTTTTTAATAAATGTATGGTGCCATAAGCAGGCCACAGAGTGGCGGTGTTTATTCTAGAAAGACACCAGAGGGATGTATTACTGCCTTTCTCCACAGTACTCAGTTGCTCCCTATTTCCTCTCTGCCTTGCAGTGTCATCATGACCGGCTCCTACAACAACTTCTTCAGGATGTTTGACCGAAACACCAAGCGTGATGTTACCCTGGAGGCCTCGAGGGAAAACAGCAAACCCCGGGCCATCCTGAAACCGCGAAAAGTGTGCGTGGGGGGCAAGCGGAGAAAAGACGAGATCAGTGTTGACAGCCTGGACTTTAGCAAAAAGATCTTGCATACAGCTTGGCATCCTTCAGAAAATATTATAGCAGTGGCGGCTACAAATAACCTATATATATTCCAGGACAAGGTTAACTAGGAGGACAAGTTATTACTCCTTAATAATCTCACATACTGAATACTAGTCAAACGTTTTTAAATGTTTCTTTGGGTCTTCATTTGATGCATTGACTTTAATTTCCCTACACAGAAAACAACTGGGATAGAATTCAAAGGAGTCCAACTTTCCCATATCCCCAGTTCTAAGAAACTTTTGTCCAATCCAATAGGTCCCGGGACACTTCTGTTTAGAATTGCGAGCTGCCAGCTAACAGTAATTCTTCCATAGTTGACCTGAATTTCTGATGCTTTTATTGCCCAGTTTTCTCTGGTGGGTCCAGTGTTTTGTTGCTAGGTGTCTGCTGAGATAAAATGAGGTTGTCTGTAGTATTTAAAGCGAAAAGAGATAAGTTTTTTTTTTTAATTAAGCAATTCCCTTTGATTGAAAATTTCAACAAAAAATAAACACCGTTTACTCTACTCTCTAGAGAAATGCTCCTTGTTTTGTGAAAAACCAGACCAGTCAGCAGCTCCTGCCCCTACAGCGCTATCCCCCCCCCCCCCCATTTTCTTTTTAACAGTTTCATTTGAGCCAGAGATTTATCTCACGAGGCTGTGAAGGGGACACAGAATGAGAAGGGGAGGACCACATCACTGCCATAGTGTCTCTTTGTAAGCGCCATAGAAACAGCCTGAGAACCTGGCTGGGAAGCACCGCGCAGGCCCCGGAGACAGACAGAGGCCTTTGCACGGCGCTTCCCGGCGCTGGCTTGGCAAGGCCGCGTGGGGCCAGGCTCCCTCGGCCGCTCTGTTCCTCTTGCTTTTTTGTTATTTTAAAGGGTTCCATATATAATCCTCTACTTACACATTCCCTGGCTTTTTCTCTTCAGGCTTTTCCAGCTCCTTTATTCCACTGACTTCTAAAGGCCGAGTCCTGGTTGTTTATGAGCTGGCCTTCTAAACGGGTCAGGAGTTGGAGGCGACAGGGCACCAGCCCTGGCTCCCTGGCCTGTCCTTTTCGGACGTGTCTCCTGAGCAGGCCCCCTCCCCTCTTCCTGGGTTTGGTGACCAAAAGTAACAACCCATCCATCTCCACTGCAGCTAGAACCAACACAGCCAATAAAATATGCTGATTTATAAAGTCTATTCAAGCACTTCTGACCCTACCCAAGCTCACCATCTGGAAAAGCAGACCATAGGGCTCTCTTCCTGCAAACATGAAATAGGGCGCATGGAGAAGCTTCGTCACTGGAGCGAAGTCTGCTTGAACCTGCGGGGACTGGTTTTTGCTCTCCTCAAGTTGAAGATTCAAACTAAAACTTCCAGAAGGTTCTATGTGGCACACCTCTGGGAGGGAGACACAGTGAATTCCAAGGGCTTATAGATTTGAAGAGGGGGCTTAGGGAGGGTATGGGATGTGCCCAGAAAGCTGGGTCTGGGCTCAGTGTCACTGTACCTGTCCTGATCACTCATGTCCCTTAACTTCCATTTAGTGGGCAGGAAATGATGTGAGATGAGAATTTTTCTTTCGGTTTGTACATTTATTACAAGTCTCAGCTTTCAAGTGTAGTTTGTTTTGGAGGAGAGAAAAGAAGAGCGATGCTAAGCTACGATCCATAATAGCAGCTTTGAGGCAAGAAAATAATTATCAACTCAAGTGAACATAATTCTGTAAGACGCAGCCCAGTTTCAGAAACATGAAAATATGAACAAACACATCTCCAAGTGGAGCGAGCACGCAGTTGAAGACATGCCTTTCTTCTCAGCATTTCTCACCTCCCCTGCAAAGAAAGCCTCATGGGGCAAGGCAGGCCCATGAGTCGCCCAGATGGAATCTCTGAGCGGATTCCTGGCCCAACTGGGGCAACGTTCTGGGAGGAGACGTGAAAGAGTGTCAGAAATCCTCCAACCCAGACTGAATTGTGGTATCAGGACACACAGAAAGGCCAGTGGGTGATTGTCCTAGGTTTACTGTCCCCCTCCCTCCATGGCCTTTCTCTGCTTCTCCGAGACTCAGCTCCTGTTGGTGCCAGGTGGGGATTGGGACAGATCATGTTTCTCGAACCTGAGCGTCAACCCACCTCTGTACTATTACTCATTTAACATTTATCTAAGCTGCCTTTTTTAAAAACAAGACAGCCACCTCCAAAAAAATACTATTCAGAAAATGTCAGTTTTAACGTAGCAGTTATTTTTTTCTAACATTAAAATAACCCCATAGCCATGAGTGTAACAAACAGCATCCGTGCACCGCCTACAGCTGTTTTATGAGCACCGTGCGTATGAAATGTTGGGACCCTGCATAGCTCACACCACAGAACATTTAAGCTTGGGAGGCATCAGAGGGTCTCAGTGGACAGTGGTTCTGCACATACCCGACTCAAGAGTGCCCCCCAGAACATATACATGAATGATTTGGGTCGGGGTTTTATGGGGTTCACAGGCCCCCTACAGTCTATCTGTGGACTCCAAAGAAAAGCCCCTACACTAGTCCATCACCCTTGGCACAATGATGTAGAAAGATCCAGAGTGGGAGGAATTTGCCAAAGACCTTGGATTAGCCGTCCTCTCCTTGACCCCATACAAAGGATGCTCAGGACAAGCGGGAGGTCAGGCCGCAGGCAGCCATCTCTACCTCCACGTTTCACCAGCTCCCTGCTCCTGCCAGGTGCCCACCTAGGCATTTTACAGTTGCCATCTCCTGCCCAGTGGTGGTGATTCTCTTGGTTGGTGGCACCGAGAAGTCAGTCTCTTTTCCAGCTGATACTAAAAGCTACTTGGAAGCTGACCTGCCACCTTTTCAACAGCTCATTGGACTCTAAGAAGCCAGCACGGCCTGTCCTACAAGGCCTGCCGCTCTGTACAAGCCATCAGCATACACTGGAGGGTGTCACCTGGCTTCCTGAGCTTTTACTAAACTCACCCTACATGCTCTGAGGAGAGATGCTGCACTCCCGAAAGGTGGGCCACGCGCCTGAGTCATTAAAGGACCCCTACGTTAAATGCTGAGGCTTTAACAAACTACACATATTCTATCCCGAGTTTATAATGGCCTGAAAAGGGCACCTGTAAATAAATCAGCATTTAGGACCAAAAGAAAAATAACCTGGTCTTGGACTTTTATTTTTATATGGAAAAGTTGTAAAGACTTTAGGCCAACTAAGTCTACCCACAAAGAAAAATTGCCTTGCCCCTTACGGACAGCCGTGTGAAATTGTCTCTTAGCTCAAAGAAAGGCTGACAATAAAAAATGATAGCTTTAAAAAAATCACCCAAAATGCAGCAGTCAGTCCCTGCCATTCAGAACAAGCAGTTGGAAAGCCAGACTCGGCATATGTGAGTGTTTTCTTGTGTGGAGGAAGGAAGGTGAGTTGGAAGAAAGCAGAAGGCCCGCAGCCAGCAGGAGGCATGGGCCCCACCCTGAATGCTCACCGGGAACCCTTGGCTTCTTAACTCCTTCACGCCTGGCTCCTGCCTTTTCTACTGAAGAAAAAAAATGCATCTCTGGAGCTCTCACTGGCTTTGTAACCAACCACGTGAGCACGTATTAGGCAACCGGCATGTGTAAGACAGAGCGATTGTCGACTGTCAGGTGGACAACAAAGATGAAGCTCAAGTTCTTGTAGCTCCACGCCCCTGTGAGAAGCCGGCTGTCTCCAGAGTGTTCCTTTGAACGTCCCGGGGCCGTGATGACAGAAGGCAGACCTGGAATACTCAGTCACCGAGAACGGGGAGATCATTTCCCTTACCTCGAACTTGCAAAGAAATTGCCTAAAATTTCCCTCCTGCCCTCCCACCATCACCCCCAATTCCTTTTTCAGTCCCTCTGCTGACTGCCTGCAGGGCCCAAGAAAGCCCTAGAAGGCCTCATAACAAGGCTTTGGGGGAGACGGTCTAGTCCACACCATGACCGAGGGAACTCTTCCTAATTTGCCCTCTTATGGTGTGTTTTCAACAATTGCCCCCAAGGACCCAGCAATCCCCCGAGGCGCCGCTGGGAACATTCACTCGGCCGCCCCACTCTTGGCGCCCCCCCTCGCCCCCCTGTCCTTCTAAGTCAATTCTCAGGAACTGCTTTGCATGGAAGGAACTTGGAAATGGAAAGAACATGCAACCAGGAGATAGGAATCAAGGGTCCTGCTCCTGAATCCGCTGCTACGTCACTAAGCCACTCGGTCCTTACATCGGTCAAGTCGCCTATAAAATGTTCACAAAGTTGTCTGTCCTGAGCCCACAGAATTATTGAGGGCCACAAGAAATTCATTTACTTAACAACTGCTTCGATAAGTTGAAAGTGCCATAAAATAATAACAGCAATAACACTCGCTGAGGACCTTCTAGTGATTTCTCATGACCTGCTTCCCAGCATTACTCCCACCTTGTAAATGAGTTGGCTCGAGTTGTGAACCTGGCCAAGGGCGCATAGCCAGTAAGAGATGGAACCAGATTCTCCATCTCAAGGTTTCTGACTCAGAGCTCTTAAAACACTGTTTCTAATACACAATAGTAGCTAATACTTACTGAGTGCTTATTATGGGCCAGGCTTCCTACGAATTCCACGTGTATTAATTCACTTACCCTCAAAACTCTAGATGCAGATGCTGTAATTGTTCCCATTTTACAGATAAGTAAACTGAGACATTACATAATTAACCAAATTTACACTGTTCACAAGTGACAGAGCAGACATTTTGGTCAAGACCCTTATCTTCTATCTCCCCTCTCACATTTTATAGATAGAAATAGAAATGAATAGAGAGAGAGAGAGAGATGAAAGTTACTGATTAGAAAACAAGTCCCCGTAATGCCCTTAGGTTCATCAGCGTCAACTATTTATGGAGCGCCTGGTATGTGCCAGGCAGCCAGGCCCTAGGCAAGGGCTGGACTTGCTGAAATGTATGGTCCCTGCCCTCCAGAAGATGACAGCCACATGGGAACAACATGTTGAAAATATTTTCCAGTACAATGAGGTATGTGGGGAGTGCAGAAATAGTACAGAGGAGGAAATGGTTAACTAATCAGGACCAATAAGAAAGGGGCTTCTCAGAATTAGCGACATCTAAGCAGAGTTTTAAAGCCGTCACTCCCCAGACCGGGCATGCTGCGCGTTTCCGGTGGAGAGAGCAGCACAGACGTGCGGGGAAGCGGGAGATGAGCGTCTCTCTAACTCAGTTAGAAACGGCTGCTTCAACTTGCCAGAACTGGCCTGGCCCCCTTCTTTTGTTCATCCAGTAACAAATATTTACGAAGCCCCCATATCCAGGTGCTGCATCTAGATAGAAATAGAATAAAGGGATACCGTAATGTAACAGGCACTGGGCTAGGCACTTTTTAACATCATTACAACCACCTGGTGGGTAAATATATTATTCCATTTTTATAGCTGAGAAACAGACTCAAGGGGGTTAAATGACACAGCCGGGGTGACACAGCCACAGTTTGACCTAGATCGGTCCTCTCCCGGGTCCTGCGCTGCTTGCACCGCAGTGATGGGTGATGCAGGGCCACCTCGCCTTGTCTCTCTCCACAAGCAAACCGTCGCTCTGTGACCGAATATTGCCCGGCAGCCGACCAGGGATACAAATTCGGTCCGTCACCAAAGCAGAGAGCGAAGTCAAGTGGCTCCCAGAGGTCTCTAACCCCTGCCCCCGACCTTGTTATTGTTTAACCGTCGCCTGATTTAGATCTTCCACGCCCCATTAGCCAAACTGCTGGTGGCCAACAAGGTGACCTGCCATCTCCGCCGCGTCCTGCCCTGGACACTGTCTAATTAATGATCGCCGGGGGTTTAGCGACTGCCAGGTTCCCGATCCACGCCCTAACCCTGATTCCCTGAAAAGCTAACCTTGGTCTCAGCCGGGCGGCTGCCGCCGGGGCCCTCACGTGGGCTGCTCTGCTTGGTTCGAGCGAGTGCAAAGAGCATTTCTCTAGAACTAATCCTTCTGCCAAAACCCAGACACCACGGGGAAGTGGGAGCAGCCACTATGATATACATCCTTGCTCGGGTTGGCTCGAGATACGCCCCCTCCCACCCGCCGTAACTTCTGGGGGGTCAAAGAGAACCCCAGGGAGGCCGGAGTCGAAGGAGGGAGTGGGGCTGCCTCCGTAGCCGAGGAAAGCAGCATTTTGGCGCTCTGAACAATCGCCCGGTGGGTGGCATCCATGCATGCATTCATTCACTCCGCAATAGCTCTTTAATGATTGATCGTGTGCTACCTGCCAAGCCCTGTGCCAGGGGTGTCTGAGAAGCAGGCACAGCCCCGTCCTCGTAGGGCTTACGCTGCCTTGGGGGGTCCAGGCAAACTCACAGGTGGTGTTAGCAGAAGGTTACAACGTGGAGCCCAGGGCACCTGCCTGGGTTGAAACATGTGCTCCTCCACTCGCAAGCTGAACTCCTGGCAAATCACTTCACCTCTCTGGGTCTCAATTGCCTTACTGATAAAAGTGAAAAAGGACCTCGTGTGTTTAAGAAATACACGATATTCTCGTACGACGGACTAGTGAAAAACAGGAATGCAGCCCTGGCCGGGTGGCTCTGTTGTTTGGAGTGTTGTCCTGTACACCAAAAAGTCGAGGGTTCGATTCCTGGCCAGGGCACATACCTAGGGTGTGTGTTCGATCCCCAGATGGGGTGAGTATTGGAGGCAACCAATCGATGTTTGTATCTCACTTCAGTGTTTCTGTCTTTCTCTCTTCCTCTCTCCTTCCTTCCCTCCTCTCCTTTCCTCTCTCTCTAAAAATCAATGAAAGCATGTCCTCGAGTGACGATTTAAAAAAAAAAATCAGGAATGCAGACCAAGAGAAGTAAGGGAACATAAGGTAAAGGGACAGTAACACACGACATGAGAAATATAATGCATGTCCTTAGTGAGGTTCACACATCGGGGGTTCTCCAACAGACAGGCTGTGAGCGACTACATTGAGAAATTATAGTTTCTATAACTTAGCAAATACATACGGGCCGGGGACAGAGGACATATCGATAAATTCAGCTCAGTGTCACCTCCTCAGAGAAGCCTTTCCTGACCGTCCATTTAGCCACCTCTCGTATCCCCAGAGCACAGAGAAGCGTCTGGCTCATAGTAGGTGCTCAGTAAATATCCGTTGAAGGAATGAACAGATAAAGGAGTGCGGAGGACAGGCCCAGCCGCTGCCCTCGGGGAGCTTACAAGATGAACAGGGTGCTACCAGGAGTTTGAGTTATGGGGACTGGTAGACGGCATCACAGCACTGCCCAGGGAAGCCAAGGGATTAAAAAAAAAAAAAAAAATGGAGAGGCAGTGAGCCGAGATGTGTAAGAGCAAGCGACGGAGCTCGGGCTGCAGGCGTAGCTAATGGAGCACGTGTCCCTGCCTGACGCATTGCCCTCCCCGCAGCAGTTAGTCTTCTGGGACCCTGCAAAGCACGCAGAAGGCCTGACAGCTTACGATCAATGCCATGCTCGCTGGTGCAAGGCGCAGCATTATCACGTCCAGGAGATTGCCCCACAGCCGCTCTGGCACTAAATATTCCCTGTAACGAGGCTAAGGGCAGTGACAAGAGCTATTATTTTCAACCCTCCCACTTGGAAGCCAGAGGTGAGGCAAACGTTTCCCTGGATGTTCTTAGGGGGAAAGCCAGCCAGTTCCCCCAAGAAATCACTCGAAGCTGAGCCCGGGCCTCATACGGCAAGACAGGGATGGGAGAAGATTAGCATTTTCACTTGCCAGGATGTCCGCAACCTAGAAGGGGAGGCTCTGCGGGCGGCTGGGAGGTACCACAGTAAGGTAGAGAGTGTGGATGGTGCCCCACACTCATGCAGGCTGGCCGGGAAAGTGAGAGGGGTGGACGCTGGACTGTATTCTGCCTGCCCGAGTCGTTCGAAGAAGAAGAAACTTGACTCCCCCAGTTGAGCTCTCCTGTTCCAGCTGCTCCGAGTGTGGCATAATTGAAAGTCATATTTCATCCAAGCCAATGGTTTCCAGCTCCAAGTGCAGGTGGCTTATGAACAGTCAGCCGGAATTTATCAAAGAGAACAGCAAACAATTGCATGTTAAACACCACCCGTTCCCAGCGGGGGCGAGAGGAGCGGGTCATGCTGCAGGCCAGCCGCCAGCCACAGCACAGGACTGCCGTTCGGGCCCCTGTCACACTGTGCTGAGCCTATGAAGGACTCTGACAGGAAGCGAGGTGGGGCAGGGCACCAGGGTTGTTCTCCTAATTGCATGGTGCATTTATTTAGTGGCAGGATTTATATTTCAGCCCTGACAAGACGAGGAACATTGCTCTGATTTTTCATAATCTTTTTGAAAAGACAGAAAGGTTCGTTAGTTCTGTTTGGGGTGCTTCTTGATAAAAGAGTCAGCTGACGCTCAAAGATGGGTACCTTCACTGAAGATGGGGCAGGTGTCCATCACGGCACAAGAAAGGTGAGTTCAAAAGCTAACTTTTCCCGGTGTACACAAGGAATGGCACTTCGGGAATGGAACCCGCTCGAAGCAGCCCTTCGCCTGGACTGTGCAGGGTGGGTAACTAACTCCACCAGCCTCAGAGGGGTCTCGGGAGGGACATGAGAACGGGGATTATAGCTTTCCCCTGTTCTCCAGGGTTAACCACATGATGGATCCTTATGACATCTCACACACACACACACACACACACACACACACACGGCCTCCTTTCTCAGAGCAGGATCTCTGAATCTGTGACTCTTCCTCCCCAGCTGCTCAAGGTCACAACCCGGGAACAAAGGCTGTAAATTTCGTCTTGTGTTTTTCATCAGGACTGGGGACCCATTCACCCCTGAACGCTCCTCTGCTGTGGTTGATAACACGGTTACAGGGCACCACGCAAGATTGTAACAAGTTCCTTCGACATCTGCTCACGACATTGCTCAGTCACAGTGACGCTTTGGGTGGAATCGCAGTCCTGGTGATGAGAGCATTCGTCTTTGTGGAGCCATTTCAACTTATTTAAGCACTTTCACCGCCAGACAGGTGGTGCGGTCTGCCCAGGGTTACTCAGACAGTCACTCCAAGACCAAGAGTGAAGCCAGGTCTTTCGAATCTCCATGATCCCTCTTATTTCATGGTTGGGTTTTGTTTTGTTTTTGTTTTGTTTTTTGTTTTTTTGTTTTTTCCATTTTTCCATTGTGCCAAAAACCAGTGGGTCTGTTCAAACCTAGGTTGAAGGTCTTGATAAGAAGAGAATTCATCATTTCCTTCTGTGGTACCAAAGACAGTTCTGCAAGGGGTCTGGGAGGACTGCCTCATGCCAACAGCCACTGGCTTCTGCCCTGGCACAGATTCCCAGGGGTGGGCCCATTGCAGTTACTCACCACATTCAATATCATTGACCCACAAGATTAAATGCTACTAAATATGTGCCTTCCTACAGATCTCTTTGCCCAACAGTCATTCATATACCATCATGGGCCACACAGTAGGCTACACAGGTAAACAAGGCACAAGCCCTGTCCTCAAGCAATACAGCCTGACAGGAAATGCCATTCCAGTGGGTGACTGCAGTAGACGTGGTTAGGGCAATGGCAGAGGCAGGCAGAGGTTAGCAGAGGTGTAGGGTTAGACGTCTGATCTCCCTGCAGGATGAAATGAGCTCAATCCTAGAGGAGGGTGGGGTCCACCCAGCTGATCACAAACATGAGCACAGGCCCATGGCCCAGAAGCCCCACCTACCTCCAAGAACTACTGAGAGCAAAGACTCGGCCGAGCACCAGCCCAAGGGCTGGTGAGGGAGCTGAGGACCATTTAGAGGACTTAGGTATCACTCGAGTGCCGCCGGAAGGTTTTTAAAGAGAGAATCGACATGTTTGGAATTACACTTACGTGAAGATCCCTCTGGCAACTGTGTAAATGAGACATTTGAAGTGTACAATCTTGAGAGCAGGCCGTCTACTCAGGGAGCTGTTGAAGTGGCCCAGGAAAGAGAAGACGATGGAGGCCTGGCTGGGGACAAAGGCGCCACTGAAGAGAGAAGGTCAGTGTGACTTAGACACCGACCCCAGGAGAGCAACAGGAGAAGGTACTAAAGGCACCTAGGTGGCGAATTAAGACGGCAAGCAATGTCGTGAACAGAGATGAAGGCTAAGTGGACAGGGCTATGGTTTAGGGGGAGGAAATTATGTCTAATCTCAGACATAATGAGTTAAAGGAGCCAGTGAAATCAGTAACCAAGATGTCACTAAATAGGATGGAGACTTAGTCACCAAGGTGTTCTAGCCTTTATAGAGGGGATTACAAGGGAGCACATAGAGTGAGACTATGTTAGCTGAGGAGAGGGCCCTGGGGAGCAATATGTTTAGAAGCAGACAGGCGTTTGGGAGTGGGGACACCCAAAGCAATTGAGAAGCATTGGAGTCAGGAGAAGAACCACGGGCAAAGGATATCATGGACATGAGAGAGTAGAGCTCCCCTGTTGAAAAATATAGTTCCTATAAATCTGTATTAAAAAACAGAAACCCAGTAGAAAGTAGGTAATGGGCTTAAGGCAGTTCACAAAAGAAGATATCCAAAAAAAAATCAATGAACATAAAAATATGTCCTACTTAGTAACCAGGGAAATGTAAATAGTTCTGTACAACCACAGAATGAGTGAAATTAGGACTGACACTAGCAAGTATTGGCAAAGATGTGGCACCACTGGAATCTCACACACTGCTGGTGAGATTCTAAACCCATCGTTTTGAAAAACAGAATGGCACTATCTACTAACATTGGGGACATTCATACCCTATGACCCAGCAACATACTCACTTCTACGTATGTACCCAACAAGTTTGTGCACATGTACCCTGAGAACTGAGGTTCACAGCAACACTATTTATAAATGCTAAAATTGGAAAATTCCACAAATGACCACCAACAGAGCGAAGCAATACATTCCTCTCACAGAATGGAACCCTGTCGACAAAAATGAATGAGCTACAACTTTGGACAACAACGTAGATAAGTTTTACAAATATGAGGCTGAGTAAAAGAAACCAGACCAACGAATATCTGCTTCATGATTGCAATAACATAAAATTCACATCAGGCAAAAGAGAACTGTAATGCTGTTTAGGATGCCTATTTAGGTGGTAAAACTATATAGAAAAACAAGGAAATGGTAACTATAAAATTAAGGACAAAGGTTATGTTTAGGAGAGAGGAGGTGTGACTAGGTGGTGGCATTCAGAGGCCTTCTGGGAAGATAGGATAAAACCAACTTATCATTTTTAAGTGTTTCCCCTGATAGTAATTTATTAAGTTCTATGTTTGGACCATTCCGTTTTCTGAGTGTTATAGTTCATCTTTTGAAAGGTTGTTTTTAAAAGGCAAAGGGAAGGACTCAACACCCTGATGCTATGAGGCTATTTTTTCTTAGGAAAACAGCCCTGATGGCAATAGGAGCCCTGGAGGGCATCGCTGACTCACAACACAGGACAGTGTGTTTATAACGAGGCTGGTGAGTCAGCAAGGGAAATATCAAGTTAATTCTGTATTTGCCGCTGGACAAGGCGAGGAACTGGAAATACATCACAGAATAAAGGAAAATCACAGAGGTTTCAGCCACTACAGCTAAAGAGAACTGTTGTTCAACCTAGGAGTTGGGTGTAGAGTCCAATTCTCTTCTTCCCTTTCAGAATTTTTACCCATCCCCACATCTTCAATGGTGTTTTTCTCACAGTCCCCAGAAAGAATAGCCACTAGTTAGTGTCCGGCTTCTAGCCTGGAATTAGCATTACATCAAGAAACTCAGGGGTGGAGACATCACCTTCCCTAATATTCTGGTATATTACTGAAATAATTCCAGGTAATATTTCCATTTGCTTCACTAAACAGGGCAGTACTCTTGCAGCCAACATTGGCTTTCACTCCTCAGAATCCTGCCCTCTTTCTTACAGTAAAAGTCCTGCATGTTCCTTAGGGCAGGCCGCTCTCCCACCACCCGGCCCCATGCCCTGAATGAGAGACCTCACTCCGATTTTCACCCAGGGAACCTGGGCCAAGCCAACGAGCCCCGGCTGCCCTATAGATGCCCTAACTCAGGCCAATCGGGGCCCGCGAGGCTCGGGTCTAGGCCTCTGTTTGAACTGTAAGGGAATTGGGTATGTTCTTTCTTGAGGAATATGAAAAAAAATGATCAGAAATAGGAGCAGCTACAGCCATCTTGCCGCCATCTGAAGCCTGAGAAGATAGAATCCAACAGAGCAGAGTAGTTGGAACAGAAGTCAGTCAACGTCTCCTACAAAGGGTGAGTAGTAAATGCTTTAGACTCTGTGGCCTCTGTTGTAACTACTCATTGTAGCGTGAAAACATCAACCGATAATACACGAATGAAATAGTGCTCCGATAAAACCATATTTACGAAAATAGGTGGGGACGGAATTTGGCCCGTAGTCCCCAGTTTGCCAACCCCAGGTTTAGAGCTCGGAGTCTGGAAAGTTCGCAAAGGCTCTATTACTTGCATAGCCCCGAACAAGTTAGTCCATCTCTCTAGGCCTCCCTTTCCTTGTCTGTAAATGAAAATAAGACCATCCACCTCACAGACTCATTATGGGGATTAAATGAATTTGTGGAGGTAAAGTGCTTAGAACAGTGCCTGGCACACTGAAGTGCTGAGGATGTGAGCTGCTTTACCAACATCATCATCATCATCTTCGTCGTCAATGGTGCCGAGAAAGAAACCCAATTTGGATCATTTGAGCCCAAGATCAAAATAGGCCAAAGAGCCCCACCGGGCGTGGCTCAGCGGTTGAGCGTCGACCTAGGATCCAGGCGATCAGGGTTCGATTCCCGGTCAGGGCACACGCCCGGGCTGCGGGCTCGATCCCCAGTCAGGGGCGTGCAGGAGGCATCCGATCTATGACTCTCTCATCATTGATGTTTCTATCTCTCTCTCTCTCTTTTCCTCTCTCTGTAATCAATAAAGATATATTTTTTAAAAAAAAACAAAAACAAAATAGGCCAAAGAGCCCAGGCTATTCAGTCACATAAGGTAATAACCTTCCTTTTTTGCTTAAAATAGCTTGAGCTGGTTTTCTCTTATAAGTGAAATTATTTCCTCTGACAAAATAAATGAAATCTGGAGAGGGATGACAATTACCTCACCCCCCATTTCTGCACCCATCATAGACATCACCAGTCGAGCACAGGCTGAAATTTATATGTTGAAGCCCTACCCCCCTCAGTGTGACGGCATTTGGAGATGGAGCCTTTGGGAAGTAATTAGGGTTAGTTAAGGTCGTCGTGAGTGTGGCACGGCCCTCGTGATGGGATTAGTGCCTTCATAAGGAGAGGCACTGAAGGGCTTGCTGCCTCTCTCTGTCTCCACCTACACACACTAAGAAAAGGCCATGTGAGGACACAGTGAGAAGATGGCCATCTGCAACCCGAGGACAGAGCTCTCACCCGACACTGACCCTGCTGGCACCTTGATCTTGGACTCTGGTCTCCATAACTGTGATAAATAAATTCCTGCTGTTTAAGCCATTTATGGCAGTCCAGGATGATGAAGACAGACGTGTTCCCTGCCGCAAAACAGGACCCAAGCAGTCAGTCAACCCATCAACCTAAGTCACATGTGAAATAAAACCCTTTGTGCCCACTTCAGGTCACGGGTCCTAGGAGCCGATCCCTAGTGACACTGATGAGCTTTGTAAGTGTTCTCTAAGTGTATGCTTGTGACAGAGAAAGAAATTTGCCAAAAGACCCATGCATTTTCAGATGTGTGGTCTCCATTTCTAACTTCTCATTTATGCGTCTTCATTATTTCAAACCCATATAGTTTAAACTGCCTGCAAAAAAAAAAAACAAAACAAAAAACCAACCTTGAAATCCTCCCACATTCCTCTTTTCTTTACCAAGGACCTTTCCTCTTAGGAGGGTCAATCAACACTGCCTGCCCGAGTGAAGGCAGCAAAGGCTGCTGAAGAACAAGTTTCTCCTCTCCCCCAGGAAGTGAGAAAATTAATAGACTCCAAAATGTGCAGTGCCACTGATGAATGTAAGGGCCTTAATCTACAGCGGAATAAACAATGGCATAATTAACTTGATTTGTTTTACATTCATAGAAAGAGAGCCTTTTGAATTCAGGATGCAAATGAGCCGAGAACCTGCATACTTCCCTTTTTTCTTTAAAATTTAATTAGCTTATTGCTAGCAATATTCCATACATCCCAAACGCTTAACCCATGGTGGGAATACTGTTACTACCTCCTTGAAAAATTACTCTGATGCATTCCTTCTCCTCAAATAAATGGAGTTGCCGTCTCTTTGTTCAGAAAGAATTCCCTAGTAATTCTACAGCAATCTGCGAACTGTCTGGCGCAGTGGTTTTTCAGACTCGACCGTGCATCAGAACCACCTGGAGGGCTCATGAAAATACAAGGGTGTGCCCATCCCCAGAGGTTATGAGTCAGCAGGTCTGGGGTGGGGCCACCCCAAGGGTGGGTGCCATGTTCTCACTCTTTGCCCCACCTCGTGCCCATGGCTGCACAGACCCGAGTATAGTGCAGACGCCTAAGCCAGCTTGCGCCCCACGTGGAGGCCCAGAGACCAGAGGTCAGTGGGGAGGGGGTGCACAACACACCTCTGAGCTGAGGGGCGGTGCCCCACCGTTGCTAAGTGAACTACAGTCGATCCGACCTGCAAGCTGCCTTACCAGCCGTGGGGAATTAAGTGCAAAAATGAAAAGCACTTAGGAGCCCTTAGAGCACTTTGACAGAGTAATTCTAGGACTAGGGAACCTAATACTAAAAATTACAGTTTATTGCATTTCGGTATAAACATTGTTTCTGTGTGTTAGCCGAGATCGTTTGAGAAACACTGGATTTCAGAGCAGCAGAGGCAGATGTCCGTGAAGGGGTCCCTGGTTCCAGTCCACCCCTGAGACCCGGTGGCATCCATCCCTTGGATTCCAAAACGCATTCCTGGTTCCTCGTGGGAGCTGCCGTCTGCTGGCGCTTGCTCAGGAGGTTTTATGGGCCCTGAAACTAGAATTCTAATGAATATGCTCATGCTGGTCTCAGGGGGAAGAGCCCTGCTAGGCTCCATTCTAACTTCCTAATAGGTTCTAACCCGAGACTTCACCAGCCAATCCACAGGAACAATCACCTTTTCCTTCCCATCCTTAACTGGACCCTTAATTCTAAAATTAAAATGTTCTTTATGTCGGAATCACGGAGATGGCTGAGAAGACAAGCGTCTGAACCAGATGAGAGTGAGTTGATACACACTGTTTATGGAGAACCTATTGTGTGCTCTCCCTGAGCACACACTGTGTGAGCCGATGCACACATCATAGTGTGAGGGAGACAACCAACAAGAAATGAATCAATGAACCAGATCATTTCAGAGAGTGACACATGCAGAGAAGGAAATTATATAAGACAAGGAAACCAGACCAGTGGCTCCAAGTTACCAGCGAAGGCAAGGAGGGAGGTGAGGCAGAGACGAAAGGCTGAGAAGTGTACTAAATGCCATCTATTAAAGGCGAACCCTGTGCCAGGCCTGCTAAATACTTTAAGTGCCCTCACAGCAACCCTAGGAGAGCTGTTGTCATCCAGTTTTATAGATGGGGAAAAGTTCAGAGAGGTTCCCTAACTTGCCCAAGACACCGTTGGGAAGACAGAAAGGCAGGCATGCATCTAAATTTATGTTACAACCAAACGCATACCTTAGCCACTGTGGAAAGCAGCAGAACACAAAGTTGGCCTCGACAAATGAGTACCTTTTTGGTCACCCAGAACACTCAGGCACAGCCCCTCTTGCTTCTTAGCACCAAGGGCCACGAAATCCCTTCAAGTGCACGTTTCCTTCTGTAAATCAACGCAAAGCCCTGCTCAGGGAGGCCGGCCTGTGTTGGTTAGTAGAAACCAACAGTAGCCAAGTGCTTTGGGCCACATAAAAGTTATTTTTGCAGGAAGCATCTCACAAAATGGAACAAGAAAGAAGGCTGGAGATTATGATGCTATTTCCCCAAGCACTGGCAGGGAATGGCTATAAAATGTCTCATAAAATCCCAACAAATGTACAAATGGCACAGGCTCTGGCTGAACAGCGACTGAGTGAGTCGTAGTACATCTGGATGGGATTCCCAACAGCCAGAAGAGCCTGGGGCTCAGATCTTAGTTTACAGGTGCGAACCAACCTGTCACATCCCCCCAGTTAAGCTGTGTCCTCCCTCCCTCTCATTCTCTGAGTAGGTTAGTGCACGTGTTTTCCAATAACACTTTCAGGTGACAGAAGTCATCCATCTTTCTGGGCCTTACGGGTAGGCAGATTCTGAATTTAGGCCTCATATCCAGCTCCAGGCAGGCTGCCTGGCATCCAAGCCATGAACAAAGATGAACGCAAGAGCACTGGGTGCCTTGAGGTGAGGAATAGATTTATGGAATGGTGACAATAAAAAATTAAATAAAATCTCCATTCCACCCCCACTATTCTAGAATTCACAGCAACCTAAGATAATTTCTATTGGCTTGACCTGTATGCTGCCTATGAAATAAAAGTACACTAGAGCAATTAAATATTTTCAATTACTTTAGTTAAAGTAGCTCTCTGCAAACCTACCATGTGCTATTCATCTAAGAGTTATAGTTGACCAGATTATCACTAACAGTAATATTACATACTCAGTAAATGTCAGTTATGTGTCCGATTCCATCAGAATAAGTATCCCCACAACCTTACAGTGTAGATAGTAGTATCCTCAGGGGACGAGGTATTGAAAGTTTATGACAGAATAGGCCTAAGGCCCACCACAGTCACCAACAGAGGGAGCAACTCCTGGTGACTCCCCTCAATGGTCAATCCTGTCCTCAAGGGCCAATCCTGTCCTCAAGGGCCCTGGCTCAGGTGAGGCCCACCTCACCACCACCTTTGCACCAGACTGGCTGCCCTGGGGCTGCAAACTTCACTCACACCTCATCGCTTTCACTGGGATTCACGGGGCCCTCATGGCCCCGTATTTCAAAGAAAAATCTGAAAGTAAAGTATTCCATTCCCTACAGGAAACAAATTCCAGGTGTTACCTAATAGGAGATATAGGGTCTCTGGTCAAGGTAAAGTCAAACCGTGGGACCTTGGGACCTTGGAAAGAAGGACACTGACAAAAGGCTCTGCTCATACCAGGAATTCACACATGGACCAAAACATGGAAGCCCAACAACTGCTCAAACCAAAACCTATGTGAATCCCCTATTTTTACACTGAATTACAGTCCACCTGCCGTCTCCTTACCAGAGAGAGAAAAGGAATTCAGATAAGAACCTACCCTTATCCTGTATGACTCAAAGAGCCAGGACTAATATTAAATTAGTGCAAGTTGAAAAAGGCAGATTTCAACTCAGTATGTGAAAGGATTTTCTCATTGGTCGTGGTATCAACCATAGGCCAGAGTCAACTCTGAATCACCTGGAGCATCAGGTGACTGAAAATGACTGAAACATCACCAGGCAGGGGCGTGGCCAAGGCAGGTCCTGGGTAGGGTGGAACAGAAGTGAGCCAACCTCAAAGTCCCCTGTAGGTTAGGTAAGATCTCAGTATCTAGTAGAACACTGGAAACAGTTTGATACGCTCTTAAGTTCCCCAAACACATACACATACACACGTGTGTGCATACACACACAAGCAATAGCACCTAATGCCTAAGAGCCTGGGCTTTGGAGTTGGGTAGCCCCAGTTTCTGCCACTTCACAGGGTGTATGACCTTGAGCAAGTTACTGAACCCCTCTGAGACTCACCGTCCTCATCGATCAAGTGACAGTAACAATGGAACCTGACTCCTGGGGCAGAGCTGTTCTGAGGACTCAGTGAGGAAATGTACATAAAGAACTTAAAATATGGTAGGAGTCCACCCAATCATGGTTATTAATATGGTTGGTCTCTTCATAGACCTCCAACATGGTATAGTCTTTACTCAAATTGTTCTCTTCTGAAAATATGTTCACATCCTTCATTATCTTATCCATTCCACAGAGCCCGGTGCAAACAGGGATTATGCCTGTAAACCTAGGGGAAAAAATGTAACACCAACGTATCATTTGATTCTGTCAAAACATAAAATCTGCATTCTCTTTGGCTCATGCATTTTACCTTTATCAATATATTTTATACAGATATACTCGTATGGGTGCATAAAGACATATGCTCCATGATATTTATAACAGCACTGTCTTTAGCAGCAAGGGACTGAAAACAACCTCAATGTCCATCAAGAGGCAACTGGAAGATCATTTATGATACTTGCATACAGTGACTATTTGGCAGCAATTAAATAGAGTGGAGTGAATCTGCCTCTATGGGAATATAGCCAGCAGTCAGACATTAAATGGGGGGAAAGATGAATAGTAAATGTAGTACCTCTGTGTTTCAAAAAGAAGAGAAGAAATCCCACACACGCAGGCCTTATAAGCATGGACTACCTCTGGAGGGGAGTGAAACACTAGCTACCTCTAGGAAAGAATGCTAGCATAGCAGGGTCTAAGAGAGGAAAGAGATTTATGTTTTCCTGAATACCTCTTTGTAATATTTAAAATTGCCATGTGTTTTCATTTTTAAAAATTACTTAAGGTAATTAAAAATAGTTCAGCTCATGCCTCTCCTCCTGGATGAAGCTGTCCCAGTCTACCCCAGCCCTTGATGGCTTCTGCAATCTTCTAGAGCCGTGTATGCTCCCTGCTCCCCTCTCCTAATGCCTTGACCAACAGCCTGTAGAAAAAGTCACCTCCACTAGATTACAGCTCATAAAAGCATAACACAAAATTACAAAGCCCTATGGAAAACTAGACCAAGATCCATGAATTTTGAAGGGTGGTTTCTGGTGAGCTGGGAAGCCTTTGGATTTAAGTGGTTGAGTCTCCAAGCTCAAATATTTCACAGAGACTCTGAGACTTTATGAAGCATAAAATGGTGGCTCTGGATGTCTGGTCGCTCTACCTTCCTTTATGGGCCACTAGCTGCAAGGACACTGGTGTGGCCCTCTCCCCTACTCTACCTATTGACTCAAAATAGACCCCTGGAGTGAGGAGACAATGAGTTTCAGATCAGTCAGATGCTTAAGAGTTCATGCTTGAAATCTGAAAAAGAAAAAACTCTCCCTCCTCCCCCCCATGGCAAGGCCTCTCTTGGTGGTAAAGCAGTGAGGATGACCAGGAATCCTTTTCTGGGATTATCAACTCTTTTCTGCTGTCACCGTGCAATAGGCCAAACCTTCAAAAGAAGCTTTCCTGGACCAGGAGGAAGTGACCCCAACCTGCCAGGTCATGTTTATCTAAAGAGCTTGTCTGTTTACCTCTCAAAAGATTCTGAGTTTTCATCATTTGTAAAGGACGAAGATTTCATCATTCATCCCATTTCCATAGCTTCTTTGTCTTCGTTTTCAACTCCATCCCAACTTTCCCAGCCTCCCAACCACACACTCTCTGGCTGATTCAGACGACACAGTTCTCTGGGCCCAGAGTGGGGGATGTACAGGAAAGCCGCGGATGAAGCCCAGTAGATCCTCTTGACTGACATTCACCAATCCACCTGCATGGACAGATGGTGCCTCTTCATCTGTAAACATCCCTGGGATCCCATGGAAATTTTTTCCTAAAAAGCCCCTAATCTTCAGAGCTTGCTAAGAATCTTCATGTCCCAGGTAGACAGAGCTCCGTCATCCTGGCTGGGGTGTAGGCTCCATGAGAGCAAGGCCTCTCTTCTCGTTCGCAGCTGCTCCTCCGCTGCACACACAAGGAGCTCAAGGAGTGTCTACTGAGCGAAAGGATGGACACATGGTCCCTGTGTTGGTGTTTCTTCGAGGGGATGAAATAAGAGAGTCCCATCTAGTGGTGAGGAGGAGTCTGGAAGGGAGAGCACACCTGCAGACCAGGTCTCAGGAGAAGCTGTCCACAGCACAGAACCTTCCAGAGACACACAGGCTGCCCCCTGGGGAAACTTCAGAAGCTCTGAAGACTGGCTCAGTGCCCCTCCCGCAAAGTATGGTGTAAAGAAATGGCAGCACCAGGAGGTTGGGGGGCTCAGAATTTTGCGAGTTGGGTTATCTAATTTAACAGATAAATCACCACTGAAATTCACACGATCCCTAAGCTCACAAAATGAGGAAGGCGGTTTGGAAAGGTTGAGTTGCTGCCTGGTGGCAGAGTCCTTGGGCTCATGCCCACGTTCTCTCTGTCAACCACGTCGTAGGCTGGGTTGAGTTATATTTGCCTTGTGGCATTTGCCGTCTTCTCAGATACCCATATCTTCGGTACCATCTGAGACTGAAAAATAAAAATGCTTCATTGAGGAGTCAACTGACAGAGGTGCATTTTTCAGACAGCAAACTTGAGGCGATGTCAGGATTCAGAGAAAACCTAGGAGTCTTGTGTTTACAGATGATGTATGGACTCTTCCTCACCTCCGGGAGGTTGGTTCTCTGCCTAGGGCAGGGGTAGGGCTGAGGCTGGAGAAGAAACATCTCTAGAAGGAAGCCTGAGACTCGGATCCAACAAGGCCACAGAGGTGCTGGCACCGAATGGAGAGAGGCCAGCGACTCAGCCAGGTTGGAATTTATAACCTTTGGTTTTCCTGGCTCCTCCTAATGCGATTTTTCCCTGCAATGATATCTCTAACTGATGAGTAACTGACATAATATTCACCACGTCTGAAGACCATGATGGCAAGGCTATCAATCTATCTATTTTAATGCTCCCTTTGCCCACATCCCTGATGGGCCCAGAGATGAGTGGGGGAGTCTGTGGGTGAAGGTGATACAACAGCCTCAAATTATAGTGTTCCCAGGATTGTTGGGGGGCGGGGAGAAGAGCCTGGACTCAGCACCACCTTGTTAAGATTCCCCGGGGATCCACTAGTCGGGCAGAGAGGCAGACCCCAGTGATGAATGGACTTGTTGTGTCTTTAATCCTTAGTGTCCTTTCTCAATCATAAGATGATGGGGAAAGAATACAGATGCAGAAATACACAGAGAGCTATCCATACATATAGACACAGATAGATACAGAGACAGAGAGATATATACACACATAGATACATACACACAGAGATGCATACATACCCAGGCAAACACACACATGGATACACATACATGTAGATACATATATACACACACACACAGGGAGATACATACATACACGGCTATACATATATAGATAGACACACAGAGCTACATACCCTAGGAGGGGTAAAATTTCAAAGTAAATCAAAGCAGATGAAGTGAAAAAAGCAGAGTACTGAACAGCATGCCCCATGTGGTTTTTGGCAGGGAGAAGAGAAACATATTGGCTAGTTTTTGTATAGAACATGCCCTAAAGTTCACACAAGAAACTGCTAACACTGGCTGCTTCCACAGAGGACAGGGTAAGATAGAAGTACGTTGCTGTTCACTTATATAACTCTTGAATTTGAAACCATGTAAAGGTATAATTTTTAAAAATACTTTCAAGGCAAATCAAAGGGTCACAAGGTTTCATCTTCATTTTGGTTGAACTCACCATTTCTATTTCCTTTAGCTGAAATACATGCCATTGCCAGTTAAATAGCTCCTTTTTTTTTAATAGAGTTACAGAATTTGTATTTTCTTGTGATGAGAACTTTTAAGACCTACTCTGTTGATCGTCAAACTTCCAAACATATAATATAGAATATATATTCAAATATACAGTGTAGTATTATTAACTATAGTTGTCATGCTGTACATTACATCCCCTCGTAAATAGCCTCTTTCTAAAGTCAGTCAGAGGAAATTCAAGCACATTAGTTATCATACAGCCTCTTAGAGCTTAGAAAACCGAACTATTCCAAGACATTTAGAAAATTCTACCGCCTTTAGTTGTAATGTGTGGCAATCTGCATATACAATAATTTATGTTTCAGTGTTGCATGATAGTATGATCTTTCTGAAGACATTTTAAGCAACACTGAGATGATCCACATTTAATTTAGAATACCTTAAATGGTGCTACCAAACAAATCTCTCAAGCAAGCTGGCAATCAACAAACAGATTCCTCATATGAACTCTGAGTTTGAATTTAAAAAGTCAATGATAACCTCTGATCTGTCACTATTCATTACTCTGCCTGGCAAATTTCTTTTGATATTAATTCTATAAAGTATCTCAAGTTCAGGAGGGTTAAAATGGAAAGAGGGAAGGAGAAGAGCACAACACACCCACTAGAATGGCTAAATCTTAAAATACAGACAATACCAAGTGTCGACAAGGATATGGAACAATTGAAATGCTCACATACTTCTGGTAGGAATGTAAACTGGCACAATCCCTTTTGAAAATAGTTTGGCAGTTTTCTACCTTATGACCTAGGAATTTCACTCCTGAGTAGATTCCTAAGAGAAATGAGTGAATATGTCCACAACAAAGACACGTACATGAATGTCGATAGTATCATTATTTATAATAGCTAAAGAAGAAAACGATAAAAATATCTGTTAGCAGGAGAATGGATGAGCTATGGCATATCCATAAAACAGAATACCTCTCAGCAATGAAAAAGGACTACTATATGTAACAACTAGGATGAATATAAAAACATTATATTAAATGAAAAAATCAGTCACCGGAAAAAGGAGTGCATACCATATTATTCCACTTATGACATTCAAAAATAGAAAAAATAATCTCCTGTGATAGAACTCTTAATAGTGATTGCCTCTGCTGGGAAGGAGGTATTGCTGAGTTGAGGGAAAAGTTCTGTGGCTTAATCAGGGTGATGATTACATAGATCTATACTTGTCAAAATTCATCAAGTTTTAGTCTATGTAATTTTTTTCTTCAATAAGGTTTTGTTAGCATTTAAAAAGTGGGGGGAAAATCAACTTTACAATTGAGAGGAAGGGTTATATAGTTTTGTTTGTGAATACCTAACACTGAAAGAATGAGACTGAAACAGAGATCTGGGAAATCCTAAAAGCAATGAGATAACTCAGTAAACGCAAATTCCATCTCAGCCCTGAATGTCCTGCCTTGACCCTGGCAATGTGCTCTCAGTTCTGTCTTACGGAGCAGCTGGATTCGATTAGTGGGTTTGTTTGCAGATCTTAATCTCTGAGCCTCTGGTTCAAGGGATGAACCCAAAGTTCAGAAAAATGGCTATATAGGCACCATTTTGCATAGAGTGTCAGAGGGTCCCTGAAGGATCTGAAGGCCATCCACAGACACCAGGGTAGGGAGTCCAGGACAGATGTTTTCTCAGACTGTTCAAAACCCAGAGATTCTTTGTTAAATTAGAAGCTCTTTTCTCCTAAACTAAACCAATGGCCTCTTGAACATGCAAATTGATCCACTGAAGTATTGAAATATTTATTGGTTTAATAAAAAATAAGCATTTGCCCTAGCCAGTTTTGCTCAGTGGTTAGAGCACTGACCCTCGGACTAAACGGTCCCGGGTTTGATTCTAGTCAAATTTGACTAGAAAAAGAGAAACACTGAGTTACAGTGCATAGCCTTAGATGCTGGGCTCCTTGACATCTCAGCACTATTTTATTTTGCCTCCACCAAGCTCACATACATAGGAGAGAAAGACCTCAGAATTTTTTAATGTAAAATATTGTCATCCCCTGGCAGCATAAGAGGAATTTTGCTTTAATTGCAGTTAAAAGTTAGCATCAGAGTAGATAGAAAGGTCCTTCCTTCTTCTTGCCTCCTGTTGCTACTCAGAAGACTCACTGGAAAGCAAGAAGTGGTTGGTGGTTGATTAAAGAGTCTTGCAGGACTTACAAAGCACAGGCAATTGGCCGGGGTGGCCACAAAAAACAGATAAAGGCAAAATTGCTCTCAGGGACTTGGAACTGAGAATCACCACCCACCAAACACATGAGCAACTGCTCCTCACCAAATGCCCACAGGCTGCCCCACTGTCCCCTTCTATAGGTGGCATATGAGATAAAAGTGTGGCCATGAGAGAAAACTGAAGGGCTGGGAATACAGTCTTTGTTTTTAGCCTGTAGACTAGGGGTTGGTCGAATCCACCTGCTACCTATTTTTGTATGGCCTGCAAGCTAAAAATGTTTTTTATAGTTTTCATTAGTTGAAACAAATCAAAAGAAGAAATTCCACCCTGGCCAATTTGGTTCAGTGGTTAGAGCGTCAGCCCGCAGGCCCAAGGGTCTCAGGTTTGATTCCCAGTCAAGGGCATGTACCTCAGTTCCAGGCTTGAACTCCAGCCCCACTTGGGGTGCGTGTAGGAGGCAACCAGTCAGTGTCTCTCTCACATTGATGTTTCTCTCTCTCTCTCTCTCTCTCTTCCTCCCTCTTCTCTACTCTCTTAAAAAAAAAAAAAAAAAATCAATGGAAAAAATATCCTCCGGTGAGGATTTTAAAAAAAAGAAATTCCATGACCCATGAAAAATATATGAAATTCAAATCAGCATCTGTCAATAAAGTTTTATTGGAATGCAGCCATGCCCAGTGGCTGTTTCCCACGGCAATGGCAGAATTGAGTAGTGGCCGCACAGCCCACAAAACCTGAAATATTTATTATCGGGCCCTTTCCAGGAAGTCTGCTGACCCCTGCTCTGGACTGTCAGCATCTGAAGGGCTGAGACTATGCTCTTGTGGCCAGCATGTTATTTTCGCTGCCCAGCATCCACCCCCTTCCTTTCCATGGCCCACCCCGATTCCCTTTAGGGGGAGTCCCTCCCCACTCCCAGAACAGGCCTGTGGGTGAAGCCCACCTCTGTAAGGCCAATCCGTACACCAGTCCCCTTGCGCTGGGCAGGAGGCACTTGACTCAGATGGTTCCAAGCAAATCCTGGAACTTTCAAGGGGTCTTTCACTTTTCCCCAGGACATGAACCTGAGAAGGCTAGAATTTGAATTGCTGCTATCTTACTGCCCCAAGAGAGCTCATTTACTAATTGACCTAACACAGCAAAGGAAGGTGTGTGTGCATGCATGCATATGTGTGTGGGGGAGACACACACACACACACACACACACACTCTCTCTCTCTCTCTCTCTCTCTCTCTCTCTCTCTCTCTCCCCCAGAGTCTGACTATATCATTTGAGCCTGGATCACACACAGTCTGAGGCCAACCACTCTTGAACTCGGACATTTTTACTCAGGTTTGTTTGAATTCTATTTTCACATGCAATAAAAAAAGAGATGGTGCAGTCCATTCCCACTTGCATGCCTGGCAGCACCCAGGTTCCCAACATTTACACACGAGGGCTCTTTAAATGCCCATGAATGGCAACGGCAGTTTGGAGAATCTGGAGCTTGGAAACGGGAGCCCTGCAGTACTTCCGATGTAGAGAGAGGAATAAACATCAAGAATGAGTAACCCCCAAAGGCAACACAAGTTAAAAATAGTAGCAGCAACATCGACCACTGACTGTCAACACTTGCTCTGTTTTGTGGCACATATTGATGCAATCGTGTTATGTCTTATGGCAACTTATTTAAAACTCCGTGTAACAAACAGAGAAACGGGCGCTCAGGGAGGTCCCCTGTCAGATGTCGTGCAGGTAGTTAGAGGAAGAGATGTAAAAGCCCTTTTACCCAATTCCAAAGCTCTGGAGTAAAACTTTGGTTCAAATCCTAATTATTCCTCCCTATGTGACCTTGAGCAACTGACCTTTCTGAATCCCGATTTCCTCACCTATAAAATGGGGTTAATGCTACCTGTGTCAAAAGTTGTTTTGAGGGTTAAATGACAACAACAAAAATCTAGCTCCTGATACAGTAACTGACACACCCCAGGACCCTGACATGTGCTGGTCTTAGGTTCCCCTGCCTTGGAGGGGCGGCATCCCCTGTTTCCCTGCAGGTGTCCACTCAGTCCCTGCCCTTCACAGCCACAGTGCTGCAGAATTCATTCCCAGGGTAAAGGCCCACATCCAGCTGCTCCTATGGGACCAACAGCAGGTGTGAGATGCTTTGAGTCCGTCCTTCGTTGGCTCCTGATAATGAATTGTGCTTTTTTAAGCAGCCTGATGCAGCCAGGCTTTAGTTCCAAGCCAAGCCCAACAGGATACACAGCCTATTTACTGATAAATGGGTGGAATTTGTTTCCAGCGTCTCACTGTCTTATGGCTGCTTCCTGTCTTGGGGCTTGTGAGATGAAATTTTATGCAGTTGTAGTTTTGTTCACTTAACTAGAGCTTTAGATTTTAAGAAGGAAAAAAATTAGTGCTTGATTTAAAATCACTTATGGGTTTTCCATCCTTTGGTGTATTAAAAAGAGGAAAGAGGGGTAAAAGAAAGGGAGGTGGGGAATCTAATAGATGAACCCGGGTAAAGACCATCAAAGCAGCTCTGATCCTGTTATATGTAAGAAACACCTTGAGATGTCTTTTCTGAAGAACAGGCCATTGTGTTGTGTTTCTCAGGTGCTGTGGCCACATCGAACAGACCAGGCGAGCAGAGGCCAGAGGCCCTTCACTTGGTCAGTGGATGGCCAATGGAAGGATTGGGCTCCGGTATCTGGTCTGTGGGACTGAGTTCCAGCCCTGCAATGTACTTGTACATGACCTTGGTCAAGTTACTTAATTTATATGTGCTTGAGTCTCCTCTCCTGTAAAATAGGGATAGCAGCAGAACCCAGTTCATAGGTGTGACGGGGCACTTGACTGCAAGCAGGAAGAGTCTGTTAGAATCTACAGAAGCACAGATGTGCACAGCTGGAGGGTCAACGGGAGCCTGCAGTGCTCTGAAGACAGGCAGTCCGTCTGTCTACAGTACCACTGGCAGGAGCCCACAACCCACCAGTCCCGCCTCTGGGCTCTGGGCTCTTGCTCACATTCAAATAATTCAACATGAGTGTGTTTCCTTGGCTGACCTGTCTGCTGGAGGCAGGGAGAGGGAAGGTGTGCGCCCCGGAGGTTGGGCACTGCCTGGAGTCCTCCACACAAGGGGGAGTCACATGAAGATATGCACAAGGGCAACTGTCCCCCAAATGGGAAATATCTATGACAATAGGATGGTCACGAAGAATAAATGACAGAACGCACAGAAAGCCCTTAGCAACCTACTAGAACGTAGCAGATGGCCAGTGTATGCAGCTATTATTATTGCTATAATTGGCAGTATTTTTAGCAGCTACCGCTCTGGCGACCAGGGGTGATACAGGCAGATGATAAAATCAGACTCATTTTAGATGAGTTCATGATGAGGGAACATGGGGAGAGGGCAGGGGGATAGACACTGAACATATAGGCCAATGCCTCTGAGGACTGACCCCTAAGAACATCAAGGTGAACTAGCCTTGACGTCACTGTTGGCCTGGACACTGAGGACCATCACCTGCTCCGCAGCAAAACTGGTGCTGTGATGCCTGGACCTCCTTCCACCTTCCGGATCCCCACCACCACGAGCCGGCTCCTACACGGGAGGGTTCTTTCTTTTTAATGACTTGCCTCAAGTCTCAGGTACAGGCAAGACAGACCTAAGGCCCTCCTGAGGTTAAGGCTCAGGCCCAAACCTTGTAATTCAAAAAGGACACGGGTACGCTAGCATATTGTTTGGTTCAAAATTACGGCTGAAGTCTGACTATTATTAGCCCCAGTGTAACTGCAGAAAATGAAGCCTGATGGCAATTAAATCTGTGCATCTCTCTGCTGTGTACAGTGGGATTTTTTGTTAAAGGGCAGAATTCTTAACACAGGTTCAAGTCCTATTAGGCAGTGGCTGAGAGCTCAAATTAAAAGTGGAATTGTACCTTGGAAACTGAGGTCCTGAGTGATTCTGATATTGCAGAGGAAGAGAGCTGTCTCTTACAGATGTGTGGTGCGAGTTACTGCCGGCCCCCCTAAGCCAACTTTGTGTTGCTTGACCCTTCCTCCAAGTCAAGGTGGATGATGGCTTGCAAATGATGAACCTGAGGCCTTGGAAAGCTAAGAAGGGCCATCCCAGTAAGAGAAAGGAAAAAAAAAAACATATTCGGTATTGGGTAAAATTTAGTGAAATTAATAGAACACTTAGTATTGGGTTTAAGGTTACTGCAACCTAGAGTATACCATTATTTAGAAATACCCCACCCCACCTCCCCACCATGCCAAATCTCTCACCCATCCTAAAATAGCCAAGCTGTCATCCAAGTTGTGACAGAGATAAAGCTAAGTGATAGGCATTAACTAATCAAAATTTAGTTAAAAGTTAACGTGGGTAGTCGTTCCTCCATCCAAACAACATCTATTCAATGCCAGCTACCTGTCAGAAACTGTGCTGAGTTCTGGGATGCAATGAAGAGCAAAGGCAGTCAGGGACCTCAGGGAGTCTCTAGGCTCGTGGAAGACAAAGATAATGGTTGTATAAAGAAATGCAAAGTGGTAAAAGCTGTCAGCACTATCAGAAGGGTAAGCGACCCATGTTAGGGAGTGTGGCAAACAAGCTGAGACCCCAAGAACATGAATAGGTACCTGGGTGGGGAGTGGAAGGGGGTAGGTGGGAAGGGGGGTATTTGTCAGGCAGCATCCAGCTCGCCTTACCCCTGCTCCTTCCTAGGAAACCCAAAGGTCTCTGAGCATCGTTGTTAACAACAGGCTGGGAAATGAACCCAGACACTGTCCTCAGGCCCACCCCAGCACAGCCACAATCTGAAGGACAAAAATTCTTAAGTCAAACACTCTTGTTTAAGCCTCTAAGAACAAGACAATGAAGACTGTACAGCTGAGAATGAGATCTAGTTCATCCTGCCCACCACAGAACCCAACCTACTGTTGAAAGCAAGACAAATGCATAGGTTTTAAAAATATCTAGGCTGCTCAGTGCAATGAGAGAAGGCTTATTCTTTCATCCATTCAGCAGTTATTTAGCAATTATTATGGACTCAACATTGTATGGGAAACAAAAATGACTAAGACTTATTATTTGGATCAAGAAAGAAAGGGCACATTACACACCTATTAGAATGGCCAAAATCCAAACCACTGATACCACCAAATGCTGATGAGGACATGGAGCAACAGGAACTCTCTACATTGCTGGAGGGAATGCAAAACGGAACAGCCACTTCGGAAGACAGTTTCTGAAGTTTCAAAGACAGTTTATTACAAAATTAAACATGTTTTTACCATATGATCCAGCAATCATGCAGCTTGGTATTTACCTAGAGGAGCTGAAAACTTTCCTCCACACAAAACCTGCACACGGATGGTTATAGCAGCTTTAGTCATAATTGCCAACGCTTGGAAGCAACCAAGATGTCTTTCCATAGATGAGTGGAGAAATAAACTGCTATATCCAAACAATGAAATGTCATTTAGCACTAAAATAAATGAGTTATAAAGCCCTGAAAAGACATGGAGGAGCCTTAAATACATGTTACTAAGTGAAAGAAACCAATCCCAAAAGGCTACGTTTTTTAAAAAATCATACTATATCATTCCAGCAATTTAACATTCTGGAAAAGGCAAAACTCTGAATATAATAAAAATATCAGTGGGTGCTGGGGAGGTGGGGGGTGTGAACAAGCAGAGGATTTTTAAGGCAGTGGAAACTCTGCGCGATACAATGATGGATGCATGGCACATACACTTGTACAAACCCACAGAATGTACAACACCAACAGTGAACCCTAAGGGAAACTACAGACATGAGTGATTGTGATGTGTCAATGGAGGTTAGTCCTTGGTGAAAAATGTACTTTTCTGGTGAGTAATATTAATAATGGAGGAGGCTATGCCTATGCTGGGGCAGAAGGCACGTGGGAAATCTCTGTACCTTCCTCTCAATGTTGTTGTAAACCTAAAACTGCTCTTAAAACATTGTCTTTGCCCCGGCCAGTTTGCTCAGTGGGGTTAGAGCGTCAGCCCATGTATACCGAAGGGTCTCAGGTTCAATTCCTGGTCAAGGGCACTTACCTGCGTTGCAGGTGTGATCCCCAGCCCCAGTCAGGGCACATTCAGGAGGCAACCAATCGATGTGTCTTTCTCACACCAATGTTTCTCTCCCTTCCTCCCCCCCTTCCCCCTACTCTAAAAATCAATGGAAAAAATATCTTTGGGTGAGAATTAACAACAGCAACAAAATAATGTGTTTTAAAAGAAAAATAGAAAGGGTTTTCATTGGGTTTTCGGGGGAAGCAGAAATTGGACTGGTGGGAAAGCGAAGAAATACAGCTTAGGGAGAGGTAACGGAGGAAGTCAAGTCAGAGAAAAGGGACAGGACTTCCAGGCTGCTTGTAGCTGAGGACTCGGTCACGTTGGCCAGCCCCTGCTCACCCCGTACCCCAGGCAGACAATAATGACCGGCCTCCATTCTGTTCTCCTGGGAGGTCAGTCTTTCCTTCCAGGCAGCCACGCCCAATAAGTCGGAATATGAAACTTGTTCAGCAAGATGGTGGCTCCATTCACAGAAAGAAGGGAGACAGGAAAGAGTTGAACTTTGAGGGAAATGGGGAAGGTTCATCTAATTTCTTGGTAAGGATGTGTCTGGGGCAAACTAATAAAATTCAGCAAGACCCATTCATCTAGAAATCAGCCTCAAAAAGGTGCTTCTAGATCAACATTCACTATCTTGAGCCTCTTTGCTACTTCGGCTGGGTATGAATAGCTCTTCATTGAAGATGCTATGTAGTTTTTTTTAAAAATATATCTTTTATTGACTTCAGAGAGAGGAAGGGAGAGGGAGAGAGAGAGAAACATCAATGATGAGAGTCAGTGATCGGCTGCCTCCTGCACGCCCCCTACTGGGGATCGAGCCCGCAACCCGGGCATGTGCTCTGACCGGGAATCAAACCATAATCTCTTGGATCCTAGGCCGATGCTTAACTGCTGAGCCACGCCCGGCTGGGTGAAGATGCTATGTAATTTTAGAGACCACCTTGCAAATTGAGCGGTTACAGAAGTCTGCTAATGGACTGGGTCAGGTTTGTTTGGTTTTGTTTTTTTATTGTTCAAAATGTTACAGATGTCCTCTTTTCTCCCCATTGACCCCTTCCACTCCCTGTTCACCCCCCTCCCCAGTCCCTCACCACGCTATTGTCTGTGTCCTTGGGTTATGCCTACATGCATATAAATTCTTTGATTAATCTCTTCCCACTCCCCTCACCCACTCCACCCCCATCTTCTCTCTGAGATTCCTCAGTCTGATCTATGCTTCCATGTCACTGAACCTATTTTGTTCATCATTTTATTAAGTTCTTTAGATTCTACATATAAGTGAGATCATGTGATGTTTGTCTTTCTCTGCCTGGCTTAGTTCACTCAGCATAATATTCTCCAGGTCCATCCATACTGACCCAAAGGGTTCAAGATCCTTCTTCTTTATAGCTCCATAGTATTCCATGGGGCAAATGTCCCAGGTTTTTTTAAATTTCAGTTATTTGTGTAACTCCTATTAGTGGTTCTAAAAGAGCTGGTAATAGACATATTAGCAACTAACCAAGATTTTGTCCTTGAAAGATAAGAAGAATTGAAAGAAGGTAAACCTGTATGAGTTAAATGGTACCTAGGTTAGGTCTATGTGCCACAAAGAAACATTTATTGCACTAAATATGTCTCATGTGTAACTGGCTAAAATTTATTGTCCTTGTACCAGTCACCTTTCTAAAAACTTTATGCTCAAAACAACTCTATTAGAAAGTATTATCTCCATTTTATGTATGAGAGAAAAAAATGAGACATGAGAGGTTAAGAAATTTGCCTGGGTCATAGTACCACGAAACGGTAGAGCTAGGATTCAAACCCAGTCACCCTAGTTCCAGGGGCAATCTTCTAACTATTATACTGTGCTGGATGGCCAGAGAGAGGCAGGCATCTCTGTGGAGCGATGTCATGGGAAGGTGTCTTGGATAGAGGAGAAGGTGTCTGGAAATGCAAAGTTTTGATGGGTTGTATATACCCCATTGTTATATGAACACAGACAATAGCATTTAACTCATGGACAAGTTTGAGGTGGGGTCTCCATGTATGAGAACACTATGGGATTAAGCATTTTCAAGATTGTGTGTGTGTGTGTTGAGAGAGCGAGAGAAAGAGACTGAATAGGTCTAAGGTAATTCTTATTTACTGGTCAGTTTAGTGCAGGAAACAAAATGCACTCTAGATATCTTGAGAAGAATGGGGTTTAATTCAGGGATAAGATGCTTGCAAAATCACTGGGAGAGTTTGCGGAACTGGAATTTAAATGGCGGCCTCCAGGCTTCTGTGGGCATCATAAGTACTATTCAAGTATTTCCAGCTCTCCACCTTCGGGGAACACTTTCTAACTAGCCCCCCTTTGTGGTTAGGTAGGACTTGTGACTAGTACTGACCATCGATTTTGAGAGAAAATAACATGTATTGCTTCCAGGTCAGAGGATTTAAGTGCCAACATGACAGCCCTCCGCATCTCTGCCATGGGACCCGGCAAAGGTTGGGCCGATGGTTGTTTCAGCTGTCCAGACCCTACAGCAAACAGGCACGAAGCTCAGCCCCTCGCGATCCGCAGTGGGAACGCAGCAAACAGGAAATGAACCTTTGCTGTTAGAAACCACTTAAGATGCTGAGGTTGGTTGTTACCCCAGCAGAACCTCACCTATACTGACGGAAGCAGGTTCTGACCTCAACATTATAAACTCCCGCAGCCATAATCCGGAGGGCAGGAACTATCACTGCCAGTGAGATGTCAGACTGTTGCTGTTTCCATGGTTACCACCACTGAAGCCACAGCTTCCTCAGCCCATGAAGCTAAGAATAAACAGTGAACATGAGTTCGGCTGCTGCCAACATTCACATTTCACATATATTGGCAGCACAAAAATCTCAAGGGGAAAAAAAAATGGTCTTTGCCTCCCTTCTACCTTAAAAAAAGCCAAGGGGTATCTCCTTGCCAGAGCCTAAATTGCATCTAGAATAACTAAAGAGCCAGGAGAATGTGGTTTTAGCTTCTGGTCCCTATTATGATGGAGACATCGATGGGAACGTAGAAGGTGAAACAGACACTAAGGACAAAACACAAGATCTAGCACAAATTCTCAAAGTGTGCTCTAGGGACCCTGAGCATCGGAACCACCAGGGGTGCCTACCCTCAGATGCCAAACGCACGGTCAGAATCCCAGAGGCCCGGGCACCCACTTTCCAACAAGGGCCCCGGGTAATCCTCACACACCGCAACTTGAGATCCTTCTACATAAGATAGAAGAAAAAAGATCCAAAGTAAAATGGCCCCTAAATGAAAATTGCTTTAATGTGTTAACACTCCCTATAGGATCGGTGTTTCCTGCATAGTTTGAAGTCATGTTCAAGTTGTGGATCATGAAAGTTAGATTTGGACCTCACAGAAACGGAAACCCACAGAGGAAACAGATCTTGGGAAACCCTTAACCCAGAAGCCCAATGGCTATCCCACAAGACACAGAGGCCTTCTTTTATTATATAGTATGTATTCTTTTAACAGTGGAGCTAATGTTTAAGATTCGGGAGATTTCACATAAAAACCCGTATATCTACTTTCTCTTGAAAAATTAGAAGAGCTGACCATTTGGGGCCCACATTCCCGACTGCCGCTGGCTCCTCCCGGAGGCAGTTGCCCATCCCCACCCCACCTCCAACACGCTCTCCGGTTTGCTGCAGTCCCCACCGCTCCTGGCTATCTCCTGGAATTCCAGGCTGAGGGTCAATGTCCTTTTGTCACCATCTACTGTAAAGAAAGATTTCTCTCAACTATGTATCGATCGAAAGTGCAGAAACAAATACAGGCCAACAAGGCTAAGTGAGTTCTTAGACCGTCCCATCGCGTTTTTATTGCCTGCCTGGCCCCTGAGGACAATTTGCCACTCCGGCCTTAGGTGCTGGGTGGCATTTTTTGGTCCAGACCACAGGTTTGCGGCGCGAGGTCTGAACTCCGATGGAGGAGAGCCCCCACCTGGCCGGCGGCAGAATCGCACCCTGCGGAGCTCGCTACTTTTAAATTCTGGCACAAGGATTCTCCGCACCGGATAGCACCGCGCTGTGTGCTGGAGGTAATTAGTTTGGCTCTAAAACTTGCAGTTAAATAAATGTTAATGAACAGCTGTTCCCAATAAACAGGATAAACTGAAATTAATAATTGCTGTATTCATTTAACAAATGAATTACCCACTTTTTGAATTCACCGACATAACACATATGCCCTCCTGCCAAGCCGGGCCAGCCTCCGAAAATGTATTTAGTGACGAAATCGGGCAACCTGGGAGCTGAGCAGGGCAGACACTGTGCCACTCACTCTGAGGAAACCAAGAAGACAGACGATGGCTTTGCTTTTCTTTAAAAGGTAAAAAAATAGGTGATTGACTACAGCCCAAACGCCCGAGAGAAGGGAGTCATTTCAGTTTGCCAAAAGTGGGACAGAGTCATGCCAAGTGTTTCCCAGGTGTTTCTGGCCTGACGACACACTCCTCCCAGCCGTATTTTTTATTCAGGGTACTGTTTGCCAGCGGGTCTTTATTGAACCCAGCTGCGGAGAGTTGCAGACGTAGGAAACTGCTAGAAACCCTGAGATCTCGGCCAGTGGGCAGGGCATGAGCTTTGGAGGCACAGATCGAGGCTCAAGTCCTGACTATGCGAATTGCCTCCGTTTCCCCATCTGCACAATGGGAACAACAGCTCCCTCACGGGATCGTGGTGAGCTTCGCAGGAGGTCGTAAAACTCAAGTATTAGCACAAGGTTTGCCACATAACAGTTGCTTATTATATATTCATTTCCCCCTGGGCCACAAAGAAAAAAGCAGACTCCAAGGAACCGACTTACAAGTAAACTAAACCTCGATCGGCCAGAGCCCACGCACTCATCATTCACACAGCAACCTTTACGGTGCCAGGCCGTTCCTGAAAGGGATGCCACCGTGAACAAGGCTCCGCCTGGCGGGGCCCACCCTGCAAACCCACACGTGATTGAAGTGAGGGCCCCGAGGGGACTGGAGGGGTCATGGGACAGTGGCCGGGCGACTGTGGCTGGGATAACAGAGCGTGTGAGGGAACACCCCCCGAGAGAGCAGGGGACCAGCACTGAGTGGGAGCTGAAACCCACCCCGAGAAGAGCTCCAGACAGAGCCTTCTAGGGGAAGCACGAAGGTAGAGATCGGAAAGTGGGACCCTGCCAGGGCACATTCCAGCGAGAAGATCCAGAGTGTAGTGACACCATCTGATTTTCTTTCTTTTTTAAAAAATATATCTTTATTGATTTGAGAAAGAGGAAAGGAGAGGGAGAGGGAGAGAGAGAGAGAAACATCAATGATGAGAGTCATTGATCGGCTGCCCCCTGCACGCCCCTGCATCGAGCCCGCAACCCGGGCATGTGCCCTGACCGGGAATCGAACCCCGATCACCTGGATCCTAGGTCGACGCTCAACCGCTGAGCCACGCCCAGCCGGGCCCGATTTTCATTTTTAAAAAATCGCTCTGGGTGCCAAGTGGGACAAAGGCAGGAGGGCGACGAGTCAGGACGCTCTTGCAGCCACGGCCCCGCTGCAGGCACGTAAGGGCTGAGGCTCCTTGGCGATCACCTGCCCGGGGGCTCTTGCCCAGACTGCCAGCCGGGCAGCCCTTCAGAGACACTTCACTGGTGGACTGACCACCAGAAACCAGCAGCAGGCGGTAAGCCTGGCTCCTCCCCGATTCAAACGACCCCAGCTGAGACGCTCACAGGGCGCCCTGGTCACTGAACCTTCAGGCCCCAGAAGGCGAGAGCTCGGTTCAGTTACTGTCCCTGTCAGGGGACTTTTTGTCTTTCATGAGCACTTTGTCTGTGCCGGGAGGGAGATGTAGGAGTTGTGACAGCAATGACGCAGCACGAGTGACGCCATGCGGTCCGCCCGGGGCCCAGGACGACGTGCCCTGCGGGCCACGTGTATCCCCTTACCCAGCAGCCGCGGGAAGCTAACCAGCCAGGGGTGAGCAGCTGTGGGGCACGTCACTGAGATTTTAAGTCCATACTCAACTCACATCCACTGATTTCAGATTATTTGCAAGATCGGCAAGAAGCCCCGGATGAGTCGACAATGGAGCAAACACGGAGCGCGGCCTTCCCTGATTTCAGCACACCTGGCCTCATCGGTTCCCCCATTTGGCGAAACCCTAACCGTCCATAGCCCCGCCATCACCGTTCTCCATGCCCACCCCTGCAGAGCCCGGGCGGGCGGGTGTCATCAGCAGTGGGCACCCTCATCTCAAACAGGCTTCCGACCAGCCCGGCCGTTCTGCTCTTTCCGAGCAACAGGATTTATCCTGATTCTCAACCTTCCACTCTCTGGCCCTGCTACTCACAGGCCCCAACCACAAAGACAGGAGCTGCCACCTCCGAATGGAAAAGGCCCCCGTGTCCGCCCCCATGTGTCACTCCTGCCTCTTACCACAGCAGAGGGCCCTCCTCCTATTTAAGCCGCCCCCCCCCCCCCAAACACACACACACAGGAGCTAACCAAGCAACTGCCCCTCCTTGGGCTGTTGCCACGTCTCTGGCGTGGTCAAGCTTTCCTCGGCCTCCGTGTCACCCCCGACAGCACACGCCTGCTTTAGCGCAGGGGAGGGCCCGGGCCGTTAACAGGAGACTCGATCTCATAAGAAATATCAGGGAAGGTTTCCAGAGGAAGCCAGGCTTGAATGAAGATCTGAACAACAAGGAGGAGTTGGCTGGGGGAAGAATAGCGTTCCAGGCAGTGGGCCCTGGCATGTCCACAGACGCTACGGAAAAAATAAAGGGTTCATGTGGTTCTTTGACAATTAATCTGTTAGAATCACCCGTATTTTTTATTTGCAAAAATAAATTCTGAAGGAAGGCAGTCTTTCAAACACCTTCTTCATAACTAAGTAATCTGCACCTGTACCTGTCGGCTGTCTTAGTCTGTTTGGGCTCCTGTAACAAAATAAGGGGGGCCTCGCTTCATGGTGCTTTGCTTTATTGCTTCACAGATGTTGTGTTTTTTACAAATTGAAAGTAAAGAACCTCCACCAGCAGAAAAGATTACAATTCACTTTATTGCGGTGGCCTGGAACCAAACCCACAATGTGTCCAGGGTATCCCTGTATCACAAACTGGGGGGCTTATCAACAACAGAATTTTATTTCTTACAGTTCTGGAGGCTGGGAAGTCCAAGATCAGGGTGCCAGCATGGTCAGGCAAGGACTCTCGTCCCGGGCGCAGGCTTCTCCTTCTATCCTCCCACATCAGAAGGGGCTACCGAGTTCTGGGGGTGTCCTTTACAAGGGCCCTAATCCCACTCATGAAGGCTCTGCACTCATCTCCTAACCACCTGCCAAAAGCCCACCTCCTAACACCAACTTGGGGGTTAGGATTTCGACATACGAATTGAGGGGGGAAGAGAGACAAACATTCAGACTAGAGCAGTGTCCAATAACCACATGTGGCTATTTTAATTAAAATTAAAATTAAATTAACCATTCTGTTCCTCAGCTGCACAGCCACATTCCACATTGGACAGTAGAAAAATAGAACATTTATTCATCATGGAAAGTGCCATTGGACACAGCACTGAATGCAGGAGGGCGGATATGAGATTCACCATAAATTGGGGTTTTGATTTTTTTTTAAATATATTGCTTGTGTTAATTATGAGACGATCGATTAACAAACGGTCTTTGATTACTTGGTGATCAATGTTCATCCACAGACATCTTAGCAAATGCTATTTTCCTTACAGGTACAAGCAGCTTCCAAGTTATAGGTCTACCGTCCTCCAAAGATAACTATTAAAGCCAACTACTAACTATTGCCAAAAAGTTGGGGGTTTTGGGGGGGTTTTTTTGGTCCTTAAGTGAACACTTAGTCAACTTTATATTGATAAGCTAACCAGTACACATGTAACTCAAATTTTATGTCAATACTCTCTACCCTTTTTCCTGTGTCTCTAAAGAACAGCCCCCACTCAGAGCACTTGTATCAACACCACCGCTGCTCAATGTTTCTTATCGCACGGAGCTTGTAGCCTGCGGTTTCAACCATGGCTTTAACCAAAGCTCTACAGGAGGGTTGAAATAGTTTGGCCCCAAAGCATGAGATGGAAAAAAACACTTGGTCATTACAAGGCCGGGGCGCCTGCGGTCAAAGAGGAGACGGCCAAGAGAAATCGTGAGACAGAGGCCCAGGCCCGGCCGTGGCGAGTCCCGTCTTTCACCTGAAGAGCAGTAAGAGGACGCTGAGGATTTTAAGAGTAAAGGGGCAGCTCACAGACGCAGGAAAAACTTGGTCAAATGTGAGTGTTCAAAAGGGGACTCCGGTTGGTGTGCAGAGAGTGGAAAGAGAACAGCCCGAGAGGCCAGAGGAGATGCAGGCCGAGCACTGCGGGACCAAGACTCAGGTGAGGAGGCAGAGCCCCGGGGCAGGCTCCGGGCCCCAAACCAAAGGTCAGGACACCACTCTGACCGGTGTGCAAATGCTCACAGGGAAACAGGGCAGAACCTGGAAAAGTCAAACGATCCCACAAAACCTGGAGGGAGTGCTCACTCCCACAGCAGTGGGCTTGTTAGGAACACTTATGACAAATATTCATTATAAAGACTCAAAGTGTACGTTGTAACTTGAAGGGGAATTCTCGTCTAACAGGCAGGTCAGCTCCCACCTCAGGATTTCAAAACGAAAATGTAGCATCACCTTGAAATTTTAATCGCCACCGAGACTGCACGACTTTCCCTTGAAATATTAAAGCCACTCCGCCTTTGCTTTTATAGTCCACTCTCCTCCCTTTTAAAGAAATACTACAGAAAGTACCTTTTATAAAAAGAAACAAATAAGTCTTGGCCATTTATAATCCTGGGAGTCTATAGATCTTGGCAGACCACAGGCCGCATTCAAATAATGTGGCTTGGAGGGAGGGGGGGTTGAATGATGCTTTAAAAGAAGTTAAGCAGTATTTCAAATCAGAGCATTTCACAGAGAGCCTGGAATGCTCTCTTCTCAAAAAATAAAATAAAATCAGAGCTCCTGGCAACACTGGGGCTTTCTTCCACAAGCAGAGGTCCTTTCAGACCTGGAACCCTCTGCAGTTCACCAAGGCCTCCACTACCCACACGGTCTCCCCCTGGAACTCACACAGGCTCCGCAGCCTTGGTGGGGTCACCTGCAAGGTGCTTCGTCCCCTCCCCCTCTGCTGGCAAGCCCACGCAGCTGCACACTACCAAATTATCCCCGCCTGTCACCACCGGCAAGCAGGGTCAGCCACTCAAACCCAAAATTCTCTTTACCCGGATTCCTGACCCTCTCCCAGCATCAGATGCTATGCACTCAAGCAACGCAAACTGAACTTGACTTTAACAGGCCGTCGCTTAAAAAGTACATGGGAATGCTGAACATCAAATACAGGTTTCTCTTATCACGGTGTCGATTTAATGGTCAAGAGAATTCAGAATGTCTTCCTTTACATAACCCAAGCTTTCTCTTTTTTTTCCAAAAAGAGCTTATGAAATCATTTTTCACCATCTTTCTGGGTATGATTTAAGCATATTCGTTTGGTCCTGAAGTTTCCACGAGCTACACTGCACTCAGCCATCCCAAAGGCTGTGATGCTAAATTTCTTGTCACCACATGGCATTCACAGTAGCCAACACGGGAGCCCAAAACTACAAAGAGGCTTTGTCACTGAGCTCTCCCAGCAGAGGGACATCACCGCCTCCCAGGGCTTCCCAACTGGAATGCCAAGGTTCTAGGGCCCGCTCCAACGTCACACACTTTGACAGCTCAATTTTGAAAGACATACATTCATTTGGAGAGATTGTTGCTTTATTTTTATTTTTTTACCACCATTCTCTTCTCTCTAGCAGATAAAATAGGACACGAGAGCCGAGCCATGCTTTGATCGCACCTGCAATCAATTCTTTAATCGCCACCTTCCCCGCTAGCAGCAGCAACAGCCAAAGAATGCAAAATGCCCTATTTTTGGCAGCTGAACTGGAAATCGAAAGGCGATCGCCAAGTGCCCCTAATCCAAGGCTCCTAGAGAAATACAATAAAACCCACAGGTGGGTAAGACCCATCCAAATGAGCAAAAACTGAGACTTAGAATTCTTACAGAAATTCCGTTTCGTGCATTTCAAGTACAACTTGGGATTCCCCCAGAGCTCTGTCCCTTTAAGCAACTAATCAATGTCGAAGAAGAAATAGTTTGTCTTCAACTACATATATTGGCTTATGAAGAATGTCCTTAAACCTTTAAGCTAAGGTTTTCTGGGAGTCCCTGAGATCCTCCCAGGGGGCCCACAAGATCAAAACTACTTTCTAATGATACTAGAATGTAATTTGCCTTTTCCCCTCTCATTCTTTCATGGGTGTACAGTGGAGATTTCTAGAGGCTACCTGATGATTAATACTTCAGATTGAATGAACAAGCAGATTCGAGGGTCCAGCTTCGCGATCCCGTCCACCCAGGCACTAGAGAGATTTGCAAAAACATAAAATCATACCACTCTTCTCATTAATTTTTTTTTTTGCTAAAAACAGTGTAGCAATCTCTTATGAAAATATAATTTATGGTAACATGTAATGGGTTGATTAATGTTATTTTAAAACAAACTAATATTTTTAATTTTTCTCATGTTTAGTTTCAAATAAGTTTAATATTGATAGACATAACAACATAAACAAAAGCTCTGTGGGGTCCTCAGTAATTTAAGAGTGTAAAGTGGTCCTCGGATCAAAAAGTTCTAGAACTGCCGTTTTAAATGGCTTTCCTGTTGTTTGCAAGATTAAGCGAGCTCTCTGAATACTGGTTTTATCTTAAATAAGTCCTTTTGCGTCACTAATGAAAAGAGTGGGTCAAGGGCTCAGAAGTCAGCCCTCAAAGCCCCCACCCCCACCTCCACTTGCCAAGCCTGCCGTCTTCACTGGTCACAGCAGGCGTCCCGTTCCACCCAGCTTGCTCAAAGACCATGCTTTATAGTGATTGTAATAATCAGAAGCCATCGTTTTTTTAATCTGATGAGCGTGTACCATTCGCCTGGCATGTAGCCTTCCTAATCTCCCTAATGAGTTGATGAAACGTGCTCAGGACAGTGTCTGGGATGTGGCAGGCCCCATTAAATGTTAGCCATGGTGGTGGCGGGGGCCTTAAGTAATCCTCTGAGGGGTCCACTGATGTCATCCCTCAATCACAGATGAGAAAACGGAGGCACAGAAATGTTACTTGGTCAAGTTCACACAGCTAGTAAATGGCCGAGCCGGGAATCTAACCCAATTCTAAGTCTTAAGCCCAGGAGGCAGACCCCCCTCTCTACTATACTTAGCACACCAGCGTTCGCCACTGCACTGCGCAGATGCATCACTCGAGGTTGTCCTTAAACGCAGGTCTGTTGCAGGAGGAGGTCCGGGTGGGACCTGGAGCTCTGCATTTCTAACAGGCTCCCCAGTAACACCCAGGCTGCTGGTCCTCGATCCGCAGCTTAGGAGAAGATTCTCCCCTCGAGGGCATTTCAATCCATTTTCTTTCTCTCTCTGTTCATTCCTCTCTACCTATGCTCAGATATCCTAATTAGAAGCATTTTTAGCCACATGCCACTCAACAAAAGCTCCTGGTCTTTATCCGGCCTATATTTTGCTTGAGTCACCCACACCCACCAGCTGCCTTGGGAACGCCACATTCTCCATCAGCTGGGCAGCGGGCATTCTGAGCTGCCACCGGAGGGCACTGCCTGCTAAGCGACGGTCCCAGCTCAGCGGCTGGTCCCCAGCCTCCCTGTGACATCATTACCTAGCATTCAGTTATTGGAAAGAAAGCCTGTTTTGGAAGCAGGCCAATGCTTTGGAGCTCAAGCGCCAAAGCCAGGCAGCCTGGGTTCAAATTCCAGGCCTGTCACCCGCTAGTCATGTCACCTTGGCTCGGTTACTTCATGCAAGGGGATGCCCAAAACTGACTGGGAAAGACCTTGAAACAGTCACGTGAAGCACTCAAGGACTTCATACAACCCAATTATCCATGGAATCCCTGTGCCCACATGACACAAATACAAAATACCGCAGCAAGATTTAACGCCAGTCGTCCCCAGTGTCATCTGGGGTGTGCAGGCAAGGGTGGCTCTTTCTAAACAGTAATTGCTCAGGCTGGCTCTGAGTAAAGAATATTCCTAAGGTTGATGGGAATGGCCTGGCTCAGGCCGTGACATGGATCTTAGGGACACCTCTCCCTGTCCCATGCGGATACGCCAAAGAACACTTCGCAGCCATTTTAAAGAAGAAGATCTATTGATAACACTGAAGAGTTACTTACGGCATCATATGAAAAGAAAAGGCAAATTTACAACGGCATCTAGTGGGATCTTTTACATATATAAAGAGTTTCTGAAAATGCACATCTAGAGATACGCGGGAGGTATCACGTCTCACCTTCCCCGGGCAGCCTTCCCTGAGAAACCCAGGACTCCCTGCCTCTGAGCTTTGACACTCTTTTCTAGATCCCATCTGGGGCTTGTGCACCCTAGAGTTTCAGGGAGGTGCCTCGAGGGCCTCAGCAATAAGTGATGGGGGGCGGGGTCTGGGAAAATAGGGCCTTGATTCCGCCCAACCCTGCTTCAAACACACAGGCACCCCTTCTGCCTGCTGCAGGTACTGAGCTTCAGCCTAAGATTTAATAAAAGTGTGAACACCATTGGCCTTAACCTTCATTAACTTGTCTTATGTAACCTTACGGGTGATCTTTTCACCAAAGCACCTATGTCACTTCCCCAAATAGTGGCTTCAAAGATTTAACGGGTCCTTTGTCCCACTTCCTTGACTTGCCCACAATTTCTAGAACAGCTTCAGAGATTCTTGCTAAATGATTGAGGAGTCCGTCAGCTGGGACATCTGTCCTCAGCAGAGTTTATCACTCTAACCAACACCCCAGGCAGCTCCGTCAAAGTCTAGGACTCAGCGGCCTACAAATTCCCACTGGCGACTCCCGTGACACCCGAGACTCTGTTATACATTATCTCCCACCACAAAGGCGCATCCTTTCCAGAAGCATTTTCTAAAGCTTTTAATCACCATTCTTCAAATGACAGCTGATTGCAATTCACTGTCAAATACAGTGCGAGGCTTGAAAGTAAGGTAACCACATGGGCCTGGGCTAGACTTGAACGTTAGCTATGGAAGAATAGCTGTGCTGTCCGATGTGACTATTGCCATTTAAATAACTAAAATTAAATAAAAATGTAATTTCAACCTCTCAGCTGTCCTAACCCCATTTGAAGTGCTCAGTGGCCACGTGTGGCTCGTGGCTACCATATTGGAATGTTCCCACCATCACAGGGAGTTCTCTTGGGTAACATTGCTTTAAAGGCCACCGAGTTTACCATTTCGCGAAGTTTCTGAAGAACACTAGCCAGGTAGGATGCTATGATTAATCCGGCTAAATTAATCTGGAAAGTTCTGCATCCTAAACCCCCTGCCTTACATATTAGAATAATAACATTTCGAATCTCCAAGCCTCAGGCTCTAGCATCAGATCAATCCTAGTTGGAATCTCAGCTCTGCCATTTAGCAACAGGGTGACCTTGAGCAAGTTACTTAACTTTGAACCTCAGTTCCTTCACGGATCAATGGAAGCAGAACTCCTCGATATTGCCACGAGAACAAAATGACATAATACATGTAAAATTTAGCAGAGTGCTTTGCAAATTTAGCAGAGTCTCAACAAATGTAAGCTATAGTGATTATTTTTTAAGGTGCAGAGGAGTCCTATTCTACTTTGTTTAGTCCAGCATTTCCCAAGTTTACTACCACCGAACATTTTTAGAATATGTGAAAGACAGTACAATAGCTCCCCCCCGCCCAAGAGGTCTATGCCCTAATCCCAGAACCTGTGAATATTTGCCTTACGTGGCAAAAGGAACTTGGTGGGTGTGATTAAGGATTTTGGGATGGGGGAGACCATCCTGGATTATCCAGTGGGCCCAAGGCAGTCCCAAGGGTCCTGTGCAAGGGGGAGGCAGTAGGGTCAGAGTGGGAGAGGCGATGAAAGCAGAAGTGGGGAGGGGTAGATGCTGTGCTGCTCGCCTTGCAGACGGAGGAGGGGGCCAAGCGTCAAGGGGTGCGGGCCGCCTCTGAAAGCTAGAAGAGGCAGAGAAGTGGATTCTTCCCTAGAGCCTCCAGCGGGAATGCAGCCGGGCCGACACCCTGATTTTAGGACTTCTGATCCCCGGGACCGTAAGGCGATTTGTGTTGTTTTAAGCTGCTAAATTCATGGCACTTATTACGGCAGCAATAGACACTAAGCCAGGACACCTGAAAACAGCTCCCTATTGGAGGCAGCTGATCTGGTGGGCAGAGCTGGAGCCAGGGCAGAAACCCAGGGTCTCTGTCGGTTCAGCACCTTGTGAGCTTTGTAACTACCAACAAGTCTAAACCTCTGGACGCTTCGGTTTCTTCAACAAAATGATGACATTGTCACCTCCTCTGCCTAATTTTAAAATTTTTTATGAGCGCAAAAATTACAGGCTTTGTGAGAATAACTTGAACGTGCGTATTTTAACTTTTCAATGACAACTCCTGAACAAAGGGGTAAAAACAATACAGACGGTAGCTTTAGAAGAAAAAGTTTAGAATTTCCTGAACTTTCACCAAGGATCTGTAATGAGGGACTGAAAAGTGTTTAAAATTTTCGTTTTAATGCACTCAGCAGAAAAGCCGACCGACCAACATTTTATACACAGGTTGAAGTAACTGTGGCCTTTTTTCGCTTCCACCCAAACATCTTTTCTTTCAAAGAGTCAGAGTACGATATTGTGTTTGGGGGGAGTGACTGAAAACAATTTTATAAACTTTTTTCCCTCCCAGGAGTAGACATGAAGGGCAAACCTATAGGCCGCAAGGATTGCCTCTCCCATTTAAAAAGGAAGGCAAGGTCTGGGGCTCAGGGGCAGCAGTGGACTCTCCTTCCTTCGCACGCTACCCAGAAGTCAGGTTCAGGGGGGGTCTCTGCTGGGCGGTCCTTCCCCAGGCTCACGCCCCCCCGGGGTGTCTGATGCCGTGCCACCTGCTGGACTTGGCGGGCATAGCACAGAGCCGGCCCTGAAGGGAGCCCATCACCTCGCCAGCCACCCAGCAAGAGGGCGAGAAGAGTAAATGCCCCAAACCACTCAGCTGGACACTTTAAATGGGCAAACTGTATGGTATGTGAATTATATCTCAATAAAGATTTTTTTTTTAAAGAATGTGAAAAAAATTATAAGGTGATGGTGGCAATGGAGTTTTTATTTTGATTTTTAACACCTAGATTTTTCTCTAAATGATGGGACAGGGACATGTCACTCAGGAAGGTCCCACAGCAAAGGACAGCCTACAAAACTGTAGGCAGGGATGGGCTTATTAAGTCCATGATCTTAACCGTTCGGGGCCCATATAGATATTTCCGTCCTTTCCTTGCTGAAAAGGCTGTTCTCTCCGGACAATGTGCCCCTACAAGACAGCAACCTGCGCCATCCTCTCTATGGTGACATCAATCCCTGGGAGTCCGTCCCCTCCAGGGTCTTTTTGGTTGACCAGGGCCTCTGATCACATTATAACAAAATTCACAGCTGCCATTATAATGTGCACATAACAATGTAAACAGCAAACAAGCTCTTGCAAAGAAAAAAAAAAGAGTTAATAGGAAATACATCACCATGTCAACCACAGCTGTTTGGATAGGACCACAGGTGATCTTTTTTTCCAAGCAAGTTGCGAGTTCTGCACACGCTGGCCCCAGGCAGCCACCTCTTGGTCGTACCATCCTCTTGCTTCCCAAAGAGCCCTCACATCTATGTCCACAGATTTTATTCCCCACAAAGTCGAAACGTGAGTTACCTCAAAGGCAAAAGGCCCTGGCAAGAGAAAGGTGCCAAACCCCGTGGAAAACGAAAAAGCATCACTCTGGCGGCTGAGACCCCTGGAGCCCAGCTGGTGCCCTGCTACCAAGGAACCAGTGACCCGGACAAGGCACTTACACTGTCTGAGCATCTGTCACCACACCTGGAAAATAAAGGTTCCACCCAGACAATCCAAAAAGTCCCCTTCTAGATCCAAGATCCAAGAGTCTCGTTTTTCAGGGACAGGGTTCAGATCTCCTGATTCCCAGTCTGTGGCACTGGAAACACACAGGGTGGCCATCAGGTCCGGAAACACACTCAAACGCACAGTAAACTGTCACTGATATTTGCTAACAGGACAAAATCATCACCTGCCTTTCTAGACTTGCTGAGTTTTGTAACGAACAGCACAACCCATCTCCTTCCATCGCCTTCCCTACAGTGGTCTTAAGAGCTGGGGACCCAGCGGCGGAAAGGGGGATGGGGCAGGGGCGGGGGTGCTGTCTTGTAGGGGTGGCCATTCAGACCCGGCCAGATCTACTCAACTTACCTTAGAGATGGGCTGTCACTCAGCTGGCACCTGCAGCCTGGAGCCACACCCCAGGACACCGGAGGCCAAGTGACCGGGACGCGCCACGCAGGAAGGCGCCACAGCAGAAGATGCTCCACCACAGCAAGGTAACAGCCGTCCAAGAAAGAGGTCGGGAGAAAGGGGCCTCGGCGAAGCCAGGCCGTGGGCAAAGAAGGAAGCACCCACCGCGCCCTATGGCCTTTTCTCAGCTTTGGGAGCGGGGGCGAGGGGTGGTGAAGCGATTGCAAACTGAGGGCCACCGGATGCGCAGCCCACGCAGACTGAGCCGCGCGTGTTCCACGCGTCAAAGAGCCGCAGCTGGTCTGCAGCCCCGCCTGGCCCCCGCCCCGGCCCAGCCCCACCTGCGGGGCTCAGCCTGGGAGCCCGGAGGCCGAGGGCGAGGCCAGCTCTCAGAGGCCAGCAGCAGAGCGCGCTAACGGCCCTGATGGGAAGCAGCCGTCTTCTGGGGCTCTCCATGCAGGGCCGCGCACGCACAGCGGTGACCAGCTCCAAAGAGGCTCCGGTGGAGGCGAGCGGGTGGGTGCGTGACGAGGCCTCAGCTTGGATTCCGGTCCCCGCCCGAGCCTCCGCCTGACTCTTCCCCACCGGCTCTCCATTTGCTCCAGGTGGCCCCCATCCCGGCATCAGCAGCCAGGACTCTTGCAGCACGGTCGTTGACCTTTCCTGGTCGGTCATCTTTCCAACCAGAATGTAGGCCCTCAAGGAAAGGGACCCTCCACCCCACGGGCTCCCAGGGGCCGGCACTGTGCGGGGCTCAGAGGAGGAAGGGGCTGGGAGCTCTGTTTTCGGTGCCAGTGGGCTCAACATATGCTGTTGAGCTGAAATCTACCAATTTCACAGCCACGGTGCTTAAGGAAGTCAGTAGCCCACAGCCTCCTTAGCGGGCAGGACAGCTGACGGCCGAGGGACCCCACTCTGGGTCAGACCCTGGGGGCCTCTCCCCCAACTGTTATCTCCTAGCTGCGTGATCTTCAGACCCCAGGCAAGCCGTTTCACCTCTATGCCTCGACGCCGTGGCCTTTAGGAGGAGTAATAGCACCCTCTCCAGCTGGGAAGATCCGGTGCATGGAACAGGTAACGCAGAGGTGTGCACTCAGAGCTCACTCAGCACCCGATTGTCAGTCACTACAGGCGTACACCTCTTTATTACGCTCCACGGCTGCTGCATTTTTTCACAAATTGAAATCAAGACCGTCCACCAGCAAAAAGATGACTCACTTTATTACAATACTTCATTGTGGAAGCCTGGAGCTGAACCCATGTATCTCCGAGGTCTGCCTGCACCATTCACCCTTCCCTGGAACTGAGCTATAGGGTAGGCTTCGCCCAGACCTGGTGGGAGATCACACTTAGCTCTGCTTTTATCAGAAGCCACTTAAAAGCTTGGCCACCAATTTGCTTGGTCTGGGTTCTTTTGAAGATTAAGCTGCCTGTGGTCCCTTGTGACTTAAAAAAAAAGTTTACAGCTCAGATTTTGTTTTGATTAGCACTTCTGAGTTTGCAGGAGCTACCCCTTGGCATCCTCACTATGGGTGCAGCCCCCCTGCCAGCCGGGAACAGCAGCCTGGGACCCAGCTGAGGCATGTGGGGTGGCGGCGGCCCTGTTGCTAGGGTCTCGGCATGAGTGTGGAAGCCCGTTTTCAAGCCGGAGGAACCAGGCGTGGGAGGCAGCGAATGCGGAGTCCCAGCACTGTCTCCCTTTCTCCCTGCCTCGCACTGCCTTTCGAGGCTTCATCCTAAGCCACAAGCTCTCCCGGGTCCCATCATTTTTATTTTTTTTTCCCGATCACAGTCTGCAAATAGAATAATCCCTCCTCTGAAGGCTGCTCAGCTTCTAAGGGGGAAGAAATCTGCCCCGGCCTGCGCCAGGTCCGCGGGGCCACGCTCTGCAGGTGGTGGTGGTGCTTTCGTTTCGGGGACTCAGGTGTGCTGTTGCCTGAATTACAGGCGGCAGTCGGGGTGTTGGAAACAGCCGCCTTGACTGGCTCTGGTGGCCCCCCAGGAACCTATCCCACTTACATGTATGTGCTCTTCATTTATCATTTATGGGTACACTGGGGTTTTTCTCCATGGGGTGACGCTTTGATGTTAGACTTGCTAATGAGCAGCAACCATGCGCCCTGCTGCCCGAGAAGAGCTCAGTAAGTCAACTTTCTTCCACATCCTGCTCTCAGAAAGCAAGGGGAGGGTCCAGAGGTGTCATTTGACACTGACGACAGCGTATTTATTTTCTAAGCGAAAGAGCCAAGGCAAAAAGACACAAAGCAGCTGACTTCTGTAAGGAGGTGCGGGATGGAAAAGGCGATGCCTGCAGCCGCCTTCCCAGGCTCCAACTCCAGCACCATGAACGTGTCCTTGGCTCACCTCCACTTTGCTGGCGGGTACCTGCCCTCCGACTCCAAGGACTGGAGGGCCCTGGTCCCAGCTCTGCTGGTGGCCGTCTGCCTGGCGGGCTTCGTGGGGAACCTGTGTGTGATTGGCACCCTCCTTCACAGCGCCTGGAAGGGAAAGCCCTCCCTGATCCACTCCCTGATCCTCAATCTCAGCCTGGCGGATCTCTCTCTGCTGCTGTTCTCTGCGCCCGTCCGAGCTGCCGCGTACTCCAGGGCCGTCTGGGATCTGGGCTGGTTTCTCTGCAAATCCTCCGACTGGTTCGTCCACACGTGCATGGCAGCCAAGAGCCTGACAATCGTTGCAGTGGCCAAAGTATGCTTCGTGTACGCCAGTGACCCAGCCAAGCAAGTCGGCGTCCACAGCTGCACCATCTGGTCGGTGCTGGCGGCCATCTGGGCGGCGGCCGGCCTGCTGCCCCTGCCGGAATGCTTCTTCAGCACCAGCAGGGTTCTCGCAGGCGTGGAGATGTGCCTCGTGGACGTGCCCGCGGAGACCGAAGTGTTTGCATCAGTGTTTGGTAAGCTCTACCCTCTCCTGGTGTTTTGCCTTCCTTTACTCTCTGCCAGCTTTTATTTCTGGAGAGCTTATGGCCAATGCCAAAAACGAGGCACTAAGACTAGGCATCTTAGAAACCAGATGCGCTCCAAGCAGCTCACGGTGATGCTGCTCAGCACTGCCATCGCCTCGGCTGTTCTGTGGCTCCCCGAGTGGGTAGCGTGGCTGTGGATGTGGCACCTGAAGGCTGGCGGCCCGGCCCCGCCGCAGGGCTTTATAGCCCTGTCTCAAGTCCTCATGTTTTCCACCTCTTCGGCAAATCCTCTCATTTTTCTCATGATGTCAGGGGAGTTCAAGGCATGCCTGAAGGGCTTATGGAAATGGGTGAGAGCCAAAAAGCACCCAGCTGCCTCGGCGTCTCAGGAACCACCAGCCGGTCACTCGGAGGTCCTTCCCGACAATGTTCCCTCGCCAGAGTCCCCAACATCCATCCCTGAGCAAGAGAAAACTGGCTCTCCCTCCTCCAGAAAAGAGAAAACGGAGAAGGCAGAGGCTCCCACCCTCCCCGACGTGGAGCAGTTTTGGCACGAGAGGGACACAAACCCTTGTGTACAAGACAACGACCCTATCCCCTGGGAACATGAAGATCGAGAGACAGGAGAGTGATAAAGGACTAGGTTTCAAAGCAAAGCAAATTGTGGTCATTGTATTTACTTGTACTGCTACTGATCAATACGGCTGACTTTACCATATAAAACATGATAGAATTACCTTTAGGAATTAATTACAAAAATTGCTTCCCAGTTTGCATTTCCAAAATGTGCAATTTGGTAAGTAGAGAGAATGCCATGTTAAGAGCAGTAATTATGTTTCAGAATTAAAACCCGGCTGCCCAAGAACTGTGCTGCGCGTGGTGAGCGCCCGGCTGTGGTCACTGTCCAGGGGCTGCTGTACCCGCTGCAGCGGAGGTTGTCTGTCGAAAGCTGAACCCCTTCCCCTCTGGCTTCCTCCGAACCTGCTTTGGCCCCAACTTCACCCACCAAACTTTATTCCACACGAACAAAAACTCAAAATCTACGTCCACAGGAGATTTTTGTCTTGAACATACTAACGAATCAATTTCAATGAGTTACCTTCATTTGCTTAAAATAATTTACTTGACGAAAATCTCTGTAGAATTTCTGAGGCTGAGGGTTGCAGACTAAGGAACATCTCCTTACTCCAGCTCTGGGCTAATTTCAAATCACAGCCTCTTTTGGCCTGGTTTAAGTAAATCCAAACTTCACCTTATACTAAAACCTGCTTCTCTGATCTTTTAAATGCCACCTCAGTGAGTCTTCAGTGTCTGAGTCTGAGGATTTTAGCAGCTCAGAATGACATTCTATATTGATATGGAGAAAGAACTTTAAAAAAATGACCCTTCTCTCTCTTCCCAATTATCTATTCCTCCCAAATACAGGAGGCAGTTTACTCTTCTACAAGCTGAGATCAATCTGTTCCTCCCAATATCTCCTTCCTCTCAAGATAAACTGTAAGCCATGGCTAATGATATAGGTATTAATTACTGAAGGCAATCATCAAATAGAATTATAAAGGGGGGACCGAGATGAGCCTTCTTGTTAAATGGCACTGCATACCTGTAACACTGAACTTGAACCCTGCTCCACTTTTAAAATGCCTCCGTTTTTAAGTTATAAAGATGAACAACAGTAAGAAAACAAAAAAACAAGGGCAACTCAGAAAGAGAAGCAATACAATTAAATTTTGTGTCCCAAACATACTACCAGTACAACTTGAACAGGTAATAACTGTTCATTTTACAGCAGATTAAAGCACACCCCCAAAAACGTGCTTATGATACATTTCCTGTCCTATTAAAAACAGCAAGGACATTTACTCATGGTTCCTGATTACTCTGTAATGAACTCCGGGGCGTTCTCACTGAAGGATTCCCTCGGGGGGAGAAACTGTCTTTAAGGCAAGCAATGAAGAATTTGAAATATAAAAACTACGCTGTGGATGGAATTTTTTTTTTTTAAATGTTCGGTCTGTGGATTTTTTTGGTTTTTCTTTTCACAAACGGTCATGGTCTGTTTTAACACAGAAGATAGGGCTGTTTTCTTTTTACTTGGTTCATTACAAATTTTATTCTAAGGCTCACATGATCACATAAAGTACAATTTAACCTAAGTATCCAAAATATTGTTTTTGTGATAGGTTATACAAAAATAAGGTTATCTGTGATAAACTATTTGAGTTAAATATTTTTATGTACATTATATATAGTATGATTATATATAGTAAATGTAGGATGCAAGATTCCAGTGTTCGATATTTTAACTTATAAACAAATAAAGACAATTGTTTCACTTCAGATAGTTTTGGAGAATTAAAGTCTGTTGTGAATGCTCCTTTTCATCAAAATCACTCAGCACAATGGTCTTGATGGGCGGTGAGACCTTCACACAGGTCTCAGGGTAAACTGAATCATTCATTTTTAAAGAGTCTGCTGATAAGCAGCAAATCCAGGGGCAGATACTGAAACACAGTCTAAGTACAACAACCCTTTCATTCGGAACCGAACACACAAAGTCCTGGCTTGATCCCTTAAAGAAATGGGCAGAGAAGAGTTTGATTTGCAACTTACATGAGCAACCAACCCCAAATACTTTACAACGGTAGGGAATTAGGTATCACCAGACCGGTTTCTTCACACTTCCCTACTGTGAGAAGCAAAATACTATGAGGAATTCAAATAACAAAGCAGTGCAGGAGCTTCACCTTGTGCAGGACAGTCCTATTTTTATAATAGTCGTGTCTCTTTTATCAAACACCTCAGTTTCACTCCTCAGAGAACTTAAAAATCACTCAATAAACTTATAAAAATAAACTACATTAAAAAAATGAAAAAGAGGAAAAAAGAAGAAAAAAAAGTCCTGTTAATTAGCAATTTTACAGGTTAAGACCCTAGTGAAATAATCAAATCCAGGTCATGACATACCAAGTCCATGTAAGTTTTATGGCATATAATGTGTTTGAGCTAAGCACTAAGTAACCCAGATGTGATTGTGTGTGTGATGCGTGTCTATGCATGTAACATAAACACAGATCGGCTGGTGTTCCCTCTTTTTAGCTTTGTTACAATCACAGTATGTGTAAGATTAACAGAAAAAATAGATTATACTCTTGACATGCACTTTTCTAAACATTTATTCATGTGGTACACTGACACCAGGACCCTATGAAGGAATGAGACAGGGATCTTTTTAAGCTGGGAGGTAAGAATGCAGAGCGGCTGGGGATCAGAGGTGAAGCTTCCCGGTGCAGTGCGCACGGCACGTTGAGAGGATGCCAGGAGCGTTAACTGTCAATATGTTCATATAAAAAGGCAAAAACAAGAAAATAAAAATCAGCTTCTTGCTACAAAGCAGAAAGATATTGCTGAGACTGAGCACCAACATGGTTCTTTACAAATCCCGGCCCTTTGACACTGCAAATAATTTATTATTATCTTCAAGTCTCAAAACTGTGATATTTAAGACTTAAAGTCAACTTTTTTTGGTATCAAATTACATTTGCTGCTGCTTTTAAGAACAGGTTTTTTAAAAGTTTTTATAAATTATGTAACATAATCATATACAATCCACATATAGAAAAAGGGCTGGTTTATTGTAGTTCAAATACATAAACTGAACATTCAAACATCTTAAAATTAAACTTTAGAAACAAAAGTTTAACATTCAAACAGGAGTACAGTTTACAGGGAACACCCAGGAAGGTCATCTGTTGCCTAATCCAGAATATCGATAAAGATCACTTAATGGTGAACGTGTTTAACCAGCAGTTCTAGTCTGGCCTACATGTTAGTTAGGCCGTGGTTCCATACCTGAGAAGAAATTCCTAATAAATCTTCTCTTAGGCTAAACAAGACTTGGCCTCTAATTCAGAGGGATAATCAAAGCACATACGTGAACAAATAAAACTAAAGTGTTCTTTAGAGACAAAGGTAAAAGTATGTCCATTATAATAATCTTAACCTCTGGAAGATAAGAATTCAATTTTCAGTGTTTTCTCTTTTACCCGCTTTAAAAAAACAAAATCAAAACAAACCCCAACTTAGGTTTTCTTGGAGTCTGTGGTGTTTGTATCTTGCAAGTTCAAACCACAAATGCTCTTACATCTTGCATGTATAACACTGCTAGAAGGAACGTCACCAAGTCACTGACTTCCACACCTCATAAAGGGATGATTTTTAGCTTCAGGAGTTTAGATTTACTAGAGACAGCCTATATTTGAGTATGTATGTCAATCATGCCACACAAAGAAAAGCATAAATATTTCCAAAGTGTTCTCTGTTCAGCAACTGTTCACGAATGCTTCTCCTTCTGTTCGTCAGATGGTTTTGCAATAGTTTGACTAATGCACATACATGTAAAAAACCTGAAAATTGGCTCATGCAAGCATTTTGAATTAATAGATACCCCTGTGGAAGAGTATGCAGAATTATTTTGTTGATCGCCTGGTGGGCTCTGACGCTGTGGGAGGTGGGGGTGGGCCCCGGCGGTCCAGGTCGTCCACATACGCCACGATCAGTTTCCGCCTCTCCTCCGGCACACAGTCTAGTACTAGATACCGTTTGTCGTTCTGCAAAATTTTTTCTACATCTTTCAGGTGCTGATCAGATTCCTGGATTAGCTTTTTGGATCTGAAATAAGAAAAGAAGTCCAAGAATTACTGACTGCTGTTCACAGGCCTTGAAGATATGAGCTGGAAATGTCCATCTAGTTCCTAATTGTGTTTCCACTTTTTTTTTTTTTTAAGAAAAATTTCACTGCAATGGTCACCTTTGTAAGTCACCTCAGCAAAGACTCCAAGGAGTGAAAGGGCCTCAGAAGCTGAATTACCCTCCCACCCCTACTGGTGGTCCCTCCAGACCAGGGCTGAGGGTGGGTGGGTGAATCTTGCCCGTGCTGTACCTGTTCTGTGGATGAACAGAGGACTTCAGTCTGCGGGGCTGCCAATCCCAGCATCTTTCACAAGCTTTCACTTTCACATCTTTCACTAAATTAACTACAAAAATGTAGAAAGAAGTCTTACTTCACATCTAATTTAAAAGCCCAAGCTGATGCAAAACATTAAGGATCCTGACCAAAAAATCCAATGACAAAATACCTAAAAACCACACCCTCAGCACTACCTAGCCTCCCGTGCGCATACCCTTCATTAAGATGCTTTGAATTTCTCTTAACGGAAGAAAAGCTGGAGCATGGACCAACAATGGTTTCCTGCACAGGTTACTACTCAACGTCAGATCACTCTCCTGATAAGAATCGCTGGGGAACGACGGGGTATGTTACAGAGAAATCTTGTTTTAAAGCTCTGAGTTTATAATCTAAAATTTTTACTTAAAACTATCCAGCAAACTGGTTTCCTCTGAGAAAAAAATGTTTCTGCTGAGCTTAGATGACTTCAAGCTTCAGAACGTTCAGCAACACTGAGCAGGCTCCAGAGGAGGCAAAGATAACTGATAGTGAAGGATTATTTAAAAGTCTCTTCACGAAACACAATCCTTACATAATTGGGGGCACTCCTAAAAAAGCACTGAAGTGAAAATAGAAGTCTGTTTAAAAAATGGATGGGTAACACAAAATAAGAACTGACATCTGGGCCCTTTCTTTAAAAAAAAAAACCAAAAAAAAAAAAACCAAAAAAAAAACCAGTAAGGTACAGGTGGGCTGGCCATCTTTGGCCTCTGATACAAGTTGGCTGCTGTTGCTGCTTCTTAAAAGTTAATAATGTCAACATGTGTGTGAATGCCAAGTACGCCTTGGCCATTAGCGTAAGGACTAGTAAAGACAGTGACTGCGGACATGAAACATCCCACTGCACACACCTGTATGTTATAAATTTGGTCTCTTTCAGAAGCGTCCTGAAGTCAGCTTTGGCAGTGATGTATTTGTCTCTGATGTATTCTTCGAATTCTCTTTGTTTTTTCTGAAAAAGACAATAAGATTAGAAAAAAAAAAAAAAGCCCACTAATTCCAAAATTAATATCAATCATTTATAAAACCAGTAATTTGTAAGTCACATCATAAACTAGAAAATTCTAAAAAAGCCAATAAGGCAAAAAGGTACATTTATCTGTGTTCAAATAACATTCATTAAAATACAAAATCTGCAATATACATTCGTAAGACAAAAAAGAAGAATGCAGAAGCATATAGAATAGTAGTTGCAGTTGAAACAGGGGCTTGCTCTAGGCTCCACAGTGCTGAGGGTTTGACAAGGCTTTTCCTTTTCATCTTCATAATAAGCTCAAGTAGTAGAAACTTTTATAAATAAAAAGATGTGCATTTCTTGTAGACTGTATTTCTATCTTCAAGCCCAAAGACACTAATGTGGTATAGCTTATGGACATACCAACTGTAACATTCAGAACTTAAGTTACACTGAGCATTTAGCTTTCCTAGTAATAGTTATGATAGGTATAAACTCTTCTGGGCTAAAAAAAAAAAGACTTCACTATCGATTCTAAACAATCAGAAAAGTTAGAAACTGAGACTGGATCTCTCAGCTATGAGCCCACCACTCCTAACCAAGACCCGTGTATTTCATGGTCCATGCATCTAAAACACAACTCAATAGCACTTGAGAAGAATACTAATCTGTGGGTTTCTGGGCTCTACTAAAGAAACCATCCAGGAAAGGAGGATGGTGGGGAAGAGAGCAAATGGAAAGCCGAGGGATAAGATGGATATAGTAAGCCATACTTTTCTTGACATCGCTCACTACTGCAGACCCTCATAGAGCTTGTTCCTACACAGGAGTCAGAGAGCACCAGAGCAGGGAGCAGCTCACAAACTCCATGCACGAGGCTCCTCCTCCCGAGTCTCAGGAGCACACGAGAACTAGAGATCACGCATGGTGTTCTGCTGGCGTAGCTTATGAGTCAGGCGCTTTGACAGCCTGGGACCAACGACCAGCCTGAACATACCCCTCTAGTGGAACCTGACTGTGCAATAAATTAAAGCCATGGCTTCATTAAATCTCTGAAATCCCAAAACACAGGTTTAACACCAAGGATTTTTTTTTTAAGTTTCCACTGTGCTGTACCGTTAACAAATCATGCAAGAAAAAAAATTATGAACTTAAAATCATCAGCTTAATTTTGCTGATTAAGCACCCAATTAATATTTATAAAGTGACAATAAAGCTCAGACAAAATCCTCTTACCCTGTCACTGGAGGAGAACTTAATGCACCGAGGATCTTCCTTGATGATTTTTTTTACTTCTTTCCATGTGGATGTTAAGGTAATCTTTGAAAAGACAAGACAATAAAAACATAAATACAGCTCATGTTTACGGAGGGGTCAGACTGCAGCAGGTATGGAACATAACATTACTCACTGCCCTGAGAGCCCCTGCAAGGCCAAAACGTAACTGGATTAGTTAGGGACAGGGAAGCAGCTTTAACTCCACAGGTTATTTTCATGGCCACACTTTCAAGGTGGTCTAAGACAATCTCCTACAATCCCTGTACCTCCAGGGGCCATACTATACCTTCTGAAGAAACCATCCCCCAAAGACAACAGGTAAACAGGAGCAAAACTTGGACAATAGAGTATACACACTGCCAAACACGGGGGATATGGCGCCACATTGAAAATGGAGCCAAAGAAGGAATTGATTAAATCTATTATCGGGAGGGATCCATGACCACACACAGCTAAGGACATTCTGAAGAGCCTCAGGAGCAGGTATGATCTTAACAACTACAAAAGGAAGTAATTTTTAAGTAGTAAAGATACCATCAACATTTTTACTTGGAAAAAAAAAAATCATAGAAGTGTCATAACCTATGAATTCCAGTAATGGATCTAAAGACCATGACACTAATCAGGTCAATGTTTTACTTTCTGGAATATTATTTTTAAATCCTCACCCAAGGATATTTTTTCCGTTGCTTTTCAGAGGGGTGGGGGGACAGGACGGACAGACAGACAGACATCCATGTGAGAGAGACACACTGATTGGGGATCGAGCCTGCAACTGAGGTACGTGCCCTTGGCTGGAACAGAACCCGGGACCCTTTAGTCCATGGGCCCATGCTCTAACCACTGAGCAAAACTGGCGAGGGCTACTTTCTGGAATTATTAACAAAGATCCGTGTAGATTAAAATAGGAAAAATAAGAGACTCTTACTGCGGAAGTTTCATCCAGAAGTTGCCTAAAGTGCTCCCTCTTCTTTTTGGTAAGTGCTTCAATGTGTTCGTTAAAAAGCTTCTCTTTCTCCTCTCTCTCCAACAAGGATCCGGACTCCCAGCGGTGATCTTTTCGGAGGGTCCTCCGAGTGTCCGACCAGGACACATCTGAAGAACGAACCTGAAACAGAGAACCGCAGCCATCACCAGACTTATCTTTTCAGACTTCAGCGATAAAGGCTCACTTGTTTAGGAACCAGACACTTAACAAAAGCAGCTGCTGGTGACTTCACCTTAGTTAAGGGTTCACTGAAAACCTGCTGCTTTAGGCCTCAATTCTCACCTCCCAGAGCTCACTAAGCTATCGAATACGAGTTCAGAGGTGAATGATGGAGAAGCACCTCATCAGCCATGGCCCCTCTCTCCACAGTACTCGGGCACGCTATTTAACATCTTATCAACTTCTAGAAGAGGTGGATACAAATAAACCAGGAAATACATTGTCTTATCGGAGCACCAAATAGCTCACAGGAGGGGAAACCCTTCTCAACAAATCGTGAGCTCAAATTTGTACTTATTAGCTACATGCTGAAGTGACACTTCCAGCACAAGCAAGAACTGCCTTGGTGATGACAACCAGGTAACAGACAACCAGCCAGGTCTAGCTGGCTCACCAGCCAGTGGAAAGGCATGCTTCACTGCTGGTAGCAGCATCAGCAGTAAGTCCCACTGCTGCCAATGCTAAGAAATATGGGAGCTAAAAAGACTGAAAGGTAAGAAAAAAGAAAAATGTCAGAACATATATTTAGCCAACATTTATCAAGCATCTGAATATGTGTCAGGTAAATACTATGCTGAGCACTGGGAATACAAAATAAGATGCTATCCCTTTCTTTAAAGGGCTCACGTTTTTAGGGAAGATAGGTATGTAAGTAAACAACGGCAATAACATGGAGTAAGTGCTGCAGATGTCTGTGCTGAGCGCAAGCGTAATAAAGCAACAGTGAGACCAGACCTGCCCAGATGGATCGGGATCAGCCTCACAGACAAGATACTTGAGTGTGCTCTTAAAGAACGAGGAAGTTTGCCGCAGTGGTGGGATGTTTCCAAGCATTCCAGGTGGAGGGACTGGCATGAGCAATGGCAGGACTTGTTAAATGTAAGTATGGTTCATTAAAAGTTAAGTTCAGCAAGGCTAGAGCCTAATCAGGGGACGAGAGAGGAAACCAAAGCAGATAAGGTAATATGAAGGTAGGGGAGGTCAAGGAACAAAGTCTTTTATATCATGCTAAGGAGACTGATTTGTTTTTTTGTTTTTTAAATTGGTTTCAGAGAGGAAGGGAGAGGGAGAGAAACATCAATGATGAGAGAAGACCAATGATCAATCGAATGCCTCCTGAACACCCCCTACTAGGGATTGAGCCCACAACTCGGGCATGTGCCCTGAAGGGATTAAACTGGTAACTTCTTGGTGCCTGTGACGATGCTCAACCACTGAGGAACACCAGCCGGGCTCAATTATTATTATTATTTTAAATATGCCTTTATTGATTTCAGAGAGAGGAAGGGAGAGGAAGAAACATCAATGATGAGAGAAGATCATTGATCAATCAGATGCCTCTTGCACACCGCCTACTAGGGATCGAGCCCACAACCCGGGCATGTGCCCTGACTAGAAATTAAACCATGATCTCCTTGGTTCATGCATCGACACTCAACCACTGGGAACCCCAGCCAGGCAAGGAGACTGATTTTATATGTTGGCAACTGCCAAGAGTAAGGAGGACCTTGACCTTCCACAAACACTAGGGAGAGTCACAAAATCAGATCTGCCTTTCACAAAGATTTCTGTTGCTGCAATAAAGATGAATTTGGGGAACATAAAGGCAGGGAGAGAAATGAGGAAATGGCTCCAGCTGTCCAGAGAAGAGAAAGAGGAAACTAAAAACTAATCAGCAGAAGCAAGGGAAAAAATCTGAAGACCCGACAGGAGTGATCTGAAGGCAAGCCCACTGACAGAAAAACAGTAGGAAAGATGACGACCAAGAAGTGGAAAAAACAAACAGAAGAGCAGGGCAGTCTGGGGTATTCACTGTAGGAACAACACACCCTACATATCTCAACAACCCTGGGTAATGCAGAAGTATTTCCAGGAAAGTTTCAGGGTATCTCCTGGGTTCAGCACCCTTCTAGTCCTACTTCTCAAACCATCTACATGGACAATAACTGGTTATTACAATTATGACCCTAAATCATCAACAAAAAGGGTAAATGATGCCCTGGTTTGTGTGGCTCAGCTGGTTGGAGCACTGTCCCAAGCACTGGAAGGTCACAGGTTCAATTCCTGGTCGGGGTGTGTATGGGAGGCAACCAATCGATCTCTCCCCCTCTCCCCCCTTCCACCCCTTTCCTTCCTCTCTAAAATTAAAAAAAGAAGGGAAGGGGAGTAATTGTGTTCAGCATACTTTGTTTCTTACTATGGCCTGGAAATGTCACTTTAAGATGACTTCCATCGAGACCAATAAAAATAAAACTCTGACACCAAATGATTACGAATTTTCATACATACAAATCATCTCACTTCTGAAAATGTTAAATAACTAGGGTTTGCCTATTTCAACAGGGCTAATGCCAAGTACTCAATTTTAAAATACTTTATAAATAACTTACCGAATTGTATCCCTCAGAGTCAATGTAAAGACTATTACAGTGTTCACTATGAGGTAATGTAACACGCAGTAGCACACAGCAAAAACAGAAGAGGAATGAATACCATGTCAGACAGAAGCGCCTTGAAGTTCTGGATCGCTTCTTCCCGTTTGTGCTGCTCTCTCTCACGGTCTATTTCTTTTGTTTGTTCTGACCGAGCCTTCTGAACCTCTCTCTCTCGTTCCCGAAGGCTGGCCTCAATGCGGGCTTGCCTTTCAAGCTCCTTTTCTTTTTCAGAGTCTAAATTCTGTAAAAATAAAATTATATTATCCTTTTTACCAACTGCATTAAAATGTTTCCACAAAATAACCAAGTTTGCCTAATACAAAATTCCAGACCGACTCTTTACCAAGAATACTGTATACCTAAACTCTGTACCTCACTTTCAAATCAACTACCAGACATTCTTACGTTATAAGAATATCAACAAGAAAAATTCCAAACCCCCAAACAGCAGTGAGTACCATTACAATGCAATTAAAGAATTTATTCCAAGGTTACAGGTCAAGTAAACCCAACAGTTGGTTACCTTGGCTATTTTTTCAATGTACTGCTTGAAAAGGTCCTCTCTCATCGATGAACTATCCACTGCTTTGTACCGTGGATCACCTTCCACTTTGTCTTTTACTTTGCTCCATCGAGACTGACTGTCCAGGTGATGATTAGACAATAGCTCAAAGAAATCCGATTTAATCTACATTTCACAACAAGATGAAGGGAAAACATTGAGAAATTCCTCATATCTAAATGCTTACAACTAAAAAAACCTGTTCACTTACCTTAAAAATGAGAATAACTGTTTAAAAGCACTTATTTAGGGTAGAATACGTTTTAGCAAAAGAGAATGTCAGAACTGCTCTTTCATGAGAAATATAAAAATCAGCACACATATAGGCTGTCATTTACAATTTACCAAAGTCAAGATAAACCATATTCCCTAATAAAATTCAAATATAGAAAAAAATTTTATGTTGTTTATAACATTTGATCTCAGAACTGCTAAGTTTTCAGAAGGAATATGAATTTGCATTTCTTTTCAGCTAAGAATCAGCTTATAAACTGACAGTTTATGTTAAAATACTTTAACATAAATCTGGTAAGAATGATTGATTTTTAAAAGTAGATGCATATGTCTGGCTGGGCATGACTCAGCGTTTGAGCATTGACCTAGGATCCAGGCGATCAGGGTTCGATTCCTGGTCAGGGCACATGCCCGGGTTGCGGGCTGATACCCAGTCGGGGGCGTGCAGCAGGCAGCCAATCAATGACTCTCTCATCATTGATGTTTCTATCTCTCTCTTTCCCTTCTCCTTTCCTCTCTCCGAAATCAATAAAGATATATTAAAAAATTAAAAAATAAAAATAGATGAATAAAATTTTTGTTAAAATCAACAGAGGAACTTAGAAATAGTTGAGCACAAAGAGCGAGTCTTATTCATTACAAACCTGAAACTACTGTCAAATGTCTAAAAACAAAAAAAATAAGTTAAATTTTTATATTTCAGTTTTTAAAGAGAGCAATGGTTTTTTTACCCTTATATACAAGAAAATTATAAAAATTATGTTGGTCATAATTAATTAATCATTACTTTAAAAAAAAAGCCTGCATTCAAATTTCCTGTATATTTTAGCCACTAAACATATATGCCTTTACCATTACACAACTCAGAATATGTTAATGAAAGAACATACTTAACAACTAAGTACCAAATTAGTAACACTATACCAAAGGTATTAAATATTAATCCTTTAGTATCAAAATATGCAATACTTAGAAACCCTCTCCCAAACTCTATTTATAAAAAATTTTTAGATAGGGAAAGAAAGGGATAAATGAGGCATTTATTTTTATGCACCTTTGAGGACTGTTTTAAAATTTAGTCTCATCTAAATTATTTTGTGCTCCTCCCAGGGAAGATACACAAGGCAGCCAAGGCAATTCTGCAGAGGATTCTGACCATGTCAAGAACCTCTTCTCCCCACAGAGATTAAACATGCTGCCTTCCCTCCAACCAAGGAAATGAGAAATTAGAATGGAATCAGAACTGTACATGTGTGGGAACAAAATAAATGAAATCATTCTTTCTGCCGATTCCAACCTGTCTCATTTCCTCCTATAACCTCATCTCTCCTATTAGAGGATTAAAAGGGAGGTTGATGTCCTTTCTGGAAAAAACACTTGTAAGGTTATAAGAAACCGTTCCTACCTTAGAGAATTTTTAAAATGACAAGAGCTAATTGGCTGTGGAGTTCTCTACTCAACTTGGCTCTTGTCTTTGTTTGGATTAATGAGAAATACTCATAAACTGAGCATCTGCAGACAGTGATAAAGAAACTACTTGATGTAGTGATATAAGGTAAATTTACTGTTCATCTTGTCCACTGTGTATCTGACATGAGGGACACCAAATTCCTAGATGTGTGTGATAACTAAAAGGCAAAATTTATAAAATTCATGTTAAATAAAAACATGCAAGATTTATCAAATAGGAATCTTTCTAAGCCATAGGAATTTATATTAACTTAAAATAATTTTCAAATATTAAACACAAAGCCTAATAAGTCAAAATTATCAAAGTTTTAAAAATGTGTGATGTATAGCCAAAGCAAACTTTAAATAAAACTCTTTCTCCAAATGTGAAAGTGCCTTACCATCTAGGCTGTTTAATTTAACAGGGAGAAAGAGTCTCCTTAGCCTTAACTACTATAACAAAAACACTCAAACTGTCCAACAGGAAATTTGAAAGAGGGAAGAGAGAAAAATGCCAATTTCATAAAAAAAACTTCATTATGTGCAACTCCAAGTGTGTTGTTCCAAAAGGTAATCTGAACCACAACTTTATAAAAATTGGTTAGAATAATAAATAAATTATAATAAACAAAAACTTTAGGGGAGCTACTTTGGCAAACAAAACAGTCTAATAAAAATAGAGTTTGGGGGGCATTTTTTTAATAAAATGGAAAATACCAGTGAAGGCTATATGAAAATAATTATACCCTTTAGCTTGAAAATGCCTACTGAAGGAAAACAAAGGATTTCACCAAAAGTCAATGTCCTCCACAGGCTTTTGGTTCAGCAAGTAGTTTAAACTTTTACTATGCAGCTAATGATTTGATTAGAGAATTGCAAAACAAGGAAACTCCAATATAACAGCATAATACCGGTACTGATCTTACTCTTCAATTATACACAGTTAAAATGGGATTAAAAAAACTAAACAAAAAAAACAACAGTATAAACAATATACTTCGTAAGAATATACAGTGAAAGTAATGAAGAATGGGATAAAACTTCACTGAACCAAAAACACTTCTCAGGATGTGAATATAAAATATACTATATTTAAACCCTTAAAGAGTTCTGCTTTCATGGCCTAGCTAGCGATTAATTTTGCATTCTTTAAATTGGCTTTGAAAGTTTTACTTTATTTTTAAATGTAGTAATGGTACAAAGCCAAACCTATAATTTAGAGAATTAAAATTTTACAACCAAAAGAAAATAAAGCTGAATATATTCGGGTTATTTAGATGTAATGTCTACTTAATTTCTTATTTTAATTAACACACTCTGGGCACAACTCTCATCACTTCATAGGGAAAAAGACTTAAAAAATGTAAAGTACCAGAACTGTGAGAGGCTAAAGTCACCACACAGAGAGATACCAATTCTTTCCTCACTATGGAATCCCATACTATGTTGCGTATCAGTGATTGACAGCTGTGAGACTGAACTGTCAGGCTGCACAGCACAAAACCGTAAAGTCTATCCACTTGTTATAAAACAGAATATATAAAATAGTTACATAAAAAAGTGTTTAGGGAGAAAAAAATTAGTTATAAATGCAAAGAGAAAAACATTCAACTGGTATAAAAGCAAGCACACAAATCATACAATCAGTATCAATCATCTATTTACTCGGTTTTCTTTAATCAAATAAGTTATTACTGAAGTCAAAAGCAGCAAACAGTTTATTAACATGTTTCTAATATACATACAGTGTTTAAGTAGGATTCAATTTTGCACATTTCCTCTGAAAGGCATAGTCATTTTACAAAATACAATGTTAACACTGAAATAATTCTGGAAAAATCTACTTCTGAAGCCCAATGAATCAGGAAATTTCAGATATTTCTGACAAAATTGTTTCATCTAATACTGTTGCTGTTTTCAGTGAAAGAGGATTCTTCCCAGCAAGAGTAGTATTACTTCCCTAACTATTTAATTGAATCTCTAATATTTTAACTTCCCGGAACAAGAGGCAATTCTAAATGTCAAGAATGATTAGGTTTCAGAGGTTTTCCCTCCATTCACGAAGCATGCGGGGACACTAAGGGCAACGGCTCACGCACCACTGGAGCCATCTCCCTACCCATCGGCCTCCCCAGTGGTGAGCTCCTCTCCACTCCCGACACTGCTATCAAATGACATTTGGAATTCATTAATCTTTAATCGCTGACCTTTAATTCTGATAAGCAATAATTTATATGTAAGACATGTTTACTAAAAGATTAGAAAGTCACTAAAATGCTTTTAGAGGGGGGGAAAAAAAGATAAAGAAGGTTTTGAAACTTAAATGTTACCACCTATAAAAAACCTTGAAATCTTAGCAGGCACTTAGCTGGCCAGGGACTAGACAGGCCTATCCAGTTCTGGGTTTACTGGACATCTCAGTATTAATAAAAATTTAAAGCAACCCTATGTAGTTTAGTGAAGCTACTAAAAATAAACATTATGGAAGTAAAGTGATAGACTATACACATATAAACAATTATAAAGCTGAACAGTAAATGTGGGTCCTGTTACTTATGCTCATGAGTGAGACTAGAAACACAGCACCAGCTATCTCTTCCCATTCACACTCCCATCGATCACGCCACTGGAACTAAAACCACCTTACCTTCTCACCTCTGGTCTTCGAATCTTCTTTCTCTTTCTTCCTTGCCGCTGCCACAAATTCATTAAACAAGGCTTCTCGATCTTTCATCTTTTCAATTGCTTTGAATCTTGAATCCTTAGCATGCTTGGCTGCAAATTCACTAAAAGTTGCTCTGTAACAAAATGGCAAGTGTGCTAACTGTGGTAGGGCAATTTCTGCTTGTAGAAGGTACAGCAGGAGATACTATTTTTCCAGCAAGAATGTGTGCCAAAGAGACACCGAGTCCCAGTATCT